>NW_027122381.1:2877314-4315972 GCF_030686945.1 Centruroides vittatus | reverse complement strand
CCTGTATAGCATAATAAACTGTATAAAAACCTGTATGTACAACTGTCTATACTATAAAACAGGGCTTCTTAAACTTTTTCTATTCACGACTCCATTTATGATTGTGATTTTTTCGCGACCCTCCCCCCCCCAAATATAATATATGTATACACATACAGTAGAACAGGGATGAGCAACACACGGCCCGCGGGCCACTTGCGGCCCGTTAAACATGTTTATGCGGCCCGCCAAGCATTTCTAAAATTGAATTTATTTTATCGACTTTCTCCCATCAATATATTGTTATAAAATTAATTATAATACAATGGTAGTACATACTAAACCGAAACAGTTTTTTGTGACGAGATACACACTTGTTGGCAACTTGTTTAAACATGCAATACGAATGCGCCGCGTCTGCGCTTGTTTGTGTTTGCTTCTGTCACACAATCAGTCAGACTGGTAAGCTGTTAACTAGCAATTTTAGCAATTCTTGTGTTTCTTGAAAGGCGTGAGTGCAATATTATTGTCAAAAAGGTAATATTAGAGTTTTTTTTATTCAAAATTAAGTTTTCTACAAATTTTTTTTAACTTTCAAATTTTTTAATCCATAATAACATGTCGAGAAAAGCAAACAAAAAAACGGAAGGTTGCGGATGAGCACAGGCATTTCCAAGAAAAGTGGAAATTTGATTATTTTTTCACTTTCGTCAAAGATTAAGCTGTATGCTTAATGTGCTCAGAGACTGTGTCGACATTAAAAAAATATAACATAAAAAGGCATTACGTTACAAAACATGAACAACAATATAAAAACTCAACAGGACAACTCCGGATAGATAAGTTTAATCAAAAGGAGAAAAACTTGGGAAACCAACAGGCTATTTTTAAAAATCAAGCTATTTTATCAAATACGGCAGTAAAGGCTAGTTTTGTTGTCAGTCAAATACTGGCAAAAAAAAAAAAAAAAATGAACCCTTTGCGGATGGAGAGATGATAAAAGAATGTCTGACTGCTGTTGCAGAAATACATTTCCTGATAAAATAAATATTATTTCAAACATTAGTTTATCAGATTCACCATTGCAAGGAGAATTGAAGACTTGTCCGAGAACATAGCAACAACGCTTCGTGAATGCATTGCAAAATTCGAATACTGTTTTTTCGCACTTGATGAGAGTTGCGATATTAGTGATACGGCACAACTGGCTATATTTTTACGTGGTATGACACCAAATTAATATTAATATTACCGAAGAATTGTGTTCACTTATTCCAATGCAAGGGACTACAATCGGCAAAGACTGTACGATGAACTAAAGTCTGTGTTGGAAAATTTTCAATTTCATTAGAAAAGATTATTGTTATATCGACAGATGGAGCACGAGCAATGTCAAGCATGGAGGTAGGAGTATCGAGAAGGCTATTGTCAAGACGGAAATATTCGTTAACCACTGCATAATTCACCAGGAAAATTTGTGTGCGAAAAGATTGAGTTTGCCAAATGTCACAAGTACCAATAATTAAACTAATCAATTTTATAAAGTTGCGCACGTTAAATCACTGTGAATTTAAAGAATTTCTGAAAGATTTAGAAACTAAATATGGCGACGTGGTTTTTAATACTGAAGTACGTTGGCTTAGTAGAGATGCAATGCTAAAAAGAGTATACAACTTAAAAAGCGAAATACAATTGTTCTTGGATATGAAGGGATATGCCTTTCCTCATTTTGGTAATAAAGAATGGATGTGCGATTTTGGGTTTCTTATCGACACGACTCAGCATCTCAATGATCTTAATATGGAACTTCGAGGCAAAGGACAGTTTATTCACAATTTGTATGATAAAATTCAGGGCTTTGAGCGCAAATTAAAATTGTGGAAACAGCATCTTTTGCAGAATAATGTGTCTCACTTTCCACATTTAGAAAAAGAAAACGTTACTACTTCTCAAAAATACGCACAATATATAGACATTTTAATCAACGAATTTCAATTACGATTCCAAATGTTCAAAGCTGAGAAGACGGCGGTTTCCACGAAAATGTTTTCCTCGCCATTTAATATCGATGTGGATACAGTCTCGAAGACTTTCAAATGGAAGTGATTGACATGCAGAATAATACCGATTTAAAAAATGTATTTTTCTCAGTAAATATCGAAAATTTTTATAAATCTTATGTGAGCCCTGAGAAATTTCCGCTTTTGACGAAAAATGCAAAGCAAATGATGTCTCTGTTCGGAAGTACGTATGTTTGCGAACAATTATTTTCAACCATGAAATTAATCAAAAGTGACCACCGATCGAGACTGAGTGATGCACGATTAGAAAGCTGCGTACGTGTAGCTACCTCATCAATTCCAGCTGATATTGATCAGCTTGTATCGAAAAAACAGTGCCAAATTTCTCATTAAAAATTTCAAGTAAATTCGTTTTTCTGTTCTTTTCTTGTTTGTTTTTATTTTGCATTAAAATTTGTATATGAAATCTTTACTTTTTTTAAATTTTATATTTTTTCATTCTAATGTTTATTATAAATAAAGTTTTGTAAATTATTAATAAGTGTTACTTTATGTGCGGCCCGCCAAAAAATTTTAAAATTTAAATTGGCCCGTTGATTAAAAAGGTTGCTCACCCCTGCAGTAGAGCATCGATTATCCGCACTCACGATTAACAGTCACATCGGTTAACCGACCGCATTCTAGTTGGCAAATTCAAATGTCCGCTAGTGACGTGGCGCTACAATATTTGGTTATGTCTTGGCTACTTTAATATTATTTTTGTTAAATTTTTGCATGTTTTAGCTGGCAGCACTGGCTCGACCACGAAAGGAGGCTAGTATTTTAAACCAGACCTAATACACTACACTAATAATGTATTTTTTCATACTTTTCGGTTATCCGACTTTTCAGTTATCGACCAACCCAGTCCCTAATTAAGTTCGGATAATCGATGCTCTACTGTATATATATAAAATAAAGATATATAAATATTTTGCAATATACATATGAAATACAATGAAAATATACATATATATTGAAGATATATACAAATTTGCAAAAACAATAATGGTGTACTACCACAGTTCACTCTTGTGTTACAATGGAACAGAGACAACTAGAATACACTGAAAAGCAACAACACTACACTAGTTCACACTACATCGGTGTTGCTGAATCGTCTTGCTGCACCAGAAGTGACACAAAGTGCAACTCACGAAACCTACGACACAAAGCATGCCATTTTCAAACTCTCACAAATTATTTTCAATATTTTGCATTAAAATCTCGTGACCCCAAGATTTCGCTAAGCGACCCCAAATGGGGTCGCGACCCATAGTTTAAGAAGCCCTGCTATAAAGCAAGTTTAAAAACCATATAACTTATATACCATATAAACCATTGTGTCCAAACCTACATCATAAAACCCAATAATACTATATACCAGTGGTATTCAAACATTTTAGCAGTGCGACCCAAGGTAATTTCTTGCGACCCATAGATTGAATACCACTGCTATATACAATAAAAAGATGAATACACCTGTGATAAAACTTATTTCTATCTTAACTAATAAGGAGTTACAGGGTGTCCATCACAGATCCGAATAATGTGTGGATAAATCTCGATATAAACCTTAGTAGTATAGGTTTGACACACACTAATCACAAAAATTAACTTTTATAAATAATTTGATCTGTTTATAAAACATGAAATTTTTCATTGTTTGGGCACAAAATTAATTTTTTGAGTGAATAATCTTTTAAAGTTTGTTGAGTATATAATTTTTAAAATAAAAAATTGTTCTGATTATGAAGATTTACCTTTTATAATACTTGAATTAATTACATAAGAAATGTGATTGGTTTGTTTTTTGATATAAATCAAAGTTTTATTATTATTAATATTGAAATTAATTTCTTGAAGTGAGTGGTAATTTGAAATAATATAACACTGAAAATGTTTTTATTTTTACGTTACATTAATACAGTTTATTTAAGTGTTTCCAGTTTTTCCTTCAGTTTATCTAAAGCAAGACATATTTCTGTAAGTACAGAAATAATTTTCACATTTGCGAACGATGTATTCTTGATCTAATTTTTTAATATTTTATAACGTGACACCGGAAATCGACATTGGAAATCGTCAATAAATTGTTGGTCAAGTTTTTGGTAATGAGAAACAAAGTTCCAGTTTAGGTAATCTTGTATTTTGCATAAAGTTGTGGTTTGTAATTGTTGGTATTTTAAAACTTTTTTAATATCAAACTCATGTATGAAGAGGATAATAAAATCAAATCGAAAGAGATTGGAATTTTGCAACTTTATTCCAATATGGTCCAAAAAATTGCCTAGGAAATGTTCATCTAATACCTGATATTAACAAATTAAATCCATTTTGCAAAAGTAATATGTTGTAAAATAAATATGATGGGAAATGTGTAATTTTTCCATGTGAATTTCCAAAATTTAATTTTTCTGCGAATTCCAAAATAAACGAGTGAGATAAATTGTATCGCCGACCGACGATATCCCAACCGACATAATTTTTAAACCTACGAATAGTATGTTCTAATGGCAAAGACGAGAAACTTTCCCAGTCGATTTGGGGTTTATTGTCTACAAAGAAATAAAACATTTTTTTATATTTGTTGTTTTATTTGAATATTTGAGTACATTACAAAATAATATTTGAGTACAAAATTATTTTTTGAGATAAGTTAATTTTTGTTACTTTCCAAAACCTTTTGAGAAAAGAGAATTTCAGTACAGTCACCAAAGTCTTTTTCATCTCTGTAGTGATGTCTGACGAATCTAATTCTATAAGGGTTGGGTGCATAATTATTTCAAAAAATATTTGTGCAATAGCTGTTACTGCTTCAAAAAATTTTTTGTCCAAAATTATACATCACAAATCTAATGTTTCCGTGGTAGTCACAATCTATCATTCCTGCATAAATTATAAAGTTATTCAAAGATACATAAGATTTTGGAGCTCTTCTAGCATAAGTTATTTGGCATTTCAATAGACAAATCTGTAAATATTACTTTTTGTTCATTTGGATAATTTTAAAGTTGTTGGTACAAAATGGATCATATCTGGCTGCTCCCATAGAAGCCTTTTTTGGGGTTTTTACATTGACAGATAACTTTTTAAAATATATAAATTCTAGAAAATAAAATTGTATGAAATGTAATAATAAATAAATAATGCCTTTATTTTTTAGTTCTGTTTATCACGATTATTGCCTCGCGATAAACAGAACTAAAATAAGGTATTTATTCTATATATGTAAATTTTTTTAGTAGAGGAGATGGAACATCGAAAAGTTGAAACACAAGTTTTTCGACTTTATCTGATACTTTTCGTAATATTTCGAAAACTTACTAATCCACAACTGTAATTTCGATGATGCCGAGTTTACAACAACGACCTGCGTTAAACCGCAATAAGGTATTTATTCTATATATGTAAATTTTTTTAGTAGAGGAGATGGAACATCGAAAAGTTGAAACACAAGTTTTTCGACTTTATCTGATACTTTTCGTAATATTTCGAAAACTTACTAATCCACAACTGTAATTTCGATGATGCCGAGTTTACAACAACGACCTGCGTTAAACCGCAATAAGGTATTTATTCTATATATGTAAATTTTTTTAGTAGAGGAGATGGAACATCGAAAAGTTGAAACACAAGTTTTTCGACTTTATCTGATACTTTTCGTAATATTTCGAAAACTTACTAATCCACAACTGTAATTTCGATGATGCCGAGTTTACAACAACGACCTGCGTTAAACCGTAATAAGGTATTTATTCTATATATGTAAATTTTTTTAGTAGAGGAGATGGAACATCGAAAAGTTGAAACACAAGTTTTTCGACTTTATCTGATACTTTTCGTAATATTTCGAAAACTTACTAATCCACAACTGTAATTTCGATGATGCCGAGTTTACAACAACGACCTGCGTTAAACCGCAATAAGGTATTTATTCTATATATGTAAATTTTTTTAGTAGAGGAGATGGAACATCGAAAAGTTGAAACACAAGTTTTTCGACTTTATCTGATACTTTTCGTAATATTTCGAAAACTTACTAATCCACAACTGTAATTTCGATGATGCCGAGTTTACAACAACGACCTGCGTTAAACCGTAATAAGGTATTTATTCTATATATGTAAATTTTTTTAGTAGAGGAGATGGAACATCGAAAAGTTGAAACACAAGTTTTTCGACTTTATCTGATACTTTTCGTAATATTTCGAAAACTTACTAATCCACAACTGTAATTTCGATGATGCCGAGTTTACAACAACGACCTGCGTTAAACCGTAATAAGGTATTTATTCTATATATGTAAATTTTTTTAGTAGAGGAGATGGAACATCGAAAAGTTGAAACACAAGTTTTTCGACTTTATCTGATACTTTTCGTAATATTTCGAAAACTTACTAATCCACAACTGTAATTTCGATGATGCCGAGTTTACAACAACGACCTGCGTTAAAACCGTAATTAAGGATTATTTATTCTATATATGTAAATTTTTTTAGTAGAGGGATGACATCGAAAAGTTGAAACTCAAGAGTTTTACAGTGTCGCGACCTGTTATCTTTTGGAGAGAGTGTAGTTATCTAACTTGTTATATATACTATATTATGAGAACTTTTTATCATAATATCCAGATACTTACTTGCTCTTGTTATGTCCTCGTCTAGGTTAGTAATAACATCCAAGCCTCTACTCTCTCCTCCTCCAATTAAGAAACAATTCCGCATGCTATATTTATTTTAAATATCTAGAAATTTTATAATTGAAGTATACATACACCGAGTATTATAAGAAACATCCACCGACACAAAAAGATAATTAGAGAAGATACTCATTATGATCCTAACTTTTATCTTTAATCTTTATACTATTTTCCAGTTAAAATATATATATTTGAAACGAAATCTCTTATAAAATTCAATTCATTTTTAATTTTATGAGTAATTCTCCTGTTCTAGTAAACAACTCTCATAAAAAATCCACTGAAGCTCAAGTGGGTTGTGATAAACACCTTAGTTTCCCTCTCGCATAGAAGGTTTTTTATATTTATGTCAAACTTATATATTGTATCTGATATTATCTTCACGTATAATTGTATGCACGCACTCTCTCAGAGAATGTGTTTTAATAAGTCAATCCGAGAATTAATTATGTTTCGCGTTTATAAATGACTATATATCTAAAATTAATTTCTCTCGTAAAGCATTATTTATGAATTAATCACATAACTTGAATCCCAGTATATCATATAATTTCTATAGGAATCGCGGATTCCTGGTTTTTAGAAAAACACACGACGAGATTATATCCATTCTCGAAGTTTACTATTATTTTATCGGCAAAATAATTGTAATTTTATTTGTTCCATTTCTCTAGGTTATTCTAATCATCGAAAGTTGTGTGGATACAGACTCCTGTTGTATCTTATTTTATCTTCACGATTTATTTTATCTAGAATGATCATTTTTACGATTGTATATGTTTTGCATAAGAATATTATACCGACCAAGATCTTAGTAATCTTTTTGGGTGAATTACTTGGTTATTATGCGAAACATACAAGAAAGCGCGTGCGGAGAGAGCGATATCTTTCGCTCAGAGTAAAGCGGATAATTATAGATTTTTTGTAATCTCTAATTAAAAATTAATTTTACTTGTAGACGACGAAAACATTATCTCATAATTGGGTGTATAGAATAAGAAACATAAAAAAGATGATAAAGAGCTCCTTGAGATATATTCAGTCTTATCATTTTTATTCATATGTTACTTATCACATCTCTTTTTCATTATTTCAGAATGTTGTATCTTTAGATTGAAAAATATAAGATGATAAAGGGAAAACGTATCGATAGTTCGAGAAAAAAGTTCTGATAAAAATCTTCTCGAGTTTTCAATTAGTACTACTGTCTGGTACTTATCGCTGTATCTCTGACAATACCTACTTTTAACTATACTAATAAAAAAAATAAAATATAACAGTTTGGATGATTGAGTTTTATACAAAACGTCGTGTGTAGTAGCTTATCTAGAAACCAGAGAAATTACCAGAGCACTTATAGAATTTGGATTAGGTACAGTTTCAAAATATTACGGATGAAGTATCAGAAAAATTCGAAAAACCTCGAGTTTCAGCTTTTTCGATGTTCTATATCGCGTCCATATCAATCTCAGAATATATCATATATATAAAAATCCAATCCACCTACAGGAGACGTTATACGACTGCCGTCTGTGTTTTCTCTATACCATGCCAAATAACCCAAGCGAATATAATAGAATATGCTGGTATAAATCTAGTAAGTTTTCCAACCAAATCTATACGATAAAACAAGTTATCACACTCACTAAGATATATAAAGATCTGAAAATACTCGAGATTATCACATATATACTCGTACTCTCACATAATAAAACGATATTTTATCTCCGTATAAAAGAAATATGTATTCTTCATTTCTGTGTTACATCGTGTGCCTTAGAGTTATAAATATACTGGTTAATTCTGATGATTTAATTACTAGAATAACTGCTTCAGAGTCTAACGCGGTTTTTATGCTAATACCAGTACAATACTCGCGAAATATATACATATAGATGCATGGTTGATTACTAAGTTTACTAAATATAACCTCAATGAGTAAAAGTATTACAAGCATACTCGGACAACTCGAGTTTCAACTTTTCGATGTTCTATCGCGGTTACAATTAAAATTTACATATATAAAATAAGGAAATTACTCTCGGCAGAATACGTTCTTCAAACGCGAAGTGGTGTATTTCTCTAGGCCAGGCAAATACCCAGGGACAATTTATAAGATTCTATGTTTAATTCAGACAGCTATATGTTTCCAACTACCGAGAAATATTTTCCCAGATCGATAAAGAAGTCCCGAAAAAACTCCGAGGTTTAACTTTTTTCCGCGTCTGGATGCTCTATATCACATCTATATTCGAGTCCCCCTCCTCTACCTTCACTAAAATTGTGTATACCCATTTTGTAAATAAGTAGAGAGATTGAAGTCTAGAAAAAATAAATCAACCGAGTAAACAACTTAATTACCGGTTTAAGTCGCAGGTCGTTGTTGGGAAACCCACCCCGCCATCATCCCATAGATTTACTTAATATCTTGTGTTGATATAGCGAGTATATCCTCGACCTAGTTACCGGAAAGAGTATCAGATACATAAGTTCTCTCCTGTCCTAATATATGATGTATTTTTAAATCCCTTATATCTTATTGTTGTCTACCCACATTACTTCCTTACACAGATAATCTAGGCGATATTCATTATTAGTATAGAATATCCATATATTTCATTCCACCCTGCGTTTAATCGTGCAGTTATGCTGTGCGCGATCTGTGACAAGCTTCCAGCTAATTCAATATTTCCGAACATTACCAAAGAACTGAGAGAAATATGAGAGTTTGTTATCGAACATCTTACCCAGAAAAGAGAACGCAGACTAAAGAGTGTCTCGTTCAACTGAGTGTCGACTTCAGAATTTCGATACTCCAATGCGCCCTCACCTTCGTCCACGTAACTAGAGAGATATTTTAAGACCCAATCGTGTAATGTATAGTAAAAGTAGATCCTTTATATCATCGTGTTAACGTTACAAAATCGTCGCAGTTTTGTATAAACTCACAGAGCAGATTCGATCGTACGTTGCGCGTGGACCATCGTAAGATTTTGTATTTCGAAAGTTTAGTGTGATGCAATATAAGTATTGACCTATAAGGTCGAAATATGCTCGAGCTAACTATATCAACATCTTACCCCGATGATCTATCCGTCACTCGAGCCATAAAAAAATCTATCTATTCTTAATAAGAAAACTCGTACTTAACGTTATATAAACGCATGTGATACGTTATGTTTTCAGGAGACATAATACGACAATCTATTGTACCTGCTTGTGTGGTGTATAATATACGATGGAAAGTATGTATATCGAATAATCTCACTCTTAGAAGTGATGCCAAGAATATAAATAAGCTCAGTGACATTTATCCGCGAATCTCCTGACCTCTGTTCTCCTCAATCTCTTACGATGTTCAGTGTCTTCTAACGAAACGGTTTACATAATATATTGAAATTAGAATACCCACTTTTAATCATGATTTTTGCGCAGATCGTGATATTGCTGTAGAATTACTTCTTGCTCACTCTCAGAATTCACAAGTCTGGTAATATCATATTACGAGCGTATCTATCAGCTATCAAATTATCAAGTAGTGTAAAAATAATAGATGTATATTACTAGACTTTTTTCACCTCCTCTGCTGTTATATCTCTCATATCCAATCTATTCTGAATTTCACATATATATGTTTTTATAGTAATATAACTACATACATACCGGGTTTAACTCAGATATGTATGTATGTTTGCACACGAGAAAATCAAATACAGCAATATTTAACAGTCTGACGATATATAGAATGCTACAGTGTTTTTACTCGTTAATTATTGCTGATAAAGATTTTGATCAGAATTGAAGTGTATCGCGTGAAGTGAGTTTTGCGGGAGTTTCCTTTCCTACTGTAATAACACAGTCTTCGAGCGTCATATTACTCACCAATTTAATACATATTATAGAGTCTACAATATCACGAGAGAATGTATATCTGTCATTGTCTCTCGTAGTATAAAAACTATTCTCACTATCATTCAGAAAATATTACTCTCAGTGTAGGATTGATAGTCAAGTTTCTGCATTATTCTCGATAGAGACGTAGAATTAATAAAGACAACCAAAGTATGTCTGATATCTAACTTACGCTTGTTCCTATTTCTGGGTACTACCTCCAAAATAGATAATTTCCTTTTATATTTATATAAAAAAATTTAAATATTTCAGTATAGCGCGATTATATCGTCCTATGAGTATCAATATAAAATCGTTAGTATTAACAGAGAGCTAAGAAAAATAAAAGCATAAATTATAACTTATAAAATCTTTAAGTACAATTTCATACCAATTTTACTTTTACTGAGAATAATTCAGTAATCAATTCTCAAAATAGGTAATCTCTTCACAATGATAAAAACACCACGCACTCTCTCAATATAAAATAATGCATCATGTTAGACAGCCAAGATCATGGATCCATTTTGACCCATACAACTCGTTTAACAATTATTAATATGTCCAAAAAACTATAATAACTGAATCATGTGTGCTATGTGAAATGCCGAGAAGAAAATAAACTAATAACAGCGTAAGACATCAAAAAGTACATTAAGGTATATTTTTGAATAACTTATGTAAATTTTATGCTCAGTAAATGTGAAATAGATTAGTGGACTCTTATACCATCGAGTAACAAACATTTAGATATTCTGATATGAGTGTGAATCATTCGAGTACACAAATAAATTTTTTGATAATCATGTGACACCAGCATTGTACAACAGTTCACACAATATTATTTTGAAGAAATGTATTCACACCAACACCACTTGATTAATAACTATTAAGAAATACAGAAATCTGTCTAGGAACATCACTACAGAGATGTAAATGAAATCATCTTGGGTGTGACATGTTATACTGCATATAATTACTCCTTATCTATCCATAAAAGAGGTTTTGTGAGGAGATATAGTAACATCAAATTCATATACCTAGTTTTATCTTCAAAATATAATATATATTATAGTAACACATTTGAGTTCTTTCGCTAATGTACCTTCGGAAAGTAATTTCATATAACACTAACAAACTAAATATTAAAAATTTATCATATTATTACTTTTAAATAAGAAATAAACCCTCATAGTAATACAGATCTAGGATATAAGATTATCTTCTCTAGCTCATCAGTCAAAAACATAATTAAAAATCGTTATAGTGATTAAAAAAAATTATTAGTTCCAGTATTATATATACGTTCTCACCTCTCAACGTATGTGCAATTATCTGACCTCCAGCATTATTTTGAGTGATTTAATCTAACAGACAGAGAAAAATATCTGTTCTTATTGTTTACCACTATTTCACATGCATTACACAACAAAGTGTATTAATCAAAAAAATCTCTAAGTATAATATTCTTAGAACAACATAATGACTTTTGTCAAATAAATTGGGATTTAATTGTTATATCCAGGTATAGATGTAACCTACCTCAGAGCTTTTTCGGAGAACAATATATATAAAGGAATTAAATAGAGCAATATTAACCCAATCATTCTTTCGATAATATCTATTGTAATATATTAACTATTTCCTACTTCATCATATATAGTATGGTTAGATATTATAATAAGTTTATAGCAATACCTAATCAATTTACCAACTCACCCACCTACATAAATGCCAAAATAACAATAGAAATATACTTGCCTCTAAAATCCTAGTGAGATATCTATACTGCTTAACGTCAATTTACCCGCTCATAATAAACATTGGTCTCTAACCCACCAGAGAAAGTGTTTATAAATGTAATTTACATTACTGATATTTCAAAAGAATATCATTGTCGGTTAATTCATAATTATTGCATTTTGTGTTAAGAAATTTGTATACCATTAGTGCATCGACTAATTCATTCTCGCGACATATTTACCCTCCCTACGTACTCATCCTCGATCTCCGATTGTCGCCTACCCCGAGTACTAACAAGGATACTAATCGGAAAAAAGAGTTATGATAGAGTGCAAAAGCTACATCCCCGCTATCGCCACAATGTGCCAAAAGCTCAATATCCCCTCTCTTAACCAGAACGTACTCCTGCTCTGTGCGTGATAACTGAAAGCGTGAACCCACTCGATACTACTTAGACAGACTGTATTATGTAACGTAAATATCACTTAACCATTCTTGCACCCTAACAGATCTTCTTTCATCTAGGTCCAAATTACCCACTCACTTCAAGAGGTCAAGTGATTCACAAGTATTATATAAAATTACATAGATTATAAACCTCTCTATATGTCTCGATGAGAACTAGACAAAGCCCTCCAGAATCCATGTCATCTTGTCGACACAATGCGTATCGTATATGTGTACATCATATTTATCTTGATAAACAATAAGGTCAAACGCTTTTAATTCCCAGAACAAATACTAATTATATTGTTATATTTTAATAATACATATTATGTATTCTCAATAACATTTGAGATTTCTACATCCTCTAGATGAATATACATTAAATTATTGTGACTCCCTCACCAACTCCCTAATATGAGGAATATAATATCCTATTGATTTTTAAAAATCCAGATCCAAATTTATATATAAAAAGTTATATTCTATTGATGTGATTAAATGTAGTTTGAATCACACTCCAATATGTATACCTACCGCTTAAGAAGTATTTTTATATCCTGGAGTTTGTGATCAACATTATATTTATCAGGAGATCTTGATGTGATATTGTCGAGACCTATTCCCTCAACTTAGCAGAAATTTAAAACTTTACCTTTTTTTCCCTCTTGCAATTAATAAATTTGCATTTTTTGTTTATTGCAACAATTTTTAGAGTTTTTTAATTGTCAGTCCTGATAGACTGCACCACCATTTAAATTAGTTAAGATAAGAGTAACTTATTTAATACACAACTGAGCAGTGTGAATGTTAATTGCGAATACTATAAGTAATTAGATAAACTTATACCTTGCTATTCTGAATTCTTATTAATTAATTATAATCTAAATGGGCTCAGCCCCAGAACAAAAAATTAACCTTGGAGAGTACCCTTACCCACTGCCACCTTATTATATAATCTTTGAATAATCTTCTTAATACCACTGAGAGTCATTTCAAATAAAATTTTATGAGTAAATGCAAATAGTCGTATATTTAATATATACGTATTGAGGCAAGGCAATTTTTAAGACCGACTTTTCAATGGAAGAAGTTCTTAGAAAATGGTAAATGGTTTTTTTTTTTTTTGATTGTGTAATTGGCTTTTCAATTTCAATTCTCTGGAATAGATTTTTACATTTAGTATTTAGGAATTTACAAATTCCTAAATTCAAGATTCATTTAAGTTAATATATAATATGGTATCAAGATAAATTGAAATATTTCGGAACATTTTAATTTCCTTTTTATTAACTTTTATAATGAATTCTGAGATGATAAATTATCGAAACAAAGAGTTATTTAGGTAATGAGAAGTTAGCAGACGACATTGTATTGTGATATACAGCAGCTATGCAAATGAGTGTTGAAACAATGAAATCTTTTGCGTTGAAACGGAGGGAAAAAAAATGGGAAGAAATAAACAATTCAATGATTTTGTAAGAGTCCTTGGAAAGGCGAAAGTGTCAAGGCTCCAACGAACGACAAAACTCTTTAGACTTAACGTACAGTTTCAGGTCAAAAGTACGATGAAGAAGGCCTTCGACCATAAAGCAAGGAAACATGATTTCAACTTAGTTCTTCGCGCGAAAGATATTCACCTGCTAAATTATACATTATTATTTTAATAACAAAAGCTGTCAGTTTATTTATTCGGGCTGAAACGCCTTAAAGTACTTTTATTTAGAATAAATAAATAAAATTCGTATAAAAAGAATTTGTTTTATTGTTTTATATTCTGAAATATATTCATCTCGTCAAGAATTTTTTTCCTCCTAAGGACACTGCTGTTTAAAAATTTTTATCTTTGACAATAATTTCACAAAGTAACCGTAAATTTGAAGATATTAATTACGCAGTTAACTAGCAAATACCAAACTTTCATCATTAAAAGTTAGTTATCAGAAATTTAATTCTTTAAGTTACACAATTCATATTAAAGTTACACTTTGTTATGACATAATCTATAATATTTTAAACATCATATTCTTTACATTATTAACTTTTATATTTTCTTGCAATAAAATATTATAATTATGAAATGTTAATGTTATTTTTCACTCTTCGTCCTGTGGGCACTAAGAAGGCTTTTTTAAGGCCCCTCACGGGTTCGTCCAGGCCCACAATGGAGCGGTTGGATAATGACAAAAGTGGAGCTGACATATCCAGGACAGGCCACTCCCGAAAAATTTCTGGGAGTTTTTGACTGTCGGATCCGAACCCGTTTACTCCGGAACGATAGACTGATTCCTTAACGGCCTCATTGGCATTATGGATTATATTCGAGATCATTAGTATTTTACATAGATTTAAGTACTAAGCATATATATATGATATTTTAAGTAGATTCATTAGCATAAAATCACTTGTAATATTTAATTTCAGTTGTTTTAATTTTTATTAAATTAAATGGAGATTTAAAATCATTATAAATTAGAGAATCTTAAACAGGCTGCTTAAAAATTTTGATGTTCAGAAAGTGTCAAGCTGCATATAAAGTTTAAAAGTTCATAAATATAAATGATTTTCTATCCCGAGAAAAATTTCGAAATATATTGAGATCCAGTAGGCAATGTTTATAAAATGAAATATTCTATCGTTTTGCCAAGTTATCTATGTTTACAATTTCTTATAATGTATATAATTAAATAATACAGTCCTAAAAAAGAGCACGATTCTATATTCACTATTTGAAAATAATCGAGTCTAAAATACTTCATAAATTTCTCATTGAATGCAGATGAAGAAGCGCATTAATCTCAATGAATATCGCTGGTGGGGCTTTAATAGTTCTAATAATGACTCTTGGCCAGATATATTACCGACTGAATTTTTATTCTTTTTAAACGAAAAGAATTTTTCATTAACGAAGAAAACGATAAGTCTTTGGCCAAATATATTTTCGTCGTAGACTTCTTTTAATTTTAGTCTGTAAGAGAAGAAATTTTGTAAACATTAAATTATGTTACAGATGACAAACTTTACACAGACACAGTTATGGAATAAATAAGCAATTTCATAACGGACAATAAACATCATTTGTGAAGATTACTCAACGATTTTGTTTTTCTTACTATCGTCATTCTTGAAAATTGCGGGAAAAACCTTTTTGCACTCTGTTTTTGCAAATAAATACCTGTATTTTTAGCTTTAAACAGACTTTTTCTGATGCTAATTATGTATTTGCCAAACATTTATCTAACACGATTTTATCCAAACACGCTGTTACGAAAAAACGGGCATCGATCATTATCTTCAAAAAAGTCTGTTTTATAGGTAACAGATTTAATATTTCCGGTCTAAGTTTGAGCCACGGCAAATTTTTAACTTGATTAAAGAACTATTTTTGAGACTGGTAAGCTTCCGAATCTGACTGTAAAATCTCACGATTCGCTTTATTGGTTTCCGTTATTGTTACTAGGAAAGTGAAATGGACTGAGAACGCGTAAACGTTTTTCCTGCCCATTTACCATTCATCCGGCTTTGCGCCGTATCCGCCTTTAACGGTTCGCATTCACCGTTTTTTCGGCAGTAAACCATTTTTATTATTTCTATTTCTTATAAAAGAAAGTGGGGGAAAAAACTGGTGTTTAGAAACGTGACCCCAAGTATTTTGAACGGGCGTTGTCGCAGAAGCGACCTCTACTTAGCATAAAGACTACCTGGCCAAACGACGTTTGGTTTTTTTCCTCGCACAGCCTGTCCTATTTCTTCTGTTCGTCCAAGGGGGGACAGGAAAACTCACGGTGAGGTTCGTCGACGTTTGAATATAGGAAGTGTAATAAAAGGTGTTGAGACTAAGTATAGAGTAGATGGAGGAAGGAAGGCGAAAAACGGGGTTTACATGTCAATGCTATCTGATTGAGATTACGAACGTAAATAGCCACTCGGATAATTATAGAAGGATAAGTAACGCTTAAGTAATAATTATCCATTTACAACCGAAAATAAACTATTGAAAAGGAACTGTAACCATTAACTCGGCTGCACCGATTATGCATGTTTATATAGATACTAAAAGCATGATTCTTTATTAATAACAATACAGAATATGCGACATAGAAATACATTATTGCACAAATTATATTTAGCTCGATAGCCTCGGGGGAATGGCGATATTATACAATAAACTCCTCTTTTCGCCGAATTTATTTTAATTAGCCCGAGATACTATGGAAGACACTTTTGATGAGGTAACGAATTGAAATAACTGAAATTACTTGATATGTATTTATGTTGTAGGAAGTGTCGTTATCTATACGCAGATTAGTGTAGATGGCATACTTCCCACGCCTGGTAAACCAACCCTTGTCATATGCAGACACTTCTAAACAATATCTACAGCTAATCCTACTTCCTTATCTCTCTATCAGAAAAGGGGAAAAAGAGATTACGTCATAGAATAGGAAGGGGGTCAAAACTCCAGCCCCGTATAGACCCTTTACTAACTAGTAAACAGTCACGAAAAGTCACCGTTGGAAACCGGTCGCGCGGAGGCAGCTCACTAACTTATTGGTCATTGTTATCATTCTATGAGAAACGACTGGGTTGTATTAATTATAATATATTAAAGTAATTGAGTACTCGGATTTGTAGGTGAACTTTGACTTTATATCTAAGCACAGTAGTCTGCCTATTTTTATCCGTGATTGAGGGTCTCTCTCGAACCCAAATCTCTGAGCGGCTCCGTACATAGTGAAATTGTGTGCTTATCGTGTTGTTGCGAACCCGAAGAATGGTATGCTAAAATAATTGAAAAATAATTTTTGTGTGGAGTCTTGAAGAAATATGTGCGTCATCCTCTAGGTGACTCGCTCAGGTTTTCGAGGACTGTCTAACTATATTTCTCCTTAATGAGATTGCCAGCCATTATTCATATCTGATTGCCCTAGTCAGAGAGAGAACCGATTGTAGTGTGAATAGTGTATCAGTGCGTCTGTTGCTTTTCAGTGTATTTAGTTGTCCTCTTGTTATCACCATTGAGTACCGCTACAAGTAAGTAACTCTTATCTGTCAGCGTGATTACCGACATCAATTAAATATATGTTATATTTGGCCACGAATGTATTAATCCCATAATCTTACATAATTATTACAATATTGTTTTATATATATATTCATTGCGCATTTACAAAGAATATAATTTGCACAAAGCTCATTCACTATTATCCTTTATTATATAAATATATACATGAAGTTCAGCGCATATCTATTATCCTCGACTATTAGAGTTATATTGAGTAACTGAAGATCTGTGTGGAAAATGCATGGCATTAAGCTATGAAAAATAGATTCGGAGGATATAGCCCCACGTAATATAGTTATGAAAAATATATTATCTTACTTCGAAAAGTATATTCGTAAGTCGAGTGCACAATTTTCTCTGGTTATGAAATACACAATAGCTTCATCATATTCCGATGGTCTCTCCAGTGCGTACAGCTATTAGACATATGAACACTAAAAAAAATTTTAATTCAAAAAAAAATAATATTAAAAAGATCAATGTCTCAACACTTACCAAAAAAATAATATAAATAGCGAGAGAACGACACTCTCTCACTTTGTCAGTCCTGAAGGGTCATACAATTAATTTTAGAAATATGTCCAAGCTATCACATGCACTCACACTTTGAGTACACCGACTTTAATCCAATGTGATAGCTGATTAAACCAGTGGTTTCAGGATTAAATACTATCTCTACCTATGTGTGTAGCAACACTTTTATAATCAAAACTGGTCTAACATTTAAATTATTATATCAAAATTTTTCTTAGGGCACGTGGGACTTCTGAACACATAATAAGAGTAACACTAATCTAAAATAATAACTTAATCTATTTATAAATTATAATATTAACAAAATTCACCTTAATTAGTTTAACAACAATATATAAAAATTATAGAGTATAAATGTGTAAAAAAGGCTTCGAAACATACATATTTTAAATAAATTGACTCAAATATAACATAAACAAACAAGAAAAAGAACTACAGTGAAAAACGTTCTCTTGAATTATATCTCTATAACTCAAGAAAATTTATTGGCACTGATTCTCTCACATACCATACGTGGAATTACAATATCAGACCTCTCTTGGATTAATTAGTTTAGTTTACGCTAGCGCTCCTCAACAGATAGCAATTCGACTCAGTCCCGATCGGTGGTCACTTTTGATATATTCAATGCGTTATGAGCGAAATAATCTAAATTCTTCGGTCAAACATACGTACTTCCGATCTGACCCAAACATATTCATTTTGCTTGGCATTTTTTCGTCAAAAGTCCGGAAAATTTTTCTGAGCTGAATATACGTATTGTATTGAAATAAATTTGCTCGATTCTTAATTGATTATAACTAGAGTAGAATATCTAAATCTCTCTCTAAAACGGGTGTCATCTATAGCAGTGTCAAGTCCATACATTCCAGTATTTGAAAAGTATACCCATCTACTGATGACTTGTATGCTCCATCGATTATATTTTATATGTTCGCGTTATAAACGAATTTAACGTGAAGTATATCTCCTGCGTTTTCCTATCACTCTGACTTAAATGCACATCTCATTAAATTATTTTGGAAATATTCCGTCATTGAATAGTTTCGTTTACTGTAAATTGACTCCCTCTACTAATACTGTGAGCGTTTGTTTTGAGATATTCTCATTCTTAGTTCCGTTTAATACTTTATTCTAATGAGAGTAGAAGTAGTAGCAACATAATTTTCCTAGAGTCAAATAAATAGCTGATATTTCCCTCACAAATTATTTTGTTAGCAGAGTTTACCAAGTCTCTGAATTTATATTACTTCTAATGTGTGTGTATATAAACTGTCCTTTGCTCATCGAAGACAGGTAATTAAGGATCATGAAGTAGTGCGCTGATTCGTGTCAGATAAAAAGAAACAGACGAATTTGACAAAATACATCATTCTTATTATATACCCCATCGCGAAATTGGTCTAGATTATCTCCCTTTCACAGCATCCCAAGAAATAACGACAGTCGTTATATTCTGCATTTTTAGAGTTGAGTGGTATCTCAACCCTCTTATTCCGAGTGGCAAAACTTCTACTAGGCCCTATACATCTAACATACCTAGGTAGTTAAAATCCCACTGTCAACTCATATTTCTGGCCAGCGCGTGTTCTCTTAGAATCTTGATCAATGTTTCTCTTTTAAATAGTTACAACAGGATGCGTGCAGATCCCATGTGGAGTGTCTCGCTAACTTTATAAATAGTGTGTATTAGTTTTCGAAATTGAGCGCTACTTGCCGAATTTGTGACCAAAAACACGACTACTCCATCCCTTATATTCAAGACATCCAGCTCACAGACTATTAACTACTCTAGGTGCGAGTTATCCGTGTGCCTCTCATGTTTGTTCAGACGTGATATTCGATGTTCCCGTGCGTCGAGAATAGCCTTCTCGATTAATCCACCGCTACTTACACAATGTCATGACAACTGCTACGTGCCTCTCACTCCTGATCGATTAGTGACGATATCTATTATTCTAATAGAAAATTAGTAAATTTTTTTCCTAACACAGATTTATCTGCTATCAAGTCTCATGGTATCTTTGATCCGACTGTAGTCCTCTGTCATGTGGTATATTATAGAGATGCGAACACTAACAAAAATATACTTCTCGGCTAAGTTATATATTAGATTATGGATGTGTTCGACTCCACACAGTAAAAAAGTATTCCTAGTTTTTGCATAGTCAGTCCACTAATATAAGCATACTTCTATGCCAAAGGTTGCTCAGAAAAAACAGTATTACGAATTTGAGACCACTGTGCAGTCACGAAAGCGTTAGTTGCACTTATGTTGCCTATCGGTACAATTGTTCTTCCCAGAAATTACCACATGTAGCTCCCTCAATGGTGACCCGTTATGATAATCTTTAAGTGTTTTATAACAATAACACAATTGTTCTCGGTTGATTACAAGTGGGTACAATGTTATTTCTGCCTCAATCGAGCCACAGTTCGAGACCATTTCTTTTATCCATTATTCCCCTCATCCGCTAAGGAGATCTAGCATTATTTTTATTTGTTTTTATTTGCAGGTGTGTTATATTCTGAGCGACACCACACATAAACAAACCTATGCCTCCTCTATGATACTCGACTCCTGCGGCGTCCCGCTTATGTGATCAAGATATCAACTAGAATAACAGACAAGACCAATCACGTACCTGTTCGTGTGCCTCCCAAGTAAAATATTACCTCGTCCTTATTTCGTTATTTTCACGTGTATCTCTCATCGCGAGTTATGCTCCATGACTGATGCCTTTCGACTTTGGTAATAAACTTCCGTTCGTTACTTATGATTTATAGTAATATGAATAAGGCACATTAATTAATCTCTGATGCTCTACTATATAAACTTTTTCTGAGACAACTTTTAGAAGTAACTCCATAGCGATGCATTAATCATTTATAGGCGGAACGCTTCACCCTAACCACCTTAATTTGACGCGAATAAGTGGTAAGCGAGCATAATAAAATAATCAATTTCTCATACTCTATATCTTATTGGAAACGATCTATCGCCACGAGCGATGCTGGCAAATTCCGCTACTATCGTCATTTGCGTTTTGACTCTTTCTGACATGTTATTATTGGATTATAAAAACTCTATGGAAAAAGCTCTGAACATATTGTCTAGGAGCACATCTCTAATTCCTGCGAAATAAAATCAGCTTCTATATTCATACTTTTGTCTGAGCAATAATATTGAGCTCACCTACGCGTGTCCCTTTCAAGGAGTACACAAGGATAAATATGAGAAGTACAATAATTGCCTGCGTTTAATCAGATACCAGTCTGACTGAATGAAGTGGATATTGACCAGAATAGACAAAGCCACACAGAACATATGGCGCGAGAGCGCCAGGGCAGCACGATAAGGGCTCAGTGATTGCGATTCTGTACCTCAAATATATCCATCTGCCATCAGCGAACAAGTCTCGCTGATATAGATCGTTCACCCACCCAACCACATAGTCTGTGCCCGGTGTTACTTACCGAGTGTAGTAATATAATTTTTAATATCCCAACGAAATTATATTAGCACAGTCACTGTGTGAAAAATGTTTCGACATAAATAAATAATATTATCAATTAAATTTTTAATATGTTCTGCTGCCCCAGAATACATAGTTACACAGTCTGTGCCTCTGCCCGATAGATTGTCTCAATATCACGTGCGTATCTACTTTCGCTATAATATTAAGATAGAAAAAAAAGCAAATAGATATAATAATATATGGTGTTAGGCGGCGCGTGAGGTCGGAAACATTATAACAGTGCGACACATATCATAATTAGAGATAGCGTCTTGACAATCTCGATTAATTGCCAAATACTGGTGTTAAGTACACCTTATATTTAGAGTATAGAAACACCAGATTTGATATACTACAGCGCTCTCATTAAATAATTTGACTCTTGTTGTCTTATATCATACTTCGCGTTATACTACTCCTATTGTATTATCGACTGGTCTCCTCGTGACTAGCGGAAAGAGCTATATACATCTTTGCGTTAACAAATCACGATCCTTTAGCGAGTTTTTATGATGTCCCGATACTCAGGGAAGGCACTACTTGTGTTCACAAACATCCCTTAGTGGTTTTACGATATTACATGTACTGTACTTGGTATTATAAGGTATGTGTAAACTGTGGTGATTCAAGTACGGTCAACCTTCTTACCTGCGTATGCAGGTAAGATAAGGCGGTGGTGGGACCACCCATGCCAGTCCATAAAAATTTAATTATTTGCTGGTATTATTTCCACATGGATCTTTTAAATTATCAGGTGGATTTTTCTTCCACCAATCTGAAACTGTAGTCAGGATGAAAACATTTATTTTCTGAGCTGTGCCCTTCTTAGGGGTCCCACTCCTGTCAGCTCACCTGAAAAGTTAACTGGCTCGAGCATAAATTTTTTTAAAACTTTTTGTTCCGTTGGCACTAAGAGTCATTCCAGTATGATTTCAGCTGGGCTCACAAGACAATCATGAATAGAGCCTAATATATCTGGATGAACCTCCCCGAAAATTTCCAGGATTTTTCAACCTGTCCAGACACCAACCTGGGTCCCCAGAGTGGTAAGCTGCCACCTCAACCCATCTGGATGAGTACCTATACTGCATTGCATTGCACCAGAGGCCAAGGGCACAAAAGGTAACTGGCTCAGTTACCTTTTGTGCCCTTGGCCTCTGGTGTACATGGCATTTCACTAGTGACGGTATTTGTTTACCTGGTAAATTTGAATGGTTTGTGAGAGTGGAAAAATAGGTGTAAGAATGTTTAAACTAAAATTATTTTTGAAAACACCATTTATGTGTTGATTTAAAAACTGTTATAACATGTTAGAACCATAAAATGGTTCTATTTAAAATTTTGTTCTATTTTTGAGAATTAAAGTTGAGAGAAATCTGAGACTGTCCCAGCCCGATTGAAATGTACTGTCACCCTTGCTTTAATTCCAGCCGAGCGTGAAGTGTGTGCCACAGAGGATATTTGGTCCAGCCCGCTGCAAGTGGGTGAGAAATGAGTGTTACTTCCTCACGAAATCAGAGATCTGGTAAGACTTGTCTTCTTCCCGAATGATGCCAGGAAGCAGTGTCATGTCCCTTGGATATTGGTTTTTCAGTGGTATCTTTCGTTCAGAAAATGGAAAATAATTGCTGGCAGTTAAATCCTGGAAATATTTCACATGAAATGCATCTCAGTTTTACTGTACTTTTCATCTTAGTGTACCCTACTAAAACAGTCAAAGATGCAAAAAACCACACCTGAAGTAGTACAGTAGAAGCTGAGTTCCTCAAAGTAATCCTTAATCCTCTACATTTCCCCTGCAAGGGCAATTTCCAAAAATCCCTTTTTAGTGTGCATTCTCATGATGTGCCCTGTGTACCAAATTTCAACTGTCAACTCCTAACTGTTTGGGCTCTGCAGTTGTTATCGTCGTCGTCATCATCATCCCATCTCTATTATATATATATATATAGACTTTTAATTTTATATTAATGTTAACTAATTTTTATATTTGACCCTTGCATGTGATATGTAATATGATTCAAATTGTTTTCTGTACTACTGTAAGAGCCCAATGACAATGTTTAGAATAAACGTAAAGACAAAAGGAGAGAAAATGTAAAACGAGGAAATTCCACCTCCTCCTCCAATTATCAAGAGAAAGATAAAGGGGAAGTGCTATTACATAAAAACTATACAGGGGCATTAACACAGGAAAGAAAACACATTAAGGAGCGGCAATCTCAATAGTTCAATATTTTCCATGGGAATCGGGCTAACTGCTCAGTCGTGGGCAGGTCTGTCGTGTTGTCTCAAATTCAGCCTTTAATGACAAAGGACCAATTGAGTGGTGAAAGAAAAATGGTTTGAACTAATTGAAATGTCAAATTTTGGGAAGGAGACTGTAAAAACCTGTCCCAAAGAACACAAAGTCTTTCTAGTCATTCTTGCATTTAGCATTCTTTTTTCACCAAAACATCCAGTCTTTTCATCCATAAACATAGTGGTCTTTACCTGCCAATATCACAGCATCTTTGTCATCTTCTCTTCATTAACATTGGCAAGTCTTTTCCACAAATAGATCCAAGTTTCTAACTTCCTCACCATTGAGCTGAGAAATGTCCATCACCTTAACGCTCCAAAAGTATCATCTTGGGGAAAAAAGAAACCATCAACTAAAGTCACCAACCTCTCCAACACCCAAGAACATTTTTCGAAATGCTTAGACCTGTGCTATGAGAATAGCCACCTGGATCAAAGCAACCTTTCAGAATCCAGTTTGGACTTTTCTCATGTCACAATCATCTGAGAATAATGGTAAGCTTTATTTTTCTCTTCACTGTAAAACGAGTTAGTTTGTAAATGGAATCTTTGTCTTTGTGTCTGTGCTGCTGCCACCCACATATGAACTCATCTCCCATGCCATCCTAAACACAAGAGAGAGAAGAAAGAAAGAAATCCTATCACCTAAACACAAGAGATAAAACATGTAAAATAAAATGTTTTTTCGAAAGTTTGAACTGATTACATAATTTGAATACCTTGTGTTAAAATTTATGTTATGTTCGGAATATAATTTCAAAATATGTAAAATATTTAAACCATATATGAATAATCAATCAATTAGTTCCACAAATTATTGACACAAAATAATAATTTAATCAATTAATTCCATGTAAATTATTATTTATTCAGATATGGTTTAAATATTATACATATTTTGAAATTATATCTATTCCAATGATAACATGAATTTTAACGCAAGGTATTCGAATTATGTAATCAATTCAAACTTTTGAAAGGACATGTAATCAACTGGCATCTTCAACCTAACACGAGTTTGACTGATTCAAACACAAATTCAACAGTAATTATTTTAATGCATTTAATCAATGAGGAAAGTGAAGAGGATAAAGCATGCAGATATGGTTGAGTGTGAAAATTTGGTGAAAACCTTGGCGACAGAACTTGTTTATTGTTATCCTGCAAGTCAGAATGCTCGTGCTTTCCACTGCTTCAAGTTGAATGAGATCGAATAGTGAACAACATTCTTGAAGCACGTGTGATAGTTAAATCAAACTTTTATCAGACTGGAAGTATTATACACACCACCACCTTCACAAGAACCTTGAATTATCTCCAGTAGAAAATGTTCTGTTGAAGATATTTCAAAGTTCTTTTAAAAGTGGTGTGGCAGTTGAATGCTTTACTGTGATGTTTTGATTGTTTTCTTTAATGTTGTTTCTTTATGTTAATTTAGCTAACAAGGGGACCTTACAGTCTCAGAAATTCAGTTCAGAATGAGACTTCGCAGGTTTGTAGTATACCTCAAGGGTGTCCACCCAGAAGAATTGTAAAGTGCACTAGCCAGAAGATTCCAAGAAAAAGGGCTCTATAAAGTTTTAAGCACAGCTCATATACTGATCGATTTTACATTATGGCAGCCCAGCGAAATGGCTGAGTCTGTAGCGAACCTGCTTGCCAGATTCTCTACAGACTCAGGCGATCTAGGTTCGATAAGCTAACTTCAGCTAACTTTTTTTTAATTGTTTTAAAAATTGTAACAACTCTATTTAAAAGTTAATGACCTAAAATATTATCAATTAAATGATAAATAATTTTATTTTATTTATAAAATGACTGTTACAGCTAATTCAAATGTGAATTAAAGATATTTTATTTTTAAAAAGTTGAATAATTTCAAATACATTTTTAATGGAGGTAAATTAAAAGTTTAATTACCACTATAACAAATTTTTGGGTAGGGTTTTATTTATATATAAATTTTTACAATATCGTCTTTATTTGTCAATTTTTTATTTTACATACAAGCACCAAAATGATAATTATCATAAAAACATTAAAAACAAAAACTATTTTGGCATCTTGCACAATTTATGAAGGATGATTGTTTAATGAACAACCTTTTTTTAAAAGATCTGTTGGAAAACATACTTTGTTTACATTCATGAAAATTTCTCTTTCATCAGAAAGCCTGGAAGCGTACCAGGCATACCGGATCATTCCATTAAAAATTGGTAATGACAGTTGATGATGCACTATTGATTGCATTTTTATACAGTCTTCATGAGAATTTATTTCTCTATTATTTTCAATTAGATAAGTGCAATTTTGTATATGCTTTATTAGATTTTTTACCTGTCTATAAAAATAGAGGTCACAAGATTGAACAAGAGGAGTACATTTTGGAGGAATCACTTTAATTGTACAAGTCGGTGATTTCTCTTCATCCTGAAAGATTTCATCATGATTCACGCTTTGTTTGTCCACCCCAAGAGTCAATAATTAATAGAAACTGCTCTTTTCCCACATAAAACTTTAAACAACAGTTGAGAAAGTCAATATACAGTCCAGTCGTTAGCTTCCCAGACTTTGAAGACATTATGACATTTTTATATTTTTGCGCACATTTATTTACTGTTTTTTGAACTCGGGAGCCAAAGTTACCAGTTGCTTCTTTTAAACAAATACTTGAGGTAGGACTTTTCCAGACAGAGTGAGAGCGCATTGAGCGGTATATGTATGCATCACTTTATTCATGTCGTGCCTTTTGACAAAAATAGTTTTGCTTTCTTTTTCATCCAGAGTGTTGTTGTACACTGACTGATACTGACATCCTGGAAAGAGAAAACATCCGAAATTGAAGTATTTTGTCAGAGAGTCATAAAAATAAAGAGCAAAATGAATTTGTGAATACTCTGCAATAATTTACCTGTTTGGTCAGTGTTGATAACAAAATCTTTGTTAAAATTTGGTATCAATTTGAACATCTGGGTTCAAAAAGTGTCTGCAGAAGCCAAGGTTTCTTTGATCGTTACTGTTTCTTTTTTGAAGCAAATTTTGTCACTTTTAGTTGACAAATTTCATGCTTATTTTTGAATTTATGAACCCGGCCGTCAGAAGCTTTAAATTCAAAATCTGTAAATTGTCGTGCTGCTGCTAAAGCTCACTGTTGTAAATTCCTAGTAGTCACTTGTTGATAATTTTCTTGGGTTTCAACAAAACGATCACGTGTCCAGGAATTGATTGTTGTGTACTTATCAAATTGATTTCCTCCTTTTTTTATTTCTTCTTCCCATTGGGATAAATATTCCTTCTTTTTTAACCGGCTGCATTCTTTTCTTTTGCAATGTTTGTAGATTCCACGTGGGGTGAGCCTTTGCGATGTTAACAACTTTAATTTTGTAATCCGAAGAAAGATGGACTACCTCTCTCCTTTTTTTTTTCTTCTGGTTCATATACATCTGATGAGCTATGGTCTTTGACTTTTTCAAAAGGTTCCTCGTCACAGTTTTCATTTTCATGAGCAAGTTCTTCATCAGTCACAAGTATTTTTTTCAGCCAGCATGTCCATGGTACGTTTGTAAATTTCTTCACCTATCAACATTGCTTCACGAGAAGTTGAAGTTGAAGATTCTGATGTATTTTGTTTGATGTCACAACTTGATGGATTTTGCCAAATGTCTTTAAATTCATCAAGTTGTGACATCAAATAAAACAAGAAATAGAAGACACAGTTTCAACAAAACTAATAAACAAGATTCCGATGCAATCAAATTATTTTCAGCAAGCAAGCTTTCGTAATAAACACCGCATCTTTTAACCTCAACTTTGACATTTCATCGTATAATGAATCTTGACTGATTTCATCTGCAGCTTCTGATACTTTTGCGATTTCTTCATTAACAGACATTTTCAATTCGCAATATTTTAAAAATTCCAATAATATTTCACAGTACAGAACGCTCCAATCCTGGAAAAGTCAAGAATGAACTGGCACGTTAGTTCGAGTTTCTAGAGGAATAAGGATGGGTAAACCTGTATATTTCATATTGTAGCAGATAAGGACCATTGTTCAATTAGTTCTGTTAGGGTCTTGAAAATTCCTGACCATCTGCCTATGTATAATAGGACAACAGCTATACACTACTCTTCCACGTAGAAACTGGTTCCTCAAATTTACAACGAATATTTTTAACCTCTCCACAGCTTACAATATCTTAAAATTTGTAATAACTTTTTAATGACAATAGTAATTAATTAAAGTTTTAATTTACCTTCATTAAAAATGCATTTGAAATTATTCAACTTTTTAAAAATATAATATTATTTTTAATTCACATTTTAATTAGCTGTAACAGTCATTTCATAAATAAAATAAAATTATTTATGATTTAATTGATAATATTTTAGGTCATCAACTTTTAAATAAAGTTGTTATAATATTTTAAACAATTTTTAAAAAAAGTCGAGCAAAGGTAGGATCGAACCAAGATTGCCCGTGTGGCAAGCAAGTTCGCTACAGACTCAGCCATTTCGCTGGGCTGCCATAGGGTAAAATTGACCACCAGTATATGAGCTGCACTTAAAACTTTATAGAGGCCTTTTTCTTGGAATCTTCTGGCTAGTGCACTTTACAATTGTCATACACAATCCTTGAAAAAAAACCTAGAGGAAAACTACTCTGAAACAAGACTGCAGCAAAAATTGCAATGTACTGTACTGTACATTTCTTCAAATTGTTGCATGCAATGTACGTTGCTGCAACTTTGATAACATTGCTCACAGTTTGGGACAAGTTGGACATTCTGCCTGTTGAAAAAACAGGTTTCCTCATCCCAGACACAAATCAATCTATTTGTTGTATTGAAAATTTATTAGAAAATTTCATAGAATAAAGTAACAGATGTGTCTGGAAATGACACAACGCATGACTTCTATATATAAATATATGTATGTATACATATAAGAACAGTCTCACGCTTGAGGCAACTGTTCAATAGGTGTATGGAATCTAAAGTCTTCGGGGAAGAGTTCGGCAGCCCTGGGGTACATCAGTTTGTAAGACTGACGAATGGTAACATCAGCCACTCCAGCAATGTCACCAATTTCTAAATAATTAAAAATACAAAACTTTGTTTTTGTCTGTTTTTCTTAATTTGAGAGAATGAATAACTACCTTTTTGAGTCTTCTTATCTTCAGACGCCTGACTTGCCATGTAAATGGCCGCCGCCGCCACAGAAATGGGACTGCGTCTAAAAAAAGTAAACACACAACTGATGTGAGAAAACCTTGTTAGAATCAGAAATCAATCCAATTTTATAAACAGTGATCACAGATTTTTGGCAATTAAGGACCTGGTTAAGTTTCAAAAACTTATTAAAATAAAAGTCGCAAATAAAAATTACTACTTAATTATTATTAAGTAAAAGCTAAAATACTCACATCAAAACTGTAGACTAAAATATAAAATTATTGCCAAAGCTGATGGAATAAAAATCAGAGATTTTCGATTCTGATGTGGCAAAGCAAAACAGTATCAATTGCACTACTAAGACTGTTTAGGAATGACATTGTAAATATAACAAGACCTATCTTTTGAAGAATGGTAGTTTGTGATAAGAAAACAATTGTTCGGCTAATGATTATTTTATGGTATCTGTTACGATCCTAAGTTACAGAAAAAAAACTTAATTGATATTATACAGTATTTATTATTGTATGGATACACTTTTATCAGTTATAAAGTTTATCCATTTCTATTTCTAGATGGTTATATTTAAATTATATATTTCTTACAGAAAAATTAGAATGTTAATTTCTAATTTACATTATCCATTTCTATGTACAAGTAATTACCAAGACATCTTACAAGCAGTGTTGAATGTTCTGACACATTTCATAGCAATTACTTTGTCTTAACATTTTTACTTAAAAAAGTTGATCTGCAATAAATTGCCAGATCAGCATTTGCTGATGCTGCTTTACACTTCCAGCCAACATTATGTCTACCTTTCAGAATCCAGGAAGACAAGTTCAATATCTGACTGTTTCCTCTCTTAGCATAAACTAGAAAAATGAATGGAAAGAAACATCATATAGATTCTTTCCATTTGATTTTTCTTTTAAGCTTATTTGTCATTAGCAAAAAAAAAATTACAACATAAAATAAAAAACAGAGAAAGTATCCATTTACAAAGGAAGAATTGTCATCAACATAAAAATACATTGTGGAGAAAAAACCAAGACGTACAAATTTATAGATTATCATTCTTTCAAGGAAGTAATTTTTTTCTGTACATTTTCTCACATTTGGCTTCTCATTGTTTCCTTGTTAATTTATATATTTATTGTGCAACCGGAGGGTTGCACCTCTTTTGTGCCTCATCAGGACTGACACAGAAGCCGAGACAGTGTGTTCATTTGGTATTTGAACGTAGGTCAGGCAAGCAAATGATTGGGTTCGGGATGGAGTCTGCGAGTTAGTGAGCAGGAAGTGACTCACGCAGAAACTAGGTTAATGAAACAACCATTTATTTGTAAAGGAAAGAAAATACATTGTATACAATTTATCAATAGAGAGTATAAGAAGCTGAGCTAAAATATGTCTAGATAGACCTAAATTCGCAGTTCTCGAGAAAGAAAGTTTACAGTGGTTCGCAAGTTGATAAATACCTGGAATAGATGTCCACAAGGTGATGTTCCTTGATTAGGGTCTCATTGTAACTAGGGTGACAGTCTAGTTAGGAACGTTGGGAAAGTTCTGAATCTCTGATAGGCTGTCTTTAAAGGCGCAAAGGTAGATAATGTCAGAGGCAAGTAGGTGAGATATCTGGTCGGGTAGGATCGGGTACTGACATGATTAAAAATTAGAGATATTTGCAATGACTTTTCTCTTGGAGGAACAGGCGATGACTGACTCTTTGGCTGTCAATTCTGATGCCAGCCCGATATTGCCCGGCTAAGAGGTCAACAGGTCACAAGAATGCACCATTTTCACCATTGAGAAAGTGTAAGTGGAGATTTTCTCAGGAAGTCGACGACAACAATTATTGAACAAGTGTGACGATATCAACGACCGATTTTTGTTAAAGTTCAGATTCTTACAATTATATTTATATTTTGTTTTTCATCATTTATCATTATTTGATTTTGTATGGTGTTTCCATTATTTTGTGTTCTTTTATTCATATTTAAATTTGTTGTATTCGAAATTCTGTTAAACTTCTACATTCTAATGGAATTTCTAACACTTAAAGACTGTTTGTAGAACAAGCCAAAAACGTTTGTGATTATTAAATGTTTCCTTGACAAAATAAAATGTTGAAGTTGTTTTTTGGAATAATTACAATAGTTTAACTTAATAAATGGAGAAATTCATCATATTACATAAAGTGTTCACCAGGATCAACAATCCAATTTGATTTATGAAAAAATTTGAAATTAAAGGTTTTACTGTGTATTAAGAATTAATACAGACTACAAAACTTTGATAAAAACACACAGACTGGATGTAATAGTACAAAGAAATCCATAAGTTTTTAAAACTTGCCATCAACTTTATTAATTATTAGATTAAAAAGTATTTTTGGCAACAGCACTAGCAATCAAGTTCAAACACAGATGTTCAACAATAGAAACATCACATCATCATAAGTTACAAAAGAAATTTGAATTATTGTATGCATGTGTTAACTTGAGCTCCCAAGGAATGCACCACACAGTAAATGAGCTATTCCAAAGGTAGGTTATACACATAGAGGGATGCACCAAATTATGTGTGTCCATAAAGTCCATGTGCAATTTAAAAAATTTATTACTTTAGTATACAAAAAACCACATACAAAATAAATTGGAACGATATATATATTGTTCCAGTTTATTTATGTGGTTTTGTATGCGGTTTATTTTGTAGGTGTATCACTCTCACCTAAACCTCAAATTTCCAGCAAAACACCCAAATTCAACATTCGAATGTTTTCGGCCACTCATTAATCGGCCTTTGTCGAAAAAAGTTAAACGAAAATAACTGTTCTATTTATACAATGTTGCCATGTTGTACATGTAATTTAAAAGAAATTTTTAATTAGTTTTGAACATCAGCTAGGACATATATTAAGCAACATATATTTCCTTTAAGAGTCTAAATCAGAATTTCTCAACCCGGAGGTCATGATAATATTAAAGAGGAAGAGCAAAACAATAATAAAATCATTTTGAGAAAAAGTCATTTATTATAAACTTATACACATTTTACTTATTATAAGTACACATGTAAAAAAAAGAAATTAATGTGATAGTTACATTTGTTTTTCATTTAAAATTTTCTCCATACATGGACCTACGTTAGAAACACACAAAACCAAATTGTTTTCAAATGACAAAAGACAATTCCTGTATTTAGTTTTTAGCACAACCATAGACAAAAAACCCTTTTCACAGAGATAAGACGTGGCAAAAGGGATTAATATTTTTCAATGCTTCTGTGACTAAATTTCCATATTCATGTTGACGAACAAGCCAAAACGTATTTAAATCTTCAGATGTAAACTGCAGTTATAGCATTTTGTCGGCAGACATTTCAATGAGCTGGCTGTGAATCTCAACTGGTATTTAGCAGCGGCAACAACATTTTCACTAAACGGATTCAGTACCCATCTCTTCAAGAAATCATTTTTATCTTCCAGGAATATTCTGTCAACTGAGTTTTCAGCTCATACAAATTCATCTTCATGCAATCCAAACTGTGGTGAATAATAGTGTCTTGTTCATTCAAATTTTCTCAATATAACCCAAAGTGAGTGGGAACATATCCAAATTTTTGCTTCAAAGGCAAATAATCCAGATATCAAGCTTCTTAATGAATGCATGAACTTTCTCTGTCATTAATAAAATGTTTTTATCACGTCCTTGTAAATTCACATTTGAGTCATTTAAATGCAAAAATACATCAGCTAAGTAAGCCAACAACAACATACACTTATTATTCTGTAAAAACAATGAAATTGGTGTTCGTTTATCCTGGAAAAATATTAATTTCTCTTGCAATTCCGGGTTAACAGTTTCTCTTGCGATAACCATCTAACTTCCGTATATAAGGGATTTTTTTATTTTTGCCCATTTCATCGCATAGTTTAGCAAACAGCCTGTTCTGTAACAGTTGGCTTTTAAAGTATAAAGGAAAAAACACCAGAGTGAAACTAAATTAAATTGAACAACTGAAGTGCCTTTTGACTGGTGTGCTTCTCTCTCTCTCTGTAAATCGCAAACATTTTTGAACCTCGTTGGGTTCTTCCTCAGGCATAACGAGAGAGAAGCACACCAATCAAAGGCACTTCAGTTGTTCAATTTAATTTAGGCATCTGGCTGTTACGATAAAATTAACCTAACTGTTACAGCTTCACATGGCTGGCCACATGGAATTTTTTGGGTTTTCTTGAGGTATACCTGTATTTTCTTTGATTGGAGTCCGCGATGTACTGTAAGACATCACCAAATTGTAAACATGTACATTTACAAGTATGTACTGTACGTACATGTATTCGTAAATTTAGATTACGTTTTTTCTGTACTATATTAAAAACTAAAATTTATTTGTTTGTAAGCTTAAAATAGATTCTTATTAACCATATATTATAAAAATGCATTTATAAATAAAATACAGAACTGGGTTTAGCCTAGTGACAAGTAAATTCGACTTACGTCGCCTCTCCTGGAACCAACTACCGACATAAGGTGAGGTATACCTGTATTTTCTTTAATTGGTGTCCCTTTCAAACACCAATCAAAGAAAATACAGGTATACCTCAAGAAAACCCAAAAAATTCCATGTGGCCAGCCATGTGAAGCTGTAACCAACTACCAGTATTTTATCCGCTCAGCCACTGATGGGCTAAATTCATAAGGAAGCCAGTACTAATTACTAAGCTTGTGTTGTTTTAAAATTTCAAGTAATTTAGTGGAAAAATAATTTCAATAATACAAAATTTTCTTTAAAAAGGAAAATTTCAGATTTGGAAAGTGTTTTTGGTGTTCATTATTTGAAGTTCATCTTTCACTGAAATTTTCGAGATATACAAAAATTTATTCTGAAGTAATCCATCCTAAATAAATTCTGCATTACAGGTACTCCTCACTTTACGACCACTTGCACTTACGACCAATCGAGTTTCAACCTGCAATTTGGGAAATCCCCTTTCTAGACTTCAGAGTCAATCAGTGGCGAATTGTCGCGTCAGGCCCATCCTAGTCTCGTGTAATGATTAATTTTCGTAACTCTCACCTGACCGTCTTGTTCGTACGCCAGGTTCCCTGTCGTATGTCCAATCAAGCAAAAAGTCCACTAAATCTGTCTTTAGATTTTATTCACACAAAACAAAAATCAACTATTTACATTAATTCGGTTACAAGAGCATTCCACTATGTTCCCGCGCCTTTTGGAACTTAACAACTTTTTTCTTGGTGTTGCCAACTCTCGACAAAAAACCAAAATTCCCGCCATCTAGTGGGATGAATGGGTCATCCTCCCACCCTTGATTTTGTCAGTCAAAATCAAAATTAAATTAAATTTAAATATAACAAACACATATAGTACTAATTGAATGAGTTCGAATCAGTCTACAAATCCAGCCGATTGGGAGCCTTTAAGGGTCTGCCCCTTTTTGAGACTCGAGAATTCTCAGATGAGGTGGTCACATCACTCCCTGTAGCGGCAGAGATCATTCGGGACCGATCATAGGTCCTCTCGCAATCGTTTTCAGTAGAGTCTACAGTCTTGCCACGAAATTCGTTTCGCATAACATACTTTTCATCCACCGAAGAGATTTCCAAGGGATACAGTCTCCTAACAGGACGGATGAGAAATCCAACCTGTGTTTTTATTTTGGCTACTCTTACCAATCCATCTTTACCTGGATAGATCTCGACAACTTTCGCCAGAGGCCAATCAAGTCGCTTTTGGTTGTCATGCCCAACCAAGACGATATCTCCCACAGCAATTACTTTAGCGCCCTTGGCTACCCCCTTCGGGTTTTGCAATTGCCCCAGGTACTCAATTCGAAATCTATTTCGTAAATCTTTTCTCAACTTGCATAAATAACGAAATCTCTTCCCAAGATTTACCTTTTCCAAGTGGTTTAAATCGGGAAGTCCAGTTTCCTTTATCCCTTGCAGAAACATATTAGGAGTCAACGGGATTAAATCTTCAGTATCTTCTGAGAGTGTAGTAAGTGGTCGAGAGTTCATCAAACCCTCTACCTCACAGATAATTGTGTAGAGCTCTTCGTATGTTAACGAGGCTCGTCCCAAAATTCTCCTCATAATCTGCTTTACACACCCTACCAACCTTTCCCACCAGCCACCCCACCAAGGCGAAGCTGGGGGAATGAACTTCCAGATAATGCTCTGAACAAGAATTTCATCTTTAATCTTCGTAAGTTCAGCCTCAGAGAAAATTTTGGCAGCACCGACAAAATTTGTACCGTTATCACTATAAATGACAGAAGGGCGTCCTCTTCTTGCCACAAATCGTCTGAATGTTTGCAGGAACGCCTTCGTTGAAAGAGACGTCAACAACTCGAGATGTACAGCCCTGTACACTGCACAAGTATACAGGACAATCCAACACTTCTGCTTATCCCTCAAGTACAGTGGACCAGCTAGATCAACGCCAGTAACCTCGAATGGCGCAGCATCTCTTATGCGATCCACAGGCAATGGCGGAGATTCAGGGTGGGCTGGAGACACAACAAATCTTCGACACCTAGAACATCGCAGTGTGATAAGCCGAATGTATTTTCTGCACCTCAGTATCCAGTATTTCTCGCGCAGATGATTCATTAAAATTTGAACACCAGCGTGGTTTAATTCTCTGTGTTTCCATTCTATCAATTTCTGTACAATATAGTGATTCCCAGGCAAGATAATGGGTAATCGGAAATCTTCACTATCTTTACTTCTGAATACGAGAGTTTTCACTCTCAAAAGACCTTCCTTGTCTATCACTGGGTGCAATTTTCGTAAACGGTTATCTATCCCCTTTGGAAATTCTTCTCTTTGAATCAGTTTCAGCAATACTAATTCAGCGTGCTTTATTTCCTTTACTGTGAGCCCCCCAGACATTCGAAGGGGTCGTCCTTTGAGATTTGAGGTAAACCGGTATATCCAAGCCGTTACTCGTAATATTTTCCAGTAAGTAGAATAATTCTCATAAAACTTTTCTGCTTTCTCTACATCCAGCGCAGAAATCACAGATTTTTTTCTTTCAGAGCTCACTATCTCCATGTCAGGCATTTCCTTCTGCCGAGGCCATTCTTCTACCGGTAAGCTTGTAAATTGAAGTGTCTCCCACCAGCGAGATTCGGCTAAAGTTCTTGCATTACAACCCCGAGATGGGAGATCTGCAGGGTTTAAGTATCCTGGAACGTGATTCCAGTCATCTGGACTACTTAAAGATCTAATTTCGTTTACTCTATTCATAACAAATGTAGCCCAGCATTCCTGATTCTTGATCCAATACAACGCATTCATGGAGTCAGTCCAATAAAGTGTTGATAATCGTTCAAGTGGGAAGTCCCCTTTAATCGTGTTCATCATTCTGACACCCAATAAACAGGCTAGAAGTTCAAGCCTTGAGATCGATACAGACCCTAAAGGTGCAACACGCGCACGAGCCTGTATCAACAGCCACTTTATGTTGCAGGTATCTGGCTGTCTGAGATAAATACAAGCGGCATAGGAGTACTGTGATGCATCACAAAATATATAAAATGAGAGTGGGACAGCTGTATTGTAGCTATTTACTATCCTTCTAGGAATTTTCACCTCCTTTAAAAATTTTAATTCTTTTATCCACTTTAGCAATCTTCTTTCTAAATCGTGCGGTAATGGGGTGTCCCAAGCTAACTTTCTTTTCCAACACTCTTGCATCAGAAGTTTTGGTATTAACGTCACTGGAGAAAGGAATCCAATTGGATCAAAAAGTTGACTCGCCAATGACAGAACCACTCTTTTTGTTAAAATTTCATCGTTAGGTACCCTAAGGTTTGCATCACAGTATAAAACGTCCTCTGAAATATTCCAATTCAATCCTAGCACACTGACTATTTCATCGGGCTGGATTTCCAAAGTTCCCAATGTCCTTTCATCGCCGTCGCAAACCGGTGACGTCTCTGTTTGTATACCATTGTATACCCAACCTCTTAAATCAAAGCATGCTAAACGCATGATTTCTCTAGACTGTCTCATAAAATTCACCAGCTCCTCTTTGGACTGACAACTCGTAACGCAGTTATCAACGTACATCGATTTCTTGAGTTTTAAAGTTGTTTCTTGCAGATGATCTGGAACATGGTTTAAGAGATAATTTAGAGTGGCTCCCAGGAGAAATGGACTCGAGTTTACTCCAAACACTACCCTGCGAGGTCTGAAAACCTTTAATTTTCCAGGGTCGCCACCCTCCCACCACAAGAATCTGAAAAAGTTGCGATCCGCTTCACTTATTTCTATCTGCAAAAAAGCCTTTCAAATGTCAGCTATTACTCCGTATTCAAATAATCGAAATTTATTTAGAATACTGGGTATCAATTCAATGTAGTTAGGACCCTTTGCTAAACAATCGTTTAAACCCCTTTCTGTCCGCAATCGAACTCAGTTCGATCGGTTTACATAGCGTTACACAGAAAATGGTGTTTTAGACCCTCGGAGAAAAAAAATCGGCGAAAAAAAAATGTTTTTTTGGACTTTCGGATGTATTTTCAGTCCCCAAATTTTTTGAAAAATTTTTTCCCGCGCGAAAAAATTTTATTGCGATTTTAATTAACCCTTAATGACGGGCAATTAACGCTTAATTGTTTTTTTATGGGATTTTTTTATAGAACTTTATTTATCCTTCTAAACTTCTAGCGCACCGATTTTACTTCGGTAAAGTTATTTAAAGCTATTTTCTGATGTAAAAAACAACATCCAATAGTTTTTTAATTTTTTTAATTAATAGATTTTTTTATAATTACGTTTAATTAAGTCGGGGGGGTCGGAAATTTCAATAAAAATCGTAATTAAAAAAAAAAGTTTTGAAATATCCAGCCATCTAGTATTCACCCTACTTTTTACCCTTCTCCTCCCGAGAGTTTCATGAGAATGTCCCGCGAAACACGACACCAGCTGTTCTCAAGGTCATCCAGCTGTGTAAACAATGACTCATCAGTGTCAAGTTTCGCGCTAAGGCGAGAAAAAGGAAATTGTACTTTGAAGTGTTTTCTTCAAAATTAACACATTTCTTTCGTTTTTTTTAGTTTTGACTATTTTTAATTATAATTTAATTATTAATTATGATTTTTTTTCAAGTAGTTAGGACCCTTTGCTAAACAATCGTTTAAAGAGACGTTGCCTCTTTCCTTAGCGGAGGCGTCGAAGACTGGACGAATCTTCGTCGTGGAATGCTCTTTGATGACAGCTCTGTGTGGAAGGTAATGGCAGTTAATCTCATTCGTTTTGACGTCTTTTACTTCTTCGATTATTTGTTCTTCAAGCCATTGCTTGAAGACTCCCTCGTAGGCATCGACCAGGTTCTTATTCTGTAGAGTCTTCACTGTAGATTTTAATCTTCGCTCGGCCAGAACCCTATTATCAGGCAGAGCTTGACAACCTTCTATCCAAGGCAAGGACACCATGTACCGACCATCGCGATCTCTCTTCAGCGTCTTTTCAAAATGTTCGATAGACGCTTGTTCCAGTTCCTTCTTTGATTGTTTTTCGGCAGGGTCCTTTATTCCAAGAATATCTAATTCCCAAAGATCAGGAATTCGCAAATCTCCAATTAACATCGAAGTGACAATCAAGTTTTCGGTTGGCTCGGAATGCTCCTTCGTGCGTCCTAAGATCGTCCAACCGAGTTTCGTTTCAATAGCAGTTAAACCTGATTTGAGTGTCCGGAGTCCTCCTGTCATTAGTTTGCCAGCGACATCCGCTCCTATGAGCAATTCAATGGGACCTTGACAATCGCTCAAGGATATCCCCATATTTGACAATTCATCCTGACACAGTTCCTGTGTAACTGGGGGCGTGGTCAGAACAAATGGTCGATTGGTCCAAGACATCAAAATTACAACGATATTTATCGTCTACGCACGAGAGGTGCACCTTGTACACATCGTGTTCACAAATATCCGTACATGAACCTCCAAACAACGAATGTTTCAAATTTTCCTTTCTCATTGGTTGGTAACCGACTCTTTCTGCAGTGCTCTTCAAGATATAGGACCTCTGGGAGGCAGTATCAATAATTGCACGGATTTTGAGACACCTTTCCTCTCCCCTCAGAATCACAACCAAAGTCTGTAGCAAGACACGTGGAGTTGATGACACATTAGCCAATGCCTGCTCACATACTGGGGAGGCGCCGTCACCTTCACCAACAGAAGCATTGTTGGGAGATACCTTTCGGCTATTCCTACAGAGAAGAACGTGATGCGGTTTGCCACAAACTGTACAACTACACTTTGCTCTACATGAAGAAGATATGTGATTCAGTTTTAAGCATTTAAAACAAGCTCCTCGCTTTATAAGGATTTGTTTCCTTTGATCTAAAGTCAAATTTTCCGCCTTCCTGCACTCAGCGCTAGCATGGGATTTCTCACAGAATACACACTGCTGATCCCTGAATGGTTTCTCTTGAGCAGAAGTCAAAAGTTCCATACCAGTTGGAACAGTCTTGTTATAGGGAGAAGCAGCCTTAATTTTACTTTGTACTACCTTCTTGGTTTTGTTCTGAAAGCCAAACCCACTTGTGGCTAAGGAAATTTTCTCCTCGCTTTCAATTTCGTTACGCAAAAACTGCATCAGAGTTTCTAACTTGTTGAAATTCTCTCTTCCAGACTTGAGTAGCATCGAATTTAGGTGTCTTTCCCAAATTCTCAAGAGGTCGGTCGGTAAGCTAGATTCAACTAAAGGGTAGAGCATTGAAGCACACTTATCCGTAGTAACACCAAGCATTTTAAGGGATCGTAGTTGTGTCTCGATACGATCATAAAGTTTCACAATTGGCAATTTGTGCTCTTGCCCCAATGCATTATTCAGTACTAGACTCAGGAGCTCTCTCACGTAAACCTCGATGAGCACATCTTCTCTTCCGAAACGCGAATTTAAACACTCAATTGCTTGCGAGTAATGCTCGGCTGTCACGGGGAACGATTCAATTACTTCCCTGGCCCTTGAGCCCTTCAGAGTCGACTGAATGAGGTATTGAAATTTATCCAAATCCAAAATATTGGGATCTTCATGTATTTTCTTAAATAGTCCCCAAAAGGAAAGATAATTTTTCAAATAGCCATCAAATTTTTGCAATTCAATCTTTGGTAACTTAAAATTTCCCTTGGAATAGTCAGTTTCGCCTTCGCTTCGTGTTTCATCCAGCTCCGACGTATTCAAACGACGCTCTAGTCTTGTTTTCAAGTCTACGAATGTACCATTGTAATTCTCAATACCCTCAATTTCTTCATCCAACATCTGTTGAGAACACTTCTCATCCTTTTGTAACTTATCTAATATTTCTTTATCGATGGTTTCTATTTTAGAATATTTTTCCTGTAACTAGGCCAAAAATCCAGCACATGAATTGAAATCTTCAACCTTCGACGTCAGAAATTCTTGCACCCTATCGGTGAACTTTGTGAAAGCACCTCGGTAGGATCCACGTAATCTGATTGAGGGCTCCATGAAGTGAATCTTATTAATTAACTCAAAGATCAAAAGCAGACAAGATAGACATAGAGAAAACCTCGATTCAAGCTCAAATAGAAATAATGCAGAGATGTATTTCCACTAAATCCTCCAATCAGTACTCATTTTCCGCAGTTAAATAAATACTTCCAAACGTAAACAATGTTCGTACAACAATTGTAAAACGTTTATAAGTGAAATCAGTTAGAACCTGACGTCCCTGTTCGGGCGCCATTATGTCGCGTCAGGCCCATCCTAGTCTCGTGTAATGATAAATTTTCGTAACTCTCACCTGACCGTCTTGTTCGTACGCCAGGTTCCCTGTCGTATGTCCAATCAAGCAAAAAGTCCACTAAATCTATCTTTAGATTTTATTCCACACAAAACAAAAATCAACTATTTACATTAATTCGGTTACAAGAGCATTCCACTATGTTCCCGCGCCTTTTGGAACTTAACAACTTTTTTCTTGGTGTTGCCAACTCTCGACAAAAAACCAAAATTCCCGCCATCTAGTGGGATGAATGGGTCACGAATGGTGACATGCACACTAAGCATACTATAATAGGCTTGCGCGTACTATAATAGTCTTATAGTACTATAATAGGCTAATAGCGTACTATAATAGTCTTTTTATGAATAAATTTGAAGTTTTTTGCATAATTTGTATAATTTTACAACGATCCTATATTCCCGGCGCAAGCTCCTCGCTTATTGACCAATTCGCTTAATGACGTAGTTGTTGGAACGGAACTCGGTCGTAAAGTGAGGAGTACCTGTATTGGATGTCAAGAAGTCTGTTAATTACTATCTGTGCTAAAAATAATCATTTACAGCACTGAATTCAATTTTATTTCTATTAGACAACTTTCTTAACAATAATTTCTATTATATGAGGTTAGTTTAAAAACAGACCAAGCTTTTGTCATGCAAACTTCATTACTGTGATGACAATATTAGACTTGTTTGACCCCTTCAAATTACTCCCCATGCTTGCAATGCACCATTCTCATTGTTTTTGCCACTGTTGGAATGATCTCTGGAACTTGTTTTGTGAAATGGCACATGGCTGTCTGCAAATTTTGTTTAACCTCATCTACAGTTTGAAAACATTGTCTTTTCTGACTTTGAAAACAGGAAAAATCTGCAGGGGCCCAAGTCTAGAGAGTACAGGCATGGAAAGAATGGCCTTGTTGTTGTCCACCAAATATTGGCCAAGAAGCATCGACGTGTGACTGGGCATGTTGTTGTGATGCAACACCAAGCTCTTGTTTTCCCACATATCAGGCCTCTTCCCGTTGTACATCTTCCCTCAAATGCCTTAAAACTTCTATATAAAACTCCTCGGTAACAGCCTGTTCTTACAGAACAAATTTACGATGGAGTAGATCTCAATAATAATAGAAACAATGAACAACAGACCTTGAATTTTCCTCACAATGTTCTGCCAAATTTAAAATACTTAAACAACTTATGATACTGATCTGCTCATAGGCCTGCTGAAACAAAGCCCACATTCAGTAAAATATTTGGGTAAAATTTTGCCCATCTGAAAGCAAAGTTTCACCCAAACACGTTGCTCCTTAACCTATATATAAAAAACAGATTGTACTATTACTTTCTACAACACTCATAGCAAACATTAAGTAATCACTAGGCCACTACATATAGCATTTTGAAAAGTTGCCAAAAATCTAATTTTCACCATACACATTAAAAAAAAATCACACATATTAACTATATTGTATAGTTTATTTTCATTAATAATAAAAATAACTTACAAAAAAAAATATGATTTAAATTTATAATGAAAAAAATTATATAATTTGACAACAGATAAAATTTCATATTTAATTTCTGGCACTAAGCCAGCATGATGGAAAATATTCTTACCTACATTTTGATATAAGATTTATAAATATTGATAAAAACAAATTTCCCTTCTTGAAAAATTATGTGAGAACCCAAACTTTAACAAAAATATATTTACAATTTTATCATACCTATTTGATAGCTGTTGTCATCTACTACATGAGAACTTCTCATTTTTATAAGTTTTCGACGGCAAAAGCAACACTTTCCCATGATCCTTTGACTTCCCGGCTGTGTGTTACCAATTTTTAATATCAGAATTAATGGCCAAATGAGTCAGTCGTTGCCCATTCCTCCACCAATATAGAACTCTGTCTCTTTATACAGAATAACATCAGTTTCAACAGGAGTACGTTCCCACATCTGGAACATTTCTATCGTGCCTACCTTCTCCAGTGATATACCAAGAAATGGACAGTTCAACCCAACATCTTCACCTGTTATTTTAGAGGATCTCATAAAGCCTCAAGTATTTATGACAACGTGCAATTTATTGTAACCTTTCTCGTGATCTCCTAAAATGCATAGTCGGTTTACTTCATTTTAGCATAAAATATGTCATGTACTCTTTTCATTTGAAATTAAACAGTTATTTCTGTTAAACATAGTATCTAAGTGCATTACTTCCATTGCACTTAGATACTAAATTCCATCCAAAATCTGATCGCAGACACGGCCACTCGCGTGATCTACTTTCAAAAATAAAACAATGCACCATCACGGTTTCGTGTCAAACGAGACACGGTGGTGTCAGTCCTGATGAGGCATCAAAGAGGGGCGCACCCTCCAGTCACAATTATACATGAACTAATAAATGGCGTCATCTGGTTGAGAGTATGTGTAACATGGTCTACAGAATAACATGCAATAAAGCACTATCATCTTAGAGAAAATTTTTAAAATTAAAACTAAACATTGTTTGAGGTGATGACATATTGTCACATGACGATTTTCCAAGATGCTCAACTGACGCTATATTATAAAATGATCATATATAGGTTAAGACCAGAACAGCAGCCAACCATTGAATTCATCACTTAACTCTTTAAACACGAAGTCGGCCTAAATCGGCTTAATTGGTTCAAGACAAAGTCGGCCAAACAAAAAGTTGTTTTACTGGTTTCGTTTTACAAATTGTTTACGTTTCCTCTACTCCCTTCCCGCTCGGTTGAGTTCATTCTCGTTTAAGAGAGATATCGAATGTCAGTTAGTTATGTTTATAAAATCATTGTTGTTTTGTATATACTGTATATCTTTTATATAAATTAAATATTATTGTATTGTTGAATGAAATGTTATCTACACTTTCTTCTGACTTCTTTTCGTTTATTATATTTATATCAATCTTATTTTATAATATATTATTTATCGTTATAATGCCAGTTACTTTATATCATTAATTATGTTACATCCTATTAACGTCATAAGATATTGGGCTGATAAAGGCTATATTATTATTTAATTAAGAAACAATTATTTAAAATAATTATTTCATAATTATTCTAAATTATTTAAAATTAATTAATTAAATTATAATTATTAAAATTAATAAGAAATAGCATCTAACTCTAGAACCAAATTATTTCATAATTAAAATATATTATAGCCTTTATCTAGCCCGATATCTTATGGCATTGATGGCGTGTAGATTAGACTGTATCGGGCATTAATGTTATTGTTTAGTTAATTATGTTATATTCGTTTTCGCGTATATTTTAATATTTTTTACGATATTTTAAAATGATTTACGAAACGTTTTATTGAAACTTATCGTATTTAATGAAAGAATTATTTATTTATTTCTAGAAGATGAGTAACTAATATATAATTTATTTTATATATAAAGCAAAGAATGTGCATTTCTCATCATATTTTTGTATACATTTATGACAACATTTAAAATCATGTTAATTTTAGAAATATTGACAAAAACAATAGCAAGAAAATATCACAAAACTTCACAAATAGAAACCCCCCAATAATATATTTGAACTGTTCCACAACTGGGGAGAAACTAGACCATATATCCCCACTAAAGTATATCCTTAGGGTAAAAACAATTCAGTCTACAAATACGTAGTAAAAACAAAAATTTTAATGCTTAAAGAGTTAAAGTATCAAAAACTTAGTCATGTACTTGAATGCTTGCTTGAACCAACAAGGTGACTATGTGTAGCATATATGTAGTCCATGTATTATTACAGCTTCCTGTATGTTCACAAATTCCAACCAATTGACCATTACAGAAAAAAAAACAAGTCTCATTTTTATTTGGGCACCCCTTATATATTTTATATATCACCCTGTATATTTTTCTTCAATTTGCATTTATTTATTTAAAATTGTCCAGTTTAATGTATCTGAGTTCTTACGTAAAAGTTAGATGAAGTGTTTCTGTAACCAAATAGCCCAAAAAATTTACTTTCATATAACGTATTAAAAATCAATGTGTTACACTGCATTTTTTACTTTCTTTTTACTTTAGTGCTGTGTAGAACAAGGACTACATTTGAATTAATAAACTAAACTGAAATACATAAAAATATCTGCTAAAAGTAATCAGATCAAAAGCCAGGGATAACATAAAGCAGATACATGCTCAGCAAATAATTAGTTTAATTCACCACACTACACCTTTATTTGTTGCTGAGGTAGTTTTATTGAAAGAACTAACTTTTCAGTTTACTCAATAGGCCATCTTCAGGCTTAACTTTTGAAAACGGAACCTTGGCGTTCCATTAAAAGAAATGCGAGGGATGCAGACAGCCTACCAACAGCTTGGAAATTTGTAGTTAAGAAATTTAACACGACCTCATAGGCTTGCCTTAATTTATATTTACATCTTTCATCAATTATTCCTTAACAATTTGCTACTATGTTTATATAAAGTATTACCAGTAGATTTATTTTTATTTATTTTATTTTTTATTTCTTTACTTCTTATTTTCACTATTTTGATTTTGTTGTATATTTTTATTTGTATATATTACCTTGTTCTTTCTTTTTTTTCTGTTACCAAGGCTTTGAATTTTAAACAAATGTATTCTTTTAATGGAATGCCAAGGTTCCGTTTTCGAAAGTTAAGCCTGAAGATGGCCTATCGAGTAGGACGAAAACGTTAGTTCTTTCAATAAAACTACCGCAGCAACAAATAAAGGTGTAGTGTGGTGAATTAAGTCAGGGATAATCAAACTGACAATACGATGGCATAAACCATAAGTGACTAGCTGTAAAACTAACAATCAGGAAATAGGGATTTGAAAACTGGACCTACCAAAAATAGCAAATTTTTAGTGGGCTATTGCACACTACTAATTTGCTCTTTTATCCAACCATTTGAAATTTTATGTATTTGCTTATGGTCCCAAGCAGAATTTGTTCAATATAATATGCATATTTTATTGAAAAACTGCAAAATTTAGGTTTAGTTGCTATGGTTCTATACCCACGATACTTTTGCAACGCAAATAAGAAAACTTCCTAATTGGTCATAAGTTCTATAAGAAATGTCAACAGGCAATGTTACGGATGGATATTGGAATGCCAAACAAAAGTAATGGCTAATAAAGTTAATTAAAAAGGAAGAATGAGACCAAACATAAATACATAACTTACCCAGGAACAATGTCTGCTTCAACTGCTTTTCTGGCAATGTGAGTGGCTGCTTTCTGTACAGAGGCCGGAAGTCCCAGATTGGAGCAGAAACGTGACTGAAACATAAGAATCTGTTATTCAAATATCAAAAACTCATCAATGTTAAAAATTAAAACAACTCAGTTATTTTCCATCAACAACAAATTTTGCTACTGAACAGTAAAAAAATAATTTAAATGCAAAGTTAAGGCTCATGGTCATTTTGTCATCCAGTGATACTTCCTATTAAGAAAAAAGGAATATATAAGATCATTTGATTTCCAAACTTTCATTCAAAATAAATTCACTTTCCTATTAACAAATAATTTTATTTTTACCATAAAAATAATATTTAGAAAATCATTAACTAATTTTTCAATGTTTAAAAATAAAAAAATAAAAAATACTTATTCTTGGAAAGGAGAAAATGGATGCATTTTTAAACTATCAAATTTACATTATTAAAAGTACTAATGGTAGGAAATTATCTGGTGAAGATAAATAAGATGTAGATACAGGGTTCCTACTCAAATTCTTGTTTTGAATTTCCTGACTTTGCCTGACAAACTTTGTCCAAATTTGCTGATCCTCACATTCCTTACAGTGTGGAATATTGACATAATAAACCAGCATTTCATTTACCGTGAACATTGAGTACATCTATCCCTCTTTTTTCACAGTTGATAGAGCCTATGTTTCAAAGACTACCACATTAAAAAAACACAGTACATACATCCTGTAGAAAAATGCTCGATAGAATCCACAACTTAAATGTAATGAAAAAATACGCAATTTACAAACAAAACACGAGCTTTTTATTTTATCGTCATTTATCATTATTATTCGTATGTAAATCTAGTAAACACAAGGTAGCATAAAATCAACGAACAGTATTCTTTGATGTACAAATAGTACTATACTGTGCTTAATTAAACTAAACTCTTGACTTAAAAACACACAATTTTAAAACCAATCTTTCAACAAAAAGAGTAACTTTTTTAAACAGCAACATGATTTTAACAAAAAGTTAAATTTAAAAATTTTCAAATAATGCATTTTATCCCTCGTAAAAAAATCAATCTTGAAAAAAAAAAGAAATAGTTTTCTTTTGTCAACCATTGCGTGAAAATAGACTGTATATAAAGAGGGATAGGTGTAAGTTTTTACTATAGCTTCTCTAAGAAATGCGTCTAATTTATTCTAAAATCTTTTTATTTTTTACAAATGGACAACCAAAATACAGAGAAACTTCTTAGTATTAATTCTCTTTTTTCAAAATACACATAATTACAAAATAAAAAATTAATTACAATTCACAGAACACAAGAACTATTATATTAATGTAGTTTTAGCTTTTTCTCCTCGAGTGTATTTATTTTCATTTCAATCTTTTTTACTTCCTTTTCGTGATCTTTTCTTAACATTTTCTTGTGTTGTTTTAAATCCTTAAGTTGTTGTGTAAGTTTTCTTTTTTCTTCAGCCCTCAATGCCTGCTGCTTCTGAATATCTTTTTTAATGTTGCAGAGATGCAATATATCACTGTCTAGATCCTCTGACTGTTAACATTTTCTGGTCAATATTTATTTGATCAATACCACCGGCAAAATGGATCCTATCGTAAACTAAGCATCGAGTCCCCTAAATTACAGCCAAAATGGGACGGGCTGTATCTTGTTGTGACTAAAATCAACGATGTCACCTACCGAATACAGAAGAGGTCGAGAACTGCACCCGAGATTGTTCACGTGGCTCGTTTGGCGTGGTACTATAGGTCTAATGATGCTCGGGACGAGCATGCCTTAAGAGGAGGGCAGTGTCGCGCCGGCTCCAGGGGGAGACTAGCACCACGGTGCGGAGAGTAGAAAAAGAAAAAGAACAATTCGAAAAAAAAGAACATTAGAAATTTTTTTGCTTTTCTTTTAACGAATTATATAACGTTTTTGTTGTTAGCGTATCTAAAAAGTGTCAGTTTCGGTAAACTGTATTGTGGCTTTATATCCCGAGCCTCACAGCTCGTAACAATAACATCATTAGCTTGAAAAGGTTTAAGTGATACGAGATGCGAAAGTCACATTGTTTCATTAAAACCGTCGAGATGTAATTTAGAAGTATATGATGCGCTAATAGAAATTTATTTGGATGAATAAAGATGACAATACTAAGACTAAAAGTAAATTGCTAACATTTAAAATATCTGAACTTTGCAATATAAATTTGGGTGGTGGTGTTATTTGGTACAAAATGTTATCTAAAATTAACATAGCATCAAAGTTATTACAAAGCTCAAATACAGACCTATCAGAATGCATCAGAATTTTAAGAAGTGTTAGTTCAGTTTTAGAGAAACACTGCTTCAATGGATTCCATCAAATGCTGCTGTGCCAAAAGAATAGCTACTGTCACGGAAATATCTGCAGATTGAGCACAAACCTCGGATCAGAACCGGGCCAAAAAAACATTACGATTATAATGGAGAAGAACTAAAAATGGTCCCTCCAAAAATCTTTGGAATAAACTTTTTCAATTATTTTGTGGATATTCATATAAATTCCAAGAAGAAAAATTTTCACAATTGGAAAAAATCAAAATAAATTATTTGAGTTTTTATATGACAGCCAAAAAGGACACTACTTATTTTTAAACATTGTCAGCACTTACATACAAAGGATTGATGGTCAATAACAATTCTGATGTGGAATCAATCAACTTACTCCATCAACTTTCAATTGTTAGCAATATTTTAAAAAGAATATGTTGCCACTAAAAGTTTTAAATAATATTGACAAAAATAATTCAATTGAAATTTTTCAAATGTTTCTTCATATTGAGAATTATTTTAATGTTTTTTCTGTCCAAAACACTTTTGATCTACAGCATTCTGTAAATCAAATACATTCTAGAAAAACTGTTGGTCTTTGTTCTTTTATAATGTTATTTAACTGAAGAAGATAGTTTAAGACAATCAAAAACATTAGAATAAAGAAATATTACTGCATTAAATAGTTATTAGAGTGAATATTTATACAATTGCAAAGAAGAATCAAGGAGTTTTAACTATTATATATTAGTTTAATTTCACATAAATTTTTATTTTAAAATATTTCAGTCATCTGATTTGTTTTCCTTGTTACATTCAAATACAATAAAAGTTAAATTAAGTACATATTTATACAACAACAGTACTTTAGCCATTACTCCAAGATTTACTATAAAATGTATTTGTCCTGCATCACCCTCACATTACAATGAAGTAAACCATACCACACTACAATAAAAATCAACTAAGCAATATGCAGAGAAATCACTCTTGCAATTATCCTCGTCTCCCCACAACACTACAGGTCTACAGACTGCTTAGTTGATCCTTATTGTATAATGGTGTAATGTGGTTTACTGGATTGTAGTATGAGGGCAATGCATGTACAAGTACATTTTCTAGTACACCTTGGATAGTGACTGAAGTACCAATTTTTGTATAAATGTATACTTAAATAAAATTTTGTTAAATGTTTTTGTTTGTTTTATATTAAGTTATATTTGAATCTAAGTTTTCTATTTGTTTGATCTCAACCATTTTACTTATGTAAGTACCATTTGGTGTTCAAATATTTTTGCCTGAAGAAATGAAAGCTGTCAGAAGTTCTTGCAGTTTTGAAAAGTTTTGCTTCAATATAAATCTGTTTAACATTGAAAGTCAGTAATCCTTTTAATTATATTTTTTGTTGATGTAAAATGAGATCTGTACAAATGAAACTGTACAATATAAAATAAAAAGTATCATTAAAAAAAATGGTCATATTTTTATAAAGATCAAAAATAATGAAAAACTAAATATTTTTACTACCTTTTTGCGAAAAAATAACTGCATTTTAAATATTTTTCAAAAAATTTACGAGACCATTGTCGTAACAAAATTTTGTTTTTGAACATTGAAAGTTCATTAATTAGCTGACCTGCTAAAAACAGGTCAACAACAACAGTCACAATTTTATTTTCATTAATTAACATATTACATCAAAGTTTATAATCGTTGACATTATCTTACGATTATATGTTTTCTTTTTTTTTAATTTAAAGACTTGATTTATCACTTTAGTGTTGTGCATTTTTATTTTTGGTTAATTTTGGCTTAACATATCATTTTGACATGTTAAGCCAAAATTAATATCTAAAAACCTTAAATCCAGTGAGAATAGAATGTTTCTTATCGAAATGTACGTTTTCGACCACATACAATGGCCATATTCAGATTATCAAATGGAATTAATGAATAAAACAAGAATTATATTTGACATTAAAAATATTCAAAAATTATAAATTTAAATAAAAAGTCACAAGTGCAAAAGCATAACATATATTAAATAAAGTATAAAAAATAAGATTAAATAATTAACACAAAAAAATTTTAAATACCAAATAAAATAATAAATAAATACAGCAATATATATAAATCTTGTAGGTGAAAAAAAAATATGATACAGTTTTGTTTACTACCATTTTACTATATAACTTCAAATAATGCACTCCAAGCATATAACACAACTACAGAATCTTTAATGTTAATTGCAGTCATTTCTTAGCAGCCCAACTCCAATTTTACAATATTTATTATATTTCTTTACCTACAATATTTATATATATTTCTATATTTATTTATTATATTATTTCATATTTAATATTTTTTGTATTAATTATTTAGTCAGAAATAAAACACAAACTCCTGAGTCTAAATGCTATGTAACGTATGATAATTGGCAACAATACTTTGAGGAATTTTCCATTTCCTACAAATATAAATGCAATGTGCAGAGTATACCACACTTAACTGTTACGACTGAACCACTAACAGAAATATTTAATGAAGAAAATTTACACAGGTGTATCAAAAAAATAAAAGAGAGAACCGCTCCAGGTGCCGATTCCATCACCAACGCGATAATCAAAAACTTTTCGATCGAAGGAATTCGTCTATTGGCTAATCTATACAATAATTTCTATAATACGGGTACAATACCTAGAGATTGGAATAAAATCATCTTCCAAATGATATTTAAAAAAGGTGAAAGAAGCTGTCCAGCCAACTATCGACCTATCGCTCTTTTGTCTGGGTTTCGCAAACTGTTTACAGCAGTACTAACAGAAAAGTTTAACGAGTGGACAGAGAATAATAAACTACTTAATTATACACAGTTTGCCTTTACAAAAAACGGAGGCACCCAAGTTGCATTATTTTCATTGACGACACTAATCCAATTACAATTATATAAAAAAAGACAAAAAGTCTTTGCTTTGTTTTTGGACATTGAAAAAGCATATGACTCAGTGGTTATTGCAGTATTACTAGAGAAGTTAAGCAAAAACGGAGCAGATACACGTATGATTAGAATAATCGATCAATTGTTCGGACACTACGAAGTAATCATTAAACAATTTGATAAGAAATGGCCAGAATTACAAGTGGATAGAGGTCTTCTTCAAGGTGACCCTTGGTCTCCACATCTTTTTAACTATTTCCTAGCAGACATAAATGAATGTTTTGAGAAAGAAGATGATGGATTTTATATAGACGGCCAAGTAATCCACTCTATAGCATATGCGGATGATATCGTACTAGTCGCACCCACAGCAGCAGGTCTTCGAAGAAAAATTAGAAATATACAAAAATATTTCCATATATTAAAATTAAGCATCAATCCAAGAAAATCCTCAGTCATGATATTTCGTAATGGATCCAAACTTGCAAAAAAAGCACATCATTCTCGATGAACAAAGTACAATTAGAGATAGTACAAGAGATAAAATTTTTGGGAATTATACTGACCCCCACAATAACTTTTGAAAAGCAATATAAAAAAGTCGTTCACAAATCAAATTGTCTGATTAATAATATGGTGAAACTTTGTACACATATTAAGCTTAAAAATATATTTAGTCATTTTAGACTGTTTACCTCTATAATTTTTAATGCGATATCCTACGCCTCACCAATTTGGAGTCTAACAAATTATAAGAAACTTGAATCCATTCAAAATAAGTTTATTCGAAAAATTTTTACATTGGAATACAATATTGCTGGTTACGCTCTTAGAATCGAACTCAGCAGATTTAGATTGGCTCCTTTCTTTGTCAAAAGATTTGTTAATTTTCTATATAAGATCAGAGACAATAACAACCTTCCAACAAAACTATTATATTTGCTGTATAAAAAAATGTGTCAAAAACCCCAAAAAAATACCTGGATTAGTCAAATGAAGAATATAATCAATGAATACGGAGTTTCTATAGCTCCATTACTAGAAAATTCAGAAATTAGCGACTTTATAAGGAAACAACTAATACATAATGCACTGGAAATCTCATTAGCTCAAGATATCGAAGAAATACATAAGAGAAGAGAGCCTAAATGGTATAAAATATTGCTAAATTACCCCTTCAATAACAACTATATGTTATCTAATATGTCGTTTACAGTCAAGAAGTTTTTCATTCAACTGAGATTAAATAGCAATATGGTTTTAATTATTAGAATCTATGAAATTTCCAAAAGTAGCTGCCCAAGATGTCAAGAATTATTCACTAAGTATCACGTTTTCTGTGGATGTAAAAAAGGCTACGAACTAAGAATTAAAATGGATTTAAACCAATTAAATTTCATCACAGAAGAAAATCAAATGTATTGTTTCTTCCAAGGTGCAAATACTGCTATGATTTATAAATTATATAATTATACAAAAACCTTTTGTAATCAATCCTAAAAGGGTGAATGAAATTGAATTGACCTGAACATTGTATATAATAATACTAACTGATAAAAACTGAATATGTTATAATTATGACTATGATCAATGTTCATTCTATGTTATAACTCCCTGTAATAACAGGCTTTTGCCTAATATGACTAATAAATATATTATTATTATTATTATTATTATTAATTATTTATTCCAATTTTCCATGTTCTATTTAATATATTTTATGCTCTTGTGCACGTGACTCGTTACCTAAATTTGTAATTTTCAAATGTTTTTAATTTTAAATGTACTTCCTATTCTATTTGTTAATTCCATTTTAGAACCTTAAGATGGACATTGTGAATGGTCAAAAGCTTTAGTTTTGATAACGAACATTTTATTTTTTACCAGATTTAAGGTTTTTTGATATTAAGTTTACTTCAAATACATCCAGTTTCTGTAGTGTTTTTCATACAGTAAGCCTATTTAAAATATTGGGTTGTTCGAAAAGTAATTCCGTTTTTCCGTATAAAAATAAACGCAATAATCTTATAGTAAATAAATATTTTATTAAATTATATATTGACCATTTTGGTCAAATACCTGTTGTCATTGTTTCTGGTAGTAGCACGATTTCACATTCATAAAAATTTTGATCGTTGTTTACAAAAAACTGATCCAAGTGACTTTTGACATTGTCATTTCAAGTAAATGTCTTACAGTTAAAAAAAAATTTGTATAGACCGGAACAAGTAATAATCCGAGTGTGCCCGATCTGGCAAATATGGTCGGTGCGATAACACATCCCATCTAAGTTAGAACAGTTACTGAAGAGTTACCAAACTTGTGTGAAATTTGGCATTATCGTGGTAAAACGCTACACTTTGTTTGTTGATCAATTCTGGCCTTTTCTGTTTGATATTACTCAATTTGTTTACTCGATGGCAGTACACTTTCGAATCAATTGTTAAATTGTCTGGTAAAAGCTCAAAAACAAATTTCTTTAAAATCCCACCATACAGAGCATCTCTTGTTAATAACATGGGTAACCCATATACTGAGCTCTGAAACGAAACCAATTCGTTTTAAGTAATAATAAACTGTTCAATTTAACAGATTTAATCTCTTAGTGATTTCGCGTGTTGTTATACGGCAGATTGCTTCGATCGGTACCTTTATTTTGTTTTCGTTGGCTTCGAATGGCCATCCAGAATGAGGTGTATCTTCGATATTAAAATTGCCAGAACGCAATTTTGTGAACCAGTTTTGGCACTGTCTTTCTCTCAACACATCTCTAAATTTGTACCACAATGTTTTTCTTGTTTGAACAGCATTTTGATTTTTTAGTTATAAAAAATCAAAATATGCCGAAAATGACGCTTTCGATTTACCATATTTGATGGGTCACCGAAAAAGAAACAATTGTACAGAATCAAACAAAATTTTTTACAAATAAGCCTTAAAATGTCAGCTATCGAAGTATATAATGAAAATGTGGTTTAAAATAAAATTGGCTGGTAAAAATACATCTAATTCCTCTAGTAATGAAAAAATGAAATTACCTTCCGAACAACCCAATATTTCAAACTATGAAGTAGTAGTTATTAATTTGATCATAAAATGTCTTATTTTGTAAGCTAGAGAGTAATAATTTTCAGGAAAATTCTGTACATAAAATTGTGTTCTGGGAAAATGTTAGGTCTCAAAAACATATTCCACTCCTATAAAACTATATTTTGCACTCTCAATGAAAAATCAACTATCAATGATGAATTTTAGCATAAATATTTTGTCATCATTCAATTCAATTACAAGAATGTCTAACGTAACAAACTATCCTAATTTCATATCTTTCTGCCCAAAACTTGTTCCCACCTCTTCATTCACCAAAGGAAAACAAATCAGAGCATCTCTTTTTTGGTTAAAATAATTCACTTTAAGAAACAGAATTGTGCAAATCAATCAAATTGACACTTTTAAGCAATGTAAAAATAATGATTGACCATGCAGCCAAGAAAAGAAATAGTTACCTCTTATGATAATATTTTGTGTTATTTAACAAATTATGTCAGTACAAGACAAATGTATACATCTGTATGTTCTAACAAAAATATACAATGTTTCTCTTGAAAATATCAATTAGAATTTCAAATGGACTTCACTTACCATGAAATCACCAGTAGTGATTAGATCAACACTGGTTTCTAAAGCTTTCAAAATTAATTTAAAGCAGCGGCCAATTTCTTTCTTGGATACCTTTGACACTGCACAAATTTCTGAAAGATTTAAAAATACGATTTTCATAAAAATTGTAATGAAAATTAATTAATTTTATTCTCTCACATATGTTAGAAAGACAACTAAGAGCTGGTTCCACAAGTTTTAATCTCAAGGTTAAATAAATGCACTTTAATCTGTAGAATTATGCTCAATGCACTGCACAAATATAAATCTTGGAATAGACTGCTGGATAAGTCAACCGACCAATTTTAGACAGTTAAAGTTTATTCTGCACATTAGTGAACCAGACTTGTAGGTCTCAAGTACCTACCAGTCTGGGTTTTTTTTATGCGCACATGATTTGGGCACTTAATACTCTGTGGCAAATTGCAAGTCCTGACATGTACTCCTTCATACCTCTAAGCTGATACCCCACTGACAATACGATTTTATAAACAAGACAGTCTTGTCAATAAATGTGGACAGATCCAATTTCGTTTCCAATGTTTTTTTTGTTGGTCAGGCTTTTCCATTCAACACTCACTGCAGTTTCAGTCTGATGATGCCACACATTTAAGTTTGTTTGCATTCAAACAGATTCTGCCTTAAAAAAAGGTTCTATGGATGAGATTTAACAGTAATGTCAAAATAAATGCAATTACAGAAATTAAGTTCCCATATTAGAGAAGTTTTCTCTCTATCATTGATTTTACTATAGTTAATTATTATTTTTTGTTGATAACTTTATTTAATTTTGTAACTCTTTTGTAATAGAATTTTTCTTGTAAATGCTTGTTACGATCTTTCTAAGTCTGAGGACATCTTACCTTCTCGTGCTTTATTCAAAAATTGTTACAATCTATTTATTACGCTTGGTAATGCACATACTGAAAACTTACAAAATGAGACACCATTAACTTTTGTCTGTATAATTTTACTATAAGGTATAATGCACTATATCACTCCTATCAATTTTAAGTACTCAAATAAATTTCTTTTTAATAGACCGGTATTTGTCTACTTTGTGAAATAAGGATTCAGAATGAAAACCTACCAGTATTTTAAGGAAATAAAGTAAGTCACTTTTACCAGCAAGTTTCCTTCTATTTCCTGGCATCAAACCTATCTTATATGCTATGGTAGTTTTGTATTCTAATAAATTCTAGATCAGGAATGTCCAACCTGTGGCCCATGGGCTGCATGTGGCCCAAGGCAAGTTCCAATGCGGTGCAATAAATGTATAAACAAAACCGACTAATATTTTTATTTTTTATTTATTTATTTCAATGGCATCAACTCAAAAAATAAGTTTTATACAGTTTATACATATTTTATTTTTGAGTGGAAATATTTTTCACACATTTCAAATACTTGGAAATGAATGAGGAAAGAATACTAAATAAAGCTGCAGTTGTGACTCAAAGGATTATAGACCCAAATGCAGGGAAAAGAGAGAAAGATCAAAAGATAAAAAGTAATGAGAAAGGTTAAATGACCTTCGGTTATGCAAATATTGACCCTTAATTTTCCAACCTACCTGACTTCTTTATCTTTTGTTCTTTCTCTCCTTTCCCTGCATTTGAGTCCATAATCCTTTGAGTCCCAACTCCAGCTTTATTTAGTATTCCTTCCAGTATTGCAAGATTTGGCTACCATTTTTTCAGTTTGGTGTAAAAAATATCATTTGGCGCATTGGCTACTTTATGGGCTATGTATTACAGTAGAGCATCGATTATCCGACTCAATTGGGGACCGGGGTTGGTCGGATAACTAAAAAGTACGGAAAAATACATTATTAGTATAGTATATTAGTGTATCCCATGTAATTAGTATATTGCTATTAACCTACTTCGTGTTGAATTTTCATCGATGTTAAGCCTAACAAAATTTTTTAAAATAATAATTGTTGCTATTCTATCGTTAAGAATTATTTCTTTATTTTGCACAAAATAAATACAAAAATAAAGGAAAAATTGAAAATTAAGCCTGGTTTAAATACTGGCCCCCCTTTTATGCGGAGCCAGTGTTGCCAGCTAAAACATGCAAAAATTTAACAAAAATAATATTAAAGTAGCCAAGACATGCAAAATATTGTAGCACCACATCACTAGCAGACATTTGAATTTGCCGACTAGAACGCGGTCGGTTAACCGACGTGACAATCGATCGGGGATCGGATAATCGATGCTCTACTGTATTTATAAATATATTAGTTGAATAAAAATGCACTTTAAAATGGTGTTTGTCTTTTTTTTTATTAATTACAGACCCAAATAAAAAAATATTTGTTTTTTTTTCAAATAAATTTTTGTTTGTTTCCTTTATAATAAATGAATTTATCTATTTCTAAGTAAAAATTGAAAGTGTCTGTAGAATTTTTTTAAATATCCTTTTCCGTGATAAAGTTTTAATACTTATTACTATAATCTAGACATGTTAATCCTGAAATATACTTGTATATTAAGGGATTGGACCACAAGTATATATAATATACTTGTGGCCCAAAACTCCATGACTTCTTCCAATGTGACCCAGAGAAACAAAAAAGTTGGACACCCCTGTTCTAGATTTAAATTTTAATTCTCAAGTATAAATGCATTTGTCAATCCAAATAATATCTGTCTGAGAACGAGAATATCTATTTGACTATAATTTTTGTGGAGGTATAAAAAATTACGATAAAGTCTCGGCAGTAATAATAATAATTTTACGTACCTTTAAAGGTTCTGGGAACTCCTTCTTGTCTGCAAGCTATATACAAACATGCCGAGGCAATTGCATCATTACTTCGACCTTTCAATGTCTTGCCATCATGTACTTGCTTAAACAAATTGTTTGCTCGATCCTAAAATATACAATAAAATAATACAGTAAAATAAATATACAATAAAATAAACAAGTAAATTATTATTTAACCCTTTATTTCATGGCATTGCTTTCAGAAACTCTTAAAAAGTAGTTCCCATTAATAGGCAGTACAACCAATTTTTTTTATACCTGCATGATGTCGTTTCAAGGCTTTGTTTCGGTTTACCAATAGCATTTGAAGTAATAAATGTGTGTTTATTACTCATTAGCAGGATCTAAAGTAAACTTACTTTCATTTTCCATTATTAGTGAAGAGACATGCAAAACATTTTCATTTTATAACAAATATTCAAGTTATCTGGATAAAATCTTTCTTTTAATTTAAAGCTATATAGCATAATTTAAAAGAATGTATACTTCTTAGTATGTAAATAAAAGACACAAGAAAAGTATTTGGAATATTAGTAAATGTTGATTCAGAGCAACATCATGCATGCAATAATGAAATGGATGTATGTTTCAATGCAAAAAACAAAATAGAGCTTTGCAAGTTGCTTTTAGAATATCTGCTGGTGATATTTTTGAAGACAGTGAATTTGAGGTTGAGAACTTTATCTCTGCAAAAATTAGTCAATCTGCTTTTAGTCAGGCTCTATAAAATCCTGATTTAGATTTGGAGGGAGAGTGTTTTGAAATAATACGATCGTTGAATTTTTAAAAGTAGCTATTTTCTGTTACAATTAATTATTGTAACTCAATAATAAATGCTAAAATATAAATTGTGTAGTTTCAGTGATATGAAAGACTGTGTAGTCTAGTTTACAATTTTGAAGTTTACACTAGCCCTGAAACATATGATGCATCATATGTTTTAGGGCTAGTGCAGAGGTCCAGATGTAAAGGTTAGCAGGAATATCACAATCAGATTAACCCAAATAACTCCAAAAAATCTAAGTCAAAAGCTGAATTAATATCTGCCAGTTGTGCCTGCAAGTCACAGACGGCAGATATTGGCATTTACTATTTGTGTACTGTAAGACAGAACAAGCTTGCAGGCTGTAAAATGCTCTCTGAGAAAGAAATAAAAAGAAAGGAAAGGGGGGATCCTTTCAGGAAAAAGTAGATAATGTGGACAGTCAAAATTTGTATGCAGTGAAGTAACATGGTAACAAGGCTATTACTCTTCCAAGTATGTTCTCAGGGGCATATTCTAATGATACTATTACTCACTGGGATAGACTAATAAACAGAATTAATAAAATAAAGTTAAACAATAATCTAACGATTAGTGAGATCTGGCAGCCATTTATTCATAACACGTAGAGTCCACTAGAGATCCCTTTCAAACCCCATTCCCCCATATAGTTTCAATACAGTGTTTGTATTCCTGTCAATTTATGTTGATTCTCACACAGTGTAATTTGTAAATTTTATAATGGTTATAAAAGTTTTTCATTTCAACTGTTTTAAAGAAAAGTTTTTAAACCTACATTTCTTAATAATTGTTTTAAATCTTGCCAACTCATAATTTTATCCATCTACAGGTAGTAGCAATTTAGATTATTTTTCGTAAAACTATATTTTTTTAATATAAATTTTTTTCTTTATCTACTTCAATTTTATTTTATATGACATGTTTTTAAAAGATTTTTTTATAACATCCAATTCATTGTCCAATTTTTAATTTCAATTTGTATTCAATATTCAGCTAATGTGAGTAGAAAAATCTTTTAGTAAATATTTTCTGTAAACATGTGTGTGATGTAATTTATAACTATTGTAAAGTACTTAATTTTAGTATCTTAGGAAACCGACTATAATTACGGTCGGTGAAACTTCCGTTAACCTAACGGGTACTTTATGCGGATTCGAGATTAGTTTGCCAGGCCTGGGCTTTTAAGCGTGCACCGAAAAATTAGTAATAATAACGATAAATATCAAGTCAGATCAAAAGTTCAAATATATTTAATTAGCAACTAGAACGTACTACGTACAAATGTCAATAATCCAAACAAAATTTATTAACGAAAATCAACAAGTCAACCCGACAATAAACTTAGCTACTTAGCTTAACTTAATATTAATTTCCCCTTTGAAATTCAACAATCAAATACTTAGAAACTATGAACAAAATCTCTTACTAATTAAACGTCTATCCGTCACCTCACTATACGAAGAAACTATTTCCTCAATACTTTCGATATCGTCAAATCGTCAATCGAACTCCTCTTTAACACCTTGGATCGTCCATTTATCAATCTGGACTTCTATCGGAAAATACTTCGCTTTCGAATTAACCTCGCTCTCAACGTCGTCTCGATTTGGATTTCACCTCGGTTTGGAAATCACCTCTCCTTCTTCGGTTAACGTACGGGTTTTATACTGTGAGGTGACAGCACACTTGAGCTGGGTTACTCCCCTTATTTACATACTTAGTTGCTAACATTAACTTTCTTTTCTGGCAGCTTTAAGTTTCCGACAAAGCTTGTAAACCGTTTACAAAATATTTATCATAATTTTCTGGGATGTTTAAGACGGTTTATCAAGTATTTCTCTACTAGTGATTGTGGGGACTCCCCCTCCATTTTTTTTTTCTGCGGACTGTTACTTCCGCCGGGCAGCGCAAGTGCGCAAGATTTTTCCTACGGCGCTTATTTCTCCGCGAGTTGTTTTATCTTCATTTTTCATTACTAACAAGAGAGTGGTGGGGAACCTTCGTCCTAAATAAACATAAACCCCAAACAAAAGATAATAAAACAGAAATAATAATAAAATAAAAATAACGTTCGGACTCAGTTCCTTACACCATTGTTTGTTTTAATAAAATCTGTATAAAAAATAAGGACTGAGGAGGGATCATCAAGATCCAAAATGCATATCCACATCCAATAATAAAGCCTATACCAATAAGAGTTCCGTGTGCAAAGCAGGTTAATGAAAAAAAGCCAAAAATTTTAGGCTTAAAAAAAGTCTACGTGAACTAGTAACAAAAATAATCAAAGAATTATTCAAATACTCACCACTATAGTTTTTGGCAAATTTATTCTGTCAGCCATATTATTTATTTCTCTAAATGCATTAATAAGAGCTCTGTCTGAACTGCTCATCTGCAGAATATAAAGAAATGAAATTGATAATCTATTATTTAAAATAATAATAATGCATATTAAATTAGGTTAGATACTAAAGTTACTCTGTATTATTAACTGTTGTTTCTGCTTTGTGAGTTTGTATAAATATATTGTTAACAAACATCAAACTAATGTATCATATAAATGTTCTGCCTGAAAACAATATATCCAAATTATTATAAATTCAAATGCCTTCTTTACTTTTATCATGTTATAAACAACAGAAATTTTGAAATTAGGCAGCAGTCAATATAGAAATTAAAATTGTCAAGTTTATTAGATTATACATTTGTGAAAATCCCCCCTAATTCCTAAAAATGTTGGTAAAATTCTATTAAATTTAAAAATTACTTTAATGTTCTAATATTTGAGAACATTTTTACTAAACTTTGTGTAACTACATCAACAGATGTTGGTTGAAGGAACTTCCTTGAAAAAGGAAAGAAACACGGTACTTTCAATTTCTTAGATTCACGTATAAATTGTTATATACAACTGGCAGAAGATATGATACTTTCTGTAACTTTGTAAAATTTACTACTTAATGTTAAATGACGGTAAGAAATAGGTCTTAAACCTTATTTAAATCTCCAAATGCATTCGACAGAAAAGGGGAAAGACACTTAGTTGTTTTCTGGTTCGACGGAAGCTGACTTCCTTTTCTAAATCGTTATCTCCCCGTCCAGTTGATGTCAAACATGAGGATTTTACCCCCAATTTTTACCCTAGACATCCTTTCACGCAAGGACATTTGTTTATTCTGATTGGTTAACATCTCAAGGATATTAGCAAATTTTGTGCTAAAATCTAGGAGTTCACTGACAGCTTTCATCGCTAAAGCAAGTGAGGGTTCTCCATACATATATTTGACTACGAGTCTATTTTAAGCTCATCGTGAGAAGAAGTGAATAAAGGACCTCCATATGCATGACTATTTTTAGTAGAAGATTAAAGGCCTACTTTTGTGCCATTTGAAGAAGACTATGAACTCTAAATAGAAAACGTCCAGAATCTACAAATTTAATAAGGTATTATGAAACTACAAAAATATTATTGTAAGCTCTCTCACACCACATGCTAGGCATTAGACTTAAGATAGTGCAAGTTGTAAACTATTGTCGTACATTCCATTTTTATCATTCACTTGTATTTTATTTTATCTTGATTTCCATTAAATTTAAACTCTGTTATTTGTTAAATGGACTGTGCTCTGACTCAATGCCAAATGACCTTCTTTCCAACCTACTCGCGATCCCTCCCACTTGTTATTTCGCAAGACGTTTTTATAGCGTGTTAGCCCACTAACTAATTGGTTAACTGGTGTTGGGACCCTGACAGTATAGGAAAGTGATTGTACAAACATCTGCTTTCCGCCATAGTTTCCCCACTCGACGATAAAAGACCCTCCGCCACTCGTAGTGTCCATCCCCTTATGACAGCCGAGAGCTTGCTATAAAAAGCGAGTTTACCGATTAAGTGGTAGACAAATCAAAAAGTTACTCACTACCTTTGGTTGCAATCTCACACATTAAGACAAAATTTTGAGTTAATTTTTACATTAACTGCAACATCTTTGAGTATTGCACATAGAGATAATACAAAATTCAATAAAAACCAAGATTTTCCATTAATCTATTATATAATCATCATGAATGTTACATTAAAATAGCAAAACATTTTCAAATCCAAATTATATAAACAAATTGTGGGTTCACCGGGAGATGGATGGAGTCGTACCTCCTTTTTTTCGGCTAACAGGTCAGTGAAACCTGCCCATGGTCAAGATGGCGGTTTGGGTTTGTTACGCGTTACGTGAGTGGAGAAAGAGGATGGGTCCGACAATAGAGCGATGGCGATACTCGAATAAATGACATTGATGGAATAAATAACAACAATTTATTAATAACTAAGCCTCGCATCTACAATAATAGATGATATACATCGCTTCCCCAAGTTTCAGGAAACCGAAGAGAGAGATTCACACGAATTGGAAAATCATACCTCGTGTGAAATTCGGAAGAGTATTCTCGGCTCGGTCTTCGTCTCCGACGTCGGCTTCCTTCTGCACGGACACTGCATAACGGGACTTGATAGAAACGGACAGACACTGTCAAACTCCCTCTCTGTTCCCCCTTTTATCTTTTTGGTCATGTTACTCTTCTTTACCAACCACCACATTTTTGGATTTAGTTCCTTGTGATTCATTCCTGACTCCATGGGAAACATACAATAAAATATTTTTATTGCTAGATTTTTGTTCTGGTGGGTTCGAATTTTCACATCACCTTGGGCTTTCCAAAATCGTACTTGTCCAAAAAGGGCAGGTTCAATTTTTATTCTGGGAGGATGTTTATGATATACCTAGTGAACTTTCTCTCCCTAATAAGTTTATTACAGTGGTTTAAATTGAGAGTTTAACATTCTTTTTCCCCGACAATATAATATTATGATTATTATTATAAATTTTCGGGTTGTAATTTTTTCGCGTTACAAAATTTTTCTTTCCCGAGTTAGAACTGTCAATTTTTCGTAAATAACAATGAAATTTCCCGGAAGTAGCCTTGTTCTCCAGGGTGGCACATGGTATTTACATAGCGTCCTTCGGTCGCTGGGGTACGAGAGTAAAGGTTCAAGGTCTCACGTGTTCATTATTTTCTTTTGGTTGAGGTGAGCTCGTTGGATAGTGTTACTCTGCGGACTTTTTGGAGATAGGACCAGGAACTTTGATAGATGGCGGATGATTCAGGTGAGTCGTGATTTTTTTTTTGTAGTTTGTCATAGGGTAGCGGCGTCGGTGTTAGTTGTTCTTAACTTTGGTGTTTGATTGTAGTCCTAGGCGAAGGTTCCTGTTGAGGCGATGAAGTCATCCTGTTTGGTACTCACAAAATTTAATTATAAAACAGTTATTTGAATGAGAATTTCATTTGTGCTCAGATAGAGGTAGGCAATTTACAGATATAATTGAGGGTACTCTCTCTCAGACTGGTAGGACGGAAAAAATTCTAAATTAATTCTAATTGGAAAAGCTAATACTTTTCTTGTAATTCAAAAAATAGATAAAATTCAAGTAAATGGGATATTCTAGGCTAATATAATATAATATAATATATTTTTATAATATAATATGATATATATTGTTATGCTTATGCAAAATTCAAAAACTTCTTGATAGAGGGGTCTAAACAAAAGGACCTTAAAATGGCGGTGTTAGTAAGTTTGAACAATGGGATGTTGGGTTGGTTGTGTTATATCACTCCAGGGGAGGGTGTGTTTCTCGGAAGGGTTGGGCACTTCCTGGAAGTGGAGTAGCTTCCATTTCATGGAGAGGGATTTCTTCCTGTCTGTTCTCTTGCGGTTGTTGTCGGCCTGCCGGAGTTTGTCAGCGGCGGCATATAATAGGACGGACAATATAGATAAGGCAAATAAACAATATAGCAGCACCAAAACAACTAGCAAGTATGGTGGTTGAAGTAAGTAGGAAGTTGGTGTGGGGGTTGATGTCATTCGTAACAAGTGGTTGAGATCGCATGGGACATTAGATAAGGACCGATCTGCCAATCTGATATCGTAGTCCGTTGATAATTTTAACATCTCTTGCGTTTGCAGCTCCTTAAGACAGTTCTGAAGGAGTTGAATCTCCGTTTGATTGACGATATGGTCAATTTGAGGGACAACCGATTGTTGTGTCAACTGTAGCGATAGAGTTGACTGTCCTCGGAAATGTGATGTGAGGATAACTCCTGGCAAATAGCCTGTATACGCATTTGGGAAATTAATTATCCCCTGTATTATTTAATTTTTTGGTCGTAGATATAAAAGGAGCCTTTTGATGCCTATTAGGGCCTTTAATAGTTAAGGTGAGAGGCTCGAGAGTGGAATAAATCCATGCTCCTGGTTGATCTAACTTTTAAGAGATCAGCGTATATTTAATGATGATCTGCCGATTGCATAGGTCTTTGACCTGGATTTCCTTTTTGCTGAATAGCGCATATTCACAGCTTCATTAAGGACTATCCAATGAACAGATTGCAAAGTGGATAAGATATATTAGAGTGACGTGATTAATTAGATTAACAATAAATTTATTAGATAAGTTATCTTCATCCACCTTCTGGGATACCTTCCCGTTGGTGCCTTTTTTTTGTTTAGTTCCCGGAGCTTAAGGGGAAGAGGTATGACTAGTAGCGGGAGAAATAAACTGAGGTATCTGGCTACAATTACAAATGGGCTGTGGCATAACCCCTGGTTGGTCTACTACTGGCCCTCAGCTTCGAAGGGCGTATGGAGGTGTAGTCTGCTTTTCAACTTCCGGTTCTGTTTTGGAAACCTCACTTTTGAGCTCAGATTCCGCTTCCTCGCTTTTACTTCCTGGTTCCATTTCATCGCTCGGATTAGATTGCTCTTCTGTTAGTGAAGGGAGTACAGTCATTAATGTGTCTTCGACAGGTGATGCAACAGGTGGCTGGATGATTATGTCCGTGTTATCCTGTTGTATTCGGGGTCACTTAGCCTTTCGATGGGCAGTGGTCCTTCTTCTCGCGCTCCAGATTTGTAGTTTCTGTCTCTCCTTCCCTTTGGCGGAAGGTATCCGTTCTGCTCGGGAAATGTATGACAGGATTTTCTCTCTTTTATTGCGGTTTTTACACCACTTTCTCCCTCTGCACGGCGATCTAGGTGTGCAAAAATGTATTGTTTTACCATTTGGTAGGATGACTTGATCATGAGCAAGATCTAAAATTAATCGTGCGGTTTCGATGAGGTCTCGCCCCAAGATTCCTTCACACAGGTTTGTGACCTCGGCTTGTACGATGGCACATGGCATGGAATATTTCTTTCCCCGTAATTTAAATGTGGGCGTCGCTGATCCTATAGCGGTAATCGGCTCCCCTAAGTCGTTTCCTAATTTCTGTCTACACCCGAATTTTATGGGAGCTTTCCCTTTCAATTTATTCACTAAGTCATTTGATATGAGTGTACGTTCTGCGCTGGTATTAACTTGCCTTTTTACTGGAATATTGTTAATATAAACTAATATTATAGGTTCGTGCTTTCAGATAGTTCTAGTTATTCCCATCGTGCCCTTCCACCTCATCTTATTCTCATCAGACAAATCTGTTTGGGGTGGAGGAAAGTTCCTACTCGATTCGGTATAGCGTGGCTTTTGCTTAGATACAGGATAAGGAAACTTAGTAAAGTAATTATATCGAGGTCGCTGATCTTGGATGCTCCGAATAATGCCTGTCCATCCGTTTCGATTTTCTTTCATAGGTTGAGAGCTATTTCGATCATTTTCGCTTTCGCATCTTCTTGGAGATTCATTTCGTTGACGCGTAGGAGAAGCGTTACTTTTAGTATCTCTGCGACCGTGTGAGTTCCGGTTCCTATAGGTTTGATCATTTGGTCGGTTGGGTCTACAGCTAGTATTAACTGGGCGATATCCGCCTCGCCGGAAAGGCGGGTTGTTATAATTCCCTTGATTATTTCGCCTCCCTGGAGGGGTTCTAGCATTACTTGCCGACAAGGTTCGGGTTAGACCTTCCACCTTGGCTTTAAGTTCTTGCATAGCCGACGTTAATTGAGCGATATCGTCCTGTGAGGGGGAGTCTGTCACCCACTCGCTATCCCTAACTGTTCGCATAATTCCCCGAGGATGGGCGATAAGCTGTTCAATCGTCTCTTCACTGATGGCTGCTTTGAGCGCCTCATCAAAGGTTTCAGCCTCGTAGCTCATCACCGCTGGCGGATCCTGATATCTATTCCGTTGAGGAATTGCGCTTTTAAACGTTCGTCTAACTCCTTTCTTTGAACGCGCTGAATAAATAGCAGTTTCCGCGGCATCCGCACCAGGCTCTGGTATGATCTCAATTTCCATGGCTAATGCTTGGAGCCGGGCAGCATATGCTTGTACATCCTCGTCCCGTCTTTGTACACAGGTATAAAATCTACTAAGCCTAAAAGAAAATGGTTCCCGTTCAAAACGCGCTATCATTAATTGCTTAAATTCATCAAAGTTGTCTACCTCTTTAATTTGTCTGTCTTTCTGGACGAATTCCCGTGCTATCCCAGTAAGTTTGAGTTTGGCTATGGCCAGCATTTGGGCCTTTGACCATGCCGCTACTTTCCTCACGTCCGCTAATGAGTCAAAAAAATCCGTGACTCTGATGCCTCTCGTTTCTCCCGTAAACACAGGCAGTAACGAAGCTATTCTGCCCAAACCTTCTAGCGTGAGGGGATTTGGACCGGGATTCAGGTTAGCTGGTCCTGCCACGAGTTGCGGATCGCACTCCATTTGTCCTAATAGCTTTGATTAGATTGGACCTACCTCCGATAATAATTCTAGTCCTTCTACCTAAGGTTTAAATCCCTAATTCAACTGGAATTGCCCTTATTATTCAAATATGATCCTTTTCGCTCTATCAATAATTTGAAGGAGTCGAACCCCACTCCTGAAAAACCAATTTGTGGGTTCATTGGGAGGTGGATGGAGTCATACCTCCTTTTTTCCAACTAACAGGTCGGTGAGACCTGCCCACAGTCAAGATGGCGGTTTGGGTTTGTTTTACGCATTACACGAGTGGAGGAAGAGGATGGGTCCGACAATAGAGCGATGGCGATACTCGAATAAATGACATCAATGGAATAAATAACAACAATTTATTAATAACTAAACCTTGCATCTACAATAATGGATGATATACATCACTTCCCTAAGTTTTGGGAAACCGGAGAGAGAGATTCACACGAATTGGAAAATCATACCTCGTGTGAAATTCGGAAGAGTATTCTCGGCTCGGTCTTCGTCTCCAACGTCGGCTTCCTTCTGCACGGACACTGCGTAAGAGGACTTGATAGGAATGGACGGACACTGTCTAACCCCCCGTTCCCTCTCTGTTCCCCCTTTTATCTTCTTGGTCACGTTACTCTTCTTTACCAACCACCACATTTTGGATTTAGTTCCTGATTCATTCCTTGTGATTCATTCCCGACTCCGTGGGAAACATACAATAAAATATTTTTATTGCTAGATTTTTGTTCCGGTGGGTTTGAATTTTCACAAAATATTTTTTCCATAATTTTACATTAAAAAAGTTTTGCAAGTCTAAGCAAATATTAATGAATAGTTACTGTAAAAACAGTTATCTTCTTTAAGTGCAAACACATTTATAATATTTATTTTATTTTATACACAATTAAGAACTGCCAGCTGGCAAAAAATATCCACCCTCAATTAACAAAAACTCCAACAGTGAAGTACAGTTAAAATCAAAAAATAACACAATTTATGTAATAGCATGATACATGTTAATGCATAAATGTATGAAAAATTAAAAATTTATAATAAAAATATAGTTAATACAATAAAATAATAAAACAAAAATTTAAAATATATATAAATATAATATTACAGTTATTATAAAGATCAAACAGAATAATAATCAAACAACAAAGAAAAGATCTTATGCACTAATTGACCTAAAACCTGAAAAAATCCAATTTCACCACTAATATAAAATATTAATATTTTGACAGTTCCTTTTAAAATGAATGAGACGTTCATGAGGTAAATGTTCTACCAGTTTTATATTTTCTTAGATACAATAAAAATAAAAAATAGATTCGTGTGACACGGTTGAACATAGATGAGAAGTACATATGTAAGATGCAAGTAGATCGATTGGGAATTTTAAAATAAAATCAGTCAGGACTTATTAAACCATTAAAATATTTATAAAAAAAGAGTTTTGTCAAAATATTTTATGCATTCTTTAAAGTCTAGAAGATCGATGCATACTCAGGCAACAGCAGGACTATTGAGTGTGTGACAAGTTACATAAATTCATTTAATAATAAATACAGTTTATCGAGTTCATCCAGAAGTTTGGAAATCAGTAATGGAGCAGTCATAGACCAAACTGGAAGACAGTAATCAACTAATAACTGAAAATTAGAAAAACATTAAGCATAATATGGATTTGGCTGATACAGTTTTATAGAATCTCCAAAGAATCCCATAGTGGATTGTGAGATTTTATTGATATCAGTATGATTTTTGAAATTTAGTTGATTAATATATTCTCTTAATACATGACTTGTTTAATGCAGCTGCTTTCTGTATTGTGATGTAAGTGTTTCTCTTAACATCTGTTTCCAGATTTTTGTGTACTGCCTGAGGTAAGATAAGTATGTGGAATCCCAACATCTTGCCCTTTATTTAAAGCTTTGTTGATGATGAGGATTTAAATGAAATAAACAAAAGAGCTTGTTTAATGTAAAAACAATAATAATTATTGTATATTCAAAACTGTGTCCTCTTTTCTTCGTATGATTTTTTATCATTACTAGGTACTTATACAGACACTTGGCAATTCTATCATCAACTTTTATTCGGGAATTTTTTTATTTGCCGAGATGCGTTTCGGGCCTGAGCCCCTCTTCTGTTGCCCCTTTCTCTCCTATAACCTCAAGAAGTATGTATATTCTGTGTATGTTGACATTACTTCCCAGGATATCTTGTAGTATGATAATTTAAAACACATCATATTTTAATTCAATTTAAACTTTTTGTAAATAAAGAATATTTTTCCATACGCCTCAGCAAATAAAAAAATTCCCAAATAAAAGTTGATGATAGAATTGCCAAGTGTCTGTATAAGCACCTAGTAATGATAACAAATCAAACAATAATAATGTTGTTTTGTTTACACATTACGTTATGGAGTAAGATGCCTGTCCAAAAACTATACGCACAATAACTACCTCATCCATTCTCCACAGACACTATTTTGTAAGCAAATTATAAGTAGTTTACTTATTTTTTCAGTATATTTTGAGCATTGTGAATGCTTGGACAGTATTTCTATATTATAAAGTGATTTTGTTTGTTTGTCAATGAATGTCATGTCTGGTCTGTGTTAATGAAATTTTTCATCTGCAATTATGCTCAGTCCTAGTATATTCTGTGTATGTTGCATTCTATAACCTCAAAAAGTATGTATTTGTAATATGGTTCTTGGGTGTGTACTAGTTTGTATTTATGTGCAAGCTATTTAGTTACGTTGATGTAAATAATGTTGCATTGTATTTTCTAAAAATGCAGCAATTGTTGGATGTACTTTTAGGATTTGTACAACTGATTCCATCTGTGATTTCCTGACTTCCCCTGACTAATTATGACATTATTCCCTGATTTATTAACATCTCTGTATTTCCTCTTTCCATTAAATAATATTCTACCAAGTCTATTTAAGCCTATTTTGTGCTCATTATATAAAGTTTTTTATTAATAATACTTTATTCACTTACAAAAACTAAAACTGCATAAAATCAATTATGTATTAGCTATGCCAATTCGACGTCGTATAAGAAAATTTCATGATTTAATTTAAATTAATTCGTAAATTTTATTTAAATAAGATTCATGTCATAAAATCAAATTTCCTTAAAGCAAGGAGGCCATAAATTCAAAATAATTTGAACAAAAGAAATGCTGGCTCTCCACTTAGCGTGACTTGTCACTGTCACAGTCACATGACGATTCATAGAGCGACATAGTCACCATCCCACGTCTTTCACACTTCGTGTAAAGTGGAAGGAGACTTGCAATGAAGTACAGGAATTTTTAAAATAACTGCAAAACTTTTAACTTTAAATTTAAAAATATAAATCTTTATTTTTATTTTGTGTTTAACAAGTTGACTGCCATGGTACTTTTCAGGATTCTGGTGTAAAAAGCCAACTTACTTTAATTATATATTATTAAAAACTCTAATTATATTGATAGTACATAGTAATCATCAAAAAGCATATAGTGAAGATCTTTACTATAATCCGTCTCAAGTTCGTTCCTACGACTCGAGAATGTTCTTACATTGGTTTGTAGAAAAGTACACCTCCACTCTCAATACAGTGAATATTTACAGTTTATTTACAAACAAAATATTTCAGAATATACAAGTTTAACAACATTACACATACGATACAACAAAGTGTGGTGTCTTGCCTAACAGCTTGTCCTTCGGGGACAATTATACTCTGGGGAAACTTCAGTCAGTTTGTTGAGTTGGCTCAACTATACAGCCTATCCAGTCTCTGCACTTACCCGTCCCCGAGATCGTTGTCAGAGGAGAACACTTTCTCTACGCTCAGCGGGCTGTCCAAGTGCCCGAGACTACTGTATTATCAGTCTCTTGCCCTTCTCCCTGTTTCTCTCGCCACTCTTACTATTTAAAGAGTTCTTCGACGACAACTTACGACCAATCAGGGTTCTTCCTTTCCTCGGAAGCTTTCAAAAACGTCCGTTCTTCTCCCGACGAAACAGCTTACCGTAACATCCGTCCCTTGTTTACATTTTTTCTAGTCAACAAACATGTGGTAAACACATTGACGCCTACACACAAGTCCCATAAACAGAGACGCTACACCCTTTGTCTTCCCGGCCGTTCACAGACATAACGCCAGGTGAGACCAATTACTAAGGGCGTGTTGCTTTTACACCTGCTCTGCCAAAAGCGGTCCTTTACACATATAGAATATGTTTTTTTTTTTAAAAAAAAAAGGTCTTACGAATTATCTCATAGTTGGCTTTTGTAATAGAAAGCTCTTCGCCAAAGCCAAACTACAAGTTAATTCATGCACAGACATGATTGAACCTGTTACTTCGCTACAGCTGAGTCAGAGATATGCGTCTAAATTCATTCGCAATAAATCAGATATAGAGTCGAGCACATCTCATTTACATCTTTTTTGAGTGTATTGTTTTATATTATTTTTATAATCAAATTATAAATATCCCAATATGGATAAGAAAAGACAACTGACTGGAAAACAACTTGATTACTACACTAATCTAAGTGATTCAGAATCTGACAAAATTTTTGGTGAGGATGGTAACGACAGTAGCGATTATGTACCTTCTGAGGATTTAAGTGAGGACAGTGATAATGAAGTCTCCAAACCTGAAGATGAAACTATTCTCAAATCTGAAAGCAATCATGATGCTTCTCAATCAACCACATCAAATCCAAAGGATAATTTGTGGACAGAAAATCAACAAAATCTTGAACTATATATTTTCCAAGAAAATATTGGTTTGAAATTGGATACGGCAAATCTTACAGTGCAAATGCCGGTGGACTTATTTTTTTAAAAGAATTTCTTGCATTACTCAAACAAACAAATTGGTATGCTGCTTAAGAAATTGCAAAACATAAAGAAATAAAAAAAATCTAAAAGGGTATCACAGTAGAAAGACATCAGCACTGCAGAAATGAAAGTTTTTTATTGGACTTTATTACAAATAGGCTCTTGTTCTTTTCCTTCAATACAACATTACTGGAATACAAACAAACTGTATAATATAATGTTTTGATGATCACGTACGAGTCAAAATAAATTCCAATTGTTACTGCATTATTTTCACTTAGTCGATAGCTCAATACCATCTTCCAACGGATTATATAAGGTACGACCTATACTGAATCATTTCAATAATATTATGTACCAAAACTGTGTGTTAGAATAAAAATATGTGTATCGACGTATCAATAATGATGTGGGATGGAAGATTGTATTTTCACCAGTACATAAAAAATAAAAAACGCAAATACAGTGTCAAACTGTATGACCTATGTGAATCTGATGTTGTTGTTATGAAAATAACAATTTACAGCAGAAAATCTGAGGTAATTGACAATAATTTAGGCAACACTACTGATGTTGACTTACACTTACTTGAGGACTATCTCGATAAGGGATATACAGTATACATGGATAATTTTTATAATTCTGTTGCTCTTACAAAATTACTGACTACACAAAAAACTTGTGTGTGGGGAACTCTACAAAATAACAGAAAGGGGAATCCCAGAGATGTGATTAATCGAAAACAGAAAAAAGGGGAGTTTATTTGGCAGCAAAATGGTCCTGTTACCGTATGTAAATGGAAAGACAAACAAGAAGTCCTTACCATTTCAAACATGCATGTTGCTGAAATGGTAGAGGTGTTCAATTGCAACGAAAAATGTTTGATGAAACCGAATATAATTCAAGATTACAATCACGGAATGTCTGGCATTGACTGATCAGATCAAGTGCTATCATACTACACAGCTCCAAGAAAGACTATTAGATGGGCCAAAAAGATTGCATTACATATTATAGATATATACTGTATATACACAAAGTGCACAAACTGTTTCAAAATGCAATTTCTTCTAAAACAAAACTTATAAAGTTCTCAGAAGCATTCGTCAAGACATTGATTGCAGAAGAGATGCAACCAGTTTCAAAAAAAAAAATAGATTGCAAGAGCTTCATTATTTACAGAGTATCCCATCTACTGAAAAAAAAAATAGCATTCAACAAAGTAATGTCGAATTTGTACCAAAGCTAAAAAATGCCGAGATACACGTTATCTCTGGACAGATTGGACAGAGAAGCCAGCCCTTTGCGCAGAAGATTGTCTTAAAAGTTATCACAAACAATAAAAATATTCTTTTGCTTTTGATTTTGAATGAACTTTTTATGATTATATTTTCTGTTCATTTATTAATATATGTTCTGTTCATGTAAGCCAACCTTGATTTCTTGTTCCCTGAGGCTATCTATTCATATTTGTGTTAGGCTCAAAGACTAAAATTGTTCATTGAAAGAAAAAAACGACCACAACGCATTATGGCTAATTCAAAACAGCCACGACACGAATTTCGCATTACGGCATTTGTAAAACGGCCACAATGTGTTGCGGCTAACTCGAAACGACCACAAAGCGAAATTCGTGTCGTGGCTTTCATCATATTTGACCACGACGCATTGTGGTGAAAAGCCATAGCGCATTCTGAACGTCAGCTGATGCAACCACAATAGAGGATAATACGACACACAGTAGTTTGTAACTTTAAAATATAGATTCTAGTTTCAAAACATTTTTATTTACAATTTTTAATGCTGAACAACATTATAGTTCTATAAGTTTTCCTAGAAATTTAATTTTCATACTTAAAAAAAATTTCAAAGAAAAATATATGGAGAGAAATACACATTTAATTCTTTTGTTTTGCTAAAAAGTGCTAAAGGTCTAACTACTTGTAGGTGCTTGATATACTATACAGGATGAAATAAAAATCAGCTGCTAAAGTTAAAAACCACTGTGCAATGGATTTATTATGGTTAAAAGCCACCACACATTCCGGATGGAATAACGAGATGATGACAAGAAAATAAAACTTTCTTTTTCATTATGAGTTATTTATCTTCAATCATCTTATATAACTAGGTAACAAAATTATTCATCACATACAGAAATGTAACTTTGTTACTTTTCAACATTTAATCATTCAGGAAAATCTGTTGTGGTGCTCGAGATGTCAATGTTTTCTAACAACTAATTTACTAAAAGTAATTACTTTGTCAGGAACTTTTATTAATAAATCAGTCATTTTTATGAGAATCGAGAATGTTACAGAGTTATTTTCACCAATTGTTTTCAAACATCCTGTTGTCCTATCCTAAAACCCTCCAGTTATAGGGAAAAACAGAATGGTTTTAGGCTAAAACTTTTTCCAGCAATACTTGTGGTGCAATGGGTAATAGCATAAGAACATGGGGTAGTTTTACCCTAGATTTACCCTAAAGATAAGGCTACCTGAAACATTATTCTGAGAGGTTGAAATTACTCTAAAAAAGAGTAATTACCCTAGAAATGGCATCACGGTCAAAAATGAACTCTGCAATACAAACTCTGCAAGTATTTGCAAATTGCCCATTGACAAGTTACAATCTATCCTTCCTATCAGCTAACGTTCAGAACGTGTTATGGCTTTTCTTAATCACCACAATGCGTGACGGTCAAATATCGTGAAAGCCACAACACGAATTTTGCTTTGTAGTTGTTTTGAGTTAGCCACAATGCATTGTGGTCTTTTTTTTCGCTCAATGAGCAGTTTCAGTCTTTGAGCCTAACATTTACACTGATATACAATGAATTTCATTGTAGCTGCACAAATATGGCAAGGAAACAAACTACAATATAACTCGTAGTTGGTGTCCTACGCAATAACGCAAACTGAGTTATATCGTAGTTGGTAGTCAACATGTTAATTATTTAATAACTAATCACCTACTCAGACTCAGCTTCTTAATAAATCTACTAGATACATCCAATACACCTTATTGCTGAGAACATATATTTATTCTTATAACAAACGTTTTCGGCCCAATTTATGGGCCATCTTCAGGTTACAGTTAATAACTAATATTTGCTATTTCTTGCATCTTTTCAGAATTTCTACCCACATCATATGTAGTGCTAAGGATGATGGGCAAAAATATGGCATCACATTTACTTAGAATTATGGATGCTGCATGCTAATTGGCTGCAACAGAAACACTATGCAAAAATATTTGTCATCCCACTACTCTGTCACTAAAGTACTTGAAGGTAATTCTAACCGAAAGGCAATTTTACTGTGCATGAGCAGTGACTAAGGCAATGGGATCGCTTCAGAATAGCACTAAATGGTCAGAGCCAACATGGTCCAGCACAGACCCATTCAAGGTCATTACATTTCTTTCCATCCTTCCCCATAACTTAGAGAAAATAGCAGAATTTTGACGAGAAAACAGGCCATCATCAATGGTATTTTGAAAACTCAATTTTAACTCTGTGGCGATATTTTGATATACTTCCAAAATTCCACAGGCCATCTGAAGATGAAAATTTGCAGAGAGAAGACAGCACAGATCATCAATCTGTCAAAATTGGCAAGATTATTATTGCCACATACTGTATGTGACCAGTAACAAATACAACGAATAAAAATACATAAATTGTGTGAGATCCACCACATGTTCCAAAATGGCCAGTACACAATATTGTTAAACTGACTGACAGTTCTGTGCCTCCCCATAACATCAACTGACTGCAATGAGTTAACCAAATGTCACACTGGTCAAAAAAATTGGGAAGGTTGTATACAGAACACATCATATATGTTTAAGGCATGAATCTGTCTTTGTGTTATTAGAGGAAGAAGAAGATGTAAACAAATGAAGTCTTGGTAGTTATCACATTTCAAGCTTGATGCTGCTATTAAAGCAGCCAAGGTAAACAAATAAAAAAATATCTCGCAACATATCTCGAGAATGAACTAGAAATCTTCGAGGCAATGGGTGAAAAAACACATAACATGTCTTCTCTTGAATGCATTAAAGACAATTCCACCCATACCGATTGAATCGGAAACAGCATTCTTGGTAGAAGGACTTTCATTACTAAAATAAGAACTTAATGTACTTTCTCACCACACCGGAATGTGTAAAAAAAATACTCACAACCAATAACCAATGACCAGTGTGAAAATTAAGCCTGACGAAGAGCCCAGGAGGGGCATCGAAAACATTTGCTTTTTGGAGTTTTCACATCGGTTATTGGTTTTTGGTTGTGAGTAATTTTTTTAAAATAAGAACCAGATTGAGTGATCAGAGCACTAACTATCTTTGCTTTTTAGAATCTTAATATAAAATATTATTGTAAATTTTTAAGTATGTTTTATTTAAAAAATGTAAATTACCTTCTAACTTAAGTTTGATCTCAATTTTTTTCTTTAAATTTTCAACTCAATTCAAAGATAATTTTTAATACATATTTTACACAGCATTATTATTATTATTAGTAAGATATACACAGTTAACACCGGTGGCTATGTACTATGCCGGACCAAAGTCAAAGCATAGTAACTGAAACAGAAATTAAAGAAGTGTATCAGTGTGTGTGTCTGTATTCAGGAATTTTCTCACAATATGACATGTATTCAATATACTGGCCTTCTGTAGTGTGATGTATGTGTTTCTATTCAATTGTAACGTGCCCAGGCTTTTGTGTAGTGTGTGGGGTATCACACCCTGTAGAGGAGAGAACAGCAGGTACAATAAGTACCCTATCCATCCTCCACAGATGCCTTATTTCCTGGGCAAGTTGTGTGTACTTGCTAATTTTTTCAGTGCATGCATTTTGTACATTGTAAGTGTTTGAAACAGATATATCTATAATGTATGTGATTTTATTGTGTTCATCAATGAGAGTGATCTGGTCTGTTGTGGTAAATTGTTTTATCCATGATTATGGCTCTGTCGTAGTAAATTTAGTGCGTGTTGTTTTCCAATACTGTTTGTGGAATGTATTTGTAGTATGGTTCGTGGATGTCTACTAATTTGTGTTTCTTTGCAAGCTCTTGGTGTATTATATTTGCTACTTGATTATGTCTGTGTAAATAATCTGTCTGTGCCAAGAGCTTGTAACCAGAGGTGATGTGTTGTATAGTTTCTGGCATGATGCGACATTTTCTGCATGTGTCATTTGTGAGTGTTACATCTTTGAGTATGTGTTTTCTGTAGTTTTTAGTATTTATGACCTGATCTTGTATGGCGATCATGAATCCTTCCGTCTCCCCAAAGAGGCATCCCCGAGCTAACCGGCTGTTTGATGCAGTTTTGTCAACAAAATCCTGGGCCAGATCGTAAAGATGCCTGCCATGGAGTGCCTTTCGAGCCCACGATTGCTTAATGGTGTCTATGCTTTTTATATGTTGTGTTGTGTCCATATGATGTGAGTGTAAGTTTAATGGTGTGTTATTCGAGTCTGCTAGAGTTACTGCTTTATGTAATTGTGATGTTTCTTGTTTAATGTAGAAAAACTCTCGCAGTGACTGTATTTGTTTGTAGTGAAGGTTAACTATGTCAATCAGGCCACGTCCGCCATCTTTACGTGGAAGGGTTAATCTTTCTGTGGCAGATTTAGGATGATGTTGTTTATGCTTAGTAAGTGTTGTTCTTGTTTTCCTCTGGAGTTGCTCAAGATCTGTGTGAGTCCAATGTATAACTCCAAAAGAATATGTGAGTACTGGGATGACATATGTGTTTATTGCTTTAACTGTGTGTTTTGCATTTAACTGTGTTCTGAAAATAGCATTTAACCTACTTTGGTATTCTTTAATTAATCTTTGCTTTATTTGTGTATGTTCTGTTAGTTTGGCCTGTTGGAATCCTAAATACTTGTAGAACTCGCCCTCTTCCATGGATTCAATAACGTCTCCATTTCCAAGCGCAAAATCTTTTTTCTTCAGGTTTCCTTTTTCTATGTGAAGTGTTTTGCATTTATCTAGGCCAAATTCCATTTGTATGTTCTTGGTGTATGAATGTGTGATTTGTAGGAGTTGACAAAGTTGTTTTTGTGTGGATGCATAAAGTTTTATGTCATCCATGTACATGAGATGTGACAGTGTAAACTGTGTTGTTTTTTCGTGTCTGATATTGTAACCATATTGCGTGTCGTTTAACATGTTGGATAATGGGTTCAGGGCTAAGCAGAACCAGAGAGGACTCAAGGAATCTCCTTGAAAAATTCCTCGCCTAATAAAAATTTGGTTTGTTTGTATGGAAGTGTTACTAACCCTCAGATGTAGTGTTGTTCTCCAGTGCTGCATAGTGTTTTGAAAGAATGCAATGAGTGATGGATGTATTTTGTACATGTGTAGGATATATAGCAGCCAACTGTGTGGAACGCTGTCGAATGCTTTTCTGTAGTCTATATATGCCATATGTATGTTTCTGTGTTGTTTGTGTGCTTGTCGTAGAATGACTGAATCTATGAGTAACTGTTCTTTGCATCCCCTGTGATTTCTACGGACACCTTTTTGTTGTTCCATAAGAATGTCGTGTTCTTCAACATGTTTGTATATTTTGTTTGCAATACAGAATGTCAATAATTTGTAGAGTGTTGGAAGACATGTAATTGGTCTGTATTGTGTGGGGTCTGTGGTATTGTTGTTTTTAGGTTTCATGTAGGTGATGCCCTGAGTAAGAAAATTTGGCATGTCTTGTGGATTGATGATGATGTGTGTTAGGTGTTTAGCTAGTTCCTGGTGCAGTGATGTGAACTTTTTGTACCAGAAATTGTAAATGTTGTCTACACCAGGTGTCTTCCAGTTGTGTGTTCTGTTAACAGTGTATTGGAAATCATGTATGTTTATTTCAGCACAGGGCATAGTTGGTATGTTGTGCAAGTTTCTGTTCTCCTCCTCAATCCAGCCTGCATCAGCATTGTGCGTGACAGCACTAGACCAAAGAGAAGACCAATATGTTGTGAGTTCTTCCTCTGTTGGTGTGCCACTGTGCTGTGTATCAGTGTTTGCATTGTTATTAATTTGTCTGTAAAAGAGTTTTTCATTGTTTGTAAATAATTTATTTTGTTGTTTTCGTAGTGTACATGTTTTGTAACGTTTGAGTCTACGTGCTTTGGCAGCAAGTTTTTGTTTTAGTGTATCAATGTATTCTGTAATGTGTGTGTTGTGATGTTCATGTTTTGTATGTGTTTTTATTTTCTTGAAAATGTTTTTGAGCTGTTTCCTTAATTTGGGTGTTATGTTGCTTTTAGTGTATTGTGTCAGCCTGCCTAATTGCTGTCTAATGTCATTGATTTGTGTTTCTATTCTTCTCTGCCAGGCCGGCTTGTGATAGTATTGTGTTTTCTGTGTATTTGTCTGTGACTGTACTTTCAGTCCATGGTGTGTCACTACTGTGACTGCCCCAACATAAACTAATGTATGAATGTCTGCGAGTGTAGAAATTGAATGAATGTAGTGTGGTAGTGAGTGAGTGTTTACGTAATTTAGTGTTTTTCCTACTTCCTTTGACGTGTTGATTTTTGGTATTCGTGGTCGTTGTGTGGGATCTGTGCCTGTATACTTAGTGAGTGTTTCCTGAAATATAAGTGAGAGCATATTAACTAAATCTATGTCTATGTTATCAGTGATGAATAAGGAAGTGTTTGTAGTATCAATAGTGGTAGTTGTTGTGTGTGCGCTATAATCAGTGCTTGTTGCTGGATTATCCTGACAGGTTACGTGATCTTCATTAATGTTAAATGTTTCTGTCTGTTGATGTATTTGATCAGCAACCTGTTGTTTGATAAGTTCAAGTGTTGTTTCTGGAATAAGTTTGTTGTGTATAATTGTTCTTTTTTGATCAACAAGCCTTTGTTCGGTGACAGTGAGGTGAGGATACTGTCGTGTGAATCTATGGTGTAGTTGTTGTCTGTATGCTGTCATGTTTGTTTCGAGTTTTGTGATGGTGTAATAAGTACGGATGACAAACTTGTTCATCTCCGTTGTCCATTTCATCCATTGGCGTGGTTTTCCAGCCTTTGTGGTCTGTGGATGCATTGCCACAGAAACATCTGTTGAGGGCATTGCAGTAGCCATGCTTGGGCCGGTGCTGCTTTCGCCACAGGTAACCAAGGGAGACTGTGGCCTATTTTTCGAACGTGAGCCTCTGCCTAACCCACGAACGCGGACCTTGTTAACCCGGGCGACATCCGAACCGGTATCACATTTAGATCTGGTTACTACCATGATACATATCTCCACAGAATGTGGGTGTGTGGTCACTCTTAGTTATTATTATTATTATTATTTTGGAAGTTGCAGGATGTATTAAATCACTTAAACATGAAAAATAATTATATCATTCGATTTCAAGATTTATTTGATATCTTAAAAACAATTAATATCACAAGATTTTCCAGGATCCCGGGATATAGATCACTTTTTTCTCAAAATCCCAGGACAAGCAAAGAACCGAGAAATGAGAAACCCTACAGAAAATGTTTACTTTTTATTATACCAAACTGCTGGAAACATGCTAACAATCCGTGCAATATTTGTTTAAAAATGTCAGGGAAGAGGTTGATTTTACATTTTTTCCATCGCAAAAGTCATTTGTATTTTTTTATGGTGGAAAAAGGTTTACTTTTAAAAATCAATATAAAACATAATTTAAGACTTACAGTTCTTCTATTTTGATATTTAGGTAAGCCAGATTCATCAAAACTTGCTTCACCAGAACCTCTTCCAATTACTGTAGACAAGTCACTGCCATTAAGCAAAGGATTCTATAAAATATAAACATTTAATTTCATTTAGATTTGAATACATCACACGAATTTGTATTTAAAATTAATTAAACTAAAATTGTTGATTCTAAAATGGTTTGTATTATTTAAATTATAAAAATTATACAATGTAAATTGGCAATATGACTTTGGAAATAGAAAAGTTATAGTAACTGTAAAGTAGCACCATTAGGATTTGTTTGAATCAAGTTCTAAAGAAATACAAAATCAAAAGGCAAACATTTCTTTGAAATTTATGTTACCCAAAGTCCATGAATAATATGACTTTTTCACTTAAAATAATATTATATTCCAATAATAAATTTTCCAATATTCCAATAATAAACTTAAATGTTTAAAAAATCTAAGATTTCAATGGGCAAAACATTAAAGTTTATTTGAGACTAAACTTCAAAAACAATAAGACTATCCAAAAATATGTTAAACAAAGATACGAACGGATGAAGATGTTACATTAGGATCATTCAAAATTTGACTGTACTGAATGGTTAAAAAGTGTAACATATCAGTCTCTTGCATACCACCAAAAATCTGGAAAATTAAACGACACTAATATTCTCTGCAGTGCACATTTGTGAGAGTCCAGGCTTGACAAAAAAAAATTTTTGAAATTAAAACTTTTAAAATTTTTTCCACGATTGTTAAAATTGTAAAGGATATGATTTTATTCCTCTGTGGAGTCACTTCCCTTCCAAGATGATACATCAAATGTGTCACCAGGAACTTGGCGACGAGAAATTGTTATTGGACATAGGCGCTTGCAAAAAAAACGGCAAGGAAGAAAAGAGGGAGAACCCAATAAAAGGCAATGACTGATGATGACAACAGTTTGTCCAGCTTATCATAAGTTTATCCACTGACGAGAAGACAGTTCGTTTGTCCAAAAATCCATTGACATCAAAAGTTCACCCTAGTCAGAGTTGCCTCAATGATCAGACACCTTAGTGACCTTCCTCCATCCTTAGTAATCCTTCGTGAACTCCATCAAAGAGAATTCCTTTTAAAGTGAACTCCATCAAAGAGAATTCCTTCTAAAGTGAACTCCATCAAAGAGAATTCCTTCTAAAGTGAACTCCATCAAACCTTCAATTTGCCTCAGATCCCTTACCAGGTATCTACGAACCTTATATGTAAACTCTCTCTCCAACTTCGAACTTCGAACTAGTTAACATCAAGGTCAATGTTTCAAATTTGAGATATTAACCTTGCTTGTGTAAAATTTGGTAGTTACAGTAAATAAACAAAAATTTGTTATTGTTAAATTTGTGTTATTACTACTCAGACACCTTATACCTCTGTGAAATTATTAATTTAATATCGCAAATGTTTTCCACCTGTTCCACAGGTCATCTTCAAGCAATTTTTACTTTTGGAATGTTATCTCGTGCAGGTTCGAATGTATATGCGCAAGATATTTCACATTTTAAAAACCGTTGGAACATTCCATGTAAAATATAAAATATAAACAAATAATAAAAACATTAATAAAATTAATTAAATAAACGTATTGATTCGCTAAATAATAAGTTAAGGGACGTAAGCTGACATAATATATATCTATATTTTATACGGGATGAGGATGTGCTGTATGTTTGATTAAATGGGGTGTTTGTCAATCATGAATTTCCACGCAGTTGGCAAATTCGTTGCATCTTTATAGTTCAAACATCTACCTGTTGTCCCTGGTCTGTACATTTCAAATTTTTCCATGGTTAATGCTAACGATGGTGAGCGTACTTGTTTGATAACTTTGGCTTCATTCCAATTAATTACTGATCCCTCCCCGTTTGTGCCATTCTTGATAAGGTAGTAGTGCAGTGTCCTTTACTGATGTCATACATATGTTCTTTTAGTGTTTTGTTTAAGCCTCTGCTAGTGACTCCTATGTATTCTTCATTCAGGTCCAATTGATCATTTTTGTATGGTATTTTATAGACCCCAGAGCATTCATCCGCTTTTGTGCTGTCTTTGTCGTTCCTGAGGGCACTGTAGATGGTGGGTGCCCGCTTATAAATCAGCTTTGCATTCTTACATTTGGCTATTTCCTTCATTATCGTGGACAATCCTTCTCTGTACGTGAATTTAGTTATTTCTCCGTTTGAATTCCCTTTCCGTTTCTTTTTATTAGGTGTTATGTAAGATTTTATTAGGTTTTCGACTATTGACTTTTTAAATCCTAGGGTTGTTGCAATGGTTCTAATTCTATTCAACTCTTGTATTCTGTCATAAATGTTGGATCAATAGGCAAATGCTCTTCTAATAATGGTCCTAAATGCCGATAGTTTGTAAGTGGGCGGATCGTTTGATGTGGAGGGAATGTATAGTGGGTCATGCGTGGGTTTGATATAGACTTTCGTGGATAAGGAACCTTCTTTAAATGTAACACTAATATCCAAACAATATGGATAATGGATGAGCAACATTATATCAATGCACTGGAAGAATATATAAGAAATACAAAATGCAAAAGGGTGAATCAAAATATAATTGATAACCTAGACAGAAAGGTAAAAAAATTACAGAAATCACCAATCACCACAATACTTCCATTTCTCAAGTATAGCAGGCCCAAGTATACCGAGACTCTTCGGATTCGCTAAAACGCATAAAGATAAAAAGCAAATTCGACCAGTGGTTGAAAAGCACAAAGGACCAACTTACAAACTAGAAAAGAGCCTGCATAGATATCTGTCAGAGCACATTGAGAAAAACCAATATGTCACAAAGAACCCAATGAACGTGGTTAACGAGCTCCAAAACATATCTTTAGTAGAAGAAGAAATTGCTTCAGTTATGGATTTCGAAAATCTATATCCATCAATTAAACTGGACGAATGTTTTCAAGCTTTGATGGACACCCTCAGCACGTTGGACCCAAGGATAACAGCCTATCCTGAAGACATAAAACCACCGGCTGACCTAATATGTTACCATTCAGTTTTTGTTTTTGATGGCAAGATTTATAAGCAAAAGAAAGGTGTGCCCATGGGCAGCCCAATGTCTGGGCTACTTTGTGAATTGGTGATACGTAAGTTGGAGCAAACTACTATTAGAACATTTAAGGATGATATCGTTTTATACAAATGATACGTGGACAACATACTAATTGCATGGAAGAAAGACGAAAAAATACAACATTTTTTGAATGCGATGAATTCGAATAACCATGGCCTAATGCTAAAACTGGAACAGCTCAGCACAACAGAGGTACATTTTTTGGATATCAGTGTTACATTTAAAGAAGGTTCCTTATCCACGAAAGTATATATCAAACCCACGCATGACCCACTATACATTCCCTCCACATCAAACGATCCGCCCACTTACAAACTATCGGCATTTAGGACCATTATTAGAAGAGCATTTGCCTATTGATCCAACATTTATGACAGAATACAAGAGTTGAATAGAATTAGAACCATTGCAACAACCCTAGGATTTAAAAAGTCAATAGTCGAAAACCTAATAAAATCTTACATAACACCTAATAAAAAGAAACGGAAAGGGAATTCAAACGGAGAAATAACTAAATTCACGTACAGAGAAGGATTGTCCACGATAATGAAGGAAATAGCCAAATGTAAGAATGCAAAGCTGATTTATAAGCGGGCACCCACCATCTACAGTGCCCTCAGGAACGACAAAGACAGCACAAAAGCGGATGAATGCTCTGGGGTCTATAAAATACCATACAAAAATGATCAATTGGACCTGAATGAAGAATACATAGGAGTCACTAGCAGAGGCTTAAACAAAACACTAAAAGAACATATGTATGACATCAGTAAAGGACACTGCACTACTACCTTATCAAGAATGGCACAAACGGGGAGGGATCAGTAATTAATTGGAATGAAGCCAAAGTTATCAAACAAGTACGCTCACCATCGTTAGCATTAACCATGGAAAAATTTGAAATGTACAGACCAGGGACAACAGGTAGATGTTTGAACTATAAAGATGCAACGAATTTGCCAACTGCGTGGAAATTCATGATTGACAAACACCCCATTTAATCAAACATACAGCACATCCTCATCCCGTATAAAATATAGATATATATTATGTCAGCTTACGTCCCTTAACTTATTATTTAGCGAATCAATACGTTTATTTAATTAATTTTATTAATGTTTTTATTATTTGTTTATATTTTATATTTTACATGGAATGTTCCAACGGTTTTTAAAATGTGAAATATCTTGCGCATATACATTCGAACCTGCACGAGATAACATTCCAAAAGTAAAAATTGCTTGAAGATGACCTGTGGAACAGGTGGAAAACATTTGCGATATTAAATTAATAATTTCACAGAGGTATAAGGTGTCTGAGTAGTAATATTTTAAAACTCTGAGCATTTATTAAAGTTAAATTTGTGTTTTGTGCACTTCCTCAACCTATGCCATCTTTCAAAACTAAATGCCTACAACATGACCACTCGCGCTAAAAAGATGAAAGTAGCAGCCATATAGGTTTCTGTGTCTACCTGTTAGTTTGTCAGTCCTGACAAACTAGTCATTGCAAACACGATGTCAACCCTTCAGTCCTTTGGTGCCGAAGCATAGTGGGCATTTCGCGCATTGTCACACATTTATGTTAAAATAATTACTTATTAAAAACATAAACATCAATTCCCTAAAAACTTTGATTTGTAATATAGCCTTCACTTGAAAACACACAGCACTTCATCTGCTGTGTGTTTTCAAATGTGTAAATAAAAACTGACTGTTTAGTTTTGATTCACATATATTTCAAGAAAGCAATGGGAGTATTCATATGTAGTTTACTTGTTAAACTGAGTTTTATGGTTCTCTTAAAGTCATGCTTCTCAGACTAGTTTTTATCAGTATGAATTCTACAAGTCAGTTTCATCTCAGTTTCAGATCCCAAAAATAAATAAGTTTTTATGTGCTGCTCACTTGCCAAATTGATTAACTCCATAAAACAAAAAGTAAAGATAAGTGACAAAGTAATATATATATATTTTTAAATTCCTTTCATTCATTGTAGAATTATTATTGTAGATGTAGAAATATTATTGTAGATAATCATTACTGTTATTACATTTTTTTGTGTGATTGAGGGAGTTAATTGATTTGGCAAGTAAGATTAAAGATTTTTCACAAAAACGAATAATAACTATTCTGTTATTGTTACAATGGTTGTTGTTATTATTTTGTTAAATTGAGAATTCAGCAACAGAAATGAAGCCTTCTTCATCAGATATATTTGAGGTGCCATCATGTCGATTTGTTCTTAAATTTTTATAAGAATCATGTTTAACCTATTCCACGTTGAAATTTCTTTTCATTGTGTGTGGCCGCCATGTTTAATTTTTGTCGACGTTAAGCCTATCAAATATTTTTTTTTAAATGATAATTGTGGCTACTGTATCGTTAAAAATTATTTTTTAAATTTGCACAAACAAAATAAATATATTAAAAAACACGAAAACATAAATAATTATATTTCAAAAGTTTGTTTTAATATAAAAATTATGACACAGACATCTAGTATCAAAAACATTCCGATGCAAAAACAAGCACGTTCGGGGTCGACGTATCGGGTCGAATAAGGTCGAGACAAAAATATTTGGAAACAGAGTGGGACAGGTTAAGAGGAGGAATAAAAACAAGTATTTTTAGTTTTATCCATCGATATTAAATGGGGATAACTTTTCTTTTTTCTAAAAACAATTGCTACTAAAATTAAAACAATTGTTCAACATTCCACAAGTATATTCACTTCTGCAGCAGTTGGACCGTAACTAATTAATTTCTTTTACTTACTTTTTGTGATGAAATAACATCAAATAATTTACTGTTATCTACAAAGCACCGGTCAGCACACACTGCAGCATTGCAATCGCAATGTGCACTGGCAGATTAACGTTACAGTATGGAGTTAATTAGATTGGCTTCTGAAATAAAATTTTTTTTCTTACTTAACTGTACTTTGAACGAATACACAAAAATACAAATTTCCTTTCTTTCCTAAGTATAAATACGACGTATTAAAAAAGTCTCTCTCTAAGAAAGACTAGTTTGCTTTTTAACCTTTTATTCTAATTCTATTTCATTTTAGTACATGTTTTAGAGTTCAGAAAGTTTTATGCCTCCATAAGTCAGAAAAGAAAGGAAATTTGTATTTTTGTGTACTCATTCAAAGTACAATTCAGTAAGATTAGAAAATTCTGACTCCATTGTTTTAAATATCTTTATTTATTTTTATAAAATTTTTTTTGATGGCCAATAACATTTTGTCATGAAGTGGTATTGCTCCTTATCATTAGGGAAGCTTATATAAAAAGATACAAGTATATCAACAGCTTTCACACTAAAATTTTAAAAAATTTGAAATGTGGAGTTAATCAATTTGGCTTGTGAATGGCTCATATAACTCCCAAAAGCTGAAACAGTTCAACAAACACATCCAGATACTTTTATGTACATACTTCTCCCATCGTTGATGTTTAATAAACGTTAGATAAATGAAAAAACAAACATTTTAGGCTGCTTTAGTGGTCTGCCTCAGGTTACAAAAAATTTTTTTAATTTTTAAATAAGCTTGCTATTAAACATAAGAAATTTTTTATGAACAAAAAATTTTCTAGAAATTTAAATAAAGTTATACATTTGAAATGCAGAGAATTCTACACTTTGATGACATCATATAAACTTAAAATATTTTTAAAACATATTTTGCAGAAATTAAACATTAAAGCTAGTACAGGAATTCCAGCAATTGAAATAATATGATAATAGACTTCGTGAAGAGGTATAATTTTTTAGTCTTAAAGCTAAAGCCGTCTTTTTGCCACACTAAGACATTTTTTATTGGAGAAAGTTAACACCACTGTGAAAATACTTCCACAAATAATGGAGTTAGCACACATGACAACATATTCCTCCTCCTCCTCATTAATTGGAATTACATACCCACAGAAAAAACAAGCTCCCATGAGGACTCCCCTTTCAGGAACACACAAGTGAAATGGTACTCAGGTTGTCTGAAAATGCAATCCTACCTAACTACAAAGAAAGCATAGCACTTTATGCCAGATACACAGAAGACATCTTAATAATTTTACAGAAAATAACCTGACATCAAGAAATTTATCAGTGACATAAGTGCTAACCCATCCTGGTTAAAAATGGGGCTCTTCAGCATGAGTGTAATAGAAATCAATCCTCATACCGGTACATATAAAATCCAATATATCTTCCTAAACCTTTAAGTTCCCAGTACCCGAGACAAAAATTTACAAACAACTAACGTTTTCGATTCTCCTCCGAGATCTTCGTCAGGTTATTTGACGGTTTTGAAAATGATTTTCAAAACCGTCAAAGAACCTGACGAAGATCTCGGAGGAGAATCGAAAACGTTAGTTGTTTGTAAATTTTTGTCTCGGGTACTGGGAACTTAAAGGTTTAGGAAGATATATTGGATTTTATATGTACCGGTATGAGGATTGATTTCTATTACACTCATGCTGAAGAGGCACAATCACAAGTATTTATAGAAAACCCACATATAATCCAATATTTACACCATGGACATCTCATGACCCAATCAACTATAAGATGGTTGATTTTAAAGCATTGATCAAAGAGCACACACGCGTGCGTGCGCACACACTATAAGTATGCAAGATAAAGAACAGGAGGTGAAATACATCAGATCTTTAGGGTATCAATTTAGATTTAAATGAAAAATATCAAAGTCTGCTGATCAAGAAAAGTCTGATAAAGTAGAAAGAAATGCGGACACCAGATGTATGAACAGAAGTATGTGTGATGGAGTATGTGGCTCCTCTTGCTAAAACATACAAGAAAAACAATAATCTTCAAAAAAAATCCAACAGTTTACTAGCTACTCCAGAATGATAAACAGCCAGTGGTCCGACATACGGGAACATGCAAAATACCCGTAGAAGAGAGCAGAGTAAGACGAGAATTATGTTACATTGGAGCTACTTATAGATCACTAGCAGAACAATTAACAAACAAAGACATCATCAATAAACCCAACCATAAAACAGTGCTCACAGTATATGTGCTTGCTGAACCTACCTCCCTCCTAAATTTTCTGTATTATTGTAGCCTGGAACCAAGCTACAATAATACAAAAAAATTCAACAGGATGCAGATAAAATATTCCAAAGCTTGGCAAATGTACATAGCAATTCAAAAGGGGCAAGGAATCAATTACAGAGACTGCAATGCAGTGTAGAGAAAATGAAAAGCAATACTAATATGATACGGAAGGATATAAGATTTTATTTATTTGTATGTATTGAGTTTTCTTTTAGTTCTCTACACACATTTATTTATATTAAGCTTACACTATTTTGTTGTTTTTATTTTATTTTACAGTAAATATTTGATAGTTATTGTATGATTTATATATATGCAACAGGCATTCAGCACATGCATTTGAATTTGTGAAAATACATTCTAATGCATTGATTTTCAAACTGAATTAATAAGTTCATTGACAGCATTGTAGTACAGTAGAGAGTCGTTATTCCGAATCAATTGGGGATTGGGGTTGTTCGGATTAGTGATTTGTTCGGATAACCGATTATGTACGAAAAAATATATTAACCTGGCCGATGTTCAAATTTTTCTCCGTTGCGTGTCGCTTTGTGTTGAATTTTTCTCCATTGCGTGTCGCTTTGTGTTGAATTTTCGTCGATTTTAAGCCTAACAAAAATTTTTATAATAATAATCGAGGCTATTGTATCGTTAAAAATTATTTCTTTCTTTTGTACAAACAAAATAAATATATTGAAGAATATAAAAACATGAAAATTATACTTTAGAAGTAAATCTAGTATCAAAAACGTTTGATTCGGCACGACACAGTCCGACCGAAAATCGTTCGGATAACCGGCGATTTGGATTACCGGGGTTCAGATTAACAACACTCTACTGTATATTTAAAATGTATTTTTCTTCCTTCAAAAAAATTGTTAAAAATAACGAAAAATGTATTAGTGCATTTAAAAGTATTGGTGTAAAATAATTAGTGTATTGAAAGTGCAGTTTTTGAATTAACAAATTAAAATAAAGTTAAAGATTATAACATTCAATCCAATGCTATCACAATGCTTGTCATGCATGTGGCAGATTCAGTTTGTCTCTTATTAATACACCCTCCTTTTTGTAACTGCTTATAAATTTCAACACCCTCTGCTGTTCTGAGCTTTTGTGAATTGTAAATTCTGTGCATTCTTTTCACCTCTCCCCGCTCGAGAACACTTTGGACTCATTCACAAATAGGGCCAATGCTAAAAAAAATCCCACCTTTATCTATCCAGCAACAAATATTTAATAACATAAAAATGTTTTTCACAGTCTTCATCAGTTAATCAAATATTAAAAAAGAACATTAAAATAGAACGTATAGAATACATATGAAAAATCAAACAGGATTTGTGCATGTGTAGAATAAATACAAAAATAAAGAAAAATGTGCACGAGGATTACTTATAAACAAGAAAAATAACATAAAAATAAGGTCGCAATAAGGAAAAATACAGGATGACCACACAGTATTAACGTGTATTATTGTAAACAGATTTCCACGCAGTGGACAATGTGTCTGCATCCCTGTGATTGCTGCAACCTGTTCTCGTATGTGCCTCGTATATCTCTAGCTTCTCAAGATGCCTCGCTGAATGTCTGTTGTCGCAGTTCTGATGATGGACGCTTGATCCCAATAGATGTTGACTTCTTGCTATTTGGCAAATGATGCAAGTACAGTACTATCCGTGTTCTTATTAATGGAATATCTGTGCTCTTTGAGCCTTTGTTTTAATTAGTTGTCCCTACATAAACTAGGTCAGAGCCAAAGCGATGGTCTTTTAAAGGTATGGAATAAACCCCCGTCAAAGAATCCCGATTCTCCTCCTACTTATCATTTCTTAACGATCTATAAATTGTTGGATTACGCCAATAAACGATTTGAAGATTATTAGTGTTGGCAACTTCCCTAAGCATTTTGTTTAAGAATGGAAAATAATTGAGCACTATTCTTCTTCCACGGTTGACTTTGGGAGAATGCAGACACTGATTCTGGAAAAATGCAATAAGCCTCTCTATCTCGCTTCTCTGGTATCCTTGCTGAACTGCTGTCTTAAGAATGTAATCTAACTCTTTGCAGGTATCATAAATGGTCATGCAATAAGTGTAGGCACGTTTAATCCAAGCTCAGAAGGATGCATATTGAAGGTGGGATTTCTTTTATTTATTCACGTTCCAGTAAATTTTGTTTTTATTGGGCCAATGCTGTTATATATGTTACTTTTTGGATGTCATACTGGTGTTCTTTATGGTAGTTAACAATCTACCTGTGGAGCCTATATATGCTAAAGAAATGTTACATCTTGTGTCCACTAATGGTATTCTATAGACCTTAAAGATTCTTTCTAAATTTAATTCATCTCTACCATTAGTTAGCAGTTTAAATATAATAGAGCAACGTGTGCAGGCTATTTTTTTTGTTTACATGAGCCACTATTTTTGTAAACAAGTTTGTAATTTAGGCTGTTAGTTTATGACTCCTTTTTTGCTCCATGTTATTATTCATCTTGCTGCCATGCCACTATTGCTTTTAGCTTTTATATCTCAAGTTAGGTTGGAAATAAAACTTGTGCTGCACCCATGTTTAAAGATAATTTCACTAACGTGACTTATTTCTTGATTAGTGTCTACTTTGAAAGAGCAATGCATGATTTATACAGGCAGTAAAGATTGCAGTTTTGTATTTCCTGTGGTCACAAAATTAACAACCCAACTGTCTATCAATGTTACAGGTAAGATTTGTTTATGCAAGTATTTTCAACAGTATATAACTATCCTCTTCAGGCAATATAATCATTCATAGAAAAGAAAATGCACTATTTGAAAAATGGAATATAATTAGTTAAGAACATTCTTCAAAATTGTTTCTCATGAACAAGCATGAAACATGATTGAAATACATAGTTACAAAATTTTTAACAACAGGTTACACAATGAAATAAAACTAATGAAAATTGCCAAATTAACTTACAAAAGTAAATTAATACAGAGCAGCACCATTAATGAAGTGAAATGCTTTTTACCATGAAATACACAACTTATAATTTTAGAAGCTTAAATAGCACTATCCACAGTTCCAGCATGGGAGCTGCAATGAAGAGAGACTTCCACGTAAATAGTGATTCTTCAATCCCTACAACATCTTAGAAGTGAAGTTTGTAACCAAAGTGGATCAAATTTATCCTCAATTACTTGTTTAGCAAGCTCTGTTATACACCTATTATGTGCAACATCTTCGCAATACTCCACAAGACGGAGGCAGTGCATTCTGGAAGTCACTCTAATATATCAGCTTCAATCTACAATTAGTAAATTTTGTTACTTTTATATTTTAGTTTGGCAATTTTTATTAGTTTTATTTCTTTGAGTACCCTGGTTGTTAAAACTTTTGTAATTTATATATTTCAATTACCTTCCATGCTTCTGTACAAGAAACAATTTTGAAAAATGCTCTTTACCTTTTATATTCCATTTTTGAAATAGAGAAATTCTGTTCTCTGTGAATATCATCATCACCTGAAGGGAATAGTTATATACCATAGGTGGGGAACCTGCGGCCTCCGCGAGGTTCTTGTGCGGCCCTTTGCCACCTAGTACAAAATGGTAGAGTTCGTTTCAAACAACTATTGTACATCAACGCCATGACAGTTGCGCGAAAAATCCCGCCAAAGACAGTCATATTGTAACGTGACGTCAGAATACTAGTCTGTATGTTTATGTAATTTACATATCTAAAAGAAACAAATAATGTTCTATGTAATATTTATTTGAAAATAAATTAAAATTACAAAATACTATTTACAAAATTTGTCATACAATTCATTAGTCAGCTGATTGTCTTTGCAAAAAAAAATTTAAATTAGCGCTAGCAGCGCCATCTACCTTGTCTAAGAAGTAAACAAAACTCGGTTTCAGATCTCCCATTTGAGTGTCACACCTTGCTTTGGCTTCTCTGACTCGCATCTCTCAACGCTTCCCTGTTGCAATCTTCAGCAAACTGTAGTTAATAGTGCGTGCTTATAACAGTTACACGGTTTTATTGTATTTCTAGAAAGTATACACTTTGTTAAAGATATTATTTGATATTCGTTTTTTTATCCATCATGTCAAATAGTAAGAGAAGAAAATTAGGTGATGAAAACAGAACATTTAATGTAGAATGGAAGTTAGATTTTTTTCTTTACTGCCGAGAAAGATAAAATGATGTGTTTGTTGTGCAATACAGTTTTAAATACTTTAAAAAAAGCGAATGCAAATAAACACTATTTGACTCATAAAGAACAAATATTTCGCTTTAGAAGGTGAATCACGAAAAGCTGCACTTCAAAAGTTGAAAAATGAGAAGCATCATCAGCAGGCATCTTTTAGTGCCTTTGTAAATCAAAATTCCGCTGCAGTTGCTGTTACGTATAAAATAGCACATATACTTGGAAAAAGGGGCAAACCATTTAGTGACATTGAAATAATTAAAGAATGTATTGTTGAAGCAGTGAGTATGTTAGATCCAAGAAATGTCGACAAATACAAACAATTACCTCTTTCAAGAAGAACTGTAACAGATCGACAGCACGAATTAGCGCAAAATGTAACAGAGCAACTTCATACAATTATACAAAATGAAGATGTTTATTTTTCAATTGCTTTAGATGAAAGCACTGATAAAACAGATTCGGCACAAGTTTTATATTTTATTCGTGCTATAACTAAAGATTTTCAATGTTACGAAGAACTACTTGCGTTGGGTACACTAACTGGAAGAACTCGCGGAGCCGATATTTTCGAAAACTTCAAAGAAGTATGTAATAAATTACAATTGAATGTCAGTAATTTAGTCAGTGTCTGCACCGATGGCGCACCTTCCATGAGAGGCAAAAAAGAAGGATTCGTTGCTTTGTTAAAAAAGGAAAACTTAAACTTGAAAAAATTGATATCATTTCACTGCATTTTGCATCAGCAAAATCTTTGCGCAAAATCTACCATTTTGCAAGACACTGTGGATAGAACCATTGCCATTGTCAACTATATTCGCGTAAATGCAATGCGTCATCGTGAATTTCGGCAGATGCTCTCTTTAGATGAGGAAACGTATAGTGTTGACCTACCATACTACTGCAAGGTTCGCTGGCTATCAACAGGTCAGGTTTTGATAAAAGTTTTGTCTTTACGACGACAAATTTTAAACTTTTATCAAGAACAAGGAAAACAATGTGATCTATCAGATGAAGTATTTCTCAGAAACCTTGCATTTTTGTCTGATATGATGACAAAACAAAACAATTTAAATGTTTGCCTGCAAGGTGAAACGAGGTATATTTATGAAATGTGGCAAAAGATCCAAGCGTTTAGAAAAAAATTATCATTTTTCAAAACATTGCTTTGTCGATCGGAAATATCTGCACAACACTTCCCGGAGCTAGCTAAAATGTTAAATGAGCAGAACTGTGAAAATAAAATATTCGATGAATATGTAGGTGTCTTGGATTGTTTAATAGAAGAGTATACTAATAGATTTTCTGATTTTGACGAGCACACTCCTGCTACGAAACTGGCATTTGAACCACATTTAATAGATATATCCGAGGCTCCTGCAGAACTACAAATGGAGTTAATTGATTTAGGGGAAGATAGTATCATCAAATCCCTTTTTAACGCTAAAAAGGATCCCATAGAAATCTGGAAAAATGCTGTTGAATATCCATGCCTTCGAGAACATGCTCGCCGTTTACTTTCCTGCTTCGGAAGTACCTACTGTTGCGAGAAAACATTTTCTCTCATGTCAAAAATAAAAACAAATTTAAGAACGCAAATTACAGATGCACATTTAGAGAATCAATTAAAGCTGTGTGTTACGAAGCTTGATCCAAATATACAATTACTGTCAAACAAAAAACAAAGCCAAATAAGTCACTAACTTAGTGAATAAAAAAATATTTTTTATTGTATTTTTTTATAATATTTTTATATTATTTTATATGTATATTATATTTAAAATTTTGTAGTATTATATTTCATTTTTTCTATATAATGCAATAAATTGTTAAATCTATAGAAAAACTATAATAATTTCACAAAAGTCACTTTCTTAGGTCAATCAGCTTATGCGGCCTCTCTTATTGCTGCCTAATTTAAATGTGGCCTCTAATGGTAAAAAGGTTCCCCACCTCTGTTATATACTGTTGAAAGTACTTGCTTAAACAAACCTTTTCTGTAATGCTGATAGACAGTTGTGTTGTTAATTTTGTAACATTACTTGACATTAATGTTTTTATATTTTATAAATCTCCTGAGGTAATTACAATTAGATGGTATGGATTATATCACTTGATACATTGGCTTGAGATAGACTCTTGTAATTATTTTCTTATAAATTAGCTCAATTTCCAGGTGTAAGAACTGGATTATTGCATTGCTGGACTGAGCTAAAGCTACGGTTCAGCAATAGTTGTTGTTAAATACTCACAGGAGATCATCTAATTTAGGTTTGTCTTTCCGAATAATAAAAATATTGTCCATTAATCTTGCATACAATTATATGCACGGAAGGAAGTTCCTTACGGCTTGCTGTTCAGTAAAACATGAAACCAATTCACATAAATCACCAGAAAGGTAATAACTACATTGATTTATGTAGCATCATCAAAGCTTAGAATGCTCTGCATTTCAAATGTTTAACTTCAAATTTAAGTAAAGAAGTTAAAAATTTCTTTTATCAAACAGACAAGCTCATTTTAAAAGTAAACAATTATTTGTAACCCAAATGGCCAAAAACATTTGTTTTTCTTTCATTTATGCAATGTTCAGTAAATATCAGTACTAGTAATAGTACGTAAATTTTTATTTACGTAACCAGTCGTTTAATTCAAATTTATGCATGTCCAAAACAGATAATCCATTAAAAATTATTAACCAAACCACAAACAGTATCTAGGAAACATAGGTTTCCGTTTTAGATCTCAAGTAGCTTTGGATCCCAAAATCCTAAGAGAAGATGGAATGTCTTGAAAAACATTTGACCCTACATCTGTTTAATACAGGGTCATTATTATCAAAACAGACTTTGTAAATCATAATAATTTATTACTTAATTATCAGATAAGAAAGTCTCATTTACTTACTTCGGCCGCACCAACACGACACGGATCGGAATCGGCCTTTTCGTCGGAGAACGTTCGCCATTCCGAACCGACGTCGATCACTCTGAAACACAACAAAAACATACTACAGATAAATACATTATAAAATTCATGTAATATAAACAACATCTTTGAAATGCCAGTAATAAAGTATTACTGACATTTCAAAGATGTTTATATTATATTAAGGATACAAATTTTTGCTCATTAGTGATGGGATAATTATCAATTTTTATACATTAAGCAGTTAATTATGTCAAAATTGGATAAATCTAATTCAATGACTTCTGTCTTCATAAATTGTTGAATTGAAAAAATTTGAGTCTTGATCTCCAACTTTTAGAAAGAAAATTGCACAGTGCCAATTTAAAAAAACTGCCCCTACTAAGGTTTCTCCAATGGAAACCCGGGATCCCAACTGTTTTCTAACCCAGGAAATTTTCTCATTCCGGGAAATACCACAAATTTAAAAATTCACTTTTTTCTTATTTTGTGCTAAAATCGAATAAATTTTGCAAATAGAAAGTATAATTAACCCATAAACTGTCAGAATAATTTGTATTTATTAATTTTAAGCCTACTTATTAGTTTTTTTAAATTTCTGCTTGTTATGGAATGTCACAGATTGTTAACAATCAATATATAGCCTATTTGTGACAGGACTCTGAAAATTCTTTACATGTCAGAACCTGTAATATCTGGAATAAATATGCTTATGCCGTCTTAATTTTTAACCATGCCGAGTAGCTCGAATAACTGCATTATGCCAGGTTGTGCAAATTGGGCCAGGATACAAACAAGTACGAAGTTTTTCTTCATAAACCCGATTACTAAAGCAAACGAACTGCCGAATTATAGGGCTGTAAGCTCGATGCCACTATTACAGCAGCCAAGGTAGACATATCAAGAAAACTAGAGAGCAAAAGACATATTGTAAGACATCTCGAAAACAAACTAGAATCTTTCGGGCTACAGATGAAAAAAAAACAAAATCCGTCTTCTCTTAAATGCATTAAAGACCATTCCACTCACATCAATTGAAACAAAAAGGGAATTCTCGATAGCAGGACTTTTCGTTAGTAAAATAAGAATCAAATTGAGTGATCGGAGTATTGACCATCTTTGCTTTTTAAAATCTTAAAAAATTTACAATAATATTTTGTATTATGTTTTATTTAAAAAACAAAAATACCTTCTAAGTTAGAAGTTTGATATAAGTTCTTTTTTTTCTTTAAATTTTCGAATCAATTCAAAGGCATTTTTGTTGTAAGCAGTTTTCAACAAACTGTAATAAATTTTTTCTATTTGTGAAAATTTCTACATAATTCAGAAGTAATTTTGAATTATGTAGAAATACATAATACGGGACAAGCAAAAGACCGAGAAATGAGAAACCCTAGCCCCTACTATGGCTGAAGTCACACTTGTCAAATATATTTTATTATGTAAAAGTCAAAAATTCTATCTTCAGATGTTTCAAACTGACAAGGGCATTACCCAAGGCTGTTTCTTAGGTCCACTGCTTCATAACATATACATAAATGATTTATTTCAATACATGTAAGACGATACTGTTATTATATACGTAGACATTACCATAATCACTTGTTCTCGTACACAGGCTTCCTACTCAAATTTTTGTTGTGCTAAATTTGTTAAAACCAAGGATATGTAATAGTGATTTCCGACTCCAAAAGACAATGTGAACGACACACGGAATGCTAGGTGGCCGTGGATCGGAGGTGCCACCCTCTATGTAAACTGCCTATCGTAGACGAAAAGGCTATAGATGTGAATCGTAAGGCTGCAGTTCTTAAGAGGAGTAAAATTTATGCACAATACAGGCAAACTTTGTTCGAACCACTGACGTATAGAATCTCGCAATTCACTTTGTCCATGCATCGATTGAATTTATAGGTAGTATGATGACTTTTTTATTTTTCGTTTCTGGTCCAAGAGTAGGAAAAGTAACCAAAAGCAGGAAAAAGGTAAATAGCAAATTTTTGTTTTAAAAATGATTTAGTTTTAGAAAAAGTTTAAATATAGGTGCGTTTAGGTTATTGTCGACGGTCGCCATTTTGTATACCTAGGTTCACATTAACCATCTAAATATCTTAATCTTTGTTATAATTACTTTTGCGTGAGCAACATCTGGCTCATCTGCTAGTTTTTTTTATAAAACTTGTCTCTACCCTCAAAATTAAGCTTGAGTTCTAATATGAGAACAGAGAGGAAAGGAAATCTTACAAAATTTGAAGATGAGATTTACTATGCACTGGAAAAATAAATCACATTGGCCACTCTTCAAGTTTGGATGTTAAAATGGCAATAATGCATTATCCAGACATTATCCAAAATACAACATTGATTGTCACGACATTGTCATTAACCAAGTTTTGGTAGAGCGTTTATTTTCTGCTCTTAAAATTATTAAATATAATTTAAGAGCTTCGGTGAATGCTGACTTAATAGAAGCGATTCTTTTTGTAAGGAGTAAATCAGTTTATAACAGAGATGAAAAATAATAAATTAATCAACATGGCAAAATAAGCAACCTCTTTTTCACCAGTATAAATGTTATATTTCTCATTCTTGACTTAGTTTAATGTATCTGTATACTTATATATTACCCAATATACTCGTATATTATATACTGTACAATATTTTTATTAAACTGATTTGTTTGTATAAGAATGTATTTACTATTTTTATTCATACATGTGTGGGTACCAACAGAGGTACGACTTCGTCCTACCTCTTGTTGTTGGCAAACAGGTCAATGACCGGCACACGTGTCGAGGATGGCTGGTTTCCGCTTCGGAAGTAACGGTCCTGCTGGGTCGGGATTTAATTCGTCGGGTCGAGTGAAGGAGGTGGGTGTGTTCGTCGGTAAGGCATTGCGATATATGAGTAAGGGATTCCACTTAACAACAAAACAAATACAGTAGAGCATTGATTATCCGACTCAATTGGGAACTGAGGTTGGTCGGATAACTGAAAAAACAGATAACCGAAAAGTATGAAAAAATACATTATTAGTATAGTGTATTAGTATATCCCATGTAATAAGCATATTAGTGTATCGCTATTAACCTACTTCACGTTGAATTTTCATCGATGTTAAGCCTAACAACATTTTTTTTTAAATAATAACCATCGTTAAATTATTTCTTTATTTTGCACAAAATAAATACAGAAATGAAGAAAAATAGAAAATTAAGCCTGGCTTAAATACTGGCCTCCCTTTCAAGGTCGAGCCAGTGTTGCCAGCTAAAACACCAAAAATTTAACAAAAATAATATTAAAGTAGCCAAGACATAGCCAAATATTGTAGCACCACATCACTAGCAGACATTTGAATTTGCCGACTAGAACGTGGTCGGTTAACCGATGTGACGGTTGATCGGGGGTCGGATAATCGATGCTCTACTGTATTATTAGATAACAAATTAGGTTACAAATGTCTAACTTGGGTCTAGTTTCCTAACACACGTGGGCGATCCGAGAGTTTACATTAGTTCTTTATCATACCTCTACGATTCCTCGTACGAAGCGGCAGATCTTCAACAAAATTAAAGAGAGAGACTTCTAAGGTCATTGGGTGATCGGTCAAGCAGATGATTCCAGTTCTGGAGGGTCGTCTCGGCGAGTTGCTCAAAGGTTTCTTTCTTCGACTCACTTTCGGCAGCCTCTTCTCGGACGCTCTCGACCCCCTCGGTCTGTCGGGCTCTCCCTTTTATCCCCCGAGTCACATTATCTTGTTACGCCAATCGTGAAATTTAGCGTCTAATTCCCCGTGACACATTCAATGTGTTTCCTCGAGGAAAGGAAACAACTTCGGGAGAAAGGAAATGTATCATCCTCCGATCCTATGACTAACAAAAAAAAGGGAAATCGAGGGGAAAACAAAGAAAAAGGTATTTTTTTGTTTCCAGTCAGTCAGGCCCTCACACATGCATACCAAATACCAATGCCGATGCCATCATCAAACAAGTCAATAAACGTGAACTTATATATTCAGTAGATGTGTCAAATTTTAATGTTTAATTAATTTTTTTAAATTGTTTTATTTTGTATTTTTTTAAAAATAATCAGAATCGTCATCATTATTACTTTCCTGGCTGTTATACAGCATAGGCCTATAACAAAGGAAAAGAATGACGATCAGTCAAAAAAATGACACTCAGATTTTTACTCTTTTGGACTCGGGAAGCCTCAAAACGTAGAGAAGTGCAAACAGATGTTAGAATGTGTACCAACCATTTCAAGCTTAATAACTCCTGCGTTAAAGCATCCAACTCCAATTCAAAATTGTGCCTCCCATACAGTTAGCATTCGTACATACAGGAAAAAAGAAACTGAATCTTTTGCATATCTCGACATTTTGAGGTGTTCCGAGTCCAAAAAATGCAAAAATTTGGGGCGGGATCATTTTTGAAAGATTGCTACACTTTTCCTCTTTTATATATAACAGAGGAAAAGTGTAGCAATTATACTGCCGACCTCAAAAACGCCCGTATAATCAGAATGTCACAACACACGGACCAACTCAGAACGCTGGAGACCCTAGAGATATATAAAGCGGGTTTGCACAACACGTGCATCAACTACAAGGATGCAATCAACATCTCGCAAGCATGGAAATTTTGCTATGAGGGAATCCCACACCCACAAATAACTTAATATTGCATTAATTGTTTTAAATTTAAAAAGCGGTGAACGTAAATAGTACGCAGGCGTAGATAATAGATAATAGCTCGTGCATAATGTTCCATTTTTATCTTCCAATTTCTTTGATTTCAAAAATTGGAATAGAACTCGCTTTGGTTTCTTGGTTCCATTCATGGGCATTTGAAACTACCTTTGTGCTGTGCCTGATGAAGACCCCGAAGGGGTTGAAAACGTTAGCAGTTGTATATAAAAACACTGGATTGTCAAGGTTTTTCGTGTAAGAAAGAATTAAGTTTCATCCAGTCTACAGGAAGAAGTATAGTTGTTATATACAACAGCCAAAAAAAGTAAAAATTATCATATTGACTCATTACTCAGAGAAATATTTTAGCTTTGGAATAAAAAAAGTTTTTACATTCTATCTTTATTAGAACTATATGTATTGATGCTAATATTCTGAGGTCACATGATTATGTCAGAATTTTTGGGCCTACTTTGTTAACAAGTCCACCCCTGGTCAAAGTTGGAGTCGGAGTCGAATCGTAAGAAAAAGTCGGAGTTGGAGTCGGAGTCATGTAAAAATCTACCGACTCCACAGGTCAAAAATAAATCCACATCAAATTTAATACATCACCACAATCTATCTTACATGATTTCAAACATACAAAGTTTTCATGTCATTATCTGCTTTATTTCCTCATGTTTAATTTCCAATTTGTATGTTTTTGATATACTTCCTCAATTTACTCATTTAATTACTATTTCTTACTATGTATCTTAAATATTGAAATCATTAAGTGTTTTAGGTTTTACTCCATCAGATATACCTGATACCATATTACTTTCTAGGCTTTTTCTGCACGTATTAACCAGTATTTACCTGTACATATCCATTGATTTTACAGCTTCATTTTTTATCTTTACTTTTAAAACATATGTGCATCTTATATACTTGGTTGATGCAAAACTTTCTGGAATTTTCTAGACCTCTGTAGAATATCTGAAGTTCTCTGATATCAGTTTCTTATGAGGTACTATACATGAATGATGGATGTTGAGATGCACAATCACAAGTAAAAAGATATTCTGTGGCAATATAAACTTTTTAAATATGTTGAGTTTTTCAGCTCTTTCTTGTGATCAAATTTGCATGTGCACTTTAGAATTATCAATTTTGTATAAAAAAAGGCCAAATCTTATTGCCATGTAGTGCAATGGTTTGGCAAGAATTTTGTCTCTAAGTCTACAATCTGTGATTGGTTCGACGAATTTAAATTTATCAAACCGATGTGAAGGTGGAGATGAACTGTAGTCGGTAAGATTTTCTGTCCCATGACGAGCTGTGGCAGCCAGCATAAGTCGACCCATGCCCGCCATGCAACAAACGAGCAACAGACTTGGCTGTGACCGATCCAATGTGGTTTGTCATTTACGTGCCATTGGAAAAGTCTGCAAGATCAAGATTTGAATTTCTCACAGTCTGAATAAAAAACTTATTATATGGAGGCATGCATTAACCTATTCCATGTTGAAATATTTCTCCGATGCATGTTGCTTCGTGTTGAAGTTTTGTCGATGTTAAGCCTAACAAAAATTACATGTTTTAGAAAATAATAATCATGTTAAAAAACAAAAACCGTAATGTTTCCAGCAATAAAAACTATTTAATAATAACGTTTTCGACTGTTTTAAACAGCCATCATCAGTTACAACGAACTTAAACAAAAAAGAATGCAGAAAAAATAGAACACAAGCAATACAAATATTTAAAATTCAAAAATAATTCCAAAGTAAAAAATGCCGTCGTATATTAGAAACTAACAAAACTGCGCATGCGCTAAATATCGTAGTAAGAATAAAAATAAAAACAAATAACAAAAATACTTCCGCAAAAATATTTCTATTACAAGAAAAGAAACGTTATGCATTTCGGTAAAACGACTTCCATGCCGTGGATAAAGCATCTGCATCCCTATGGTTAATGCAACCCGTGTTAACGTGGGCTTTGTATATTTCCAGCTTTTCTAGATGTTTCAGCATTTGTTTGTTGGTCGTGGCCCTAATAATAGATGCTTTGTCCCAATGAACGTCGACATCTTGATGCTTAGCGAAAGCTGCTAGCACAGTAGAATCTAAGCTCTTATTGATGGAGTATCTATGCTCCTTAAGCCTCTGCTTTAAATGTCTCATAGTTGCACCAACGTATACCAGATCTGTGTTAAATCGGCGATCTTTTAAAGGTATAGAATATACCCCCGTCTTAAAACTCTGGTTTTCTTTCTTCTTGTCGTTTCTTAATAATCGATATACTGTAGGATTACGTCGATACAACACCTTCATGTTGTTATTTCTGGCTACTTTCTTAATCATCGTGTGCAAGAATGGAAAATAATTGAGAATCACTTTTCTTCCTTGATTCATAGGAGGAAGCTGCCGATTTTTTGCCTTCCGAAATTTGTCGATAAGCCCATCAATCTCCTTACCCCGATATCCGTGTTGTAATGCTGTAGTGCGGATGTAACCTAACTCCTTGTAGGTGTCAATAACACTGGTGCAATGTGTGTGAGCACGTTTGATCCAGGCATGAAAAGCTGCATACTTAAAATTCATAGGATCGAAAGAATTTTTTGGTATAATAATGGGCTGATAGCTGGGTTTTCTATAAACGTCCGTCCATATTTGACCCTCCTTGCATGTGATTGAAAGATCAAGGAAATTTACATTAGAAGCACTTTCTTGGTCCAGCGCTAAAGTCAAACCATACGGGTTTTTGTTGATTTCTTGAAGGAACTGCAGAGCGCTACTATTATTTTTCCAAAGGATGAAAACATCATCAACATATCTTGCATATAAAACGATTTGATGTTGAAAGAAGGGTATGACTTTGTTTTCCAAGCGACGTAATACAAGCTCACATAAAATAGAGGACATAGGGCTCCCCATAGGCACCCCTCTTTCTTGCAAATATGTTTCATCTTCAAATTCGAAAAACGGATATCGGGGTAAGGAGATTGATGGGCTTATCGACAAATTTCGGAAGGCAAAAAATCGGCAGCTTCCTCCTATGAATCAAGGAAGAAAAGTGATTCTCAATTATTTTCCATTCTTGCACACGATGATTAAGAAAGTAGCCAGAAATAACAACATGAAGGTGTTGTATCGGCGTAATCCTACAGTATATCGATTATTAAGAAACGACAAGAAGAAAGAAAACCAGAGTTTTAAGACGGGGGTATATTCTATACCTTTAAAAGATCGCCGATTTAACACAGATCTGGTATACGTTGGTGCAACTATGAGACATTTAAAGCAGAGGCTTAAGGAGCATAGATACTCCATCAATAAGAGCTTAGATTCTACTGTGCTAGCAGCTTTCGCTAAGCATCAAGATGTCGACGTTCATTGGGACAAAGCATCTATTATTAGGGCCACGACCAACAAACAAATGCTGAAACATCTAGAAAAGCTGGAAATATACAAAGCCCACGTTAACACGGGTTGCATTAACCATAGGGATGCAGATGCTTTATCCACGGCATGGAAGTCGTTTTACCGAAATGCATAACGTTTCTTTTCTTGTAATAGAAATATTTTTGCGGAAGTATTTTTGTTATTTGTTTTTATTTTTATTCTTACTACGATATTTAGCGCATGCGCAGTTTTGTTAGTTTCTAATATACGACGGCATTTTTTACTTTGGAATTATTTTTGAATTTTAAATATTTGTATTGCTTGTGTTCTATTTTTTCTGCATTCTTTTTTGTTTAAGTTCGTTGTAACTGATGATGGCTGTTTAAAACAGTCGAAAACGTTATTATTAAATAGTTTTTATTGCTGGAAACATTACGGTTTTTGTTTTTTAATAGATTATCTTTCCAGTATTGGTTTAATAATAATCATGGCTATTGTATCATCCAAAATTATTTTTTATTTCATGCAAGCAAAATAGACATATTAACAAATGTAAAAATAAAAATAATTATATTTCAGAAGTTAGTTTTAATATAAAAATTATAACAACTAGCGACATCTAGTGTCAAAAACGTTCCAATGCAGAAACAAGATATAGCAGGTCCACCGAGCAAGGTCATTACGTTTCGACCCGAGATATTTCGGGAAAACAACGGGACAGGTTAAACTTCTCTCTAAGAAGCATTCTTACACTTGACTTGATATCATCATTAGAGATAAAAATGATGTCTCTACATCAACATGAAGCACAATAGATTGTGCACAAACATTGGTCAAGCAACACAAGCCACACCGAAACCGAAATTTTATCAGTACAAGGTTGTGCTGCGTATTTGGTAAAATATTTGCAGAATTGTTATCGTACCACTATAACTTCCACAATTTACCGAACTTGGCTGCAATGTTTGGCCAATGCTAGCCAAACTAAGTTGCCACAGGTAAACACTGTGTCACTTTCTTCATGAAATGCAAGGCCACATGTATCAAGGTTGACTCATCTCAGCCAGTAGGTTCTCTCATACAACCCAGGCATTGCACCATCCAACTATCAGCTCTTCTGCTCCTTACAATACTTCTTGCAAGGAGAGCAGGTCTCTGACAAGATGAAAATTGCACTTGCAGAGTTCGAGTGAAAACAGCTAGTTTTATTCGGCAAGAATCCGTGACCTGCCCAATCAATGGAATTTCTTCCATTAATAATTGAACATAATAACAGTTATTTTCTTGAATAAACTGTTTTTTTTTAATTAAATATTTTACTATAAAAATCTAAAGAATTCCAGAAACTTTTGCTCTGTCCCTATATTATTAATTTTTTTCTTTTTAATTAAAGTTGTTTGTTTGTTTTGTCAAGTGGAAAAAGTTTCTTTCTTACAGCTACCTTGTTTATGAATTCTTTATTTTATTTAAAAAATAAAAAGTTGCTTTAAATTGAACATAAAACATTTTTAAGATTTTTTTTTTGTACTATTGACTTTGAACATTATGAAAAAGTTATTTCTAATTCTACATTCTAAATTATTGTTCACATCATATGTTATTCTATTTGTAATTAAATTACAAAAGAGTCACCTGTCACCGACCACCAAACCACAGTGAGGACAAATCATGTCGCCGGCACGGTAATCTTCGATCAACACCGCGTCGGGATGCTCGGGACACACTACTTTCGCCATGGAATTCCTGAAAATATTGAAATTTTATTGTCCTAATAGAAAAATTTAAATGATTTCTTCATTTTATATTATTACTAGCAGACGAGCCCGACGTTGCTCGGACAAAAAGTAACGGTAGCGAAGATACGATTATTAGATTATAGCTTATCTTACCCGTTTTCACAGGGTGCAAGAACTATGATAACCTTATTTGAATAAAATGATTAATTTTAAATTCTAAAATCTAAGAAAACTTGTTTGGAACATTATACTTCAAATTTGGAACAAATTCAAATATTCATTCAAATTCATTTATTTTGGATTTATTATTTTCAGGTTATCCAAACAGTGGAAATGATTAAAATATTTATTAATTTCCAAAATTTATAGTATATGTGCCACTACTTACTACCCTTCATTATTATTTACACTTTATACTGACTAAAACTAACTCTCTCCTCCTTTTCCTTGGTAGAGTTGAATTTCCAAAAATCCCTTCTTAATGTGCATTCTCATGACATACCCTACTAAAACAGTCAAAAATGCAAAACGTCGCAACTAAAATAGTACAATAGAAGCCAAGTTCTTCAAGGTAAATCCTTAACTCTTTACCTCTTCCCTGCAGGGATTTCCAGAAATTTTTTATTAGAGTGCATTCTCATGGTGTACTCTACTAAAGCACAGTTTAAAATATAAAATTGCATCTAACATAGTACAGTAGAAGCTGTTTCTTAGGATAAGCCTTAATCCTCTCCCTCATCCCTGTGGGGGGAATTTCGAAAAATCCCTTTATAGTGTACATTCTTGTGAGGTACCCTAACTGTGTATCAAATTTCAACTCCTAACTGTTTGGGATATGCACTTTATCATCATCATCAACCCATCTCGATTATATTATAAGATAAATGGCACCTGCATGCACGTGTATAAGGTATTTGAAGAAAGTGTATATATTTCAATGCATACTCTAAAGTACAACAAATATGTCAATTAAAAACAAGAAAATTGCATTTTCAATTGATAATAAATACAAGTGATACCTCACACTTCAAACTCAAACTGCAAAAGTTCAAATGATTCTTTAAAGTTTGAATAGCACACAGTGAAAAAAAACTACATTTGAAGCATAAATGTGCTATTTTGTGCCTAAGTCCTCTCTTGCAATTTGTTCGTATGTTTTTTCACAATAGTGCTTTTTTTTGCTTTTTTGTTGGTGTATTTGGTTATATATATTGTTGTTATTCATCAATTAACAATTTATTCCTGCAATTTTTCTTTGTCGACAGCTTTGGGTGTCCCCATACATTTTGTATCCTTTAGTTAAGAGTTTCCCAAACAGAATTTTAACCCACATTTGACATATTCAAAGTTTAGGCACATCATCTGCATATACACTATAAATTTTTTTTGCTGCTTTTACAGCATTGTATCCTTTTCAAAACTCACAAACCATAAATTAACTGGTATACTTTTTATTCAAAAACAATTTGACGTGTTTTTATCCAAAATGTGAACTACGAAGCTTAAAGTTGGAAAAATTACAAAACTTCCTATGGATAAACTTAAAAGTGTTGTTCTTGTCATCCCAGTAATAATTTTATTAAATGTGTTATTTTTATGAAGGTTTGTGCAAGCACCAGAAAGTAATCTGTAACACTTACTTCTAACCAAAACCAAAACGGTGCGTAATTTGACAAATACGTCTTTCGCTAACGTTTTCGAATCGACGGTTCTTCTTCGGGTGAAAAACCGACAAAACAAAATAAAATTTGATGAAACAAATCTTTTTTTCGAAAGAATTCTGAAATGGAATTTCAGAGGAAGCCCGTGCGATCGTCGTCATTGCCTGCGCTGTCGAGAAATATAACTTTTGCCTTGTCATGTATCATATATAAGAGTTTGCCATGCTATTGATAAGGATACTTCATCCTTACTGTTGATACAATTTTCCCTTTGAGCTGTTTTATGTATTTAAATTGCTTCCATTAAGCACAGATTGTGTTGTTTATTGAAATTTTTTTATGCATATGAATCTGTGCTCTACCCATCAATGCTTTTCCCATTTGCTATCAATTTTTTGGCAAACTTTAATTTTCTGTTTTATGTTTTAAAGCAAATTCAAAATTTGGTACATCTCCCATTTCTCGAACGACATATGCAATAACGTGTTAGACTTCTAATTCTTCATATTTTCGATCCATGCCTCAAAAAGAGCCCTCTGGGAAATCGAGACATCATTCCATTAAAAACAAAGAAAAAACTTTAATGTGCAAAGCTTCTTTTATAATTTACATCCAGAAATATTGACTTTCATATCCATATAGTCACAAAGAGGAATTAACCAAAATACTAAACTAAAACCTTAGGTAAACTCCAAAAAGAACTTTTACATCAAATAAAAATAGCTCCCCTCTTCAAAAGATTTCTTTGGGTCTACAAAATTTCATTTTAAAGAAGTACAACCACCAACGATAAAAATCTGTGTAAGTTCATCCAAGTTTACCACTTAATACCAAATGTAGTAATAAAAACAGATTGCCTCATACTCCAACGGTGGACAAAATAAATCGTAAAGTTTTCGACGCAATACGACAGGCCTTACTCAAAGAAAGGTTAGGTTCTTAAAAATGTTGGAAATTTCTAAAGCCAACCAGAAATTATTTTGTATGACTACAAGGATGCGGGCAACTTGCGTTCTTACACGAAATGTAACCCGGAATCGGTCGTCTAATTATTTTTGTGTATATTAATTGTTATTTTTATTTGTTTGTTTATTGGTCCTCAATAGTTACAATAGCGTTCTCTTTAGAAATCCTCGTAATTTTTAAATTATTTCCGTCGAATTCGAAATTCTCGTTCTCTTATTTTAAACGCTGTAATTGACCAAGCAAGGCCTATTGTATTATGTCAAAAACATTATGATTTATTACATCAACTGCTGGAGTACAATGTGGTCTGTTTTCTTACTGTTTCTTATTCTCAGGTTAGATCTTATTTATTTATTACGAAATGTAGTTTGCCATTAATTGTTAATTACATGTGGTGCTGTCCATGGTCGAATCGACTATAGAAGAAAAATAGAGAAAAAATGGATCTATTGTACAACACATAAAAATACCATTCATTTTATTATTATTTTAAAATGAGGCATATTTAATAGACATATCAAAAATACACATTCCGGGTGACCCACATATAAAGTGCTATAAACAAAAAAAATAAAATCACAGGTTTACTTACCGACCGTACCCCCGTTCGAGACACCATTATTTAAACTAGAGAGCCCCGTGCATACAAGGTGTGTCACGTCACCCTACTCCGCAGTCTTTCTGTCACGTGACTACACCTCGATCATTTCCAAACAGCTTATTTTCCTTGTGGAAGAACCAGTTCTTGTTGGTATCTACTTTTTTTGCACTAAACTTTGAGGGATCGTGTGATAGAGTAATGCCATCTTATTATTAACATACAATTACCTCTGTTATGATTTCGAACAGCCCACGGACCACAGTTTGACAAACTTTGCTTAGTTATTCTTCCGTAACACCGTAACATTCTATGCCCAAATCAGAGTTAAGATTTTACGACGACGATTTCTTTTTTGATATTAACTCCATAAAAACAGGACAAACAAAATAATAAATAACCAAATTACTTGAAAATTCAGATTAAATGCTTGTAACTATAAATTTATTATCTAAATTTACAAACAATCTCTTTACATTTTAAAATTAGAGATTAAATTAAAGTTATATAACAATAGTATATGTTACTGTATGTAAGATGTGTGACTAATACTACGTAAACAACTGTATTCTATTTCCAAACAGAAAAAGAGAGATTTTTTCAGTTTGGAAATAAAATATTTTATAACAGACAATACACGTTAGAGAAACACTTCCCCTACACGGCGTGTTCACGCACCAGTTTTTTTCATTCTAATACCCGGCAGACCAATACTTTGGCAAAATTAAATAAAAATCCGGGCTCCGGTCGGCGGTTCGAATAGCGTCGCGTCGCAAAGTTCGATCGGCGGCAAGCTCGGAGTTAGCCCGCCAAGTTTTTAATTTCTTCTGCCACGTATTTATCGGTCTGTTAAGAATTTGCTAGCAAGTAGTTAGAATAAGAAAAATACGTTAACACACACTCCAATAACGATCTTGTTACTTTCGTAATACGAAAAAGCACAGATAACGGGGTAAAAAAACTCACTTATCACTCAGAGCACGAGAAACAAAACCAAAGTACACGGGTAGGACCGAAGTCGAAAACGAGAAGTACAAGAATAGCGACGAAGGCCAACGGCGACATTTAACTCGGACCCCGTTAGCGCCCACGGAGCAAAGGTCCAAAAGCGAAACGTAGCCTATTTTATTTTCGTTTACGTCGGACCGGGCCAGCCCAAATTGTTTGGCGAGCCACTTCGATCACGCATAACATTACGGCGGGCCACAATTTAGGCAAACACGCTTTTAAAAAAGTAAAACAAACTAAATGAGATTTTATTGTTATACCAAGAGTTCGTACTCATACTTGCGCATTATAATAACGACACATGCAAATTTTCGTTTATTTAAGTGTTTTGGTATACACATAACGGGAAACAAAAGTTCTAATAGATATAAAATATCGCACAATTTAACGTGACGGGCCGCGGGTTGGCCAGGCCTGGTTTACATTGTATATACTGTACATATCGACATATTCGTACACATTGTTAATGTATAAGATATTGTACTTAGAAGCAAGCTGATTTTTACGTTATTAGATATATCGATTGACTCGACGACATAAAACATAAAATTTATTATTTCAATTTATTCACTTTTGACGTTAGAAACCACTACGATAAAACGTCTGGCTTACCGCCATAATTCTATTACGACACGGAGTACGGGGGCAAATATCGGTCTGCCCCTCTGTCGTCCATAACCAAAATACCCAAGCGTCCGCGCCCCGAGAAGACGAGGCACGTCGAAACTTTTAACCGCTTACCTGTCGTCCCGGTCTCAACAATTGCCAAACGGATCCGGATTTCTTCCCCAGCGCAAATTCGTCGGGAACGGACACACGTCGGTCGCACGGTCACCTAGCACCACGACTTTCCGGCCGGCCGGTGGCGTCCTCTACCGACCGAAAACACCCCGGTAGGAGAACGTCGAGAGCACAGGCGTCTAGCATCCCAGCGATCATTAGTTCTAAATTATGCCGGTACGGCCAACAGCGAGAACTGGATTTGTATCGGTTTCGGGTCGTAGTTACATAGAAATTTTTCGGGGCGACACGTTTAATAAGAGCTATAAGCGAAAACTCATCGGATTACTTACCGACTCGGCAAGGTGGAATCCGCCATTGCTTAACCTTGTTCACATCGCGGAGTAGCACGTTGGACGGCGGACGCTTACAGTTCGTGTCACGTGACCACCTCGGTCCGATGGCGTCGGTTACGTGACTACAGCTCTGACGTATTTTCGGTCAACTATGTCACGTGGTAAAGCAAAGACGTCGTAAAGTGCGTTCGTTAATAGCGGTCGTTTGTAGACATAGAGAGGTTTCGTGTCGACATCACGAGTGACGTCATGAGATGCGCAATTGTCCAGCGCCATCTTTGTGAGTCTTTGTGACTCGTTTACGTTTTGTGTGTGTTCACGTGCGCTTTAACTGGAGTTTTTGTGTTGTTTTATTCGTCGCGAATATCACTATGGTGATTTGTTGCGTAATTGGGTGTAACGCTAGTTCACTCGAGAACAAAGGAACATCATTTTTTAAAATTCCCGGCATTATTTGTCATCGAGGATCCCAAACTGAGGAGCTTTCACGACGAAGGCAAACTGCATGGCTGTCGAGAATTAACCGGAAAAATTTCGTTACGAATAAAGTGAATATCAATACAAGAGTTTGTCGGAAACATTTCATTTCAATATTTACGTTAATAAACACTAAGTTATATTTTAAAACCTAAAAGAGTTTACTGATTTGCTTATATTAATTTAGTTAGGTATAGTGCATTTATAAACGAATAACTAATGTAATTTCAGGATTTAGCTAGTGCAAAGTTATAAACATTACACATTAAAACTAAAAGCAAGTAGGCTTATTATATGCTAGTTTCAACTAGAAAATAAAGGTACTGAACAATTTGAATTAAAAAAATTTCCACAGCTGTTTTTAATTAGACTTTTACTTTCAGACAAAAATTCTTAGTTAAGAAATACGTAAAAACACGAGTTTAAACAAACAAAAGAAAACATATCTTTCCAGGCAATATTACTTCGCCGTTATTCATTACTTTTACTTTTATATCACTAGAAACCCAGCCACTCGTTAAATAGTTATGGGCCTCTAAAGATTTATAAGCTTTCATTTGTGACAGGGTGTAGAAATTTGTTGTCGAAACAAAATAGTTTATAATGTCACCAAATTCTACTTTCGGCCACAACTCTCGATCTACGACGAAGTCTGATAAACTGGCTTCGTATGGATCGTCTTGAAATAACGAAATTTTCTCTTCGTACAGAGCCGCATCTCGTCCCGTTAGACCGCTAGTATAGCCCGCGAGAAAAGAATCTTTTTTAACTTAATCCACGATAATAGAACTGCAGTATTTTTGTACGTTTAAACTTAAAAAAAAGACGTCGAATAACAGACCACGTGCAAGCTAAGCCAGCGAAAACTACCACAAAAATGGCGAATGGGCGGAGCAAACGTGTTTTATCACGTGACACGCGACCTTGAAACCTCTCTATTGCGAACGACGGACAAAGAAAGAAAAAGATGGCGACGTCCGTAGGTTCGACAGTATCGTGACGGCAGGATCTATAATTTTAAAATATGCGTTTTTAGAGAGAAAATTTTAAAACAGGCTTCCAATAGCAGTCAAAGTAGTTACGAAACATACTCGAGACGACACTTACCACTTACACCACCGTGTGGGTATATATACTGTATATTGATGTGCGCTTTCACAACTTGTAATTTTTCATTCATGAAACCACATAGTGGACACTAAAACGGAATTCTCTGAGCCACGAAGCACGCCACGTTACCTCCCAGTGGCGTAGCTACGGTTCTCCGGGTCCGGTGCGGAACCAGATTTGTGGGCCCCCGAAAAAATTTTCGGCAGGGGTGTGCTTTTCCGTAATGGTAATCTGGAACGTCCAAATGAAAAAAAGTAATTTTTTCTATAAATTTTGGCTTTTGAATTTATTTATTTCGTTAAAAACATTGCGTTTAGACGTTCAATTTCTTTCGTTTGATGAATGATGCGTTAGGTACTTTTTTTTTTTTTTTTTTTTTTTTTTTTTTTTTTTTTTTAAACTCTTTCCGCCCTGTGGGCACTAAGAGGGCCTCTTTTAGTAGGCCCATTATGGGTTCGGCCAGGCCCACAATGGGGCGACCGGGTGGTGAGGGACGGGGCCCGACATATCCGAACGGTCCACCCCCGAAAAATTCCTGGGGATTATTCGACCCGCTCGGATTCGATCCCGGGTCCCCCAGAGCGGTAGGCTGCCACCTTTACCGCTCGGCCATCCGGCCGTCTTTTTCTTTTGTTTACGTAAACGGACTAAAATATTTTTGTATAGTGGTTTATATAGTGTATAACTAGATTACAGTTGAGTTGCTGGTTTTCCTGTGTAATAGGGGTCTCAGCTCGAGCATCCAAATGCCAAATTTTGCTTTGTTCCGATTACCGTAAAAAATTTTTCGGGTTTTTTTTATTGCGATTTTGGGGCCCCCGTGGGCCTATCGCTTTTCAGGGGCCCGGTGCGGACCGCACCTACCGCACTCCCTAGCTACGCCACTGTTACCTCCTACCGTAAACTACTATTACAAACGCCCGTTGTTGCGCCCGACAGCGCGCTTCCCGCCAGAATGTAGAAACGAGTTCGGAGTTATCCTTTATTGCTAACACATGGCTACTTCTTGGGGGCAACCCGCGCGGGCAGTTTGACGAACTTTGCTCGAGTTACGCTTCCGTAACACCGTAACATTCTATAACGAAATTCACGAGTTAAGATTTGACAACGACGATTTATTTTCCGAGATTAACGTTAAAAAGAGAACAGAATCAAATTATTTTACATGCATATAACTATAAATTTATTAACATGACGACCATCACAATGCCGGCTGGGGACACATCCAGTGCCCACGTCCTCCCAAGGCACTCAACCGGCCATCGCAACCCCGGCAAGGCGTATAAATATAAATAAATAACAACTAACCCGTTACAAAGCTAAACATCCACAAGAGCCGAATTATCGGGCTAGAGTTGGCTATAATAAATAAATAATTAATAAGACAATTTGGCACTAGAGCTTGGCGTTACGCGCCATCTCTTACTAAACTTAATAATTATAATTAAATTAAATAAATAATTTTAATAATTTGGAACTGGAGGAAAAGAAATCGGCCCGAAGCGGGACTCGAACCCGCAACTTCTGCTATCCGTGCAGACACGTTACCAGTTACGCTACCCGGACCTTCAGTCCGATCGCCTCCTCCAGTATATATAAGCTAACATGACGACCATCGACGGTCATAAATTCATTATCTAAATTTATGAACATGTATGTTTTATATAGCCTAACTAATCCTTTTAATTTAAAAAGTAAAGTTATATACCAGACACGGGCAAATGCGGCTCTTTTTGAGTTAGGTGTGGCTCTTGTCGAAAGTGTTAATTTCTGTTTTTTATTATTATTTTTACAATTTTATTGTTATAATTTTGTGAAAATATGTTTATTAAAACATCCAATATTTGTTTTATATTATATTTATATTATATAATAAAATCGCGCGCCTTACCATACTATCTGCCACGACAGTACAGAACTGCGGCTCCCACGCATTTTGCAAAACCTACATTTCGGCTCCTACTGAACTCTCGCTTGCCCACCCTTGTTATATAACAATAATTTATATGTAAGATGTGGGATCAATAGGCTACTACATAGACTTTCCTGTTTGGAAATGTTTCACATAAAAAACAGTAGATGCAACACGCCTCAGAGCAATGTTCACACTCCCAGATTTTTTTCATTCGGACCAGTGGAGTGCCGCGACATTTGACGATAGGGAAGCCGTGTTCCTGTAAGAAGCCGACTTACAGGGGCAATCAATCAATTCCGCGTCAGGGCCGTTCGTATTCGTTCGTTCGATAAGCCAGTAAAAACCGTACACTTCTTTAAATGTATTTTTAATAGATTATCTTTCTTACTTATTAAGTACGATACTTAATAAATAAGAAAGTTCAATATAATTACCTCCGTTATTAGATTCAATAAATTTCCTACGGCCCCTAAATGCCAATTCTCGCTTCGAGAAAAAACATATAACGTCTATTAATTTACATATATCTATTAATCGTAATTATCTCGTTATAATTTTCAATATTTATTTTATATTGTCTACCAATGTTAAATTCTATTCCGCTTCGATTTTCAAATTGCTTCAATTTTACGAAAGAATCGTCATTCGTCATAAATTTTATCGTCGAAATGTCGAAATTTTTTTGTGGACGTATTCATATTTAATTCAGGCATTGTCTTTCTCTTTTAATAACGTTTTCTTTTTCGTTATACGGTCTCGAGCCAAAACTTTTTACAATAAATTTTTGAATCACTAGCCACGATATAAGGGCTAAAATTAAAATTATAAAAAAAGCTTACTCGATAAAACAAAATGTGTGACGAATATACGTGCCTAGTACAAAAAATTCTTCGATTGTACGAATATACTTTTAAAGAAACTTATCATTAAATATAACTTTGTGAAGAAACGTACATAAAAATAACAAAATATTCTTTACTTTTTAAATCTTAAAACAATCCACTTAGTGAAATACTGTAGCTCCCTACCAGTGGCTAACGAATGGAATCGGAGACGGTTCGGGTAGGTGAGTGCGTGCCAAATCCCGAGGGTGCCGATACCGGTCGATGTCGAATGCCTCTTTTGTCGCGTCACTAGTATACCTCAAAAGACGCGATAGGGTTGTAAATTTTAAACATTTCTCATCGTAGCTGTAAAAATCTAAATATGTTAAACTTAATAGTCATTTGTTTTCTAACTAATTCGTTTTAGGACCGAGTGTCCGCGGAAATTTCCAAAATTTACAACTTTTCGGTCACTCTCGTTGAACTGGAAAAATTTCTGTCTTTATTACGTCTAATATTACGAAGAAATCAGTCCCCACTGTACCCGGCAAGGGATCGGTTCGGTTAAGCTTTTGTTTAAGTAAAATTTTGGCTCTTTCGTCGGGGTTTTATTTATGTTTCTAATTCCCTAATCGCTTAATTATTTAACTACTTCTTAAGTAGAAATAAGTCGAAACCGGTTACTTTGTACTCGAATATCTGTAGTCTCGGGAAAGAAGTGAAAAGAAATTTTTATGACAACCGATATGTAAATCGTAAATTTAAGGAAAATAAATTCTAGAGCTTTTTTTTTGTACCATCGTACGTCTCATTCATCAAATTTGGTTGTAAACGATGCTGCCAAAGTAACAGTTAATTTTTTAACACTGTACTAGAATTGTACACGTTTTTTCTGCATCCCCTTACAGATGGGACGTACTAAATCGTAATATCACCGGTTTAACATCGAAATCCGTAAGTAATATAAGATGGGAGAGCGAAATAAACGCGGAATAAATATATCAAATATTTTAATGGATTTTTTTTAAACTCCTGTCAACTATACAGAACTATCGAAAAAACGTGCCAGTAAACTCCTATCGGTTGGGTTAAGTTATAAATCTAGTTTTTTTTTTTTTTTAACTCTTTCCGCCTTGTGGGCACTAAGAGGGCCTCTTTTTAGTAGGCCCATTATGGATTCGGCCAGGCCCACAATGGGGCGACCGGGTGGTGAGGGACGGGGCTCGACATATCCGAACGGACCACCCCCGAAAAATTCCTGGGGATTATTCGACCCGTTCGGATTCGATCCCGGGTCCCCCAGAGCGGTAGGCTGTTACCTTGACCGCTCGACCATCCGGTCGTGCGGGCGGGTGGCTAACAGCCCCAACCGGTCCGGGATATAAAATTAGAAGCTTTATGTGTGAAGCATCCACCGGCTAAACCGGGTGACGTTGGTGCTCTGTAAAGCGCATGCGCCAATGCCTATAATCTGGCTGCTTGGAAGTTGACGGGCGGGCGGCTAACAGCCCACAACCGCTTCGGGATATAAAGTCGGATTCTTTACGCGTGTGTCGCTTCTATCGGCTAAACCGGGTGAGGTTGGTGCTCCGTAAACCGCACGTGCCAATGCCTATATAATCTGGCTGATTGGAAACTGACCCGGTTTCGACATTCCTTTCGCCACCGAATTATTCGAATATACAATAGCAATCTTATCGTGTTTTTCACACGTAGTATAGAAATTTTTAAAAGATACATAATGCAGTTATAATAAAATATTAATTTTAATTAATGCTGTACGTTAAAATATGAAAATTTATTTTTTATAAAATACGAGGGAAGGTCATTGGAAGGTGGAATCGGCGCTTCCGTCGCTTCCAATGACGGCACGCCACTGATTCGGACAGTGGCGTGACGACGGGGGTGCAAGGGAGTGTATCACAGGGTGTATCGTGCTCCGGGCGCCACTGGCAGAGGGGCGCCCAAATGGTGTCCGAGACAAACTATATCACGCGATTGCAGAGACAACGTTTAGAGGCCGACGACAATTTACAATTCGGGTAGACCGCGGTTCAGATAAATGTCATTGCAGAGAGGCGTTTCTCGCTTGCCACAATGTCGACAGCGATTAGAAACAAGTTACTTGACCTACTTTGTAGATTCACTCGACAGCAGGTTTAGAGGGCTACCACTGGAATTTTTTAATTCGAGTGATAGGTTTATTGGCGGAAAAGTTTAGATAAATAAGAATATCGTTGCTTCGATAAATGTCGTAAACGGTACGAATCGACAAAATTATTCATTAATTAATTGCTTGGAGCAAAAATAACAAAATTAAATACTTTAAATTTGTTTAAATGTTCCAATTTCGATATTCGAATGAGCGAAGACTTAAAATTACAGTTAATATAAATTAGATGCATTTATTTAAAATTGGAGTATCGTGTCGATTATAAAACGCTAATGCACTTCGGAGTCATTGTAGTTAACCCCCTAGTCAGAACATACTGTTAAACAAACGAGACAATTTTAATAATTACCGAAATATTTTTATAGAAATAAAAAAATGTAATAGTAATAATAAAAAATTTAAAATTATTTATTTCTACAGTTACGAAGGGAGACGCTAATACCATGTCGAAATAATTCCTTAAAAATCTATTCCGAAGACAAATTTTCTAAATATGGATTTGTTCGTATTTTTAACCGTATTGGCGACGAAATTAAATATCGAAACGGAAAAGGGTCGTCATTAACTGCCGAACAATGGTTGTCGACGGCCTTAAGATTTTATTTCCGGAAGCTTTCGGAATATAGTCGGCCCTCTTTTCCGACGTCTCAAACGAATAACCCGATTGGCCGAACGACTCCTAAAACGGGAGTAATGGCCAAGAAAGTAAGAGCCAATGTTTTGCCGAAGATCGTGTAGAGGGCGTTCGGAAATAGACGCTCGTCGTCTTTGCAACGCATCTTAAACCGCGGTTCGGCCAACCAACGTCTATAGGCCGTTCTGTCGTTAAACGTCGTTTAACGTAAACTCCGTGCGTGTCGAATAAAGTGTCGTGCCCCGGGCGCCAGTTATATTCGCTACGCCACTGCATTCGGACCAATACTTTCGTGAAATAAAATAAAAGTAACGATAAGACGGATCAGTTCGAGTAGGTCCAGTTAGACCGCCGGCGACTTTGTTTTAATTTCTTTTACGAATGGCACAAATTTTATCTGTTATCAGACTTTTCGATTAAACACGAAAATACGTGTAGCTTTTAACACCAAACAGAGTACAAAAATGGTTTCGTATTGAAAGAAATCGGAAGTAACGTAGTCGACAGAAAATTGCCAACCGGGATGTATTTAAAGAAAGAATAACACAACCCTTCTAGATATTTGGCTGCATTCTTAATGCTTAAATGTAACGAAAACTTTTGTGCTGGATATCCAAAAAGGTTTGGTTATTCATTTCCTAGAAACGCCAGCTTAAAAACAAATCGTTAAACTCGGAAATTTCTTCCTATTGCTTGGGCTCGAATAAAGCCGGAATGAAAAACAGTAAAATCTTATAATTTACTCGAACGCGGGTGTAGCAGCCTTACATCCTTTCTAGAACATTACTCGTTCGTAAATAAATGTCGCCGATTTCGCCACAGATATTTTGAAAAGTCACTACTTTGTCGCTATTCGATAAACAAGAAAATTCAAAATCGTAGAAAGGCTTTAATTCAAAACAAATTTATTGATACAATACAATAAAAGTTGTGTTAAAAACAACGAACAATAAATAATTGAATTGTTAACAACGTGAACAATAATATAATTATAATACATATACAGTATAACAAAAATAGAAAACAGAGCGCGATCGGTGTCGCTTTCGTCTTCCCACCACTGTTTTCGGCTTCTTTTTATTTTATTTTTAAAAGTTTAATTATTTAAATTAATTTTTTCCTATTCATTTTCGAGTGCGTCGACATTAATTAATAGCGAGGTCGAGGCCGAAGTTTTAAATGCGAAAACGTGTACAGCTTAGTTCACACCGAGCGAATAGCGAAAAGCGATTTTTAACCAGCCGATTATTTGCGAGAGAAAACGTCATCTCGAAAAACAAAATGGCCGCTTCCGACATTCCGTCGTTAACCACGTTTGTTTATTTATCGAGAAAGAACGATACGTCGAAAAGAAAACCGTGCTTGGTGAGAGGAATATTAAAAATCCGTAATTACAACATTTACTCTATTGCGTAGGAAGTTTCTGTAACCATCTCGAAAACAACAAGAACCACGTGACAATAGCGGGAATACGATTGGTGGCGAAATTTTTTCGCTAGCGAAAAAGCTCGACGGTTCCGAACTTCGAAGCGATTGGCGAAATGGTAAAATTCGCCGGAAACGACGTCGCGTCTGACGCGTTATTCGCTCCGTTTTTCGCTTTCGCCGGCGAATCGCGTTCGGCGTGAACTAAGCTTACGCTGGACGTTCGGCGCCGCTTTCCCGTATGTCTAGAAGTTTAACAATGGCGTTTGGATAATTGGTGGAATCGCGTTGGACATTCCAAACGCCATTGTCAAACTTCTAGACATACGGGAAAGCGGCGCCGAACGTCCGACGCATACGTTCTGGCGTTTAAAACTTCGGCCTAAATCTCGCTAATGTCAATTTTCGTAATTTCGGTAATTGGTTTTAAATTGTACAGTACGTTTCATCGACATTAAAAATACTCTTTTTTATTAAAAAAAATCTAAATTTTTATAAAATATGGTTTGCAATTGAAAATCTTTTAAACGCTTCACTCGTTGCTTTTTGGTAAAACTTCAGACATTTCAAAATAAATAATTCATTGTCTTTATATTAATTATAGTCATTATATAATAATTATTACTTAAAATCATTAATCAGTGTCATGTGGGTACTCACACATTCATTTTTTCGATAGCAATAGATTATGTGGATTATATAGGCCTACATTAAGAGTTTCGATATTGTCATCGTAAGCCTATCGGCTTACGATCACAATATCGATAAAATTAGAGGCTAACACTTTAAAATAAAACAAACAATTTCTACGTAAAGATGAGATATTAAAGACTTTTTAGATTGGAAGAAAGCATCGAACTCCGAATTGAAAAAAATAATAAATAAGCTTTAACGTGTAAATTCTGCATTTGATTAAAAATAAACTGACATTGTTTGTTTTTTCTTCAAATTCTACGAGTCGAAAAACTTGAGCAACACATCCCTACATAATGACGAACGATCTATGTTTTCTTCGGCGACGACAAGACTGAATGAAGAGAGTCGTCGTTTGTTCTCCGATCTTCCTCTGGCGTTGTGTCGCTCGCCATTGTTGTTGTCCCTCAGTTAGTCATTAGTATATAAATCTTGTCTCTAGTTTCTTGAGACAACTTAAAGAAATTTGAGTTCGACCGTAATCGAATTGGATGCCTGTAAGGTAAAATTATGACGGTGTATAATTACACTTTCAAAGAATTTTTTACATTTTTCAATTGCAAATATCTATAAATATTAATTTTCTGTATAATTTGTTTTGTAAAAAATCGATTAAATGTGTCTTTATTCGTATAATAGATTAAAATGTGTTCTTTTGAAACTTCGTGGTCCGATAAAATAACTGCGATTAATCTCCAATTTTGTAAACCAATTATTATTTTAGACTTTGACGTTTGCGAGGATAGCAGTAAATACTTTTGCTTCTTTCCGAAAATATCAGCCAATCTGTCTTTTCCATAATTTTATTTGATTTCTTTCTATAAAAATGATTATAAGAAAGTCCTTTGCAATACACTTTATCTTTGTCTTTATACACTGATTTGAAATTCTGTATATTCCTAATACTTTTTGGTTGTTTTAAGAATATGGTCGATAATAGCATCTGTTAATTTTGTTGGCCATAAAGCTATATCATTTATTACTTCGATGTCTATGTCGAAGCGTCTTTCTGGACTATCTATATCTTCGTTTTCGCCATCCCTTTTTTTCGGTAGCATTTTAAAGACACGGGGGGTTCCTTCGGCGCCCTAATCGGCCACTTACCGCCGAGGTATATACCACAAATGCTACCGCTAAAATGCAAAAAATCTTCTCGTAGAATTTCTGCACGTCTTTATAACCTCGGGAGTCACCGCGTTTTCAATTTAGCGAGTTTAAAAAAATTTCCGGGCAATTTATTTTTGTTACAAATTGTTGCCTCTACAGATTCATAGCTGTAGCACGCTAGAAAATCTAGAATTGCAGTTTTGTATATCGTAGTAATATTAGTCGTCCCCAGAGAGCGCTATAAAGTAGAGAAAAATCTGTTAATTTTAATTTTTCAAAAAATAAATAAAATTTTCAAAAGTCGCTATTTTTGACTGATTTGTCTCCGGTCTCCGCCACGTTCTTCTAAAAGTCACTATTGTGGCAACACTAAGCCGAACCAAAAGTGGCGGGCTCGATAGGGACGCCACCCCGTGACCGTTTATTCGTTAGAAAAACAAAAATACAAAGGCCACACACACACAAATCATTGCCACACATACGGCTAACGACAGGAGAGAAACTTAACAAAATTATTAGTTAAAAATGAAAATAAATTAAGTTTATGGATAGACGTCTCGCTTAAAAATGAATTATTCTATAAAGAAAATTAATATTGTAAGGCTATCAGACATTCGGAATTACGAATAAAATAAAACATACGGAGACTTAAAATTTGATATTCTCCCATTGAGAGAAGTGGTATTATTTGTAATTCAACGTTCTGTAATATGCATAGGTATATAGCCTAAAAACTTTGTTCGAATTACAGGTAGGCCTCCTACAACGCGGTAGATGCGTTCCTCGAAAATACCGCGTTGTGGAAAATCGCGTTATAGGAGACACTAACTTAATACAAAACTGGGATTCGGTTCTAAAAAGAGAAAAACTGCCTTTTATGGTGTAACATTTTCATCATTTTTTAAATTTATGTACTGTAGTACATAAAAGCATTTCATAAAACGCTTAAATAAAATTCAACATCATAATCTTTTTAGTTTTTATATGATTTCGAGTCAAAATCAAAAAGTAACATAATATTATACTCACAAATTCAGTCCTCATCGTCACTTATTATAGTTGTACGAGAATGTTTGACTGGCCTTATTTCAAGTTCCACTGCACTTCTGGTAGGTTTAGGTTTTAAAAAATCTGTCATTAGAGATTGTTGGCTCTCGCTTTGCAAATCTTTATAAATTTCTTGATAGGCAGATAAGCCATTTTGAAGATTTCCGTTCTCTAAAAATTAAGATTCTATCTGTTTCGCCACGTCCAAAGATTTTTCTATACCTTTCAGAGTGAAGTTTTTGGTTTCTTCGTTGAAAAAATCTTCGATCGGTAATGTTTCGGATATAACTGTCACCAAATGTGCTTCGTTTATTTCATTTTCCGTAACTAATTCTAGAATATCATCAACAGTTATTTCAGTGAATCCATCGCCTCCTATTGCGTGTGCAAGGCTTACGTATATTCGTGCCAAAATGGCTCAACATTTTTCCGACTGGCCATTTTCGGTAATAAAGCTTTCCAGGAAGCATTTAGAGTCGATTGGCGCATTTCTTTTAGGGACGAGCCGATAAATTCTACACAATTTAAAATTGAAAATTGTTTCCAAACTTCACTGACTGTAATATCTGTAGAATCTATTTTCTCCAAAATTAATTCAAATGATTTACGGATATAGTATAATTTAAAAGTCGCTACGATTCCTTGATCCAAGGGTTGCAATAGCGAAGTGGTGTTGCGTGGTGAAAATGCAATCTCGACACTGGGATGATTTAAATCAATTGGATGCGAGGGCGCATTATCTAAGATTAGTAGGACTTTGAACGCTAAGTTCTTCTTTTTTAAATAATTTTCTACATCTGGAACAAAACAATTATGGAACCAATCCTCAACTAAATGGCCAGTCATCCGTGCCTTTTTGTTGGCTCTCCAATACGCGGGAAGGTCGTTTTTGTTGCACTGTTTCATCGAGCGTGGATTTAGTGCTCGATGAATGAGCATTGGCTTGGTAATAAAATCACCAGACGCGTTACAACATAGAAGTAGAGTTATGCGATCTTTGGAAACTTTAAAGCCAGGAGCGGTTTTTTCATTTTTTGAGATATAGGTCCTGTTAGGCATTTTTTTCCATGATAATCCTGTTTCATCAGCATTAAACACTTGGTCAGCCAAATAACCCTTTGTTTGAATAATATCTGCTAGTTCTGCTGGATATTTTTTTGCTGCATCCTCATCCGCAGAGGCCTTTTCCCCTTGTATGTGTATGTTGTGCAACGAATGGCGTTTTTTGAATTTTTCAAACCAGCCATTGCTAGCCACGAATTTAACACTGGTTTCATCAGCTGACGACTGTCCCATTTGTTTTAAATAATCAAATATTTTTAAGGCTTTGTGTTTAAGTGCACCTTTATTTAAAGGCAACCGTTTCTTGTTCACATCTTCTACCCATAATATTAGTGCTTGTTCCATTTTTTCCATTATAGGTGCGCTCGGACGAGCAACATTTTTTGCAAGAATAGATGATCCGGATGCGACCGAATTTCTAATTTTTTCTTCAGATTGCTTAATCGACCGAATAGTTGACTCATTTAAATTAAAATGCCTACCAATATCAGCTATCCGCTCTTGATTTTTAATTTGATCCAAAATTTCTATCTTAGTTTGAAGAGATATAAAATTCCTTTTTAACGACGGTCTTTTCTTTTCATTCTGCATTGTTATGGCTAAAATTTTTTTCAATCGGTTTTGTGGACAGTAAAAATCGCAAAAAGTAACTTCCCTTCACTATGTTGTTAAAAATATACACCCAATACAAGTTTATACTGTATTTTGGACCATTTTTGCGGTACCCACCTATTGAAAGAGTATAAATGATCGAAAATTTAGTGATATATTTGAGTGTTTACGGTAAATGATGCGCATCTGTCTAAAAACCGATCTTCCCTAAACTTCCATGGGAATAACACGCCAACGTCGACAAACAGCTGTTCTCAAGGACATTTAGCTCTCCGTACACCGAACTGCAGAGCATGTCACGTGATCCGTTGTTTTTCTGTTCTGTGAAACATAATTTGTTTCTAAATACCCTAAACCGCGTTGTAAGAAAATTTCTGCATTTTTCCAACCGCGTTGGAAAGGTACCGCGTTGTAGGAGGCCTACCTGTAATTATAAATTTGGCCTCCAGTGGCCGAGCGGTTCCTAAACATTGGGTACTTCGGTCGTGGGTTTGCGCCTGGACGAGACGGGCCGGCCACGTGGAGTTTTTCGGGTTTTCTCCACTTCCGTAACGCCCGAATAGAGGCCAGTTATCCTTAAAGACCTCCCGAAAGGCATCCCGCAAGGCAGGTCATCCAAGTGTTGCGTTGCCGTAACTTAATTAAACAATTATAAATTCATTACTCGCATGACATACACAACGTAATAGTCTGGATACGATTATTTTGGAAAGGATAGTTACAGAAAAGACGGGGTTCGAGACTTTCACTCGCCGCCAATTACAAGTGAAGGAAACGTAATGTTTGCTAGGGGTGCTACTCGATATTTTTCCTTAATTAGCGCAACTTTAAAATTCGGTACATACTTGAAATCAGAACACAATCTCTAAAATCAGTACGAACGATCACTTTAGCTACTTTTAGTACTACTTTAAGCCTTGAGTAATGCCTAACGTAAAAGCATATAAATTTTGGTCGTTTTATGGGTATATTCATTTTCTAAACAAATTACAACACACAACATAATTGAAGTATAAATCCTTATATGCAGTCTTTTCAACATTAAATAGTAACATATTTAACTCTTCCGTCCCATTAGAACATAAAGGCATCCCTATGATTCCTATCCAGATTATCCCGGATAGAACAATATACTGAAATTGGGAACGTCAACATTGAAAAACTAGTATAATACTATTCTACAATGCTGCTTTAGAGGTTCGAAGTGATTTAGCTCGTATATTCACGATTTCGTTGCATTAATTTCCATTGAAGTAATATTTGAAATCGAAGATAATAGAAAACAAATTACTGCAAAAAAATCTAGTTAAATATTACTCGATTTGGTGTTTTCTTTTTTATAAGTACAAATTAAATTTCAAGTATGAAAATTACAGAAGTTAACAATTCCAATATACATTTACCATCATTATTAGCTTCCCAGAAAAAGCCTTCATATAAATATGTAATATCACGAATCTCCGAAGTGTGACAATATTTCTTCTTTTGTATATTTACCCGAATACAAATTACATTTAAATAATTTAATATCTGTATCATTGGCAGTGTTGCCACCTTTTCAAAAATTGCTGACCTGGACATTTTAAAATTAAGGTGTTATACTTAGAAATAAAAAAAATTAGGTTTTTTATTGTGAGCAGAAAATAAATATTTTTTAAATAGATGGTAAACGTGTACCGTACATGATATATTATTAAAGTAATACAATAATCACACGTGGCATATCCAAAAATATTTAATAACAGTCCAATGTCGATATTAATTGCAAAAATACGTAAGTAAGAATAATAATATTCATGTTGGTATGTGTTGTTATTTGTTAAGTTACAAAAGATACAATGTATCTAATACAATAGTAGTTCCTCCAATGCTAAGTATCGTACCGAGCAGCAATTATCTTCCATCGATTTCAATCACGAGCGAGGACTTCAGCTTCCTCCCGCGTCATATTGAGCACGTTTAGATCCTGGAGAAAAGTTCTACGCCAAGTATTCCTGGGGCGACCTCGTGATCGTTTGGCACCAGGAGGAACCCATTTCATATCTGGTACAATATATAATATAATTACGAGGCCTGGTGGCAACACTAATCATTGATGTTATAGTCCTTTATGTGCTTGACTTTAATATGTCCGTTTAAGTTTTGTTTACGTCTATATTTGAAATTATACCGTCCGTCAGTGGCGTAGCGTAGTGGGGGCGGCAGGGGCGGCAAAAGTTAACAATATCTTGTAAAAATTTGAACCTGTACAATACACAATAATGATGATTGTTCTTGCTGAAAAGTTCTTTAGAATTGTGAGGCCCGGAAATAGCCCCCCAAAAGGAGATATGTACAAGTTTGTTAAGTCAAACCCTAAGATTACAACTTTTATAAGTGTCGAGTCGGCGACACCGGACTTTGATGCCGACGCTCATAAAGAGTAACGGGAAAAATAAAATTTTAGGTAAAGAAAATTTAGAAAGAAAAATATTAAAAATTTAAGACGCAGTTTAGAACGCAAAACGAAACTAGAAAGAAAAAAAAAATCAAAATGAGCGCTGGTGTCATAGTCAACGATTAAACGCGATCATAGTCTAAAAGACGGTGTCGAGTAAACCTTCTCTTGCCGACCTTTCCGGCGACCTAACGAAGCTCCATTTACACCTGGAGACAGGTGGGATACCAATTGGGAAGCGAGGAGGAGAAGAGTTAGCCAATTAGCGATGATTCGATCCCGAGAAAATTATAAAGCCTCCGATGTCAAGGACAGAAGAGCTTCCTCTAGACTACTTGTTGTGTTCATTTACCTACAATAGTGGTGTTTCCGTTCATCTTGTGCGCAGTCTCTTCAGTTTTTCGAACTTTTAACTTGACGTTGCTACGAGGCCCCTCCAGTGTAGGACCAGACCGAAACCGAAAACTACCTAAAGCTCTGAACTCAAGGACCATTGCTAAATTTATGTAAGCATTTTCGGCTAAAATAAACAGTTTCTTTGTGAAACGCTTGTTTTTCTGCCTCCTCAAAACCGCCACCCACATGCGTATAGCCCTTAGCCATCCCGATGGTTGGGAATAAAAACTCCCCCCATTTCGGCAAACTTACAGAATTACTGTATATTTTAGTCTTTTAAATTGAGATATCTAAATAAGGGGGCGGCGAAATTTTCTTCCGCCCGGGCGGCTGACAGCCACGCTGCGCCACTGCCGTCTGCATTCCATTTCATACGCGGACAATTCACCGTGTATTAGCAAAAGATTTTGTCACCGTCAACCGAAACGAAACCGACACAAAGCCAGTTGCCGCCGTTCACTGTAGCGGCATAATTTAGAACTAATGCTCGCTCGGGGGCTAGACACTAGTCAAGAACGACGAGCTAGGATATACTCTATAGAATGCATTCTTTATTCCTCCGCAAACTCGGCGCAAGCGGCATGCGTTTAAAAAGTCTTGTGGAATACGTTCCTATATTCTGGCCGCAGTGTGCGCCGTTGGACAGCAAAAACGATTGCCGGTAGTAGTAGTTTATGGTGGAAAGCGACACGGCATCTTCCGTGGCTCGGACGGTACCGTTTCGGGATCCATTATATGGATTTACCAGTGAAATTTACAAGTTGCGAAAGCGCGAGTTAGTGCACGCAGTGAGGTGTCCTCTTGAATTTTTTCGAATGGTAGCTGGCATTCAAATTTTTTCTATTTTATGGTTAATTTTACAATTGAAACCCTTCTTTTGTCTCTAAAAATGCACATTTTAAAATCGTAATTCCTTCGTTACGTTACTATCGATAGAAAGATAGCAGAGAACGTACTTTCTTTCACGGTCGTTCCTAAATACCTACAAACGGCAACGCACTGATAATAGCGGACACGCAGTGTGACCGCTATTAACGAACACACGCACCCCTAGAATAAACTACATAGAGTGACTGTAGCAACGCCATGTTGGAAGAAAACTGAATACATGTCCGCCCTTTTCCTTTTAGTTGAGGGAGCGTGGCATTTGTGTTACGTAAACGCAACGAGCTAAAATATTCTAACCCGTCGTGTATAAGTGTGCAAAGGAAGAGTTTTAAGAGAGATTTATTTAAACGTTAAAGTAGCTTTTCCCGCAAGAACTCGATTTTTCCCGAAACTAAACGGTTGAATGTAGGAGTGGCCATGTTCGCATTTCGTCTCGGATTAACGTTTTCTGCTTTTTATTACCGCACCGCATCGTTATCTCATAGCCCTATTCAGACAAAGTGCGGCCTCAAAAATGCCACCCCGGGCCAAATCTCATCCGAAGACACTTCGACACGAGACTTAATTTAGCGAGAGATTCGGACTCGGCCTATGTTTACGTTTTTTTTTTCCGGGAAGGAATTTTGTGAAGCGAACAGATCCTAGAGACGAGAATTAAGACAGGTAAGTCTCGGACGTCCCGAGTTTGTGTCGACTCGGAATCGGGTGCCGGTAAATACGACGAACTAAGGGAGCGATAAAATATTTTCGTGCTGTACACTCCATATTAACACCCCATTAAAATGAAAAAGAAAACAAAATTAAATATTTCGTCGAATAAAAATATAGCGAAACACCTAACAGACGTTAAATATAAGCTAAAGTCGATGTTAACATCCGCGGTCGACCTTCTACCCGGATATTAAAAGCAACCGATCTGCCGACAAATTGCATAAGAATGCGTATAAGGAGCCTTTCTCCGTTGGCGTTCGGCTTTGTACCTTTTCTTTCGTCATGCCGCACGACGCCACACTGTTTTACGTCTTGTTACGTTTTCCTTTATGTCACTTTCGTCACTCGGCAGTTCGAAAGACGGCCCCTCCTGACTGGGATTTACCCACATCCGTTTTTGATGTATGTATTCAAAGAACATCTTTGTGATGACCCGAATGAAGATTAAATACGTCTACGTATCCCTAAGTGAGAAAATGTGTAGTTGTTCCAATACCCACCAACCCGGTTTCTACATGCACACCTTCTCGGTTTAGAGTTCCTGGCCAACTGGGTATTGGGAGACCGCATCTGTCGCCCTACACCCGCATTATAATGGATAGAAATAAGCCCGTATTTTGTACGTAGGAAATATTTGTGGCCCTCATTCCCGTAACTTACTCACAGTTTGGTCCATAGATAAGAAATAAGATTTGGGCACCGCTGCTTTAAGTGGCCGTCTGTGTGCCATCTGGTGGCAGAAAATCGAAAATACTCAATCTTTAGATTGTAAATGTGGGGTAAACAGATTGCGTTATTTGCCAAATTCGATGCGGTGCAAATACATGTGTATTTTAAAGTGTGACGGTCGTGCAACATATGCAAATAGATCGTTTTTTTTTTTGCTCTGTCCACCCCTGTGGGTACTAAGAGGGCCTCTTTTAGCAAGCCCATTGTGGGTTCGGCCAAGCCCACAATGGGGCGGCCGGGTGGTGAAAAACGGGGCCGACCTCTCCGGTCAGAAAATCCCGTCCGGATTCGATCCCGGGTCCCCCAGAGCCTTAGGCTGCCACCTGGACTGCTCTACCATTCGGCCGTTGCGGATAGATCGGTTGGTCTTACATCGAAAACATGAAAATTAGGATGTTTACACGTTCAAATTATTATTGAGAGGCAGATGCTTACAAATACTTATCGAGTAATTAGATAATTATTTTGAGGCAATGAAAACTTATTGAAAATAAGGTATAAACTATCGGTTTCTTTCAAATATTTAATAATGTATCCTTTGCCCGAACATCGACAGCTATGTACAAATATCTCTTTATCGCGAAACGCCTCTCCCGCCAACAATGTTCAAATTTAAATTTTACTTACAATTCGTTAATTGCATGGTTTTAGTTTTTAGTCACCATTATCATTTTGTAACGTCTTACGGAAACTGAACGATAAGCAAAATCAACACTTTTCTTATCATTTGAACCTTAACACAATGTGTTTGCATTTTTCAGTGTACTTAGTTACTTTTAAGTCTGGTCATCAGACATAATTGACTTTTACTTTCCTGGCTGTTGTAACAGAGAGAAAGTGTGGCAATAGGCCTGTGAGGTTCTGGACAGGTCCAAACCCTCACTGATATGCACGTTAAAATGATTTTCTTAGAGAAAAAAGCTAGAAAAAGTTTTTTTTTAAAGAAAACGCTACACGAACTTTTCCCACATTCTCGACATCCTCCCATCACCGGAAGAATATTCTTCCGGTGATGGGAGGATGTCGACAGGAAACTGTTCTTCGCGAACCGGGAATATTCTTTCATTTGGAACTATCTTCGAAAGGAGAGGAAGACACGGAGACCGCCGCAGACTTAGAACCTCCAAGATAGCAGAAATCTTGCAAGATCCTTTCGTGTTAAATAAACGGTTTCTTGTAACCGTAGAGTCTGTCTCAGTGCCAATCGCACATATACGAACTCTTCGGGACCCCTTCACCCTCTTGATATATTTCCACCTCCATCGGCAACTTTACAGGTCAAAAAACGACCCCCAAAAATTTTCAGTTTTGGACTTGAACTTCAAAATATTGAGAAACGAGGGAAATATTAATTAAGATTTTTCGTTTTTCTTTGTGTGGGGCCATTTTTATTCATTCACTTCGAAGCTTACGAACTCTTGAGCCTTTTGTTGAAAATTTTCGAAATCTCTACCCCAAAAATAAGCTTTTTGCCATTTTATAACATTTAAAAGTATAAAGTTTCTAAATACAATATCGTAACAGATGGCGGTATCCAAACGTTGCCAAATAATATAAGCAACTGGTCGATGGATTTTTTAAATAAAAGTTTAAAACATTCGACATGTAATCAAATAAATTTTTTAATTTATAAATTATAAAAAGCAGTTCAATTTCGTAGACGTCGGAAAAAAGGGCTTACAGGAAAATTAAAATAAAGAAAACGGAGGAATTAAAAAAAACCAAGCTCGTGTCTGGTTAAAATTTGAAATTGTCTACTTCTAACGAATCCACACCGCGCGTCAGCCAACGATGAATGGAGATTAACGGTGCCAGTCTCAGTCAACAGAACTATTAGGCCTATTGACAGTCGAGCACTTAGAATGGCGTTTCAAAAATCGTATCCATATAAGAATAAAATTAATCCGTAAAACTGAATTAACTGTACGGGAAATCCCCGTGAACTTTGACCTATCGACCCGGAAGTTCGGCCGGCACCTCACAGGTAACGAGAAAAGCTTAAGTTTAAAATTTGAGCCTTCTAGACCGGGCAGTTTTGTCTCTACGAGTATCCGCAGTGCCGGATGAAAAAGAAAACAGCTTTTTTGGCAATTTTTACATTTTTCGAATGCTTATATTTCGGCAACCGCTTTAAAGATAATCTTGTAACCTTGCAATTACCTAAGAAAACAATTGTCTTTCGAACGACATATTCGGAATTATTTCGAGTGTTTGGGAGGCAGAGAAATCGATCCCCGAAAATCCTGATTCCTGTATACAGTAATACTGTGGTGTTCGTCGATTTTTTCCACGAAAAATTTGTCTCGGTTTTTGTTGGCGTGCCCACGTGACCTCACTGCTAATTTTGCGAAAACAAAGAGCGACCCATGCGTTTTCCTGCTCAGTGTGGCGTTGTTTCTTGTTGCGTCATCATTATTACCCCATGCCTCTAGCCAAACAATTTCATTGCTTTCCTTTCAGCTCCATCATGGGACCACAGAAAGTTTCCGAGACAGAAGCTCTTCGAAGAAGGCCAGGAATACGATCGAAGTTGAAGAAAGAAATCATTGAAAAATACAAGTGGCATTAAGATTGCTGAAATCGGCCACATGTGTGAGGCCCGGAAATAGCCCCCCAAAGGGGATATGTACAAGTCAAACCCTAAGATTATAACTTTTATAAGTGTCGAGTCGGCGACACCGGACTTTGATGTCGACGCTCATAAAGAGTAACGGGAAAAACAAAATTTTAGGTAAAGAAAATTTAGAAAGAAAAATATTAAAAATTAAGACGCAGTTTAGAAAGCAAAACGAAACTAGAAAGAAAAAAAAATCAAAATGAGCGTTAGTGTCATAGTCAACGATTAAACGCGATCATAGTCTAAAACAGGGATGGGCAACCTTTTTCTATGTAAGGGCCACATTTGAAACTTCTGAATTAACGCGGGCCGCACATAAGAAAAAAATAAAAAATACGGGTAAATCACAAATATTTATTCATAAATTAACATAGGTATACTGTACTTAATGTGACTGCTGGAATTGATGCGAATGTAATATATCAGATATATTTGGCTGAATATTTGTCATTGCTAATTTTAAATTATTTTTTAGATGAGAGTCTGTTAGCCGATTTCTTGTTTTACTTTTCACTAAATTCATTGCAGAAAAAAACTGTTCGCATACGTAAGTTGTACAAAATAAGGACAGAATTTTTGCCGCATACTTTCTTAAGTTAGGAAATTGATTTTCTTTGATAAAAGTTTTATAAAAATCTACCAGATTTTTTTCTTTAAAAGTATCTTTCAAATCTAAATTACTTTGCGAGTCTATTAACTCCAATTGAAGTTCATTTGGCACGTTTTCTATGTTTACTGAAAAAGGTGCCGTAATTATTCGTATTTCGTTTTCTCGGCTAAGAAATTTTTCGAATCTATTTTTAAATTCTTGTTCTAGTTCTTCGACTTTCTCTGCATATTTAAAATAATTTTTAGGTTCGGTGCGTTCTAATAAAGTGGGGAAAAAGTGACAATTTTTGTTACGCAATTGCGTGCTCCATAATTTGAGCTTGGATATAAATGCTTTTATAAAGGTTATAAATTCAGATATGATAAGATTTTTTCCTTGCATTTTTATATTTAATTCTGACAAATGCATTGTAATATCGACAAAAAACGCAAGATCTGTCAGCCATTCGCAGTCTGAAAGTTCTTTAACAGGTTTTCCTTTCATTTCCATAAATAATTTTATTTCTGGTAAGAGATTGTAAAATCTTTGTAAAACTGAAGATTTGCTTAACCATCTGACGTCAGTAAAATAAACAACGTCATTATTTTCAGGCATCAATATCAGACAAAAATTCTTTAAATTGACGATGGTTCAATGCACGACCTCTCAGAAAGTTCACTGTGGATACTACTATATCCATAACATGTTCCATATTAATTTTCTTAGCGCATAAATTCTCCACGTGCAAAACACAATGGCAAATAAATAAATCATTTGGATTTTCGTTTTGTGCTAATTTATTCGAGAGAATACCGATTAAACCGCGTCGCTCTCCTCTGAAAGACTGGGCGCCATCAGTTGTAATTCCACTCAATTTTAATAGTGAGAGTTCATTTTTATCTAAGGTTTTTTCTAAAGCCCCGTACATAATTTCTCCTGTAGTATTTCCTTTTAGCCCAACTAAATCTAAAAATTCTTCAGTAATGTTTAATTCTGAATCAACGCCTCGAATGAAAATTGCAAGTTGAACCGTATCTGTTATGTCGGTGGATTCATCCAAACAAATGGAAAAATATTCAAAGGCTTTTACTCGTTTTTTTAATGATTCGTCGACATTATCTGCCATTTCATCGATTCTTCTCGCAACTGTTCGTCGAGATAAACTAATATTAGAAAAAAATCTTCTTCTGATCAGGACATATAATTTCAACTGCTTTATAAACATTCCATCAGAATAACAATGAAGAGTTTTTGCCAATAGATTACAAATTTCATAACTGGCTTTTGTAACGGATTCAGATTCATTATTTGTTTTCATTAAGAATGCTTGCTGGGAGGTTACGGCTTTCATCAGTTTTTCCACTTTCTGTTTTCTTAAGTCTCCAGTAAACTGGTCGTATTTATTGGAATGTTTAGTGGTGTAATGCCTTTTAACGTTATATTCCTTAAAAACTGCAATACTTTCCGAACAAATTAAACAAACAAGATTTTTTTCATAATGAATGAAAAAGTAATCATATTTCCACGACTCATTATAAATTCGATTTTCATCTTCAATTTTTCTTTTCTTTCTTGTTGACATCTATAAATTGAGGATAAATAAAATGAATAAAATACTGCACTAATAAATATAGTAGAAGCTCGATGTAACAAACTACTATGGAATTGAAGATATTGGTTCATCACAATGAAAGTCCATTTTATGGCGATAACTCATTACTACGGACTCGTCCGTTTTATCGAACAGTATATTATTATATAGTAGAATCACGTTAGAACGGGATCTTGATTAAATTGATTTTCTACTTTAGACTAATTACCACCTGCATCAAAATTGTCTACATAAAAAAAAATATTGTTAGATTAAAGCAAAAAACGAAGAGTAAAAACGGCTACTACTGCTGTACTTTTCTTAATTTAAAATGTTACCCTATTACGCAGCCTAAATTATATCAGACAAAGTAAAAGACTTTTTAGTTTTAGTAGAACTGTCATATTTAAGAAAAGTCTGTTATTTTTCTCTCTCTATCGAAATGTCTGAAGTTGTCTATTTATTCCCAGACATTTCTTTACCAACTTCATCTTGATATTTTCCATCTTAAATCTAACGAAATATATCTATTTTTTGTATTAAATCTAAAGCTTATCGTCTTCTTTTATGATCCATATCTTCGCTTTACAAACAATTGAAATCCACGACGCATCACTCATGGCGAAATGAAACCAAAACTAAACAATGCTGGGCTGCAATTTTTAATCACATTTTTAATTAATCTAATTTTTAAGGTATATGTTCTCCGCCTCAAATTAGTAGTGCCAGTCATTTATCTAACTCCTTTCGGGGGAAATTTTTGAATTGAAATAACGTGACTTCGGTTTTGAACCGGAAGTTCGTAAATAGTTAATTGGGGCCTCCTGCCCCTAGTTTAAGGAAAGACAGACGGACGACAGTGGGAATTTATAGATTTGCAAATTTTTCAAGTTGCAGTCCAAAAACAAGTCGATCAGAAAACAAAACCAAAACTGCATGTAAGGTGAAAATCTACACCGAAAAAATAATTAAAATAAACTTTATATTAATTTTGCGTTTACTTTTGTCAAATAAAATGAATAAAACTACGACTATGGGGAAATAACTAGTCACTTCTCGACTTACGACGGGATTCGGTTCCGCAACTTCGGACGAGGTGATCGTAACTCGAGAAGTGACTGTAAAACAATGACTTGACTAAATGAAACGGCGACTAAAAAGTCCGTAAGAACCATGGTCTGCGAGGACTAAAAAATAATCCGAAGTAGCAGGAGTCCGTTACAAGGAATGAGTTTTTTTTTTTTTTTTAATAATTTTCTTTTACTTTTGGCCAGACCGACATCAGCAACCGTTTGTTATATCGAGCTTTTATTGTACAAAACCACGTGCGAACCTCAAGGACAGTTTTAGCATTGAAAATAATGCAAAGTTGAAACGTTTTCATATGTGGGTTTTGTATTTTATTACTGTCCAGTTCTAAGTCTAAATTGTTCTTAAAATATTAATAATTCTCTAGTTCAAACATTTTTAATTTCAATTTTGGAAATTAATAGTAACATTTATTATTAAACAGAAATTCTAACTTGGATATTTAAAATTCGAAATTCCACATTAAAAATTCTATTTTCGTAAAATTTCAAATATTTAACATACCTTTTTCTATAATTCGGACAAACCACAGTAGATTAATAGTAAAAATGTAGAAAATACCAAAAAATTAAATGCAACGATACAAAGCGTTGGTAAAACTTTACAGCTCAATATGAAGTATCGTGTGAAGTCGGGTTAAATTACCAGATACCTTGCAATTAGAGTTGGCCCTCGGATTGGTTTATTTTTGCGTCTTTAAGGGGCAATAGAATTGTTTACGAATGCATATTACTCCCTCGAGCTTCATTTAGTCTTGAAAAAGGGTCAAGCGCGTATGGATAGTCAACAAAAGTACACGTGCATTTGTAAACAATTGTAGCACCCCTTAAAAACGCAAAAATGAATCAACCCAAGGGCCGTCTCTAGCTGTGTCGAATATATATACGAAGCGGGTTCTTGGTATTTAGTACGATTACAGACGAGTAGATGTTAGTATTTTAAATTTTTATTTTATAGACCGTTATATTGTTTTGTAATATTTTGTGCGACGCGGGCCGCACAATATACTAACGCGGGCCGCATGCGGCCCGGGGGCCGCAGGTTGCCCATCCCTGCTCTAGACTACCTGTTGTGTATTTTACCTCCAATAGTAGTGTTTCCGTTCATCTTTTGTGCACTGTCTCTTCAGAATTTCGAACTTTTAACTCGACGTTGCTACGAGCCCCTCCAGCGTAGGACCAGACCGAAACCGAAAACTACCTAAAGCTCTGAACTCAAGAACCATTGCTAAATTTATGTAAGCATTTTCGACTAAAATAAACGGTTTCTATGTGAAACGCTTGTTTTCTGCCTCCTCAAAACCGCCACCCACATGCGAATAGCCCTTAGCCATCCCGACGGTTGGGAATAAAAACCCCCCATTTCGGCGAACTTACACATGTACGGGAAGTTGCCATCCACGATAAGTTCCATTGTGGCAAATATAAAGCAATAAAAAAGGCTAAGGTGCTAACGAAACAGAGATCGCGAACGATTGAAGTTGTTGAACAGTTGTTATTAATTTGGATCAATCAAGAACAGTTAGATGGCGATTCTGTTTTGGTGGGCATATTAGTCTTTTATACTCATTTTATATTAATTTCTTATTTTTTCAATATTGAACACTATATTTATTCTCTATAAAATGTGTTTTTTTTGGTATGTATTTTGGAGTGTCTAGAACGAATTAATTGGATTTACATTGATTCACATGGAAATAATTGTTTCGGATAGTTATCGACGAAAACCGAGGTATCACTGTACAGTACATTGTTTTTCTTTCCTTGTGTCTTATTTCCTTTTTTGGCCTACCAAATATTCCGGAGTCTACAATTTGTCCCATCTGATCAAAACATTGAGAACTGCTGTTGTACAGTCTTTACCCTGCCAGTGTCTAGCAAAACAACAAAATAGGACATTACCAGACATGCTCCATTAGCTTCGGGAATAATAGGGCTAGAATAGTAGTATTCCCAATGAGATGTCGAGGAAAGTAAGATAAGAAAGTAGTGAAGGAATATTTTATTGTAAATACAGAAATTAACCGTTATTTATAAAACAGTGGGGCCACTGAAACTTTTTCTCTTGGAAAGGGATGATCTGTCTCTTCTTTTCTTATTTGTCTTTTGCATCTGGAGCTGGGAGCAAAGGCACCAAGAATGGAGCCTGCCCAAAGACTTTTGGTTTACTAGTCCATGGTTTTGATAAACTCGACAGCAGAACAAAACTGCGTCCACCAGTAGGAATCTTCTCCGGCCAGTCTGCGGGCATAAAAGGTGTCGACATACTGGACGGTGGACAGCAGCGAAGAGGGATTGGCCTTGATCAGGACAAAGACTAGCACGGGAACAAAATCATCGGCGGCCGGCACCGATTCATCACTAGCCATGCTCAACAAGTTCATAATGGTATTACAGCATTTCAGTACACACTGGATCTTATCCCGGGGAGTCTGTTGACCAGCAAAACACACTTCGTTAGTGATTGCAGGGAGAGATGGGTGCCAGACCAGACAGAACAATGCCCATCATCCATGGAGGGCATTGTTTTGTCTGCCCAAGAAATTTCAAAGTTGACAGAGGGAGAGCAAAGACCGCCAAGCCACTTTTAATGACTACAGATGAAAAAATATTGATGGATTGGCCATCCGTCTGTCAGATAAAAATCAGACTTATAGCATGGCAAAAAAATACGCATCTTACCTTGAAGGCATTGATGGTGTAAATTTCAGCTTGAGCAGAAGGCCATGGGCATTCATGATGATAAATCTGCATGAATTAATACCAGTTCTGTTAGTTCTTATAAAACAAATTTACTGCTTAATGGATGATCTCACCTTGGGAATCCTCAGGTCCTTGTGTGTGGGTGCAATGACTTTAGAGAGCTTTTGCATGTGCTGGTAAAGAATTCTGAAAAAAAATTTTGTCCATTAATGTAGTTCTTTGCACCAAGGTAAGTACATTTAGAGGCTTGCTTACAATATATGTATCTGTCCACCACTGCATTCAACTACAGCATTTTAAGGCTAGAGGGCCAAGTGGTCAAGGTGGCAGCCTATCACTCTGAGGGACCAGGAATTGAATCCAGAAGAGTCGAAAACTCCCCAGAAATCTTTTGGGGGTGATCTGTCCAGATAGTTGGGCACCATCTCTCACCACCTGGCTGCCCCATTGTGGGCCTGGCCAAACCCATAATGGGCTGGCTTGCCAAATATTATTAATGACGCACACAAGTGTTGACCATTTGATCTGTTCCTGATAGAATGAGCTTTTCTTTCTCCCTTTTTAGTTAGAAAAGACCCACTTAGTGCCCACAGGGCAGAGGATTAAGAAACTACAGCATTGCCACATCAATTATTGGCTTGCTGGAATAATGCATTGCAATAAAGAGGAAACTGCCTAGAGTGCTTCCTGGAAGGACTTCTATGGGGGAAAATGGAGTGTATTCAAGTCTTAGACACACAAAACCCAGAAAACTCAATGGCCAACCCATTGGTCAGTCACAAATCCAGCATGATGTGCTATCAATGGGCAGGAACCTGGCTCAGTTGGTTTATCCAAAGGATCACATGTTCAATGGTTTTAGCCACACAACCACCAGTATTCAATAGTTTTGTCCACTTGACCCCAGTGGGCCAAACAAGTATTTTCTCTCAGTAAATTTGTATGATGTAATGTATAGTAACAGAGACAATACTTTTCTATAATACCAAAAATAATGATTTTACAAGATAATCAATATTTTAAAAAATGGCACAAATAGGGCAAAAAAATTAATGATTACACCAAAAGTTCCACAATCAACTCAGCAGAGACTTTATAATAAAGAATAGCTCTTGATAAACATGCAAGGAGTAAAATTACAACAAAACTGGAAAAAAACATCACTAACAATTCATTTTGAAATGCAAAAGCATTCCAAACATCAAACGTACAATTCATAGACCTGATGTTGGCCTATGAATTGGGCCAAAACTGTTTGTTACTACATTAATCACTCTTGCTGGAAAAAAGTAAAGGCTTTAATTTACCTTTAAATAGTGAAATAGCATTTATTAATATGGCTCTTTGATACTAATGTTTCGTTATCATTATTTCAATAGTCTTGAATAAAAAGTGGCTGTAGAATGTAATGGAGTGGCGTATTAGTGATATTGAACATTATAATTTTACTTGATAAAATTTGCATAGGCCACCCCAAATATAAAGCAAGTTCAGTTTCTATTGTTTATGTTCTTTACTGAAATATGTTCTGTAAAAGAATCATATTTTATGCTGGGTTATGATAACTTATACAAGCAATAATTTAAAATGAATTACTGTCGATTCTGCTTAATTGGGACATGGGACTAATCCATTTTGGCCCAATTAAGCAGCTGCCCCAATTAAACATACTAATAAGAAATTCTAAACTAAGTAACACATAGGTAAATAAATAAGTAGGTAAACAAATAATAATTGGGTACCTATTTTAATGCTTTATTAAAAAAAAAATACAGAAAATATTTGTACTATAAATTTTCCAGACTCATGACAACAGATAATTGATTTGCATTACGCTAGTGTTGCCAAATATTAATGACGCACACAAGAGTTAACCATTCAATCTGTTCCTGACAACACAAGCTTTCCTTTCTCCCTTTTTAGTTAGCAAGTGTCTGGGTTCTTCCAAAAGTCACCTTATGGCCTTTCTTTAAGCAGTTTCCTTTACTTCAAGATGGCCACTTCAGCAGGAGCATCTGTAGAATCTGCCAGCTCCAGATGCAGGTCCCAACGATTGGATGGCTGCAGTCTGAGTGTAAACATAATCATGCATACAACACCTTCCAAGAGAACTTTAGCTGTCTTCCAACTTGGTTGAGACCTTGAAATATTGTCTGTGGATTTTTGTCCCTTCGCTTTCAAGGAGATTGTCCAATCCAATCCAGAAAAGGGTTAGTAGCTTGCATTCAAGTCTGCCTAAGATGGGATCCCGATGTGATACATCCCGCTATGCTGACCCCCCTCTGGAAAAATGAAACTGCCAGAGAGAAAGAAAAAATTTCTTTGTTCCTGCCAACCGTCAAGCTTATGAGACATTAGTGTACGTAGTGTTGACATATTTTAGGGATCTTCTGAAAGTATATCAAAAAATTGCTAAATTATTAATAAAGCGAAAAGTTGTCTTAATTAAGCATTTAAATTATGTATTTGTTTGGTTTCCATTCTTTGAGATTTAGCCCAATTAAACGGCTGCCCCAATTAACCCTCTGTAAAGCCTATAAGACCGCTCCTACCTCAGCCCTCCAGGTTTTCTCCTTCCTCGCCTCACCTCAGAACAATGGGAGAAGTGTGGAGGTGGCATCTGCTAAAGAATGGGTATATTGACAACCCAAACAGCGACATTTATAAATTTATTGAGATTGGGCTTCTTCCTAACCTGGATGAAACGCCTTATGCAACAGCTTATGACTGGCCTAAGTGCCAAAAGGAAGACCATGGAGTTTCAAAGTGAGTTCCTCCTTTGTGATTAAAGACTGCAAGGACAGCAACTATACTTACCAGGCGTGTTACTGGTTGGCCAACTTCTGTACCATTATGCAAACTGAGCAATATGCTATTTACCAAGCCTTCATACATATCAATAAATCTAGCATCAAAAACCAGCATATTACAATATGCTCTGACAGCCAGACTGCCATCAAAAAGCTGGCTAACAACATTGGCCCTCTTTCAGGTCTTATCAGCGAGGAATTTAAAAGCATCCACAACAACAACGTGGCTCTCTCTTGGGTCTGTGGTCACACTGGCATCGAAGATAATGTAAAGGTAGATTCCCTAGCTAAGTAGGCAGACAGCTGCCTCTTCAGCTTACCACAGCTATTTGGAGGTTTCTGACACTGCCATCAAGTCAGTGATTCACGACACTGCAATCCAGATCTGGCAACGTGAATGGGAGGATAGTGACATGAGTAGGACTACCTTCCATTACTTTCCAAACATCCTCTCCAAGCTGCACACAAAATTTTTCCATACCAACTTCCATATCACCCAGCTTCTCACTGGGCATGGGAATCTTAGGCAGTATCTACACTGCTTCAGACATTGCAACAATCCCTTCTGTGACTGTGATAGCAATGCCGTGCAAGACCCATCCCATCTGATCTTCCACTGTCCAAAGTTCGTTAGCCATAGGACAAATTTGGAACAGACAGTCATTGTAAAAGGTTTCAACTGGCCTTGCGGAAGACTTAGGACTCTTGTGGAAAACAAGGCCGTTTTTACCACTTGAGTGCTTCATCCTTGATACTGGTGCCTTGGATCCTACTTTTAATAACTAGGATATAGGATTTTTGTTCTGTTTACTTTATTACCCTATTGACCGGTTTGTATTTTGTATGTGGTACCCCACATATGGGTTTATGTATTTTATCATTACTGCTAACGTACTGATTTACTGCTTTATATTGTATTGTATATTGCAGTGCTATTCAATCTATGAGTCGTGACTCCAAATGGGGTCGCGGAAAATTACCTTGGGGTCGCACTGTTAAAATGTTTGAATACTATTGGTATATTGTATCATGCTTAATGTATTTCATTTCACTTATTGTATTTTAAGCTTCTTGTATTTTATCCTACTTTGTATTTATAATTACTCTTGCTCTGTTTCTTTATATCCTATTATGTTATTTTATTGTATACTTGGTGATTGCATGGCTCCATCAAACCTGTGTGTGTTGCAACATTGATGCCTCACATTGTCAATTCGATCTAATGTATTTATTGGCTATGTAAGTAATCTTGTGTTACTCAGTATTGGCTCTATGGGGATCAATCGTTGCTCCCTGGTATGGTATGGCTGCATTGTACTTTCTCTCAGCTGTGTTACCATTTTTATAAATCAGTATTCATTCATATGTAATTACTGCATATTGTAATTGCTCACTGGGATTAATCTTGTCACATGTCAATTATTGTATACTGTACGTTACTTTTGTGTATCGCTTGTAGTTTGTAATTTTAATTTAATAAATGTGGGGGCCGATGCTCATGACTACCACTTTTCACCATCCAACATGTTATCCTATCTTTCTTTATATTTCACCTTCAACCCTTCTCATAAATTTCTTTTCTATCTTAGCTAATTTTCATACTCGGTCAATACCTCTGAGTAGTGCCGAGTCTTCACCCCCTTTTATGCTACCAACATGCCCCAATTAAGTGGAATTGACTATATTACATTGCAAGCTCAAACCATACTACACCCTCCATGCTGTAGATTTCCACATATTCCAGATATTTAAGATGTGGGGTTTGATGTTTGATGCAATAATCTTGATTGATCAAAGCCCACAAGTACACCATCATCCCCTGCATAAGCAGCAAGTGCCGTGTTGAAAAGCTTTTTTGTGATACTACAATGTTATTGGCATTGTTCTTTGATCCTTATCTCAAGAGTCCTCACGATGGCCGTAACACAGTCTAAGATACAGTCTAATATGGGATCAGTTAGTGGTATGGTGTGCACTCCTGGTGAGAACATCTCCTTGAGGGGGTCTTTGGTAATTTCTCTATATGGCATTTGCTTTCTTGTTATATGTAACAGCCATCAAGTCACCTTCCCATTGTTGTGGTCGGTTTCTAGGTTGTCGATGCTGTTAAATAGTGTGTAAATCACAATAATCAGTTAAGACTAATGTGAAGGTGAATGATTACCATATGAGAAGGAAGACAGAGAAAAGTTACTTAACAATAAGTTTATGTACAAGTAGAATATTGATATACACAAAAATTTACAATGTTGTTCACCAGGTCACACATACAGACTCCGACAAAGTATATAGCAGACATGGCAAATGCAGCTCTTTTTGAGTTACGTGCGGCTCTTGCTGAAAATGTTAATTTCTGTTTTTTATTATTATTTTTACAATTTTGTTTTTATAATTTTGTGAAAATATGCTTATTAAAAAAATTCAATATTTGTTTTATATTATATTTATATTATATAACAAAATCGTGCGCCTTACCATACTATCTGCCACGACAGTACAGAACTGCGGCTCCCATGCATTTTGCAAAACCTACATTTCAGCTCCCACTGAACTCTTGCTTGCCCACCCCTGCTATATAAGGTTTGTCTGTACAATGAGTTTGCTATAGTGGTGGTCCCTTCAGTCAACCCAGACATGCGAGTCTCATATCGAAACTAGTTATTGGGCAATGTCCCACTACCATCAATTGATTTAAACCAACAAAACATTCCAATCACCTGGTTGGTATTTCAGCCAATGCAAACAGATTTCTTCACTTCTGGTCTAATAATACAAGTCAGTATAGGTATTGCTTCCACTGCACAATGCAGTCCACCAGAACACTTTAACACACAAAGAAAAAAAAAAGAACCAAGGGCTTTTTCCTTCACCTACCTGACCTCTCACCTGTCAGAAAAAGAATGTCGTGTTGCCAGTATTTAAAGTAATGTTGCCACATTACTTTAAATACTCTTTTCCTCTTCATGTGTGCTGCCAAGCCCTTATACTGTAAACAAAAGATAGAGCCCAAAAACCTACAACGACACAATAGGCACCCTAATAAGAGTGGCTGAATAACCATACAGTATGGCTAACATTTTGATGAACTTCATCTCTATATCCTTATCTTGAAGGGACATACAGTGGGTGAAGGCCCTTCTAACCAGAGAACAAAAAGCACCAGTCTTGTATTTGTAAGGATCACATGACCATTAGGTATATAGAGTTGACAATATGTTTCCTTACTGTAGATCTTTGTAGTAAGCTGTTCATTCATCATAACTATTAATAACACATCAAAGACTGCATATCTAATCAATAAAACAAACTCACAACACCTTGTAAATGAGCAGCCAAATTTATTATCCTCTAATGTTTTCGATCATGTTGAATGACCTTTCTCAAGAAAAAATTAAGAAAAAATATAAAAGTAAACTCACGCCAAAATTGTATATACTTCTGATAAATAGCACTGAGTTCAGCGTTAACGTAAATTCTTCTTTTTACTGCAAGCACTTTCGACAAAATTACGTTTGTTCTTTATTCGCCTGAAGACGACGAACGTAATTTCGTCGAAAGTGCTTGCCGTAAAAAGAAGAATTTACGTTAACGCTGAACTCAGTGCTATTTATCAGAAGTATAAAAATTAAGAAAATTGAACACTTAAAAAATTTGCATTTTCGAACGTATTTTAAAAATATTCTATTGCAACCATGTGCACACATGGTTGCAAGGAGTACCTAACTAAAGTTCAAGTCAATTTATAATATTTACCAACCCTTCACCATGACAAATAAATTTCTGTGATAATAAAAATACCTACAGTAGAGCATCAATTATCCGACCTCCGATCAACAGTCACATTAGTTAACCGACCGCATTCTAGTCGGCAAATTCAAATGTCTGCTAGTGATGTGGCACTACAATATTTGGCATGTCTTGGCTACTTTAATATTATTTTTGTTAAATTTTTGCATGTTTTAGCTGGCAACACTGGCTCGACCATGAAAGGGAGGCCAGTATTTAAATCAGGCTTAATTTTTTATTTTGTCTTTATTTTTGTATTTATTTTGTGGAAAATAAAGAAATAATTTTTGACAATACAATAGCAACGATTATTATTTTTAAAAAATTTTGTTAGGCTTAACATCGATGAAAATTCAACGTGAAGTAGGTTAATAACGATATACTAATATAAATAATGTATTTTTTCATACTTTTCGGTTATCCATTTTTTCAGTTATTCGACTAACCCCAGTCCCCAATTGAGTCGGATAATTGATGCTCTACTGTATTAACTTAAAGAACTTTTAAACTATAAATGTCAACAGATGTTTTCCTTCAGTGTTGGCACATATCATGTATTAAGACAAAACAAGTAGTTGGCTGGAATTTGAGTTCATCGCTTCTGTTTGGATGAATGGATAGTGTCCATTCATGCAAACAGAAGGAACAGAGTTTGAGCTGTATTTTTATTTTCTTTAATTCTATTTTATTTTGGAGATTATGTTTAGTTAGGACAAAGATTCTCTTACTTACCCAAAGTAATATAATGAATGAACAAACAAAAAAAAAAAAAAAAAAAAAAAAAAAAAATTAACTCACCGATCTGATGAAGCACCATAGGAAAAACTAATGCGCAATTGCACTTTCCCGACTCGGAAGTTCAAAGGAAGTTCTGCAGAGTGGGGGGAGACCCCACACGCATTAATGTTGAGGACTCGCTAAACCTTAAGCAAAGACATCTCAAACATGTAAGAAATCTTAACAGAAAGTTATGTAAAAGAATTTAGTGAAATTGTCGGGAAAAATGCTGACCAGGGAGAGAAAAAAGATTGTTAGATGTTAAATATGTAAATGAGGGGTGGTTCCAGCAAATCATTGTGACGTTACCTCACAGCATAAAACAAACCGGAGGACGAGGTGAGCTTCCAGAGCGTTCGAAGAGAGATTCCAAGGAGATAATCGAGGTGAATTGAAGTAGTTGCTGAGTGATAGATTGAAAGAGAATTCTTGGAGATTGAAAGAGTTGGATTTGAAGGAGTTTTGGCTAGAAAAGGTTCCTAGTATAAGAGGTAACAAATAAGATTCTAGTTGGTTAAGATTCTTTGTACATAGTTATAAGTTGATTGACTTTGTCGGATTTCAAAGGGAAATAGCTTTAAGAGAGTAGAATTTAGGCGGTAAGTTATTTCAAATTTTGTCGGTCTTTGAGAATTGTCTTTATCGAAAAAATTGTTGTTTTGAATTTTACTACTTGTATATAGTGCTATTTAATAGTTTATATTAAAACTTGTTCTTTATTGATCTCAACTTATAATTTAATTTTTTTGCAGCCCACAAGTCCAGGCCTGAATTTCTAACCGTGAACCTGCATAAAGTACCCATTAAGTTAACGGTCATAAGTTTCAACCAATAGTTTCACCAACGGTAACGGTCCATTTTTTTCACTTGTTTTCAATAGAAATGGATAAGTACTTTACAACACAGCTGACCACTTTGCTTAACATTCTAAAAGCTACTAACTGAAAAAATTTAATCTCAACTGCTAAAATAACTGGGGAGGTGCCAAGGCCTCTTAGTTTTTCTCTGGGTTGAGACTGAATTTTTCCAGTTTTATAACTAACATTTGTAAATACATGTCAAAAGTAAAATAAGTTTAGGATAATATTAACATCAATATATACACATTTATGATTTTAGCCACTGCCAAAAAAAATTTATTTTACATGTTTTTACATATTGAATGGATAAGAGCCTACAATAAAAGGTCAACTCTGCTATAAGACTTTTTTCCTGAGGCATAAAAAAGATGAAGGATGAAAAATCCCTGTGTTTTCTTCTGTTAGTATCTTGTGGAAATTTTTTAAGTATAGGATAAAGTGTATTGCAATGAATGTACAGTACTTATATACAAAAATTCATCCTTTGGCATTGCAGCATGTCCAGAGGAATGCAATTGTGTTTGAAGATTTTCACAAAAGTTTAATTCTGGATTTTTCCATTATATTTAGTAGTTTTATCCTGGTGGTTTATGGTGTTTTCCTTTGCAAATAAATCTTAATAATTTATAATTTTGTAAGTGTAACTGTCTTAGAATATAACTGAAGTTAACTTTACAGTAGCTTCAAAAATTTGATGTTCAAAATTAACCAAAGATATTATGTTTTTAACAAATTTGTTTTTTGTTAAATTAACTTCTGTGACTTATTTTAATTTGGACCCCATAATTCCAGTTCTATTTACACTACTGGTACAGAAGTCTTTGTTAGACAAGCGGTAGCTATTTCTTTAGACATGCATTTATCCAAAAACAAAACTAAATTGAAAAAGCATTGTGGTCTGCCGATTATATCTTAAGATTGTGTAAAGGAGAGACTTACTGATCTCGTAGTTTGTCTCCGTCGCCATTGGGATACATGGCATGTATGTATATTTGACTCATAATAGTTCTCTCTATGACTGATTGCGCATACTCCAGCTGCACCTCACTAGCACCTAATTAAACAAATAATGCAATTGACAAATAGTTAAATAACTTTAAGGAATAAATTGCAGATATACATACATACATACATAGATATATATATATATATATATAAATATTACCATGCCATGTGGGATCCAGTTCCATATTAGAAAATAAATAATGTAGAAATTTTTCTACCAAGTGTGCCTGAAATACAGAATATGTTCTAATTAAAAATAAAAAAATAAAATAGCAAATTTTTTTGAGACAATCAAAAACATAGTCAAAGAATTTAATTCTGTCAAAAGACAGAAATTTCTTAATATTTACAAATTAATAATGCAGTAAAAAATTTTCCAACAGTCTGACAAGATACCCATTGACAATAAAAAAAAGTAGTAATAACAATGGACTTAAAATATGCACATTCCTGGAGAGAAATGACAAAACCTGATGAGCAGCAAGTAATGAATAAAACCTGACACATGTAAATAAAAAATATTTGGGACACAAGTTAAGTTAGAATTAAAATAAAGCTAAAAATTATGGAATGCAGGAAAAATGTAAACAATAATAATCAATGATTTGTTAAAATGTAACGGTCCGCAATCTTTTTTCTTCTATTCTCTGCCCACTCCATTTCATATGCCCTTTCCACCTTTGTCCAGCATTATGTCATTGATTGTAATCATGTCCAGACCATCTCTTGTTCAGTATTGAAGTAAAGATCCCTGCTCAGGGAAACTGGTCTGGAAAACAGAAAGGAAATATTCAAGGAGCTCAAACGAAGAGAGCTCACTTTGGATCAAGTCTTGGTCAAGGATGGAAGTAAGAACCTGGAAGGACCTAGCTGGACAAACCTTGGAAGATGTTCCTGAGCTTGAGTGAGTAGCAGCGCTGGGCCAAGAGAAAGATTTGTGTGAAGAGGCATAAGAAGCTTCAGCTAAAGCTCGAGGATATACGAAGCGGAGACTTGAAGTGTTCAACCACCTACTAGAAAGATATTGTTTGTATATTTAGTTTAGGCATTTTAGAAATAATTGTAATGCAGTTATCATTAGTCCCACTATTGTAATTTAGTTTAATTTAATCTTCAGGCATTTTTGTTTTAATTAATTATATTAGTATATGGTTGTCAGGATGTATGCAAATTCAATTTGGTACCTTTCAAAAAAGAAATAGACAATTTGGTACCTTACTAGATTAACTGATATCTTTAGATCTAGTAGTGACAGTTCATTTTATTAAAATTATTTTTGTTCATTAAAAGGTGGTTGTGTGCACCTCTTTTGTCACTATCCCCAACAAAAATTCATAGGTCACTTTGAAACTTAACAATAAATACTGGGATGATGATAGCCAATAACAAAAGCTAGCTGTTCACAAATACTGATACAAGAGGAAAGTTGCAAAGGATATAGATAATGTAAGTGTGTATATAATTATTTTTACATCCGAGTAGAAGCATTTGTTGAAAGAGAGAGTAATAGGATTAAATGATCATACTTTACATTTTATCAAAATTACATGACAACCGAATACAGAGGCAGTGATGGCAATCCATTTTGACTGCTGCCTGGGCCAAAGTAAGGAAAATTGTTTCCCCAGCTCAAGTAAATAAAGATAGATGATACTGATCATAATTTTGTCAGATAAATCAGTGTTCGTAAGTGATCGTGAATTGCCTCCCGTTATCACCGTACGTGTATTTAGATAAGACACAAAACTAATTAAGTAAATTATTTAGTCTGTCGATATGGATATTGTGAAATCTCAAATGGAAACTTTGTCAGAAGATTCGCAGGGAAATATTAATTATATTTCATGAAAGTTAAAGCTAAATCTTACGCTGAGATCGAAGGACTTGTACAACGTTGCGAACGGAATCATTCTTAAACCTGAAGATGTGAATAATGCGGCAGATGTCGCAGCGTGGATTAAAAAGGATTTAGACGCTCAAACTTGTATAGGTTTAAATGTGAGCAGTAATATCGCAAAGAAAATTGCAAATTGCACCTCTGCGTATAGTATGATACACAAATTAGAAACCTTGTATGGTAAAAGGTCCGATCTCACAATTGAAGGACTACAGAGAAATTTTTTTAATTATAAGTATGATTCAAGTAAGTCTGTAGTGGAGAATTGCTTATCAGTTCAACAATATGCAGAAGACTTAAAAGCTGAAGGAGAAACAATTAAGGAAAGCTGGATTATAACAAGAATGCTTGGAATACTGCTGCCGAAACTATATCACTTCAGGACGTCATGGGATAACGCTAATCCAACGGACAAGAACATCGACACTTTAATTGAGCGACTTCGACTGGAAGAGGACAGATTGAAGGAAGACGACAAGAAGGAACCAATCGCACAGAATGCCCTCATTTCAAAACAGAAAACGCAAGGTAACAAGGACAGAAGTCAGCAGAAAAATTCAGGAGTCGAATGTTTTAGATGTGGACAAAAGGGACATGTAAAGAAATATTGCAAGAATAAGCCGTGTCAGAAATATTTCGAATATTGCAGGAAAACCTACAATTGTAACAACTGCAATCAAAAGGGCCATTTTGCAAGGGAATGTAAAAATGAGAAGTCAGACGAATCAGACAAAGGAGATAAGACCAAAGGACAACGACGAGCTCTTGTCACTGTAGGATTGACGTCTACGAAAATAAATGACAAAAACTCAAGACGAAACTGACAGGATATTTGGTATCAAGATAGTGCTGCCACACAGCACATGACCTTCAGAAAAGAATGGCTGACAAACTACAAAGCGCTGGAGGAGTATACGAATATGATACTCGGGAACAACACAGAAACCAATGGAATCGGAGTAGGTGACGTCGAACTCGAGGCCTTTAATGGAAGGGAATGGTATCCAGCAACCGTGAAAGACGTTTTATATGTTCCTAATATATCATTCAATCTATTTTCAGTTACCCAAATGTTGGATAAAGGATTTATTCAGACTGCCAATGCCAACAAGTCAGTTATCGAAACGGCCGTTAGAAAGGAGCAAATAGCAGTAGCACAACGACTCGAAGGATTATATCAAATGATGTTCCGCAGAGAGGTCACAGGAATGTGCATGATGACCAACTCAATCAAAGTCTGGCACGAAAGACTGGCACATCAGAATGTGAAGTATTGCAAGAGTATTTTGGACAGAAACAATATAAGATATATTGATGACTGGGAGAACAACGTTTGTATTGGCTGTGTCTACAGCAAACATCATCATCTCTCTCGCCCAAGAAATAACAAGGTAGCGAAGGAAGTATTGGATCTGATACATGCTGACTTAGGTGAAATGGATACCTTATCTCTGGGAAAGGCAAGATATTTTCTCTTATTCAAGGACGACTTTTCTCATTTTAGAACTGTTTATTTTTTACGAACCAAGGACGAAGCCCCTGCAGCATTGGATAAATACATGAAACTAGTTGAAAATCAATTTGGAAGAAAAGTGAAAAGTCTAAGGTCTGACAACGGGACAGAAATCAAAAATTCGACTACCAGAGAGTTATTGAAGGAGCTTGGAGTTTTACATACCAGAACAAACACACATACACCTCAGCAGAATGGACGAATAGAAAGGGAGATGAGCACCATACTAGAGTCAGCTCGATCTGTTTTACATGCCAGGAATTTAAGCGAGGATCTTTGGGCTGAAGCTATTAACTATGCTGTATTCACCATTAATCAAACAGGAAAGAACTCTGTAGATGACAAAAGTCCTGCCGAACTTTGGTTTGGACGTATGGTAAACATCTCAAAACTAAAAAGTTTTGGCTGTGAGTGTTGTGTGTTGATTGAGGATCATAAAAGGAAAAAGATGGAGAGAAAGTCTATGAAAGGAATCTTCGTCGGATATGATCTCGATTCACCCTGTTATAGAATCTACTTGCCAGATGAAAAGGAGGTCGTCTGCTCTGACAATGTGATTTTCAATGAAGAGTCTGAAACTAAAGGAAGCACTGCCGAAGTCGAGACCTGCATGAAAGAAAAAGGAACAGGAGAGAAGATAGAAGAGCCTGAAACTGAAGACGAAACCGTGGAGGATTCGGATGATAGATGTTCACAGAATCATTCACGATACATCACTCTAGAAGAAACCGATGAAGGACCAGAACCGCCAGAGGAAACTCAACGAAGTTTACGAGATCGCCGAAAACTAAAGACTCCAACCAGATTCAACAATTATGAGATGGGACTTACTCACAACTATGCCATGATAGGAGAAACCGAGGATATTTCAGTTAAGGAGGCTTTGAAGGACAGAGGATGGTATAAGGCTATGCAGAATGAGTACGACAGCCTGATCAAACTGAAGACTTGGAGCTTGGTGGAACCTCCAAAGTATGCAAAACCTCTTACATGCAGATGAGTGTTACGTCGTAAGCAGGACGGCAGGATGAAAGCCAGACTTGTTGTGAGGGGATTTGAGCAAAGACAAGGCATTGATTACTCAGACACCTTCAGTCCCGTAGCCAGACATGCATCTATCAGACTCGTGCTCAGTCACGCAACATCCAGTAAAATAAAAGTAACAGTTTTTGATGTCAAGACAGCTTACCTACATGCCAATCTCAAAGAAGAGATATATATGAACCAGCTGGAAGGATTCTCTGATGGGACAGAAAAAGTTTGCAAGCTTGAAAAGAGTCTGTACGGTTTAAAGCAAGCCACCAAAGATTGGAACGACAAAATCTCTGACTTTTTTCTCATGATAGGATTCGCTAATACCGACGACGATCCGTGCGTTTATTATAACGACGACAGAAGTGTGATAATAATATTAGTTGTAGACGACGGGTTCATTGCCGCCCAAAATGAGAGGACATTTTCAAGATTCTGAAGTTACTGAATGACAAGTTTGAAATTACTTATAAAAGGACTTTACAATCACACATGACATACTTAGGTATGAAGATCAAAGTGTCGTCTGAGGGAATTTTTGTGAGTCAACCTGATTACACAGAACGAATATTAAAACGATTTGGGTATGATCAAGTGAACGCCATGAATACACCGATAGAGCCAGGAATGAAAACGAATTCTGAAAATCTTGTCAATGACCAGCCACTAGAAAAACAAAATCGTTACCTTGAAGCCGTCGGAAGCTTACTTTATTTAGCAACAATTTCCCGCCCAGATATAAGCTACGCCATCAATTATCTGAGCAGATTCAGTAATCGACCCATGAAAAGTCACTGGAAGATGATTAAAAGAATTTTTCAGTATTTAAGAGGAACTACACATTTTGGAATATTTTTTAACCGAGATCCGAAATTGATAGCATATACAGATGCGGATTACGGAGGAGACGCCAATAGTCTACATTTCACGAGTGGAGTTCTTATCATGAGAGGAGGTCCAATTGTATGGTATTCAAGAAAGCAGCGTCTCGTGGCGAACTCAACAGCTGAAGCCGAGTACCGTGCAGCAGTTTTATCTATCGACGATATCTGCTGGGTACGAAGAATAGGAATTGAACTGAGATTATTAAAGAATGATAAACCCACCCCGTTACTTGTTGACAATCAGTCGGCAATTCACATGCTTAAAAACGCTCACCAAGGAAAGATAACCAAGGGTAAAAAGCATATTGAGATTCAGAGAAAATTTATTCAGCAGCATATTGGCACGACTGTTGAACTGCAACATATTAAAAGCGTCGATCAGCTTGCCGACATATTAACAAAACCTTTGAATCGTGTAATATTCGAAAAGTTACGCTGTAATATGATTAAGGAGGAGTGTTAAGGTTAATCATATTCGTCATTGTAAACTGCGCTTTAGTTAGGCGCTATCCGTTCATTTTTGTGTCTGACCGTCAAGGGACTGCTCGGGATCGAGCTTCATAATTTGAAACCTGACCTTGTCGGTTATATATATACAAAAAGTAAATTATTTACAAGCTAAGTCTTTGTCTATTGTCTGATAAATGTACACTTTCGTTTTGTCAATTGTTTACGATAGGAGGCGTTCTTTTGTGTAAGATCCAAGTTGGATGTATGTGAGTTAATAAATGTTCTTGTTACTTTCGTCTTGCCCTTTTTTTGATTCGTTCGTGGTTATAAGAAATCACCACATTCCCTCGTCTCCCAGTGACAATTCAAAACCTTTCAGGGTGCAGGAGACGTCATTATTGATGCTTAACCCAATCCCGATCACCTAAAATTCCTTCAAACTTGGAATTCTCCACCATAATTCTAGCATTTTGTTTCCTGTTTTGATGAAAAAACTTTTATTGTTTAAGTGAGACTTTCAAAATTAAAACAAAGAGAGATTTAATAGTGAGAACTTAACTGTCCAGCTGGATATTCATAATCATGAACATAGAATTTTTATTAAAAAATTACTTTTAGCTGTTGGTATAATTAAATTAACTAAAAATCTACTAATGTGAGGTAGATAACCATCATTACCTTATTATTCTGCTAATTTTAATACTGTTTGTATTAGTAATTCTTACATCAAGTTACCATGTAACATTATGAAGCTGCCTTAAGCCTGTATTCTCTGCACCCATTTAATGTTCAATGATCATACCTTTATAGCAGTTCCTCTATCTTGTATAATTTTAAGTATTATAACCTTTTTATATTAATACCAACTAAAGAGGGACTATTCCAACAGTTCGAAATGCATTTTGGTTATTTCATGTTAATTACTGATGTAATCAATTTTAATGTACACGCCTTTTTTTTTTAGTATTAAATGTACTCCATTGATACCTGGGTGTTTGTGCTTATTATCACTGGTGTGATAAGTCCTTATTATCTATCTCACATTAGTAGATTTTTAATTATTAGAATTTTTATTTCCCATTCAGGATCTCGCAACTGGTGACTAAAAAAATGAGTGTGACAGTTGGTAGAAAAGAGTGTTTGTTCTCTCTTCATATATATGAACAACTTTCATCTTGGCAGGAGTGCAGATTATGTCTATTTTGCAAATAAGGTTTGGGAGAAATAAAAGCAGTTCCATGGAAATTTGTGGTAAAAATAATATAACAACAATAACCACAAAAATATCACAATCAAATGGAGTAGCATCTTGGCTATGCCTACAAACATTATTTGGAAAAATTCACCAAAATGTTGGGATATTGTGTTTTACAAGTGGAATCGGAATGGTCTGTACTTTGTTTCTAATCAATTCAGTCCTTTGTCACATTGCTGCTACTTACACAGTTATATTCATGCAGTAGGAATAAATTGGCCTAAATTAAAAAACATGGCTTTGCTTTTTACAAAAAACCAAATCAAAATAATTGCTTTAGACAGAACAAAAATTAGATTCTGTTTTTATTTTAAAACTCTTTGACACTATTTAATGGGCAAATTTCATGTTGGCTTGAATTAGAATGGAATAGTCACTTGTTTCTTATATGGACTATCTGAAAATAAACAAAATTCACTTAAACTTTTGAAAAGTATGAAAGATATGCTTTTAATATAAACTGTTCCAGCATTAGTACATTTAAATTAAATAAAAAAGAAACTGTTTTAGTATATGAGAATTGGTAAACCATTAAGTCTCCAGTGTGGGAAAGTACCTTATAATGCATCCGACATCGAACAAACATTTTTAAATGATATGAAGGAACACATACTGGAATATGAACATGTTGCAAATTCTGATGAATCCCTATTCTGGCTTGATCTGCCAACCAACTAGTCCATCAAGTTTAAGATGGTTAAGAGAGTTAAATGCAAGACAATGGGAAAAGAAAAATTTCACTTTTCTGTCAAGCTGACTATTGTGTATGATTCCAAAACAAAGGAAGTTTAGAAAAACTGCCAACAGTGATTATCTTTTGAAATTTAAAAAACTTTTGGAAGAAAAAATGTTAATCAATAGACCAACTCAGATGTTTGGCTGTTGTCGAAAAAGATGGTCATTTGTCAGTCCTTAGGTTTAAAGTGGTTACATGTCCATTTGAGATACAAAATAAAATTTTCTTTACATGCAAAGGATTTGTTTTATGGAAAACAAAGACTTAAATGATTTTCACACAGACTAGTGACAGCCATCCATGGTTTTACCTTTTCATCAGAAACTGTTAGAGCTTGGAATTTTCTTATGAATACTTCAATGGTACGTTCCTTTTTCTCTAGAAATGCCCGAACACACAAAGACACCAGGTACCTGCTACACACCAGCTTGTCTCTGGTAAACAAACAAAATATTAATTATTATACACCAAATATATATAAATCCACCTATATTTAATAAATCAGTATGAAAATTAACAAGAAAGTTAACCAATTCATAATTCATGCATGAAATTGTGATATGACTGTTAATCAGAGGGATTGTAAACCAGCAAAACCTCTGCAAAATTGGTACTTGGAATGTAAGATCTATGTAAAAATGAAGTAGACTTGAAGATATAAAAAGAGAAATGAGAAAAAATAAGAACTGATATATTTGGAATCAGAGATGAGATGGCCAGATGGAAGAGATTTTTGGAGCAGAGATTATAGAGTAAAATACACTGATTCACATAATGGTTGGATGGAGAATTTGTTTTAAAGAATAAGATTGGACAAAGAATATTTGGATACCGAGATATAATAAACACACATTAACCTCTTCTCACTCACTGTCACATCCCATATGTTCATGTACAGTGATCACTTATCTTGCTTTAATGTACTGTACCTCACATTTTCAGTGAGGTACCTGTACCGTACCTCACTGAAAAATACTCTAGTAATTTTATTTTAATTTAATATCTCTGATGTGTTCACTGTTGATGTATGTTTATTTCACTAATTCTCCAATAGATGACCTGTCACATAAAATATTAATATCCAAACAAAAACATCTAAGATGTAAAAAAATTGTGCAAGTAAAAATTTATGAAAATTTAGACAATACTTAAAATTTTTGTTAGGAGTTTGTTTTTTCTGTTGTCTAAATCGTTATAAATTTCTACTTGGCGTAATTTTTTTACATCTCAAGTGTTTTTGTTTGGATTATATTTATTTCAAAATTTCATTTCTACTTATGGTATACGTCATTCGTAAAATGATAAAAATGAAAGTGAGGAAAAAAAACTGACTCCCGAAAATCACTCGGCATAGATAAAATTTTAAAAATTTAATGGTTGTGTTAGAAGAAATTTTCCCAACAAAAATTATCAAATTTACACTAATAGGTATACAGAAAATTGGAATGAAAATTACAATATGACTGACAATGTCCCATGTGACAATAAACAAAGGAAACTTAACCTAACTTAATTAGTTGTTACAGTAATAAGGCTCTAGATCAAGATAATGGGAGTTTTTAGAAGAAATAAAAATTAAGATGGAAGAATTTAAAAGAAGGGGAGATGATGGGTAAATTAACTTGGGATCTTCTTTGTTGATGATTGTGATGATGGGAAATTCCTTTTCATTCTTACTGACACACACGTGCTACTCCAAAAACTATCTCAAAAGATGTCCGTCTCGTCCTTCTCCATTCCTATATCTCCTTTTTCCTTAGTTCTTCTGACCAATCAGATTCTACCTCTTTTGTTTTAAAAAACACATCAGACCAACCAATAAGAGTAAGACCATATGGACAAAAGCCCAGAAGTACAGTTTTGAAAGAAAAGGAGGGAAGTTAAGAATACAAGGCTTGATCAAGCGATAAAGGTTTTGAGAAGGGTTGAGTTTTGTTGGATGTCTGAAGAAGAAAAGGGTCACGGAAACTTGGACAATCTGGGATAAGAAGGGGGAAGCAAAAATTTCGAAAAAAAAAGAAAAAAATGCAATAATTTATGGGCAGCCCTACTTTCCCTGATTTTCCAGTTCTGTATGGATCCTGCATATTATGAGAGAATAAAAAATTAGAATAGAAATAAAACAAAGAGATATTCCAAAATATGAAAGTTTCCTCCAAAGTAAGCCATGATCTATCAAATCAACAGCATTTGTCAAATCAAGCAAAGTTAAATATAACTTTCGTCACTTCTGACTGACAAGTAAAACTAATTCTATAGTACAATCTAAAATATATATATATATAGTTATGGCACTGATAATATATACACATATATATATGTATATATTATCAGTGCCATAACTAGGTAGGTGCAACAGGTGCACCCGCACAAGGCCCACTTGGAAAGGGGGGGGTCCAAAATGCATGTACAGTGGAACCTTGCTTAAAGAGCATAATTTGTTCCAAAACCTTACTCATAATGCAAACACTCTTTAAGCAAAACAATGTTTTCTATAGAAATTAATGTATAACATGATAATGCGTTCCATGTCAAAGTATTCAAATACTGTATTTACTCGCGTATAAGACGAGGTTTTTATTCATTTTTCACCGATTCAAAAACCTAAGCTGTCCTATACGTGCGAGCAAAGGATCCTTTGCATTTTTGCAATAATTTTTGTGAACCGTATATAGTTCATGCTGCCATTATAGCAGAGTGCTATCGAGGTCAAGGTGAATGTCGCTTTTAAAGAGATGATCCGAAAATAGCTGGTTGCTTAGCAATGATTATAAATGTAGTTTTTTCATATTTGTTAAATTGGTATTTTTAATGAATATTTGTACATTTTGAATCATTAAAAATAAACTTTTTCCTGTCATGTGCATTATAATCTTTTGATTTTGTCATATGTATCAGGTGATAGCATCAAGAAAACATGGTTGTTTGCCTTAATATGTGCATTTGATGATAATTTGTGTGTGATTAAATGAAATAAAATTAGGATTGTATTAATAAATCTAATTTTCTTTATTTTCATCTTTGAAGTCACACCTCGTCCTATATGCAAGATTGTCTTATACGCGAGTAAATACAGTATTTTACATATAACATTTATTCAAAGAAAATTATACAATATACATTGTTAAGTAGCTTGAATCATCATCTTTTCTTCTAGCATGGAATGAACCAACCTGGAATGCAGATTCAATTTGCAGAAAACAAAAAAAAAAAAAAAAAAAAAAAAAAAAACAGATAACAGCATGATGGAGCATGCACACAATCTGGAACTTCCCCTCTCCTCGTCACTCATTATGCGAAACTTCGCTCATTAAGAGAGTCATTAAAAAAAAAAAAAAAATTTTGATTTGCTCGTTATGTGAGGTGCTTGTCAAGCGAGGTCCCACTGTATTTGTTTTATTATTTTCCCAAACCTAATTAATTAAAAGACCTAAATGCAAATTCTTGCACAGGGCACAGAAATGGCTAGATACGACACTGTATATTATATCTTGTTCCTCTGCCAGAAACATCTTGAAAATAAGAAATTAATTTCCTTTTCTGCATCCACAAATTAAATTGTTTCATCAAAATCACTGAAAGCAACTTTCTGACGGTATTTAATAAAGTTATTGGATGATAGTTGAAGAAATCCAAAATACTGCCTTTTTTATAAATTGATTTCAACACAATTGTTTTCCACTCGCGTGAGATAACTTTGTTACGTAATATAAAATTATATAATTTACAAGGGGAACCCGAGAGGTTGTCATCACCAATTTCAACAAAATTTTTATGGATGTATGGACGTAGTATTTACTCATACTTAAACTATGCCAAAACAACAGGATCCATTATTCGGGCATTCTCGAGAAAACCACAATGAAATTTTTATAGAACTATTAAAACATGCACAGAAGTGCCATTTTTGAGTTTATAGCATGCCTGATTGTGTGAAGAGTATTACTGGATGGTTTCAAATCCTGTGTACTAGAATTTTATATTTTTACATTTATAATTATTGAACTTAAACTTTATTATTCATTACAAAATATCAGGGAATTCAAAAATTCTTTCTTGACAATTTAACATTTTCGCCACAAAAAATATACAAGCAATAAACACTTACAATTACTGTTTCGCAAGAATATGACATCAGTTTGAATGGTATTCGTTGTAAAAACTGTTAAATCATAATAGTTTAGTGCATGACGCACCAAAAATCATTGCTACTTCATTCGCACAATCTTTCATTTTGCTTTAAGAGGGTGAAAAACAAACTTCACTAATGTTTTTGAAAGTATTTCTTTGAATGTTATTTCAGACACAAACCATGCATATTTTAACATGTCACAAAAACTAGTGAACGCAACTGATTGTGAATTAAACAGAGAGAGTATATTTTAATCGTATCTTCACAACTGGCTATTTATCAGTTTTAAGGAGATAGCTACAGTTTTGTAATTTTTTGATGAAATTTTTGACCTGTCTGTAAAAATAAATGTCACAAGACTGACAGAGAAGAACATTTCTAATTTTAATAGGCAAAATGAAATGTCTTTGTTGTCTAAAAATTTTGTCATATATTTGGGAATTTGTATGACCACTCCACAAATCTAGTATTAATAAAAACTTTTCATTTTTACATATAGCTGTAATATTTCAATTTAAGTCTTTATAAAGATTTGTTAACTTTCCTGACCTAGGGCATTTGACAATGATGTTTTCAAATCTTGAGACAAGAGAATCAACTTGTTTTTGTACTGTAGGACCATACGTATGAAATGTAATATAAATGTATTGATATGTATAATATAAGAACCAACATAATGTTAAACAAAATGTGATCATAATGTTACATGGAGTGATCAAAATAAAAAAAGAGAAACTTTCAATGACTAAAACTGTACCTAACAAATTTAATAACAAGATGATTAAATTATAAATGTAAAAAGATTCTCATACAGGAAATTTGAACCCATATAGTAACATTTTTCATGCAACACCTTAACTAATCAGACCACGCTGTGAACATGTAAATGATACTTCTGTGCAGGTATTAATAGTTCTAGAAAAGCTTAATTGTGATTTTCTCTATAAAATAATGCCCGAATAGTAAGTCCTGTGGCTTTGGCAGAGTTTAAGTACAAATAAATACTATACATCCAAAAAACTTCATCGAAATTGGTGATGACAACCTCCTGGTTTCCCTCGTTAGAGAGGCACTCACACAACTCAAAGGGAAAATCTTTCAATAACTCATTAATTATATTATCAGAGCCTGAAGACTGAGTTTCTTAAAGCACTCATTGTATTTATTATCTCATCAGAACCTAGAGGTTTGTCTAAAAATGAATCGACAAAGCTTGCTGATTCTGTATACAGTAAGGAAAAATCATAAGCCTTCTTATATAAAACTTTAAATAGTATTCAAACCAGGTCGTTATATCAATCCTCTCTGAAATTACATGTTTGCTGAGAAAATGTTTAATTAAATTCCAGAAAAAAGTTGACAATAGAGATTTTTCCATCATATAATTCAATCTCTCAAAACATCTCTTATGCTTAGCAACACACAAATTCTGAAACAATCTTTTCAGACTTAAACATGTCTCAATAGTTCTATTTAATCCTTTTCTCTTCAGTTGTCTCAGAGGTTGTCTTTTTTTCTGCTGCAATTCTCAATACTCTGTGTCAAACCATGGCATTACCCATCTGGTTGAAAAAGGAATTCTTGAAACTAGACCTGCTTTCTAACCAGAACGAATTATTATAATTATTAATAAATTGTACCATTCATTAATATTACCTACTTCCAACAAGTCTTTCAAGACCAACATGGCTTGATAGATCAATGCACAATTGTCTTTCCAATGTATAACTGAATACTTATTATTATTAGAGAGGATAACCAAACCAGTAATCGCATCAGAAAAATCGAAGGCAGCTGTAACTGGCAGATGATCAGAAAAAATATCATCACAAATAGTAAAAGTATGTAACAAATCTACCATGTTACCATTCAAACAAAAATAATCAATGACTGAAACAAATATGTAAATCTTGCTGGATTATCCTCATGCCATCTTCCATTAACTATATATGTTATCTAATTGAGAAAAGACAAACAGCTAATTTCCTCGTTTATTGGTTAGGTGATCTTCAGAAGACAAACATTTAAAAATTGTCTATTACAGTCTTGATAAGTTGAATCTATCGATTCACCTATCCTGGCATTCTTATCACCCATAATTATTATGTGATAAGCATCTTGAAAGTCAGTTAATAGGCTCTCTAAATCAGACAATATAAATAAAATTATAGTACTGTTCCACTCTCTACTGACACTGGGATTTATAAACTACAATTCTAAAAACAAACCTGTTACCGGTGTTCTTTGTAAAAATCGTCTCACAATCGTCTAACGTTTCCGAACTTATAGAAGTTCTTCTTCAGGTGAAACTGGAAGATTTGAAAAAATAGAATAGAAGATTTAAAAACGAACCGCTTTGTCTAATTCCGTCGTGGCAGACATGCGCTGTAGTGTCTAAATGTTGATTATTGTCTATGTGCGTCTAAAAGGACTTGCCGGGCTGATGAAATGTTGATCTCTTCTTTTTGGTTGATGCAGATATTATTAAAGCTCATTTTATATATAGTGATAGCTTCTAACCACTTTATATGTTCCGGGTGTGGCGTCATTAAGATGATTAGCTTTATCTAGTTCTGCCTTGATATCCTGATCGGATGCGTATATACTTAGCGCCATGTTGAGTTTTCCGTGCTGTAGGTCTGCTTGGTGTTCTTTTAATCTGGTCTTTAACGAGCGCTTAGTAGAACTGATGTAAATGAGTTCTCTTTGCCATCTATTATCCACTAGAGAGATTCGGTTTGTTTTGAAATCTTCTGTTCTATTTTTTCAAATCTTCCAGTTTCACCTGAAGAAGAACTTCTATAAGTTTGAAAACGTTAATGAGACGATTTTTACAAATAATACCGGTAACAGATTCGTTTTTAGAGTTGTAATTTATAAGCAAAATTATCAGGATGGAGAAACCAAGCCCAACAACAACCCTTCAAAATCAGAGCAGGTAGAAGTCTTCAAATCAAATCAATCCAATTATATAATTCGTTGTTAGATAATGCAATCTAAAGGCTCCGAGACTACATCTAATTCCCAGCAAAATACTACCTGAAGACTTTCCGACAGCTAACGTCCTAACTGCTGGGCTCTTAAAAACAGAGATCTGAAAAAAAAAGAATTCTGTGCTACAGTCAAGGATCCACAGATTCATGTTTTTGTAATGCCATAGACATCATATTTTGATATAAAAATCAATAATACTGGGATCGTCAAGCAATCTCTTAAACATACCCTGAAAACAACACTCGCACCTAAAACAATAACCAGTGTGAAAACTCCAAAAAAGCAAACGTTTTTGATTCCCCTCCTGGGATCTTCTCATACCCAGAAAGCTCCAAAGTATAGCTTTGACTAATTGTGTATTGTATCATTTGTGATTAAAAGAAAAATCCTGCTCGACATCAAGCAGAAAATTCAATTAAAAAACAAAAACCGTAATGTTTCCAGCAATAAAAACTATTTAATAACGTTTTCGACTGTTTTAAACAGCCATCATCAATGATATTGCAATAGTTTTTATTGCTGGAAACATTACGGTTTTTGTTTTTTAATAGTTTATCTTTCCAGTACTGGTTTAATTAAGCAGAAAATTCTTAGTCACAGAATGTACAATGAATCCAAGAAAGTGTGAACTGCTATTATCTTCTTTAGAATGGTCAAGTGGAACATTCAAAGCCCCTACATCTATCAAACCTTGCATAAAAAAATCTAATACAGTACATCAATTATTTTCTTATCAATCACCAAATATGTATAACATATATCTTCCATAACTAGGACTTCATCCCTTAAACCCATTTCAGTTGGGATCTATAAAATTAAATCAAATTTTTTCTCCTAATATGCAAGTTATAACACAAATCAGTAGAAAACAAAATGATAGTAGTAACTGATGATCCAACTGACTTCCTAGCATTCAAAAAAACTTTTTCAATGAGATTACAAAATACACACACACTTTCTCTCTCTGTGCCATATCAGAAATGCTGACATTGGCGAGCTCCTGGCACAGGTTAATGAGTGATTAATTAAGGTGCCAAGGTGTTTCCTGTTACAACCAGAAAGTTACAACCAGAGTGATTCCCCGTTGCCTTCTCTGGTGCGCAATGTTACATGAGGGAAAATGCCTTCCGGGAGGTCTTGTAAGGGAAACTGGTCCCTATTCAGGTGTTACAAATGTGGAAGAAACCCGGAAAACTCCACGTTTGTAACCCAGAAATACATACTAGACAAGGTAATACAAGTATCTAAGAAAAAGGACAGTAAGTGTGAAAGTTACAGAATGCTAAGTCTAGTGCAACACTTATTGAAAACTCTCAAAAGGATAATATTCTACAGATCAGATGAGGAAGAACTTGGTTTCAGGAAGAACGAAGGGACAAGATAAGTCATTTTGAGTGTATGCATAATCAAAAAAAAATTGACTAAAGCAGATATGCCAGTATTCATTGCTTTAATTGTTATTTCTGTATCAATAAAAGCCTTTAATAATGTAAATTGATCAATACTGTTGAATATTCTAAAGGAGTTGAGAGTTTATTCAAAAAAAGGAAAAACCAAGAAGCATTAACAACAAAAGGTAACAAAAAAGCAAGCATTTTAAAAGGAGCAAGACAAAGCAGTGGATTACTTTATTCAACATTTATGTATAAAAAGCTATGAAGAAATACAAGGAAACTGTAAAAATATAAAGATAAATAATACAATCTTCAATACAATATATTTTGCAGATGACATAGTACTGGTTGAAAACTGTGAACAAGAGCTACAGGAGGTATTGAGAGACCTTAATGATGTACTAAGAAACAACTGCAACCTGAAAATATATCATACAAAGACAAAAGTAATAATTTGTTCGAGAAGACACAAAAGACATACTAGAGTAACATCAAAGAAAAGGAATTAGACAGTGTGGAGAACTTCCATTATCTGGGAACCTCATAACATCTAATTAAAGGTGTGAAAAAGATGTAACATTGAAAATTTCTCAAAGAAAGAAAACATTCTACAGAATGAAAAGAACACTAACATTGCACAATCTGTCTGTGAATATGAAAACTCATCAAAAGTTTTATTTGGCAAGTGACCTTGTATGGCTAGAAGCATGGACATTGGAAAAAAAAAAAGACAAAACCACAGAGCTTCAAAATATAGTAATAAAGCTAATGCTGAAGATAGCATGGACTGAAAAACTGTCCAATGAGCAGAAACGTCAAATATTCTTATCACTAAAAATAAATGAAGAGAACACCAAAGGAACAGCATGATAGAACATCTATTAAAACATTCAAAATAAACAAACATGTTTTTTGAGGAAATTGTGGAAAGAAAAGTGGTAAGAGAATGACTAAGAATGGAGTACTGGGATGTAATGAAAGGCAGAACACTTTACAACAAGATTACAAAACTAGCACTAAATATCATAGAAGTAAATGGCAGACGTGACGCTGCCCACTAACCCATGAGTTGAGAAGAGAAAAACCCCTTGTTTAATATGACCTTTTGTAATGTATTACATGCAGAATAATTTTATCTGGCCTGCAGAGCATTTTCTCTTTTTGCTTACTAACACCCCTAGGATTGAAAGTTCTGATAATTTCAATATTTATATTCAACAGAAACCTTTTAATTCCAATTCGATTTTTAAAACAAAACAATAATTAATCATATTATAATTTTTTCAAAACACATGACATACCTTTCTACTCGATCCATTAAACTTTCTAAACGAGCCAGAGTGGAAAGTAAACCTTGTCGGCAGCGTACCAGATAGGCAATGTATGATGCACGGGATTTATAATCTTCTTTAAGCGATTTAAAAAGTTTTTGACAACTGTAAGAATTTAAATTAATATATATTAACAACAACAATAACTAAACATTGGTATAATTTCACTGTTGAAATACCTATTAACATAAAATTTAACTTAAAGTATTTGTAATGTTATATGCAGATTAGATAAGGAAACACACTTGTTGACTTCCAACAGTAGTTTAACACCATTAATACATTTTTGACCTACTGCTGGAAATCAAAAAGGGCCTTTCTTTATCTAATTGCATTAAATCCAGTTTGCCTTGAGAATATTTAACGGTTATATGTAAAATTGAAGAAAGATGGACATAAACTATTGGAAGAAGGCAAATCCAATTTTCTGATAAATGTTTCAGTGCTAGAATACATTTTTGGAAATCTTGAAATTTGATGGAATCGCTGAATATTCATATTTATATTGCTGAATGGAATCATAGTAACATTCCACTTTAGGCTATTTCAACACAAGCTTGTGCCCTAGAAGCTTCCAGACTAACAATTACTAATCAAAAGTAAGAATTCAAATTACGTAAGTCACCTCTAGGTACATCATCATACCCAGCAGTGGTAATATAGAAGAGGTCAACGGAAATTGTAGATTCAGTTTGCATCGTGCCTAAAGATGTAAAAATTAAAAATTTTTTATAAGTGTGAGGCCCTGGAAATAGTTCACATTTAAAAAGAAAAAGTATATTTTAATAAATTATTAATACAATGAGAGAACAAATAACCAAAGTGTTGAGCCGGCAACGTTGGACTTTGACATCATCGCTTGTACAGAGAAAAAGAGAGAAATTAATGAACAAAAAAAATAGAACAAAAAGGGGATTGTTTGAACTTAAAACAAAAAGGAAATGCCAAGATAAAATATGATATATATATATATATTACAACAATATATATATTATATATTAATATATAGATATATATTATCACAATATATATATATGATATATATATATTATTTTATCTTGGCTTGTGGATGTCTTAGTTGTCGCTAAATTACAATCAGAGTCGAAAGGATGGTGTTGGATAAACCATCCTGGGCAGACCTTTCTCGCGACCCAAACTGGTCTCGAATTCCACCTGGAGACAGGTAAGAAACCAACAGGGAAGCAAGGAAAGGGAAGCCCGATGAATGAAAAAAAGAAAAAGAGGAAAGGAAGGTTTAAAACTGTCAGTGTGGAAGAACAGAGGCACATTTGTTCATGTCCTCATCTTTGACTTTGTCTTCTGTATGAACATTCTGAAGTTGTTTCTTCCTCCTGTGGTTACATCCTGTACCTAAACTCAACTGCTTTGAACTCCCAACCAACTTGCTGCTGCCCCAGGGCTGTCCAACTGAACATCAAACTGAATGAATCAAGACCAACTGAAACATCGAGACTTCAATTTGTCACTTGGACTTGATATTTCTGATGTAAGCATAACTTTCAAGCAAATAAATGGTTTTATGTTAACACTTGTTTTCTTTGCCTCCACCATCAACACCCACAAATGCAAGGGCCCTACACCATCCTGAACAAAGGAGTAAAATTTTCCCTGCTCTAATCAGCATATTACATAAGGATATAGAGGTATCAGAAAAAGTTTTTTCTATACAGGTATAGCTTATACAATTTAAATTGTTCTTGATAATATTTTTCTAAAGTTATTGCAAAATTTTTTTTAAAGAAAGTTGACTTTATTCAAATTTATTTAAGCAATTATCTTTCCAGCCAATTATTATATATACCAGGCATGGGCAAATGCGGCTCTTTTTGAGTTATATGTGGCTCTTGCTGAAAGTGTTAATTTCTGTTTATTATTATTATTTTTACAATTTTATTTTTTTAATTTTGTGAAAATATGTTTATTAAAAATATTCAATATTTGTTTTATATTATATTTATATTATATAATAAAATCGCGCGCCTTACCATACTATCCGCCACAACAGTACAGAACTGTGGCTCCCATGCATTTTGCAAAACCTACCATGCGGCTCCCATGCATTTTGCAAAACCTACATTGCGGCTCCCACTGAACTCTTGCTTGCCCACCCATGATATATACAATTAACATTAATAATTATAATTTAATTAATTAATTTAAACAATTTAGAATTGTTGGGAGAAAGAAAGAAAGAAAAAAAAGAAAAAAAAAATCGGCTTGGAGCGGGACTCAAACCCACAACTCCTGCTTACCGTGCAGATGCGTTGCCAGTTACACTATCTGGATCTCCAGTCCAACCTCCCCTTCCAGCACATATAAACTAACTTCCAGCAATTCTAAATTATTTAAATTAATTAATTAAATTATAATTATTAATGTTAACACGAGAAGGTGCCTAACACTTACCTCTAGAGCCAAATTGGTATGTAATTCATTTAGTAATTAGCCTTAAACTAGCCAGATAGATTTTTGGTATTTGGTTGGTGTTTAGTCTTATATATCGGGTTTAGCGATGTTGTTTATAATGTAATGTTAATCTGCCAGTGCACATTGCAATTGCAATGCTGCAATGTGCACTGACCAGTGCTTTGTAGATAATGGTAAATTATTTAAATGTTATCTCATCACAAAAAGTAAGTAAAAGAAATTAGTTAGTTACAGTCCAACTGCTGCAGAAGTAAGTATACTTGTGAAATATTGAACGATTGTTCTAACTTTGGTGACAATTGTTTTTAGAAAAAAAAAAAAATACCTGTTATATCAAGATGGATGAAACTAAAAATAATTTTTTCATTCTTCCTATTAAACACAATTCTTATAAAAATTTAAGAACAAATCAACACGATGGGACCTCAAATACAGCTGACAAAGATATTATTTATGTTGATGCATAATCGATTTAAACAAAATAAGAACAACAACCATTGTAACAGTAACAAAATAGTTGTTATTCATTTTTGTGAAAAATCTTTAATAAAAAATGTATGCTAATGTCAAGACTGAATTTGATGTTATTACATTTTTCACTTGCCAAATCGATTAACTCCCTCAATCACACCAAAATCGTAACAATAACAACGACTATAGCATATCTATGCTATCTTATACATTTTATATGTCGTTAAATAAAAGCTACATCTACAATAATACATTCTACAATGTTTATTTGAATTTATATTTTACAAGAAATTTTAAAAAAGAACATATTACTTTGTCACTTATCGCCAATTTTTGTTTTATGGAGTTAACCAATTTGGCGAGAGGCACATTTAGCTGTCTATAACAAAATATTTTTTCGAAAGTTCTTTTTCATCCAGAAACTTTGGTCAGTTAATACTCCCATTCTATTCTTCTGCATATTTATAACTACCTTTTTGCACTGAATTCACTCAGCCCATGTGGGATTCAAAAATTCCTGCGAATATTTTACAAATTATTTCCAAATCTGTTTGATATATTTTTTACTTTTACTTCTGTGTAATTTTCATATTCATTTGTTTAAATCTGTTCTTACCTCTACAAGGATAACACTCTTTTAAATTTTGTTCCATTTCATTTTCTAACATTTCTGAAGAAAGTTATGATTCAAACCAAAAGTACTTCAATTATAGGTAAAATTTGCTTACATTGTTTTACATTGTACATATGTCGTTTTTGTGTTTTTGTACTTATTAATGCCCATCTCAATAGTTTATTATTTACTTATCTTTCTGTATGACACTGAGGCCTGATCTGTAAATTGGCACAGTAGGCCCTACCTAAAGTGGCAGATTTTGAGGACTGAAAAACTGGCAGTCACAGTATGAGAATTTTAGAAAACATTAAACAAATATAAATAATGCAATATTTGTAATTAATTATTAGGTCGTATTAACAAATAAAAGATAAAAATTTAAAGAATCTATTATTTCGGCTGGATAGCTTTGACCACTTATAATGTAAAAATGAACTAATATGCACTATGTGATTTAAAAAAAAGGAATCTATCATTTGTGTTAATTGTACCATTTAGTAAAAGAACTCATTTCTTCCACCACTATAAAGATTATTAAATTAGCATTAATTTCAATGATAAATGACAACATACCTAGCATCGTCAAAAGTCTTTACACATCTAAGTGCTTCGTGAAGATGAGCCATCAGAGGACGCTGCTGCAAGTTTATAGCTTCTGCCAGAAGGACATTCAAGAGAGCAACCAAGTCATTATTTTTTTGAGGGAGGTTACTTCCTCCAAATGACCTTCCCCAAGAAGTCGACCAAGGTACGGTCTGCATGTCGGAAGAACCAAAAACTAATCTCAATTTCTTTTTGGCATCAATAAAAGAAAATGTGTGCTCCATTAATAAGGGATCGTATAAATTTGAACCATCTTCTAATAAGCTAGAATCTGGAAAATTACTGATTCCAACATCGCCGTGACTAATAGAATTACTTTCCAAGTTAGCAGCTGGTTTTTTTCTATATTTTGCCAAAATTTCATCACCAGTTTCTGGAAAAAATTTTTTTGTTATTGTAAGATTAAAAAAAATTAATATTTAAAAATAATTACAATGAAATGATCAGCCAAATTATTGGACTATTAAAAAGCCAACTTAATAATTAGATACTAAGTAATTTGTTTAGAGGTAGGCAGTTCAGCCATCATATCCTGGTAATCTAATAACAATAATAACTTTACTTTTAATTTAGAATTTCTGGAAGAAAAGAATTGACCTAGAACAGGACTCAAATCTGTAACTCCTACTTACCAAGTCTGCAATGCATCTGCATGGTAAGAAAGAACTGTGGGTTTGAGTCCTGCTCTAGGCCAATTCTTTTCTTCTAGATATTCTAAATTAAAATTAACATGAGATAGTAGATTAACTGTCTATCTCTAAAAAAAAAAAAAAAAAAAAAAAAATACAGTGGAACCTCGCTTAACGAGCATAATTTGTTCCAGAATTTTATTCATAATGCGAAATACTCGTTAAGCAAAACAATTTTTTCCATATAAATTAATGTAACATATGATAAGTGTTCTATGCCGAAAAAATATTTTATGTTTAATGTTCATTTGAAGAAAATTATACAATATATTTGTTAAAGAGAGCGAATCATCTTAATCTTTCCTTCTAACATAGGATGAACCAACATGGAATGTGAATTCGATTTGCAGAAAAAAAAAATACAGTAATTTTTAATATTTAATTATAGCCTTTGCATAGCCCAAAAATTTGGCATATCATTTGGCATGTTTTATTATATAATGGGCTATGGTTGTTGATGTATGTTTGTAATATGTCTGAACACAAGTTTGGAAAAATGTGTGATCACAAGCAACACTAACATGTAAGATGCTAGCAGAACGAGTGCTAAACACAGACTGATGTAGTATGTGCACAATCTGGGACTTCCCTTCCTCGTCGCTCGTTAAGCGAGTCATTTTTTTACAATTTTCTTTGCTTGTTATGCAAATTACTCATTACAAGAGATGTTCGTTAAGCAAGGTTCCACTGTACTTAATATCTAATTTTCAAATTGGCCTTTAGTAGCTCAGTAATTCAGATGACCACTTACATGAAATTAATTTTTAAAACTCGGATTATAAAGTTGTCTATGAAAAGTCATGGCAGTGACTCTATGCCAAGTAAAAAATTCACTGACTAACTACATATACAGGAATCAGAGTTGCTGATTTTCAAGAGTCAATTTCTTTGCCCTAAACACCTGAAGTAATTCCAAATATTTCATTTGAAAAAAAATTTTCTTCTTAGATGGTGGCAAAATTTCAAGATTTTCTATAAAGCATTTGCCAAAATATAAGCAATTGAAAAGTGCAAAAATTGCCATAAAAAGCTTTTTCTTCTTCTTTTTCTTTGTCCAGCACTGCAGATGCCTGTAGAGAAAAAAATTACAGGGTCTAGAAGACTGAAATTTTAAAATTAAGCCTTTCTCGTTATCAGTGAGGTGCTGGCGAAATTTTTGGGTTAATAGGTGAAAGTTTACAGGGGTTTCCCGAAAAAGTTAATTCACTTTTATGGCTTAACAAGTCGAAAGGCCCGATGCAGGTATCGGGGCATACTAAATTACAAATAGAAATAATAATATACTGAATATTATACTGTAAAAATATAAAATAAATATAAAATAATTTATATTGTTAATTTAAATTAATTTAAAGAATAGCTAGGGGGTGCCCCTAGTGGCCGTTTTGGGCATACCGTGACAGAAAGAAAATGCCCATTTTTTCAGCTTTATATAGTAGGTTTTATAGTTATAAGGATAAAAATGCATGAAAACAAATGAAATTTATTCAAAATGTTACTGAAAATTACAAAAGCTCAAATTTATGTAAACTAAAACTTTTTAAATGAGTTTTCTAAATGGCATACTGAAAGCATTGGTCAGCAATGTGTTCAGTTGTCAGCGCATTTCATTGGCAGCGTGTTGGTCGATGATGCGTTCAGTTGGCACTCGGTGACCAAATTATATATCATTGTCTTATGTCTTGATGTAATAATACAATTATTAAACAAAATCAACTGAGATGTAAAAATTACATTAATTATATAAAAACTTATGACAATTTAGATGATTGTCAAAAATTTTCTTAGCAGTTTTTATTTGGTAAAGACAAGCTTGGACCTTGGTAGTGGTACTCACTAGATTTTTACACACATTATTGTTTTCTACATTTTACCTTGAAACACCAAAGAAACACTTTACCAAAGAAAAACTGCTAAGAATCATTTTGACGTTGTCTAAATTGTCATAATTTTTTTACATATCAGATGTTTTTGTTTGGATATATATACAGGAGTACCTTGTATTTGAACACTTCATAGTTCAAATGCCAAATTCCACAGAAATTTGCTAAATAGTTCAAACTACATACACAGTAAAAATATGCGCTCAAAGTGTAAATGCCATTGCTCAAGCTTGTTTCTATGTTACATTCATATGTTTTCAGTTCTTTTTTGCTTTATTTTTGGAGTGTTTGATTTTGTGTATTGTGTGTTATTTGTTAATTTTTAACAGTTTCTTTCTGCAGTTTTCCTTCGTAGGTGGCTTTTCAGCACTCCATAAGTTTTGTCTTTTAGTTAAAATCTTTCCTGAACAAAACTTTTTACACCACATTTGACATGTTTGAAGTTTAGAGCATCTCCTTCATACACATTACAAATTGTTTTGACCGTATGTATGGTATCATATCCTTTCTAGAACTCTAAGTCTAATATGCCTATATGCTTTTTATCTGAAGACATTTTGACTTGATATGCCTACTAATCTTAATCCACCATTAGATCTTAAGAAAAAGGATTCCATTTTTGCAGTGGTTTGTGTCATCCCTGACCTTCTGTAAATATTAATTTAAAGAACAGTAAAAGGCATATTTTTATATTTATTTGTTTCACCTCCACATTAATTTGTTATTTTAAAATTCCTGTAGTTTTTTGTACAAGGGTTGGCAGCAATTGTACAGGTGGAAGAAGATATATAAGGAAAAGGAAAATAGGGTGAAAGGCTTTTGATCTTTTGGTTCTTGGGGAAGTCGCATAATTGGAAGCAGTACGAAACAGGGCTCTGTCTCAATTATTGAATAAGAAAAAACTGCTTTCTGTGTGGAATAGTGTCTTATTGAATAAATGAATGAGTTAAGACTATATCTGTATGGAACATCCAACCGGCAGCCTGCAAGCTGCACTGCAGCCCACTGCACCCTAAATTTTTTAGGTACATTTTCATTTATTTTTGTAAAGAATGTTGTTAAAAATTATTCTCGTTTCATTTGACACACGTTGATATCATAATGATGTAATTGATGCTAGAAAACTGTACTACCCTACATGCATAACATACTGTTGTGAACAATTCTTCTCATGCATGAAAAACATCAAAACTGCTGAAAAAAATAGGTTAAGTGATTCCCATTTAACTAACATCCTTAGAATTAAGACTAGTACCATAAAAGCGGGGCTAACTTTTGGATGCGTACGATTAAAGATCGTGATGGCTGACTGAGTGCCTTGAGTGGATGTTTCTGGCCATGGGCATGGAGGTGCCCCCAGTCAGCGCCGTACTAGCCGTCGATGATTATGTCTTTGGCTTATATATGCTGGAAGAGCAGATCGGACTGAAGGTCCGGGTTGTGTAACCGGCAACACAACCACACGGTAAGCGGGAGTTGCGGGTTCGAGTTCCGCTTTGGGCCGATTCTTTTCTTCCAGTTTAATCTAAATTATTTAAATTATTATAATTATTAATTTTAATAAGAGATGGTGCCAAACGCCTATCTCAAGTGCCAAATTTATTTCTAATCTTTAATTGTATATATCCAAATTTAGCTCGATTATTTACGGCAGTTGGTGATGTATTAGCTTAATGTTTTTGGGTTTAGTATGATGTTTATTTGTTTATATAAAGTATCTTTGTAGCCCACTGAATATATGTAAATTTCTATTTTGCCCATTAGGAAATAATAAAAGGCACTTCAAATTGGAAGACAAAGAGAGGTTTTATGTTACAGTCTGTACAGCGAGAATACAGGAACAAGAGTAAAAATGTGGCAGTGTTGCCCAGTGCTGTAAGTACGTAATGCACCCTGGTGGTGGAACCAGGCATAACAAAAATTAAATAAGTTTCTTTAACAAAAAAAAAAGGTTGGACAATCCACAACAAAAGGCAACAACAACTGTGTCTGTGTGAAGGAGTTGCATTGCCCTGATCACTAGATCAAAATCAAATTCCATCGGAGAAGATATTGGCTAAAGTCACATTCTTTTGTATAAAGGTTAATTGACATATCTACCAATAGTGATGAGCATATACATTATCCATGATATAGTTTTGCATCACATGCTTGACAGTTGTATCATATCAATGCTGTACAAATGCATATCCCCTCAATGCAAGGTGTCTCTACCATGACTTTATGTAAATAAATATATATATCTGTGTATAAACATGTAAGTTTTAAGTGTTTCTCCACTTGTCTTCTCACGTGATAACTGTTCACGTAATAACTTTACATAGGGTGTCTCATGCAACATTACATTTCCCACAGGTTACAGGAAAATCTATGGCAGTGCTAGTGGCCCCACACACTAAGCATAAACAATAAGCCAGTGGTTCTTAACCTTTTTATACTCGTGGCCCACCAAATATTTCATAGTTTTTTGTGACCCCCATTTTTTTTAATAATAATTTATATTTGTTATATTATCTATAATAAATTGATTTTTTTATTATTGCTTTATTTTTTATATAATAAATGTAAATCATAACTTTATTATTTCATTATCTATTTAAATAACATTCAAACTTCACAAGTGAACACGAAAACTCATTAATTTTAAAAAATAAAATAAAATATGAAACATGTCGATAAATCGATCCAAAGTCGATGCTAAAACTAAACTAAAAAACACCCACAACTTGTGGTAAAGATTTTGCATATCTTTTGCAAAAATATTTAAATTTTTAAAGCCTACTACTGAGCCTACTATTTTTCCTAATTATTTTTAAAATTCCAAGCATTAATAGATTCTTAGAATTGCTTTGGAATAAAAGTAGTAGATACTGCGGTGTAAGTAGCATATTTGCATTTATTTCTTCTGTACTAACAAAGTTGTATGTAGGAAGAAATACAAAATAAATAAATAAAACTAAATAGGAAAACTTTATCTTTCTTATTTCACTTTTCAATACGATATTCGGTTATGCATCAATTTTCTTTTCATTATATTCTGAAGGAAAGTTTGCATAATTTGGCGGCCCCCGGTCAACTTCTTACGGACCCCCAGGGGCCATGGCTTCCCTGTTAAGAATCACTGCAATAGGCTATCTGTAAGATGATTACCAATAGTAATGGATATTCTCTACTTAAACAGCAAACAAGTTCACTCTTAAAAGCAAGTGTTAATGCCATAATATTAAAAAACAAAACACTTTTTTAATCAATCTGGTGTTGAATCTTATACATATAAAAAAAAAAGATTCAACATCAGATTGATTAAAAAGGTGTAAATGAACACAAAGCATTCAATCACATATGATCCAGTTAAATTTCAGACTGCACTTATGCTGTTAGTGTTTGATAAAGAAGTGGTTCTCTGGGATCATCCCACACTCACAGAATATAAAAGTGGTTTTGATATAAAGGAATCAAAACAAATATATATTTATGCTTTGTCTAAATATCTTAATGATACAATAATCCAAAGCTCTAACTTGCTAGAACTACTAGAAATTTGTTATTTGATTTTATTATAGGTTTGTTATTTTGGATTATTTTATTTAATTTTTATTTTGCATTATTTTATTTAATTTTTATTTTGTGTATATATTATCTAATTCTATTTTTGAGATTAAGGTAAGACAGACAGATGACAGTGAAAATTTATAAGTGTACAACTTTTTTTCAAATTGCAGACCAATAAAAAAATGCAGTGAAAACTTTTTTGTGGCAGTGATTCCCAACCAGGAGTACATGCTTGGTGGTTTAAAGGTATGCAAAAAATGATTAATAATAGTTAATGTACTGTAAGAATATTCTAATTCTGTGTTGAGACCTTTAGCGACATCATGGCACTCAATGCTTAGTTTTAAATAACAACGTAATTATATTTATGTGTTCTTCCTCCAATGCCTTTTGATTTAAAGAAAACTTTTTTACACGTAATTGTACAACACTGTATAATTGACCAAGATGCCACTGTTTGACAAACAAGCAAAACGAAACTTAGGAAAATGGACTGACAAGGGTGTACCCAAGTCAAAAAAGGTTGGGAACTGCTGATTTATGATCAAAAAATATTTTTGGCTTTCTTGAAGTCATCTGCTGCCAGGAAACTACTTTGAGAATACTGAAAATGTATGTGGAAAATAAATATTTTTTGGTCACCATAAATAAGTGGTGCGCTCCTAAATTTCAATGTGTTTGTGATTTAAAGAGACTGCAAAAAAAGTTTGTCTAACTCTAGTTGTACTACTGTATATATAACTTAAGTAAAACATTTGAATAATTTTATTTTTAGAAAAATAGTAACCTGTGGTCTTAAAGCCATGTGGTTTAGTTCATCATCAATGTTTTGTCTATCCAAATGGATTTGTTGTGGTTGAGATGGTCAAGAGTTAGAATCCAAGCCCAAGGGCTCACTGACATGGTTGGGACCGGATCTAGAAGGATCCTTGTGCAGGTCAATAGGACAGAAACAGCACTTTTTGGTTTGGCTATCAAGAAAAGACATGGTGAAAGTGGGTCCTGAAGTGTAGCAAAGTGTGAATTTTCCCTCTTTGTTCTTGTGCTGTGTGTGTCATGAAGAGTGAGCATGGAAAAGTTGGTGAAGAGTTAATTGTGTCATACAGCATGCTTATTTTATTGGATACACCATGTACTTGAACCAATTACCGGTGTTGGAAAACGTTTACTTTTGTACCTGCATGAGGAATTCTAAGCTATTGAAAAACTTCCCCACAAAATCACCTATTTTTAGCAAAACATGATGTCATGCAGTGAGTGCTGTTAGTATAATTTCAAATTATACTGCCAACATAGCATTGCAAACAAACACATTTTGATGCATTAAATGATTATCAGTCATATCAAATAAATACTAGCAACTTGAATACAAGCAAAATTATTGGTAGCATATCTTTAAATTTGAGGTTTTAATTTTAAATGCAGCAGATTGAAAAATATCATACTTTCAAAACAGAGTCACTAGGATATATGCATTTTTATCTTAGACCAATTTAAAATGTATCTAGATATAATGAGGTCATCTATTTTTAGAGTTAATGATAATTTTTAAAATACTTTTAAGCTGACAACAGATGTTCCACAAAAATCTACATGTACTGAACTCAATATTAGATCATTATATATACATTATATCAGAATACATTTGCAAAAATGTTTCATTGTAACATAAGTTGATCATATACTTAAAATTATAGTGATTCAGAAAAAATTAAACATAGTATAGCAGATAATCCAATTCTGTCTTAACTATAGTATATTCCCTAATTCTGAACTCCTCTTGTAACAAATCTCATTCTACATCTAACAACTGATGATCTGAACAAATGCAGTATACAAACACACAGAGTATTTATTACAAAATATAATGATCAAATTTCACACTTTGGTTCAAAATCCCATTAGTTCGTAACTATACCATTTGGCCGGGGATATTGATTTACGTAAGGAATGCGGTTAGTTCAAAATGTGAAGTGAAAATTCTGTCCGAACTGTAAAATGCATTCCTTAACTTAAGTGCCTCCATACTGTAAGAGAACAAAAGACCAACGAGCAAGTATTTATTGACATCATTATGTCTGGCTGCAACTTTTAATATTTTTAATTTAATTTAATTTAAAATATATGTTCTCCACCTCGAATTAGTACTGTAGTGTCTTGCCCCTGTACCTGGTCTCGGAGTTCATCTATCTAACTCCATTCTCAAGATAAAGGAAATCCATCAATCCTTTTCTTCAAGCTCCTCACGAACATAATGACATTGATGAACATAAATACACAGTGAATAGAAGCATTGATAGTACGGTCCTTGCTGCATTTGCCAAAGAGCAAGATATCAGTTTTTTGAGATCAAGCAGCGATTATTAGGGCAACGAGATCCACACAGGCAGTGAGATACCTAGAAAAAAAAAAGTAGAAATTCACAAGGCGCAGCTGACCACCCAGTGCATTAATCATAGAGATGCCGACGGTTTGTCCTCGGCCCGGAAGTCTTTGTATGATAAATTGACGTAGTTTTTTACAACTTCGTGGACGACATTTTTTAGTTAATTACTTTAATATTTACTTGGTGTTAATTTTTAAGTAGCTTGTTTACGCCTGTTATTTTTATTTTTTATGTTCTTTGTAATTTTATTAAGAATGGATATACGTACAGTTTAACCCAATTATAACGTCGTCGGATGTAACGACAACCCTAATATAACGTCAAATTTTTATCGGTCCCACAATTTTACTATACTAGATAATGTTAAAAAACCCACTTGTAATGACATAAAACCCTGTTTTAACGTCATATTTGAAGCACTCCCAAATTTACAAAATTAGATTACAAATTTTATTTAACAAAGAAAAACTACATGTTCAGTCCTAGGGTCAGAGTCCACTTCCTAGAATGACTGTGGGTGGTGCTCTCTCCACCTGACTTTGGTGGAGTGAAATTCACCACTTTTAAATGTGACGACGATTGGTTATTACGTACTCATTTTTAAATTACGTTATGCTAAATTGTTAAATACAGGGTTCCTACGCACCTGGAAAGTCAGGGATTTTCATTAGTATCGGAAAAAGTCATGGAAAGTCAGGAAATTTGTCTCCTTAACTGCCTTGTTGATTTCGTTTGCCGAATATGGCTGACCAAGCGTAGCCATCTACAGGGGGCAAGAAGTAATGCTGCAATCTTTAATAAGAAAATATACCAGAATCCGTTTTGAATCCGAAATGGCTCTTTTCACCGTTCCGAAGCCGTATAATTTTACAGTTGTGGATTAATAACAGGATAAACTACTATTATGTAAGAGTGCTTAATTTTTAATTTTAATAATTCAGCGATTATAAAAAGACGAATTTGTTAATTAGAATAAAAAATAAGTAATTAAAAATTAGTTTACAAACTTTTAAAACTTGAAATCGTAATTTATTAGATTGTTCACTTCAAAATAGCTAAATAGATCAGTAAAAATCTGTGATTTAATTGTTTTTCACGTTTAAAAACATTACTATACAACAGGGGTGGCCAACTTTTGTGTACGTGAGATCTACTTTTTATCTTAAAAATATATCGCGATCGACTTGCTGTCATAGGCATAGTCTAAATAAGGAGGGGGAGGTGTGAAATACATACTATGTTTATACACTGTGTTTCAGTACAAGGTGCACTCTTTTGCTAATCTATCAATAGTTCGCGGGAGTGCACCTTGTACTAAAACACCCTGTATATCTACCTACGTAAAACAACATAATTATTTAACGGGCCAAAAATCTCACATCCAGGGAAATTAAAACATCAATTATTAACAATATTTATTAATTCAAAACAGCTACAGATAAAGACAGATTTAGAATTTATTTTATTATCTTAACATTAATGGGAGGACTGAGTTTGCACGTCTCTAATCAAGTAGTCATAATTAGGTGTATATCCTGACAAAGATGATAATGAGTCTTCAATACGGGAATCAGTCAGAACAGAATGTTGTTTAGTCTTCGCTAACTTTAAGTATGAAAATGCCGATTCACACAGGTATGTAGATCTGAAACAAGAATAAATATATTCGTTACATTTGGTGATACTGGGCTGTCTTTCTCAGTTGACGCATTTCTAAAAATCTTCAAATTTTCTGACTTGTAAGATTAAGTCTTTGTCATCCGATCCTACTGATCTTTAGAACTAAGCAGACAAACATGAACAGTAACAAAAAAACTTTATTAAAAAAGTGAGAACTGTCACCGACATCCTCGGCCAACATCCAGGCAAAAACCCGCGAACTTTCGCGCCTCCTTTTCTTACAAGTTGCCAGCCAACATCTCGTTGGCAAGTGTTGCCAGGCAATGTTCGGGATCTCTGGCGCTGGCGGCCACAAGTCAGTTTGTAAAATTATAATTTCTTTTTCTAATGCCTTTTGCTCATACGAAATATGTCTGAAATTTTTTGGCTAATACGTTTCACACAAATCCTTCTTAAAAGGAAAAGATATAAATTCCACAATTTCCTTTTTAAGAAAAAAGCTACCGTATGACAGTACCAAATATTCAAGCTAAATGGCTTTGTTTTTCTGAGTCGAGTCATAACTGCATGCATACTGTTGCATTCGATTACAAGTGTAACACATTAAGTGAAGACATAGCGAGCGATCGACCAAAACTGGCTTCGCGATCGACTTGTTGGCCACCCCTGCTATACAACATAAAAAATTATAAATAGCTACCCGACATTTACAGTAAAATGCTGGCGCCGACTAGTAGTTTTTTACATTTGTTGTTACGACTTTCCTCGAAAAGAACTGTACTGCAAGCATATTTTTCCTCCTCTCCCGTTAATTTCCATACATAGTTTAATAATTAGTTTAACAAAAATAATGTTGCATAACAAATATCCACTAATTTTGGCAAATTTAGGCATCATACTTGTAACAGATATACTGGAGTTATCGTTTTGAAAATCAACTAGGTAATCTGATAGTTTAACCAACGTTAACTCGCTTATAATTAATTATAAATTTAAAAAGCTGGTAAATTTTTAAAAAATTAATTAAATTACTAAAAAATTAAAATAAATTTGATTATCTTTTGTGCAAAACAACAACAAAACAATTTTTATAGATATGTTGCAAAAGAAAAAGATTTGTAGTTACGATTCTATGGGCTGAACTTCTATATTTTATTAACATATAATTGTAATTTCGTTTGATGTTTATTTCTGTACACTCAAACCTGTTTTTGTGCGGTATATGAAAATTTTAATCAAATTGGAACATAATTGACTTCTGTAAAATTTTTTAAAACTTTATTGGATGTTTTCTATGACATCAGCAAGTTTTTTTCATTTTTTATTCAGTAAATTTTTTCTCTCTTACCTTTTTTGGTCCCTTCCTATTTTAAAAGCATAAAAATCAGAAATATTGTGTTAAATGTAGACTGCAGATGTGAAATTTCACGCCTTGTTAAATGAAAGAATAACACTTCCTGCAGCTGTATTTATCAAATAAAAGTATTTTTTAAGGATTACTTTTAACTTTTTATATAGTTTTTCTGTAAAACCACTTTTTGGGAGGGTGTTTATTTTGCGGGAATTATTTCCCGGCAAATTTTTTAATGTTAGATTCGTATTTAAGTGGAAAGAATTAATATAAAAAATAAACTTCTTAGAGGATTTTTCCCCCATTAGGGATTGCAGAAAAAAGCCCAAGGAGTTAAAAAAGCAATTCCTAGTTATTTCGTACGATTTTGAGTTATTTTCCACGTGAGACTTTTTTATGCGGTCCGCACCGCATCAAAAAAATACTTTTTGTGTTGCGAAAACTATTTTTTATAGCTACTTGTGAAGTTTCCTGCGATTTTTTTATGCGGTCCCTATCCACCGCACAAAAACAGGTTTGAGTGTATTTATTTTATTTTATTTAAATTCTATACATTTTAAGAATCCCAATTTTCGTAATACTATGATGTCATAGAAATACAAGTCTCACTAAAACAGAAAAACGTAAAAACATTAAATTATTAGATGAAAAAAAAGGAACGAATAAAAATTTTTTTATAGAAACTTGAGAAATAGTCAAGACAGTGCAGCTCTCAAGATCGATCATTTGGATTGGAGTTGAATTTTCCACTGTTTGAAAAGACAATGAATATTTCTGTGAACTCGGATTCTTCGATTGACGTAAGTAAATCGGAGAATCCATTAGATCCCCATCATAAAGCGTGGGTGACGGTCCGAAACCAATCCAGAAAACGATTGAGGGACAGGAAGGTGATAAAAGCTGATGTCTCAAAGACACGAGGCTGTTGAGACTCATCTCTTCCGTAGCCATCGCCACCAATCATCTCCAGTCATTTGCCTTTTCCCTCCACTTTATCTCCACTATTTCTCTGCTGCTGCTACATTTTCCTTCCACAAATTAGCAGTTGCCTTTCAAAAGGAAAACTTTTCCAACTCGGGGGAAAAACGAGTGATATATGCTAGTGCTAGACATCAAACAGAAATCAAATAAACTTTCCTTTCCGGATCGTTCACCGAACGTTGCTCCGGATTCCACTACTGCCAACTATGAACTTAAGACAAGAAACGAAGACAACTTTAGCTATATTGTAAGCATATTTTTACAATAAACAGGTTAAATGGTAAAGAGGTGTCTTCATCCATCTGTACCATGTTTCCCACATACTTATTAGTCCCTTGACTTTCCTGACGTTGGGAGAATTAACTTTATCCCCTTTATTTTCCCAAAGGGAAAGAGTCGTCATATCTCACAAGCAAAACGCGAAGTTTCAAATCTTGTGTTCTAATTGACATTTGAAATTATGTTAAACCTGAGGAAGGCTATTTAAAATTGCTGAAAACATTAGTTCATTTATTAAAATTTGCTATAAAGGTGAGACAAATGGTTTGTAATATGATTTGCAATAATTATAAGATTTGTAATTAAGGGTTAAAATAGATAAATTTTGTCTGCATTCTTAAGAAAATTTTATACAAAAACAAAATTTAATGCGAAATTAAATAATAAATAAAAATTATTAAAAATAATTATTAAAACTCTGGCCTTTACACCAAAACCAAAATGGCGGCAACAAAACTTTTTTTTCTTTTAACGAGTTGCCAATTCGGCTAATTTTTTGCTAGATTTAGTGGATTTGTTAGAGAAAGCTATAGTAAAAACTTACACCTATCCCTCTTTATATACAATCTATTTTTACGCCATTTTGAAATAATGTGGTTGACAAAAGAAAACTATTTAATTCTCTCGTGAACCTTGTCACCGGTGCTGCCAAAGTTCGTGCGCTAATGTTTTCGGCCCCTCACTAGGTCCTTCTTCAAGCGAAATTTATTCAATTTTCTTTTTTGATCGTTAAAATGAAGAATATCCTCTTTCTGAATAAAATTCGAATTGTCCGATTCCGTATCTATGGAAACCGCGTGCCATCGATATTCTAAACTTTACGTAATACACTTACGCGTTTAACTTCGTGACGTAAACTACCAGAACGTAATCCAACCGCATCTTTGTCCAATTCAGCTCCCTGTAACTGCCTCTTTAATTATTTGGCCTCCGTTGGTCCGTATCGCTGTCTTGAATTAGTGCCTGCCATGCTAAAGATAACTTTATCTCGTCCTTCCATTCGAAGGACGAGATAAAGTTATCTCGTCCTCGAAAACGTTAGCGCACGAACTTTGGCAGCACCGGTGACAAGGTTTACGAGAGAATTAAATGGTATCACCCCGGTGTGGATAGGTGAATTGTATAAAAGAAAACTATTTCTTTTTTTACGCGATCAATTTTTTTGAGGGAAAAAATGCTTTATTTGAAAATTTTTAAATTTAACTTTTTGTTAAAATTGTGTTGCTGTTTAAAAAAGTTACTCTTTTTGTTTCTAAGTCAAGAGTTCATTTTAAGCATAGTACAGTACTATTTGTACATCAAAGAATACTGTTTGTTAATTTTATGCTATCTTGTATTTACTAGATTTACATACAAATAATATTGATAAATGATGATAAAATAAAAAGCTCATGTTTCATTTGTAAACTGCTTATTATTTCATTACATTGAAGTTGTGGATTCTATCATACATTTTTCTACAGGATGTATGTACTGTATTTTTTTAATGTGACAGTCTTTGAAATGTACAACTAGGCAAAAAGAGAGATAGATATACTCGATGTTCGCAGTAAATAAAATGCTGTTTTATTATGTGGATATTCCACACCGTAAGAAATGTGTGGGTCAGGGAATTTGGACAAAGTTGGTCAGAGAAAATCACGGAAAGTCAGGGAATTCAAAACAAAAATTTGAGTAGGAACCCTGTAAATATTCTAAAATGTTAAATATTATTTTTAATTGGCATACATTAATTTCACTTTTTGTTGCCTTTTGATTTGACATTATTCTCAAAATTGAAAGTTCTGCCATTATTGAAACTTAAGACAAATAGAAATTCCTTATAAAAGGTAATTTTTGACATTTTTAATTACATCGATGTAAACTTAGACATAATAACATAAATAAAGTTTATTTAAACATGTAGTTTGCATTTTTATACATATGATAATAAATTATTACTATCATAATAGATACAGTACACTGTATTACCATTAAGAAATAATTTTACGGTAATACATACGATGTTAAATTAGAATGGAGTTTATAATAGATTCTTAAACACACTTGGTACTTTTTATGGGACCGAAATTATGACCCCGCAGATAACGACACTCGGTTATAATGTCGAAAAATTGCCGGTCCAATGGATGACGTTATAAATGGGTTAAACTGTATTACCGTTAAATGTACAATCGCGTTTCGAATTTTTGTTATTTTTAAATCCGAATTGGTCGTTCGTTTCTTTGGACGGAATAACTGCAGATGATCACTTAAAGTGATCGATAACAATTTTACGATATTAAACGTTCTGCTGGACCCTTGAAAGGTGTTGATTTATTTTACTTAATTTTATTTAGTTCCACTAAGCATTTCTTTATGCATTATTTATATTTTACAAATTACAATTAAATATATAAAATTATAAAATGTTGTGACATTAACTAGTGTATAGCATATTATTTGTCTATATAGTAGAATAAAATTGTAATTCCATAAATGAAAAGATAATTTAAAAAATTTTAACAAAAATAACTTACTTTTTCAAATTTTATAAAACAAAAGAGAAAATTATATCAATTCATAAATTCAACTTATGCAGTTTGTTCAGATTAATACAAAATATATTATTTAAATCTTTTTATCACTAGACAAAATGATGTAGCTGCATATTGGTCAAGAATGTTAAATAAAAGTTAATGTCAAAAACTTATCTAATAAAAATTACATTAGAAGTGATTATTATTCAGAAAAATTTCTCTCACCATTTTTCTGAACTGTATCTTGTCTTTCCATCGAATGAGATTTCCTATTTTTTGCCTTAAAATTAAATTTAAAATTTGAAAGCTTAAAGAAGCTCTTTCTATTTTTTTCTCCACTTTTCTCATCTGATTCAATTAGCTGAAAAAGAAAAATTTTAATAACTTCAATTTGTGTGTCCGCAACAGCTAAAATATGGTCTGCGAAAGATTTAAAACTTTTATTCATTTTAAATTATTATTCCCACATTGATACAAACTGAATTTAATTTTTATTAAAAATGTTGTTTTCTATTATAACAGTACTGTTAAAGCATGTTACTCTCGAGTTTAACGATTACTTATGTTAAAAGTTTTGATTAAAGTATATTTTTAGATTGACACAGTTTATTTTTCTTAAACCTTGTGGTCCCTGCTAACAACAATGAAATCAAAGTGGTCCCTGGTCAAAAAAAGGTTGGGAACTGCTGCTCTAAAGAAAATATGTACCTAATATTTCCCTATTACTATATTTTTGTGCATGTAATCTACAGGTTATCCATTTTTAAAATGTCATTCTAAAATGAGTGAGTCACATGATGAAGTTGTATGATAATTTTAAATTTCAACTGAAAATTGACACCAGTGGAGTGATGGATGTTTCCATGGGTAAAAGATATGTGGAGATAGATTGCACAAAAGTTTTATTTTTGTTCTGACAATTTTATATGCAGTATAAGCTACAATGGTCTCGTGCACAAAAATACAATAGCATTTGCATTTACCACAAACAAACTACGATCAACAGAATGCAAGATGTCCAAAGAATAGCATGACAATAAATACAGTAAGACCCCGCTTAACGAGTCCTCGGTTAATGCGAATTCAATATAATGTGGTCTGCTCAAAGCCTAAAAAACAAAAATGCTCAAAATTTACGCCGATTCAAATTATCACAGTATTTTATTGATTCATATACAATACGATTATTTATGAACATGAACCAATCGGCGAAAGATGGTACAGTGAGTAATCGGTTAACGAACAAATCGGATAACAAACACTTTCACGAAAGATTTTTATGTTTGGACAACAAACACCTCACAGAACAAACACAAGACGAAGCAATGTAAAATAATAAATACTGAGTGGTCTTTCCTTGTCTTCGGGCAACAATTTGAAACTTTTTGGAGTGCAGGAGATGTCGACATCGACGCTTAACCCTGTCGGATCATATTCCTCCGAACTTTGAAACTCTTGTAATTCCCCTTTTATTTTTCTGACAAACAATTCTTTTGTAGTATTTGCGAGACTGTCAGACAAGCACTTGTTAAGTTTTGCATTGGTTTTATTTTCGAAAGATGAGAGTATAATAGCAAAGGTAGAGAGTGAGCAGAAGATGTCTGATGTTGCTGGGCAGTATGGCTTGAACAGGTCTACAGTAGGCTGCAGTTCAATCTCATTTAAGAAAGATACAGTATAATGGAGAAGACTCAAGCAGCTAAAGGAGTAACAAAAATCACATCTGAGAAATAAAGAACATTGTAGAGCTCATAATGGAACCTGAAACTGATCTGACGACAGACAAATGCCAAGACTCGAATAAAGAACACCAGGAAACTCCGTGAGATACGTTTTCTTTTGAAAAGAGAATTAATGTCAATATCTGCTATTAAACAGTTTTTGAGGGAGTGGGAGGATGTCAGAACGATGGTCTTAGAATGGCATCCAAACCAGGTTGAGGTTAATAGGCTTAGGGATCTCTACAATGACAATGCTATTAATTACTTCTGAAAAATCCCGAAGAAGAGAGAAAAGCAATTGACATTAGACAGATTCTTTAACCCCCTCAAACGGAAAAAACATGACCAATAAAAATGCAGAACTGTGTACATATGTATTTTTATTACTATGTATAAATAAACGTAGAAAGAAAGTATATATTTTTTTATTTTTTGGGGTCTCCAGAACGAATTAATCAAATTCCCATAAAAACCTATGGACTATGTCTTCAAATAATTAATCATAATTATTGCCATCGAACAAAAATTTACAAAAAACTTTTCAAAGTAGCGTCACCAGGGGGCAGGTTTGCTAATCTACATTTTACCAGTGCCTATTTTGTTGTAGATAAAAGCCGAAACAACCCCAAGATGGTATGATGGAGAACAGAAGACGTCCGTATATCACCAGTTCCCGTTTTTAAAAATGTTCGTGTTTTTAATTGGATGTATTCTTGTGTTTTTAAAGGACGTTTTGGTGGCCAGTAGCCTAAAAAGAAAGGTCAGTTGCTAAGAATGTATTGTCTGGAACACAAAGTTAATAAATGGTGGTTCCTCTTTTTGGGAAGGACTATATCTTCAAATAATTAAACCTATGGTAAATCAATAGTTGATTAACAAACAATTCAGATAGTGAACAAAGTCTTGAAATGGATTATGTTCGTTAACCGATCACCCACTATAATTGATCGCAGCGCTGTACTTTCGTTAAATCTATGTTTGTTTTGTGCAATTTTGGAAAAAATAACGTCACGGATGCCATAGGAAATATAGACTTTGCTTGGCAAGAATAACTGATAATGCATGAATGAAGTGTAGAACAAGTTATGGCTGAAGGCATCCAAAAATTCTCAACAAGAAGAGCCTATCACTGTATTGTTAGGTTGACCAAACTTAACCTAATCAATACAGCAGGACTAGAAGATGGAGATGAGAAGGATATTGAGGAGTTACTGCAGGTTTCTGGTGAGAGTTTATGAACGATGACCTTCAAGAACTGGCAGAACAAGGAATTCATGTAGAACTATAAAATAGAGATTCTGAAAACGAAGAACCCAAAGAATTTCTCTACAGATTTACTTAGTAAAACTTTGTTAACGATAACTGAAATCGTTGATCAAACTGTAGTGAATGATCCAGATTTTAAAAAGAGTGCAAAAACAAAATGAGGTGTTTTGGATGCAATCTTCTGCTATTGACAATTACCTAAGAAAAGAAAAAGTGACAAATGAAACTACACGACTTTATTGCAAAAAACAAGAATTACAAAAGAGCTATGGCCTTCATCACTAAAAATGAACTTTACACTTCTATGTGCATATGTTTATGTTATTTAACATATATTATTATGCAAATTAATCAATTTGGCCTCGCAATCAATTTTCGAAAGTCTACAAAAGTGTCAACAGCATGGTCCTCTAGCCTAATATAAACAGTATTAGAAAGATAATATGCATTATCAAACAATGCATATATATGAAAAAGATAATCAGGGGACATAACTCGACACGTATTATTTTTCGGTATTTTAATTTTCTGTAAGCTTATGCTTTGCATAAGTCCGGTTGCAAGGTTATAGATGACGTATTTCAAAAAATTCGAACATCCTGTTCGTTTTCTGCTTTTGTACTAAGAGTTCAATTTTGTTGTGTTCTTTTTTTCTTGAGAAAGTTCATTGAATATGAACGAAAACGTTTGGAAGTAATAAAAATTGGGCTGCAAGTTCACAAGGTGTTCTAGTAAGTTGCTTATATTGAATATTATGCAGTCTTGAACGAGTTAAAAAAATGTTAATGGTTGAGGAGAGTAGTGGTAGGGGGAGGTGGGTTAAGTACTTTTAGCATTAGGGGAAGGTCGCATGATCATGTAGAAACAGGTTAAAAGTTAATAGGGAGTAATATTACTGGTGATTTGAGTGCAAGGAAGATCTTTGTTTGTGGTTTAAGGGTAAGAAAAACTCATTTCATTTTGGCATTACTATGATATGGCATGAACTGAAAAATAACACAACAGACTGCTACTTCTGTTTGGTAGATGTTAAAGGATTTAATACAAAAAATAAAAAGAAAATATTTTACCCTAACCTTGACTCAGCTATTCGTCCAGTGTCCCATGGTTCTGAAATACCAGTTCCACAGCCACCTTCTAATTTAGATGACATCCCAAGTGAGTCAAAGGACTCAGACACAATTAGCTTCCCAGGACAAATCTAGCTCAGATTTTTCTGTTGATGAAGGACCTCACAACCTTTTTCTCAAAGTGAGCTCAACAACCTAGTAAGAGACTTAGGTCTTTCAAAAGATGCAGCCAAATTGCTAGGGCCAAGGCTAAAAAACAAAAATCTGCTATCATCTGGAACCTCATTTTCGTGGTACAGGCATCGCGAGAGGGAATTTACTCAGTTTTTCTCCAAAGAGAGAAATCTGGTTTATTGTAATGATGTTCATGGGCTCATGAAGTGCATTGAAATAGAATATGATTTATCAGAATGGCACATATTCATTAATTCGTCTAAAACTAGCCTCAAAGCAGTCTTGCTGCATAATGGAAAAGTATTTACATCTTTTCCTATGGGACACTCGGTTAATATGAGAGAAAACTCTACTGACTTGGCTACAATTCTTGAGAAAATCAAATATCAAAAGCATCAATGGATGGTTTGTGGAGATTTCAAAATACTAACCATGTTGTTGGGTCGGCAGGGACGTTATACAAAATATCCTTGCTTTCTTTGTTTATGAAAAAGTAGTAGAGTGAGAGAGCTGCACTGAACAAAAACTGACTGGACACCACAAGACAGTTTAATCCCCAGCGAGAAAAACGTCATCAATATAACATTAGTTTACCCAGAAAAAAAGTGTTATTACCACCTCTTCATATTAAATTGTGGCTCATAAAGCAGTTTGTCAAATCACTGCCGAGAGATGGGGATTGCTTCAGATATCTGTGTTCCAAGTTCCTGAAACTGTTTGAAGCCAAATTAAAAGAGGGAGTTTTCACTGGCTCCGACATAAGAAAACTTTTATCTGATTCTCTCTTTTTGGAAACAATGAGAGAAAAGGAAAAAGCAGCCTGGGACTCTTTCAAGAATGTAGTGCATAAGTTTTTGAGGAATACTAAGGACCATGACTACAAAACTATTGTACAACACATGCTGGCAGCATATGAAGCTCAAGGATGCAAGATGAGCTTAAAAGTTCATTTCTTACACTCCCAAAAACTGACTATTTTCCCAAAAACTTGGGAGCCTACAGTGAAAAACAGGGTGAAAGATTTCACCAGCATGTTCGTGATATCGAGAGATGTTACCAAGGAAAATGGGATGTCAATATGTTCGCTGACTACTGTTGGATGCTCAATCAAGAAACTAGAGAAGGAAATTGGAAACGAGTTCGAAGAAGCATCAAAGAGAAGAAAAAAAGGTTTCATGAGAAAAAAGACTAAACTTAAAATTGTGTATAAATATCAAACAATTTTTTGATTAGTTGTAAGAAAATATAATATATTTAGTTCATTGTAATAAATAAGAGTTTTTATCAAAAATTTGTTTTTATTTTGCAAAAACCTATTTGTTATGGGATGTCATTTTTAAAATCTCCAATCTTTAAAACATATAATTCAGCAAAAATATCCCATGCAGCTGGAAAAAATTTTTTACAGACCTATTATCAACGAAAAAAATAATACAAGTCTTACTGGAACAAAACAATATATGGGGAGACTTGGACACAAACAAACTAAAAGAGGAATGCAAAATAAGTATCATTATAAATAGGGTGAAAAGGTCATGCACAATAGCAGATATGTTGTCATCACAGTCCCTCCAAAAGTGCGGATGGAACATACAAATAAAACACCGGCACATATCATTGTCATGGAGAAATGTGTATGTAGATGATTATATCATGGTTACCTGTTGTTTTAAATGCTGTGGTTTCAATCACTATGCGAGAGACTGCACCAAGGAACAGCGATGTAGTCATTGTTCGAAGGCACACATGTATAAAGATTGCACACACAGGCATCGAACACCAACATTCACAAATTGCAAGAGGACAAATGTAGATCTCCCTGATAACAAGTAAAGACAAATTAACCATAACGCATTCAGTGGACAATGTCAGATACTGCAGAAACTAAAGGAGAAAGCTATAATAACCACCAACTATGGCCTGTAATACCAAGACAACATAACTCAGAGTAATAATATAATGACCCCAATTCTATATACAGTAACAAAACAGGAAACCTCTTTAATATTCTGTAGATAAACACAAAAGTGCAAGGCAACATGTTTTATGTTTATGAAAACAGCGAACGACATCAACACTGATATTATTAATATTCAGGAGCCTTTCACAGTAAATAACAACATTGTCAGGTTTGGCTACTGGCAGATAATAAACAAAAACACAGACGGAAAACCAAAAAGTGGTAACATTATAAGAAATAAAGGCATTGACATTTCAAAAATCTCTGACTTATGTACAAACTGTATCATGACAACTATCCTGCATTGGGAGAACCCCCTTTATATCATCAGCACCTATCTACCACCTGATGATGACGATGACTGATGATGATGCTTGCCAGCTGTATTAACGAGCTGGCAAACATCATCAAAAAGATCGATTATAAAAACTTGATTATTACGGGCGATCTGAATGCAAAATCACCAGTATGGTATCATGAGCAAGAGGACAAAAGAGGAAGGCTTGTGGAAAATATGATAAATGAATACAATTTGATGTGTGTTGTCATATTAACAGAGGTTAATATGACAACACACCCAACATTTCACACACCGTACACTAATGGTTGGACCGATGTGTGCCTGGTTTCATCGGACTTAATGCATCACATAGAAAATTGATAGACGATGCTAACACCTTTGGCAGCGATCACCAGTATATAAAAACACAGCTAAGAGACCTTAATATTCAAAACAACAATACAAACTCATACCAAAAAAAGAACTAACTGAAACCTATTTAGGAGAATTTTTAAAAATAACTGGAGTAACTACAACTTCCCACAGATAAGGACCCAAGAAGACGTAGATCACTATGTAAACCACGTTACTGAAGCACTTAAAAATGCTGCCAATAATTCTACCACAGAAAAAAAGGTCAAAAAAGAACAACACACACTGGTGGACAGAGGAACTTACCACAAATAAAGAAATTAACAAGATTTGGGAAAAACTTCACAAAGAAACAGATGAGGAAGAAGCTAAAAGGCTAAAACATGAATATAGCCAGATGCTGAAGAAATACAAAAAACACAAACAAAGCAAGAACAGATTCATGGAGAAAATTCTGTTCAAAAAAAAAAAAATAATAAAAAAGGACCCTAGAATACTCCTTACCAAATTATATATAACAAATACAAGAAAGAAGACCAAAGCTACAATCTGAGTGAGAACATAAACATCATCTTTGAAACACATGTAATAGAGGATGACCCTGGTGATGATTTACCCGAACATAAGCAAATATGCACAGAAAGTGTGCAAGAAATAAATACCAACAATGACAACACATTCTCTTTCTGGGAGGTACAAATGGCTATTAAAAAATTGGTAACTAAAAAAGCACCAGGGCTGGACAGGATAACTCCAGAAATGGTCAAAGAGGCATTCAAGGAAATTCTCATCTCCTTCATTCATTTATTAAATGAATGCCTGAGGGTTGGCTACTTTCTCATGGCCTGGAAGGCAGGAATTATTATACTGATCCCAAAGGTCAATAGCCCAGAGATACCTGAGGATTACAGGCCAATAACTCTGCTGCCAGTCATATTGGATAGCCTCTTGGTCAAGAGAATAAATTGGCATCTCCACAGCATGAACAATCAGCACCAAAATCAATTTGGGTTTCGTCCAGGAAGCTCCACTACTGATGCACTGCTTGCCACAAAAGAATTTATAGAAAGGGCACAGGCAAAAAACAAACACATTACTATGGCGCGCATTGATTACCGTGAGGCTTTTCACCACATATGGTGGCCAAGCATTTTTCATCGCCTGAAAGACACCAACTGCCCAAATAACTTCTTCGTTCTGCTACAGAGTTATTTTACTGAGAAACAGGCTATCCTGACTACAAACAACCTAACAGTCAGCACGCCATTAAGTAGAAGATGCCCACAAGGATCCTGCTGTGGGCTGAGCCTTTGGAACCTGGCTTTTGATGACTTACTTTACTCTTTCCCACACAATGAAGATATAAGGCTACAAGCATATGCAGATGACCTCCTGCTTTTGGTTGCCCATAAAACTGCAACTGTTTGACAGATATTACAAATGACTGAACAAAATCAGCAAGTGGAGCAAGACCCACAAACTACCTATTAATTATGAAAAATGCAGAGGACTGGTGCTCACTAGGAAGAATAAATGAAGTTGTCTTCAATGCGTGCCAAGCATTTTCATCAATATTAACAAAATAAAGGTGGTCTGGGAAGTGAAATATTTAGGATTACACTGCGACGAATGCCTAAACTGGTATCATCATGTGGATGTGCTCCAAAAGAACATTAAAAGGAAAAGTAACATTTTTATGTGGATCACTGGTAAGCACTGGGGTATAAACCCCAAAAATTGTTGTCTTATTTACAAGTCAGCAATTGAACTGGCCATCCTGTATGCAATACCAGTTTGGGACAAAGTGCTCAACAACACTCATGTCCAATGGAAACTCCTCTCATTCCAGAAGAGCTTTGCTATCAAAATCTGTAAGTCCTACAGATTGACAGTAACAAATGCACTTCTTGTAATGGCAAAAATGACTCAGATTCACATACAGGGCAAGGATATAGCTTGGCGCTGGTCCTTAATCAAAACAGACTTCAGAAACTGGATAGAAGAAATTATTAAGATTTATATCACCAACAACAAGCTTCCTGAAGGCTATCAAGAACTGATTAACAAAATCAAGACCTTTGGACTGGACAGGAACTTAACGAACAACGAATTTCAACACCACCCATCAAAAGTAAATAATTATGAGGTGAACAGAGACTTTATTGAAACCACTAATGCACATATAAACTGGTTTGCTTACACCAACGGCTCCAAGAGCAGTACCTGTACAGGATCAGGGATTGTCTTACAGAACAGGGAAAGATATAAAACCTACCAAGCCCACATCAGGTTGATGGACCACTGTACAGTGGTACAGGTTGAACTATGGGCCATTCACAGAGCTCTTCATCACATCCAAAGCAATAGTAACTACTACAAAGAAAACATTAGTATATTTATGGACAGTAAGGTTGCTCTTAACATTCTAAATCACCAAAGGTACCACTCACTCCTAGCTGCAAAAGTTATAAAGACAGCACAAACTCTGGGTTAAAAGCTACCATATAAGCTACTCTGTAATTTATGGTTCAACTGGATCCCAACTCATAAGGGTCATGAGGGCAATGAGTTAGGCAACAAACTTGCCAAATTGGCATGTACTTTGCTTTCTAATCATACCTACTCTAGACTCTCCGCAACCACATTAAAACAACAACTTACCCAAATAGTTACTGAACAGTGGCAAAAGGAGTGGGACAGAGCAGTCACTGGGAGACACTGCCATAGCTTCATTCCTTCAATCAGTTATCTTAAAAGTATTAAGTACTTCAGCCAGGATGCTGAAGTTATGCAGTGCCTCACAGAGCATGGGAACTTTGCTTCCTATTTACACCGTTTTGGCAAAGAAATCAAAAACAAGCGTGACTGTGATGGGGAAAATGATGATGCCATATACTTCATGTTCACCTCCAATAAATTTGAAGACCACCAAAATGAACTTTTCCAAGAATGTCTTTGGGCTGGGCTAAACTAACCCCAACCCTGCAGACTTATTTAAAAATAAACACTTATGGACTAAACTCACAGACTTCATTCACAAAATGAATAAACTGAAGAAAACAATTGGTACCAGCCAGCAAGACACAAACACAACATAGCCAACAGATCATCTGCATGTAATTGTGTTACTTATGGCACCAATCTGTTTTCCATACATATAACTGTTGTTTATCCCTATCATTTGTGTATACATAGTGGACTTGGTGGCTGGCTGTATTTTATTATTGGATCAAGTTTTTAATGTATATATTACCATGATCATGTTTTGTCCATACTTAAATTTGTTTTTTGTTAACTTTTTGTCTACTCCTGAGCATATCCACTGCTACAATCTTTGCAGCATATGATAATTATGTAATACTACCATATAAGCTACTCTGTACCTGTTTATTTTTATGTAATCACTAATCAGTATTGTACCAATTATTGTGTATTATGTATGGGTAATTCCCTACATTATTCATGTACTAAAGTGTCACTACTACTGTACAACTATTTATTAGTTTTTACCATTGTATACTGTATATTCAATGTTTCTCACACCATTTCTGTATTTTGTAAAGCTTTGTACATTTATGTATTTTTACCTTTATTCTGTTTGTATTTGTATTTTCATTGTTTATGTAGATCACAATGCAGGTACCCAGGATTTCCACACTCACCCACAATCTTGCCTATCTACTATCCCTCCCTAAACACTATCTCTTCCTCTTCACAACTACCATTTCCATAGAGATAAAGTCAGTTTGTAAACAGACAACCTCTCTACTCCTTTTTAAATAAATAAATATCTTCCCCTCCCCCTTTTCTCTTCCTATGTCACCTTCCCTCTGCACACATGTATGGCAATCACCCGTTGTTTCAGCAGCTGGGGGTTAGTTTTCCTGACAATGCCAATTCAACACAGATGAAAACATTAGCACAAATTAAAAAACTTGGTGAGTTATAGTTTTTTTAGTAGTTTTATTTCAAGTATACCCAGTTTTGAGTAATAGTGGTAAAATTTTAATTTAAGAAATACTAAAAGTTGTTAAAAATATTTGTTTTTATTATGTATTTATGTTGAAATTTTACTGCCTGATTTTCTGGTTTGTGTTTTAATTATTATATTACATACATTTCTCAGATGTTATTACAATTACCTGTAATTTCCCAAATGCTTCTTTCTAAATTTTATACATTTTATTTACCAAAATGTTGAAATATAAACTTTCAAGTAAGTTCACAGCAATGAAAGTATTCATTATGGCAACTGACTAAAATGCAGGATGGCCATAATTAAAATTTCTGTGATCAGAGCACTCCGTACTGTGAAAGCTTGGACTTGACGAAATTTCTGAGGGGAAAAATTTTCATCTTTCTTAAGTTAAATTGGTTCAAATCCTAGCAAGAAAATTTTCAATTTAATTACTACAGGATGATCACATCTTTCACCCTGGAGTCACTTCTTTTCCCACTACAAATATTCACCATTGGTCGAAAATAGTAACACAGCTTAAAGAGGGCATTGAAATCAAGGGGAAGGACTCCCAAAATAAAAGGGTAGAATCAAGGACGAGAGAATCATTGGGGCCCAAGAGTTCACCAATCCTCCTTTTCATGTGAATGTAGTTTAACTGTGTTCTATCACTGATCTCTTAGACTGCTATTCACCATAAATGCCTTTTTTGCAACAAACATTTGACAGTGAACTGTATCATCAAGGAGCCTAACTCTACCAAACCTAGCTGAAACTTCTTCACTACATCATCAGGACGTTTTGCGACCTCAAGACTTTGATCAGTCCTTGATCAAAGTCTTGAGATAATGAACTCGTTCGCTAGCACTTTCAGTGGTATACAACTACCGCCTTCAGGCGATCTATCGAATACAACAGTTTTCGAACGCTAATCCGACAGTTTCACAAATTTCAGATTTTCGAAATTATCAAACAAAATTTCCAACACTTTAACAGATTTTCCATTTTCGAATGTTATTTAAAAATCCTTTTGTGCGCCATAGCGCGTGGAAGGGAAATAGATTTTAAATAAGCATGTCGTAGGAAAAATAAAGCCGTAAAAGTGCCCAGAACATGCATGAAATATAAGCTATGTCAAAAAGACATCTGACTTGTGAGTAGCAAAGAGTTCAACATCGTGGGTTGAGTTGTTTAAAAGCTGTTACCCAAATTTGTGGTAATTCGAGAGTTGGGGAGTTTCACGGTTCAGTAGCAGAAATATAGAGACTCTCCCAAATAAATAGCTCTTTATGTTCATTGCAGCATTTCGGTAATTTTGTTTTACTCCAGAGAGGCTGGTAATTGTGGTCGAGCATTTTCTTTGCTAACTCTGTAACTGGCCTGCCATTTTTGATGTCTTCTTGATGTTCGAGGACACGTGAACTTAACCTTCTGGCTGTGGTCCCTACGTAACTGGTTTCTTCACCTGACGGTATATGTTTTAGCAGGACTTGGTAGATTCCAGATTTTTCATTCCACTGGTACTTATCCCTATCGTTACATTGTAGTCTTCTTACACTTGGTGGCAATTATTCTTAGGTTTTCTTCATTAGAAAGAAAGTAGTATTATTCTTATCAATTATTCTTAGGTTTTCTTCATTAGAAAGAAAACCTAAGAATAATTGCCACCAAGTGTAAGAAGACTACAATGTAACGATAGGGATAAGTACCAGTGGAATGAAAAATCTGGAATCTACCAAGTCCTGCTAAAACATATACCGTCAGGTGAAGAAACCAGTTACGTAGGGACCACAGCCAGAAGGTTAAGTTCACGTGTCCTCGAACATCAAGAAGACATCAAAAATGGCAGGCCAGTTACAGAGTTAGCAAAGAAAGTGCTCGACCACAATTACCAGCCTCTCTGGAGTAAAACAAAATTACCGAAATGCTGCAATGAACATAAAGAGCTATTTATTTGGGAGAGTCTCTATATTTCTGCTACTGAACCGTGAAACTCCCCAACCCTCGAATTACCACAAATTTGGGTAACAGCTTTTAAACAACTCAACCCACGATGTTGAACTCTTTGCTACTCACAAGTCAGATGTCTTTTTGACATAGCTTATATTTCATGCATGTTCTGGGCACTTTTACGGCTTTATTTTTCCTACGACATGCTTATTTAAAATCTATTTCCCTTCCACGCGCTATGGCGCACAAAAGGATTTTTAAATAACATTCGAAAACGGAAAATCTGTTAAAGTGTTGGAAATTTTGTTTGATAATTTCGAAAATCTGAAATTTGTGAAACTGTCGGATTAGCGTTCGAAAACTGTTGTATTCGATAGACCGCCTGAAGACGGTAGTTGTATACTACTGAAAGTTCTAGCAGACGAGTTCATTCTCTCAAGACTCCACTCCTGTAATGCCACAACATGTAAGTGTTATAATCATACTTCTCTTGTTCTCTTCTCTTCTTGTTTGAACTTTCTCACACCTTTAAATATACACTGAGAATGATGGATTTCTACAACATTGTTTTGTTTAAGTTAATTGCCTTTTGCAATCGATTACTGGTTTCTTGAAAACTTTACCTCTTGTTTTTCTTTAAATCTCCGACTTTCTCCGCTTCACTTCAGCTTCAAGTGTGTCAATATTTTTCTCTCCTGTTCAAGTATCTCTTTCTTTTCTTTCCCCATTGTTCTTGTTCTTTCTGTCTTTCCTCTCTTTTCAAGTTATTTTGCATCTCCAAGAAGGCTATGTAACTAGCATATGCATTATGGGCTAAGTCAAGTAATTTTATTGTAATTGGCATCAAAAAGGCATTATTGTTGTAAATACAAAGCCCGTCATTTACTACCAACAATGAATTCATCACTCATTCTGAAACTGCTGGTCTGTCTTCTGTCAGAACCCATGTAAAAATGGAGAAACTGCTTACAACATTGGTATTGACATGGGAAAGAGCCAACAACGTTTTGACTATGTTAGACATAATTTGGTATTTTGACATCCTAGCAGAATTTTGCAACCCAAAAAAGTGTTTCCATTAATAGTCAATTCAATTAGCATCCCATAATTCTATTAGCATCCAATAACTCTACACCTTATATACTCTACCAGCAATATTTTAATTAAAACAAACATTTTTGATCCTGTTCAGAGGTCTTGCTCAGATTAGAAACATAAATTACTGTGAGGCTCTGGAAGATGGCTGCAACAACATTAAAAATATGGAAAAAATTTTTCGTTTTCTTGTAAAAAACTCCTTTTTTTAAAGAAAACAAAAAAATATTTATAAAACTGCTTAAGCAAAAGGTAGAAACTTCATGCCCATATAAGGACATGTTTGATAGAATTATAAGAAAAGAGAGTACTTCTCATATTTTAACAATAGATTTATGTAAGTCCTAAGATCAACCATCTTTGATGAGGATCGAATTGACAGATGATTTTGACTCATCCCACGATCTAGGTTCCAATCTTATTACACCTAGTAACAAGTGACAACCAATTGGAAAGCAGAGATGAGTTAAGACAACCAATTGAAGTGGTCAATCTAAAATCTGAAAAAGTTATAAAAATCGGAATTTCAAGGATACGGGCACTTCTCAACCGGTTATTCTATTGTGCGAATTCCTCGTTGGAAAAAGAATACCCAGCATCACTGACTCTACCTCAGACTCCTCATCTCTCTCTCGTTATGGATTGCTGCCCAAGAAAGCCCCAGGGCCATTACTCTCCAAAAGGATTTTGGAGATTTGTACCTGCAGGACCCTTGTTCTCCACAAAAAGGGAAATGATCCAGAAGGCTTGATTCCTTTCACCAACAAAAGACTTTGTAGTTGTAAAAATCTTTTGTACAATAAACTGGGATGAAATTTATGTAACTATAGAGTTGTCTCTGTCATTTTTTCAGTCCACTTATTAAGTGGACTGAAAAAATTAAATATGAAAATAGTTAGGCTGAGTTTATACTCCAGAAAAGTTACCAGTAAGACTGCATTAAGCCAGATCGGGCCTGCAAAAGTTTTCATGTGCCCCATATGGAGTACCCACTGCTATACGGCAAAGGAAATGGAAGAGTAACATAACTACCAGAATGCGTCTCCATATAACATGCCAAATTTCAAACGCCATTTATTTCAAGATACATTTTTTGATTTGTTAAAAAAACTTGTAATTAAAGATTTTCTTTTATTTAAGTCATGCTGTAGTTTCTACACATGAAGAGATAAACTCTTGTTTATCTCTTCATGTGTAGTGTGATGAAGAGGAGATAAACTCTTGTTTATCTCCTCTTCATCACACTGAATTTTTTTTGCACCCTCCAATAGCCCTTGGGCAAGACATATCTCTTTTAATGTTGTTTTTCTCAACAGCGTTTCGTATTCTATTAGCAGCTTCTTTGAACATTTTAGACCTTGTTTTCCTTCAGCTAAGCTTCAAGAGTGTCAATTTTCTCTCTTCTGTTTGAATGCTTTTATTTTATCTTCTTCTTTTCTCTTCCTTCCTTCTTGTTCTATTTTTTTTTTTCTTCTTGCTTTTCTATTTCTTTCAGTTTACTTTGCTTGTCCAAAAAAGCCTTGTAAGTAGCATATTCATTGTGGGACAACCCAAGTAACTTCTTTGTCATTGGTGCCAAAAAGGCGTTATTGTTGTATATACAGAGTCCATCTTTTACTATCAACAATGAATTTATCATTCGTTTTGATTTAGAGGCTCTGTCTTCTTTCAGAACCTATCTAGAAATAGTGAACCCTCTTTCAACATCTGCATTGCCATGACTGATAGCCAATAATCCCTTTGACTACTTTAGTGACAGTTGGGTATCTTGACATCCCAGCAGAATTCTTCAAGTCAAATAAGTGCTTATAATTGTGTAATTTTAAAGCAAATAACTTCTAAAAAATTCAAATTTGACCCAGAAATAATTTAATTTTTTCCATTGATATTTTTAATCATTTTATATAGTTCTATGACACCAGGTTCCATATAATTCATATAATTTTTGTATTTTTTTAATTTTATGAATGTAAAAATGCAAAGAAACCGTAATATATAAATTAAAAAATTTTCATTTTAATAACACTGAAGCGAGCAAATCGTCGCATTGTCAAAACAGCTGCAATGACTTATTTGAAATGAATTGGGATTGTTCCTGTCATTGAAACCAGTAGAAAAAAATAGAATGTATAGCATTGTGGTAAAGGTTAAATATTCTACATTGTTATTTTATTAAATCATAATTGTTGCACATAACAATCATGAGAGTACAGCACTCTCATGCTGCAAGAAAATTTACTGCAGGTGGTGATAAGGTATTGGTTTTTGTAAAATTTCTCTGTAAAAAAGGTCATAAGTTTCAAAATTACTGTGGGAATCGCTTCAGAACATATCAGTTGAGGAATATGAGAAGACTCGTAGCTAGACCGAGGTCTACTAGTCTACAATTAATTAACAAACGGTCGGCTTACAAATATACGTTTATTTATAACTAACACGTGTTTGGCAACTTGAGGGCTCGTACGAACTCCTCTGAAAGGCTCCTTTACACTCACGTGTTCTGAGTACAAATATCACACGTACCTTCACTCCCCTTCTCCCTTAACGCGTAACAAAGTTCACACAAGGCTTACATTAACACGGAGGTTACGACGAGAACAATCTACTTATGGTAACTTTGTACTTAAACAATGATGTCCGACCAACAACTATCGCACATGGAGACAAACAAGGTTTTCTGATCTGGCAGTTTGTCCCTAACAACAATTTTCATGCACTCGATGGTTAAGATCTGTCCCAACAAAGAATGCACCAGAGTAAACAATACACTATAAAGTTTAGGTATTAAGGGATCATTGCATTGAAAATGCCCAGTAAACTTTGTGAATATTTAAGCACTAGATATTCTCAAATAGAGTTCAGCTTTGATGTAGAACACTTCAATGACTTTGAAATTATTTTATATGAAAAACTATTCACTAAGTTAGAATTCCTCTGAGCAATGTGCTTTAGACAGATTATTATGAGTCCCTCCCATTATTTGATCAGTCTTTTTGCTGCAAGACCAAACATCAGCCATCTAATTTATGAATACTTCATAAATTCGTTGCATGACAAAAGTTTCTCTTCAATCTCTGAGTATCCATCCCACCTAAAGGGTTACCCGTCAAAAAAGCTGTTTGTTGCTATGATGAGGTCACCACCATCTCCTCTCAACTCTTTCAGGCCTTTCAAAAAGGCATTGTGGATCATATAAATGCTGCAAGTCCATATGCTGATGAGGGCTTTTTTGCGAGTTGTCAGAATTTCCTCATTCATGAAACGTAATACTGTTTTTGTTTGGTCCATCACATCCAATCATCAGAAATTTATCAAAAGGTAGATGTGCATCTTCAATTGTCAGTATTATTTTTGATTTAATTGTTTTGGCATCTGCATGCCCAATAAATGAGGTCTGGAGATGCCTGCAGACAACTTCCTGTTGTTCCTCTCACCAGTATCTCATCAGTATTTGCAGTTCTTTCCTGTCTTCTACATTGCATGTCTCATCATAATAAATGCTATAATATGACAGTTGTGCATCATCTACATTTGATCAAAGAAATATGGGGTCAAAGTTTCAGTGATTAAGTATCTCATTTTTTGCTGTGACAATGAGAATTCTTTTGGAAGACTGTCTACACACATGGCATTGATTGTCTTCTTTATATTATAACATGATACAAATGAATAATTGCTGGTTATCATTTTCATAGTCCATATAAGCTCTGCAGTGTAAGCACCATCTTTTGCACTACAAAGTTGAAGCACTGGTTGTTGCAATAATTGGCATTCCGAACTGGCACCTGAATCTACAACATTGCTCACACTAGCAACATTTTCAGCACTAATACTTTGACATTGAGACAGCCAAGGGGCAGCCGTCAGTCTTAACTTGTTAAGACTTCATTGCATTTATTTATATATGCAATGAAGCATTTGGTTTCTTGTAGCTTGAATGTTGGAGAATTGTTAGGAAACCTTTACTAGATACACTGATGTTGAAAGCACACAACGTGCAGAAAAACTCCAAGTCAGATAACTTATGCCCCAAGATGACAACACGAAACCATTCCAGTCAGTTTTAAGAAGCCAACCCTCCGTAAGCATGCACTTTGCCTTGCTCATAGTTTACTTTAGGTTATAGGTATCTGTCAAAACGAAGGATACTGTTAGAAAGCATAAAACCATGATGCATGCCAAATATATAAAACTAGCGAGTGGGCCGGCGTTGCTCGGGCAAAAGTAACGGTAGCAAAGATTAAGATTATTACATTATAGTCAACCTTACCCGTTTTTACAGAATGCAAGAATTGGGTCCCCCTGTTTCCAGACTAATTAGAGAATTTTTAGATGGGTCTAAAAATATATTCGATTTCCCACAAAAACGAAAAAAACTGCATCTGCGTCTTGCACGTCGCTTTCTCTTAACAATTCCATTGTTACATAACACTTCCATTGTTAAGCCTTATTCCAGTCCCTCTCCCTTGTGGGGAGGATTTCGAAAAATCCCTTCTTAGTGTGCATTCTCGTGACATACCCTAACTGTGTACCAAATTTCAACTTTCAACTCCTAACCGTTTGGGCTCTGCGCTGATTATTATCATCATTATCATCAACTTGTCTCGATTATATATATATAGATTATCTCTACAGAAGTTATTAATACTTAGGATACTAATTTAAAATCTTATACTTTCTGGCACAAGGTTTGCTCAATCTTTAGTTTTAAAGAGTGGTAAAAAGACAAGATTTTAAATGAGTGTCCTACAATGTTTTATTTAATGATAAGAGTAGAAATCAAATTTATTATCACTTAAAAATTATTACTTTTAGTTTTTCTACGATAGTCAAGAACAAGTCACTAATTTTTATAAAAAATAATTTTACACCCATTTTTATAAAAATTTTGTTACTCCAGCTATCACTAATAAATATGTTATTTCAAGTAGTCTGAATTTTTTATGAGTTTTATGCATGTATACAATAATAAATAGTTGTTAATTATACCATAATTTATTCTGTAGTTTTATAAGATATGTATAATAATGCCTGAAGAGAATCACCTCTCTTCAAACTTTATTATACATATCATGAAATGCATATCCTTTTTTTATAATAAAGTCTACATAACAAAAAAACTGTGTTTCTGTATGATAACTTCTCCATAGCAACTCTGTGCTTACTCAAGCATCTAAATAGTGAGAACAATAGACAATCAAGTACTACATTCTAATAGAAAGGATAAACACCAGAAAGAGTTAAAATAAGAAGTAAAACAACTACATAGAAAACCTTCTTACTTGAACCAAGTAACTGGGGTAAATTGTTTCTTAAGTGCAAACATTTTCAACGCCCCTTCTGGGTCCTTCCTCAGTCATTCCAAATCCGTTGCTAGCTGTTCTTCAAAAATTTAAAGAACAGCTAGCAACAGATTTGGAATGCCCAGGGAAGAGCCCAGAAGGGGCATTGAAAACATTTGCACCTAAGAAACAATTTACCCCAGTTATTTGGTTCAAGTAAGAAGGTTTTCTATGTATACAACCCGGTGTATTCAGTAGTTGAATAAAACAACTACAGTGCCTGTGACCGGTGTACTTCTTCTCCAAAGAAATCAGAGGACTTTGCAAATGTTTTCAAACCTAGTCTGGTTCTTCTTCAGGCATAATGGAATTCTGTATTCTAAATTTAAATTTGCCATTGAAATTGACAGTTGTTTTAGAAAAAATTTGTTCTGGAACGTTGTCACGTGTAACCGATGTCGTCATATTGGACCTGCACGATGAGAGTATAGTGCTACTTTAGAGATTTATTGAAAAAGGCCTCCCATGCTGTTGATAACGTGATTTCATCTTTAGAATTAATACAGTGCATATTCCTGTGTGTGTTGAGGAATATGTATATAGCCTCGAGCCATTTGAGGTGTTCTTGGTGGAACTTCGAGGCTATATACATATTCCTCAACACACACAGGAATATGCACTGTATTAATTTTAAAAATGAAATCACGTTATCAACAGCATGGGAGGCCTTCTTCAATAAATCTGTAAAGTAGCACTATACTTTCATCGTGCAGGTCCAATATGACGACATCGGTTACACGTGACAACGTTCCAGAACAAAGTTTTTCTAAAACAACGATCAATTTCAATGGCAAATTTAAATTTAGAATACAGAATTCCATTACGCCTGAAGAACCAGACTAGGTTCGAAAACATTTGCAAAGTCCTCTGATTTCCTTGGAGAAGAAGCACACCAATCACAGGCACTGTAGTTGTTTTACTTATTACATTCTATATTTTGTAATAAAAATACAGGAAATCCTCATTAGTTTGAAACTGAAGAGATAAAATAATTGTGACTTTGAATATCAAATTATCTGAGATTTACATATTTATGCATACAATATGTCAAATTCCATGTAACTGATGTAATTTATTAAGGAAATGGAATACAGTGACATATATAGAATGCTATTTTCATTAATCAATAATTAATTATCTGCAGGTAACAGTATGTGTCTGGTTTGAACTTCACAGGTTGCCAGATAGGTTTTATAAAAAGTTAAGCAGAATTCCTTGAAATATAACTCAAATTATTTTTAAAGTGGGCTAAAATGTAGTAATTTGTCCAAATGTAGTGGCCTAGAGCCCTACAAATATCCCAATCTTCTACTTGTAGCTAAATCTTGCAATCCTGAAACCCAGTCATATTTTAGAGATAAGGAAAAAGAAGTTCACTCCATAAGTAAGGCGACATACGAAAATGAGTTACTGTAAAAGCCAAGCCATATTGACCAGATTAAAGTTGTTTGTGATCCATTGTTCTCTTATAGTATGGGGACACTTTGATCTAAATGAATGAGTTAACATACACATATCACAGTTCAGAGAGAATTTTCATTTAAATTTTGAAGTAGCCGTATTTTGAACTAAACAAATTCCTTACTGTGTAAATCTGTATATTCCCGGTGGGACAAAAGTACAATTATGAACTAATGGAATTTCAAACTATTCGAGTTCAAATTAATAAGGATTTCTTGTAGATGCAATTTAACACCAACAGAATCAAATTTATGACAGATATTCATAGCAGATTAAATATTTAATTTCATACCTTAGATAATCTACTTGTACTTTTGTCAAAAGATATTGATTTTGGAATTGCTCCCATGGATGATGCTTCTGAGGAGCCATCGTGCCTGCGATTCTGAAAGGAAGTAATGTCTACAGTAGTGGAACTGAGAGACGTTTCTTCGTTTGTCATTGCATTTGAATTCAAAACTGTATTTTTCACACATATATCTGTACTACAAGTACTGCTGCTGGTGCTCGATATGCTAGCAGAACTTAACCTGGAAGTGTCGTGGAAACCCATTCCTCCATTTTCTGCAACATTATCACAGACATTAAGTAAATTATCTTTTTTTATTTCGTTATCTTGGATATGCAAATTTGATGCTGCCATTGTATCGACGTCAAGAATTTCTTTAAATTCAAAATCATCTAGATTACCAGAATTTGTTTTTTTAATTTCGGCAGAAGTAGAATATGATTCTTCGGATGCTAGATTAAGAGTTTTGTTAAGATCAAGAGACAAAATATCGGCGATACTAGTTCTGCGTTTTTCGAGACGATCTCCCGAATCGGCCGAATAAAAAGCAGAACCTTGTAGGGTATCCAACAACGAAATAACAGTCTCTCGACCTTCGTTATCCGGTAATTCGTTAACAGCCAAACTTAATCGACCTAAAAAAAGAAGAAAAAATTACAATTTGAAATTAATGTATCATAATTAAAGAATAAATAAAAATTATTTTATACAGAACCATCAAGATATCACTGCTGTTATTATTACTATAAATATTAATGACATTGTAAAAGAATAAATTAGACAAACATAATTTTGATTTAAAAAACAATGTCTTAATATATATAAAATATTCACAATTTGGAAGAAATAATAATTCCTGTTTTTCTTTCACAACCTCAAAAATTAAAGATTTATTGTTTCTTCTAAATAGTGAATATTTTATATATATTTATTATCCTTGTCCATCTCATTAAAATTTTTTGCAATATTTTAAAAATAATTTTATGTAGCAAAATTGTTCAATAAAAAGATATTTTTGACCAATTTCATAGATCAACTTTAGGTTAAATTCAAGCAACAAATCCTTAAAATCTTTTCATAAATTGGAAGGTGTAACATTAAACAAGACAACAACAATAATAATAAAGTCCAGCACAATCACTTAATTAAATTGACTGACATTTTCGGCATCGTTAAGAGGCCAGCTTCAATTCAAATATCATACATGTATAGAATCTGACATCTGAAATATCAAAATGAAATTTGCAACATACAATCATAGAATGCCTACACATTCTAATATTCAAAAATTGAATTCTGTGATCGAATTCAATGGAAAATGCCAAAAATGTTTGTCAATTTCATTAAATGATTGTGATGGAATTTATTATAATTGTCTTCTTGTCTTCAAACAAAAAATGCTGTTTTCAGAATATAAAAGTTAAAAGTTCCAATAACTGAAAATTCTATGACAAATCTATAGTTAATAAATGATACAAATAACAAAATATTACAAAAACTAATCAATTTACATTTAATCTGGAATCGGTACAATAAGGTCTTTTGAGATTTTTGTTTATGTATGGCTTCTATTGTTCTCATTCTCCTTCTACTTACTTAAAAATGTCAAAATTAAATTATGATAGCTAATATTTAATTATGGTTTGACATTGTTATTATTATTGGAATAATTCAAATTTGTTGAGATTTTTTTCAACTCCACAACACCAAGAACAATTTACTGATTAATCACAAAAATGTTTGAAAATTAAAAACAAAAAATCTAAATGCTTTGTATAACAAACTATATACTGGATACAGAATAAGTTAAAAACCACACATTTATCAATCCAGCAAAAGATTTTTAATACAATAAATATGTTTTCAATTGTTTTAAACAATCTTCCTCAGTTACAGAAAAATAGAACATAAATAATTATGGAATAAATATAAAAATCCTGACGAAGACCTCGGTGGAGGATCGAAAACGTTAGTTTGTGTGTTAACTGTCGTCTTATGTACCGGGAATTTTAAGGTTGAAGAGACTGTATTGGAATAAAAATCAACAGAAAATGCCAATGCGGACTAAATATAAACAAATAAATAATATAAATGAGGCTAAAATAACAAAAGAGAATAAAATACAAGATATAAGATGGACCGTAGCATTATCCGTTAGTATCCTTAATTATTTTAAAATGATCTCCAAGCGGTAGATAATGCGACCGCGTCCCTATGGTTTATACATCCAGTTCTCGTATGCGCCTTGAAGATTTCCGACTTCTCGAGATGTTTCACTGCATGCCTGTTTGTCGTAGTTTTGATAATAGTCACTTGATCCCATTGGACATTAACATCCTGTTGTCTTGCGTATGTTGCTAGCACAGTGCTGTCAAGGTTCTTATCGATAGTGTACCTGTGCTCCTTGAGCCTTTGATTTAAATAGTGCATAGTTGCACCTACATAAACAAGCTTGGAATCAAAACGTTGGTCATGTAAAGGCACCGAATAAACTCCAGTCATTGAATTCCGATCTTCCTTCTTTTTATCATTTCTTAAAAGTTTGTAAACAGTGGGATTACATTGGTATACAATTTAAAGATTATTAGCCTTGGCAATATTTCTAAAATTACAGTAGAGAGTCGGTCATCCGAATCAATTGGGGACTGGGGTTGTTCGGATAACCGATTATGTACGAAAAAATATATTAACCTGTCCGATGTTCAAATTTTTCTCCGTTGCGTATCACTTCGTGTTGAATTTTTGTCGATTTTAAGCCTAACAAAAAGTTTTATAATAATAATCGAGGCTATCGTATCGTTAAAAATTATTTCTTTATTTTGTACAAACAAAATAAATATATTGAAAAATATAAAAACATAAAAATTATACTTTAGAAGTAAATCTAGTATCAAAAACGTTCGATTCGGCACGACACAGTCCGACCGAAAAGCATTCAGATAACTGGGGTTTGGATTTACGACTCTCTACTGTATTAAAAAATAAATTAAACATAAATAAACAAAAGAATTAAATGTAATGGTATGATGTTAAATGCAGACTCACAATCGCCCACATTATTTGACTTTCAACAAACTTCTCCATGTGTATTAATGCTATTTCTAGTGTTATAATCTGTGGTATTATTACACATTTTGTCTTTTCTTGTTATTTTATCTATCTTCATTCTTCATTCGATATGTGAGTAATTGGTCATTACAACAATTGCAAGGTCTAGAATGGTCAAGTCGTGTTCTAGAGAAGAAGAAGGGAAGACAGGAAAAGCAAACTTTTTTTGGTATAGTTTGTTTGTTTGTGGTCTGTAAACACAGAATTGTGAAAGTCAAAGAAGAAGAAATATGAAAGGAATAGTGCCAGAAGATAGCTACATTGATAGTGGTGGTGAGGATTTACAAGGAAAACATAGACAATCCAAACCAATACCAGCAACTACATAATTAACATATGAAGAAAACATTTACTAACACTTTTGTCTATTTAAAATAAATGCACGTAATATGTGTTTGATTTTTATATTAGCCGTTTTTGTTCTGTCATACATACCCGACGATGTCTATTTTAATTAGACAAAAAATGTTAGTAAATGTTTTCTTCATTTATTAATTATATAGTTGCTGGTATTGGTTTGGTTGTCTGTGTTTACATGATCCCAGTTTTGAAAAGTTACTGAACAAGGAGGGCTTAAAGTAGATTGAGAGGCTTTAAGTAGACTGAATTTTAATCCAATTTCACTGGATGTATGTCTCAGATACAACTGACAATATCAGTGTGAACATTAAAATAAAAAACTGAAGTATACTTTGAAAGAATTATTGTAAAATGGTATAGTCAACACATGAACAATTTTGTAAAATTAGTGATGCTCCACAAGTGGAAGCATTGTTACACAAATATGTATTGATTCTCTGTTTATATATAAATACATATACTGTATATATTAGAAATAAGGATTATGTACAATCATTGTTAGTTTATTGAATGATCTTTCATTCCCTCTGAATAAATTTTTGTTAGTCTGGTGAACTACAAATCACAAGCATCTAGAATTGAAGTCCATCTAGTATTTAAGGCAAAGAAGTCATTAGCATTAATTACTATATTTTTGCTTGCAAATAGATGTATGCAGCACTGTTCTATTGAATGGATTATATGTTCAACTGCACAGCTTTTAACAATTATAAGGCTTTTCCAAAATCCTAGACCTTACCTAGTGCTCATTGCATCAAAGACACAGCACCTTGCTTATCAAAGGCAAAGCCAAGATTTTGTTTAGAGGGCCAAATTAGAGCCAATACATCAGAGTTTTGAACTACCAGGGACTAGTCAAATTGTATGGAGTTGTTTCAATGTGATTTTAAAATGATTGTCAGGCTCTCTAGGAAACTATGTTTTCAGTTGTTACTATCTTGGTATTTATTTGTTTTTCTTTCAAAAAGAGAGCAAATGTTTCTCTAGAAAAAAAAAACATTCTTTTTGACATTGAAGTAGTTGGTTCAGTTGCTAAATAAAAAAAACTCAACATAGCCAAAGTTCAGCAAGAAAGGTTTGGCTTCTGCTCTGAGCTTGGGATATTTGGTGGCAATATTGTTATTGCTCCAAAATTCACTGAGGTTTCTATTTTTAAACAATGCTTTAGCTTTGAGATCTACACATGTTTCACTCAGTTCATCTTCTAAGCCAGGTTAACTACCTTCATTATCTATTTTTACATCAAATGGATTAGCAAACCATTCGTGAACATGCATATTCTCCAAGTCTTCGAAATGTGCTTTAAAGTCTGTTAATTTATCAAGATGTTTAATATGTATCTCCAAATCATGGTCAAAAATCTTTTCATTTTCTTTTAGTACTCGCAAGTTTGAAAAATATTTAAAATCAGATCGTGCCAGTGAAGATTTAAACAGCTCCATTTTTACTTGAAAGGCCATTATGATTGTTTGAGCTTGAACAATTCTGAAATTTTTTCCTTGCAAATGCTTCAGTACTATATTAAATTTCGAATAAAGGTCTGCCAAATAGAACCAATGGTTCTATTTGGCAGACCTTTATTCGAAATTTGCACTTTATTTGAAATGCACTGTTTTAACTTGTCACATAGTGATGGATCCACATTCCTAAGAAAACTCTTCAGCTGAGTTGTACAAGTCAACAAGCCTCTGCAAACTATCACCTCTTGACAACCACCTTACCTCAGTGTGCAAGAGTACTTGGTTGAAAGTTTCATCATTTTCTTCACATAACTTTGCAAACAGTCAGGAATTGAAAGGATGAACTTTAATTTTATTTATTGATCTGATGTACACTTTTAGAGTATCATGAAGTTTGCCACTCAGTTTTTTGGCTACAAGATGCTGCCTGTGTAGGACACAGTGAACAGTATGTACAGTACTTTAGGAACCTTTTCCTCCAGAAAGATGAAAAATCCTCTGTAATGGCCTACCATGCAGGTGCACCATCAGTAGCTACTGCAGTAATATTCCCGAAAGGAATGCTGCACTTGTTCAAATAATCTTGCAAACATAAAAAATTGTCTCACCTTTTGAATCCGTTTCAAGATACTTAGCAAATAGAACTTCATCAACAGTGTCATTCAGGGATGGGCTTTGAAACCTAACATAAGCCATGAGAAGATATAAACTTCTGAAAGTTGATTTGTCAAGTTGAATAGCAAACTTACAATGCTGGAGCTCAGAGGTCAAAGTTCTTTCCACATCATCGGCCATTTCCTCAATACATCACTGCACGATATTTGCACTTAATGGTATGTATTTTAAAACTAGTTGGGTCTTTCTTCATAACATTTTCAATTACATCTTTTATAGCTGGTATTATAATCTCTTCATCAATAGTATACAGTTTGCCTTTCTTTGCTATATTAAGAGATATGCTGTAGGATGTCTTCAGTCCTCCTCCTCTATCGACACTAGCAGATGACTTCAAATATGTATTCAAATTTAGCCAAACTCTCAATTTCTCTTTTAGTATTTTGAAATACTCAAAATCTTTGTTTTTCTTATCAGAATGGATCCTTTCCAAGTGGTCTTTCATTTCTGCCAACTTCACAGCATCATTGCTGAAAGTTTTTTCACATAATAAGCACATAAGAATAGTTTCATTAGCAAACGATGACACAAAACCATATTTCAAATACTCCTGTGAATATTGTCTGCATTTCTTCTTAGCATTGGTAGCCGACATTGTGAGTATTAAAATCAGATTTTTAATATGAAAAGCACAATATGTTTGCAGCACAACAAAACAGCAGCAGTAAGAGGCCCGCACGAGCTATAAAGAACTGCCTGTTTATTCTCAGAGTGCAGTGTTGCCACCTTTTGCTAACAATAGATATTTAGAATTGGAAGGAATTATAATTATTCTAAACTATTAAACTGAAGACATTAAGAAATGTATGTGATTTTTTTCATATGAACATAATGATAATTTGATTTTTGGTGAATTTTTAAAATAATATCGCCTGACTGACGTATATTGCCGTCAGACAGTTTACAAAATAAATGTAAAGAAGATGGTGGTAATAAATGGTAAATGATTTTCAATACATTACAATATTTTTTCTGTAAAGGATAAAATATCTACATTTAGATATAACATACTTAGAGTGACAACCCTACTAGAGTGTAACAGTGCAAGGTATGTCTGTGTATAATGAACTACCAGCGTTCATAACATGTTTGCAACACTAATACAGTTGCCAGATGCGTGAAAACAGGGTAACACATGCCTAAAGCTGCATAGGCTAAGGCAAAACTCAAGTTATAACTAGGGTAGTCAGTAGTTGATCATATCCGTATTTTGAATTTTATTGGAATATTCTATTTTTTTCTTAGATAATTTAATTCATCCTCTTTGGTATTAATCGACTCCCTTTTGACCTCCTGTATTAATTGACCCCTTGCAATCAATATCGACCACTTTGGGGACCCATAATCTAGACAATGTTTGAGCAATTGCATTCTTGTTCTGGAGTTCATCCTGCTTATCTTCTAGACTATTTTCATTTCTGAACCTGTCATATCAGCAGGAAATCCTTCCCTTTTCAAAATACTTTGCAATTATTATGGCCGATTGTCATTCCATGCCAACATGCCAAATGTGCTTGATAGACATTCTATATCAGGGATGCTATGCCAACTGCTTCATCCATTTGATTTAATAGAAATTGAAAAAGTTGTCTTCTGTACCTACACTTTAGACATAAAACTATGCTTTGGTCCATAGGCTGAAATTTGAATGTAGTATTCAGGGGAAAGAAAATAACTTCACATTCCTCAATGTGATGCCATCTGTTTTGTGAGCGAAGCAAAGATCCAGAAACAGAAGATTTTCCTATTCTATTAATGAGAGTTATCCTTTAAAACTTATTAAAAAGTTTTTAACAATAACTCTTATCAATAGTTCAGTTACCAAAAAAAATCTTGCTTAGTCAAATATTGAAACTCTTATAAAATCAACAAGACAGTGAAAAAGTTTCATTAACTGCCAAAAGGCAGAAAAATGGCTGAAGTTTTTTCGAGAAAGACTGAGTACAAGGAAAATTTTAAACATTAGACATGTAAGTAAATATTTGATATATACTGTAAAAACTAAAAATTTTCTGGTAAATAATAAAATCAATTATGTCAATAGGTGCCATACTGATGGAGGAGGAACTACAACTCCCAAAATGTGGTTACGGGAGGAAAAAGGCAAGTGTTAAAAATGGAATAATGTTACACACAGAAATCAACAGATAACACAATGTATTTCCAAAAGAGTCAGACTAAACTGACAACTTTACACTGACATAACCAAATAGCAAACATAATACATCAAAACAAAACTACTATATCCCCAGGAATCATATTATAAATACATGCCTTGTGCAGTCATAGAAAATATATAAAAATGTACTATGACGGTGCATAATCACAGACAAAACAATCCATCACAACAGACCACACATCACATTTACTGAAAACAAAATCACAGACACCATACACTAGCTGACCCAGGAGAGGATCTACATAGGGACTAATAGGGCTTAAGTCCTGGGCCCCCAAAAATTGAATTATCATCATAAATTTTTAATGCTTTGTCATTAACAATGAAACTTATTGTATAGTAAAAAAAAAAAGTCAATATTAATAATAATACAGTAGAGCGTCGTTTATCCAAATCAATTGGGAACGGGTTGTTCGGATAAATGATTTTTCGGATAACCGATTACGTACGAAAAAATATATTAACCTATCTGATGTTAAAATTTTTCTCCATTGCATGTTGCTACGTGTTGAATTTTCTTTGAAGTTAAGCCTAACAAAATTTTTTAAAATAATAATCGTGGCTATTGTATCCTTCAAAATTATTTTTTTATTTATACAAACAAAATAAATATATTGAAAAATATAAAAACAAAAAAATTATATTTTGGAAGTTAATCTAGTATCAAAAACATTCGATTCAGCACCACACAGTCCAACTGGAACACTTTCAATTAACCAACGTTTCGGTTGATTGGCTTTCGGATAAACGACTCTCTACTGTACTATAAATTATCATTATTATTATATTTGTTTTATTGTAATAATTCTTAATCTAACAAAAAAATGGGGCCCCACTGTACTTCAATAAGCCCTAGGCCCCAAAAAACCTAGATCTGCCTGACTGTACCACACCCACAACATACAAAATACATATGCTGAAAAAAATTAGTAAATATTCATGACATGCCCACAAAATATAGAACCTGTAGAAAATGGATGAGAAACATGTTGTATCAAGTCATTTTTTGTACAGATATCATACCACAAACATTAAACACGAGTCTGGAAACATTAAGACTTCACAACAGCAAAACAGTTCTTGATAAACACATCAAATAGTCAGGAAAATCTTGACTCAAATACAAATAATATTGTTCTGGGCATATCACCATTCACCAGTATTAACTGAGCAGGATACAATCCATCAAATTTATAATAATAATAGTTTTAAACAGGGTGTCCAACAATTTTCAATTTCCTTCAGATTTCCAGGTTTTCATTCTGACTGACTGAAGACAACTCATTATGGAAGTTGAGAATAGTTTTCAGTTTATTTGACGTTACCTAAGAAACTCACAGTTGTAAGGCTGTTCACTTCCCTTTATTATAAAATGTAATTAATTTTTTCATTTGATTAATTAATTCATGTATTGTTACTTCAAAATGTGCAGAAGATTATATACCACATGCAGATACAGATTCTACATGTTGTTGTGTAATTTTATTAAAGACATCTTGAATACCGGTACTAAAAACAACCCCAAAGAACCTTTACTTCTAGTAACAAAATATTTAATAAATCGTCCAACAAACACTTTTGACCTTACCCAAGGTCTGCTTCAGGTTAAGTACCATAGAATTCCAAAATTGGAAAGCTTGGAATAGAACGTTTTTGAACATTAAATTTAAAACATTTGGAACGTATAAACCTCCATCAGGCCCTAATACAATTGGTATGATAGGCCTGTTTTATTAGTCTGGTAGAAGGTCTGCATATACTTCCAGATCAGTAGTGTATGTAGATAGGGCAGTGATGTGCCTTTTGTTGTCAATGTTGTACTTGTGTTCCCTCACCCTTTGTTGTAAGAATCATTTGGTGAAACTGATGTAAGCCAAGTCTCTCTGAAACCTGTTGTCCCTCACCAGAACATTGTACACACCCGGGGCTTTAAGATCATCGTGTCAATGTAAACCAAGGTTACGTCGACAACCATTCATCAACCATCAACGTTCATCAACATTGACCAACCAAACATTTATCAAGGTTGATAAATGTTTGGTTGGTGAATGTTGGGTTACATCTACCAAATGTTGATGTAACTTTATTGTAAACCGATGTAAACCTTGTAACTGATGTAACCTTGGTTTACATTGGTTCCGCCAAACGTTTCATACAACAAAGGGTGCAGGAACACAAGTATGACTGACAACAAAGGGCAAACCACCATCTTATCCACATACACTATTTACCTGGAAGTGCACACAGACCTTCCTAGCACCAGGCTAATAAAACAGGCCTATCAGTGGCGTAGCGTAGTGGGGGCGGCAGGGGCGGCCGCCCTGGGCGGCACTTTTAGGGGGCGGAAAAATTTTTCAATAAATAATATCATCTTATAAAAATTTGAACCATTTCATTTCATATTTTTGTCGCACCTATGATTCGGACCGATTGAAATGAGCACGGAATTTTCTATTACTTATTCTGTCACGAAACTGGGGAATCCCCTTTCTTTAAATGAATCTATAATAATGACATCTTGCTCATTGTAGTGACTGGCAACATGTCTGTACCGACTTGTAGGGATTCATGTATTTTATTTTGTGCTTGGATTGTTTAAGACTAATATTCAGCGAGAATGACTTCTATCATATAAAGAATAGTGTTCAATATTGTATAGCCTAATAACACCTGCAAATTAGATTACAGTGCGGATAAGTGGCATACGTGTAAAAATTTTTATAATAAATGTGATTATTATATTGCAAAACATATATACATGACTTTTTTATTTGTAACCTGTACAATACACAATAATGATGTCTGTTCTTGCCGAAAAGTTCCTTAGAATTACTGAATATTTTAATCTTTTAAATTGAGATACCTAAATAAGGGGGCAACAAAATTTTCCTCCGCCCCGGGCGACTGACACCGGCGCTACGCCACTGCTATCATACCAACCATATTAGGGCCCTGGAGGCCCTAGAAATATAGAGGTATACCTCGAGTTATGTTGTTCTCGATTATACATCGTTTGTCAAAAAAAAAGTGTATATATATATATATATATATATATATATACTTTTAAAAATAAAAATCAAGTTTAAGTCATTTTATTCAACTTTACATCCATCCGCCACAAATATTGAAGTCATAATTTCATTAAAAAAGCATTAAAAGCACATAAAATCATATTAAAATATGTACATTTACAGTAAATGTTAATATGATCATCATAAATCCTAGAGAACGAAACATGAAAACATCTGTGTTTCTGTGTTGTGGTCTTATTTAGTGGTCTTTTAGTGCTCATTATTGGCGTTTTCTACCATTATCTATTATTCATTATCTACCATTTGGCGTCGTTGTCAGTGCCACTCGATATTGGTAAATTTAACATAAATTAGTTTATTTTCTACTATTGCAAAATAATTTTAATAACTGTATTTGTTATTTAAAGTAAAAAAATTTAAGGTTATTTATTCTCGGACTCTTTATTAGTGAATGTGGTTTCTCTAAGACATTATAAAATAAAATGAAAAATCATTTTATTTTATGATGTCTTAGAGAAACCACACTCACAAATAAAGAGTCCGCGATGTACTGTAGACATCACCAAATTGTAAACATGTACATTTACAAGTATGTACTGTACGTACATGTATTCATAAATTTAGATTACGTTTTTTCTGTACTATATTAAAAACTAAAATTTATTTGTTTGTAAGCTTAAAATAGATTTTTATTAACCATATATTATTAAAAATGCATTTATAAATAAAATACAGAACTGGGAATGGTAATTTGTGGTTTAGCCTAATGACAAGTAAATTCAACTTATGTCGCCTCTTCTGGAATCAATTACCAACGAAAGGTGAGGTATACCGGTACAAAGTTGACCTGACAGAGGTTTATATGTTCCAAATGTTTTAAATTTAATGTTCAAAAACATTCTATTCCAAGCATTCCGATTTTGGAATTCTATGGTACTCTAACCTGAAGCAGACCGTGGGTAAGATCAAAAGCATTTGTTGGACAATTTACTAAATGTTTTGTTACTGGAAGTAAAGGTTCTTTAGGGTTGTCATTTTATTAAAATATGGAGATTCAAATTGACACCATCAACCTTATAATGTAAATCCAATATAGACTTTTCAAATGATACAATTCACTTGAGTAAGTATGACAAAATTAACAAAATAATCATACTCTTTATTAATTATAGAATAAAATTACACCTTTTTTGCAGTTCTTGCAATTGCTCTTCAATGTCCCCAATCTCCTGTTAGCTTCTGCAAGAATCTTCATCTTGTTCTTTAGATCTTTCACCATTTCTCTAGCCATCAACTTTTCACTTCACTCTTTTTCTTGCCTTATTTCTTTCTGTTACGAGCTACCATAGCTTCCTTGTATCTCTGGGCTGCACAAATCAACTGCTTTAATATACTCAATTTCTGTAATACACCAGCTGACATGACTATCATGTACTGATCTGTAAGCTGTAAGTGTCTCTTCTTTTTGATTTTTCATCCAGCATTCTTTGTTGATGGAAAATCCACATTCCAGATAAGCAAACCATGGGACATTATTAAAATCATCTTCATAAATATTTCAAATTCTTTTACTTTGCCACATTTATGTGGAAGACTAAGACAGAAACAATCTAATATGTAACATTGTTTGGAGTAGTGGTTAACCATATCACTAATCCATGGGGACGACAAAATGTCTTTGTATTGCTTAGCATTTTTACCAGCTATAGAACTATTTATCCAGTTCTTAGCCATAAGAGTTTCTAGAAGTTTTTGTGCTTTTTCTCTGTTCATTGCATAAGCTGAATTTAGGCATGACAGTCCCTTGGCCAATTTGTATTTTAGTGGTAACTTTTCCACCAATTTGGTGGTTACAACGCCTAAGCAGCTTGCACAGTCTTTTTGAAATTCTAATATCTGTCAGTTACTTCCTTCTTTCTAACTTTTCTAATAGCATCTTTGATAGCATATCCAAGGTCCACTATATGTATTGTGCAAAGATTTTCTGCTTAAATGAGATCCACATCAGTAATGGAACTCATAGATGCAATCATTGCATCTTTCACAAACCTCAATGTTCCATAAGGTCACACTTAGTTCTTGATATGAGAATGGCACCAGAGATTCATCTGCTTAAAACATTGTTAAAATTGGCTCAAGTTCATGAGCAACAGAAGCAAAATATACTAATTTTGGACCTAACGTTTTGTCATTCAACACAGATTTGAAAATCACCTCAAAAGTGCATAATAATGGTGTCTATCCATCCTTCTTTGCTCCTTCAACATATTCTACAAAACAAGGTATCAATGCAATAGCCCTTTCTGCAGCCTTTACATTCTCAATCCACCCAAGTGTGCAGAATTTCATGCAATGCCCACTTTGTACTTTTTATACCACCCTTGAACCACAGTGCAATGAAGTCCAAATGACCCTATCTCCAGAAGAACTGGGTGTTCTGAATCAATATGTAATTCCTTTTTGATATCTGCCAAAAACCTCAGGTTTACATTTGGACCATCAACAGATATCTGTATTATTTTTTTAAAGTCAATCATCTAAAGCACCATTAAAGGCTTTAATAAGATCTACTGCTTTTGTATGGCCAAGAAACACTGATGTAAGCTAATGAATTGTCACTAGAGGATTTGATCCCGACGACTTTTTAGTCCCAAAATTTTTGGGATTAAGTTTTCCTGATCCCAAGATTTTCGGAATTGACATCATTTTTAAAAAGTTGCAAAATAGACTGCATGAAGCAAAATGTTCAATGCCAGTGCTCTTAACAGAATTGCTTGCCTATCATTTTAATATAGAACTTCTTGTATTTTGAACTAAAATGATAGGCAAGCAGTTCTCACTGAGTTACCTGGTAATATACTTCATTTTTGTACTTTTGAATTTTCACGTGTGCCAATTGATTTTCTGGAGCAGTCGAGAGAACTTTTGGTTGGCTGTAGAGTTCTAACGTGACCCTTCAAAAATTCTAATAAGTGATTCAATGGAGGAATATCATCACCCTTAAGTGAGCACTCCCACCAGCCTCTGGTTATTGCATCCAATTTAAATTGAATAATGAACATAATTAATATGCTCGAGAACTCATCTATATTAAAATTTAGAGCTTCTAAGGATCGGATACACTCTGTAGTCGTTTAACAAAATTGTAACACTTGTCAGGTGCGTTTATGTTATCTAGGATTGATGTACAGTCCACAGCTCTGTCACACCTGTGTATATATGTGTGACAGAGCATATATCAGCATATATATATGTGCAACAAATTGAGAAGCAGACCTGGTGATGAGACACTGGATGCGTTGTTATTTCTCAGATCATATTTTCGCAATTCAAATTAGAATGTTCCTATTAGATTAGTTTTCTTTATATTCAAGAAAAATGTGACTGATTAATATTTACCACCTACTTACTAGATTATACATGAAAGTCGTCTATTTAGTCAATGTTAAGTGAGATTTTTGTTAATTTTCAACGTTTATTTGCATAGTTTGTTACATAAAGGCTTTTCAATTTATGTAAGTTTAAAGAGATCTCACAGATGCTTGAAAAAGAGTAACTTTAACATTAAGACTGAGTGATTTTAAGTCTGGTTAGTCTGAGTTTGATTAGCGCCTTAAGACCTTAGCCCAAGTTATCTCGGGCAAGTTATATAGTGTTACAAACAATCCCGTCCTTTGGGCCTCTAAAAAATTTTTTACTTTTTTTTTGATTGTTCGGATGTTTTCCAATTTTCCGGATGTTTTGGATTCGGATGTTTTCCAAATTTCGAGTGTTCTCCAAACTTTTTGAAAAATTTTTACCCGCATGAAAAAATTTTATTGCGATTTTAATTAACCTTTAATGACGCGCGATTAACGCTTAATTGTTTTTTTTATGGGAATTTTTTATGGAACTTCATTCATCCTTCTAAAGTTCTAGTGCGCCGATTTTACTCCGGTAAAGTTATTTAAAGCTATTTTCTGATGTCAAAAACAACATCCAATAGTTTTTTAATTTTTTTAATTAATAGATTTTATTATATATACGTTTAATTAAGTCAGGGGGATCGAAAGTTTCAATTAAAATCGTAATTTTAAAAAAATATTTAGAAATATACCGCCATCTAGTATTCACCCTACTTTTTACCCTTCTCCTCCTGAGAGTTTCGTGAGAATGTCCCGCGAAAGACGACACCAGCTGTTCTCAAGGTCATCCAGCTGTGTAAACAATGACTCATCAGTGTCAGATTTCGTAGTAAGGTGAGACAAAGGAAATTGTACTTTGAAGCTTTTTCTTCAAAATTAAAAACAAAAAAAACGAAAGAAATGTGTTATGTTTAATTACATTAAAATTAAAAAGTATTTAATTAGCCTGAGTCCCAAGGAGTTAGTTAGAGTGATTAGATTAGCTAGGTGTATACCGTAAAATACGTTGATTTTTGTCTAAATTTTGATTTGTTGATTAAAGAGTTGATTTCTGTAAGATTTTGTTATTTTTTTATTAAACCTCAATACTGAAATAATCTGGGGATCGACTAAGTATAATCCTGAAATCCTGAGATTTGAAATAAGGACCGGGAACAAATTCCCTAGTTGTCACACTCTAATCGACGTCCCAAAATCTTACATAAATGTCCATTTGCTGCTTCTGAGAATTTTCTTCAGAGATTCATTAAAGCCTATCACTAGATACTCACATTTCTGCACTGAAGTTACAAGGTTCTTATGAAAATACACAGCAATTCCATAGTTAATGGTGTAGCTAATTTTTGTACATGGAAGCTGAGTTTTGGGACCTACTTTTACTATCAAAACACAGGTTCTTCAGAAGCTCTGTATCATTAGCTGTTGTTTGCAGCAATTTGTGTGTCAAAATCCCTTGAATACATAACTTGATCTCAGCACAAGTATCATCCTTATGGAGGGTTAGCTGTCAAGGCCACATGATTTCCCTAATACAGTCAAACCTGTTTTTATGCGGGGGATAGAGAGAACATTAAAAAAAAACGCATTAAAAAAAAAAAAAAAAAAAAAACGCACGAAACTTCATGAATGGCTGTAAAAAATAGTTTTCGCAACAGAATTTAAAAAATATTTTTTTTTTATGCAGTGACTAGGGACCGCATAAAAAAAGTCTCACATAGAAAATAACTCAAAACCGTACGAAATAGAATTTATTGACAACAGATGTCAGCACTTGACTGCATCGTCTGGTTTATCGTCTGTTTTACATATTTTTGCCCAGGTGGTGTTTTGTTGACTTAAAAAGTAAATTATTTCATTTTTCGCATATTCATGCAATAATATTACTATAATAAGTGCATTTATGCTATAATAAGTTTATTTAGCTATAATAAGTCAACGTGAGACATGACGAATCGCACGAGACTAGCCGCACAAATAAAATAATCGCACAAAAAAAAACCGCACAAATTAAAAATTCTCATAAAAAAAAATCGCACATAAAAAGACCGCATAAAAACAGGTTTGACTGTATATGATTCTTGTTGTGACCACTTGATTGAATGTTGTTTTCTTTGCCAGTCCCTTAACTTGTGTAGCATTGTTATAGTAGCTGCAGAAAGTTAAAAAGAAACATAAGCAGTGTATATTGTTTTAATTTACTACTTGCAATTTACAATCACACAGGGGTTGTAACAAACTATTAAGAAATTAGTTTAAAAAGTGACAAGTATCAAGAAATTAGTGACCAAAATTGACTATTAATTTCACATTGCTATTATAAAAAATGGAGGCATAGTAATGTATTCATGAAGAAACATCTTGCATCTCTGCATTAAATCAAGTTTATTTAGTCTAGTATTGCATATAAATTATATAAATACATTACTGATCATACTACTGTTTTCGGGCCTCAAAACAGAAAATAACTTTAAAATAAATGAGAATAGTAATGCCCACAAAAAGGAAAAAGTAACTAAATAGTGACTGAAATGAAATTACTTGGTCATTACTATGTCATATTGCATTGAATCTAAATTGCATCCTATTTTCAGAAATACTAAAACCAAAAAAAAGTTCCTCTTATATCCAAATAAATAAGGTTTATTTTTTCACCAAACAGTAAAGTTTGACAAAGACTGGGGTGACGAATGCCAGAACATTTTGTATTCACACAGTTTTCCACTTTTCAGAACTTTTTACATATCACATATAATAAGTCTTTTTCTTGCATTAAAAGACCATACTATTTTATCATCATTCAAAATTGAATCAGATAAATTGTAATTGCAAACTGTGTATTTTTTATTTTCATTTTCTACATCTAATACAAATGCTTATTTCTTTTACCAAGTTTCGAGTTAAAATTTTAAAATTTCATAACTACTTTAACTGTTAAAATTTTTACATACTATTTTGACATTTTTACTTAAAAACTATTCTAAACAACAATTTTAAGACCAAAATTAATTGCTTATGTAAAGAATTATAAAAATGCAACGCAGAGACAAGCACGGCAGAACGCTTACAAAAGGATTGGGCCGAGGTACGTCCAAGTCCCTAGTGTAATATCAATCAACGTATTTAAATTTTAAAAGCACTTTTTAGGAAAAATTATAAATTTTAGAGATCTCCTAATAAGCTAATATAAATCTTAAAAATTTCAAAGTATGGTATTTTTCATTCAAACCCCTTCAATTCTGTGAGGTATTAATGAACTAGTCCTGAAACTTAAAAATAATTGTAATTTAAATGGTATGAATTCTATTATTTTTCAAGTTTAATTTTAATAACTTTAATTGTATAACAAAATAATTTCAGATTTATACTTTATAAAATTTATTAAAGAACAATTTAATAAATTTATACTTTCATAAGACAAAAAACACCTTGATGCTGAGAACGTTTAAATTTAATCAAAAACAAACGTTTTCGGCCCACTCCATGAGCCATCGTCAGGCTAACTACATTCGAATACAATTTCGAACAAGCAATTTCAAATTGAAATAAACTACAAAAAAAGAACTCACGCGCTACGCTGGATAACGTAAACTAAAACTAATATAAACAACATAGAAAATAATAAAATAAAATATGTCAATGTTACATGTGTACATTGTAAAAATCTATAGTCTATAGTTCTCTAGGCAATCCTTTTGCCGTATCTAATGTATTCCTGTGACTTTTTTAATTAAAAACTTCCAAGCTGATGGTAAAATCGCCGCATCCTTGTAATTTAAGCATTTTTTGGTTAAGCCGGACTTATAAATTTCACATTTTTCGGTTGTAGCCGCAAGTGTCGGCGAATGTATCGGTGTTAAGATCCTGGCTTCATCCCATTTCACCACGGACCCCTCCTTTACATTTCTCGACCACGGGTCTAATTTCCTTGTTGGTTTTATGCGTCTTTGCGAAACCAAACAACCTGGGTACACCCGGGTTCGTGACGTGCGCTCCTTTCAGGAAAGGGAAGATTGATGCCAAGGGAGATTTCTTCAACCTTTTTACCTTTCCATCTATTTTTCTTACTATGTCATGTTCAACCCTTTCGCATTCAGTTTTTCTTATGTAATCTTCTAGGGCCTCAACATAACGTTGCTTTTTCATTACTACCAAATGCTTGCTTTTATCAGCCCTGGTGATTATTAAACATTTGGGCATTTGGTAGTAATGAAAAAGCAACGTTATGTTGAGGCCCTAGAAGATTACATAAGAAAAACTGAATGCGAAAGGGTTGAACATGACATAGTAAGAAAAATAGACGGAAAGGTAAAAAGGTGGAGAAATCTCCCTTGGCATCAATCTTCCCTTTCCTGAAAGGAGCGCACGTCACGAACCCGGGTGTACCCAGGTTGTTTGGTTTTGCAAAGACGCATAAAACCAACAAGGAAATTAGACCCGTGGTCGAGAAATGTAAAGGCCCCACGTATAAACTGGAAAAGCGTATGCACTCGTATTTATCGGAGTTGATTGGCGATCACCAGTTTGTTACAAAGAACCCGATGAATGTGGTAAAGGAGCTGCAAGGGTTGGCCTTAATGGATAATGAGGTTGGGTCAGTAATGGACTTTGAGAGCATGTATCCATCGATCAAACCATCCTCATGTTTTGATGCGCTAATGGAAGTGTTATATAGCTTACATCCAACGGCTGTAGAATACCGTAAGGACCTTGAGATGATGGCAAATCTGGTATGTGTTCAATCGTTTTTCGTTTTCGAGGGTAAAGTCTATAAACAGCTGAAAGGTGTCCCGATGGGCAGCCCAATGTCTGGTTTGCTGTGCGAGTTAGTTGTAAGAAAAATGGAGCGCATCACACTTAACAACTTCAAGGAGGACATAATCATGTATAAAAGGTACGTGGACGATGTGCTGGTTATATGGAGGAACCACGCAAGAATACAACAATTCTTAAGTGCCATGAATTCCAACGATCATGGCCTAAAGCTGAGCTTGGAGCAAGTTAGTAGCGACGAATTACATTTTTTGGACATTAGTATTGCATTTAGGAACGGGTCAATAGATACGAAGGTGTATATCAAACCTACACACGACCCGCTGTATATACCGTCAACATCGAATGATCCTATTACTTATAAGCTCTCAGCGTTTAGAGCTTTAATTAGAAGAGCGTTTCAGTATTGCTCTAACATACTCGATACGATGCGAGAGCTGGATAGAATCAGGCAAGTGGCTAAGGTGTTGGGATTTGGTCCAAGAACTGTTGAACGTTTGATTGCCGCTTACAGGAATCCTAAAGTAAACAAGAAAAAACGGGATCTGACAAACGGTATCACGAAATTCACGTATAATAAACGTCTATCATCGGTCATGGAAGGTATTGCGGGCCGCATGAACAGCACTATTGTATACAAAAGAGCTCCCTCGATATATAGGCTACTAAGGAACGACAAAGATGCAATTAGACCGAGTGAACAACCAGGTGTGTACTCGATACCGTACAGCAACGACCAGTTAAAGATTGATAAAGAATACATCGGGGTCACGACGAGAAGCCTAAGTAAAAGGATTAAGGAACACAGATATGACGTGGCGAAGGGTAAATGCACAACAACGTTAGCAAAAATGGCGCAGACTGAGGGGTCCGTGGTGAAATGGGATGAAGCCAGGATCTTAACACCGATACATTCGCCGACACTTGCGGCTACAACCGAAAAATGTGAAATTTATAAGTCCGGCTTAACCAAAAAATGCTTAAATTACAAGGATGCGGCGATTTTACCATCAGCTTGGAAGTTTTTAATTAAAAAAGTCACAGGAATACATTAGATACGGCAAAAGGATTGCCTAGAGAACTATAGACTATAGATTTTTACAATGTACACATGTAACATTGACATATTTTATTTTATTATTTTCTATGTTGTTTATATTAGTTTTAGTTTACATTATCCAGCGTAGCGCGTGAGTTCTTTTTTTGTAGTTTATTTCAATTTGAAATTGCTTGTTCGAAATTGTATTCGAATGTAGTTAGCCTGACGATGGCTCATGGAGTGGGCCGAAAACGTTTGTTTTTGATTAAATTTAAACGTTCTCAGCATCAAGGTGTTTTTTGTCTTATGATTTAATAGAGTCTGAGTGAAGTTAGACGAATTTATACTTTCGTAATGGATTTATTAATTAAAATAACTGATCTTTTTAAAGTGTCTTAATTATTTTAATAATTTGTAATATTTTTTAATAATTTTGCAATTCTAGAAAGATATCTTAGCTAAATAACTGATCTTTGAAAAATTCAAAATGATAATTCATTAGAAAAACATTTAACTAAAAATTACTGAATAGATTAAACCAGTGATTCCCAAAGTGTGCGCTGCGGCTCTCCGGGGCGCCGAGATGCCGTCATAAGGGCGCCGCTAAATTTTCAATTAAACAATTCGGCAATTTTCTTCGAATTTCCAATTCTCAAATTTTTGCGCCAACAATCGAGTATGCCAACAAAATTCCAAGAATTTAGCAACTTTCGAGTCTTTCATTGTTTTCTTTCCCCTCCCATGCTTTAGTGGTTTAGTTACTAAAGCTTAAGTGTGGAGTTAGCCACTAAGCATGGGTAGCGCAGTAGCAAGTTGGATTTCTGTTCATTTGTTGTCACCATCTTAGTGCTCGCATTAGTTTTTGTTTGTTGGACTAACGACTAACTTAATAGTGTGGTGGTTAAGTTAATTTTCAAAAGTTATTTTTCTGATCATCCTAAAAATGGACAAATTCTTATTAAACTCGAATAATAAAGATAGTGCTGAATCTAGAGAGGATGTTCCAGAAACAAGTGGCAAGGGTTTCGAGAGGCGAAAACGTCGTAAATATGACGACAGTTATTTGGATTTTGGCTTTACATCAATAAACGAAAATGATAAGGAGAGACCACAGTGTGTGTTGTGTATGAAAGTTTTGGCACCAGAATGTATGCTTCCAAGTAAGTTAAAACGACATTTAGAAACCAACCATTCTAAATTTGTTGGTAGACCTCGCGACTTTTTTACCAAAAAGTTAATTGAATTAAAACAACAAAAAGGCAGCGTTTTTAAACATATGTCAATACCAAATAATGCTTTGCTAGCATCATACAAAGTTGCATATAGAGTTGCTAAGTGTAAAAAAACCCATGCCATTGCAGAGCAACTCATTCTACCGGCTGCTGTAGATTTAGTGAACATTGTGATTGGCGAGTCGGCGGGGAAACTGCTTTCAAAACTCCCTTTGTCTAACAATACCATTAGTCGCAGAATTCGGCACATGGGGGAGGATCTCAATATACAATTAATTGAAAAATTAAAAGGAAGTGAATTTAGATTGCAACTTGATGAGGCCACAGATAATAATAAGGACGCACACTTAATTTGATACGTACAGTTCTTAGATGGTAATTCAATCGTTGAGGACCTTCTCTTTTGTAAGAGTATTACTGGAAGTACAAAGGCTCAGGATTTGTTTGAGATCCTGAAAATATTTATGGTTGAAAATAATTTAGAATGGACAAAGTGCTTTGGTGTTTGTACTGACGATGGTCGTTCAATATCCGGCTCTTATGGAGGATTGCAGGCACTTATTCGAAACAAAGCTCTAGATTCAGTTTGGACCCATTGCATCATTCACAGAAAAGCACTTGCATCAAAGTATATGAGTCCTCCACTAAATATAGTTTTAGAACGTGTGGTAAATATAGTAAACTATATAAAAATTCGGCCACTGAAAACAAGATTTTTTTTAAAAATGTGTGAAGATATGGGAGCCGAATACACATCTTTGTTGTACTACTGCCATTCACGATGGCTCTCTCGCGGAGGTGTATTGTCTCGTACGTTCCAATTACGGCGAGAAGTATACGCTTTCCTTGAAGAAGAAGAACATGAGCATGCCAAACACTTTGTGGAAACAGACTTATTGATTAAACTCGCATACCTATGTGATATTTTTGAAAAGTTGAATTCGTTGAATCTCTCCTTACAAGGACGCAATATGCACGTTTTAAAGCAAACAGAAAAGAATTCAGCTTTCAGAAAAAAATTACAGCTATGGAAAATAAAAATTAATAAAAAGTGTATCAGTGATTGTTTTCCCTTGTTGCACCAATTTGTAACCTCCGATGAAATTAATTTGTCTTGCAATATAAAATCCATTTTTGTTGATCACCTATCAGAGCTTATAAAAAAGTCTGGAAAATACTTTGAAGAAGATATTGATAAATTTACATGGATTCAAGACCCATTTAAAGTCAAGACTCCATCTGAATTTACTTCTTTAGAAGAAGAATCTCTTATTGACTTGTCTTGCGATAATACTTTGAAGTTAAAACTTGGTGGCATGGAACTTTCTGATGTTTGGATATCAGTAAAAGAGGAATATCCACTGCTTAGTGGTAAAGCTCTACGAATATTAATTCTGTTTGCAACATCCTATTTGTGCGAAACTGGGTTTTCGGCAGTCACAGTAATAAAAAGTAAATATCGCTCGAAAATTAACATTGAACAAGAAATGAGGGTTGCCATATCCAATTTTATTCCAAGATTTGAGAAGTTGTATAGTGAACATCAAGCCCATCCATCCCATTAATAATTTTAATAATGTTAATCAACAATGAACATTCAATAAATTGTTTGTGAATTTAAAATTCGTGTTTAATTTATTTTTCAACTAAACTAACCGCACGGTGATTGTCCAGTCTCAATATAGATATTACCAAAACAGTTGAAATTAGATATTAAGGAAAATAGTAAGTATCTGTTTTTAATTTTTCGCTGTTAAATGGGTAATCGCTTTTGAAAAGGAAAGCTTTCCAATTTTTCAAGAAAGTCAAAAATTTAGAAAAAAATCTGATGTATTAAGGGTGCCGTGAAAAAAATCCAATTATTTAGGGAGCCACAAACCGAAAAAGATTGGAAACCTCTGGATTAAACTATAAAAAAAATATTTACTAATCATATTTTAAAATCATTTTGCACGTTTCCAATTTTTCATATTATACATGCAACTTTTAAATGTGTACCTAAAAAGCATTATCTGGATGATACTTTTGAACCGGATACCCAGATATCCAAAATTCAGCACTACCTCAAGCCTTGTAAATCAAATGATAATTCGAAACTTTCAAAGTGTAACAGCCAGAGAAACATTGTACAAAGTGCATTTTAAGTTCTCAAGCATTAATTAATGATATATAATGATATAGGCTAAAATGTGACAATTTGGGGTCGAATTTGCCATGTTGCTCACAGCAGCAGAAAAAGTGAAAAATAGTGATAGAACACCAAAACAGTTGAGAAAAAGTGACTAATTTAAATATGTGGACAATCCAGAAAGTAACTTACATTTTGGCCTCTAGGGGTGTGGGGTTGAGCTAAAGCCACCATTTTGGTGTTAGAGTATTCCCTCACTCATTACGTGTTCAGCTGTGTTAACATGTGGTTTGTGTTGCTTCTGCTTTGTCCATCGTGAATGTGTGCTACAATTGAAAATCCCACAAGTTGTGAAGTACAGTCAGTGATTTTAGTGATTTGCCAACAGAACCTTAAACTAATTGAAATTCATTGGCAACTTTTGGAGGTTTAGAGAAATGATGTAATGAGTGAATGAGAAGTGAGGCAGTAGTACTGTACAGTACATTATGTTTAAAAATGGTCACACTAATGTTCACGATAAAAGCAAAGTGGCCGATCAAGCATTTCGACTGATGAACTGGTGACAAAAATCAATGGAAAGATTTGTGAAAACTGCCACTTCACAATTACGAAGCTCTCATTTGAGTTTCCATCAATTTCATGGAGTTTGTTGCATGAGGTTGTAATGCACAAGCTAAGATACAGTAAGTTTTGTACCAGATAGATACCAAAAATGTTATCAGATGACCACAAAAACAGCACATAGCAGTATTGTTTACATTTCTGAAAGTCTACCAAAGAGATGGTGACTCACTTCTCGAGCTTTTGTTGTAACTAGGGATGAGACTGGGATAAAACATGTAAATTGTTAGACAAAAAAACCAATCTATGGAGTGGGGACACACATGTTCTCCCACAAAACCAAGGAAATGTTTGCAAACATTTTCATCAAGAAAGATCGTGGTGACCAATTTTTGAAACAGGAAAGATGTGCTTCTGGTGGATTTCCTTAAACATGGTTCAACAATAAATTGTGAGATATATTGTGAAGCATTAAAAAAGTCAAGAAGAGCAATTCAAAACAAATGTCAGGGAAAATTAATACTATTCAACTCTACCAACACCGGGAATATACTACAATCACAACACAACAAAAGATGAACCTGATACCGATGTTTTATCTTGCAAAAATCATTTTTTCACAAATGTTTTCAAACTCTATGTTTGTGAAAAAATGACTTTTGCAAGATACACACCAATATCAGGTTCGTCTTTTGTTGTGTTGTGATTGGGAAAAATTAAGTTCCAAGATTTTTTCACGACAATGCCCGCCCACACACTCGACATCTCTTGGATGGTTTCGGATGGAAGATCTTTGATCATCCACTGCACAGTCTGGATCTTGCTCCAAGCAGCTACTATTTGTTTCCATGCATGACGTTGTGGCTTGCAATGCAGTGCTCTGACAATGACACAAAACAGTGGTGTGAATGAGTGGTTGAAGTCTCAGGTGGCAAAATGCTATGATGGAATTAATAAGCTGGTGCATCATCATAATAAGTGCCTCAATTTGAATGATGATTATGATGAAAATAGTTTAAGAGAGTGGCTTTCAAATGCATATAATAAAAAATGTTTGCTTTCACTTGAATTTTCTTAATTCTAAAACATACTTTCTGAATTGCCCTTGTATAGTGAGAATAGTAATCTGTTCCAAGTTTTTTTTTTTATAATGAAAATAAAATTATTTGTTTTTATGAAATCTAGGTTTAATTTGGTTATGACAATGTGACACACAGGCAATCTGCAGAGGAGGAAGCTTCCCAGGATGAAGCTTTTATGAGAAATTGGCTCCTATTTATATGTTACTAATGTAAAAAAATCCTGGAATACATCATGTGGCCAAACTGTCAGCAAGGTGCAAATACACAGCTAACTACTGACATTCAGTGATTTTATCCACTCTGCCATTGGACTTACGTTTATTGTCTAATAACTGTAAATGAAAAATTTATACCATGTAAAACTTGTTATTAATGTAAATAGATTTCACAATTAAAATCAATAAAATTTCAATAGATGGATGATACTGAAATGAGGTAAAATCAATTTGCATTTTTCACCAAAAGCTCACCCTCTGGTGTGTAAAAGCAGAACTATTTTATTTGGGTCATTTAAATCATTCTTTTGCATTGTCAGAAGTAAAGATGAATAGCAATAAGAAAAGCAAAGCTTTCTGTTGCATTCCAAATTGCAATTCCAAAGCCATACACAAACCCAATATAAGTTTTCATCTATTCATACACGAGAAACAAATGACTATTCAGAAATCAGAATCCAGAGAAGCTCATAAATGTAACCAGAGCTGTATTAATCATATCGTAGGTCTGTGACAATCGCTTGTCATTTTATATGTGAATTATTCAATTGTCGGATACAAAGCCATTTGTATGTAAAGTTTCCCGAACGTTCCATTGCCCATTAGGTCTGGAGGGGCAATGAACCCAGCAGGGAAACAGGAGGGGTACATAAGGACTAAGGGTAGACGAAAGTGCTCTCTATCCTACTTGGTGCCTTTGGAGAAGCAGGTGAAAGCAATTAGCTACAACTGGAGATTATAATGGAAATGTTGGAAGCTAACAGCTGGAATTTGAATCAACCCGATGCTTAGAAGAAGACAGCAAATGTGTGACGAGCCTCCAAAAAACCCTTCCCTGTATTTTATCTTTTATACAATAGACTAATCGTGTAAATAAATTTGCAGATCAGAAAAATATATAATTGTCACGAGAACCGAACGAATGATTGTAATGGGAATGAAGAATACTGTAAATTTTGGATAGCCTACAAGAATCATATTTTATGTCAACTCAACTTCATGTTGAGGAAATAAAACCCACAGGTCCTAGATGCTTTTTAATGATTTAAAAAATAACCTTTTTTTTTAATCTGCTTAAATTATTTCCAGATTGCAAAACAGTACAAGAATTTAATAAATTTAAAATACAGAGCATTCACAATGGATAAAGACTGTTGTCGTTGCCTTTTCCTTTGCATCATTGCACACCATCAGTAGTCCCTCGAAAATTACAAACAAGTAAAACGGCAAGGCCATATTTGGGACAAGACTATGTCTCGGAGACTCACCACTAAGCGGATTCACTTCGACGCTCACAGCGGGTCTCGTTCTCATTCTCCAATCATCTTTGGTATTGCTGGTTTTGAGTGCGATCATTCAAACTTCGCTGGCCACGGCCATGACCACGAGGTCTTCCACGATGCATTTTCATTGAAATTAACCTATTGAATGTTGAAATTTCTCTCCGTTTTATGATGCCCCAGGTTGAATTTTTGTCAATGCGAAAATTTCCCATTTTTGAAAAAAATAATAGTGGCTATTGTATCGTTCACAATTATTTTTTATGTTGCACAAACAAAATGTAAAAAGAAATAATAATTATATTTCGGAAGTTAGTTTTAATATGAAATTATAACGACGTGCCATCTAGTTTCAAAAAGTTCCGATGATGAAACGAGATATCTCCGGTCAATCGGTCAAGGTTAGCACATGGTGATCAGAAATATGTGGGGAATAACACGGGATGGTAAATGAACTTTTTTCAAAAGATTTGTTTGTCAAAATTCGATTTTACAATATTTGTATTACCAACCAGCAATGCTTGCACAAATCTCACACTACTGCCTGTTTGCAGAGAGTGTCGCCATTTTGTATTTTATTGTGTTTCGATTCTTGGTCCCCTGACTACCTACAATTTTGGTTTTTTTATGCGCACATGATTTCGGCACCTAATACTCTGTGCCAAATTTTAACTCCTGACATGTACTCCTTCATACCTCTAAGCTGATAAGACAGCAGGCAATACAATTTTATAAACAAGACATAGTCTTGTCAAAAATCCGTTGTGAATGCTCTGTATTTTACATTTATTAAGTGTTAAATAACGTCAGCCAGGTTTTATTTTGCTATTTTATTTAAAAAATATTATTGTGATAGTGGCAGAACACCAGAGGACATTTTACCATTTTTGCATGTTTGTTGCAGAGGAAGTAGCCTAAAAAGGAAGGTCGCCTCTGTAATTTTTATAATTTTCAATGGACTACTGATGGTGTGCAACAATGGAAAGGAAAAGGCAATAACAAAGGTTTTTATCCTTTGTGAATGCTCTGTATTTTACATTTATTAAATGTTAAACAACATTGGCCACATTTTATTTTGCTATTTTATTTAAAAAGTACAAGAATTATTGTTACTGCAAAAAAGGCAGAATTTAGTATCCAGCTTTCATAAAACAAATATTGCTCTTAGAATGTATAGTACATGCCAATCAATCTTAGGATCAAATTCTAAAGGAGAACAATCTTTTTCAGAATTAAATTATATTACAAATCATTTCAGATCTAATTTGTCTGACAAAATTATCATATTTATCTGTACTTTCCATAGAAAGTGAAAAAACAGTTGCCAGTTGAAAAAGTTATTAAAGATTTTGCATGCAAAAAGTGTAAAAAAATCTACATAAAATAAACAGAGGAAAAATTTAATTTCCATAACTTCTAATTCTCTGATTGTTAATTTCACAAGCCCTAGGCACTGTGCCTAAAGTGCCTAATAGATAACACAGGCTAAATGTAACTAATGAAAAGAGTGGATTCAACTATTAAGAATTGGCAAAAAGTTTCCCAATTGTCCAAGCTTTACATAAACAAGTTATGCTGTCAATTTATAACATTTTTCCTTAAAGTTTAAAACACCAGTAATTTTGTGTGGGACAGATCTTCAAAGCTGATGTTTGAACAGAAAGAGCACAAATATGTATAGAATGATTTTAGACATTTGTTTCAACAATACTACATGACATGATTTGTCCCACTAGCAACAATTGTTCTCCTATAACATTTCTCAATAAACAGCCACAAGCAGAATATTATTATTATATCAAAGAGTAACATATGATTAATTTTACATTGACTAGTTACAAGTGACCCAGATAAAGTATCCATTTTGTAAAAATTAGCCCCCCCTGTTGTTCATGAAAAATGTAAATTAAACATAGTGAAATTTTTTAGATTACAGTTAACATGTTTAACATGCTATAATACTAGAAATAATACTAGAAATGATACTATCATGTAACATACTTTGTTTCTGAACTTTGAATGTCAAAAAGGATGCACATTAAAATCAGCTAAATATAATAACAGCATCTTTCCAAAAGAGACTTTATCACTATTTTTGAAAAATGTCACTAACAAAAAAAGTGACTTTTAGTTGAAATAGTGACAATTACAAACCCTGCAATAACTGTAAACCACAAGCATGGCTGAAGTGTAAACAGATTCTACAGTATTTATTTGGGCAATGTGACACTTTGAAACCAGGTTACACTCAAACCTCCAAAAAACTGTTGAGTATTACCTAGGGTTACCAATTGCTTTTTGGTGAATCCCACAAGACAGCACTTAAACATATGCTATTTGCTATTGAAAAAAGCTAATTTTTTCAAAAAAATTTAAAGTCACATAATTCAAATTTTTCTCCTTTCTTGGAACATAGAAGTAACCTTTAGTAATTATTATACTTAAATTTGTAATCAGCATGCCTGACAATGTTAAATCACCGTGAATGTTACTTGACAATGACACATTCATTCAAATCGCTTATGTCATTACCTTTAGTATTATATGCTCTGCAATAATAACTTCTCCCCTTTTCCGGGTTTAATATCAAATTCCTTGACGTTTTCTGGTTTTCCCAGTTTCCAGGTCTATTGGACACCCTGTTTAACTTGCAGAAAAACTAAATAGTTTATAATTTCAGTATTTGATTCTGAAGAGTAAATTGATTTTACAAACATGTAATTAAAAAATTATAGATGCCTGGAAGGAGTCTAATTATTTTCAGATTTAACAAAAAAAATTCAAAAGTAAACTGCATGAAAGAATTTGCAAAACTGAAAAGTATTGCAAATTCTTTAACATACTTGGTAACTTAACATCAGCAGTTAAGTTTGCATTATACTTTAGAGTAAAATAAAAATACATTACTTAAATATTGCATTATTATTAATTAAGTTAGTGTATTAATAAATATTTATGTTATGATGAAGTTACCTAAACTCTGCATTGCTATTCTGTTCTCTTGAACAGAAGTGGTATGATGCATTTTGTCAGACTGCGAGAATGTGGACAAATTACCGGTTGGAGTCAGATCATCTTGCATTGTAGTATTAGTACTATAAAATAAAAGCGTATTAATGATCTACTTTAAAAGTAATCAGAAACTTAATTGAAAAATGCACTTAATTGTAACTCTTAATAAGACTTCTTGGGAGATTAAAAACATTTCACTTTTAAAACTTTTTGGTAGCTTTCTACAGGGTATATGTAATTTTTAAAATTTATTCTGCACATTAGAATAAATTTATAAATGTAGAAATTGTATACATAAGTAATTTGTAATAATGATGAATACTTTACCTACATCACAACAAATGCCAAAAAGTCTTCCTCCTTCCCAGAATCACAACTTGATGTGTCTGCATGTGTTTTGCAAAACATGCAGTAGCAGCATTTCTGGTACAATCAAAAGAATTGCTTCTGTAGTGTTATGTTTCAGTTCACACAGAGTATGTGAATTATTCTCTATACTCTGTCCTTTCAGAATCCACACAGAAAAAAGTTGGGGATGTCAAATTTGGAGATCTTGGTAGTCCCACATTTTGGGAAATTATGCAATCTGAAGACAAGTTTCAAAACACCTTTCTTTTTTCTAGCAAATTCTTTAATTACATCAAATAAACTAACATTTTTGGCTATAGCTATACACCAACCAAAGCCGAATATAATCACGCAAGAAAATGGCTATAATACTAATAATTTAATAGACAATTTCTCGCCCTGTAAAGTACTATTTTTTTGTAGCTTAGGAAACCGACTATAATTACGGTTGGTGAAACTTCCGTTAACCTAACGGGTACTTTACGCGGATTTGAGATTAGTTTGCCAGGCCTGGGCTTTTAAGCGTGCACCGAAAAATTAGTAATAATAACGATAAATACCAAGTCAGATCAAAAGTTCAAATATATTTAATTAATAACTAGAACGTACTACGTACAAATGTCAATAAGCCAAACAAAATTTATTAACGAAAATCAACAAGTCAACCCGACAATAAACTCGGCTACTTAGCTTAACTTAATAGTAATTCCCCTTTGAAATTCGACAAATCAAATACTTAGAAACTATGAACAAAATCTCTTACTAATTAAACGTCTATCCGTCACCTCACTATACGAAGAAACTATTTCCTCAATCCTTTCGATATCGTCAAATCGTCAATCGAACTCCTCTTTAACACCTTGGATCGTCCAATTATCAATCTGGACTTCTATCAGAAAATACTTCGCTTTCGAATTAACCTCGCTCTCACAGTCGCCTCGATTTGGACTTCACCTAGGTTTGGAAATCACCTCTCCTTCTTCGGTTAACGTACGGGTTTTATACTGTGAGGTGACGTCACACTTGAGCTGGGTTACTCCTCTTATTTACATACTTAGTTGCTAACATTAACTTTCTGTTCTGGCAGCTTTAAGTTTCCGACAAAGCTTATAAACCGTTTACAAATATCATAATTTTCTGGGATGTTTAAGACGGTTTATCAAGTATTTCTCTACTAGTGATTGTGGGGACTCCCCCCTCCATTTTTTTTTCTGCGGACTGTTACTTCCGCCGGGCAGCGCAAGTGCGCAAGATGTTTCCTACGGCGCTTATTTCTCCGCGAGTTGTTTTATCTTCATTTTTCATTACTAACAAGAGAGTGGTGGGGAACCTTCGTCCTAAATAAACATAAACCCCAAACAAAAGATAATAAAACGGAAATAATAATAAAATAAAAATAACGTTCGGACTCAGTTCCTTACAGCCCGATTATATTTGGCTTTGGTTAGTGTATAGCTTTACGTGTATCATGTGTAGTAAAGATGTTTGATTATTTTCAGCTATCTTAAATGGCCTTTAGGTTAAGCATAATTGGAATGTCAGTTAAACAATAAATTTGAAATATTGAGATTTGCTCACATTCTTATGACGACATGGTTTTACAAAAAATTTGTTGCAAGTTTAAGAATTCCAAATATAATACCATGATGTCATAGGAATATGAGTGAAGCTCGAAGTTTTAAATTTTATGTTTTAAGTGATGTTATTTTGTATTAGGTTTGTAAAATTTCACATATAATTGTAATTTTGTTTATTTCTGTATTTATTTATCTATTTAATTTCAAATTTTTTGTAAAACCATGAAGTCATAAGAAAGTGAGTGAATCTCAATGTTTCAAATGTATGTTCTAACTGACATTCCAATTATGTGTAACCTGAAGAAGGCCATTTAAGACAGCCAAAAATGTTAGTTCATTTGATTTAATTAAAGAATTTGCTAGAAAAAAAGAAAAAGGTGTCTTGAAACTTATATACAGAAGTTCAAGGTTACTGCACATAGAGTTAATATTATGTGTTCTTCAGATTGCATCATAAAAAAATAGCACCTTTAATCATCCAGCGCAAATATTTTACAAAATAAAAACGTTTTTGATCGTTTTTAACGGTCATCCTCAGTTAAAACACAAATTATCAAAAAGAACACTAAAATGGAATATAAGCAATTAAATACGAAAAATAATAAATGCGCATGTGCAACTACAAATAGATCGCGCATGATGACTATCCATATATATTATACAATAAATGCATAAAATTATATAACAAAATACGTGGCCGCATTCTTGTATGTTGTTATTGTTTATCATTATAAAACGATTTCCGTGCGGTTGATAAAGAATCCACGTCCCTACGATTAATACATCCTGTTTTTTCTTGCGCTTTATATATTTCTAGCTTTTCTAGATGTTTGATCGTATGCCTATTGTTCATCGGCTTGATAGATCCCAGGCATATTAAGTATGCGGCATTCCGATCTTGGATCAGGCGTGCCTACACTCATTGCACAAACATATGTGATACCTACAAAGAATTGGATTACATACTCGAGACAGCAACACAACAAGGTTACCAGAGAAATATAGTAGAAAAACTTATCACAACGTTCCAGAATCGAAGTAATCACTTTCCCGCGGATAATGGTAAACAAAAGATGGTAATCAATTATTGTCCCTTCTTGAACAAAATGCTAAATGAAATTGCTAAAGCCAATATTCTACGTATCATTTACCGACGTAATCCGACAGTTTACAAATTGTTAAGGAATGACAAGAAGAGAGAAGATCGGAACTCTTTAACGGGGGTTTACTCCATACCAATAAAAGACCAACGGTTTGATTCGGATATTGTTTATGTGGGAGCTACTTTACGGCACTGAGAACAAAGGATCAAAGAGCACCAGTACTCGATTAATAAGAATCTAGACAGTACGGTTCTAGCATCATATGCCAAGCAACAGGATATTAACATATGGGACCATGCTTCCATCATCAAGCCGACGAACAATAGGCATACAATCAAACATCTAGAAAAGCTAGAAATATATTTCTTCCCTCCATGAAAAAACCTTCATAATCCAGTGATAGTTGTTTCTACAACCGCTAACGTTTTCAACCCCGTTGGGGTCTTCTTCAGGCACAGCTCATAAAAGCCTATAGCAATTGTAGAAACAACTATCACTGGATTATGAAGGTTTTCGTGGAGGAAAGAAGTATAATTCATCCAGTATACAGTAAGAAGTATATCTGCTAGAAATATATAAAGCGCAAGAAAAAACGGGATGTATTAATCATAGGGACGTGGATTCTTTATCAACCGCACGGAAATCGTTTTATAATGATAAACAATAACAACATACAAGAATGCGGCCACGTATTTTGTTATATAATTTTATTCATTTATTGTATAATATATATGGATAGTCATCATGCGCGATCTATTTGTAGTTGCACATGCGCATTTATTATTTTTCGTATTTAATTGCTTATATTCCATTTTAGTGTTCTTTTTGATAATTTGCGTTTTAACTGAGGATGACCGTTAAAAACGATCAAAAACGTTTTTATTTTGTAAAATATTTGTGCTGGATGATTAAAGGTGCTATTTTTCATATTAATTCTAATTTCCAGCATAATTTAAAGTTGGTTTCTACATAATATTATCATTGTGCAATTGCCAGACAGGAATTTGATGACAGCAATGATGACACCAATTTCCCCATCTGTCATCCAATCCACCGTACCAGTATCTTGCACAAGGCATGCATAGTCATCTTATTGGACACAAGAATGACAATCTCCTCCTTCACTTATCCGTAAACATGGCATATGATTTTCAGCAGAAATTCATCTGCAGCAATGATACAATATTCTCACAAAAGACTCATGCTAGACTATGCCTCACTCTTGCAGTCACTGCACTAATTTACTGTTGCTGCCATTGGTATATTAAACTGTAAAACCATGTTTCCACCCATTATCACAACAATTATTCAAAATCTGAATTGGGAAACTTTACAGATACCATATATTTTCAGAAACTTTAAACTATTTTACTATAATATCACAACTACATTTAAAATCTAGTTCAATGTTTAATTAAATAATATTTTTTATCATTTAATTAAACATTAGACTGGATTTTAAAGATATTTGTGGTGTTATAGTGATTAGATGTCCAGTTTTGAGAGGCTACCATAACTGGTTTATTTGGATTCAAAGCTTTTAGATTCTTATTCAATAGCAGAAAACTCTATTACAACTCCTAGACAAAAAATTAGAATATTCACCTAACGAAAGTTTAGTGTACAATTTTTCGTGAACAACACACAGTACGAAAATTATTTTCAACACTACATAAACAATGTCTGTGTGTATTTATTATACCCATTAATCAGAAATTAACTCAAACATTTTTTTGTTACAAATGGAAATGAATGACAAAAAAAATAAAACAACGGTTTGACAGTGACAAAAAATTAGATTATTAGCTAAATGTGAGTTAAATATAGGAAATACAACAACAAAATCTTATTTTGTGGCATTGCCATTTGCCATAATCACTGCTTGCAATCTGTTGGGCATGGTGAGGATTAATGCTTCACATTCATTTTTAGTGATGCAGTTCCAAATGTGTCAAATGCACATCACTAGTTCCTCTTTAAAAGTTGATCACTTTTCATTAAGTTGTCATTTCACGACTCCCCACAAATTTTCAATGGGGTTTAAGTCTGGAAAATTGCTTGGCCAATGAAGGATTGCAATCTATCATTCTTGTAACCAGCATATCATTGACTTTGAGGTATGAGAGAATGCACCATCTTGTTGATATAGAACTGTTCCCTCAACTAATTCCTCTGTTGATGGTATCATAAATGTCTCTAAGATGTCTTAATATGTTCCCAAAAAATGCACAGTTATCCTACACCGTTACACTCATGCATCTCCAGATCATGACAGACCTCAAGGATCTCTTCACACAGTCTTTATCAAAGGTTGTTCTCCATACACACGGGCCTTGTTCACCACAAGAGACACAAAACAGGGATTCATCACTAGAGAACATTGTTCCAGTTGTCTTCTCCTCACACGAGTCTCTCTTTGAACCATCTGACACGTGCTTGTCATTGCTTTTTCGTTAGAGATGGCTTCGTCTTGGGAACACAGCAGTTGAAGTGCAAGTCGCACAACCTTTGGCATGTGGTTCGGCTACAAATGTTCACTTCAGTTGTTCTGCATTGTGCTTGCAAGTGTTTAATGCTTTAAAAGCAGTTTCGCACAACAATACTTCTCAAGTTTCTCTCATCCCTCGCAGTTGTTGCTCATTTATGACCACATTGCTGGTTTGTGTTAGTTAAAACTTGAATAGGGTTTTGTTGTTTCAGTACTCTAGACACTGTTGGCTGCGAGCACTTTATATAATTCACAATTTCTTTTGTGTTTTTCTTGCTTTGTGCAAGGCTATGATAGTGTCTTTAGTTCTGTCACTGATGTTGCGCTTATGCTCAATGTTGTACTGTTATACTGTGCTGCTTAGCAATATGCGAATTTGCATCATAATTTAGTTATTTGTGTGTCTAACTGTGACTATTTTTGATAATATTCTAATATTTTGTAATGGTCAAACTGTTATTCTATTTTTTTTTTGTTATTTCACTTCCATTTGTAACAAAAAAACGTTTGAGTTAATTTTTCTGATTAATGGATATAATAAATATACATAGACATTGTGTAGAGTCAAAAAAAAGTTTCATACTCTGTGTTGTTGATGAGAATAAGGAAACTAAACTTTCAGTTAGGTGAGTATTCTAATTTTTTGTTTAGGAGTTGTATATGTTACCAGCAAAACCAATTTTATGCCAAACTAGTTTGGCCTAGCGAATCAGAAAGGACAATACAAGGAAGGATGCAATATACTTCAAATGGAAAAAAGGTGATGATATTAATAAGAGACAGACTGTTGGAAAAATTATAAGGATTACAAAAAGCAAGAGGAAAAAGTGCATTTGAAGGGTAGACCTATAAATTTGAGTAATTAATAGTCAAAATGATGTAGTACAGTACAAAAGTAATACAGTTGAGAGTCGTTAATCCGAATCAATTGGGGACTGGGGTTGTTCGGATTAGTGATTTGTTCGGTTAACCGATTATGTACGAAAAATATATTAACCTGTCCGATGTTCAAATTTTTCTCTGTTGCGTGTCGCTTCGTGTTGAATTTTCGTGGATTTTAAACCTAACGAAAATTTTTGTAATAATAATTGAGACTATTGTATTGTTAAAAATTATTTCTTTATTTTGTACAAACAAAATAAATATATTGAAGAATATAAAAACATGAAAATTATACTTTAGAAGTAAATCTAGTATCAAAAACGTTTGATTCGGCACGACACAGTCTGACTGAAAATCGTTCGGATTACCGGCGATTCCGATTACCGGAATTTGGATTAACGACTCTCTACTGTAATAAATCATCAAAAGAGCTGCACATGTACAGTCGCAACAATAGATAAAAGTATGCCAAGTCTACAAATGCAAGTGCATCTTTTATTTATTTTTGTAGTTTAATAATATTACAGAAGAAACAATGATTGAATGATTTGACGTACTCATTATCAACAAAGACGAGTTTTAAATGTTAAAAATTAATATTCAATTGTTTGACTAGTTTATATATTAAATTAAAGCTACCAAAAAGCTTTAAAAAAATGTTTGCAATCTCCTAAAAAGCTGACAATTACAAAAAAGTTTCATTTTCATTTTAACTTATTACAATAAATAAAAAATCCTATGACAGTGTTTATAGTAAAGAGATTAAACTATGTTCAAAATCAGATACTTGCACTGATACATAAATAATTAAATTACTCTCAGTTAAAAATAATTGAAACAAAATACAGTTAATTCCGCATAAGTCGACACCCGGATAACTCGACACTTGTCGGTTACGTATTCATTTTTTGTGATCCCAGCCGACTTACATAGGCAGTAATGTTGTTAATGTTAAAAAACTCGTTTTACTCGACATCGTTTAACTCTTCACCACTGAATAAATCAACATACTTTTTCTGTTTCACACTTTTTAGAATTCTGTTAAGTCGACTCCCTCCTGAAAAATGAGTTCACACCACACAGCTTATTGTACAGTGTAAACTCATTTTTTCAGGAGGGAAGTCAACTTATCAGACGTCAAAAAAGTGTGAAATAGAAAAAATATGTTGATTTATTCAGTGGTGACGAGTCAAACGATGTCGAGTAAACAGAGTTTTTTAAGGTTAATAACATTAATGCCTATGTAAGTCGGCCGGGACCACAAAAAAACTGATTAATTAACGTACGGTGTCGAGTCATCCGAGTGTCGACTTATGCGGAGTCGACCGCATAAACAAATTTTATAAAAAATTGAAAAATAAAAAACGTTGAATAAGCAAATTTACGACGTTCTAAAAACTTATTTTTATTTTAATTATATTCATTAACTGTATTGTAACACAGTTTACAGTTCATTTTCATTTAGAGGTTACACCTTGCAGTTGCTTCAGGGAAAATTTTGACTGCAAAATCTATCAACATCTAATATGTAAATAAAGATTCTACTATAATAAATAATGTTAAAATTTTTTCATGAAAATTATGTTCAATATATTAAATTTAAAAAATACTTTTAAATTTATTTATAAACACTAAATCACTTTTGATGATCTAAACTTTACACATTGCTTTGTAATGTTCTTGGAACTATGTTACAATTTATAAGAATTTTTTAATTTAAATAATATTAGTTATATACATGTTATGGCCAAATCCCCTGAATTGAATGCAGCTAGGCATACTGGCTACTGCTAACTTTATCAGAGTGCTTTGGTTAAAGCAAATAATAATCTATTAACTTTCAACCTCATCAGAGTCACGAACAGATAAAGTAAACATGATCAAAAAATTAATGAAGCAAGAACAGAACGTAAAGTTTTGGCCTTATTTGAATAACGTAAAATCCATAAACACCAATTTTACCAGAAAACTGGAACAGTGCAGTACATGTACAGAATCACACTTCAATGCAAAATTTCCAGCAAAGAAATTCAATATTCTAACATTTTCGTCCATTATAAATGTTAGAATATTGAATTTCTTTGCTGGAAATTTTGCATTGAGGTGTGATTCTCTAAATGTGAAATCTGTCCATTCTTTTCTGGATAAAGCTGAATATAAAAGCTGCTGTTTTTTATGGCCAAGAGTATTTTGTTTTTTAATTCACCCCTGTGGATAGCAAGAATTTAGGAATGTTACTAATTGGCAATTTATTGCCAGCCAGTACATTGCCTAGATGCTTGAGCCAATTGACAATGTGCAGTTTTAATTTGTTCAATCTGGAGATTTTCATGCTTATGATAAACTTCTGAAAAAAATAATTATAAACTTCAGCACTACATTACATTTATATTAACAAGTACAACTGAAGACAAAACAGAAATAAGTGTCTTAAAAGATTTTTTACACACACTAGGATCATGTAAAAGAATACTGCACTACTTCCTTCATTTGAGATTTGGTATTGCAATAAAACATTGCAAAAACATAAAACATCACCAGAAAATCTGTCACTTCTTTTTAAATTGCATTTATTACTATAATCAACCCTGAGTAGATGCTACATCTACTCAGGGTTGATTAAAATCTATATAAACGTTGGTATTCTGTAAATCAAAGTATTACTTATTACTTAAAAACAAAACCTGTTCCAGCAATTATTTTATTTTATCAAATGCTTTTGGCTATCTTTGTAGCCATCTTTAAGATCAAACACATTTTTAATAAATTCTTTAATGTTTAAATATTGTGTTCTAAACAAGAGTTATTTAAATATATAAAATTGAATAAATTGAAAACACAAATAAATGCGTACAACACTGACAAAAGTATACAGAACGAAATAAATAAATAAATAAAAAGGAAAGTAAAAAATAAAATAATATAAAATAAAGTAAATAAATGTGCAATTTGTTTTAGTCTTTGGTATCACTGTTCACTGCATTGAGGAGGTACTTCAAAACTGCTGATAAACAAGCAGCATCTTTATGATTTATGCACAAATTCTTGACACTGTGCTTACTATATGTATATTTTTTCAGAAGTTTTACCTGCTTGCTGATCCCCGATTGTTTTTAAAAGCTTCGCTTTGTTAAAGTTTGGTGTATTTTTTGGTACAGTGGCCATTATAGTTAGAACAGTTGTGATTTTGTCTTTACATATGCTCTTCAAGTCTTGTAGGGAGGTTTCGGGAAGTGTATCCTATGTATTTGCTTGTTTTGTTTTTCAGACCTAGATTGACTGGTATCTCATACTCCAGGGGCCAAGTCAGGATCTATTGGGTCTTTGTCATTACATAAGCAGCTGTAAATAGTTTTGTTGCACTTACATGCAATTCTTCTGCTGATCAATCTGATGGTTTCTCTAATAATTCTAATCTAATACAATAATCTAATAATTTATTATATGTTACAGGAGCAATTTGGACAGAGGGTGTTTAGGTTTCCTACGAGATCTGGTGTTGTTGTATGTGTTAATTAAATAATAAACCATGGTATGGCTGTACCTGTGCACAGCTGCAATGCTTTTGATTCTGTTCAACTCTTTAATGGTGTCCCTTATGTCTGTAGTATTGTGAACAGGCAGAATTTGATTCTCGAGGAGATAAATGGTAAGGACCAGATCTTGTTCATCTACTAGAAGACAGTCACCACTTTTCCGATGTGGCACTTCACATCCATTTTTCCACGTTACCATTTTGGGAAATAACACTACCCAAGTACGTAAATCTCTGTCTCCTCCAATCATTGTGCTCCAACAATTATTCCTAGTGTTTGGGCAGTGTTACTTACATGCATAATTTTCGTCTTCACAGCATTTATCGTGAGGCCAATTTTGTGTCTCCCCCGATCCAATGTCGCCATAGCATGTTGTAGCATTGTCTTACTTTCCTTTAAGAGGGTAATATCATCAGCAAAAACCAAATCTCCAAGACAGTCCTGGTCAAACCAGTGGATGCCAGCCCCAACATGCACACCAGACTCTTGTCCACTGCATGATATAGGGGACAAGGGGACAAGGGGACAGGACACAACTCTGCCTTACTCCTGTCGTAATTTCAGAGAAGTCCATATGACCACCATCAGTCTTGATGCAACAACTCAAATGCAGGTATAAGGCCTTGAAAATGGTGACAAAGTTTGTCAGTACACCATATAACCACAGAACCTGCCAGAGGGACTTGCGCGGTAAACACTGTCAAAAGCCTTCTTTAAATCATTGAGATTGATGTGCGATGGGTGTCGATACTCAACGCATTGTTCAATGATATTTCGAACGAAGATCTGCTCATTGCACAATCTTCCGCAGCAAAACCCAGCTTGCTCCTCTCGCAAGTGCTGATCAAGAGCAATCCACAGGCATCGAAGGAAAAGCACACAAAATGCCTTTCCAGAAAAGAGGGTGATGCCTCGCCAGTTAGTACATTTGAAGATATCTCCTCTCAGGAATTCTGACTATAGCACCCCTTTTCCAATCCTCTGGAGTCTATCCACATTGCCAGCACCTGTTAAACAATAACGTTAGCTTTTCCAACATGGGCTGACCTTTGTGCTTCAAAATCTCGGCCATAATTTCATCCAAACTGGCTGCTCTACTATTCTTTAGGCTCTTAATCACAAGCTCCACTTCCTCAAAAGTAATATTACCAGTGTCCACCTGAAGCTCATCCTCTGTATCCTCAATGTCAAAATTGTATATGATGGTTGTTTCCACTTGATTAAATGTTTCCCAAAAATGTTCCATCCACCTCTTGTTCTGCTCATATTAAGTGATCAGAAGCTTCCCATTTTTGTCTTTTATTGGAACACTGGAGTTACTCCTCATCCCAGTCAGTTCATTGACTATGTGGTACAGGGTCTTGGAGTCATTCCGGTTGGAAGCCGTCTGCACTTCAGTGCCCTTTTATTCTAACCATTCCTTCTTGTCTTTCCAACAGCTTTTCTTTATACATCTTTGGCTTAGTTCCTCTGTCTCAGCCATTGTTTTAGCCTGGTCCCTTTTAAGTTTTGTCTTTCCTCTCATCAATCAACTGCTACGAGTGATCTTGAATCCACTGATCCTTTCATCTTCCTTGATTTCTTCCAATCATGTTTTGTGTGCCCTCCGTGGTAATGTCTCTGAAATTCCCCAAATCTGTCATCTCTCCAATAGGGTGAAGTGATTGTGCAACTCCAAAGTAAATGTTTTGGTGATGATTACATCATTTAATTTTTCTATTGTAAATAGCCTTTTTAGCATTAACTGCCTTTGATTATGAAGTTTGAGCTTAATATCCATCCTAATTAGATAATGGTCAGATCCAATATCTGTACTTCTGTAAACCTTCACATTGCACAACGATGTCCTCCACCTTTCACTAATACAAATACAGTCTATCTCATTAAAAGTTTGCCTGCCTGGTGACCAGCAGGTCTTCTTATAGATAAGTCAATGCTGGAGATAGGTGTTCCCAAGGGGCCATCCATAAATTACATAAGAGTGATTTTGGCCATTCATACCCACCCGTGTAAGAAACCGTAATATTTTCTTTGATACCCTCCCCTTCCCTATCTTATGTAATATTTAGGCATAATTTTATAAAAAGATTTTAACGAAAATAAATTTTTTAATGAAACCCTAAAAACCTTAGGTCCAAAATATATAATTATTAGTGATGTAACAAATAGTATATTTGACCTCAGCCGAATACCGAATATTTGGCTAGGAGAGTGGCCAAATGGCCGAATATTCGGCCAAACTATTCGGCTTGATTAACACACGTATGAAAATTGCCGCGCAAAAATTATGGCAAGGATCGCACACCCTGCTCTCTATTGGCCCGCTGCCACTACGATTTTTTCTTCCAGTAGGTTTAAATTATTTAAATTAATTAATTAAATTATAATTATTAAAGTTAATATGAGATAGAGCCTAACATCTATTTCTAGTGCCAAATTGGTTTATAATTTACGTAATAGCCGTAAATAGCCCGATACGATTCGGCAGCTGTTGGTATTTAGATGTAAGTTATAACTTATAAATTATTTTATTTGCAATTGCTCTTTTTAACTCTTTAATTAAGCACTAAAATTTTGTTTTTACTACGTATTTGTAGACTGAATAGTACCCTAAAAATATACTTTAGTGGAGAGATTTATGGTCTAATTTCTCCCCAGTTGTGGAACAGTTCAAATATATTATTGGGGTGTTTCTATTTGTGAAGCTTTGTGATATTTTGTTGTTATTGTTTTTGTCAATATTTTTAAAATTAACATGATTTCAAATGTTATCTTTTGCATATAATGAAAAATGCTCATTCTTTGCTTTATATATAAAATAAATTATATATTAGTTACTCATCTTCTGGAAATAGATAAATAATTCTTTCTTTAAATACGATAAGTTTCAATAAAACGTTTCGTAAATCATTTTAAAATATCGTAAAAAATATTAAAATATACGCGAATACAAATATAACATAATTAAGAAAACAATAACATTGATGCCCGATACATTCTAACCTACACGCCATCAATGCCATAAGATATCGAGCTATATTATTATTTAATTACGAAATAATTTAATACTAGAGTTAGATGCTATTTCTTATTAACTTCAATAATTATAATTTAATGTTCAGCATTAATAAAAGTTACCAAAATGATTAATTTACTGTGTTTTTGTTATTTCTTACTCGTGTTTTTAGGTATTCGGCCAAATAGTAATTTAAATATTTGGTATTCGGCCGAATAGTGAAAAATAGGCCGAATACAGGGTAGTAACCGAATATTCGTTACATCACTAATAATTATTAATTACTTAATTAATATGTACTATTATTTATAAAAGTCTATGTTAACCAATTTAAAATTATAAAAATGTAATGAATTCGAATGAACAATTTATTTTAAAAACTTTATTTTTTAATTATTAACAATCTTTTTATTATTATCATTAATCAATCATCATAATATTCATTTTTATATTAATTTTAATTTTCACAAAAAGATGCAAAAAACTTCGACAGATCAACTAGCTAGTGCACGTGTAAACAAAATCATCATACAAAATAAAACAAAAGGAAATAGAAACCACATTCTCTTGCCATATTGGTTACATCTTGGCTAAGGCCAAGAAAATAAACTACATGCTGTAAAATGTGCTAGGTGCACTGGGGGACTAAATCAAAGCTTATAAAACTCTATATAATGGGGCAATACAACCAATGCTACTTTACGCCGCCTCTAGCTGGGATCATGTAACTAGTGAAAATTCAGTAGCAAGTAAATTACTCTCTCTTCAAAGACAGTTTGCCATCAGAATTTCAAAGTGCTGCAGAACTGTTTCTACTAATGCCTCTCTGATTCTAGCAGAGATCCTTCCTTTGCCACTATGTATTGTAAAAAAGGTTCTGAACTACTATACCAGAACTACAAACATCATAGCTCAACAACAGTCTCTACTCCTATCTATGGCTGTTCAAATGCTACCATATTGCAGTTACCCTATCTCTGATCATCACCCTGTAAACAAGGTTATCCCCAGGGTACATTCCTCCATGGATAACCATGCAGACATTAATATCTACACAGATGGGTCCAAAAGCCCCCTTCATGTCCACTCAAGTATCTGTAGCTTCCTCCAAACTGACATATTTTGCCCAAAATATGTTAGAAGATATCCTCACATCAAGCTGAAGAAGATGCTGTCTAACAAGCTGTTCAGTGGGTCACTCACTACCAAACAAAACTCTTGTCTATCAACATTTACAGTGATTATTAGTCCGTCCTAAAATTTCTAATAAATACCAATTTTAATAGCAATAAAATCACATATATCCAGCAACATATTGTAAGGAACTAAGTCCGAGTATTATTTTTATTTTATTATTATTTTTCGTTTTATTATCTTTTGTTTGGGGCTTATGTTTAGTTAGGACAAAGGTTTCCCACCACTCTCTTATTAGTAACCAAAAAAGAAAATAAACCAACTCACAAAGGAACGAGCGCTATAGGAAAAATTCTCGCGCACTTGCGCTGCCCAGCTGAAATAAACAGTCCGCAGAGAAAAAAAAATCCCCACATTCACTAGCAAAGAAATACTTACTAAACCGTCATAACATCCCAGAAAATTGTGCTAAATACTTTGTAAACGGTTTGTAAGATTTTGTCGAAAAATTAAAGCTGCCAGAAAGAAACTTAATGTTAGAAAACTATGTATGTAAATAAGGGGAGTAACCCAGCTGAATTGTGACGTCACCTCACAGCATAAAACCAGCACACTAACTGAAGAAGAACGAGGTGATTTCCAAAGAGAGGTGATTTCCAGAGCGAGGCAATTCCCGGTCGAAGTCCAGATTGACAATTAGGCGATCCAAGATGTTAAAGAGGAATTCGATTTGACAATAGCGAAAAGAGTGAGGAAACAGGTTCCTAGTATAGTGAGGTGACGAATAGACGTTTAGTTCGTAAGAGATTTTGTTCATAGTTCCTAAGTATTTGATTTGTCAAATTTTCAAACAGGAATTAAGATTAAGTTAAGCTAAGTAGCTGAGTTTTATTGTCGGGTTGACTCGTTGATTTTCGTTAATAAATTTTTTGTTTTGGATTATAGACAATTGTACATAGTAAATTCTATTTACTAATTAAATATATTTGAAACTTTTGCTTTGACTTGATATTTGTCGTTATTCTTACTAATATTTTCGGTGCACGCATAAAAGCCCAGGCCTGGCAAACTAATCTCGAATCTGCGTAAAGTACCCATTAAGTTAACGGAAGTTTTACCGGCCGCAGTTAATGTCGGTTTCCTAAGATACTAAAAATAGTACTTTACAATATTAAAAATCTTGTAAATAAGATAACTTTTATGTTTGTTCGTGGCCATACTGGCATCCTAGGAAATGAAAAAGCCGACTTTGAAGCTAAGTCAGCTGCAAAGGACACTGACTTGGACTACACTCCCAACCCTCTCTCACACAGCAGCCTTAAAAATTATATTTATGACAACGCTATGCATAAGTGAAATTAACAATAGTTGAGCAGTAAAACTGGTAGAATAAGATTATTTTCCTAACGTTAAATGCAGGTTCTCGTCACCACTTAGAGATTGAAAACAAACTTCACTCGTGACTACCGGTACATATAAAGTCTAATCCAGCAACTTCAACCTTTAAATTTCCGGTATAAACGACGAAAATTAACAGAAAAAACTAACGTTTTCGAATCTCCATCGAGATCTTCTTCAGGTTTGTTAATGGAATGTCATGAGAATAGAACTCTTTTGAAGTTCAAAAAATCGAACATCTCCAGCGTGCGATGACGATGCAAAACATAAGATTGATATAATAGACCTGAGACAGCAACGTTTTATCATACGCGTGGCGATACATCTCGGAGGTCAATCCACGATGGTAGACATGGTTTTATTTCCTGCACTGATATTTTGCGACGTTACGTTAGTAGACTCAGGTCTATTATATCAATCTTATGTTTTGCATCGTCATCGCACGCTGGAGATGTTCGATTTTTTGAACTTCAAAAGAGTTCTATTCTCATGACATTCCATTAACGAACCTGAAGAAGATCTCGATGGAAATTCGAAAACGTTAGTTTTTTCTGTTAATTTTCGTCGTTTATACCGGAAATTTAAAGGTTGAAGTTGCTGGATTACACTTAGAGATTTAATGTTTGTTACTGCTCAACTACTTACTGAGCATGTATAACCAGACAAAAACTACCTCTTGCTTTTGCTCTACAGAAAACCTAGACACCGTCGACCATATGATCTATCATTGTCCAATTTACGATCAAGATAGACTTATCAGCGCCGGATTAAGCCTCTAGTGGGCCCTAGACAAAATTTAAATTGGGGCCCCATTTAAATAAGTTGCTTCTAAACAAATCTTATATAACCCTCGGGGTGCCTGGTGAAGAAATTTCCGCCGAGCGCCTGGTGGGGTCCCACAGACCCAAAAATAAAACACTACATTATATGGCTTGTAAAGATAATTTCAATGTTATGTTAATATATATATACAATAGGTTTATTAAGACATATTTAGAATAAAACAATCATTGATTTACGTGAAATATTTATTCACACGACTACATAATAAAAAACATCAACTTTTTTTGTCGTAACAAAAATATTAACTTTGTTTCTCTAGAAATCATGATGTAATCTCATTATAATTTAAGTATTTTGGGTTCATTTTAATGGCACTTAATATAATTATCTGTTAAAGCATAAAAATTAAGCTTCTTCACTTAAAATTTGAAATCGAGAATTTAGGCATTTTTTCCATAGGAATTTCGCATGTCCCATGCAAATAAATCTGGATCATTTTTTACAGACGCTCAATAGCTGCTTAAACGTTTATCTACTGACAACGTAAACATGTTATAAATCAAGCAAACACAAAAATATTACTTACACTTTTGCAACGCGAAGCACCTGGTGGGGTCTGCGAGGCCCGGCACTTATTCGACCACGTCTTGTTCGCAGAATATCGCGCGATGAACTAAAACTTTTGTGGGGATCGCGAGCGCATGAAGAGAACTGAAGCTACTAATAACCTTAAGTCGCTAACGCAAATATTAAAATAGTTATGAACTTTTGAAAATGAGTCGGGCATCTGAGACCCCCACCAGGCACCCCGAGGAATAATGTGACATTAGCATAGCTAGGATGGGTGACACCCGGTGCGGATATCGTGGTGTCACCCCAAGTCACACCATAGTGTCACACACCGTAGTGTCACCCTTTTTAACTCTTTTTAAAACAGTATTGAATTGTAATATCTTCGCACTCGAGCAACTCGAACACTACATCGAATATGCGATGTCGCAACATACAAGTTTAGAATTAGAAAATAAATCATAACCATACGTCAGTACTACCACGGGAGGCGGCCCTAGGAAGATTTCTAGATGGTGCGAGAGATCTCGTGGCGTACATTACTTCTGACGCATGGGTGGCTGTTCACCTTTTTTTTTTTAGGTAATGGCTAGTCGAGCGGAGCTTAGTAGGAATTGTTAAATACAGCCTTTTCTGTCCTATCGAATTTCTTAAATAATTTTTAACTCGTTTTGAAACAGAGAGATCTTCTGCACTGAAGCCAGGCCCCTCCGAATTACGGGCCCTAGACATTTGTCTACTTTGCCTATTCGATAATCCAGCCCTGAGACTTATTCTGAAATTAGAAATCTTTACGCTTGGTTTCAGGTGGCCATGTCCACTTGATTAACACATGTTCAGTAGCCACTGTTTGATACTTTTTACAATTATGTTAAAAAAAATATGGAAGATAAGATTATTTATAATTTCTGATTTCTAGTTTTACATTTTAGTTTTCACTAAAAATCGAATACTGATTTTATGTTAACTTTGTATCATGTACTTTGGTTTATGTATTCTTAGTGTTATATACCCATAGGAGTGGTGCACTTACTCAAAAAAAAAAAAAAAAAAAAAAAAAAAAAAAACAAAACACGATGAGAAATCCCTACACGGCCTTTCTCCCATGATAAAAAATGTGCAGAAAGTGAGTCTGCTAGCGTTATTATTCTATCACGTCACATCTGACAACATTAGTACAACAAGCATTCTTAATAGAAACCTCCAAATTGAAAACTCCACCACTCAACGCAATCAAAAAATGAAAATAATATATTACGTAAGACAAGATCTACCCCTTCGTAAGAAATCGTAAGAAATCCTTGACCCCCACCCACCCCAAAATACCTTACGTAATTTATGGACGGCTCCCAACACACAACCCATTGCGTTCACAAACCGATGTTAGCCTTTTTCCATATTCACTCATATAAGCAGAGGATGCATGAAGACCTCTGCTTATATGAGTGACAATGGAGAAAGGCTAACATTGTTCTGTGAGAAAGAGAGCAGCTTAATTTCTATATGGTTCAAAAGACAAACTTTCATGTAAGACACTTATTTTCAATTTAATGTACAAGTATTTACAATTGAAATTGTGAATGGACCATGCTATATATTTTTTGGAAATCTCTTATACATTATTAAAAATTTATTCATAAGTATTAAAAGAGAATGTAGTCCTTATTTAAATAAACTTTTTTAACGATTCTTTTATCAATAATAATAGAAGTATTCTGTTATTAAAAAATTAAGTGTTATTTTTAATGAGGCAAAAAGTCCTATTCAATAACCTTCACTTCGGGAAAGTGACCAAAAAAGATTAAGATCATAAAGAAAAATTGATAAATAAATAGAGAACAAAAGCAAATATCAAAAATAAAAAGTAATACAATAGGTCAAATATACTAATTTTTCTGTTATTACATTTTCCCAACGTAAGTACTAGAGAAATTTAAGGAACTAAATTAGCAAAACATTATACAGGTATCCTACAACACCTTTTTCAACACAGTTTGAGAATTGAGGAAATCATCTGTACATAATTTCAAAACTTTTAAATGCAAACTCTATTATTCAATATCTTTTTATTCAAATAAGCATATGTGATATCACAAATTTGCCCACATATATTAGAATATTGAAATTTTCAATTAGTTTTGTGCCTTTTGTCAAGTTCACTTTAATGAAAACTGACAGTGCATTTTGTTTTCATTCTTGTCCTATCTTTCCTATCAACCGTGTGTCTTTGATATTGCTTTCAGACTGTCGCTGTGTTTCGTTTGTAAATTACAGATTAACCTTTGTATTTAGTAAAGTTTATTTTAACATTTTTAGTTAAGTGTTATTAAACCTTTTCTAATCACAGGTAAGTGATTATTTGTAAAAATTACAAAGAACAAAATACAGAGATATCTCAGTATTCAAACACAAATTCCAGAGGGGGAGGGAAAATCACTCAGTACTCAACTGAACAAATGCAATCCACTAGAACAAATTTTCAATTAATAGCATATTTTAATTTTCTAATCCATAAAAAATTTATTATGATAAAAATAAAAAATTGAAGATGTTGCTGATATTTCTGATCAAGATCAATAAAAAAGCTCAGATGACGACAAAACTGTAAAAAGTTCTCATATAAGTAATAAATATATTTATATTTATTTGTGATAAAATTTTTTTTATATACTTTCTTTAAAAAATATCAATTTTTAAAAAAAACTTCTTTAAAGGTTAAAAACTTTAAGGGTTATTACTGAAGACAACCATTGTTTTTTTTCTGTAACTACATTTTATCAGATACAAAAACTACTAAGAATTACAAACGTTAGCCTTTATTACATTACAATGCATTTTGGGTGCAAAATTTTGTTTCACTTGCACCCCTCTCCAGGTAATACATATCTACAGTAGGTAAATATACAGATGTCACAAAAACTATTACAAAATATTTTAGCAAAACAAGTTAGTTCATTATAATGTAAATCATTTGAATACTGCAATTGTAATAGTTTTTGTGACATCTGTATATTTACCTACTGTAGATATGTATTACCTGGAGAGGGGTGCAAGTGAAACAAAATTTTGCACCCAAAATGCATTGTAATGTAATAAAGGCTAACGTTTGTAATTCTTAGTAGTTTTTGTATCTGATAAAATGTAGTTACAGAAAAAAAACAATGGTTGTCTTCAGTAATAACCCTTAAAGTTTTTAACATTTAAAGAAGTTTTTTAAAAAATTGATATTTTTAAAAAAGTTCTTGTGTTACTAAAATTAACATCAACGCCTAACAGTATTTTTAATCATGATTGTTAATTAGATATCAATTAGAAATAAATTATTAAATGTTTTAATATACATATTTCTCTTAGTAACAAAAAAGAATAGTATACCTTTGTTAACTTTTGAAATTTAACCCCATGTTTGGTAGTCCTTTGTTTCATATAGCCCAGATATGCATAACATGGCACTTTTTCGAAATGTAACTACCGTGTTATACGAGAGATACCTGTATTTAGTACTAAATAAGTTACTCACAAATATAACTGTATATATTGAAATAAACAATGTATTTTTGGGTGCGTTCTTAATTGAATTCCAAAGAAACTAAATATTAAACACTTAAAAACAATAGAAATACAAATTTGCAGAAGTGTGTATATTTTGTGATATGGAAACAAATCAAACATGAAAATATGAAAAAAAGTAAAAAGAAATCCTATGGTATTTGAACAAAAGAAACTTTTTCAATAAATTTTGCCTGAGACAATAATTTATTATTATTATTATGTTGGGTTTTGTGAGTTATACTCCATTCAGTTAACACCGGTGGCTGTGTACTATGCCGGACCGAAGTCAAGGCATAGTAACCAAAACAAAAATTAAAGAAGTGTGTTTGTATTCAGGAATTTCCTCACAATATGACATGTATTCAATATAGTGGCCTTCTGTAGTGTGATGTATGTGTTTCTATTCAATTGTAACATGCCCAGGCTTTTGTGTAGTGTGTGTGGTATGACACCTGTAGAGGAGAGAACAACAGGTACAGTAAGCACCCTATCCATCCTCCACAGATGCCTTATTTCCTGAGCGAGTTCTGTGTACTTGCTAATTTTTTCAGTGCATGCATTTTGTATACTGTGAGTGTTTGGAATGAATATGTCTATAATGTATGTGATTTTATTGTTTGTGTCAATGAGTGTGATGTCTGGTCTGTTCTGGTAAATTGTTTTATCTGTGATTATGGCTCTGTCGTAGTACATTTAGTGCGTGTTGTTTTCCAATACTGTCTGTGGAATGTATTTGTAGTATGGTTCGTGAATGTCTACTAATTTGTGTTTCTTTGCAAGCTCTTGGTGTATTATATTTGCTACTTGATTATGTCTGTGTAAATAATCTGTCTGTGCCAAGAGCTTGTAACCAGAGGTGATGTGTTGTATAGTTTCTGGCATGATGTGACATTTTCTGCATGTGTCATTTGTGAGTGTTGCATCTTTGAGTATGTGTTTTCTGTAGTTTTTAGTATTTATGACCTGATCCTGTATGGCGATCATGAATCCTTCCGTCTCCCCAAAGAGGCATCCCCGAGCTAACCGGCTGTTTGACGCAGTTTTGTCAACAAAATCCTGGGCCAGATCGTAAGGATGCCTGCCATGGTGTGCCTTTTGAGCCCACTATTGCTTAATGGTGTCTACGCTTTTTATATGTTGTGTTGTGTCCATATGATGTGAGTGTAAGTTTAATGGTGTGTTATTTGAGTCTGCTAGAGTTACTGCTTTATGTAATTGTGATGTTTCTTGTTTTTTGTAAGAAAACTCTCACAGTGTTTGTATTTGTTGGTAGTAAAGGTTTACTATGTCAATCAGGCCACATCCACCATCTTTATGTAAAAGAATTAATCTTTCTAGGGCAGATTTAGGATAATGATGTTTATGCTTACTAAGTGTTGTTCTTGTTTTCCTTTGGAGTTGCTCAAGATCTGTGCGAGTCCAATGTATAACTCCAGAAGAATATGTGAGTACTGGGATGACATACAGGTAACCCCTGTATAACACGAGAGTTACGTTCCAAAAAATTGCCATGTTATGCAAATCTGTGTTATACGAAACAAAGAACTAGTGCAAAAAGGGGGGTTAGGTTCCAAAAATTAAAAAACATGCTGTTAAATTCTTCTTTAAATTGGATTTATGATTCGCAAAAGGTCGATGCAGGCATCGTGGCATACAAAATTACAAATAAAATAATAATATACTGATTATTATACTGTAAAAATATAATATATATATAAAATAATTTATATTGTTAATTTAAATAATTGCTAGGGGTGCCCCTAGTGGCCATTTTGGCATGCAGTGATAAAATCCAGTTTTTCAGCTTTATATAGTAGATTTTTTTATGAGTAAAATACTTATTTAAGTAAATATTTTACCAGAGATTATTCATCCCATATGATGATCTCAACATGATAATCATCAACTGGTAACAGTTTTTAATACATTTCATGTTGTATGAGGGTTATACCTAATTCCCTAACTGTGTTAGAGTGAACCTGTGCTATAAAAGTACCGTGTTATACGGGAGAGGTTCCCAATTCTCGAACCGTGTTAGAGTAAATCCATGCTATAGAAGTGCTGTGTTATACGGGGGTTACCTGTATGTGTTTATTGCTTTAATTGTGTGTTTTGCTTTTAACTCTGTTCTGAGAATAGCATTTAACCTACTTTGGTATCCTTTAATTATTCTTTGCTTTATTTATGTATGTTCTGTTACTTTGGCATGTTGGAATCCTATATACTTGTAGAACTTGCCCTCTTCCATGGATTCAATAATGTCCCCATTTCCAAGTGCAAAATCTTCTTTCTTCACAATTCCTTTTTCTATGTGAAGTGTTTTGCATTTGTCTAGGCCAGGGGTAGCAAACCTGTGGCACATAAGAGAAATCATCTGGCACATAATGTATCATATGATTTCTGTCTTTTTCAATCATCCTTTCTGTTTATCACCTGATCATCTTTTTTTCAGATTTTTTACATTTATTCGAATTAAAGCATATTCATTTAATTTCTTTAAATATCACTATTTGAAGTCTAATACATTGGCACGCATTAACATCTTTAAAGCTAAGTATGCTTACAATATGGCATGCGAACTCAAAATGGTTTGCCATCCCTGGTCTAGGCCAAACTCAGTTTGTATGTCCTTGTTGTATGGATGTGTGATTAGTAAGAGTTGATGAAGTAGTTTTTGTGTGGATGCATAAAGTTTTATGTCGTCCATGTATATGAGATGTGACAGTGTAAACTGTGTTGTTTTTTCATGTCTGATATTGTAACCATATTGCGTGTTGTTTATCATGTTGGATAATGGGTTCAAGGCTAAGCAGAACCAGAGAGGACTCGGGAAATCTCCTTGAAAAATTCCTTGCCTAACAAATATTTGGTTTGTTTGTATGGAAGTGTTACTAACCCTGAGATGTAGTGTTGTTCTCCAGTGCTGCATAGTGTTTTGAAAGAATGCAATGAGTGATGGATGTATTTTGTACATGTGTAGAATATGTAGCAGCCAACTGTGTGGAACACTGTTGAATGCTTTTCTGTCGTCGATATATGCCATGTGTATGTTTCTGTGTTGTTTATGTGCTTGCCGTAGAATGACTGAATCTATGATAACTGTTTTTTTGCATCCCCTGTGATTTCTATGGCAACCTTTTTGTTGTTCCAGAAGAATGCTGTGTTCTTCAACATGTTTGTATATTTTGTTTGTGATTAGAATATTTTCAATATTAAATTACTGTTCTGGATTTACTAAGGTTTAACCTGTGTTTATTTTTCTAAGATGCAAATTTCTCAAGATATTTGCTTGCATTGATTAAAATGGAACACCTTGTATACATAAAGGATGCATTTATAAGTTAACAATTACAAACAATTGAAGTTAACAGCAGGCAAAGCCTTCTTTACTATTTTCCACTACTGTTCTTCAGTTCAACCTAGACATTGGAGTAGATGTACATCTGTAGCTGCATTTAAGAAAAAAAATATTTGTGGCAAGTTTGTATTTAGTCTTCAATTCATATTGTTTCATATATTAAATTTTCATTAAAAAATTAACAATTTATTTATAAGCTCTCTTATTCATTATTAATTAATTTATTTGCTTTGTAGTTTGTTATTAGTTTATTATTATTAGATAAGTTTATTATTATTGTCCTGCCGGCTTCGGAAAAGACTAGCACCATGGTGCGGAGAGCGGCAAAACGAAAAAGAATGATTTAAAAAAAAAGAAGGATTCAAATAAAAAACGTTTTTTTCCAAATAAAAAGAGGAGAACGATTGGAAAAAGGAAAAAAGAACATTGGAGAATTTTTGTTTTTTTTTCTTTTAATGAGATATTTAGAGTTTTTGTAGTTAATGTATCTAAAAAGTGTAAGTTTCGGTAAACTGTGCTGTCAGTTTATATCCCGAGCCCCACAGCTTGTAACAAATTGGTGTCAGGAGTGTGATATGAATCAAGCCGGTTATGCCGAAAGGAGACATTGAAGGGATTCATACACAAAGCCAACAGCGACAGCAGGCGATAGATCAGCGGCGTTTTGGTAAATCTTCTGATCGGACATTAGATGGTCAGCAAACAACTGACTCTGTTTTAATTGCCAGCACCAGCTCCCGCAGGGCTCTGTATGCGGCCCCCTTTTGTGGAATGTCACATTCAATGAATTTCTGAACTCCAGTTTTTAACAGGACTCACTCACTGCATACGCAGATGACGTTATGGTCCTGGTTGGCGGCTCGACCAGAGCTGACCTAGAAAGGAAGGTCACTAATATCCTGCATAATATACATCACTGGGGCATTCGTCGCAAACTACACTTCAACCCGCACAAAACTAAGGGCATTATATTCACAAATCCCCACAAGCCCAACCTCTATAAAAGGATCCCTACCATAAAAATGGATGGCCACTCCATAAAAATCAAGAAGACATTAAAATACCTGGGGGGGGGTCACTCTTGACTACCATCTTTCCTGGGAACAACATATTAGACACACCTGTGACATAGTCAGTCTTATTTTTCATTCTTTCTCCAGGGTGGCCAAGAACTGCTGGGGCTTAACTTCAGAAGCCATGGGCATAATCTATGATACTATCTTCGTCCCCATCATTACCTACGGATGCGGCGCCTGGGGGAATGCTGTCACCAAATCCCACCCTCGCCAGAAACTTATCTCTGCTCAGAGGACTGCCCTATTACACATTGCTAAGGATTACCGCATTACCTCCAACATCAGCCTCCAGGTCATATGCAAGAGGCCACCGATAGACAAGGTCATTAAACTCTATTACGATATTTGGAACATCAAATGGGACAAGAATATTAACACTAGTATAGGTGATATTCAGGCTGATGTGCTCGAACGTCCCATCGACATTAGCAATGCACCTTACCCGAACAATATTACCAACTTCTCCCACACTTTCCTCTCTGAGCCTTCTATTAACATCTACACTGATGGCTCCAAGGCTGGTAATCAGGTGGGATGCAGCTTCATTGTCTATCAGAATGATACCGAGATTTTCCAACGTAGGGCGAGGCTGTTTGGCGGCTGCTCGGTCTTTCAGTCTGAACTGCTTGCCATCAAGCTGGCCATCGACTGGTGCTCCACAAATTACCACAATGTAAACATTGCTCTTTACTCTGATAGTAACTCTGCCATCTCCCTCCTCAGCCGTAGGAACATGCACCCCATTGCTAGGAAAATCCAGAAGGTCTCAAAAAGTCGGATAACTCCATCTGTATTAATTGGGTCTGGGCCCACCAAGAAAACATCGGCAATGAAAGGGCCGACGCTCTTGCTAAATCTGCTGCCACCGATGATACACTTCCTATTGAATATAACAAGCTAAACTTACAGACCATCGAAAAACTTTTGTGGAATAATCTACTCGCCAGCTGGCAGCAAGACTGGGACCTAGCCCAAAACATTACTTATCAATTCTTCCCAGACATCTCGGCAATTTACTTCTACAAGTGGATTACCCCGAATTTTCAGCTCACTCAGTTCTTATCAAACCACGGCCAATTTAATGCCTACCTAAGATGTTTTGTCAACCCTCAAAATAGTGGCATTTGCCCTACTTGTAACACCCAGGACGGCAGCCTGCACTACATCCTGGACTGTGCAATGCTGGAGCCTGAGAGGGCACTTCTCCGTATCCTGGTAAACTACAAGCAAGGCCACTGGCCTCAGGACCACTATGAATTCTTAAACGACCTAATTAATGATAAAGAAACTTATGACCAATTTATTCTCCTCATCAATCAGTACAATAAGAGGACAAACATCCCCACGCGCAACTCTCCTTCAAACTAACCATCATCTTTCTTTCTTGTTCACAGTGTAATTACTGTAATCTTTTGTCGTCGTCTCTATTTCTCTGTACTCGGGTATATTTCTTTTTATGGCATACGGCATTATTCATTGTAATACCGATATCCCGTCATTGTATGCAATCTTGGTAACTGCAAGCATCAGTATGTTCATTTTCTGCCAAGGTTTGGCACTCTTTTGTATATATGTACATTAGCTTAATTGTATCTCTGTATACTGTATTCCTATATTGTCCCATTATTCTATAAATCCTACCCAACGTGTACATCATTGTATCCTCTGCAATTATGCCTATTCTGTATAGTAACCAACATATCCTCATGTTTTGTACACATTACTAATTATATATACTTGATCCTTTGTAATAATTTCTGCATTTCTGTTCCAGCTATGCCTAGTGGTGCTGGACATGCATTCTTTTCATGCGTTAATAAAATAATTGATTGATTGCCAGCACCAGCTATGCTGGACCTATCTGTATTGTTGGTGGCATTACAAGAGCAGACCAGTCAGTTGAAAAACATGAAAGAACAGCAGGCACGTCAACTGAAGGAACTGCATGCCACAATTAGCAACGATTTAAAGGTAATCAAGGAGCAGGTCCAACGGCATGAGGATCGAATTGCCAAAGCTGAAGTGAAGATCACAGACGTTGGGAAAGCTTTGGTCAAGCGCACATCTGAGATTGGGAATGCCACTCAGGTTATAGCCATGCCGGCAGGACGTGGATTTAAAGTACCGCCTTTCAACAGGGACATCTTCATGGTCAGCTTATAAAATTCAGTTTGAAGCCGTGGTGAGGATGAATGGATGGACTAAAGCACAGACCATGGCAGCACTCACGTTGGCTCTTCACTTTTGTTAACTGAAGAAGGCTGTTAAAAACGGTTGAAAACGTTTTTATTTTTATTTATTAAACAATTTGCTGGATAGTTAAAGGTGGCATTTATTTATTTAGTAGATGTACTGTACACACACAAAATACTTCATAAGTATTAAACAAAACCTATTTGTTTGATAAAGCTAACATCAATGAACATTGATATTAGTGTCAAAATATTCTTTTTTACTACCCAAATACAGTCGACTCCCAGATAACTCGACACCGTAGGTTAATTAGTCAGTTTTCTGTGGTCCTGGCCGACTTACACAGGCATTAATGTTATTAATCTTAAAAAACTGTTTACTTGACATCGTTTGACTCGTCACCACTGAATAAATCAACATACTTTTTCTATTTCACACTTTTTAGACATCTAATAAGTCGACTCTCCTCCTAAAAAAATGAGTTCATATCGTACAATAAGCTGTGTGGTGTGAACTCATTTTTCAGGGGGGAGTCGACTTATCAGAATTCTAAAAAGTGTGAAACAGAAAAAGTATGTTGATTTATTCAGTGGTGATGAGTTAAACGATGTCGAGTAAACCAAGTTTTTTAAGGTTAATAACATTAATGCCTATGTAAGTCGGCCTGGACCACAAAAAATGACTATGTAACCAACAAGTGTCAAGTTATCCGGGTGTTGACTTATGCAGAGTCGACTGTAGTATCTTTAATGTAAAGAATGTTTTCCAAAACAAACTAATACTAAAAAAAATATTTAAGTTGGAAAAGCAAAGATTCTGCAAAAAACATAAGCTAAATATCACTGCTAAGGTCAAAATTAAAACTGAAACAGATTAACTTGAAATAAAATGAACACCATACAGATTTTTCTAGCAAAAGGAGTTTGGAGAATTTTGAAATTTTGTAGTTTGAAACCTTAAGCAAGTTTATAAAATAAACCGAGAATGTTTATTACACAAACGCCTTTTGGGGTGTATGTTGTTCATTTTATTATAAATACCACTACATTTTTTGGACACTATTTAAGCCACTTTTGTCTTAAAAACTGAAAATTGATACGGTACAAATCAAAGATTAAGTATATTGCTTCTTAGGAAAGCCAAAATGTATATTTAATAAAAATTATTTTTGACAGTCATTCTCATCTTTCTTGATTTAGAAGTACAGTACATAAAACAGAGTTTATTATATTCAAACTGAAAATGACCAAAATCATTTATTATTATATAAATTTTGGCTTTTGTAAATGAGCAAAGTAATTTTTGATGCTATTTCTAATCCATTACCATTTAATTTTGATCTAAATTACTTTTGATAAATGTGATTATTGGTATTTCAGAATGAAATTTAAAGACACTTACTATTCATGTTGCTCCGTGTTCACCGATAAAGGATCAAACATTTTTACAGTCTCTTCACTATTTAAAAATTCATTATTTCTTTTAATAATTGCATAATGACGAGTTGATGTTCCTAAAGGTAAATATATTTTTTCCATTTAATAATGATTTTAATGTAAAAAAGACATTATTATAAAATTCATCCAATAAACAGAGCATTAACAATAAATACACCACACTAACCTTATAATGCTTTGCAGTTATTTTGGAACCTAACACAAACCTTTTCCATCCACCCTAGGACCGTCTTCAGGTGGAGGAAAAGGTTTATGTTAGGTTCCAAAATAACTGCAAAGCATTATAAGGTTAGTGTGGTGTATTTACAATTATTATTTTTAGAATATCAAAAATATTTGTTTAAAAAAGTTCTGAAATAAGACCATAAAATAAACTTAAAATATTGTGTATTTATATAAACACACAGATAGAGACAAACAAGTGGAGCATATCACTGAGTACCTGAGAAGTCAATCAATTTCCATAAGATGGATCAAAAAGCTTGAAATATCCATTTAAAAAGATGTGTTCTCATAAAAACACACTACTTCCACCACTTAAATACCTTAGATGAATACAAAGAAAACAATACTGAGTCCCTGGTTCTCTTCAGAAAAAAACTCATCAAACCACTCTAAGGCATATCACAAATCTCCATCTTCAAGTTTACGTGCCTGTGTGGACATTTTGGATGTTTCCTCCCATGAAAAATGTTTAGAACACACAGCATGTGGCCCTCCTTTGTGTATATCATAGAACCCAACACTGTTCTTCCAGTACCTGCTGAAACACAATCTTGAACAAGTCAAGTCAAAAGTTCTGAAGGTTCAATAGCCCTATTTTACCGTGATAATAACTGCAAATGGAAGTCTTCCAAAGAGCCTGTAAATCTTGATTTTATCTTGGAAAGGAAATCACATGGTTCGAAACAGATTCACATAACTAGATTACAGAATTACTTAATTTTAGCAACCTCAGAATATATTCAACAAAATAACAAACACACTAACTTTATGTTTCTCCCAGCAGGATGGAAAGATTAATGCCAATGTGAAAAAATTAAGATAAAACAAATGTGTTTGATTTATTCCTAAGCTGTGCTTCAGATTGATAAAATTGCTTTGATTTTTGACGATAGAATGAACTGAAAAATTTGTATAAATTCAAATTTTAACTGATCGGGTGTTTCCAGTTTTAGTTGCTGTAATAAGTCTTCATCTTGTAAGATGAAGAAAATAGTTCAAAATATTTATTTGTTTCTGCCTGAGGACGACGCCTGATTGGCATTCCATAAATTACATAAAGTATTTTGGGGTGGGTAGGGGTCAAGGATTTCTTACGATTTCTTACTCAGGGGTAGGGAGTGATAGATCTCGTCTTAAGTAATATTCTTATTTTTTGATCTCGTTGAGTGGTGGAGTTTTGAATTTGGCTTTAATTGGGCAGTTTCTGTTAACAATGCTCATTGTACTAATGTCGTCTCATGTGACGTGATAGAATAATAAATGTAAAAATGCAAAAAATAAACTTGGATGATGTTTACCAAAGATTCTTCAAGTCATATAAAAAAGCACATGCCGACAAGTAAAGTGATAACGTTCAAAAAAATGCAAATCTTGTATGGACCAAATCAAAAGCTCAATACAGTACTGATATGAAAGGGTTTACTACTTTTACTCAACATATAAACCATTACAACATTTGAGATAAAAATAGAAAAGTTGGCTTATTGCTGTATTTTAGTAAGTACCTTACTAAAATATGACAACAAGCCAACTTTTCTATTTTTATGTAAAGTAAAATAATGAACCCTTTCATATCAATGCTGTATCGAGCACTGTATATTAAGTTACTTTTTATACTTTTTTGCTTTCTTATCAATAAAGTGTTATAAACTTGATATATATTATATATATAATTATTATTTTTTTTTTATGAAACAGAATCATTATAACCTAGTCAATCAAAGAAAGTCTGAAATAGTTGCAAAAATAATAACTAATTCAGCCCCTAACCGAGATGATAACACTCCTCTTCCTACTGCAAAAAGCATCAATGTTAAGACTACTGTTGAAAATAGTATAGCTTCACTAAAAGCTCATAAAAAAAACATACAAAGCTCCAGCTGAAGATGAGGCCGCTAAAAAGTTACAAGTTTAAAAAATAAATTAAACACTCAGCTTTCAGCTTGACATGCTAATCTAGGAGGAGACACATCACTGAATGATATTAAAAAAACCAAAAATGAACTAGGTATAGCCAAACAGAATTTGATTAAAAAACACAACAAAAAAATGCCAATTACCAGCAAAAATTAAGAGCTGCTCAAAAAAACAAGCTGAAATCAATATGTGAATCTAATGTGGCTGCAGCTTCAATTTTAAAATTAATTAAAAAAAAAAAAAATGCTGGGAGACCACACATCAAAAAGGAGCAGCCAGTTTTGTTAAAAACTATTATGGAAATAGCTTCTTTCAGAGGTGCAACACACTATTGTCGCTGCACAGATGAAATAAGTGCATCTAAAACTCTCGACAGGTTGCATACAAAGCTTTCAGGAGAAGGTTTCAATTTATCTAGAAGCGCTACATATTTGCGACTTCTGCAAAATTCTAATACCATCGAAGGAGAAAAACACACAACAACCGCTCCCATGAAACTATGCTGAGCTCAAAATGACAACCATAACGCTCATCCTGATAGTTGGTTTTGTACAGCCTCGATACGTGCTTTAGAAGTGCGAGCTTCTGCTCTTGGACCAAAACAAGTTGCATTTATTTCACAAGATGATAAGGCACGGGTGCCTATTGGTCTAAAAGCGACGCAGAAGCAATCACCTATCCTATTGCACATAGAGTATAGAGTAAAGCTTCCCAATCACAATTTTATTGTATCAGAAAGACACAAACTCATCCTATCAGTTTAAGCAGGTATAGTGATTAATAAACTGCAAAGACTGGGAGATCCTGAAGCAGTGAATTACTCAAGGCCAACTTATATTGCTGTAAGTGGAAAACACAATAAATCAACTGCTACTAGCCATGCCACAGATTTTGAGCACCTATTGGAGCTGAAAAAATTTGACAGTATAATAAAAATTAACAATCAAATGAAGCCAGTAGATGAATGGATGCCTGAAAAAGATGTTGAGAGTACAGAATCTCTTGAATTAAAAAAAACAATAAAGTTTCTGAATCAAACGCTTTGCCTGTGATTGAATTGCTTGAAAATTGGCTGAAAGATCCATGAGCAAGTGAAAATTGAAATTAGTACAAAAATGAATATTATGACATTGATTAATGATGATGATAATAAAAAGATTGTTAATACTTAAAAAATAAAGTTCTTAAAATAAATTGTTCATTCAAATTCATTAAATTTTTATATTTTTAAATTTGTTCGCAAAGTCTTTTATAAATAATAGTACATATTAATTAACTAATTAGGGTTTCATAAAAAAATTTTTTTTTTGTTAAAATTCTTCTATAAAATCATACCTAAATATTGTGTAGATAGATAGGGAAGGGAGGGGGAATCAAAAAAAATATTACAGTTTCTTGCACGGGTGGGTGGGGGTCTAGAATGGCTGAATCGCCCTTAAATAATTTATGGATGGCCCCTTATAATACATTGAAATCACTAGCGAATAAACTGGTATTTATACATAATTAATGCCTTTTGTGATAATTTATTTTCTTGTTTAAATAAGTCTTCTATAACAATGTATCATGAAGAGCCTGCCATGCATGAAAAATTTGTTTTTCTTCTTTAAAACTGATAAATGTTCCTTGCTTTTCTATTTTAAAGATTTATAGCACCTCCAAAAGCTTGAGATGTTCTGCTTTGTTTCTTTTTTTAATTAATCTTACTTCAGCACTTCAAAACCGTCATATAGGACCAGTTAAGAATTTTAATTAAATATGTTAAAGACAAACATGTTTCATCTACATCTAAGATCTGCTTCAGACTTGTTTTTGTTCTCCATTCTATATTAAAATCTTAGATGTAGATCAAAAACATTTGTGTTTAACATATTTAATTAAAATTTTTAACTAGTCCTATATGAAGGTTTTGAAGTGTTTGTTTTATTCACACAACAAGTGTTGTAAAGTAAATTTTAATCTTGCTTGTTGTAAGTCAGCTTGATTATTATTTTCACTAGCATGTATCGAAAGGGCAGTGGACTGTCTTTTATCTTCTATATCCTATTTGTGTTCCATTCTCCATTTTTTAAGTGACCTCTTGGTTGAACCTACGTATATTAGGTCCTTTTAAATTCTTTCGTCTTTAATTGGTATTCTATAAATCCCAAGGGCTCTTTGATAGTCATTGGGATCTTGTCTATTTCATAGAAGCTTAAAAATATGTGGGTTCCTTTTATATGTTTGTTTATTTAGCTCTAGTTTAAGACCCAACTTCCATATACTGTATATATTTTTCATGTATCTTTAATAAGTGATAATTTTACATTGTTAAACAAAATACAGGTTTGATGTATTAATGTATTGTGTGTGTGTACACATGCACTGTTCAGACATTCTGGTTCTGTTGCTTTTGTCTTGTGCATGCAAACTAATTTGTAAATTAACCTCCTCGGGTAGCCATGTGTTTTAGATACATCCACTATGCATTCTAAAACTGCCTTTTTATGTTCTACTTTATTATAATGGGTGTAAGTCCTCCTTATGAGGGCTTTAAAAGTAGAGATTTTATATCCAAATGGGTCATTAGAATTGTGTGTGTAACTGAACAAAATTTAGCTTATAATATACATCTGTATCAAAAACATTGCTATTAAAATAAATTGAAATATCTAAAGAGTGATGGTAAGTTATAAAAAATTGACACACAAAACTTCTAACCATTGTTTTTAGTGTTAAAGAACGCCGAATCCTCAATTTTAACTTTGTGTGTCAATTTTTTAACTTACCATCTGTTCTAATGAAGTTAATTCAAGCCATTATACTGTGATTCTCTGAGGTGTAAAAAAGGATGTAAGACAGACTCGAAAATTTAATAATTTTTGTAAATAGTCATAATTCAAATTTAATTGAAGATATCCTGGGGTGTTATCATGTGCGCTTTTATGCAAATAAAAAAATAGTTTATAAGAGGAACCGAACAATATTCCAGATGTTAAGAAATGACAAAACATCTTTAGACAGGAGCCTGGTTCCAGGCATACACAGAATACCGTTGCATGATAACAGGCTGCAAAAGGAACTATATTACAGGGTGACAATAATTAACCCGTACAAGTTTTTTGCATCGTAAATTTATTAAAAAAATAAAAATTAGGAAAATAACAGTAGATAGCAGTGACAATACTTTATGTATTAACCAGATTTTCAGCCGGTTTCAAAGTGGCCTCCTTTTGCCTTGATGCAGAGCCCCAAACGTGTTTTGAAATTCTTGGCGATGGGCCGCAGCTCTTTTGGAGACAATTTGTCCCACTCCCGGCGCAAGGATTGCTTCAGCGACTCCAAACTTTTGTGGCGCTTAGTGCAGGCCCTGGCCTCCAAAATGGACCATACGCTGTAATCCATCGGGTTCAGATCCGGTGAGTACGGTGGCCATTCCACAGACGAGATGAAATCGGGAAAATGAGCCTTGCACACTCCTGAGTCTTCTTCGCCCTGTGTGTCGGCGCCGAGTCCTGCTGAAACGTCCATTTTGCACTGACAAAATGCTGCTGAGCCCACAGAAGTACCACAGCGTCGAGAATGTCATGGTGGTACACATCTTGATTGATTTTGGCCCCTTGATCGACGAAAACAAGGGGTGTCTTGCCGCTCGCACAAATTCCGCTCCAAACCATGACTGACATTGGATTTTGTGATGTTCGATGACGGCTGAGCTTCCAGGAGCCCCCGCGGACCAGTTCCTGTCATTTTGATGGTTGTACGGAGAAAAGCTTCTCGTCTGTGAAGAGAATGCACTCCCATTGTCGACCTGCGGCCCGACGCTTGAGTTAACGGGATCTTTGGAGTCTCACGCACTTGTTTTCATCGGTGAGGAGCTGAACCTTTTGGAACTTGTAGGGCTTGAGTACGAGTTCCTTTTTTGCCATTAACCGCACCAATTCGCGATTGATTCTGATCTCACGAGCAATTTTTCTCATGAAGACCTTCGCATGTCAGTCAACTCGCTTTGTGATGATCTTGCGTTTCCTAGACGTGTTGACAGTGCGCTTTCTTCCACGTCCGGGACGGTCACCATTGTGGCCAAGCTCCTTGAATTGCCGAACTGCATCTGAGACTGTCATTTTGGGAACACCAAGCAAACGAACAATTTCACATTGTCGTTTTCCTTGCCGGAATAGCTCTAAAATTGCACAACATTTGTTCGCCATCCTTAAATAAGTAAAAAACTAACTCTTATTACAACGAAAGCACATCTACATGCACAGGAAATCACGGAGAATTAACACAACAGTATACAAATTAGTGACGTAAAAAAATTCAGTTGCAGCATTGCTACAAACTTTGTACGGGTTAATTATTGTCACCCTGTATATAGGAGCCACAAAACGATCATTAACTGAAAGAGTGAAAGAACACAAAAAAAATATAAGATATGAACAACCAGTCACGGCTTTAGCAAATTACACAATCGCAGATCCAACGGAGGTTTCGATCAAATGGGGCAATGCAGAAGTTATACAAAAGGTTGCAAGCAGATGACATCTAAAATATACAGAAGCCTGGCATATTCATAAGTACAATATAAAAGAGCAAACTATAAATTTTCGGGAATCGTATAAAATCGCATCGGCATGGAAAGTGGCTGCTTTGCAAGTATAAAAGAACGAATGGATTTGCGCAATTGAATCTGCGAAAGTTTTTAGGTTTTTAAAAATGTTCTAGAATTTCTGTTTGGAAAAAAAGTTTTGTTTGATCCTGACAAAGGTCAGTTAATTTGACCGAAAACGTTTGGTATGTAAACAAATTGGACTGCATTTTAAAGGCTATTTGGGTATTTTGGTTTATTATAGTAAGAGCAGTCAGAGATATAGTTAAAAAGTGATATTGCTCATCTAACTAACATGCATACAATTCATCTTTGTTTTATCAACATGAAATTAAAAAGACCTGTTTTGTCAAAAAAAAATTACATAAGAGTAAAATTGGTCAGGTAAATTCTAGATCTAAAAAAAAATGAACTACCAAGACCCACAAAGGCCGTGAAGTCTGAATTGAGAAATATCAAGTAAGAATGACTTTGTCAAGGGCTGCAGAAAGAAACAGCACCATAATGTCAAGCTCTATTTGAAGCTTTTCTGAATTCTTCAATCTCTACTTTCTCATAAAAAATATTTTCTCTTGCTTAACAGAGGAATTTCTAGTAAATTATAAAAACTGTGATGCAAGATCCATTATGTGGAAGGCACTAGTAGATTTGAACTAGGATGATAAAGTATAGAGGTGGGCAATATTGAATATATTATAATATGTAAGTTTACGAGTTATGTATGTTATTTGTTAAGATTATTTTATTTTTATTTTTTATTCTTTATATTTAAATCCAACACATACATGTAAATTTTCAGTGTTCAAATACATCAACATTGTCGATTTTTGGTTTTGGTTTGTATATTTATATTTTTTAAATCGATGTAGAAGTCCGATGTGCTCAGGCAAATGTTCAAAGTTTGTATAGCATTAATATAAGAAATGCAACATGTTCCAGATGACAGCTTTTGTTTTTATTTTTAATTTGTAATCTGTTTTTCTATCCTGAAGAAGTTCATTTAAAATGACTAAAAACATTTGGAAAATTAAAATCATACGACATTTTTAACATATGAGTAGTAACATTGTAGATTAATGTGGAACAAACTTTGATAGCATTTTCTAATCAATATTTCTACAAATTTAACCTCTTACCATGCAAAATTTCTGTACCATCACTCAATTCTCTGAGATCAGGTCTATTTATTTCAGAAAAGTGTTCCCCTTCAATTTCTGACCTGGTCGTGTCATCCGATCTTGCCACACTACTAGTGTCATCAGTATCTAAGTCTTGCAATCTCTCTGTATCCGAAGTTAATACATCCATACTCCAAGCATCACTTTGACTAGCAGTTTCCGATACATCTAGTAGGCCGGGAGGCTAAACAGATTTAAGTATTTTAAAATTTCAAAATAAATTCAAGTGTTCAAAATTCAAATGACATATAAGTATCACATTTCAAAATAATATAATGAGAAAGATGTTTCACAAAAATAGAATATTAAATACATAATGCACCTTTAATTTTCCAGTGTTTGTTCTGTGTTCAAACAAGTACTTTCCATCTTTTTAAAAAGACTGTCTTTGAGTTTGATAAATATTATACATTATAGAAATGCATTGTACAATAGTTATCACACAAATTTATCAAAAAATGTTAAACATTAGATATTGAATTAATAAATATATGTGCTTTCAAACAATTAACATGTACATATGACACTTAAAAATTATTTAAACATTAAATACTTTGAGACAACATCACACCAACTATTTTACTGATACAAGAGAAACATTCACATGAAGAGGCATAAAGCAACATTAAAATAATTGTTTTATTTTACTGTGAGTGCTTTCGACATGTCTGTAAACGTCGTCTTCAGGCAGAAATAGAATTAAATAAAATTTCCGAACAAATTTTTTTAAAAATTAGAACAAAAACAACATTAACTGCATAGAACATACGTTTAAAATAAGAGAACTTAAAACATTAGATTTAAAAATGTGTGTGTAACATCGTCGTGCATGCGCCCTACTGCAGAAACAACAAGAATGGCATTGGCTGTTTAGAACATAATGCAAAACTTAGAATATTAACTTAAATTTGCATAACATCACCACACATGCATTTCAGAGTGCAGAAAACAGGAACTGCAATTAGCCGTTTTTAACAATAAACTTAAAAATAATAAAGCTTAAAGTATTGATTTAAATATGAGTAATATCTTTGCACACGTGCCTTACTGCACAGAGAAGGCAGGGATATAGAAACAGATTTAATGCAGGTGTTTTATCAGTTTGTACAAACTGATCCAAATCCCAGGCAACTCAAGGGTGGGAGAGTTGCAAGGAGACAGCAGTGTGGTGAAGAGGGCCTCCCAAATGTACAGTACACCAAACTCCTTTCATCACAGCACTTGAGCATCACCACATGATCCCAGAGTGGGGTGTGGTGGTGCTGTACAACCGACTTGGACAGTTCAGTGTCACAGCTGCCCCCTGCGACAGAATGTTGGTATTCTGCTATACGACTGAACAGCATCCTGGTGGTCGCCCCTATATAGTGGATGTGTGCCCCCGATACTGGGTTTTCCAACAGAATGGAATATATGCCAGACTTTTCTAGAATCGAAACCACATCCTGATCATTACATAAAAACCTCCTCAGACTAGGGTGCGGGGTAATAGTTAAAAGTAAATTGTTTTGTCTAAAAATACAGCAAATCTGGGCTGTAAGGCTACAAAACAGCAGAGAATGGTGGACTATTGTCCAGTCCCTTGGGCTACATAAGGTAGTTACTGGGAAAAGAGATCTTTTAACTTTGTTTAGGATATAGTTATATTTGGTGATGCCATATCCTGCCGCACGTACTGCTGTGCGAATGATCCCCAACTCAAAGTTGGTAAAATATTGTGTGGAAGGCACCAAAAAGGCCTTTCTGATCAAAGGGGCTATGGCCGCATTAACATACTATTGGGGCTGAAAGAATGGGGCAGGGATAATTGAAGGAATGCTACCAAATTTGTGGTATATAAAGAATGTCAAGCCTCCCTGAGACTTGGAGATGTCCAAGTCTAAAAATGCAATTTTTTCCCCAATTTCTTTCTCCCAGGTGAAGCTGATGGAGGAGTATACATTCGTAAGGTGACGTTCTAATATCAGGAAGGAGTCCTCCGTATCCTGCCATGCCAAAAGAATGTCGTCCACATACCTCAAGTATATTAAGGGGTAAGCTATCATGAGAGGGGATTTAAAGACCCTGTGTTCAAGATGTCTCAGTTCCGCTAATACAGCGGATAGCGGTGAACCCATCAGTACCCCTTGCTTTTGCAGATACATCCTCCCATTGAAACGGAAGTAATTGTGCTCTGTGACGAAGAGTAAGGCTTCTCGAATCTGCAAAACCTACTGAAACCCCTCTTTGATAAGTAAAGTATTGGCAAGCATCACTGCCTCGAAATACGGTACAGAAGGATATAATGCAACAACATCCATTTTATAGAAGGTGTATGTATCAGGGGACAAACCACCTAACGTAGTGGATAATGTAGCCTTAGCCGTGACAGACAAGGGTGTGACTTGGGAGGAGGAGGGAAGCAGCTCACAAAGCAGCTTAGCAAGTGCTTTTTCAAGAAAGTAGGTGGGGTGGGACTTCTTGTTAACCAATGTCCTCAACAGCCAGCCCTCTTTGTGTGTTTTGGCTTCAAAGAAAAGTCTGGGGCAAAATAATTTACTTTTAACTATTACCCCGCGCCCTAGTCTGAGGAGGTTTTTATGTAACGACCGGGATGTGGTTTCGATTCTAGAAAAGTCTGGCATATATTCCATTCTGTTGGAAAACCCAGTGTTGGGGGCGCACGCAACCACTATATCGGGGCGACCACCAGGATGCTGTCCAGTTGTACAGCAGAACACCAACGTTCTGTTGCAGGGGGCAGCTGTGACACCGAACTAGTGGGCCCTACTCATCGATAGGGAAGACGTGTTAAATTGTGCTCTGTGTAATTTTTGTGATTGTGCCGGAAGTATTAACCGCATTACATCTTCGAGGATACTATTGGAATCTACTCTGGATTCTGGTTCAATTAGCATACAGTAAAATATATATATATATTGTTACTGTATGCTAATTGGGGAATAGATAATTAATTTTTAATTTCGTAAAATTCGATCGGGTCTAGTGGGAGGGCTTAATCTCTGAGGCGGCACAAGGGGGTTTGTTAGAAGTTAGCTTAGTCAATAATGTCCTAAAAGAGGGTAGCAATTCGTTTAATGTTAATCGAATTATAAGGGTTTGGGTTTTTGCAATAGGGATTAATTGGTACATTTTAACTTTAGGATGGTTATAACTTTATTCTTTCATGTTTACTGTCAAGTTATTATGTTATAGGACATTATAATGATTAGTTTTAAATATTATTAGTGTATAATTATTTTACACCAACACATCTAGGTGGGATCTAGACATGTTACATTTCAAAACTGTTAGGATAATAAATTACAAGGGGTTGCGGAGGAGAGTGTTGAGCAAAGGGGAGTTGTGAGGCAGGACAACAGTTCGTGACGGCAAGAAAGGCGAAAGGTCAAAATTACATCACGAATTTAAACTTTCGTTTATTTAATTATTATTAGAATAGTATTTTGGAGGATAAAGGGTATTTCTTATTACCTATTCCTGTTATTTTGGCAACCAACCAACTTTGCTTTCTCCTCTGTCTTAGCTGAATTACTCCATCTCGGACAGAGTCTTTTGGCCACCAGGCATTTTTTCTCACACAAAACGCAGTACACTACCCTCTCATGGTCGGTTGATTACACTTTCCACATATACTGTTCTCTCTTCTGTTCACCATGAAGAACAAAGCTCTGTCTGAATTTTTGGAGAAGGCATATCACATAGCCAATGAAGTTAAGGGCTTTTGCGCTGAGAAGAAGGGGAAAAGATCATGCTCCACTCAGAATAAAAACTTTATAAATGACCAATCCAGAAGATAATAGACCTCGCAGCCAGCACCATAGGGGATTGCTGTAAACCAAACGTAAACCCTGTTTGCTCTGGGAAAAACCAACAGTTTGTTCTGTCTGGGACCTCTGACCTCGCATTAGGGAGAGGAACACCAAGTCAAAAAAAAAAAACAATAAAATTCTGAATGCTGAAGCCACTACTCCAATGCCCATCTTGCACCCTCCCACCACTTGTTTCGTAACTAAAACAGAAATTGAGGGTTTTACCGGCAAACTTAATAAACTTCTCTACGAAGACCTCCCTGCTATCATGGGAAAAATGAAGGACAGTGCTTCTAGCCACAGCCCACGGTCTTCTACCACCAATGATGACAAACAGCAAAGTGCCAGCGATGTCAAACATCTAAACATCTAACTCAACAAAATCAACAATAAATTGGACAGGATCACAGTGACCAATGAGAAAATAGGTGACAACATAGACTATCTTGTTGATCAAATGGATCTTGAAGCACCATTATCTCAGATGGAGGGCCTCTCCAATAAATTGGGGAAGCTCCTGGAAGAAAGCCCCATTCAAGAAATACTGGAAAATCAACTTAGCACAAAGGCTAAAATTAAAGAGATCTGCACACAAGGCCCCTGTGTGAACAGCATCGACAAATCCTACAGCACAGTGCTTAAATCAGGAAAAATAGTTGAATCCTCTGGTAACACTGACAGACCAAAAACCGGTACGGAGGTCCTCCTTCTGAACAACAAAGGAGAGGAAGCGAGCTATAATAAGCTCAGGAGACTCCTTTTTGAGAAGATCAAGCCATCTAGGCTCCGGATTGGGGTTGACAGAGTCCGCAACATCGGAGGTGGGGGAATTGCAATCGAGATAAGAAACACCAGTGATGCTGACTAGCTTGAGAAACATATCTCCAAGAAAATTCCACAAATAACTATTAAAAAGCCAAAGAAGCGTTTGCCTCACGTGACTTTTTATTCAGTTCCTGTTCAAGTGACCCGGGAGGAGCTACCTTTATTTATCTATCAGCAGAACGAGTTCCTGAGCAAAATATATTCTGAAGACGAGTTCAACGAGGCCTTCAGAGTCAAATTTACTATGGGCAAGAAAGGGAAAGACTTTACCAACTGGGCTGTGCAGTTTCGCCCAACCTGTGGAAAAGGCTTCTGATTCTGGGGAAGATCTCTGTGGAATGGTCCAAATGCAGGGTCTCGGACTTCTGTCCGGTCCTGCAGTGCTACAGGTGCTGCAGATTTGGCCATTCGACTAAGTCCTGTAGCCAGACAGTGCCAACATGTAGTCACTGCTCTGGCAAACACTTCTACAAAGACTGCAAACATAAGGACAAGCCAGCTAAATGCTGTAATTGCACCCAAGAGAAAGCAGCTAACTCTGAACACAACGCACGCGACAGCACATGTCAGGTTTATACTCGTATCAAAAACAACGTAATTAATAGTACTAAATATGGACCAACTCAGTAATAAAAGTATTCATCTCCTGCAATACAATACCGAAAGAAGTATTGCTGCGACCTCAATCTTAAGCTCCAAGATCAATGACTGCGACTTCATCTTCTGCCAGGAGCCCTACTGTGTGTGTAACCGCCCAGCTTGTCTCCCAACCACTCGCACCATCTTTAATGGTACCTCAGAGTATCCCTGGGCAGTCTCTATCGCCCCCAATGAAACTTGTCCCTTCTGCACCACAGCAACATTAGCTCTCAGTGCATCTGCTGCTCTGAGATCATTGTCAATGACAACAGGCTCATCCTAATCAACTTTTACTGTCCGATGAGTAATGACATCGACGATTATCTGTCTTCACTACAAAACTGCATGGACATCTTCAACAATGTCTTCTACATTCTTGCAGGAGACACTAATGCTCACTCCCCCACTTGGGGAGGTGACAACCTAGACCATCGTGGCTGAAGATGGGAAAACTTCTTTGCCCGCAATGGGCTTCTTGTTGTTAACAATCCAAACTCCCCTCCCACCTTCGTCTTCAGCCAGGGACATAGCTGGATAGATGTTAGGGCATGTTCCCTGGGCTGTTATTTCACTATTTCCGACTGGAAGGTTCTCAACGACTCCATAGATGATCATGCAGTTATTACCTTCAATATTAACACCACCACCAATGACAATATAAGGCACCGACGTCTTAAATACAATCTTAGGTCTTAATCTGAAGACCTACCTCCATAATAACTTGATTGACTGTGTCCATCCTGACCCTCAGATTACTTGTGAGCGCATAGAGGGCAATATTAATACTATTGAGAAGACCTGCAGCATCTTTATTCCGAAATACATGAACACTCATAAGCCCGTGCCTTAGTGGACAGAAAACCTGACAATCCTTCGCCTAGAGAACATCAGGCTGCAGAAGAAATATCAGACAAGTCACACTGAGCCTCGCTGGACCAACCACAAATTGCACTACCTTCAGCATCTTCAGAATTATAAAACTGAGATTAAAAAAGCGAAGCGAACTTCTTGGACTCATTTCTGCCAATCGGCGACTAAAAACCCTTAGGGTTTTATCACATGCTATGCCACCAATAAGCTCAAAAGCAGGTCCGTCTTACATTCCTCCACTCCTTGCAAGGACTTTTTCCAGGCCGCCAACCGGAGGATGGATCAATTCTGCCTGGAGGATAACTTAGATCAGGAGACTGAATATCATCATAAGATTCAGACTCTGATATCAAATGCAATTAGCATCCTCGATACTCCACGCTTCCAGCCACATGAGATCAACTATGCCTTCGCCAATCTTAATAGCAGGAAGGCTCCTGGCTGCGACGATATCACGCCTGAGTTGGCAGAGAAGCTTTGGAATATAATCCCTGAGCACCTGATGCATATTTATAACACCAGCCTCTCTCATGGAATCTTCCCCAGTAACTGGAAATGTGCCAGAATTGTTCCTATTCCTAAACCTGGGAACCCTGAGGAGAGCCATCCCATCTCCCTCCTGCCAGTTCTTGGCAAGGTGCTGGAGAGATTGATCACTAATAGACTCCAATGGCACCTGGAGAAGAACAACTTTCTGCACAGTAACCAGTTAGGTTTGAGGCCACAGCGCTCGACTGCAGATGCTATTGAAGGCGTCATCAGCAGCGTTAACAACCTCCTAGGTAGCTACAAGTATGTGATGGCCATCAGCCTGGACATTGCAAAGGCTTTCAACAGTGCCTGGTGGCCCTCTATTCTTTACCACCTTAGAGCTATGGAACGTTGTATTTGATGATTTCCTCCGCCCAGAGGAGGGCCCTGCTGCGTATTTGCAGAGCCTATTCGACGGCTCCAACTGCTGCCCTGCGAGTTATTGCTAGCAAACTCCCAGTGACATTACATTTGGAAATTGCGGTTCAAAGATGGAGAATGAGGAAGGGCCAAAACATCCTTTTAAACGGTGTAATATTTGACAATATCGAGAGTACAAATAGTTGTACCCTTTCTGTCCCTCCCTATGATTGGCCATACATTGGAGGTCAACCCTGGCCAGATCAGTCCTTCAGTGTCTTTACTGATGGATCGAAGAACAATGATGAAGTTGGATGTGCGTTTGTAGTGTATCATGGCAACCTGGAAGTGTCTAATTTCTCTGATAGACTGGGCAATACTTGCTCTGCGTTTCAGGCGGAACTTTGGGCAATCCTGAAAGCAGTCAAATGGAGTAACGAGGAGCTAAGTAATACCAACATCAATCTTCACAGATTCCAGTTCATCACTTCAGGCTATGCACAACTTTAACTGGGGCCATCCCATAGTCAACGAAATTCTCCGGGAAATGACCAAAAACATCAATAGGTTTTCGGTGGTGTGGGTCAGAGGGCACGCTGGTGTCCTTGGAAATGAGAGAGCGGACGAGCTTGCCCGCGCCGCATCTGTCTCCAGCGGCACACCTACCTATACAGCAACTCCCCAAAACTACATAATTTCCAGCCTAAAGGAGAATGCAACTGAGTTATGGCAGGGTACATGGAACCTGCGGACCAACAGCATTACAAGGGTTTTTTTCCCCACAGTCTCAGCTAGTAATCATCATTATATTGAACATAGAACAACACAGTTTTATACCGGGCATGGTAAATTTAATAGTTATCTCTTCAGGTTCAACAAAACAACTGAACAGAATTGTGAACTATGCAATATACCAGATGGTGCCAGGCACTATCTGCTGCAGTGCCCGATGTTGGACGACAAACGAAGCGCCATTCTCTCCCTGCTGCCATCCAGTGGGAACTGGCCTCAGGACCTACATGTGTTGTTACAAGACAACAACCTTTTTCAGGCTTTCAGGGACCTTGTCACCTCTTACTTCAGAAGGACTATAGTTAATTAAGTATGATGCTGTGAAGACAGTTTCCATTGCCAAGTGACAGTGGTGTTGTGTCTTGAAGATACTTTTAATTTAAATTACTAATTGTATGCATTGAATTGTTATCATAACCCCTGTATGTTATTTTGCTGTGAGTAATCATTCCTGTTAAGACATCACCGTCAGCTTTGATTATGTTATCAATGTTAATGTAGTTTCATCGTGCTGTATATTTGTACATTTATTTTCTGTTTATATTTCGTGATAAGACATCACTGTAGGACATGTTGGTGCTGCGATTGTTGCTGTAAATGTTATTTGCTGTATAAACTATACCGATGAGCAAAGTATTATATTGTAAGACATCAATGTATAAGTTGTTTATGCAGTGTACTCAACTGTGGCTTCCCCACTGATGTATATCTGTACATAATTACTTCTTTATCATCGTTGATAAGACATCAATGTAACTAGTGTAATACTTTCTGTTTTCCACCCCAGTGATGCCTAGTGGTACTGGGGCTTTTTAAATAAAGAGTTTTACAAAGTGAAGTTTTTACAAAGTGATGATTTCCTCCACCAAAATTTTAAGCAACATGACATGGTGGCCTATGCGGATGATGTCCTGGTGCTGCTGAGTGGACGTTCTCGGGCAGAACTGGAGCGCAATGGAAACCACATATTGGAACAAGTCCTCGATTGGGGAACCAAAAATAAGCTGACATTCAATGCTGCCAAGACCTGTGGCATAGTATTTAATAAGCAAGGGCAGCCCAATCTGTACTGAAGAGTGCCAACTGTCAAGATGGGCGATCATTGTTTTCGCATAAAGAAAACTATTAAGTACTTGGGAGTTGTCTTAAACTTTCGCTTATTATGGAATACCCACACCCAGTATATTACAGATCGCACCAGGAAAATCTTCAATGCTCTGGCAGGCATGGCAAGGAAACGTTGGGGCCTGGCAGCCAAAGCCCTTGATGCAATATATAATCAGATTTTCCTGCTGATCACTACATACGCTTGTGGAAGGTGAGGGCATGACATCAAATTGCATATCAAAAGAAAATTTATCGCGGCCCAACGAAGAAGGCCCCAACGAATTCTTCAAATTACCAAGGCGTATTGCACCACCCCAACGCTTCTTTACAAGTTTTGGCAAAAAAGGCACCCATCAATAAAGTGATAGCCCTCAACTCCAAATTGTGGCACATAAAATGGGGTCAAGATATCTATACTGATAATTACTGTATTAAACATGAAGACTTGGAAACCAATGTGAGCTTTGCCAATTCTAGGCACCCAGCGACTCCTTGCAATATCTGTTTCGACACCTCTAACCAGACTGACCTCCATATTTTCACCGACGGATCTAAACCGACTTGAACATGGGCTGTGGCTTTGCTGTTTTCAATAATGATGAAGAAATTGCTACGGGCCATTTCAAGCTTGGAGAGCACTGCTCCCTCTTCCAGGCAGAACTTCTTGCCATTAGAAAAGCCATTGACTAGTCAAATGATAACTACACTACTAAGGAAATCACTATTATTATAGACAGCACTTCTGCAGTGGCACTCCTTTAGGCCAAGTCTTATCATCCCATTGCCACTGGCATTCACAAAGCTGTTATCCACTCTCCCAACCATTTTCACATCAGCTGGACCAGAGCTCACCAGGGCACCCACGGTAATGAGAGGGCGGATGCCATTGCCAAACAAGCTTCCACTGACTACTCCCTGCCCTTCTCTCATAATAAAATTAACATCAGGGCCATCAAAGGCATCCTTTGGCAGGATCTCCTTGCCTCTTGGCAGGATGAATGAAATCATAACGACTCCATCACCTTTAACTTTATTCCAGATATAAAGGAATTCCTGACTCTTAAGTGGTACACTCCCAACCACCATCTTTCTCAGTTTCTGACCAACCATGGTAGGTTCTTTACTTACCTGGCTAGGTTTAAAGGGACAACTAACCCTTCTTGCAACATCTGTGGAACCTCTGATAGCAGCACTCACTACACCCTGCAGTGCTCGCTTCTGGAGTTGGAACGACTCCACCTCAAGACGACCATCGAGACCCACAACAACAACTGGCCCCCTCAACATCTGGACAGTCTTCTTAAATATAAAGACACCTACAGTGTCTTTTTCCACCTTATTTCTGTGTATTTTAAAAGAACATCTGTACCTGCCTACTGAATTCTTGGCAACGGTTAGTGGCGATTCTCATTCTACTCCTCAGCATGTTCTTCTAGCCTCTGCTTGTGTATTGCACAATTCATTGTAGATTTTGTAAATATTTGTAAATATTGCAGTTTATTTCTCTTTATTTTATCATATGTATTTGTATTGTATTTAACTGTACACTCAACCTTGTTTTTGTGCGGTCTTTTATTGTGCAATTTTTTTATACATGCAATGTGTTTTGTGCAATTATTTTTGTGCAGTATACCAATTTGATTGAAATTCATATACCGCACAAAAAAAATCGCACAAAAATAGACCGCACAAAAACAGGTTTAAGTGTATTTTATCCCACTTTTTTTTTTCTTTTATCATAACTTTGTTTTACATTTTAATTCTCATGTATAAATTTTAATAATCTTATCTTTGTCATGTCATTGCACTTTGAGTGTATCATTGTATTATTATTATTTTTTTCCCCTTTTTCTGTATTCTTGTTTTTATTTACACTGTATACAATATTTTAATTTGCTGTATTGTATTGTTCCTATGTATTGTAATCTACACTCTTATCTAATGTATCTTATCATTTGTCACGCTTGTATCCGGTTACGTTATACTACGGTATCGGGAATGTACCTTTTTGGTATTTTATTCAATAAATAACTAACTAACTAACTGTGACACGAACTGTCCAACTCAATTGTACAGCACCACCACACCCCACTCTCTGGGATCGTGTGGTGATGCTCAAGTGCTGTGATGAAAGGAGTTTGATGTACATTTGAGATGCCTTCTTCACCACACTGCTGTCTCCTTGCAACAAGGCTCTATAGAATTCTATACAAACAGTCAAACATCTTTGAACATCCTTAAAAACAGGAAAAAGCATACAGGCCTCTCACTTGACCTCATCAAAGCGGCAAACGAATTGGGGAGAGTTCAGTTCAGTTCAGTTATTTAATTAAAAAGATACCAAAGGTACATAACCGGTGCCGTAATACATAACCGGATGAAATATAACAGAGTTACAATAAATATATGAGTTACAGATATGTAAATTATTTAACCAGAATAAAGCATAACATCAACTACAAATATAGTGACATGTAGACAAAAAAAAAAAAAAAAAAAAACAAGCACAGAGCACAGACAATAACAAACATAGCACGAACAATTTTATAAACTAGAGGCGTCTTCGCCGAGACGGTAAACTTGCAATAATTGTTTGTAAAATTGCGTCGTCTCTTTGCTGCATATGGACTTTCTTTAGCGTCAGTTCCATTTGGTCCAGTTATGTTTGCAGCTATTCGTACCTTTCTCTTCAATATTGACGTCAAATTCTACAATTCTATTTCATTCACGCATCTCACTATCGTTTTCGATGCGTATTTGACGTGAATGATTGTCACACTCTTGAAGCACTCTTGAAGTACTCTTGAAGCGTTCTTGAAGCACTTTCTTGGCACTTTTGTAGGACTCTTGTAGCTCTTTTAAAGTAGTTACTAAGTATTTAGATGTGAAGACGATGAATACACGGTGAGCTAGAGTTAACGAAATCCAGGAACACACAATATGGCTGTTGGCAAAGAATGAGATCAAATTGATTGATGATAGAAGTTAAGATAGAAGTAGAAGCAATGCTTCTACCTATATTGTATTGCAGGAAGCTAATTTAGTCTTAGGCTGTAATTCCATAGTCAGTTCTATTTATTAGATTGGTTTTGATTCTCGTGTATACCCTACAAGAACTATCTCTGGCATTATGCCCAGCCATGGTGTGTTCATGTCTACAGTTACAACATACCGGAGGTTGGTCTATATTTGTGCATTCGTTATAGGTATGTTGACCAGAGCAGTGGCTACATGTGGGCATCTCTTGGCTGCACATTGCTGTGGAATGGCCATACCGACAACACCGAAAGCATTGGAGCACTGGGCAAAAATCTGTTGTTTTACATTTTGACCATTGAATTGACAGTTTTTCTATCTTTAAAAGTTGATTTCTTAGACTAGGTGTTACCTGAATAACCCAATTGTTGTAATATTTATTTTTCCTTCCCATTCTGAATTTCGCCCTGAAAGCCTCGTTGAATTCCTCTTCCTTATATGTTTCACTGATAAGGTCATTTTGTCTGTAAATGTACAATGGTAGCTCTTCCCTAGTAATCTCAGTAGGAACTGAAAAAATGGCCACATGTGGCAGCAATTTCCGAGGCTTCCTTATCAATAATTGGGGAACTTCTGTAGCTATGTGCCGCTCAAGCTTAAGAGCGTTTTCAGGGTTCCCAATCTCTATAGCAACTCCTCCACCTCCAATGTTTCTCACTTTGTCAATTCCAATACCTAACTGCGATGGTTTGACCATCTCAAATAATATCTGCCGCACTTTATTGCAACTTTTCTCGCTGTCTTTACTGTATAGGAGAAGTACCTCCCTGTTTGTTCCTAAGTGTCTCAGTCTTTTATCAGTGTTAAAAAGCTTGCCGTTTTTCAGAGCTTGACTATAGTTTCTTTGTGGAGGAGTGTCTGTGTGTCTGTATGATGCCAAGTTCTCCAGTTTTTCTTGAATGTATGTCTGATTTTTAAGAATTTCTGAGATGGGGGCGTCAGGCAAGGCCGCCCCAAGGCCACTCAAATTCTCCTGAGTTGTCTTTAGAACAACTTTATCTTTTATATTAATCAGTTGTTCCTGCATATGTATTTGGTTGTTAATGATGTCAGAAATTGGGCCTTCGTTCCTCAGCTTATCAAGGCTTTCCTCAATTTTTTGAGCTTTCGTTAAGATGGAATCCACATTTAATTTATTCATAATTTTTGTAGAATGTTGAATAATTTGGGCATTAATTCGATTTCCAGTTTCTCTTAATTTATCTGTAATAACCTTATCTGTACTTTCTGTAATTTTTCTTTCTATCGCAGATATTTTCTCTAATACCTCTCTCTGTATAACTGCCTGATTCCCATCTCCTACAGTTTGAATGAGATTATGTTCAATTGCGTCCAGTTTTCTTAATATGGTACCCTGAATATCAGAAATTTTTCCTGTGTTAATCATTTCAGTCAAATCAGACTTGGTTGCCAATGTATTAATTCTATCTATAAAAGGCTCCATAGATTTCATTTTGTCAAATGAGGATTCGGCAGAGTCAATTAATTTTTGGAATTGATCTAAAATAAATTTCATGTGTGATGTAACATGAAATTTACCATTCGGGTTATTAATGGCATATGTTTTAACTTCGTCCATGATACGTTTTGCATCCTGCGAAAATTGTTCCCTAATGTATAATTCCATCCCAATATTAAATGTCTAATTATATCAATAATATAAAGTGCAATGGGAATAAATTAGAGCTAATAAGTAGGACTATAAATATCAGCTCCAATAAAGACTCGAACTTCCGGTTGTTCTTATACGCTCTATGGCAAAAAATCAATGACCGTAGCCATGACAACCAATGTTGAGTAAGATGTTGATAATTTATTAAATTCTAGAATCGCCATAATTTAAATTCTGTTCGGTGGATTTGCTTAAAATTTTCAACACAGGTTACTGATCGTGTCCCCGAAGAAATGACCGGACAGAATTGGGATCCGTAAAGCCGGAAGCGTAATATCGGCGTTCGATTACCGACCGGAAGTATCGGCACTTTTCCGCTATCTCAGCGAAAATATGTCATTGCAAATAATGGAAATTGGCAATGTTTCCTCAAAATCTGTCCATCGTATTTTTCACAATAAACTCAATTTTCTAAGAAACAGCTCATGAGCTAATGACCTTGAGATGTGATGCACGTTTGTCGCACAATATCACTTCGTTGCGTGCGCTCACTCTACAACCTTGTATCTCAAAAACAAAGTCACAAATCCTCAATTTTTATTACATTTTTGAATTCCTCATAACAATAAATGAGAAATGGCAAATTTTAATTGAAATTCGTTTGAAAACAAATGCAATTTCTGTAAGTCACGTATAAAAGGGTATGCTAACATTCAGCCTCAAATATTATTATTATATCACATTTGTCATAGTGTTGTGACATCTCTGAACCTTAAAAAGCGAAAAAACTATTACTCAGTGACATTTGAATGACGAAAATGTTCGTCACTCAAATGTTAATTGCATTCACACTGGATAAAGATTGACATGAGTCATATTTTATATTCATCTACGTCTGGTGATGTGTGTTTTTTTAACATCTCAGGATGGGGTAAAGATTAACGAACAAAATTTGGCACACCAGCTTGTTTACAAGAATCATTGATGGTATTAAATTTTGGTGATTAACCCTTTCCATGCGGTTAGCTACCGATTGGTGTGTATCACGTGACTTCTTCGTTTATCAGTCATGCGAAACTTACCGATCGGTAACAATTAAAAAATTCGATTAATTTGCGCTATATTCGAGTTTTCCAGAGATCTTAGCTTTGATTCGCTCTTCTGTATGTCAGTTGACTTTGTTTAAGCCAATAAACATTTTGTTACCACCCCTGGGCCATAAATATTTTGGTAAATACATCCCCTACTATTCTACAGTAAATCTTCGCAGTTAACTACACAGTTGGCTGAAAACAATCAAAGGGAAACTCCTACAGTTTTATTGAGTCTCTTCTGTCTTCGTTGACGTTACTTTAACTAATCACAGACTTATGAAATGAAAAAATTGCTGCGAAAAGCCCCACCTCCAACCTTCAAAGTAAAATGTAAACAATCACTGTAAATTCACTTTTTAAATCGATTTTTAATTCTAATTAACTAATTTAATGCACTTAGACATTAAATTAGCTAATTCGACAATATTTAGGCGAGTAAATATGTTTTTAAAACTATCTAGCGATAAATATTCCTGGGAAACTCCACCTTCCTATAGTAAGTCTATGGAAGGTGTTCGTGCTATTAATTTGGCTTTAAAATTTTTGTCGAATAAATTCATATATATTTTGAATACATTTAATTATTTTACAGAAGTAAGAGCAAAGCTCTACGACTGACACAGTCGTACAGCTGACTAATCGGTGTCACTTCACGATAACAATCGACTACTCTCCCAGCTAAGTAATTAGAGACAGTGTGAATAATGGCAATAACTTCTCTCCCACTCTAGGTAGAAAGCTGCGGTTTGTTTTGTTTAATAGAGGACAGATGTTTCTATCTAACAGATGTACAAAGTTCAGCGATTCTCTGTAAATTAATTTTTTTTTTTGTTCGTAAACTTCATATTATTTTAAATATGTATAAAACTAAAAATTATACAATCGTAAACTGTAATATGTTTTTAATCAAACACAAAAAACAGATTGAATATAGTGCAATATTGAAGCAAAATATCGCGATTCAAAAAATTACCCAAAAACGCGCCGCATAACGAATTCCACCTATTTACTTAATGCTAAAGATTTTCAGCATGGAAAGGGTCAAGGGAGTGAGAAGATAGTGAGTGGTCACATGCCAATCTCAAGAGAGGTCAAATTTAATGAAAATTTTACTCATTAAAATTTACAATTTTTTATAAAACTAATCACTATCCTCAAAAACAAGCATTTTGCCATTTCATAATAACTAATAATGTAAAAGTTATATTTTTAATAAAATCTCGTAACAGCCAAAAACTTTACACAATTTGCTGGATTTTTTACATTGGATCCCAAATTCCACAGATCCTGCAAGTCAATCTGCGGAGAGGCACTGCCTTCTCCCTCCTTTCTTCTGAAATCCATAAATATGACCTAATCTTAGTACAGGAACCTTACTGTCACTGTGACTCACTGGCTCTTCTCCCTGCTTACTGCTCTGTTATCAAGGGCACTATTAACAAGTATCCCTGGGCAGTTACAACTGCTGTACACAACAAGATTCCTTCCCTGCATCTGTCAGCCTATATGGCAGCAAATACCTGGTTTGCATTGAGATCTACCTGGGTAATACTAAATACATTCTAATCAATGTTTATTCTTCCCGACCAAGTAACCTGAATGACATTCTGAACAATATCCAGACAATAATCGACAGGTACCATGATGGCAATTTTATTATTACTGGGGACATTAACTCACACTCTCCTGCCTGGAGTGGCAAAACTCTTGATGACAGGGGCAAGATTTTTGAGGAATTTTTAGCACAAAATAACCTCCTGATCATCAATGACCCCTCTCCTCCTTCCACTTTTTTTGAGCAGTAGATGTTTTAGCTGGGTAGATGTCACTACTACTTCCAGCAGCTGCTTCTCACATGTCACTGACTGGGAGGTTCTGAAGTTGGACACCCTTAGCGACCGTGGCTTTATTTCCTTCTGTATATAGCCTGACTCCACTGGAAAAAGCAATAACCAATTCTGGTATTCATCCTGTTAGGTATACTAAATACTTAGATTGGACGTCATGCCAACAGTTCTATTAACACAATTAAAAACTTCAGATAAAGAGGCGTTAAAGTAATTAAAAGAAATATTTTATTTGTGCAAGTGCTTTCAACGTAATTTATGCACATCATCATCAGGCAGTTTGAATAACAAAGAGAATTCAAACAAAATATTTAAAATTTTTAAAAAACTTAACATTAGCCTTTTTGGAACAAAACCTTTTAAGAACAAGTATAAATTTTAAACTAAATATTTTTGTAAACGTAAAACTGATGTGCATGTGCCTTAACATACATAAAGGTAAAAACCAATTGGAAGAGTGCATGTTACGTTAAAATATATATATAAAACATTGTAACATAATTTGAAAATACATGTAACTTATATTAAGATACACTGAAAAGATAGATGCGCTTGCGTCTTACTCTACATTGGACATGTGGGAAACGAAAGTAGAATTATTGTCGATTTTTTAATCATTTGTATAAATTAGTCAAAACTTTGGGTAAATTGAGGGTAGGGGAGTTGCGCAGGGAGAGTAACTTAGTGAAGAGGGCCTCCCAAATAAACAGCAAGCTTCCCTCCTCATAATGTCTGAGTATCGCCACCTGATTCCAAAGTGCTGTGTAGTGATGCTGTGCCACCAATTTGGAAAGTTCAGTACTGCAATTACCAAGTGCAACCGAACATTGGTGTTCAGATATGCAAACAGCCAGCATTCTGGCAGTAGCGCTTATATAATAGGTGTATAGTCCTGATATTGGGTTTTGGAGGGAAATGGAGTAGACACGATTTTTCCAGGATGGAAAGAGCGTCCCTATCATTACACAACAGTCGTCTCAGAATTGGGAGTGGGGCTATGAGTAAGCGAAAGCCATTTTGCCTAAAAATCTGGCAAATCCGGGCTGTGAGGCAGCCACAGTATGGGAGGGAGGGACAGTGTGTCGTCCAATCACTTGGTCTGCACAAGGTGGTAGCAGGGAAGAGGGACTGTGGCTCACTGGTTAAAAACGGTTAAATGGTTAAAAAATCAAGAAAAATTCTACTTTCATTTCCCACACCTCCAATGTAGAGTAAGACGCAAGCGCATCTATCTTTTAAGTGTATCTTAATATAAGTTACATGTATTTTACATGTGTTTTCAAATTATATTATATGTTTTTATATTTATATTTTAATGTAACATGCACTTTTCCAATTGGTTTTTATTTTTATGTATGTTAAGGCACATGCACGTCAGTTTTATGTGTTTACAAAAATATTTTGTTTAAAATTTATACCTGTTCTTAAAAGGTTTTGTTCCGAAGCCGCTAATGTTGTTAATTTTTCAAAAAATTTTAAATATTTCATTCAAATTCTCTTTGTTATTCAAACTGCCTGAGAACAACATGCATAAATTACATAGAAAGCGCTTGCACAAATGAAATATTTCTTTTAATTACTTTAATGCCTCTTTATCTGAAGTTTAGAATTGGTTATTAATGCAATTAAGCCATGTTAATGCTTCTCAGGCTGACTGGAATAACCTCTGCAACCACTTCACCCGGGAAATTAATCTTCATAACATCAATGACCCTACCAAAGCCAGGAATCAAGTTAACAACTGTTAATGAAGCCTAGAAAAATTCATACCCAAAGTTCTTCCAAAAAGGAGGCCAGTCCCCTGGTGGTGTGTCAAGCTATCAAACCTGTGCAAGACAAATAACCATTTGCACAAGAAATTTCAAAGATGCCATGATCCCTCCCTAAGCAGCAGTATTTACAACATCAGAGGGTATACAAGGCAGATATTCTTAACACCAAAATGCATTCTTAGAGGGACTTCTGTAGTCATGCCTCTACCAATCATCTGGGGCTACATCACAAGAATGTGCACTAGCAAGCTTAGGTTAAGCCACATTCTGACTGCCAATAGCAATAGCGATTACTTTGCCAGCAGTCTTCAAGAGGTTCAGTCTCATCTAAACAATTTTTGCTTGAAAGACACTGAGAATGAGAATAACAACTGGCAGTGTCAGCTTCGTCACCAGAGTACTCTACCAATTACTACCCCGGACAGTCTTATTTTCAGTTATGAAGAGATTGATTGTATCTTTAGGGGCCTCAAGAAGGGCAAAGCCCCTGGTTTTGATAAAATTTCTGTCAAGATTGCCCAAAAGACCTGGAGTATCAGCCCTGATTCCATCACTGACCTCTACAATATCTGCTTGCGCTTTGGCATTTTTCCTGAACGTTGGAAAGAGGCACTTCTCATTCCAATTTCTAAGCTGAACAGTCCTTCAGATGTATGGCCAATCACCCTTCTACCAATCTTTGGGAAAGTATTACAGAAATTGATTGCTAACAAGCTAACACAGTTTATCAAGTCTATGGGCAAAATTGCTGACACACAGTACAGCTTCAAGCACCAGCGCTCTACCGCTGATGCCATCCATGCTGCTGTCACTGGCATTCAAGATCTATTAAATAACAATAAACATGTCCTTGGCCTTAGTCTGGATATTCACAAGGCATTCGACAGTGTCTGGTGGCCCTTGATCATACACCAACTTAGAGCTTTTGACTACCCAGCCAACATTTTCTATCTGCTCAGAGACTTTTTGAACAACAGAAAAGCATTCTACTTTGTCAAAAACCAAACTTTCCAAAGGAAGTCGTAAGGGGTGTCCTCAGGACTCTGTGTTTAACCCACTTCTCTGGATCACGATCTTTGACAGGTTCCTCAGAGGTAACTTCAATCACAACTGCATTCTGGCTTATGCAGACAATGCTTTGGTGCTGACTGGGGGATGCTCCCATGCTGAATTGGAGATCAAAGGGAGATTGAGTTCTTCAGGACATTTCCCAATGGGGGAGACAACAAGCTGCAATTTAATGCCACTAAAACAAAGGCCATTGTTTTCAGCTCTCCTGGCTGTGGCAATCTGTATACCTGTATACCTGCATACCTGCATCCCTACACTATGCATGGACAATGTGCACATCAAGGTCTAAAGGAAATTTGGTATCTGGGAGTGATCTTAGATCACAAGCTCTCCTGGAATCAGCACATTATATACATCTCTCAGAGGACTGGCCTTATCTTTCAGGCTTTTGCCAGAGTTGCAAAAAATACTTGGGGGGTTTAATGCCGAAGCAACGGGCATCATTTACAATGCAATTTTTCTCCCAATTGTCATGTACGACTGTGGAAGCTGAGGGGATATTGTGTGCAAGGTCCAAGTTGATTTCAGCCTAACATACGGCTACTTCTTCTAAGCACAAAAGCCTTCCGCACCACATCGAACACCAGCTTACAGGTTATTGCTCACAGGCCCCCATTGACAAAACTATTGTCTCCTACCAAAAGTTCTGGCAGCTGAAACAGGGAAGCACTGCCATTGATCTTCAAACGGACATCATCTCCCACAGTAATCTTGAGAGGAAGATTTCTTTTAACGGGTTCAGCCCTTAGCCCGAGATATCTCGGGCAAGTTGTATAGCATTACAAAAAATGGGGTCCTTTAGGACCCCTAAAAAATTTTTTTTTTTTTGATTTTTCGGATGTTTTCTAAGTCTCCAAATTTTTTGAAAAATTTTTACCCGCGCGAAAAAATTTTATTGCGAGTTTAATTAACCTTTAATGACACGCAATTAACGCTTAATGGTTTTTTTATGGGATTTTTTTATAAAACTTTATTCATCTTTCTAAAGTTCTAGTGCGTCGATTTTACTTCGGTAAAGTTATTTAAAGCTATTTTCTGATGTCAAAAACAACATCCAATAGTTTTTTAATTTTTTTAATTAATAGATTTTATTATATATATGTTTAATTAAGTCGGGGGGTCGGAAATTTCAATTAAAATCGTAATTTTAAAAAAATATTTAGAAATATACCGCCATCTAGTATTCACCCTACTTTTTACCCTTCTCCTCCCGAGAGTTTCATGAGAATGTCCCGCAAAAGACGACACCAGCTGTTCTCAAGGTCATCCAGCTGTGTAAACAATGACACATCGGTGTCAAGTTTCGCGCTAAGGCGAGACAAAAGAAATTGTACTTTGAAGCTTTTTCTTCAAAATTAACACATTTCTATAATTTTTTTTCGTTTTTATGTTTAACTACATTAAAATTAAAAAGTATTTAATTCGCCAGAGTCTGAACGAGTTAAGCATTCTGCAAGCCCCTACACCACATTTCATTATAACAAAAGGTCACCCTGAAAGTTGTCATATTACTGTCTACACTGATGACTTGAAATGTGAAAGGAATGTTGGTAGCAGCTTTGTAGTTTATCATGACAATAATGAGATCCACTTTGAGCAATTTCAGCTCAGCCCAAACTGTTCAGAGTTTCAAGCTGAGCTTTTTGTCATCTTTAAGGCCATTCAGTGGTGCAAGTTTTCCTTCACAAGCAACAACATTCTTACTGCCACTGACTGTGCCTCAGCGTTGTCTTTCATCAAAAGGGAAAGAACTCTTCATCCCATCACCTCTCAGATTCACAACTGCCTCACTAACCCCAGAAATACATACTATATTATCTGGATTCGTTCCAACAATGGCACTGTTGGTAATGAGAGAACTGACTCTCGGGACAAGAATGCAGCCATTAAAAACCCTGCACACTAACAACAAATTTTAGAATTAGCACACATGCAACTACACCTCTTGCTTTCAATATAGTAACAAAATTTATTTACAAAAAAGAAGAGTACCTATGGGCAGCCCCCTATCAGGTGACCTATGTGAATTAGTGATACGCAGCTTGGAACATAAGATTCTACCCCATCGTTCCTCCTGGAGATAGTTGCATATAAGCAGTATATTGATAACATCTTAATAAATAACTACTCACTACACCGAATTAATGATAATGAAGTACTCGGAACCAAATTACAATATAATACACACAAACAAACATAAAAAAGCAAACATTTTCAAACCCCTTTGGGCTCTGCATCAGGTTCTTAACCATTCCTAGAATTCTAATCAAACTCTTATTTAAATGTCATTCCATAATCAAATAACCATCTAGGAACAGTTAAGAACATGATTAAGAATCCAGAAGGGGTTCAAAAACATTTGTTATTTTTATGTTTTTTGTGTATTATAGTGTAATTCGGTTCAGAGTGCATCACTGATATCTTAACCCTTTTCCCCCCACATCTTGTTTACGTTTATTTTGTGATCCCTCCTAAGGCAATATATGTAAATGTTCTGGATTTGAAGAAAGCGACAAGGAAAACATTGAAAACTGGCTCCAGTATGATGTTGATGACCCTGGTTATCAGATATTGTCGGACGATGAAATCATTGCCAGTGTCATTGACGACCAAGACCCTTGCAAGGATGAGGAAGAGCCTAACGACACTAACTGTGCTGAAAAAAAATCATCCAACGAGGAAGCTTTTCACTGCCGTGAGACAGCTCCAAAGTGGTTAGAACAGCAAAAAGAATGTTACGCTATCCAATTGCTATCCAATGTGTGCAGGATTCAGTGGGAAAAAATGAGTGTCAGATGTAAAGCAAAAGAAAACTTTGGACTTCTTTTTATAATGTATAGGCCTACTTTATGTAAAATATGTAACCCAAATATATTTTTTTTTTGTTTTATATTTTTCAATATACAGTATAGTACTGTATTAATTTTGTGCAGAATAAAGAAATAATTTTTAACGATATAATAGCAACGATTATTATATTAAAAAATTTTGTTACGCTTAACATCAATGAAATTCAACGCAAAGCAACATGCAACACAGAAAAATTTCAACATGGGATAGGTTAATAGCAATATACTAATTACATGGGATACACTGATATACTATATTAATAATGTATTTTTTCATACTTTTCTGTTATCCATTTTTTTCAGTTATCCGACCAACCCCAGACCCCAACTGAGTCGGATAATTGATGCTCTACTGTACTTCCATTGCAATTTGTTACAAATATATATGCTAAATTTTTATGTTAAATTTTATTTTATTTTAATGTTGTTTTCAATTTCTAGTGTTAATATTAACACACAGATATGATTTTTATAATTGTTCAAATATTTAAATGTTAACACAGATGGGAAACACATAGATGAGAATTTTTGTCTTTGTTCAAATATTTAATTGTTCCAGTAATTTTAAAATTCCAAATTTTTGTATAGAATGTTTTGACCTGAAACAGATCCGAATTAGGATCAAAAATACTTGCCAAAGTATATTAAAAATATATATGGTAATTTAATTATAAAGCTTTATTGTTGTTATTTATTATATAACCTGCCGTGAGATTTAAAATACTGTATAGCAGTGTTTCTCAAACTTTTTGGTCCGCGACCCCCCTTTTGCACTTAAAAATTTCAAAGGACCCCGAAGAATGAGTATGTGTAGAAAAACATCCCAGAGGGAGGGGGTTAATTTAAATTCAAAAAGAGTTAATTTGCTTTGTTTAATTAATCTATCCCATGTTGAAATTTCTCTCCGTTGCGTGTCGCTTTGCGTTGAATTTTTGTCAATGTTAAGACAAACGAAATTTTTTTTTAAATTACTTTTTTATTTTTTACAAACAAAATAAACATATTGAAAAATATAAAAAACAAAAAAAATTATATTTCAGAAGTTAATCTAGTCTCAAAACGTTCCGATTCACCATAACACAGTCCTCAGAAAAACAAGAAAAACTTACCGCTCACGATGGGAAAAAAGTCTGGTTCAAATACTGGCGCGTCCTTAATTACCCTCTCATGGTCGCGCCAGTGCTGCCAGCTAAATACGCATATCAACTAAAACAATATCGAAGTAGCCCAAGACAGCCAAATATTGCAACACCACAGCACTAGCGGAAATTCGAATTTGCCGACTGAAACGCTTTCGGTTTTCAGATACGACTCTCTACTGTATTTCTAACTCGACCTGCCTACAGACGCAACGCTGCTAGTGAACACCGTTCCAAATGACAACGTTGTTCTATCATAGTTTAGACAAAGAGTGGAACTTGGGGGATTCCCCAATAGCGCAAAAATTTATGATTATTATATTTAGGCTCGTAGTTAAATATTTATATAGTTTTTATTATTTATATGTGCAATTTATTTAAGTAAAAATTTTATATATTTTTTATTTCTATTATTTCTAAACATGAGTCCATACTAAATTTATAAAATATTTGAAAAAATTGATCTGGCATCAATTTTTCAGCGACCCTCCAAATATTTTTCACGACCCCCACTTTGAGAATCACTGCTGTATAGTATATTGAGGAACACCACAACATAATATGAGTATTACATTTAATATTTTAATTGAAAATTAAGTAACTAAATACAAAAATTCACACATACCTGAACTTCTAATGCTATTTGAGAGGATGCATCAGACTGTTCAATAGTTTCGGAATCACTTGCAAGAACATCCGTACTCCAAGTGTCACTTACCATTGATTTAGTTTCATCACCTGAAACAATATTTTTCTACTTGAAAAATTATTTTTCTTAGCTACAGCTTTGTAATATTACAATATAATAATAATAATAATAATAATAATAATAATAACTCTCCAGTGGTCACCACCTGGTCGTGGTGGGAGAGCCCAGTAATTTTACTAATCCATAGGGAAATGCAGGCTGGAGCATAAGCTCCTGGTAGGGACACCCATGCCAGTAAGGTCTATGGGGAGAAATAAAGCTAAGAGTGACCACGCCCACATTCTGTGGAGATATTCATCATGGTGATAACTAGATCAAAGTGTGATACCGGCTCGGACGTCGCCCGGGTTAACAAGGTCCGCGTTCGTGGGTTAGGCAGAGGCTCACGTTCGAAAAATAGGTCACAGTCTCCCTTGGTTACCGGTGGCGAAAGCAGCACTGGCCCAAGCATGGCTCCTGCAATGCCCTCAACAGATGTGAGGAACCAACCCAGCCTTGGTGTTTCTGTGGCAATGCATCCACAGACCACAAAGGCTGAAAAAACCACGCCAACAGATGAAATGGACAGTAGAAATGAACGAGTTTATCATCCGTACTTATTACACCATCACAAAACTCTAAACAAACATGACAGCATACAGACAACAACTACACCATATATTCACACAACAGTATCCTCATCTCACTGTCACCGAACAAAGGGTTGTTGATCAAAAAAGAACAATTATACACAACAACCTTATTCCACAAACAACACTTGAACTTATCAAACAACAGGTTGCTGATCAAATACATCAACAGACAGAAACATCTAACATTAATGAAGATCATGTAACCTGTCAGGATAATCCAGCAACAAGCATTGATAATAACACACATACAACAATTACCACTAATGATACTACAGACACTTCTTCATCCATCACTGATAACATAGACATGGATTTAGTTAATACGCTCTCACTTATATTTCAGGAAACACTCACTAAATATACAGGCACAGATCCCACACAACGACCACGAATTCCAAAAATCAACAAGTCAAAGGAAGTAGGAAAAACACTAAATTACGTAAACACTCACTCACTACCACACTACATTCATTCAATTTCTACACTCGCAGACATTCATACATTAGTTTACGCTGAAGCAGTCACAGTAGTGACACACCATGGACTGAAAGTACAGTCACAGACAAATACACAGAAAACACAATACTATCACAAGCCGGCCTGGCAGAGAAGAATAGAAACACAAATCAATGACATTAGACAGCAATTAGGCAGGCTGACACAATACACTAAAAGCAACATAACACCCAAATTAAGGAAACAGCTCAAAAACATTTTCAAGAAAATAAAAACGCATACAAAACATGAACATCACAACACACACATTACAGAATACATTGATACACTAAAACAAAAACTTGCTGTCAAAGCACGTAGACTCAAACGATACAAAACATGTACACTACGAAAACAACAAAATAAATTATTTACAAACAATGAAAAACTCTTTTACAGACAATTTAATAACAAAGCAAACACTGATACACAGCACAGTGGCACACCAACAGAAGAAGAACTCACAACATATTGGTCTTCTCTTTGGTCCAGTGCTGTCACGCACAATGCTGATGCAGGCTGGATCGAGGAGGAGAACAGAAACTTACACAACATACCAACTATGCTCTGTGCTAAAATAAACATACATGATTTCCAATACACTGTTAACAGAGCACACAACTGGAAGACACCTGGTGTAGACAACATTCACAATTTCTGGTACAAAAAGTTTACATCACTGCACCAGGAACTAGCTAAACACCTAACACACATCATCATCAATCCACAGGACATGCCAAATTTTCTTACTCAAAGCATCACCTACATGAAACCTAAAAACAACAATACCACAGACCCCACACAATACAGACCAATTACATGTCTTCCAACACTATACAAATTATTGACATCCTGTATCGCAAACAAAATATACAAACATATTGAAGAACACGACATTCTAACGGAACAGCAAAAAGGTTGCCGTAGAAATCACAGGGGATGCAAAGAACAGTTACTCATAGATTCAGTCATTCTATGGCAAGCACACAAACAACACAGAAACATACACATGGCATATATAGACTACAGAAAAGCATTCGACAGTGTTCCACACAGTTGGCTGCTACATATTCTACACATGTACAAAATACATCCATCGCTCATTGCATTCTTTCAAAACACTATGCAGCACTGGAGAACAACACTACATCTCAGGGTTCATAACACTTCCATACAAACAAACCAAATTTTTATTAGGCGAGGAATTTTTCAAGGACATTCCTTGAGTCCTCTCTGGTTCTGCTTAGCCCTGAACCCATTATCCAACATGTTAAACAACACGCAATATGGTTACAATATCAGACACGAAAAAACAACACAGTTTACACTGTCACATCTCATGTACATGGATGACATAAAACTTTATGCATCCACACAAAAACAACTTCATCAACTCCTACAAATCACACATTCATACACCAAGGACATACAAATGGAATTTGGCCTAGATAAATGCAAAACACTTCACATAGAAAAAGGAAACCTGAAGAAAGAAGATTTTGCGCTTGGAAATGGAGACATTATTGAATCCATGGAAGAGGGCGAGTTCTACAAGTATTTAGGATTCTAACAGGCCAAACTAACAGAACATACACAAATAAAGCAAAGATTAATTAAAGAATACCAAAGTAGGTTAAATGTTATTTTCAGAACACAGTTAAATGCAAAACACACAGTTAAAGCAATAAACACATATGTCATTCCAGTACTTACATATTCTTTTGAAGTTATACATTGGACTCACACAGATATTGAGCAACTCCAAAGGAAAACAAGAACTACACTTACTAAGCATAAACAACATCATCCTAAATCCGCCACAGAAAGACTAACCCTTCCACGTAAAGATGGCGGACATGGCCTGATTGACATAGTTAACCTTCACTACAAACAAATACAGTCACTGCGAGAGTTTTTCTACAAGAAACAAGAAACATCACAATTACATAAAGCAGTAACTCTAGCAGATTCAAATAACACACCATTAAACTTACACTCACATCATATGGACACTACACAACATATAAAAGGCATAGACACCATTAAGCAATCGTGGGCTCGAAAGGCACTCCATGGCAGGCATCCTTACGACCTGGCCCAGGATTTTGTTGACAAAACTGCGTCAAACAGCTGGTTAGCTCGGGGATGCCTCTTTGGGGAGACGGAAGGATTCATGATCACCATACAGGATCAGGTCATAAATACTAAAAACTACAGAAAACACATATTCAAAGATGCAACACTCACAAATGACACATGCAGAAAATGTCACATCATGCCAGAAACTATACAACACATCACCTCTGGTTGCAAGCTCTTGGCAAAGACAGATTATTTACACAGACATAATCAAGTAGCAAATATAATACACCAAGAGCTTGCAAAGAAACACAAATTAGTAGACATCCACGAACTATACTACAAATACATTCCACAGACAGTATTGGAAAACAACACGCACAAAATGTACTACGACAGAGCCATAATCACAGATAAAACAATTTACCACAACAGACCAGACATCACACTCATTGACAAACACAATAAAATCACATACATTATAGACATATCCATTCCAAACACTCACAATATACAAAACGCATGCACTGAAAAAGATTAGCAAGTACACAGAACTCGCCCAGGAAATAAGGCATCTGTGGAGGATGGATGGGGTGCTTATTGTACCTGTTGTTCTCTCCTCTACAGGTGTCATACCACACACACTACACAAAAGCCTGGGCATGTTACAATTGAATAGAAACACATACATCACACTACAGAAGGCCACTATATTGAATACATGTCATATTGTGAGAAAATTCCTGAATACAGACACACACACTGATACACTTCTTTAATTTCTGTTTTGGTTACTATGCCTTGACTTTGGTCCGGCATAGTACACAGCCACCGGTGTTAACCGAGTATATCTCACTTAACCCAACATAATAATAATAATAATAATTCTCCCATGGTCACCACCTGGTCGTGGTGGGAGAGCCCAGTAATTTTACTGATCTATAAGGCAATGCAGGCTGGAGCACAAGCTCCTGGTAGTGACACCCATGCCAGTAAGGTCTATGGGGAGAAATGAAGCTAAGAGTGACCACACACCCATACTCTGTGGAGATATGTATCTCCACAGAGCCACAGACCACAAAGGCTGGAAAACCACACCAACAGATGAAATGGACAATAGAAATGAACGAGTTTATCATCCGTACTTACTACACCATCACAAAACTCGAAACAAACATGACAGCATACAGACAACAACTATACCATAGATTCACACAACAATATCCTCATCTCACTGTCACCGAACAAAGGGTTGTTGATCAAAAAAGAACAATTATACACAACAACCTTATTCCACAAACAACACTTGAACTTATCAAACAACAGGTTGCTGATCAAATACATCAACAGACAGAAACATCTAACATTAATGAAGATCATGTAACCTGTCAGGATAATCCAGCAACAAGCATTGATTACAGCACATATGCAACTACCACCACTATTGATACTACAGAGACTTCCTCATCCATCACTGATAACATAGACATGGATTTAGTTAATACCCTGTCACTTATATTTCAGAAAACACTTACTAAACATACAGGTACAGAGGGGGCTGGATCATCACATAGACAAATGAGACAATTGTCTAGGGCCTGGTTTTTTGAAGGGCCCAGTCAAACTGTCTATTTTGAAAAGATTTGTAAATTAGTTTACTTTTATTGTTGTATATTAAATATTTTTTATTAATAAAAATTTAAGATTTGTTTTAGTTTTTCACATTATTTAGTTTTGTTTTACTTCTTGTTTTATATTTTTTGTGTGCTCTATTTCTCGTGAGAGAGAGAGAGAAAGAGAGAGGCCCGGTAAGAAGAAAATGTCTAGGTCCCCAAAGTTGGTTAATCTGGCCTTGGGTACAGATCCCACACAAAGACCACGAATACCAAAATTCAACACATCCAAGGTAGTAGGAAAAACACTAAATTATGTAAACTCTCACTTACTACCACACTACATTCATTCAATTTCTACACTCTCAGACATTCATACATTAGTTTGTGCTGGGACAGTCAGAGTAGTGACACACCATGGACTGAAAAATACAATCGCAGACAGATACACACAAAACACAGTTCTATTACAAGCCTGCATGGTACAGAATAGAAACACAAATAAATGACATTAGACAGTTTAGAAGGCTGAAACAATACACTAAAAACAACATAACACCCAAATTAAAAAAACAATTCAAAAACATTTTCAAGAAAATCAAAACACACACATTACAGAATACATCGACACACGAAAACAAAAACTTGCAACCAAAGCACATAGACTCAAACAATACAAAACACATTCACTACAAAAACAACAAAATAAATTATTCACAAACAACGAAAAACTCTTCTACAGACAAATCAGTACCAAAACAAACACTGATACACAGCACAGTGGCACACCAACAGAAGAAGAACTCACAACATATTGGTCTACTCTTTGGTCCAGTGCTGTCACACACAATGCTGATGCAGGCTGGATTGAGGAGGAGAACAGAAACTTGCACAACATACCAACTATGCCCTGTGCTGAAATAAACATACATGATTTCCAATACACTGTTAACAGAACACACAACTGGAAGACACCTGGTGTAGACAACATTTACAATTTCTGGTACAAAAAGTTCACATCACTGCACCAGGAACTAGCTAAACACCTAACACACATCATCATCAATCCACAAGATGTGCCAAAATTTCTTACTCAGGGCATCACCAACATGAAACCTAAAACAACAATACCACAGACCCACACAATACAGACCAATTGCATGTCTTCCAACACTACAAATTATTGACATCCATGTTTAAGATGACAAAGTAGACAGTGTATGACCAGTAAATGAAATTTTTATTTTATTATCCAGTATTTAAGTATTTTTTTTATATTCATATTTTAATTTATTATTAGTGTATTTAATTATGTTATTTTTACCTTAAATTTTGTGTATTTGCTGTTTTAAGGTTATCAAAATAGCTACTCTTTAGAGGTCTGGGAATGGATTAATCCACTTTCCATTATTTCTAATGGGAAAAACTATTTCAGACTTCAAACAATTCAGATTCTCCCAGAATGAATTAAATTCAAAGTATGAGAAACCACTATACATTCAGGGATGTAGCCACATAGAACAGCATAGGGTGCCAATTCCCACACTCATGATTTTCCACCCCTTACTCTGCATTGCCCCAACACCATTCCGCCACAAAAAACAGGTATTCGCAGAGAGTTAATAGTAACTAAATAAACAGTTAATTAAAGATTAAAACTCAAAAAGTAATTAAATTCAAAAATAATAATTAAAATTATGGCCTTTACACCAAAATTGAAACTAAAAATATAATCAAAATTAATTAATTAGTTAAAATTAAAATCAAATCAATCGAAATGTAAATAGTGTGGATAAAGTATTTGTCTGTCTTGATTGATTTGGTTATCTTTCATGCAGTCAGCCAGAACTGAGTCTCTATTTATAGCACTTCTTTGTAAAATGTTACTTTAGGTTGCATTTGGTAGTAAGAGAATATTTTCCTTTTAACACCCATTGAGTCCATTTAAAATTAATGCTTATCTTCCAAACTGTCTAATTTCAGGAATTATTGTAAAGAAAATATTTAAAAGTAAGTGAAAACTTTATTTAAAATATGATTAAATTTTCAAGAGTATTCACAATTTTATTCTTTTCTTTTAGGACATATAACATCTAGAATAATAATTATTTATTTGAAATTATTACACAGTTTGGTGCTGGAGACCAGAAATATGGGAAAATTCTTTCAGACGTTCATTTTTTGTGTCAAAACTGAATTTGACTCCACAGTTCTGTATTCTATACACTATGGATAGTAATTTTCATTGTGATAAACGTCATCGTCTCAAAAACGTGGCAACCTTTGTTTTGAGAGGTAGGGCTTTAGATGAATTTTTAAAATGGAAATAAAATATAACAGCTTGTTCAAAAACCTCTGGATTTTCGATACTGTCCGAAAGAGATTATACACAACATGTATTTTATCTTTAAGACAAAATTTAAAATTTATATATATTCCCCATTATCATCATCATCATACAATTAGTAATTTTTCTTGAACTGGAACATATCCTTATAATGTTAATATAATATACCTTCAATATAACTCAAAAACTGAGTTATTGTAAATATATCACTTACCAAACCATCACCAGTTCATGACAAAAAAAAAAAAAAAAAAGATAACTTCTTATGAACGTTTTTGTCTATATAACACAATGTATTCAAATTACATAATAAATCCGATCTTTCAAAAAAGCGTTCTATTTTACTAGCCATTTATTCGATATCGTTCAGACCTGAAGATGTCTGTTTCATATAGATGAAATAAGAAGTTCATAAGAAGGCGAGTGATATACAGTAGAGCGTCGATAAGTGGAACCAATTGGGGACTGGGGTCCTTCCAGTTAATGATTTGTTCCAGTTTCCGGCTTTGTACGAAAAAATACATTAACCTGTCCGATGTTCAAATTTTCCTCCGTTGCGTATCGCTTCCTGTTGAATTTTTCTCCGTTGCGTGTCGCTTCGTGTTGAATTTTCGTCGATTTTACGCCTAACAAAAATTTTTATAATAAACATCGAGGCTATCGTATCGTTAAAAATTATTTCTGTATTTTGTACAAACAAAATAAATATATTAAAGAATATAAAAAACATGAAAATTATACTTTAGAAGTAAATTTAGTATCAAAAACATTCGATTCAGCACGACACAGTCCGACTGAAAATCGTTCCACTTTCCGGCCATTCCACTTATCGACGCTCTACTGTATTTATAATATACTTTGCTGGAACAACCGACAATGTCCAAGCAAAGACTGTTTTTCTCTATGAACTCTGTATACAAGTTTTTTCATCTTTTTTTCTAATATTACTTTTCAGTATCTGTTTTTTAAACTGGTTTGTGATGCTCAATATTTTGTATTTATATGATTGTATAGGCATATTAACCACTTGCTGTCCGGCCCCCAGATATCTCGAGCAACGTTTTCATTAGGCTCTGTCCAAACCCGAAATAACTCGGGCTAATTTAAATAATTGTACGAAAGAACTTGATGCTCAAAATAATTCAAACAAAGCTTATTTACATTCTATTGGATGTTGTTTATGACCTCAGCAAATTTTGTAATTTTACACCCAATAGAAGTTTATGTTTTGGACCATTTTCTTGGTCATATCTACAGAGATAGCATATTGGATCAAAAATCTTGTGATGTATTTGAGTATTTACAGTAACTGATGCACATCTATCTAGAAACCTGTCTTCCCCTGAGATCTGTATGAGAATAATCCGCCAACATTGACAAACAGCTGTTCTCAAAGACATTTTGCTTTGTACACAGAAATGCAACTCGTGTTATGTTATCCGTTGTGATTTTTTTGTCAAGTTACTGATTTATTATTTCTGAATAAGATGTAATAAAGAAAATAAAGTTTTATGAAAAAATGTTTTAGAAATGTAATTCATAAATTGGTGTATTAAACATTTTTAAAATTTTTTGTGGGAGTTTTTCCTGTAAAGCACAAAAAAACAATGTGAAATTAAGCTTAGCATATAAGATAAGTAACAAGATGAAACTAATATAAAAGTTATTAAAAAATAACGAAATACATTCAAGTATTTACAGTAAGTAGTTCAGACTGTGTATAAAAAAAACCTACTCCCCCTCAAGCATTGTTTAAAATAACCCACAAGCCACAAGCATCTGTTCTCAAGGTCAAGTAACTATTTATAGTGTACTGCAGTGTGTGGTATCTGGTTGCAAGTTTGTGTTATATGAATAATAAAATGTATCTAAATAATACATAATAAAATAAAGTTTTATACTAAAATTTTTAGAAATGTATTTTATTATTGTTTTCTATATTCAGTACATATAAAATCAAAGTTGAATGTAGTGTATGTAACATTGCATTTTATGATTATTTTTCATTCTTCTTATTACTTAAAAACATATTTTAAATGACTACAAGTCAATAAATTTATTTTCATTTTATGTTTTGTCATGTTTTCGTTTTTAAATTAGTTTTTAAAGCTAGCCTACAAATGGCAGCTTTCCAGCACGACAGAGACTCATGCAGAGAAGCCACCCGTTGCCCCTGTAGGCCCTGTAAAGTTGGTTATCCAAAGAGAAAGGTGCCATTTAAGAACTAATTTTGCAAAATTAAAAAAAACCGAATAAAACTTTTTCCCAATAAAATAGATGTTTACTTCTATATAATAATGAAAGATTTTTTCATCTCAAGTCATTTTTTTAAATAATTAGTACTTCAAGAGGTTAATAATAAAAATTATTAAGAATATAATTAATATATTCTTAATAATCCTTACTATTATATATTATTATATAATATATAATTGAATACTAAATTTATTTCATTGCTAAACTCATTTTAATCTAATTAAGAGTATTTTACTTTTCCAGCTGTTAGGTACACACAACATGGAGAAGTATTGGAATTGTGTCAAATTTAACCCTCTGAGTTTTTTGCAAATCTCCACAATTCAGACCTGCTGAACCTAAAGAGCCAAAAAGAAAATGGGAATAATTTCCATATGTATGTGTGTGTGTATGTTGGCATCTATTTTATTTACTCTCTCACAATTGAGTGATGATAAAATGAAATTTGGCATGGTAGCTTGTGTATAAGGGGCTATTTTATAGATTTTGATTTTGAAAGGTCGAGGGAGTGAAAAGACAGTAGTGTTACATGTCATATCTAGTATGAAGTTGGATGTAATAAAGATTTTATTTGTTGTTAGCATTTAGTTTATTTTTTAAAACTCGTCTCTTCCCTCAAAGTTATGCTTTTTGCCATGTTCTACACATTGTTTGAATAGGGTAAATGTTTATATAACAAAAAGTTGCAAAATTTGACTTAAATTTATACTGATCTGAAAGCCCTTTTCCCTGCAGCATCGTAGAATTTTCTGACACTTTTCCCAGAATTTTTGAGTGTGGGTGTCTCACACTCAAAATTTTCAGGCTACATAGTTGTTTATTTGACAATGTAATTGTAAAAATGTTACAATGCTATTCAAGTTACAACCAATGGTAAATGACCCGTTCATACCACTAGATGGTGGGCGTTCTTTAGTTTTATTATTTTTGTAGAGAGTTAGCAACACCTAAAAAAAAATTACAGAATGCTCTTCTACAGCAGGTTTATTGATGCAAACCAAATTAGTGTAAAATGTGATTCTATGTTTATGTGAATAAAATCTTAAGATTAACCAAGCTGATTATCCTTGGTTGGAGATACGACAGGGAACCTGGTGTATAAACAAGACGTGCCAGGTGAGAGTTTTGCAAAATATTCAATCGTTCCACGAGGACAGGATGGGCCTGATGCAACAGTAACAGTGTTAGAAAATTTCTAAAAAATTATAATTTGAACTTATTATTTTTATTAACTGTTATTTTTTAATTCTACTTAGCATAAAAATGGCCAATAAAATTGGCTGAAAACATTATCTTCAATAAATTGTGAAATTAACCAGTGTCTACTAAACATCTGTTATAAATATGAATATATTAGTAGGATTGACAACACAATACTGGATTTACAAGCAAACAAAAAGCTACTCACAATGTCAACCAAACTCCAGAAATTAAACCGGTGAACGAATGTTTTCATCTAACTTCCAGTAGACATCTTAAAGTGAAATACAGTAGAGCATCGATTATCCGACCCCCGATTAACCAACTTATTGGTTAACTGACCGCGTTCTAGTCGGCAAATTCAAATGTCCGCTAGTGACGTGGCGCTACAATATTTGGTTATGTCTTGGCTACTTTAATATTATTTTTGTTAAATTTTTGCATGTTTTAGCTGGCAGCACTGGCTCGACCATGAAAGGGAGGCTAGTATTTACACCAAGCCTAATACACTATACTAATGATGTATTTTTTCATACTTTTCAGTTATCTGACTTTTCAGTTATCCGACCAACCCCAGTCCCCAATTAAGTCGGATAATCAATGCTCTACTGTAATATGATTATATGATAAAATTCTTCTTTTTGAAATTTCACGCACCACTTAGTTGGTGTGGCACCTATCTATTGGTGGATGCATGTGACATTGTAGAATTTGTGACCGAAGGATCATCATCAGATAGGTGTTGATGAACGTAGAATTTCCAAGCCGATGGAAACAACTTTGCGTCCTTGTGGTTGATGGTGTGTTTCTTCATGAAAGCCATGTAGATTTCATATTTCTCCAAATGTAAGAGGATCCTATCATTCATAGAATGAAAGATCCTGATAGATGAAAGATCTCCACAATAGAATACAAAACATAAGAAGCAAGTGCAGTTGAAAAATGGCCTTTTATGATGTCCTCCCAGTGTTCCTTGAGGCATGTTTGCACATGTCTACACATAGCCCCAATGTATGAGAGGGGGATATTGCATCTATGATCATGTAGCAGAACCAAGTACAGTGGAACCTTGGTATACGACCTCAATCTGTACCTGATGTTTGGACTTATACCGAATAGGACGTATACCAAACCAACCTTTCCCATAAGAAGTAATGTAAAAATGATCAATCCGTTCTCATGTTTAAAAAACCCCTCTTGATATGATATATTAATGGGGTTGTAAAATAATTTAAACACTGTTTGAGCACATTAATAAAAAAATAAATTTTATTATAGATTTTTAAAGTTATTATAGTATATTGTATTATATTATTTAAATCATTAAATCAAAAATCAAATCAAATCAAACTCTCCTTAATACTAATAATATGTTTAGGAATTGATTAAATCCCTTTCGTGTCGTTAGCAGATTTAATAATGTCTTTATTTTTCACGATTGTCGATATCGTCGTTCTCGGAATATGGTATGCAACAGTTAAATCTCAACACCCATGCCACTTTCATATTTCTCAACAATCTCTTTTTTCAGTTCCATTGTGATTCTAGTCATTCTTTTAGTTTTCTGTTGCTTTTCATTTGCCTTTTTGCAATTCGTGATTAATAAAAATAATAAAATTTTACTTACAAATTAAAATCTAGAAGAAATTTAACAAAGTTATAAACCGTGGCACCGCAAACGTCTAGTCTGGTCTAGTACACCGATAGTGCTACTTGTTCATAGATGGCGCGTATAATTGATCAAGTCGTATACCGAGCAAAATTTGTTTCGTCCAAACAGGACATATTCTAAAGCAGACGTATACCGAGGTTCCACTGTACACTCCTGGGAGATGGTACCAAGTTTTGGAGTCCTTGGCATTACAGAGGAGAGAAAGATTGTGTGGCACTGCTTAAATGCAAAAGAAGGCAGAAGAGTTGACAATTTCTTTGTAGATGGGCCATGGTGGTATTGCATGTGACTACTCTAAAGTCAATAGCCATGTTGGGTACATTGGGTGTAACATGAGTGGAAGTATGATGTGCTTTGTAGTGGGAAAATGAAACCCTTAATAGTTTTCTGAGTGTACCCATGCAGAAATGCCTGCCATAGGATGTAACAACATTCCTCCTATCCTGAACATTGGAGCAATAGGTAAAGGCCATTCTGATCAAGGTGTTGAATGTTGCCATTTTGTAATAGAAAGGATCATGTGAGGGGGCCTGAATGAAAAATGGATGGTAGGTAGGTTCCTGTGTATACTGGTTATGAATTCTTATGACATTTGGAGAAATATGAAATCTTCACAGCTTCCATAAAGAAACATACCATCAATCACAAGGATGCAAAGTCGTTCCCATCAGCTTTGAAAATCTATATTCATCAGCACCTATCTAATGATGTACCTTTGGTCAAAAATTCTACAATGTCACATGCATCCACCAACAGACAGGTGTCACACCTACTAAGCAGCCCATATAATTCAAAATTAAGAATTTCATCATAGAATCATAATATTTCACCTGAAGATGTCTTCTGAAAGATAGATGAAAACATTTGTGCAACAGTTTAATTGCTGGAGTTTGGTTGACAATTGTGAGTAGTTTTTTTGTTACATATTGTTACGAGCTGTGGGGCTTGGGATATAAAACCACAATACAGTTTACCGAAACTGACACTTTTTACATACACTAACAACAAAAACGTTACATAATTTGTTAAAAGAAAAGCAAAAAATCTTCAACATTCTTTCTTTTTCGAATCCTCTTTTCTTTTCCGAATCGTTTTTTTTTTCTTTTTTGAATCGTTCTTTTTCTACTCTCTATACCATGGCACTAATCTCCTCCAGAGCTGGCACGACAATATTAATAGAATGTGCATCACACAATAGATGAATCATGACCTATTCCAATGATTTTACAGAACAACACTCTTAAGTCTAAGACACTAAATATACAAGATTTAAACAGTATATCCATATCTTTTTTAAACAAAAACTCAACAAACTTGTTTGTCAACTAAAATATTTATTTATTTAAATATCAATTTCTTTAAAAAAAACCTTTTCTTTTCTTAAAATTAACTGATTAAACTTCACAGTTAGTTCAACCGTTGTTATTTTGTCTGTACCGCATTTTATCAGAGACAAAGACTATTGGGTTTTATCCTCATCATTCTTTATTCCACTATGCATTTTGGGTGCAATCTTTTTTGTCTATTTTGCACCCCTCATCAGGTTTTACATTTCTACAATTGGCAGAGAACATATTTATTATATTGATTATTGTAGTTGAATTTTTATACACGTTATATAGGATTATTACAATTTTTTGTACATGTCACAAGAAATTATTACAAATTATTTAGATTAATTTATCACAAATTAGAATTATTACAAGAGATTATTACAAATTGCATTATTATTAATATTATAGTAAACTAACCTTTTTTTATAACATTTAGACATTCTGTTACAAGGTGTCGATGTTTCTGTCCCCCTACGGCATTTCTAACAGTCCTTCTTTCAGTTTATTTATTTTTCTTAAGTCCCTCCCATTTCCTCCCACACTACATCTATCTCCATGCCATTGTTTAAGTTTATGGTGGTGTTTTTATTAACTATAGCAAAGTGTTCTTTGAATTTTCCTAAATAGTTGTCCTTCTCTTTGTGGATTATTTTTATGCTTTTTTTATCGATTGTACATCCGAATTTACTGCAGTGATTAGTCCATGGTGATTGGTTATATTTGAGTCTGATTGCTGCTTTATGTTTTTTTGTTCTGGTTTTTAGTTGTCTTCCTGTTTCTCCTATGTATATTACTGGTTTTTTGCATGTACATTTTATTTCATACACCACTCCTGCTTCATCTAGTTTGTCATTATTTTTAATTTTATTGATGTTGATGCTGTTTTTAATTTTATTTCTTAGTTTGGCTGCTATTATAATACCATTTTTTCTGAAGACCTTTCTATATTTTTCATATGTGCCTTTAATATAGGGGAAAGACATGTATGTAATATTCTCATTGTTATTTTTGACATTGAATCTGTTTTTTATAAATTCAGTTATCCATTTTTTTAATAATCTGTTTGGTAATCGTTTAAAATAAAAGTATTTATTAGATCATTTTTTTGTTTTTCTCTGTCTTTAACCTTAGATGTTCTGTTCCATATTTTAGATAAAAGAAATAACTTTATAACAGCATTAATAGTTATGGGGCAATATGATTTATAGTTAAGGATTTTGTCTACATTGCTGCTTTTTTTGTATGGTTTTATGTTGATGATGTTTCTTTCCCTGGTTATAGTTATGTCTGGATAATTTATTGCTTTTTTAATTTCAGTTTCACTTTTAAATTTTATTGTATTGCTTAGTGTGTTCACATAGTTGTATACTATATTTTAATTGGTTATTGCCTCGTCATATATTATAATTATATCATCTACATATCTAGCCATAAAAACTATCCCATTTGTGTTTGCTAATTTTTTTATCTATTTCTGTCATGCATATTTCAGCGAGTTTTGGTCCGATTATTGTTCCCATACTAAATTCCATTTTTTTGTCTATATATTTTTTCCTCTATATGGTAGTAATTATTGTAAAAACTGTATTTTATTAGTTTTAGTAGCCAGTTATGTATGTCTATCTTGCATAGGCTTCTCTCAATGAGTTCCCATTTTATTGATGGATACACAGAAATTATGTCCAAACTTAGTAACCTGTATGTTGGTTTCATTTTAACAGCCATCAGTTTTCTTATTAATTTGTCGGTGTTTTTTTTATAGAGTAGGTTGAGTATGGGACTATTTTTAGTTTTTTCTTTATAAATAATTTTCGGTTAGATAATATTGTGCTTTTAAAATCTACAAGTGGCCTGCACATATTGCCTGGTTTGTGTGTTTCAAGTCGAATTTTAAGTTGTGGTTTTCTAATGTCTTTGTAGTTGAGTATTTGTTTTTTTTCCACTGGTGTTATCTTTTTTTGTTTATATAGTTTTGTAATTTCTTTTTCAATCCATTTTTTTATTTCATCTTTTGGGTCTTCGGTTAGTTCAACAAAGTCATCTGTTAGGACTATTTCTGATTTTTTGTTTTTTCCCATTTTTTATTAACAATGATAATTTGGTTGGTTTTATCAGCTTTGATTAGGTTTAAGTTATTTTTCTTTAAATAATTTTTTAATATTATGCATTTTTTTGAGTAATCTTTTCCTCCCCTATCTCTTCGCATTTTTTCATCTAGTTTAGTGCTGTTTCCTAGTCTTTTTATGTCATTTTTTATTTGGTGTTTTAGATTGTCCCCTATTTTTAACTAATTAATTGCTTTATTGATTTCGGACACTACATTAATTGCTTTATCGTTTAGTGTCATATTGTATTCTAGACCTAGTTTCAGTATGTTTGTTATGTTTTCCAGTATGCTTTTAGTTGTTTTATTAACTATTAACTTACTTTATGATAGATGTAGTGTGGGAGGAAATGGGAGGGACTCAAGAAAAACAAATAAACTGAAAGAATGACCATTAGAAATGCCTTAGGGGACAGAAACATCAACACCTCATAACAGAATGTCTAAACGTTCTAAAAAAAGGTTAGTTTACTATAATATTAACCTCTTAACAGTGAGGGACGATTATAATCGTCCAAGGCAATCGTGTGGCAGTGGTGAAGGACAACTATACTCGCTAAATTCTTTTGGGATATTGCCAAAAACTAGCCAAAAACTACTGCAAAAAAAAATTCACATAAAAAATGAATTATGTAACAATAAAAAAAGACTTTTCTTTACTAGACAGAACTGTTTACAAAATCTTTTTCCGAAACAATAATGAGAAAAAACGCTTGAAAATATACTTTAAAAATTTCTCACATTTCTTCTCCACAACTTAGTGGGAGCCCCACACCTGACTGTTCCACTGTTGAAAGGTTAATAATAACGCAATTTGTAATAATCTCTTGTAATAATTCTAATTTGTGATAAATTAATCTAAATAATTTGTAATAATTTCTTGTGACATGTACAAAAAAATTGTAATAATCCTATATAACGTGTATAAAATTCAACTACAATAATCAATATAATAAATATGTTCTCTGCCAATTGTAGAAATGTAAAACCTGATGAGGGGTGCAAAATAGACAAAAAAGATTGCACCCAAAATGCATAGTGGAATAAAGAATGATGAGGATAAAACCCAATAGTCTTTGTCTCTGATAAAATGCGGTACAGACAAAATAACAACGGTTGAACTAACTGTAAAGTTAAATCTATTAATTTTAAGAAAAGGTTTTTTTAAAGAAATTGATATTTAAACAATATAAAGAAACCGCACCATTAATATCTACTACTTAGAAAAATTTAATATAAATATTTTATATAAGTTTAAAAAAATAATTAACAACAAAAATCATTATGAACCTTCGTTTATTTCTTTTATTTCAAATCTTCCAAATTTATCTTCAATGTCCTCACGATTTTGTTTTTGCGTAGCAACAGGAAGATCCAAAGGCCTCTGTTCTCTTTCTTCTCCTTCAAGTTGAGACGACGGCGTATCTCGTCCACTAACATTTGGAGTACCACGTCCACTAAATATTTAAAATTTAAAAAGTATTTCAACATAACTGTAAAAATTTATATACTCATATATAATGCAAAATACAGTATAAGGAAGAAATTGTACTGTCATTCTGTGTTAGATTTATTTACTTGATGAATTAAATATAGGCAAGAACTTAACATTTCAAAATGTCATCCTCAAGCAAAGGAAGAACTTATAAAATTGAAATAATGATTTTTAACAAACTTTACGTTAAGAAAAATATCAAATCACATCTATATACAGAATTCCTACTCAAATTTTTGTTTTAAATTCCATGACTCCCTACTTTCTCCTGATCAACTTTGTACAAATTTCCTAACCCTCTAGTCCCTTACAGTATGGCTTATGAACAAAACAAAACAGCATTTGACTTACTACACACACAGTATTGCTGCTCCAACTTTTAGTTATTTTTTATAATTAACAGTTATAAACTTTTTTATAATTGATAAATTATTAAGACTAAAAATAAGAATGTTAAATTCTCAAAACATTTTTTATGGAATGAGTTTGTGGTGCATCATAACATTAAACAACTAGGTTAATGTGGCATCATGATTGAAAAATTTAAAAAGTACATTCACAAGTTAGGAAGTTCAACTGTGGGTGTATTGCATGAGCACAAGTTGGAGGTGAGGAGAATTTTCCAAATAAATAATGCTCTACAATTGGCACAACCCTGATGAGTGGTTTGAGTCCCCAAGGGATTAAAATTGGACTCCATTACTTCTCTGGTCAGCTTTGTGGAGCATCTACATTTTGCAATATCCCTACTTACTTCCACTAGTCACCCCATGTTATAACATGACTCATGCCATAAAAAATGCTTTCAGAGTTCAACTGCACCTTTTGTTTTTGTTTGCCTTCTATTTCAAATTTCATTCTTTTGCATACTTGCCAGTATTGAATTCTGTTGTCAAACTATAGAATATTTAAATGTTGCATGTGTTATACTGCATGTAGTCACATTTTGTTCTAAATTCAAAACATTTATTAGCCTGATGATGATTATGATTTCATATTACTGACAGTACTTGTGTTATGAAAAAGATTTTAATACCATCTGAGTGTATACATCTAGTATTATAATTAACACAGCTATTTTAAAATCTAAAAGTGACAATTAATATTGCTGTATGTTATATTTGGGACTTAGTTTTACCCTCCGTGGTTTTGCAATGCTCTCCTCCTGTTGCATTTTATAATAATTCTTCTCATAAATAATCAATATTAGTTTTTTGTTCTTAACTGAAAACTTTTGAGCCTTAAAAAAATTTGTTCTGTAGTTATTGTCAAATAAATTTTGCATTTTTGAATTTCAGAGTCTGTGGTAGAAATAAAAATAGCCATCCGTGGTGCTAACTTCAATTTTATTTCTATTAATCAACATGTTGCATCAAGTTTACAATTGTAAATGCTAGCCTATGATGATGATGATAAGTTCTTAAATTAAAGCATTCTTTTAATCTAAAATATTTATGTAAACGGATCAGTTTAGTGTTACATGGCAAATTGTATGTTAGGCCTATTTAATTATATTATGATTTAACTTGTAAACTGCCTTCTATAAACACAGATTTGGCAGTAATCTTTCTTTTATTCTTCTCCAGTGTTCAAGTGTGTAGATAAATGAAACAACTGACAAAACTTTCCACTAAAATTTTTTGTTAATTATTCAAATGCATTTTGGGTGATCACCCCGAGTGCAAAAAATTCTATTACAAAATAAAACAGTAAACCATAAAACAGTAATACTTAAGAACAAAGTTTATAACATAATCATCATAATAAAAGTAAAACATCAAGTAAAGATCCTACTCTATTTCTCATAGATTTAAGCAATGTTTAAACAAATGTGACGGCATTCTAAAGAGAACAATTCCCAGAAACCCTTCAGATTCTGAAATTTGGTTACAACAAAACATACAAATGATTAGATAACAGTTTAAGAGCATTGTCTATCAGCATTAATAAGGTTTTGATGAGTAAAACACAAAATAAATACAAAATATTTCACAAGCACTTTTTTTTAGTCAATTAACATATTAGTATTCTCAATTAATTTAAATGAAAATATTATTGTGTAATATTTTTATAACTTCAAAGACTTGCTTATAAACATAAACCTATAAAGTATTGCAAATTATTTTACTTCATGTTTATAATTGGCAAGATTATTTTATTTATTTAAAATTAAAGAGAAATTATAAATTTTTTAAATTTTCTAAATAAATTTATTATACACGATCACAAAAATTATTTAACTTAATTTAATGAAAATTAATCTTTCTTGTACTTTCTAAAACAGTTAAACAAATACAGTTGACTCCGCATAAGTCGTCACTCGGATAACTCGACACCGTCGGTTAAATAGTCTCTTTTCGGTGGTCCCGGCCAACTTACACAGACATTAATGTTAAAAAATTCCGGTTTACTCGACACCGTTTAACTCGTCACCACTGGATAAGTCGACATACTTTTGCTGTCCCACACTCCGAGAAGTTGTCACCGCCTCCCGAAAAAATGAATTCACTCCGCACGTGTGATGCAAACTCATTTTTTTTCGGGAGGGGGAGTCGATTTATTTATTAATATATAATTAATATATTTAATAATATAATAATATATTAATAAAAATGTCTTAACATTTTATGTATTTTTATGTATAAAATAATAACAGATAAACAAAGAAAAATATACAATGTACATCAATGTCACACCAGAATCCAATTTTGCATTTTCTCATGCTAGAGGCATTAAGAATCCTTAGACGTTACTTGCCAACAATTGGCAATTGCGAAGATGATGTTTTCGAGGCATTCGTGACCGTTGAAAAAGAAAGTCGAGATAGTTAAGTGCTCAAAAGAAACAACACTAAACGAATTTTTCAGTTTTTCATCTATGGAGTAATTGTAAATGAAGGACACAATGTATTGTAAGCTTGTACTACTGTATAATGCATTACTGTATTTTCCTAATAGTAGTTTTGTGGTTTTTTTCCAACTTCGCTTTAGTCGTCACGTCGGATAACTCGACATATTTCCACTTCCCCTTGGGGTGTCGACTTATGCAGACTCGACTGTATATTAATTTTACTGTTGGTTATAATCTGGTTTTAAAAACAACCAAATTTCAAAAATAAATACAAATCCTACACCAAAATATGTAGATAACATTTGCCACACACTTGCCAATTTGATTAACTCCATAAAACAAAAAATGGAGAAAAGTGACAAAATAACACACATTTTTTTTAATATATAAATTCAAATAAACATTATAGAATATATTATTGTAGATGTAGGTTTTATTTAATGACAATAATAATCTTATACATTTTGTGTATTACAATTTTGGTGTGATTGGGGGAGTTAATCAATTTGGCAAGTGAAAAACATAACATCCAAAATTCAGTCTTCACATAGTTTTTTATTATAGAGAAACTTCATTATCACACACTTTTTATTAAAAAGTTTTTGCAAAAATAAATAATAACTGTTCTGTTACAATGGTTGTTGTTATTATTTTGTTTAAATTGATTATTCAGAAACATAAATGATGTCTTCTTTGTTACCTGTATTTGAGATCCCACCATATCATTTGTTCTTAAATTTTTATAAGAATCATGTTTAATAGGATGGATGAAACTAAAAATAATCTTCACAAAACTTTTAGTTTCCCTATATCACCTTTTAATTTTTATTATTTTAATAGAATTTTACCATACTTCCACTTTTATAATAAATAGGTTTTTGGTAAACGGGTTCATTTTATTAAAATTTTTTAATTTAAAACTTTTTATACATTACTTATATTATAACTTTATGTATATTGTTAACTATAACTTAAATGTTTTTATAGCCAGATTGATGTAAAACAAAATGGACCAATAAATGACATATTGTGTTTATCCCTCATTAGTTTTCTATTTTATGGACATTTCAATTCTAGAGGATATGAATTTTGGAATAAAGTACAGTACATATAGCTATCTCCATTGTGTTCCTGTATGATATGTTCTTTCAAGCAATCTTATCTTTACTGATAACATTAAAATAAGAACAAGAAGCAATAAAGTACACATCTGAAATTTCTCACCCACACAACAACCTGGGAATTTTATAAGAAACTTGGTATACTATACCATTAAGAGGCACAGAACGGTACAACAAAACTAAGTATTGAGGACAAACCAAGACGTGGTTGTCTAAAAAATTTTAAAAAATTTGGAAAATCTCTAAGGCTTTGAAGAGTCAAATAAAAAGAAATCCTTGCTGATGCCAAATAAAGCTGGCCTTACAAATGAATGTCTCTTAAGACACACCACTCATATAGCACCTCAAACTTAAGGCCCAAAGATAGGTCATTAAGAACACCACAAGCTTCAGACTTTAAAATGTGGTACTTACTATACATTGATGTAGACTCAAACAAGAAAAAAGGCCAATTCATTGTTTCTGCCTTCTGCAGAGATGCAAATATGAGGTTGTTAAAAATATTCTCTTCACAGATAAAAAAAAATTTAACAAGCAGAAATAGTCATGTCTATGCCAGATAGACATGACTATTTGATTGGCAAGGAAAAACGAAATTTTCTTTTGTATCAGCAAGTGTTAGAGTACTTGTTGATACAAAAGAAAATTTCATTTTTCCTTGCCAATCAATACCTGCCCAGACCATCACACTCTTAGAATGGTGAAATCCCCCTTTGAGACTTCCCAGACAGCCATAGGAATATCTTTTATCTATCTGGCATAGACATGACTATTTCTGCTTGTTAAATTTTTTTATCTGTAAAGATAGCTTTTCCAAGTATTGGTAGAACCATTAAACAGAATTTTGTTCAAAAACTGAAACTGGGTTTTTTGGCAAGATTTGATCTGGCTCACAGTGCCAAAAAACCACAGAGGACTGGTTAAATAAAATTCCAGATTTTATTTTGAAAAAGGAATGGCTTGCCACATCTTGTGACCCAAACTCATTAGATTACTCTGTAAGGTCAAAGTTTAAGCCAAAGGTCCATACTAAATCCCACACAAGTGCCAAAGTTCTCAAGAAATCCTTCCACTTGCCAAGACTAAAATGAAAACAATAGTGATGAAACTTAAACAAATAATTTTGTGAATGAGTCAAAAATAACCAACACTTTAGAGGTGACAAAAGTTAGTGTTCTGCAATTTTTTGATTCTCTTCAAAATTAAAACATTAGCCAAAAAAGGAGCTACTTTGTAGATGTACAAGAAATTTTGAAAGACTTCTTAACCAGTAATTTCTGTAAATTGCAACTCATGAAGTTTTTCAAAATTCCAAATCAGAGGCAGACAGATTGTGGACACACAATGAGAAATAATATTTTAAAACTTATTTTATTCATACAAATGTTGAACTGCTGAGTTTTTTAAATGTCAGTCTCAGAACTTAAACTTTTTCTAAATTGCTTATAAATTGTATATCAGAAATATATCAAAAATATAAAATCATCTGTTAATATAAAGTAATTTAAGAAATCTAAAATAGTATTGTAAAGTTGAAGACTTATTTTTTTGTCTTTAGTACTTTTCAAAATAATCAAATCGAAATACAGTAGAGTGTCGTTAATCCGAACGATTTTCGGTCGGACTGTGTCGTGCCGAATCGAACGTTTTTGATACTAGATTTGCTTCTAAAGTATAATTTTCATGTTTTTATATTCTTCAATATATTTATTTTGTTTGTACAAAATAAAGAAATAATTTTTAATGATACAATAGCCTCCATTATTATTATAAAAATTTTCGTTAGGCTTAAAATCGATGAAAATTCGAAACAAAGCAACACGCAACTGAGAAAAATTTGAACATCAAACAGGTTAATATATTTTTTCATACATAATCGGTTATCCGAACAAATCACTAATCCAAACAACCCCAGTCCCCAATTGATTCGGATTAACAACTCTCTACTGTATTTCATTGTCATAAAATTTAAATACTTGCTCAAAGTAATAACCTGAAATTTGAGATATATTCAAAAATGTTATATAAATACACTGAATTCTTACTAATCTTAACCATTTCTTAAATGAATAAGTACCAGATTAGCAAATGTGCCGGATTAGAGAGAATATGTAGGCCTAAAAACAATGAATAATGTGACCTGTGGCTTTTTGGTACCGATTTTTTTTAGAGCTGTACTGGTTTTCTATTGTGAAATTATGTACATTGATATAATAATTGTAAGTTTGATTCTTTATTCATAACAACCTACATTATTGTACACAGAAATGAAACCTGAATGAACAGGAAAACAGGATGTGTAACACAACTAATATATTTGTGGAGACAGAAGTGTATAGGAAATGACATTGAGGTATGGTGAATAATTGAGAGGCCAGATTATTAAGGGCAGAATTAGCAAGAGTAAACTAGAAAAAACATTAAAAATAAAAGCGAAATACACCATTCACACTTACTCCAACATAAGTATTTAATATAAATACAGAATTTTTTCATTTCCATTTAGAAACCTTCATCATGTGATATAGCCATTGCATAAATGAAACACATTTCAAAACATGGGAACGTAAGTGACAGATTGAAATAAATGCATTACGTACTCACGAAATACGGGAATATAATACATATTGTCACACTTGTGGTAGAAACCATGATAAACTTTAACCATCAAAGCTAAAAAATTTATAAGACTACTTTCAAGGAAGCGTGCATTAATAATGATAGCATTCCTCTACCACAAGCATAGTTATTATATATTTTTTTCTTCATTTCATAAACCTATAAACACATTTATTTCATTTAATAAAAATATAAATACGACTTTTACAAAGAAAAAATTTTGCATGTTGTCCTCCTTTTTCACCGTTTGCACCATCGGCAGTCCTCGAACAATTCACACAAATTTCGGAGACGACCTTCCTTTGTAGGCTGCTGCCTCCGCAAAAGAATGTAAAATAGGTAAAGCGTCCTCTGGTCCTAATGCCACAATCATAAAAATTACATTTTAAATGAAAATTCAATATAGGTACGTGGCCGGCGCTATTTACATTTAATAAAAATATAAATACGACTTTTATTAAATGTAAATAGCGCCGGCCACGTAACTATATTGAATTTTTACTTAACATTTATTTTAACCTGCATTATTTATATTTCCATTGTAAATTTTAATATGTATATTTATTTAATATTGTTTCAATTGCTTCTATTCTTGTATTAATCATTCATAATTTTTTAACCTGAGTCATGTTACATACAAACACCCTATTTTAAATGTTTTGAAACAAATTCAATTTATGCAACAGCTGTATTACCTGATGAAAGCCTCTAAATATGGCCAAAAACATTTGTATTTCTATTAAAATCTTGTTCTAGAGTGATGTCTTTTTCTTCATTGTCATTGATTCCTGTTTTCAAAATTAATTCCAAGTTAATAAAAACAAAGTATAAAAACAAAAACTATTGGCCCGGTAATTGAAAACTACAAAAAAAGTTATTGATTTTAAAATCAAAGTTTAGTAACTCAAAATTTTATAAACATTCTATATATACAAAACAAACAAACAAACAGAAAAAGTTAACAACAATGCACATCATCATTTACAGCAGAGCATCAATTATACAAAATCATCAAACTGGAACAATCTTAGATTATGGACTTTTTTGAACAAGGTACGGAGAGAATAAGATAAATACTTTAAATATTTACCTTATTTAATAAGTACAATTATTAACTTTAATTGTATTATAATTGTAGAAAAAGTTAAGGCAAAGAAATTTAATATATATGGAGAATAAGAAATAACAAAAAGGAAAAAAATCTAACTTACTAAAACAAGCATTAGTTTTTCATTGTAATGTACAACATACTTATAAAAACACTGAATTCGAAGTAAAATAAAAATATTTAAAAAAAAATAAATATTACAAAAAGTGTAGTACTCACACAAAGATTACTTATTAGTTTTTTTATTTTTAAAAAGTTACTTATTTTGCTTTGTTTTACATAATTTTTTCTATTTAACTGTACTAAATCCCTGGCTCACTAAATTGTCACAATAATTAAAAGAAAAATGCTTCTGGATACATTTCTAACAGCAACTATGCCACCTTTTTTATGCAGCAAATGCTTCAACATGCTTAAGTATGGTAACACATTAGAAGACCACGATTCATTGTCATATTTTTTCCATTCATAACCCTACAATAAATAAAACTTAGCACTGGTGTTGATAAATGAGACAGCTTGATAGCAAGTTTACAGAAGATCACCAACCATTGTCATTACATAAAACTTTGTAATTTCTAAAATCAGTACTCTCTGAAGTCAATTAAAATTAACAGATTTTAAGAGTAGAAAACAGTACTGTACTGTAGTAAAAATATTTGATTTTCATTTATCTTTATCATCATCATCATCAATTTATTCATTTATTTTAAATTTAGAATGTCAAACTTCAGTTTAAAAATATCTGATAAGCTGTTCTGAAACTTTAACAGAAGATTAAAAAAAAGTCTTAAAAATATTTTTCATAATTTTGAAGAGTTTATTTATACATGAAGCATAAAATCAAGTAAAAATAAAAACAATGATTCTTGGAAAAAATGACTATTTGAAATAATAATAATCTTAATATATTCATTTTTAAGTACATTTATATTTAGTTTCATATCTGATGAATTATCATCAGTGCACCAATTGCAAGCTTTCCCATCATTACAAAACAAAGTATTAGTACTTATTGTAATTGTTTATTATTACCTGACATTTGCCGACACCATATCCGATAAATTATCATTTTCATTTTCATTTTCTAAATCAAGTGAAGAAGCAACAGAATGATTTGATGCAGCTTCTGATACAGCTTCTAAATTATCACTTGTTCCTAAAATAATAATTATCTTTATCATCAAATCATAAATACTTAAATAAGTTTGTTTAAAAGCTTTCAAATGTTATAAGTTTAATTTATAATCATTTTTAAAAATATAAAATTACCAATAAATAAGATTCGTTTTTAAAAATGTAATCATTTTATTAAATAATTTCCTTAATTAATTAATTTATTTATTTATTAAGTACATTTGGAATTGTCAGAGATGATTGTATTCCAACCTCGATAACAAGAAATTAATGATCCCCAATAAAATAATAACAAAATATAAAAGACATAATAAAAATTATTAACAAAGCAAAACAAAAGTTGCATTATGTACTATATGAAATAGATTTACATTTATTTTTAAAAAAGTTAAAATCACAATATAGGTATGGTTCCACAGGCTGTATGTGAGATGCTATATGGTAAAAAAAGATGTTTGTGAGAAAAAAAGGCAAAAATATGGGATAAAGAAGCATGATGTATTACGGTTTCTTACAGTTGGGATGTGGAGACCTAACCAGTAGTTTGAAATTAAACCATTGAAGTATTTAAAACAGTGAATGCGATCAAAATATTTTAAGTGATCAGAAAGATTAGGAAGACCAAGGTGAACTCTTGCCATGTCGTGGTTATCAGTAAAGGGTAAATTGCAGAATTTGTGTATCAGAAAATAAACTTTATCTAATTCACATTGTATTTATTGAAGCAGATAAGGGGCAGCCATGGCCCAGACGGGTAAACAATAATTGACTATTGACTGAAAATTAGTAAAGAAAATTGTTCTGAGTATGCAAAAAACTTAAACAAACACCTTAATGTTCGCTGAGAAATTTATTAATTTAACTAACGTTTTCGGCTTATTCAATAAGCCATCTTCAGGTTTTAACTTTCGAACAAGAAACAATATCGTTCTATTAAAAGAATACAATAGTTTGAAAAAATTCAAATCATTAGTAACGGACAAAAAATAAAACAAAGAGGATGAACATGGTAATAAAAATAAATAAACAAACATAAATAAATAAAAATGGTAATATAAATAAATAAATATACAAAAATATATAAAAACAAAAAAAGAAAAAAAGGAAGAACGTGGTAATATAAATAAATATACAATAAAATCGTAAAAGATACAACAAATGTAAGGTAAAAACGTTTTACTCGTGCCCATATATACTACTATCTATCCTAACCAGAAATACTTCCCCATAGAGCTCACGTGTCTCTTATAAATTTTTAACTGCATATTTCCAAGCAGAAGGAAGACCTTCTGCGTCCCTTGCGTTAATACATTTATCTCTTAGTTTGCTTCTGTAAATTTCTATCTTTTTATTAATACCTAATAGCTGGTTCTCGTAGGGAATCTTATACACACCCGCCTTATCTTCTTTTTTAACTAACCCTTTATCGTTTCTAAGTATTTTATACAAATTCGGAGCTTGACCCTTATAAATATAAGTTAGCAGCATTTAGAGCATTGGTTAGAAGGGCCTTTATATACTGTGAAAATGTAATAGACCGGGATACAGAGATAGAAAGAATTATACAGATAGCAGGAACATTAGGTTATAGGAGGAAAGTCATTGAGGGAATTATTAGAAAATTTGAGGCCAGTAATGATAAGGACACCAGGCACGGGCCTTACAGATACACAAAATTTACATACAATAAGTATCTGGGAGGGATTATGAAAGAAATAGCAAGAACTAAGGATACAAGGGTGATTTGAAAAGAGCTCCGAATTTGTATAAAATACTTAGAAACGATAAAGGGTTAGTTAAAAAAGAAGATAAGGCGGGTGTGTATAAGATTCCCTACGAGAACCAGCTATTAGGTATTAATAAAAAGATAGAAATTTACAGAAGCAAACTAAGAGATAAATGTATTAACGCAAGGGACGCAGAAGGTCTTCCTTCTGCTTGGAAATATGCAGTTAAAAATTTATAAGAGACACGTGAGCTCTATGGGGAAGTATTTCTGGTTAGGATAGATAGTAGTATATATGGGCACGAGTAAAACGTTTTTACCTTACATTTGTTGTATCTTTTACGATTTTATTGTATATTTATTTATATTACCACGTTCTTCCTTTTTTTCTTTTTTTGTTTTTATATATTTTTGTATATTTATTTATTTATATTACCATTTTTATTTATTTATGTTTGTTTATTTATTTTTATTACCATGTTCATCCTCTTTGTTTTATTTTTTGTCCGTTACTAATGATTTGAATTTTTTCAAACTATTGTATTCTTTTAATAGAACGATATTGTTTCTTGTTCGAAAGTTAAAACCTGAAGATGGCTTATTGAATAAGCCGAAAACGTTAGTTAAATTAATAAATTTCTCAGCGAACATTAAGGTGTTTGTTTAAGTTTTTTGTATATTGAATTCTGCTGGGTACGAGTGTGGTTTGTTCTGAGTATGGCCTTTGAAGAAATATTTTTGCAAAAATGTCAGTTAAAGCCACGTCTAATGGCAAGGGATTTAATAATGTAAGAGACACGAGGTATGATCGTAAAATATTAATTTTTCATCAAATATGATACCAAGGTTGCGTTGAGACTGAACATAGTTTATTTTAGAAGAATCGATAAATATGAAAGGGTGGTAGGGATTGCAAAGTAAAGAAAAGCACATAATAACAGTTTTATGGATGTTGATTTTTAGATTATAGCTGGCAAAAGTGGAACGTAGAGAACTGATAATAACCTGAAGGGAAGGAGGGATCATTGGATAAAATCTTAATGTCATTGGTGTAGGCAATTATTTTAGTGTGGATTGATTAGTAATTTATCTATATAAGCTGAGAAAAAAAGCATGCTTAATACAGAACCTTGAGGTATGCTGCAGATAGGGGAGAAAGAGAAAAAATCAAAATCACCAATGTGAATCTTACATAATCTGGATAAATAGTAATTGTTTAACCAACAGTAAAGAGCAGGATCTAAATCAAAATAATCATTTAGTATCTGAAGTAGTAAATTAGGGATAATAGAGTCAAAAGCTTGGGAAATGTTGATATAGATTATGTAGATAGATTTTTTTTGTTCTCAAAATTTTGCATAATAGTATAAGTTGTTTCAAGAAGGTTGGTGTAGTAGAAAAGTTATGGATGCTGCAGTGTTGAAGAGGAGAAAATCTAGAAGTAATTTGTGTATAGATTTTTTTATATAAGCAAATTTCAAAAATTTTTAACATGGCTGATAGAATAGTTATTGGTCTAAATTAATTAACTTTTTTAAGGAGAACCTTTATATTAAAAATTAACCATTGATTTGGAATGTGGATAGAGTTTAATAAACTTGTGAAAAGTTTGGAGAGAATAACAGCTGATATTGCCTTTAGCTTTTTATAAAATTGTACGGGAATTGATTCTGGACTATAATTAGAGTCATTTAGGATATCTATAGCAGACTTAATGTCGGAAAAAGAAATACAGAAGTTGTGTTTACATTATTGAATAGATAGGAAGTGAAAATTAGCTTCAGGTAAAATGCAAAAGTATCTAGATTGGATATTATTAAATATATCATAAATTTTCTCATCCAGAATAGATTTTTGTGTAGAGACAGTTTTTTTGAAAAATTAGGAATGAAATGTCAGAAGGTACGAGGGTCAGTGACAAAGTTACACACAGTTCTGTTAAAATATTCTAAAAAAAGCGAAATGATGTTCCTAATAATAACGTTGTTATAGTATTCTGTGTATAAATCACGTGGATTACCATAAAGTTTCCATTTGGTCCATTGTTTTTTGACAGTATTGGATAATTTCTTTAAGTGTAGAGGAAGCCATCTATTGGCAGAAGAGTTTATTTTACAGAATTGTAACAGTTTATTAATAGTGGCAGAAAGTAAGTTGTAAATTTTATCAGTAAGTTTCCGAGAAGAAATAGGAGAGTAGAGGAAAGTCCAGTCAATCGAGCAAAGGATTTTTGAGGCCTCTGCTCCATTGAATGAGGTCCAAATGGGAATATTAGTGTATTTAGCAGATGTCTTTTTAAATACCAATAAACAGCAACCTAGACATATCGCATTGTGGTCAGAGTTGAAACCCAGAGCAAAACTAGTAGACATGGCACAATTATAGGTAGAAACAAGATCAAAAAAGTTATTAATATGAGATGGGAAAAGAATTTCTTGTTTAAGTTGAAAAAAATAAAATATTTCATTAAGAAAAAAATTGTTCAGTCGGGTCAAGGGAGGAATAGTATGGGCCATTAGAGTTCCAAGAAATGTTTGGCATACTGAAGTCACCGCATAAAATAATTTTAAGATTTTGGGAATCAGTAAGAGAGATGAGATATCTATGTAAAATTTTAAAAATGGAATCTCTTTTATTATAGGGGGTGTAGATCGAAATGACTATTAAATTATAGACAGAAAGTTTGACGGCAAGGATGGAATCAAGATATTCAAATACTTTAACAGGTTCGAGCAAGGGGGAAAATCAAAAGGATTCCACTACCACGTTGGATATTACGAGATAATGCAATATGAGAATAACCCAAACTATTAATAAAATTCAACACATCAGAGTTTGAGTTAATATTATGACTAAATTTCTGGCTTTCAATATTTAATTTAAAAATATATGAAAATTACAATATGTTAAGTCCAATTTGTATTTAAAACTTTTCAAATATAATTTATTAAATTTTAAGAATTAAGGTAGCAGTCACATGACCATCACTTAAAATAATTCTCTAAGAATGTTTATTCTTCAAATTAAAATATCATTTTTCTGTAAACCTGCAAAAAATTGTAAAGATCGCATCACCCGTATGAACTTAAACACAAGTGCACTTTTTGTTGACTAACAAAGTCTACTGTGGCAGTGTTTCCCGTAATTGTATCATGTATTGGTATAAAAAGCTGTATAAAGGTAGTGCATTTTCAAAAGCAAAATGGAAAGTTTTTGATGTTGCATAAAAAGTCCATTACTGTTGTTTGAATACCGAAGATTTATCCTCTTGTGAATAAGTTAGCGTAAAGTGCATATTGTCAGCAATCAACAGTTGCGGGCTTGATACAAATACAATGCAAACATGATGACATTAAGAGAGAAGCCTAATCGAAAAGTAAACACTGAAGTGCACTGTGCCAGGATGAAATGCTGAAGCATCTTAACCCACAAAAGCATATGGCTAGTTCCTCTGAACTAAAGTGAAATATAAATGAAAGAACTCAAGGATCAGAGGTCGTTGAGAGTCTGAGAGAGTATCCCTTAGTGCCACCCGAGAAGGTTTATTGTCATTGCCCATTCCTCCCTGAATATTCTGTGTTTCTCCAGGAACACCTCCAAGGAATCCACATACTTCAACTTCAGATAGACTTGTAAGGAACTGAGTCCGAGCGTTATTTTTATTTTTTTATTTTTTTGTTTTATTATATTTTGTTTGGGGCTTATGTTTATTTAGGACGAAGGTTCCCCGCCACTCTCTTATTAGTAACGAAAAAAAAAAAGATAAACCAACTCACAAAGGAAAGAGCGCCGTAGGAAAAAAAATCTCGTGCACTTGCGCTGCCCAGCAAAAATAAACAGTCCACAGAGAAAAAAAATGGAGGGGGGAATCCCCACACTCACTAGTGAAGAAATATTTACTAAACCGTAATAACATCCCAGAAAATTGTGCTAAATACTTTGTAAACGGTTTATAAGCTTTTGTCGGAAAATTAAAGCTGCCAGAAAGAAACTTAATGTTAGAAAACTAAGTATGTAAATAAGGGGAGTAACCCAGCTGAATTGTGATGTCACCTCACAGCATAAAACCAGCACGTCAACTGAAGAAAGCGAGGTGAATTCCAGAGTGAGGTGATTCCTGGTCGAAGTCCAGATTGAGAATTAGGTGATCCAACGTGTTAAAGAGGAATTCGATTGACGATCTGACAATAGCGAAAAGATTGAGAGAACAGGTTCCTAGTATAGCGAGGTGACGGATAGAGGTTTAGTTCGTAAGAAATTTTGTTCATAGTTCCTAAGTATTTGATTTGTCAAATTTTCAAAGGAAAATTAATATTAAGTTAAGCTAAGTAGCTGAGTTTATTGTCGGGTTGACTTGTTGATTTTCGTTAATAAATTTTGTTTTGGATCATAGACAATTGTACATAGTAAATTCAATTTACTAATTAAATATATTTGAAACTTTTACTTTGACTTGATATTTGTCGTTATTCTTACTAATTCTTTTCGGTGCACGTGTAAAAGCCCAGGCCTGGCAAACTAATCTCAAATTCACGTAAAGTACCCGTTAGGTTAACGGAAGTTTTACCGGCCGCAGTTAGTGTCGGTTTCCTAAAATACTAAAAAAATAGAGGGCGACGAGTCGCGACTTTGTATATGTGCTGGAATATGTGCTCATTCTTTGGATTACGATAACTTTGAAAATATTGAGTGCCGCGTAATAAGTTATACATCGTTGGATAGAGCGTAAAGAGAGGATTCTGTAAGTGTCAAACTTATTTTTTCCGCTAAGTAGTTTTTTAGCTACGAGCGTTTAAACTTTCGTTTTTCTGCAGGCTCCATCGGGCTCCGCAGGCCCCATCAGTAAATTTCTCCGACGGTTTTCGTCAGCGAAATAGACTCTCTACAACGGCCATATATTTCATCTTGCTACGTTTATTAGTTATTAAGTTATGATCGATCAAAAATTGGACATAGAACAAAGAACTGTTCCGCGCCACGTGGTGAATAGCCGATCGGCGGGGCACAACGGATCGACGCGGCTCAGCTACTCGGCGAGGCATAGCTCTTTGGCGGGATTGTAGACGAATGGCGTACTTCAAGTTTTTTTGGTTCTTCGGCGTTTTTTAAGGAGACATTCTGTTTAGACGTGCACATCGACGAGCTATCTTCACCTTTGGACATCGCCAAGTGTGACAATTCGCTACTACTGCAATTAAATATTATCAACACGTTTTACTGGACTTTTTACAATGTCTTGTATAGTTTTAAATAATAATTTAAGTTTAATTTAATTAGTTTTAAGCTATCTTTTCACTCTGAGCAATTGAGCTTTTTCTTGGTTGTCCAGAGTTGTTGGAACCAAGTCCTCCTTTTAATTCTGCCCCTTCAGCAGTGGGCTGGGTTAGACAGTAACAACTTAAAAATTGGGAACTTATTTTGTTTACTGGTTTACTTCTTAATTAAACATGGACACAACAAGTCTTGAACCTCGGGTCAACTTGACCCATTTAGAAGATGAGACAGAGGAACCAAGCCAATCTCCAAATCCAGCTATTGACTGTAATAATACAAAGGAAACAGGACAAGCTTTAAATCAGACTGTCGATAGTAATGACAAAAAGGAAAGAGAACATACCCTAATAACAGAGGCAAATAGCATGTTGGGTTCTATAATGGAAATGTGTCCAGAACACACCAGCACAAATGTCAAACAGAAGGAAAGGAAAAAAATCAGGGAATATGCAGCGAAAATGTATGGCTACCTCCATGAGCTGTATGCCATTATAAAAGAAACAAGGAAGCAAATGGAGAATACAAATAATATCAGAATTCAACAAGGAACAGAACAACCCTATCAACAGATCACATACAGCAAAATTTTAAAAAGAAATATTAAACCAAGCACAACAACTAAGAACATACAAAAATCTTTGGATCAGAAATTAAATCAGGAGGGAACAGGGGGTTCTCATGCGGTGCTGATATACCCAAAGGAACCAGGTGAAGGAGAAGAGCAAACAAACATGGTAAAGGTGACAGAAGTACTAAAGAAAAAAATTGAACCGCATAGGCTAAGGGTTAAGATCAAAACAGTTAAAGAAGTGAAAAACAATGGAATTTGTATCAGAGTAGGAGATAGGGAGCAGGGTATAACCCTTGAAAATGCTATTAAAGAACTCCCAGAATTAGAAAATAAAATTACATGTAAACGATCTGAGGGCAAAAGACCCAGGATAATACTGCTGAATGTGCCTCAATCTATCCAAGAGGAAGATATAACAACATATATTTATAGACAAAACGACATATGGGGAGAATTAAAGGAAGAAGCATTTAAAAATGAGTGTAAGATCAGCACGGTTCTGAGTAGGGGGAAGCATACAGAAAACTGTAGGCACGTTGTCCTATCTGTGTCACCTCACATACGTAACACCTTTATTAAAGAGAAACATATCCCGATCAATTGGGCCACAATCAAAGTTGATGACTATATTCCAATACTAAGGTGTTACCGCTGTTGTGGAATTGAACATATGGCCAAAAGCTGCGAAAAAGAACAATACTGCTCCCACTGTGGAAAAAACCATAAATATGTAGACTGTGACAGACTTAATGAGCCGCCTTGCTGTGTTAATTGTCACAGAAACAACAAAGATCTTCCTAACAGTAAAAAACAGCCGACAAACCATGGGGCATTACACCCTAATTGCCCAATCACAAAAAAACTAAGAGAAGCCGCAATCAAGAGAACCGATTATGGATTGTAACAGCACAATGACAAATACTCAGCCATCAAACTCAACACAGCAATCTCAAATGATTAACCATACTTTAAAGATATTACAGATCAACACTCAGAGGAGCAAGGCGGCATGCTCCCAACTGATACAAACTGCCAACGAGAAAAATATTGACCTAATCACTATTCAGGAACCTTACCAGATTAATAATAACATCGTAAGATTTGGAAGGTGGAAGGTGATCTCAGGTAGTAACAACTCAAGACCCAAAAGCGGCATAATCTGCTGCAATCCCCATCTTGACATTGCCAAAATTACCCAATTATGCACAGATAGGCTAACAACCATGATTCTCCAACTTGCCGAACCTCTCATAATTATTAGTGCATACTTTTCACCGGACGACAACGACGAAAACTGTGTTAGAGAACTCTCCAATGTACTAAGGAAAATCAGAAATAAAAAAATAATGATTTTGGGAGATCTAAATGGGAAATCTCCAGTTTGGTACCACGAGAAAGAAGACAAAAGAGGCAAAATGATCACTGACGTGATGGATGAATTTAGTTTAATTTCTACCAACATGACGACACATCTGACGTTCCACACCCCTTTTGCAAGGGGATGAACAGACGTCTGCCTGGTTACCGACAATTTTTCCCACGAAATAGACAACTGCGAGACCCTCCTCATACCATCAGCAAGCGACCATCGTTATATTTTAACTCAACTAAAGCTCAACAACCCCACAAATAATAGTATGAAGTGCTCTTTTCAAATTAAACAGACAAACTGGACTCTTTTCAGACAGGAATTCGCAAAAAATTGGCAGAAATACGACTTTCCACCCATAAACAATCATGAAGAAATAGACAAGTATGCAAAGTTTTTTACAGACACCTTGATATCAGCAGGAGAGAGGGCCCTTCGTTACAAACAAGTACCACCGAGGAAAACTCAATGGTGGGATGATTCCCTGAACAATAAAAGAAGAGAGGTGAACAAGTTAAGAAAGAAGCACGCAAGGGCAAAAAATACCAATGAGGAAAATATACATAAAACCAACTATAAAAATAGTCTAAAACAATATAAAAAACTCATCAACAGGACACGTACGGAATCCTGGAAAAAGTTCTGTACAGATTCCAACAGGAACGGGCCATGGGACATACCTTATAACTTGGTAATTAAGAAACAGAAAAAACCTTTCATTCCGGACGTTTCAAACCCAGATCAGAGTTCAGAAGTAAACATCGACATCGAAAACAGCATTAATCAAATTTTAAAATACCACTTTCCCGAGGACAGTCAAGACTTTGATACTATAAAACAAAAGAGCATCAGGGAAAACCTCCAAAAATCATATAATAACAAAAACGACAAAATTTTCACTTTCCGGGAAGTAGAAAGAGCGATTAAATCAATGGCGAATAAGAAGACACCAGGGATAGACAGGATAACGGCAGAAATGCTCAAGGAAGCATTTAAGGAGATACCCATTGCCTTTGTTCATATCCTAAATAAATGTCTGACTACTGGATACTTTCCAAATGACTGGAAAATCGCTGATATAAAATTAATACCTAAAATTGACGACCCGGTAAGACCGGAACACTACAGACCTATTAGCTTACTGCCGACAATGGGTAAACTACTTGACGGTCTTATGAAGGATCGGATTAATTGGCACCTCCATAATACTAATCAATTAAACAACAACCAGTTCGGTTTCAGACCTGGTAAATCGACAATTGAAGCAGCATTAAGAACAAAAAATGTTATTCATAAGGGCTGGAAGGATAATAAGCATATTTTATTAGTAAAAATTGATTTCCATAAAGCGTTCGACCACATATGGTGGCCGAGCATTCTAAATAGACTACATGAGACCAACTGCCCAGCAAATATTTTTCATTTGGTAAGAGACTACCTGGACAACAGATTTATTAAGTATAAAGCAAACAACTTTACCATCACCAGACACACTAATAGGGGCTGTCCCCAGGGTTCGCGAAGCGGCCCTGGGCTCTGGAATCTGGTATGTGACTAACTATTAAACCTCATGGAAAATAACCAAGATACTATCACACAAGCTTTTGCAGACGATCTTTTGTTGATGGTGACACATCAAAACGTCGATAAATTAGAAGCAATCGCTAATAATCAACTAGAAAAAATTTTCCAATGGAGTCATGAAAATAAACTTCCAATTAATCATGAGAAAACAATCGGGATGGTGTGTACCCGAAAAAACAAACGTACCAGGCTACAACGACCACCAAGAATTTTTATTAACAAAAATAAGATAAAGATGGAGCAGGATGTCAATTACTTGGGTATAGTTTTTGACGACAAACTAAATTGGCATACTCATATCCGTAATTTATGTAGGCATATGGAACTAAAAGCAAATGCGTTCAATTGGATTACGGCAAAGACTTGGGGCCTTAATTATGCCAATACTAAATTTATTTACGAAGCAGCTGTAGAACCTGCAATGCTTTATGCAGTACAGGTATGGAAGGAAGCACTTGATAACGTGCACATGAAAAGGAAATTAACATCTATCCAGAGAAAGTTTACAATAAAAATATGCAAAGCATACAACACCGCCCCCACCAACGCTCTATTAATCATGGCAGACCTTTTACCGATTCATCTCAAGGCAAAATATTTGATGTGGAGCTGGCACCTAACAACAGCAGGAGATCAAATTGGTCATAACATCCCAGATGACGACGAAATCTATACAGAAATAAGTAAGAATAGCACCATAATAAATGTAAACGAAGAAAATTACAGTATTGATAGAAAACTAAAGAAAAACGAATACCTCAAACACCCAGCAGAAGAACTAAACTATAACATCCACTGGGAAGAGAAAAATGGCATGGAAATTAAAGCAGCATGGAAGTTATATACAGACGGATCAAAAAACGAACAAGGAACTGGAGCAGGTTTTACTGTAATAAACTCAAAAAATAGAACAACCTACCAGCACTACTACAAGCTAGCATCACACTGTAACAACTTTCAAGCAGAGTTATTTGCTATATTAAAAGCTATACAGCACATCAACAATAACATCGACAGATTTAAAGGAAGTATATGCATATTAACCGACAGTAGAACATCGCTTCATAGTTTAAACAACAGGTGCCGTCCAACCACCTTATCAAAAAAACTTCTGGCAGCTGCTAAGGAACTGGGCTCTAAAAGAAAAATCACATTTGCTTATATACGAGGCCATACAGGAAATGTTGGTAATGAAACGGCCGATAAATTGGCTAAGTTAGGAACCAACGCTAACATTAAGCCCTCCTTCACTGACATACCTCAGGCTACACTCAATAAACACCTGCTTCGAATTATTAATAATATTTGGCAGAGGGAATGGGAGACAGCTGAAACAGGAAGAAACTGCTCTCAATTTATTCCCTCCGTCACCATTAGAAAACAAGCCAAGCATTATAGGCCAAATAAACTAACCACAACATGCAATGTATGCATTGTATATAGTTTTTTATGATTTTTTATAATTTTTGTAATTTCTGTAGTTGTTATAATTTCTGTAAATTTTAATAATTTTTGTACTTTTTATGGTTTTGTAATTTTTATAAATATTATTATTTGTATAATTTTTACAATTTCTGTAATCCTTATATTTTTATCCTTTGTAAGCATTTTTTGTATTCAATCTATATTTCTGTATGTATATATATTTCAATAAATACCGACGCAGGCGCTCTCTGGTCCCATGTCTTCACTTCAAACTTTCCTTTCATACTTTATTTCACACTTCTTACCTCATGCTATCTCTTCCTTCCACTTCCTACAGGGCATAAGTCTGAAGCAAAAACAGACAGCCCTCTTAACTCTTTAGTAAAATGTAAAATGTAAGATACTAAAAATAGTACTTTACAGACTTTAACCACCATTCAAGGCCACAAAGACAATTCCAAAGACAATCCCAGACCTCAACCAGTGACTCCACAACCATTTGGAAAACCTGTACCCAGTGCACCAGGTATTTATATCGACACGCAATGTCATGAAAACTCTCTCTCAATAGGTCAGCCTTTTCTGTCACATTAAATTAGTTATTTGAGCTGTTAATCTTGTAGTCGAGTAAGTCACTTCCAGTTTGCTGCCTCTCCTCTCATCTCATCTCCATCCCGAATCTGATAACCCGTGTATGCGAGCGATCGCATACACGGCGTTCCTATATGCTGTCTCAGCTTCCGTGTCACCCAGGACACGGTGGTGTCAGTCCTGACAATGTATCAAAGAGGTACCGACCCTCCGGTCACAAATATAAGGGAAACCTAGTTAATATTTCTATAGATAGAAAGTGTAAGTGTAACAAATCAAAATGAATGTATGATAATTTTAAGTGTAAAATGATAATTTCAAGAACCAGATATGATACCTTTATCTTATAAGATTGGAAACACGTGCACAAGAGCTAGACAGTCTGCTGTTTTTACTGAAGTGTGCTTTGTGATTCAATTTCACACTGAATGTGAAAATAAGTAAACTAGGAATTTATTGCAACTTGCTATTGCCAGTATTATATTTTTATCATCATTTCAATAAAAATATCCCAAATGGCAATTTTGGCACTGTGCAGCGCGACCCGTGTATTAGCTATCAATATCATTCGTTTTATTTTAAAATTTTTATTAATACCTAATGAAAAGCATTATTAAATTATTTTGAAAAATACCTAAAGACTCTTGATCTTGAGAAAGTGAAAATCGTGTTTTCTTTTCAACGATTTCGGTGGTACTGACGTTATCGTTTTCGTCACCCACGAGACTATCAAGATTCATTCGGACTTTACTGTGTTTTTTTTGTTGTTCTAAGCTTATCACCTAAAGTTCATTCTAACATTAAAAAATTGTTTGGAATTTTAAATTTAAACAATTTCAAAAATAAATACTTTTTCTTCACTTAACATTCCAGGACATTCAAAATCTTGATTTGCTAAAGGAATAACCAAAACTTCTTCAACCTGAGTGGTAATGTTTACTGGAGTATCAGCAGTTTCGTTTAGGTTGCAGTCGTCATGATGACTTTCGGTAAACAACGGCAATGATGTTTTCGAAGTTATTCGTCCTACTAATATATAAAATATGGTAATTACATAAATTTAATCTTTTTACAAATTTATTAAAAAAACAATTAGAAAAAATAAAGGAAATCAGATCACAAAATAAACATCTGCTAAAACTTAAAAATGTAAATAAACTTTTCAAATCTGAAAAATACAGTAAAACCTCAATTGAACAGACTAAATTAGGCAAAGGATGACCATTAAAGTCAAAATTTAATTATATAATAAAGTAAGTTTTCCAAATGCACATGTTAAAAGAAATTGACAAATTAGTTTACCTGTTTTTACTAATGTAGATACTTTTGTGTAATTAAAATTAAGTATTATGAGGCCCGAGCAATACACAAGCTCGTGTAAAAAATTTAATAAAAGTGTCAAATCAGGGATTAAGCTTTGATTCTAGCACTCATAAAAATTGAAGAAAAAATGTAAAAAAAATGGGAAAGAATAAAATTTTTTAGTCAGGAGAGGAAAAAAAGATAAACAAACTTTAAAAAACTAATCTAGTATGAAGATTATGTTTCATACATACAAGAACTCAGTTGTAAACAATATGAGAAGGAGTTTCAAAGTTCAATAAACTTCTCTTGATCGAATAGAAACACAGTGTCGAATCTGACCCTTTGTGGCCCAAAATGATACAAATACAATGCAAACATGATGACATTAAGAGAGAAGCCTAATCGAAAAGTAAACACTGAAGTGCACTGTGCCAGGATGAAATGCTGAAGCATCTTAACCCACAAAAGCATATGGCTAGTTCCTCTGAACTAAAATGAAATATAAATGAAAGAACTCAAGGATCAGAGGTCGTTGAGAGTCTGAGAGAGTATCCCTTAGTGCCACCCGAGAAGGTTTATTGTCATTGCCCATTCCTGTTATATACCTGGAGATAAGAAACTGATCAATCAGAAAGTGAAAGATCATGGAAGAATTCTTTACAAACCCCGAATCTCAAGGTCAAAACAAGACTCTCTGTCTCGCTGAATGAGCCATAAATGTCACTTCCACCGATTGCTCCCTTAGTCACATTGTCTTTCTGTCTTGTCTTCAGTATTCTATGCATATGGACTTTCATCCCTATCTTCACCATTCCACACCAGACTTCTCAACAGACAGCTCCTTGAAACATTTCTTCAGCCGACCACCCCAGGGCCATTGACTCTCCAACAGACTAGCATCAATTGTTGACAAGTCATTCCATTAGATCAAAGACTTAGAATTAATAAATGGGATTATTTGTAACTGCAGGTGTGTGCCTCACTTCCACTCACCCCACATCTGATCAATCCTGACATTCGGTTATCCTCAATTCAGTGACTTCACAGCATGTACAAGAAGTTTAGTTCACAAAAAATTTTTCTATATGTAATATCGTTTATGTACTCACTGTAGTTCCGAAACTGTAATAAATGAGTGTACAATATAAATCAAAATAAAGATTATATTTATATAACCTTAATTTTATTTAATTAACCAAATAAATAATGTTCTTAAAATGAACATAAAATTCAAATTTAACAAAAAACAAAAATTTCCAGGATAAATAAATTTACGAAATCTAAAAAAATTCAGTAAAGTAGACAATACATAGGTGTCTTCTTATGGTGTCCCTTTAAACGCACACGAGGAAAATTAACAGTTCCACAACCTTTCATTTCAGCTTCTAATATGCATGCAAAGGGACAACATAAGAAGACACCTAAGTATTGTCTAATTTACTGAATTTTTTTAGATTTTGTAAATTTTAAAAAATTTCCTATTTGATGTTAGTATATTAGAACACTCCCATTGTGATGTGAAGTAGAGACACTCTTGGATTTGTAAAAAAAAAATAGATAACAACAAGAACCTGTTAATTTACTTTACATGTAAAAAGCATTTTAAAATAAACAGGTGTTAATTTTTACATAAGATGTACAAACTGGAAATTTTGACCATTATACCACAATTTCACTGTATAACACAAAACTTAAACTTCTCCAAATGAATGGTCAACTTAAAATGAGTATAAACTGCAAACTCTTATCACAACAAGATAAACAAGTAAAATAATGCTTCTAACAAACTGCTATGTCACAATTCCACAAGCTGCTAAAAACATTTCAACTAAAAGTTTGTATTTGCAAATATAACAATAAAACAATAGTATAAATGAAAATACGTCACTAATATATGAATGAAAAAACATAACAGAACAACATAGAAAAGTTTACCTTAACTTTAGACTAATGTGAAAGCTATGAACCATTGAACACTAATAAGTATTTTGGGACAAAATATAGTCCAAAGGTATGTGCAACAATTTGTATATGCTTAGTACTTGATTGCTTTGTGTTCACTAAGTTCTTTAGAATTACACACAAAACTGCTTTAGAGAACTCAGCTTACAGGAACACTTTTTTTGGATAGAAGAAGTACACTTTTCTATATTTTACGAAAGGAAATTCATTTTGGACCATTTGCCTCTGAAACAACTAAGTATTTAAGAAACATAGGAGTAAAACAAATGAAGCTGCAAAACTAAAAAATGAAAACTTGCTAAAATATTTAAAAAATTGGCAAATAAAAGAGTAAAAACAAAAACTTTAAAATAAAACAATAAAAACTGGCTACAATAAAAGACAAAATGCTTCACTGTACATTTATCAGGTAGCTAATTTATCAAGTCAGTCCATAAGTCCATGTGCATTTTTATGACCTTGAGAAAAATCTTGTTTTGCTGTTAAAAATGTCAGTCTAATGTGATAATTTTTACACCGAAGTGTTAAATTGGATCTCATTCATATAATCTGTTCGGAATTGTGAACATTTCAGTTGTTTATTTTCGTTAAAATAAAAGTAACCGACGAATACAAAAGACATGTTTTATACTTTTTATTTTTAAGTGGTGAGAATGCTTCAAATGCAGCCAAAAAAATAAATACTGTACATAATCAAATTGTAATTAGCGCAAGAACTGCACAGAAGTGGTTTGAAAGATTTAAAAACAATGATTTTAGTGTGGAGGATAAGGCTCGTACCGGAAGACCCGTCGACTTTGACGACGATGCTCTCTCTGCACTAGTCGAAGCAGAACCATCTTTAACAGTTGACGAAATTGCGGAACGTTTAAATTCATCCCACGGAACTGTTCGTAGACACCTACGACAAATCGGAAAACTTTCAAAGCTAGGAAAATGGATACCACACAAACTGTCAATAGCTAACCGACAACAACGTGTAAACGTTTGCACTTCTTTTTTATCCCGTATTGCTTTAGAACCTTTTCTTGGTAGGCAGGTTACCAGAGACGAAAAATGGACGACTCTATAATAATGTGACGAGAAAAAGACAATGGATGGATGGCGACAAGCAGCCAAAACCGACTGCAAAAGGTGGGTTGCATCCAAAAAAAATTCTTTTGTCTGTTTGGTGGGATATGTCGGGTGTAATTCACTTTGAGCTGTTACAACCTAATCAAACAATTACAGCTCAAATGTATTGTGAAAAATTAGAGCGTTTAAATGAAAAATTGAAAAAAAAATTGACCGTCGTTAGTGAACAGAAAGCGGGTTCTCTTGCAGCATAATGCCAGACACACACTGCAAAAATAACTGTACAGAAACTTGAAGGCTACAAGTGGGAAATTTTACCTCATCCACCATATTCGCCAGATATTGCTCCCAGTGATTATTGTCTTTTTCGCAGTTTGCAGAATTTTTTAAAAGGGAAAACTTTTGAGGATGAGAACAATGTAAAAAAGGCTATTTCTGAATATTTTGACTCAAAACCGAAATCATTCTAAGAAGACGGGATTAAAAAGCTACCATCAAGATGGCAAGAAATTGTACAAAATAATGGTGAATACATTATAGACTGAAATAAAATTTAATTAAAATTTTTTGCTGCTTTTTTTGTAAATAAAAATACGCACAAACTTATGGACTGACCTGATATGTATGTTTCTGCTAAAACAGTGACATTACTGTATTTCAAGATTCATATCATTAAAAATGTTATTAAATCATTGTAAATTAAATGAATAATAACCAAATGACACAAATTTCCATAAATTGTCATAATTAAAACTGCACAATAATATTTCAAGGATGTATGTGTTAAAAGGCTGCTTATCTTTGGCAACAGTCCAAAACTTATGATGAACTGAACTACAGTACATCTTTGTTTATCATATACTATATGCAGTATACAATCACCATTATGCTATAGTAGACTCATTCGTATCATTAATCTGGCCCTCAGTAAAATGGCCTGTCAATTATCTGGCATACTCTCCACTGCAAGACTGTGCTTTTGTTTCCATAAAAATATTAGTCAAGTCAAGCACTGTGTTTACACATTTACAGGGTCTAAGTTGTCACTAATGTTTTGGCTAAAATGCTACAAATATTTAATTTAGTGACAACTTTGTTTCACTAAGAAATTAATGCTTTCTAGGAGGTTATAATATCTTCAAAAAACATTACTTGTTAAAAACTAACATTTTTATAATGCTTAACAATTACATATAGCTCCACCGAAGGCAGATAGAAAATTCCGTGATGCTCGTTTAGCCTACCCTACCATATTTTTGCAGATTGACCAGCATGCAGCGTATAATCAGGAATTACCAGCATGCCAGTTAAACTGAGACTAAAAATAAAATTAATTTAACAACTAGATTTGTTAAATCTGATTAATGTTAAAGTAAACATTCTTCCGAGTACAATAAAATAACAGCATTGTACGAGGGCTATTTTTTTAAAAAAAGATCTGTTTGTGAATGACACGTGTGTCTGCTCCCAGCATGCTTTGCGCGGGTTTAGACGCCATTTGCAGCCATATCGTCTGTCTGTGTGATAAGCTGTAGAAGTTTATAATGTTTAAGAAAATTGAGTCACCCACCGATTGTGAGATACCATCTGTTATTCAATTTCAGCATGAAAGATCATGGCAACTATCTTTTGGGACAGGAAAGAAATTTTGTTGGTGGATTTTATGCCGAGAGGCACAACAATCAATTCCGATGCGTATTGTGTGACCTCGAAAAAACTTTGACATGCCATACAAAACAAGGGGCGTGGCCTACCGTCTTCTGGTGGCAGGTGGCAGATTTTTTTGAAGTCGAAATTCAAAAAATTGTTTAGTGGTATGACAAATGTTTAAACAAAAATGGAAATTATGTAGAAAAGTAGATAAAAGTATGTAGAATATGAGAAAAAATATATTTTAATGATATTTACAGTATTTTTCTTCTTATTGAAAAATAATCCTTATTCAAAAATACCCTTCCTAATATGACTGACTCACAACCAAGAAGAGTTTTTGTTTATAGGCTAATAAAACAATTAGTGGCTTATTGATGTTACTAGCAATACTTAGTGTGGACTACACACTAAGTATTGCTAGAATAAGTGTAAGTAGAACAATCTGTGACAAAAGTAATAAAGTTTTATTGGTAATACCCTGAACTTAAGGTAACACCTTCCTGTCAAATTTCACACAAAGCCAATGTTAATTATGTAAGTGGAGATGATTTACAGCCTGTTTCTGAAATTTGATGTGTTTATTTTTGCAATGTTTTTGGATCAAATTATAATTAAAAAATCCAGCAATGAGTTGCTTAACTTTCCCAGTAACATTTAATGGCACAATCTGTTAAAAAATATAAGTTTTTATAAAGTATTGTAACTATTATAAAATGGCAAAACACTTAATTTTGAGGTTAGAGATGGGTTTTATAAAAAATTGTAAATGCTAATAACGAGAAAAATCGTCATTAAGTCCGACCCTACCGGAGATACACAATCCCACAATCTCCCCACCCATTGACCTTGAATCACCAAAATTTAATACCATAGAACCTTTAATAAACAAACTTCTCTGCAAAATTTCAAAAATTTTCGATAAAAAGCACAGGAGTTATTAAGCGTCAAAGAGGGTGAAAAAAACATCCATACATACAGAATAAACCGCCGAATTTTTTTTTTGCATTTCTGAACATTTCAAGGTCCCGAGTCCAGAAATGTAAAAATTCTTGGGGAGTCATTTTTGACAAATTGTCATATTTTTCCTGTTATATATAGCAGAGCAGGAAAAGTAATATATATATATAAAGCACTTTTGGCTTTCCATGGGTATTTTACATTGCTAGAAAGAAGATAAAATGCAGAAATTAAAGATATAATCATAGTTTTTAATGCCAACAGTTTCACAATTTCAGAATAAAAATTGGCATCTATGAGAGTCTATATGACATAACTCATTTCATTTTTTTGTGCACCCTCTACAGGGATGTATATCCTCAAATAAATCGGCATACTGGTTTTTGCCGTATAGAAGTATCTAATTTCACAGTTTTCCTGGATAGACTAACATGCTGAACAATCCATGATAATATATTATGTTATACTATATTGTTTAAGTAAAGTACCCAATAATGATGTCTGTTACTGTGAATTCACGTTTGAGTGTCGTGGTAAAGTCTATCTAAAGAAACGGCATTCTTTGGAAAATGTGCAGCAGGTTTTTTACCTACTTTGATTGCCAATTTAGAAGATAGGTTTTCTGATTTGAAACAGTTTAAACTATTTATCATACTGTTACCAAAAAATATTCAAATTTCAGACAAGCGAATTTACTGATATGATCATAATGGAATGGCAGATTCACAAGTTTTTGCAACCACAGTTCAATGGAATAGACAAAATAATTTCTGATGGAGTGGAATTTCTTGCTGTTAGTTGTAAGGATATGTCATTGGCTAAAGTTTATAAAATGATAGCTGTAAATGATCCTCTTTCAGATTACCCTCATGTAGCAATAGTTACTGAATTTCTTCTTTCACTCCCAGTGCACACTGTTGAGCAAGAAAGAGATTTCAATGAAATGAAATTAACAACAATTCCAGTTTGAAAATCTTCGTGTAAAAAAGGTCAGCGACTTGTTAAACATCTTCACAAATGACCCCCCAGAACAGGAATTTGATTTTCATTCAGCATTTGTTGCTTGATGTGTATCAAAACCAAAAATAATTGTTCAATAATGGTTGATGGTTGTGAGTTGTAACAATAGATTCACCTTTCATTAACTGTGTAGTACACTGTAATAATGTACAGTATCTATGTAAATAAATAAATAATAATGTACAGTGGGTGATTTCAGAAGAAGAAAACATACCTCACTGAGTTTCTTGGTGTTCTTCATTTGAGAGTTCTTGCGTTCATCTGATGTCAGATCAGTTTCAGGTTCTATTATGAGCTCTTCAATGTTCTTTATTTCTCAGATGTGATTTTTGTTACTCCTTTAGCTGCTTGAGTCTTCTTCATTATACTGTATCTTTCTTAAATGAGATTGAACTGCAGCCTACTGCAGCCCTGTTCAAGCCATACTGCCCAGCAACATCAGACATCTTCTGCCCACTCACACTCACTACCTTCGCTATTATACCCTCATCTTTCGAAAATAAAAACCAACACAAAACTTAACAAGTGCCCACCCGACACTCTCACTAATACTATAAAAAAATTGTTTCTATCAGAAAAATAAAAGAGGAATTACAAGAGTTTCAAAGTTTGGAGGAATATCATCCAACAGGGTTAAGCGTCGATGTTGACATCTCCTGCACTCCAAAAGTTTTGAATTGTTGCCCGAAGACAAGGAAAGACCAATCAATATTCATTATTTTACATTGCTTCTTCTTGTGCTTTTCTGTGAGGTGTTCATTGCCCGCACATAAAAATCTTTCGTGAAAGTGTTCGTTATCTGATTTGTTCATTAACTGAACTGTTCATTAACCGATCACCTACTGTAAATCTAAAAAGTACACAACATCAAAGCACAAAACAACACTTGCTTGTATGTGCTGTTCACTTCAAATTTTGTTTTTTTTCCTCACTCTGTCATACATAAGTTTACTTGTTTTATATTGCTAGTGCTCCTGCCTTTTGAACAGTGTTTACCATTTTATGTTCTGATCAGTCATTGAAATTTTGTACTTTGTTTCTCTTCAGGTTTTCAGGTCATGATGCAGGCCACTAGGAATGCCATCAAAAATATCCTTAAATCAAATCTATTCTCTGTGTCTAATCTTTATATACTTGAGAACTCTTGTGTAACTCCAAAATATTGTACAGTACATGTAGAAATGGGCAAACATTTGCAATTTTTCCCTTTTTGAATCTTCTTCGGGTCCAGTTTTTATTGGAAAATTATGAATCCAAAACAAACCTATTAACAAGTTTCAAATGCGTATTCTTTTATAAGATGATTTTGACAATATGCAGCACAACTTGAGTAGGGTAGCTTTACACAGAACTGCTAGGTCTGATAGCAAAATTAAACTTGTACATTCCTCATATCACATTCTCAGGCACTTAAATAACAACATTAAAGTTGATTTTCAATGAGTCCCGGGTCATGTGGGACTCTTGGAAACGAGGTCGCTGACAATCTTGCCAAATTCGCTGCTAAATCTACAGTCACTAGCACTTTCAGTTATATTCCTATTTCCTATATAGACGTGCACATCAAGAAACAAATTTCTATTCACTGGTAAGACAGCTGGGATCACGACACCACGGGTAGACTCACCCACACTTTTATCCCCATGGTTGACAATATTGCCACTCTTCCCTTAGCTCTACCCTCATTCATCTTCTTACAGGTCATGGCAATGTCAAGCAAAATCTGCATAGATTCAATCTCGGAGACAGTCTGTTCTGTGAGCACAGGCTGCATGAGGCACAAACACCAATGCACTTAATTTTCCACTGCAATGGGTACACTAACATTAAGAATAGCTTAACGAGAGTGGCAATTGTGGAAGGATACAACTGGCCATGCACACCACAGCAACTCATCCAGATACGTACAATGTACCATCACTTACTTTCATTCCTATCCCACAACAAGGCTCTTGCAGTTTCTCTCCCCAAGTCACACACAACACATTTCCTTTCTTGCTTACTCTATTTCCAGTTATACTTTTTGTAGTTCTTTAGTGTTGTATCGCTAGTTTCTTTGTTGTCCCTTGGGTTCTGTTTTGTCTTAATTCCATTGCTTCATTTTGTTATCTTTTGTCATCTTATTAAAAAACAAAGATTAAAAATTGGCATCTTGCTCATAGGTCCTTGTCATACATGCTCTTATCTGTCTGAGTTTTCATTATTAGGATTCTTGTTTAATAATAAATTAGTATAATTATGCATATTTTTCTGTCTGGGTGTTTTTCAACAAGGGCATTTTTAAGCACAGGCAATTTTCCACATGCATGTTTTCATATGCACATATATGACAATAGTTTTTCTGCATAGAATATTTGTGAGCTTTCTTCAAGTACACTTTTTTCATAGAACCTTCCATGTCTTACCAAACCACAGATCATTGCTGGCCACCGTAAGTCAGCTTTAGAAACAAATATATGAAACTTAAAACACAATTTTTTAAATTCTGTTTTGTATAGTCAAAACATAAATTAAGTTTAAATTAATTAAAATGTGAATTAATAATTAAATATTAATTTTGAATTTAATTGAATAAACAAATAATTTTAAAAGATCCAGAACAATTTGTTCCTTTGTTAAAATAATAAGATAAGTCAATAAAACTAGAATCTTGAATAAAGTATCTTCTACTAGGAGTCTTATCTATAATGAAAATATTTGTTCTAAAGCACTTATAATCAGCTGAGAAATGATTTCTATTTATTTTAAGAGAATGAAAACATTAATGAATAAAAATTCATTTTGCTTCCTGAATTGAGCATTTTTTCCTAATGGATCTAAATTGAATAATTTCTAATATTACTACATTATTATTATTTACATAAAGTATTTACCTTTTCCCAAAATGCTTCTTCTAGAAGATGGTGTATTGGGAGGAGTATCCATAGGAGTTGCATTTGGCGTTCCCGAATATGGAGTATTACTATTTTGATTACTGTTATGAGAGTACGAAGGCAATCCGCCAAGTAAAGAATTTAATGATTTTTTTAATAGTTCATCTTTGCATTCCATTTCAACATTACATAGAAATGAAACCTAAAAATTATTATATAAAAAATAAAATTAAAAAGATCATTATAAAAAGTTTCTAAACTTTCATAAATCATACCCAGTAGAAGTTTACCTAGGTAGTCCCAATGGCGGCACTTCCGGTCACCATCTTGTTTGTGAACGTGACATCCACAAACAAAATAGTGACCAGCGCAGATACTTACTACACCAGCATTTAAAGAAATAATCTTTCACTCACCGTCGATGTACCTCTAATTCCTTTTCTCTGATTTAGTCAGTAAAAAACATGTATCGGATGATTCTATCGTAACTTTTGTCCTTTTCCATCATATAAACTTTTCCCGCATTCTTAACACACGTCCACATTCTTCCTCTTATGATTTTCGGATTTATTTAGCACTTATATTCAGGACGTAAGGTACAATATCCGACTCTTTTCAAACTAAAACATGTCTTGCTCCTTACTCATAAGCTGAACAAACAGGTCAAACCTTTCTCCTAGATTTTCTCATTTTGCTCACCACAACCTTTCCAGATCCTTCCAATTTTCATTCCAGTAAAATTAGATAATGAAACAATCATAATGTGTCGTATGAAATTCGCTCATTCAACAGCTGTTTGACTACTCACACCTACAGCCAAACAGTTGACACTCAACATGCATTCTGTGCAAATTAAATGTCAAATAAACAAAAAAGTAGTTCCCAAGAAATATTCCCAAATGTAAGTTGAAAAATTACTTCAAATGAAAAACTGTTCATCTTGCATTTGTGAAACCTAAAAGAAACAGAATCACGATCCTTTCAATAATTTAATTTACGACAATCTTCACATTTTGAACAAACTGCATCTGCAGGTTGAATACCAAACTTTATAGCAAACATACCAACTGATGTATTTCTCTTGTCACAATTAAATTCCAAATATTCAGATACTATAAATGAAAAAAATCCCTTGAAGCACACTTTTGCCAAAAAAATTGTTGATGTTTTCCAAGCTCAGCCATTACGACAATAAATGACAAAATATGAATTACAAACTTTGAAAAAAATTATTCACACAACAATACATAACTTTTTGAACCTGAAAATTTAAACTAACAGTTATAAAATGTTAGGAAATTATTTTATACTGAAATGACGTTAGAAAACTAACTAAAGACAGCGACACCTAGATTAACTTTCAAAACACACATGTTGTTGAGATTCTGGAAGTGCCACAATTGGGACTACCTAAGTAAACTTCAACCTCATACCCAGTAAATATTAAAATCTTTCATAATGAGAAAAACCACTGTAAAATTCTTGCAATATTCAATTTAATGGAAGTAATGTTTGATCATATTTTAATGTTTACCGTCGAGTAACACTTCAGAATAAATACTTAGAAATACATTCTACTTATTTCTATGAGGCTGAGAATAAGTCCTGGAACTCCACTGCTAAATTAGTTGCAATTTTGCATTTTTGATCAAAAAGAATCTTAAGATAAACATGACAAAATGATTAATCAAACTTAACATATTGAGTGCCATGTGATATCCCAGTGTGTCTCACTGAACTTTCCATAATTAACCATGTGTACCTCCAGCATGTCACTCTACTATTTAGTTTATATTACAGTTTTCCTCATCAGCAAAATAGTGCACATTGTTTTAATGGATGTACAGTATGTAGCACCACAGGAACATCTGATTTTTACCAGCATGAAAAAATTTTAGGTTATCTTTTAATTTGAATGAAAGAAGGAATAATAGAGATTTTTTTTTTTTATTTTGAAAATATAGAAAAATTGTTAAATCAACTTCCTATTAAAGCATCACAAAGTCTGGATTTCCTTTACACTGATAAAACATTTCAGATGCAGTTTGACATCTACAGGTCATTTAGACAGCTCTTACTAATCTTATATAATTGAGATGGGTTGATAATAATAATGATGATGATAATGTGGGAATTCGAGTTAATTAGAAATATTATTGTTAAACTTCAACAAATTCTTATCAACAGATGAGTCAACCAGGAACATCCTTGTCAAAGGAAGCGAGAGAAACTTTCATTTTCTTGTTGTCAAAGTAATTTCTTAATTTTTGTAAATGAGAGACAGAAGAAATATTATATTCGATGTTAAGAGGTTGTATCACTTAATTTAAGGTCAGAAATCGACTGGAAAAGGTCCTAAAAACCTCCAAATATATCAATTTGTAAAAGGGGAAGAAGTTTCACCCCTTTCCGATTCAACAGAAACCAACTTACTTTCTGTGGAGAGTTTATTTCCTAATATATTCCCTCAACACACCGGATTGTTAAAAAACAGTACTCACAACAAAACCAATAACTGGTGCAAAAAATTTCCAAAAATTAAACGTTTGACTCCCTTTCTGGGATCTTCGTCAGGATTATTTATGTTTTCCATTGAAACCGGATTCAAAGGTGTTTTTAAAACTACAGTGTGCTTCGCTTCCAAATAATTTGTAAAACGGAAGCAATTCACGAGCCGTTATGAAAAATATAAATCGGCCGATGGGGTCACATCGAGTGTATGTTGGTATTGTTGTAGGCTTTCTGTAGACTTGCGTCTGTACTGCGTTATATTTAATTTCCATGTCTATGTCTAAGAAGTGTACTCTTTCCTTACTTTGTTGTTCCAGTTCTACCACCAGGCCGTAAGGATTATTATTCATTGCTTCCTCAAATTGTTTTAGATCTTGTTCGGTCTTCCAAAGGATGATGATATCGTCTATATATCTTTCGTACAGTAGTATGTTTGGTAGAAATGACAAAAGGGTCTTGCTTTCTAATGTCCTGATAACCATTTCACATAAATCTCTGGACATTGGGCTTCCTATGAGTACACCCCTTTCTTGTGTGTATACTGTGCCCCTAATTGGAATACTGAATTATAGTAAGCTAGATGTGCCAACTCAGCGGCAGTATATGCACAAATAAGGGGTGTACCCATGGGAAGCCCAATGTCCGGAGATTTATGCGAAATGGTTATCAGGACATTAGAAAGCAAGGCCCTTTTGTCATTTCTACCGAACATCCTACTATACGGAAGATATATAGACGATATCATCATCCTTTGGAAGACCGAACAAGATCTAAAACAATTTGAGGAAGCAATGAATAATAATCCTTATGGCCTGGTGGTAGAACTGGAACAACAAAGTAAGGAAAGAGTACACTTCTTAGACGTAGACATGGAGATTAAATATAATGCAGTACAGACGCAAGTCTACAGAAAGCTTACAACAATACCAACATACATTCCAATGGATTCCTGCAACCCGTTCCAATATAAAGTAGCCACAATTGGAGCGTTAATACATAGAGCGTACACCCATTCTTCAAGAGCCCAGTATCTACATAAGGAATTATCCTACATTAAAAGCATAGCAAAACAGCACGGATATGGCAGCATCATAAATGGGCTATGTAACAGATACAGTCGGCAACAAAACACTATGGAAGTTGAGGAAGAACCTAAGAGGAATAGCAATGAGGAAACCACTGAGAGAATCTCGATATCGTATAACCCGCAGCTAAAAGAAGTATACAACACAGTGGCTAAGAAAAAAGGATTAAAGATTATATACAGAAGAAACCCTTCCATATATGATATATTAAGGAACGGGAAAGACATCTCTGACCCGAATAGACTCCCAGGTGTATACAGCAGGGGTGGCCAACAAGTCGATCGCGATCGACCGGTCGATCGCCAAGACAAAATTTTGGTCGATCGCTAGCGATGTCTTCTTAACTTAATGTATTATATTTGTAAGCGAACACAACTGTATGCATGCAGTTATGACTCGACTCATAAGCAGTGAGTGCACTTCGTACTGAAACAGTGTATAAACATAGTATGTATTTCACACTTCTCCCTCCCCACTTAGACTATGCCTATGACAACAAGTTGATCGCGACACATTTTTACGATAAAAAGTAGATCTTATGTGCACAAAAGTTGGCCACCCCTGGTATACAGCATTCCTTTGAAAGACGAAGGATGGGATAGGAATTTACTTTACATCAGTTCCACCAAGCGGCAATTAAATATTAGAATAAAAGAGCACAAGTCTGACATTGCACATAACAAGTATACAACAGCTTTGTCCACATATGCCACGAACCCGGAAGTAATACCATTTTTTGAAGAAACGCAAATTATACAAACCACCCAAATCAAGAGCATTTGAGAATATTAGAAGCGATCGAGATTTATAAGGCAGATCGCGATGCAGAATGCATTAATTTTAAAGAAGAAAAAACCTCTCCACAGCATGGCAGTGCTTATTGGAGGACGAATCGGGAATGACGCAATAATAGACTCATAAGTAAAAGTTATTTTATGACGACGTGCACTCGATGCGACCCCATCGGCCGATTATATTTTTCATAACGGCTCATGAATTGCTTCCTTTTTACAAATTATTTGGAAGCGAAGCACACTGTAGTTTTAAAAAAACCTTCGAATCCAGTTTCAACAGAAAACATAAATAAGCCTGACGAAGATCCCAGAAGGGGAGTCGAAAACATTAGATTTTTGAAAATTTTTCGCACTGGTTATTGGTTTTGTTGTGAGTACAGTTTATTTCCCCTTTCATCACCAAGTCAAACATCATTCACCCTCATTGACGTATTGTAAATACTGCATTTTAATTGGTGGAGATCTCAAGAAATTAAGGTCTATAAAAAGGGATGTTTTCCGCTTAAATTGCACAGTTCATCAGAGGTATAATCAGAACCTGAACCGGCCATACAAACTAGAAGGTGCAGTCCTGAGGAAAGGAAAAGCCATACTGAAATTTGGTGCAGTCCACAAGAAGGAAAGCCATACTGAATAAATCAGCACAGTTTCCAAAGTCTATATCGAAGACCAGACGAGCCATACAAGAAGATGTAGTCCATGGAAGGATAGAAGCCATTCTTATGCGTAGATAGACAGTGAGCCATATTTAGTTAGGTAGATTGTTGGAAGATTTATCCATAACCGAACTGACCACATAATAGAAGATACAACTGATCTAAATTTATCATACTATCTTACTAAGGAAGAAACCCTTGAAGTATTGTAATTGTTAGATGGTTGTAAACTCTCTCTCCGTGCATTTAGTGTTAAATATAGCACGAATAAGTTAATTATAGATCGTTCATATTTAGTTAATTTTCTATGCATTTTATTATCATATTTTATTTGGAATTCATTTGTTTATTTTACTATATATATCTTGTAATTATTCTAGTTTAAGTCTCAATAAATATAATCTTTGTTTTATTTAGAAACTGGACTTAGAATAATTCGTTTATCGCTCGGGTCATTCCGCAAGTTGATTACTCACACATGGTTATCCGTGTTCTAAAACTGATAACCTGATGTCAGGATCCTGATGTTAAGGAGAACGTTGATTTTGCGATCATTGATCTCCGATCTTTTATCTTAAAGTCCCTCCTACCACTTCGGAACTGCAAGGTAACCATCTCCTAAATTGGGTATGACAAACCGGAGAACTGTTCTTATGAACAAGTTCGATTAAGTGTGTAAAAGTAATTCACATACTATTTCACACCCTCGTTTATGCCCTCACAATAATAATAAGCACAGAGCCCAATCGTTTAGGAGTTCAAACTTGAAATTTGGTACACAGTTAAAGTACATCACGAGAATGTAAACTAAAAAGGAATTTTTTGAAATTTTCCCATAGGGGAGAGGGAAAGGATTAAGGCTTATCCTAAAAAACTCAGCTTCTACTGTACTATTTTAAGCTTCTACATTCATGGAACACTGGGGATGTAAACCACACGTACCTGAGCCAATTACCAGTGTTGGAAAAAACAAAAAATAACATTGTTAACCTTTTCAAACTTTGGAAGTTCTTCTTCAGATGATAAAAGAGACAGAACACAGATCCAAAAAAATAGAACAATTATTTTTAAACAAAAATCTAACACTTTACATCTAAGTCGTTTGATCGGACATGCGCATTCGGTACGGGTAGATGATGATTAAAAGGTCCATGTCGATGACGGCTTGCCAGGCGACGAACAAATTGAGCTCTTCTTTATAATTTATGCAGGTGGTGGCGCGGCTAGATCTAATTGTAAATGGAGATAGCCTCCAATCACCTCAGGTGTTCAGGGTGAGGCAAGGTGATGATGAGCCTCACTTAATTGAGGGCCGCCTCGATGTCAGGATCAGCCATGTAAATTGCAAGAGCCGTAGAGTTCCTTCCATGTAGAATATCTGCATTGTGCTCACATATTCTGATTCCCAATGATCGTTTGGTTGAACCGATATAAACAAGGTTCCTGTCACACCTGTGATTCTTAAGAGGTATAGAGTAAATGCCCGGAAGTCTGTTGGGATCAGGGGAATCCTTCCTGTTACGGAGAATGTCCAAGATGGTAGGACATCATCTGTATGTGATCTTAACACGGCGTTTGTTGGCGATCCCCTTATATAATGAAGCCATGTACGGATTATACATGATGGGGATCTGTGTATCATCTTCCGGTAAATTGTCGTGACGTGAGCAGATGGTGGATACACGTGTTGAGCGATGGTGACGATTAATCAATCTATTGATTAACTTGTGGTACTCGTGGATGGTTGCTAGGTGTTTGATATGTTCTAATTTGGTGTCAAGTGCTGCTAGAGTGAACAAATGCAAAAACGCCCTCTTAATTAACGTGTTGAATGCAGCAGTCTTGTATTGAAAAGGGTCACATATGACCCAACTGGGATAAAAAGGGAGGTCGTACCTGGTTTATGGTAGACTGAAGTGTGTATAGACAATCCTTCGATGTTGATGTTTAGATCCAAGAAGTGCACCTCCGTATTGTTAGCCTGCTCTAATTCGGTGGCAAGTGCTGCTGGAGCAGCACTTGCCACCGAATTAGAACATATCAAACACCTAGCAAGCATCCACGGGTACCACAAGCTAATCAATAGATTGATTAATCGTCACCATCGCTCTGCATGTGTATCCACCATTCGCTCACATCACGACAATCCACCGGAAGATGAGACACAGATCCCCATCACGTATAATCCGTACATGGCTTTGTTATATAAGGAAATCACCAACAAACGCCGTGTTAAAATCACATACAGATGATGTCCTACCATCTTGAACATCCTCCGCAATTTACACGGCCGATCCTGACATCGAAGCGGCCCTCAACCAACCGAAGCTCATCATCACCTCGCCTCACCCTGAACACCTAAGGTGGTTGGAAGCTATCTCCATTTACAATTAGATCTAGCCGTGCCACCACCTGCATAAATTATAAAGAAGAGCTCAATTTGTTCGTCGCCTGGCAGGCCCTCATCGACACGGACCTTTAATCATCATTTACCCACACCGAATGCGCATGTCCGATCAAACGACTTTAATGTGAAGTGTTCAATTTTTGTTTAAAAATAATTGTTCTATTTTTTGGATCTGCGTTCCGTCGCTTTTGTTGTCTGAAGAAGAACTTCCAAAGTTTGAAAACGTTAGCGATGTATTTTTTCGTTTTTTTCCAACACCAGTAATTGGTTCAGGTATGTGTGGTGTACTATTTTAAATGCAATTTTTTATTTTTAACTGTGTTTTAGTAGGATATGCCATGAGGATGCACCCTAATAGGAAATTTTTGGAAATCGCCCATGGGGAAGAGGTAGAGGGTTAAGGATTACCTAGAAGAAGTCTGCTTCTATTGTACTATTTTAGATTCAGATTTTTGCATTTATGACTGCATTTTAGTAGGGTATCCCATGAGAATGCACATTAAGAAAAGATTTTTGGAAATTCCACTTCCCAGGGGAAGAGGAGAAGAGAATTACTTTTAGATAGTATAAAGTGTAAATAATAAAGAAGGAAAGTAAATAGTGGAATAACATATAGTATAAATTTTGGAAATTAATAAATACAATCACCACAATACTGCTGGTGTAAAGATTCAATAAAATAAATACGTAATTACTGAAAAACCAGCAAAAATTCACTTCGAAATGAATGTTCTCTACCGTCTTAAATAGTCATCATCAGGTTCAATTTCAAAAATTTGAAAAACACATCTTGAAGTTATGCTCATGCCCGAAGTAGCGTGCTAACAAATTAGTCATGTAACTGGTTTCCTGTTTTAAGAAATTTCGATGTATATATAAAATCCACAGTCAAACTTGACGTAGATCAATTATACGTCAAAATACACCCTCCATGCAGTCGCCAACAAGACCGTTTCTTTGAAATTGATGGCTGTTACCTTCTTGAACACTTTAAATATCTCCAGCTGTTCTAGATATTTTAGGCTGGCGTGGTGCTCACACCGTTGTATTAAGCATGCATTTTCAAAGTCCACCTTGACATCATCATCAAGGGCAAAAGAAGCCAAAGCAGTAGTGAAAAGGCATTTTTGAATGGAGTATTTGTGCTCCTTGATCCTTGTTTTTAGGCAGTGTGTGGTAGCACCAATATATTCACCTGGACGGTTCACCCTATGATCATAAATAGAGATAGAATATATTCCTGGAATACTATTTCGATCAAATCTGTCCTTATCATTTCTTAAACAAGAGAAAATAGTCGACGATCTCCTGTAAGCAATTCTTTTACTTGTATAGCAGGCTATTTGTTTGTAGGTGTTGGTAAAGATCTTGTTGTAAGTAATAGGAAGAAAGGACAGGTTTTCCAGAAGTGCCGCATTCGTAGGTTGTTCCTGATGTGCTACCAGTTCATTAATTAGGCGCGTAGGGTAACCATGCTGCCTAGCTACACTTGAAATATATTCCAGTTCAATTCTCCTATCCTCAGCCATCAAACAATGGGTGTAAGCCCTTCTTACTAGAGTCTTAAAAGCAGAGATCTTGTAACTAAAAGGATCATGCGATTTCCCTCTGTGAAAAGTGAAGCCATACAAGTTCTTACGGAATACCTTAGTTCTTAACAGACCCTGTTGTAACTCAATGTCGAAAAAATGCACATTGGAGGAGCTCTGTTGTTCTGCCTGCAATGAGAGGCCATAAGCGTTATCATTAAAAACTTTGATGAATGCTGCCAAGTCCGGTTTCTTCCTCCAAATAATCAACACATCATTGATGTATCTAGCATACAACCTAATGTCATCACTTATGCTAGGTAAGACATGTCATTCCAGGCACCTGACTACCAATTCACACAGGGTTCCTGATATGGGACTACCCCTTTAGACTGCAGGAAAGTATCTTCTTCAAATATGAAAAAAGATGAGTGACACATAAGATGTGCCAATTCCAAGATGTTGGAAATATGTCTAGAAGAGTCGTTGATGTTTTGAATGAGGAAGTCCCTTAATTCACAAAAGCACAGTTCAATGCAAATGGAAGGGGACATGAACTCAAAATCACATACCGTAAAGTAGATGCCATCCAAGCTGCCAAGGGTATTCAATCTGTGAATCAACTCCACCGGATTAGAAACAGTGTAAAGATATTCCTCCACGTTGTTGGTTATAAAAGAGTTAAGCATGTGCTCCATAAGAATAGCTGGAAATCTCAATTTGTCAACGACCGGGCACAATTGTTTACCAGTTTTATGTAGTTTGGCGAAAGCAAATAAGCATGGGGAAATTGGTGCTGAGACAGTTGCCTTAGTCACTTTGAGTATTCTCTGTAGATTTAATTCTTTTCTATTCTCTGACTATTCTCTGTATTCTCTGTAGCCTCTGTAGATTTAATTCTTTTATGTCATTAAAATAAAACTTTTATTTCTTCACATTTATTTTCATGTATTTTACGTACTATGTCATCACAAGTAAATATGCGTAAGATGTTACTGCACATAGACAAAAAGGACAATCTAATATGCAAATACAGTAGCATAATCCCAACATTTTATTTCTTGAATTGTTAATATTGTAGACAATTTCCTCTTCTGCTTATGTTTGCTATGCTTCAAATGTCACAATATCACTATATATGAAAATAAATACAGAGAAACTTTTAGAAATAATAATAGTAATGAGCAATTATTTATTGTGGCAGTGTCACAATGCCAGACTGCAATTTTTAATCATATTTTTCATTTATTTAATTTCAAATATATGCTCTCAGCCTCAAATTAGTAGTGTCTTGCCTCGGTATGACATACTTTTCCTGTTAACAATAGAGTCATGCAGGTCATCTATACAATTCCTTTTGGGAGAACAATTTTTTAATTGAAATAAAGTGACTAATGGTTTGCATCAGAAGTTCTTGTATTAATTGGGGCTTGCTTCTTGAAACCTTTCGAAATTGGTCTCAGCTTTCACGTGACTAAGTCAGTTCTTGAGATTAAGGAAGGACAGACAGCTGACAGACAATAGACAACAGTAGGAATTTATAAGTCTACAATTTTGGAAAATTTTATGAGACTCTCCACAAGTCCAAACCCTTACTGAAATTCACATTAAAATCATTTTTTAAGAATAAAAATAGACGCTATAAATAATTTTTTTGTATGAAAATGAAATGTGAAGTTATAAACATGTATAAAAATGTAAGTTTTAAGATTGATCATCTCTGGTTGGGGAATCAATTAAACATCAATTTTGATCTCTCCCACAATAAACTAATAGCTCATTTCACTTAGTAATGAGTGATCAAGCTCCTAGAAAGTGAGAACAAAGAAAAGTGGCCAACAGGAATGGGCGATCGAGGATAAAAATTAATAAAAACCCAGAAATTCAAGGACACAACAGTTTCTTCTCCCATAACTTCCAAATGTTAGACCAATTGTTGTGTGTGTGTGTGTGTCTCATGCCCATCTTCATCTCTGTCTCCCATCCTCGGATCGACATCTTCCCATCACTGGATGTCAACCACATCATGCCAGAGTCAAGGGAACTGTCACTCACAAACCAGGGACACTCCTTCATTTGAGACTATCTTGAAAAGGAGAGGCCACTGCTGACTTAGAACTTCCATGATTGTGGAAATCTGGTAAGCTTCTTTCATGTCTTGTAACTGCAATTGGTACCAAGACAGACTCTACATCTGTCTTGGTACCAACTGCACCCACATGAGACCCTCTTATCATTCCTGACCACATCCTCATCAGAGACCTTACAACTGCAACCCAATAGTAATGTAGTAAAATAATAATGTTACACATAAAAACTAAACTAAAATTTCAAAAGGTTCAAACCTACATTGTCTTACTTCAGTGCCTAGCATCTTATTCACTCAGCTATCACCACTCTTGGACATGAAACTTCCAAAGATTTATAAACTAAACACAATTTTCAGATGCCAATTTTTTGGAATGACTTGAGAAGTGCGAGCCCACGGATTTTTAAGGGGATTGAAAGAAAATTAATGTTAACAGTTTTCTCCAAAATGTAAATATCCCCAATAGAAAAATCACTCCTCATGGAGAATGAGCTGGATGTCGCCACTAAAGTCAACAATCCAATGTGAAAGTTAGCACGTTGTTACAAAACAACCCAGCAAAAATGCAAGTCATCAAGCACCTGTGACTTTAAATAAAAACATCGGACAATCATGTGACGCATTTCTCACGCTAAGTGTATAAAAGTGCAAGCCACCAGAAGCTCGGGAGTTCACACCTGAAAGTTATAATTGTGAATGTGCCATTTTCGTCTCCCGAAATTCCAGTGACCCAGCAAAAGGAGAAGACCCGGTAGGAAGACATAGCAATGCCAGAACTTCCATACAGTATTGCCGCATACAGCTCATGACAGCAAACTCACTCACTCTCTCTCGAAAAATAGGCCTAGCTGGTAGATAGTACCCTTGTAAAATATTAGACTATATAATCGCAATTTGACTGCCGCATGTAACTTGTCTACGTATCAAACTTTGTGTAACAACCTGTATCTCATAGTTAGTAATATAATAAATGCTTTGTTTATTTGTTAAACCTGTCTCCTGTCACTCCAAGCCAACCCCCTCGCCACTTGATAAAAAGCCATCCGAAATGACAAGCGAGTGTCTTTGCACACTGTTGCCGAGTAAATGGTTCCTAGAGACATTCCTGGAGCCCACAATTTCTCACAAGAAGCGAGTCCTGTTATTTGGACAAAGAGCTGTGTGTTTAAGGATATGTGCTAACCAACAAAATTCCATTCAAATCAGAGACCCAAACGTCTGATCCTATCCTTTTAACTGACAGTTTAACATGTTACTTTTGCTTTCCAGACACTAAACTGATAAGGCTACCGGCATCTGCATTAATTAGTAACTAAAACTGGTGGAAATAAATCTGAAGTGGCAAAAAAATTAAAAACTGCGAAATGGTGGCAATAGTTTTAAATTTTCCAGTGACCCCTGCTTCAGAATATTTTAGGATTGCATCATTGCAGCCATTGTCACTATGAGGCAGGATATGCTGCAGTATACATAACAGGAAATTGCCTACCACCTTGATATTTTCTGTGACTGCTGAAGTACACTGACTGCTAAAGCAAACACAGAGATGTGATTTTTCAATGAGATTTACTGAGATTTTCTCTTGTATAAAATCATTGGTAAACTTTTATATCTTTGATCATTAATTCTTTATAGTTAAATCAAATTTGGAACTTTTGAGCAGAACATCTTGTATTGTAAAAAATAAATCTTTTATTCTCAGTCTTTCTTTCATTAAATAAAAATAATAATAAAACAAAATCTAACAAGACAAGAAGAAATTTATATTGTTAATATTCAATACTCTTATCCAATAATTAAACTTAATACTTCAACTGATTAAAAACTGAAAGTTTGTTTGGTTATTAAGAAATTATCAACATAACTGTATTTTATCTAAATGAAAAATCTTTCATTTATCATCAATCGAATTTATAACAAAGTAAAAATATAAAAATTAACATAAAATATTATGTTTTTAAATATTAATATATACTAAATTAACGTACCAAATTTAACAATTCGGATTCGGTCATTAATATGGCAGAACGATTCAATTCCTGTAGTTCAGATATAAATTCACTTGGAGAATCGTTTGTGCTTCCCTCCAGTATCAGGTCAAGAAGCGAGGACATACAATTCTGTAAAAAAAATTGTTCTATCTGAATGATAAAAACAATTTAAAAACACATGTATTAAAGAAAAGATACTTAATTATGTTAATATATAATTGTCAACATTTATCCTAAAAATGTTTTTTGATGTTGAAGTTTTAATTATCAATTATCAAGCTCATTTCAACATTGCAATTAAAACCACTGCAGTTTTAATTGCAATTCAAGTTCATTTCTCCAGTGTGTGATTATAAAATATTTATGTATCAGTGATTACTAAAACTAAAAAAATATGTAACTTTGATATGATAATTTTATATTATAAATCATACATTTGGTATTAAAATCATCATACGTCATGTCATTCACAGATGTCGATTGGAGATTTAAAGAAAACAAATTTGGTTTGTTTAATCTGTTTGTGGTAAAATTTTTGTATTAAAATCATCACACATTTAATACAAAAATTTTACCACAAACAGATGAAACAAACCAAATTTGTTTTCTTTAAATCTATAATCAACATCTGTGCATAGATCTCAAATAAACAATCCATGTAAATTAAGGAAGATAAATATTGCATGAAAGTTGAGGAAAAAAATTGTTTCTAGATCTTCAAGTGTTATAAGTAAATAAATAATTTAAAACAATACAACATGTTAAATACTTCAAAATTAAATGATTTAAATAAAAAGAAAAAAGACTTCAAAAATACAATACAGAATAACTATTCTTAATCAACAAATAAATAAAAATTTTCAAATCAAAGTAATATTTTAACTGTCACATCACTTGCATGTTTGGAAAAGTACCTTGATGAAGGTGCCCAAGACAAGACAAATAAATTAACTTTTATTACTCTGATGGTTACATCACCATTGTCTCTCTTTACTCATCACTTTACTCATCACTGTGCCTTGACTAGTTCTATTTTACAGGCCCAATGCTGCATTTGAATAAAATGCTTTATATAATGTCAACATTTTTGTTAATTATCCATATTTTAACATCTATTTATTTAAGTTTAAGCTAGTTATTACAGTAAAACCTCAGTTATACGTTTTTGAAGGGTTTGTCCAAAAAAACAAATCATATGGCAAATCCACAATCAAGAGCTGACCTTGTCATCCACATAACAAATCAACTAAATGTTAATTTTAAATGTCTCCAAATACAGTATTAAGTATAATTGTAATTTAGGAAAAATCATAATATTGGAAAAATTTAATACAGTAAATAAAATTGTTTCCTTTTCATTTATTCAAGTATTTCAGCTATAAATATATATCTAATAAAAACTATTGAAGTAAATGACAAATAAAATTTATTTATTTACTGTATTTACTTCTTTATATAAATGTACTGTAGAGCACCAAAATGGTCAATGATTATACCCACAGAACAACAAATTGCAGCATCCCAAATAAAACAAAACCAAAACCAAAAAAAAAAGGTAGAATTATAAAATGTATAGTAAAACTTCAATAAAATACAAAAATTGCAATAAATTATTTTTAAAAAATCAGCAAGTCAAGTTTGACAACATTTAATATATGAAATACACAAAAAACTATAGTTCCAAATTGCTTATACATTTTTTTCCTCATTCACATTATTGCTTAATACACAGTGTCTGACAATGGTTAAGAGTCCATTTACGCACAACAGTGACGTGCCAGCACAGTGACTGTTTGGTGACAGTGACGAGTATTTACACACGACGGTGACGTGACCATGCTGTCGGTGAGGGGTCGTGGACAATTCTGAGGATAAATTGGCTACGATAACTATGTTTGGACGAAGAAGAAAAAGAAATGCAATTAAGAAAGTGCCGCAAGTGGGTACATCAAGCATGGACAAAAAATATCAACAGAATAGGAGTTTCGTACTCTTTACAAAAAATCGAGATGACAGAATCTATATTTTTTGAATATTTTCAAATGTCCCAACATGCATTTCATATTTTATTAAAAACAGAAAATATTCATTTTGTACCCAATGTCCATATATTTCAAATGAGATAAATCAAATAGAACAGGGTGTTGACGCACAATTTCAATTAATATCTCTTCGGGACCAAAAGATACAGTGTCACGCAGGAAGGTTTGGAAACCACGGGATAGATCGACATAACAACATTCCGTGATCACGATATTCCTTACACTCAAACCATCTAAACTTTTTCCTGTAGAATCACTTAAAAGCATCAGTGTATAATGCACATCCAGCAGCACTGCATGATGTTGAAAAACTGGAGAGATGAGTACGAGAGGACTGTGAAACAGTGACAATTGGAATGAACCATGCTATCACCTACATCTATAATTTTGTATTGTCACCAAAGGCAGTCATTTTGAAAATGTTCTTTAACAAAATAAAACTTACTTTTGGTATCAATTTCCAAAATGATTTTTGTTATCTATCCTTTACAGTCAGAAATTATTTGTATATTATGCTAAATTACCTTAAATTGATTATCTAGTTATTTCAGCAGCAAAAGAAATATGCACCACATGCATATGCTTCTGCTATTCTGGAAAGATGTCTCTTGCTACTGAATGGATGTTTAAATAGACAAACTGTATATTCTGTATATGTAAAGTCTGTTATGTAAAGTAATATTTGTTAATTATAAATACAGTGGGTGATCAGTTAACGAACATAATCTGTTCCAAGACTTTGTTCGCTATCCGAATTGTTCGTTAACCGATTATCGATTTACCATAAGTTTTAATAGGAACTTAATTAATTTGTTCTGGAGACCCCAAAAAAATAAAAAATATATACTTTCGTACTACGTTTATTTATATGTAATAACTAGCTGTTAGCCACGGCTTCACCTGCTCAGATTTTGATAGAAATAACCCCCCAGTATTTTACTAAGGTTCTCAATTATTAGTTGTTACTAATTTGGTAAAATTACTGATTTTTGTTTGTTTCAAACTATGGACTGCTAATGCACCTAAATTCAAGTTTCAAGCATTATGGGATTTTCAGATACGATAAATCTGAGTTTAATTTTTTTTTTTCAAAACGTAAATGACGTTATCTGAAACTCCCTAAATTTAAATAAATAATAAAATGTAAAAATATGGAGCACTCACAAAGATAAAACCTTTGTCGTTGCACACCATCAGTAGTCCGTCGGAAATTACAAAAATTACAGAGATGACCTTCCCTTTTAAGCAACTGCCTCCACAACAAACATGCAAAAATGGTAAAACGTCCTCTGGCGCTTTGCCACATTCACAATAATATATTTTTTTTTTAAATTAACAAAGTAAAATTGTGGCTGACGTTATTTCAGACACCATAGTAATTATTTAATTTATAACAATTTAAATATATAAAATTCTCACACGCGCGGCAATCAAATGCAGGTCGTATCAATTTATACTAACTTGTAACTATCTTACAATTAAGGAAAATGGAAAAAAAGCAAAAGGGATAGGAAAGGAATAGAAATACCCGGGGTTTTTCGTAGCGACGTGCTCTTGGATAGGACGCCATTTCAAAACTCTCCTTTATCCGTGACCCTCTTCTTGTCGTAAACCTTTCGTCTATTCCTGACTTCATCGTTTGTCCTCAAGGATTTTTGTCCATAGTCTGTTTTTTCTTTCTAACTTCTTCGGCACCTCTCAGTCTCGGATCGTCTTTCTCGAGGTCTGGAGCACTCTTTTTCCCTCCCTACTTCTTCGAGGTTTTCACCAAAAGTGACTCTTTCTCTGTCCATTTGGCCCCAGGGCCCCAAGGCCCCATACCGTCTTTTGTTCTACTTATTTTTGTGGAAAAGATAATCCTACTCAAGGGAAAAAGGGTTAGACGGCCACATTATAATCTAACAAATATGTAATAACAAATTCAAATTTAAACGGTTCGAACATTTGGTTAAAAAACTGTAATAGGTAAATATTGTACTTTTGGAAATTAAGTTATTACCATCAGAAAAATTCACATCTGAAATAGTACAGTAGAAGCAGTTCTTCTGGTTAAACCTTAAGGCTTTCCCTCTCCCCCATGGGGAATTTCGAAAAATCCCTTCTTAGTGTGCATTTCCATGACGTGACGTCCCGACTGTGTACCAAATTTCACCTCTAGGTTCAGCGGTTTGCTCTGGGCGATGATGAATCAATCAGTCAGTCAGGACAAGTAGTTTTATATATATAGATAAAAATACATATATACACAGTCTTGCATTTTCATTAGTCATGTTTTTTCTATTTGAGGGGGTTAAAGAATCTGTCTAATGTCGATTGCTTTTCTCTCTTCTTCAGGTTTTTTCAGAAGTAATTAATAGCATTGTAATTGTAGAAATTCCCAAGCCTCAACCTGGTTTGGATGCTATTTTAAGACCGTTGTTCTGACATTCTCCTACTTCTTCAAATGATGTTTAATAGCAGATATCGGCATTAATCCTCTTTTTCAGAAAAAAAACATATTCTCGCCGAGTTTCTTGGTGTTCTTCATTCGAGAGTTCTTGGCATTCTTCTGTCATCAGATCCATTTCAGGTTCCATTATGAGCTCTTCAATGTTCTGTATTTCTCAGATGTGATTTTTGTTATTCCTTTAGCTGCTTGAGGCTTCTTGATTATACTGTATCTTCCTTAGATAAGATTGAACTGCAGCCTACTGTAAACCTGTTCAAGCCATACTGCCCAGCAACATTAGGCATCTTCTGCCCACTCTTTACCTTTGCTATTAAATTCTCACCTTTCGAAAAGCAAAGCCCACGCAAAACTTAACAAGTGCCCGCACAACAGTCTTGCAAATACTATAAAAATATTGTCTGTGTTAGAAAAATCAAAAGCTGGAATTTCAAGGGAGAGTTTCAAAGTTTGGAGGAATACTATCTGATCAGTATATACCGAGTTGAGCATCGATATCAGTATCGACGTTTCCCACACTCCGAAAAGTTTCGAATTGTTGCCGAAAGACAAGGGAAGACCAATAGGTATTCATTATTTTATGTCGCTTCTTCTTGTGTTTGTTCTGTGAGGTGTTCGTTATCCGAACCCACTGTATATGCTTTCTGTCCTATTTTATAATTAATATTCTTAATAGCCACTTTTGAATTTGCTATCACTTGATAAAACTTACTAGACCACAGTTCTCAAACGAAAACTGAAAAGTGTGGTCTAGTATAGTGGTTCACAACCTATTTTCATTTTCAACCCCCCATTTTGTGTAGAAGTTTGTTGCAATCCCTGGATAGACAGTAGACATTTTAAATTGTCAACATAGTTAAAGTAAAATTTTTCTGGGATTTGCGCTTATATTTCTGCCTTATTAGAGGTCTGAATAAAACACATGATTTTACAAAACAATCGTTTTATTTATGCATATAGGTATAAATATTTATTTAATAAAAAATACTTTTGAAAAACTTTACATCATTAAAATTTAATGTGAGATTTGTGCTTGCAAAGAGCTCATGACTGCTTTATGTTTGGATCTGCATTGGAAATTGCAAGTTGTAAGTCATCCTCTGGATCCAATCAAGATCAATGTTTTGTTTAAAAATGACAAATTTTGAAAAGCCAGTTTCACGTAAGTAGGTCGATGGAAACTAAATCAGAATATTGATTACCTTTTTTTCAAATTGGCATATTCCTTTCCAATCGATAACCAAAATCTTTTGCAAATCAGAGACTTAAATTGAATGCACAGTGTTTCGTCACATGAAACATTGATTAACTGTTCTTTTTCATTTAAAGGGATATTGAAATTTAAAATATCGAACAAAACCTAATTCATTATCTGGAAATTTTTCGAATCTTTTTGAAAAGTTTTCCTCCAATTTTATCATATGACGGGAAATGATGTTTTTAAATGACAAGGAATCATTATTATTTTCTTTGGTAAATTCTGAAAAGCATGGAAACATGTCTGTGTTGTTTCTGTTCAATTCTCCTTGCCAAAGTATGGGCTTATTCTTAAGAGCTTCAATTTTACTGCTCAATGTTAATTACAGTAACAACATCCTGTATATCTTGTGCAATTCTTCATCAATGCCTTTTTCACCAAGAGCTTGTCTGTGTATGATGCAATGGTGGAATACTATATGGGGAGCAATTTTCATTATTAACCCTCTTAGTCCTTTATTACTAATGATGCAGCATCATCAGTGCAAACTGCAACACAGTGTGTCTGGGTAAGGTCATTTGTTTCAAAATATCTATTAATAATTTCAAATATTTTCTCTCTTGTTTTTCCTTCTAATTTGTTACAACATAAAAACTCTTCTGATATGTCTTCTTCAAAAATGTATCTCACAAACAGACATTTTAGTAATGTCGGTAGTTTCATCAAGTTGTAGAGCAAATACAGGAGAGTTTTGTATTCAATTTAACAGAATTGATTCTATGTTATGTGATATGGTGGAAATTCGGTGAGATACTGAATCTCTTGATAACGGTATTGTTTTTAAATCGTTACCCCAGTTTTCTCCATGCATAATTGATGTCATTTTAATTGCTGATGGAAGAATGAGTGATTCTCCAATTGTATGCAGTTTTCAATTTTTCCCTATTAAATATTAAATTTCTATGGATGCCCGTAAAGCCTTCTCGGGAATTATTGTATATATTTTCAAAAATACATTTTGATTTTTCATACTTTTAACTCGTTTTTTAAAAATGTTTCAGATTTATTTGCAAATTCTTTATGTTTAGTTTCCGAATGTCTTTTTAATTTAGCAGATTTCATACTTCCATTTGCTAATTTATCTAAGCAATTAACACAATGTATGTTCTTCCCCATTAACAATGCAAAATGTAAATTTGTATTTAATAACCTCTTCTTGATATTTCCTCAATTTTTTATTAGCTAACACATTTCGTTTGATATTTTTTTAAGTAGAAACAGCAGTGCCACTGGATTCATTTTTGTTTGGATTTTCATCCACAGATTTTATAAGGTTATTAGATGTTGGTCCATCATTCTCATTTGTATTGTCATTCTTTTCATTTTCAGGATGTTGGGTACCTATTTTTAGCCATTTATCCATTATGAAGGTATTAAAACTGAAACAAAATTATAATTAAACAATATTTCTTTGCGTTTTAAAATAGTAACTACCCTTGTAGCATTTCCAACGAAATATTCAGGATAACCGATTTTTGAAAAAATTAAAAAATACAATATATGCATAATATTTTAGAAAAAACCAGTTTTCCTTTATTAACATTTTAATATCTATATTAATTTTTTAATTAATTGCTTATTATTGCCCTCCGAGCACACTACTGAACTGCCCAATAAGTAAAAAGTATGTTATGTACATCAATGTTCCCTCTATTTTTTTTGTAGCTGAGCGAAACATGTACTTCTCTAAGCAAAAAAATTTTTGCTGAGCAGATACATAGACAATCTTATTTTTTCCTTTAAAAATTAAAATTAATTATAAAGTAACCATCAAAATTCATTTTAAAACATACTTCCATACAAAATATTATCTTTTGTCAATAATTTAATGAATTCATATATTTCATATGTAGCAATAATCACGTCGCAGACAGAGTGAGAAATCAGTAAACAACAATTCAAATCAGTGTGCATGCTCATCTGCACGGCGCACAAATTCTCATGCATGATAACAATTTGAGCAGTGCACAGCTGCACAGCTTAGAGAGAACCTTGATGTACCTGTTTATTGGTGCTTCACCTCGCTCCAGCTTTCGATCGTTGCATCGGCTTCATTATTGTTCAATCGGTTGCTATTTATATATCGTTGAGTTCGTCTCACGGTAAGCTATCGTTTAACATAAATCTTATTTGGATCGGTCCAGCCGCTCGGGATTTACGGGCTCCAGAAGTTTCTTTATTTCCGGCCACCTTTTCCGGGCGATTTCCGGGGAAAATTTTTAATTCGTTATATCAAATTACTCGGCTGTTTAAAAGCCGTATAACGGTGTTTACTGCTTCTCGTTACGATTCTCCGTTCTCCAGTTATCCCGACCGATAGTCACGTGTCTGCGGGCCATCGTGTGGGCTTATCGGGCCACCGTTCTTGCCCATATCAGGGTACTTCATTGGGTACCTAATTGTTCATCTGTCACGTTATATTCTTTCGGCTACGTTTAGTAGTTTAGCCGCTACGGCTGTTTTAGTCGTTTACTTGTACAAAGGGGTGAATGGTCTTTGTCCTCACCACGTGGTTGAACCTTGCTCTCTTACTGACCCTAATTCGGGTCTCTCCCGCCCGGTTTTTCGGGCTGCGTTGGTCGTTTACCCACGGGTCTTACACCGTTCGATCCTTAATTTCCAGTACATTTTGGAAAAGTGTATCTGTGTAGTGTTAACCATGGAAGAGACTACAGATTGTGTTTTATCAAATTACAGCTACGCTGAGGAGAACTTAATAGCTAATATCAACTCGCAACTTAAAATCATCGTTTCTAGCATACCTGCGAATACCAATGTGTCTGTGAAGAGTAAAGAAAGGGCTGCTGTCAAGGAAGCGGCCATTAGAATGCACGCGGCGGCCAACCAGATATTTGGCTTGGTCCTTGAGTTAAGACAACAGGTTAAAACCTTAACACGTTGACTGCCATCTACGAGATGACTCGTAGTTACCGTTTCTGCCTAGGACGCCACCTACGAGTTATATCGTAGTTTGTTTCCTTGCCATATTTGTGCAGCTACGATGTAATTCGTAGTATATCAGTGTAAATATGAATAGATAGCTTCAGGGGCAAGAACAAAAAATCAAGTTTGGCTTACATGAACAGAACATTTATTAATAAATGAACAGAAAATATAATCATAAAAAGTTTATTCAAAATCGAAAGCAAAACAATATTTTTATTGTTCGTGATAATTTATAAAACAGAAATATAAATTTAAACGAACAGAAAATATTATAAAATGTTTATTCAAAATCAAAAGCAAAACGATATTTTTATTGTTTGTGATAATTTTTAAAACAATCTTCTACGCAAAGGGCTGGCTTCTCAAGACAGATTGGACAGAAATAACGCGTTTCTCGGCGTTTTTTAGCTTTGGTACAAATTCGACATGGCTTTGTCAGATGTTGTTTTTTCTGAGTAGATGGGATACTCTGTAAATAGTGGAGCTTCTGCAATTTAATTTTTTTTGAAACTGGTTGAATCTCTTCTCCAATCAACGCTTCGACGAATGCTTCTCTAAACTTTATAAGTTTTATTTTAGAAGAAGTTGCTTTTTGAAAGAGTTTGTGCGCATTATGTATATATATTTCTATAATATGTAATGCAACCTTTTTGGGCCATCCAATAGTCTTTCTTAGAGCTGTGTAGTACGATAGCATTTGATCTGATCGTCAATGCCAGACATTCCATGATTATAATCTCGAATTATATTCGGTTTCATCGAACATTTTCCATTGCGATTGAACACCTCTACCATTTCAACAACGTGCATGTTTGAAATGGTAAGGACTTCTCGTTTGTCTTTCCATTTACATACAGTAACAGGACCATTTCGCTGCCAAATAAACTCCCCCATCCTCACCAAAAATTTTGTCAGATTCTGAATCACTTAGATTAGTGTAGTAATCAAGTTGTTTTTTAGTTAGTGGTCTTTTCTTATCCATTTTGGGATATTTATAATTTGATTATAAAAATAAATAAAAAATAACACTCTCAAAAAAGACGTAAATGTGATGTGCTTGCCTCTATATCTGATTTATTACTAATGAATTTAGACGCACATCTCCGATTGGCTGTAGCGAAGTGACAGGACGAATCGTGTCTGTGCACGAATTAACTCGTAGTTTGGCTTTAGCGAAGAGCTTTCTGTTACATAAGCCAACTACGAGATAATTCGTAATACTTTTATTTTAAGAAAAACACATTCTATATGCTATTTGATTATTACTATATACTCTGATTAGAGTTTTTAATAATATAATATAATTAAATTAAGTTGGCGTTTTACAACAGAATCCTAAAAAGTCACGTGGCAGTCAACGTGTTAACAAAGTATGAAGGGCTATCTAGTTTGGGCATTTACGCTGAGGTAACCAAGCGCCAGCGCACCCCCCATCAGCAACACTACTAAACTGATAGCTAAAAAATCAGCCGCATTAGCAGGGATAAAAAATCCAAAAAATATGAACCATGAGATTATTGTATCGGCAATTAAAAATCCTGACGAGCCTGTTCCCACCCCGGAGGAGACACTAGAGCTCTTACGCAGCCACGTGGACCCCAAGCAACTAGGAATAAAGATTAAAACTATCAGACCCCTATCGGAAGGAGATATAAAAATTCAAGTATTGGAAGATAAAGACTTACAGGTATTAAAGCATGCGGTGCAAAAGGAGGATGCCCTGACTGACAAGATAAAGCTAGTCGAGAAGGGAAAAAAATCACCAAAAATAATCCTATATAATGTCCCAACGGACTCAGAGGAGCAGGATCTATTAAAAGATATCTACAATCAGAATACAAAACTCCAGGAGGGAATCAGTGAACAAGAGTTCCTTGAATCTACCAAGATTTCACACAGTTTCCACCCAAAGGGAGGGAACCATAGGACCCACACAGTCCTAAGCGTGAGACCGGATATCCGGAATAAATTTATGCAGCAAGGCAGAATTTATCTGGGGTGGTGTTCGATAGTTATAGACGACTACATAGACATCACCAGATGCTACAACTGTACTGGCTTCGGGCACACCTCCTACAGGTGCACGGAACGACAAAGGTGCACCCACTGTACAAAGAAACATAAATTCAAAGAATGCCCAAACCTGGAGAAGGACCCAATATGCTCAAATTGTAAGAAGCATAATAAAACAGTGCCAGAAAACAAGGCCCTTCCTACAGACCATAACGCCTTCGATAAAGGCTGCCCGTTATTACAGAGGTATAAGGCTTACCAAATCAGAACAATAAATTATGAATAATGTCTCCGTCTTATCTTGTTGTTGGTTCTGGCCTCTCGCACCCACTTATGGAGGACAAACAACAGGGAAGTAACAAGAATAATCTCAAAATCCTGCAAATTAATTTACAACGCTCTAAGGCTGCCTCCTCTGAGGCCCTGCATCAGGCTCTTATAGAGGATATCGACATCCTTGCTGTTCAGGAGCCCTATGTGGCAAGCGGGAGGGTGGCCATGCTTGGTGCTGGTAAGGTTCTCACCCCCCCCAGCAACAACAACAGGATAAAGACCGGCATTGTAATCTACAACAAAGGACTCACGGTACAAGTGGTGACTCAATTCTCTAACTACTACTACACTACTGTTAGGGTGGACACCCCTAGGGACCCCTTTTACTTAATCAGTTTCTACTGCTCGCCCGATGAGGACCTTAAACCACCGTTGGAAACCCTCAGTCAGACCCTGGACCTACTGAAGGGCAACCGTGTGCTCCTGATGGGTGACTTTAACGCCAAGTCTCACCTTTGGCACAGTCCGGTGGAGGACCCTAGGGGCTATCTCCTCTGTGAGTTTATGGCTGTTTTTGACTTGTCCTCTCTGAACGTCAGCCCGCTCCCAACCTGCTCCGCCAGCGGGGGCAGGAGCTGGGTTGATGTCTGTCTGGGGAACCCTGGTATGCTTGACCTGGAAGTACATTGTAGTACTATGGACCTCATCTCAGCCAGCGACCACAATTACATCCTGACAACGGTAAAACACAGTAAATCTACCCACGAGTACAATATCACGAATAACACCAACTGGGAGATGTTCCATAACAACATTACTAACCTCTGGAGGCCGCCTGCGTTAATTTCCTTGGACTCCATGGCTGCACTTGACGAAGTCATAAGCAACCTCACCAATACCATCCACGAGGCCATGTTCCTCTCTACAAAAATCAGAGTTAGGAAAAGGAATGCCCCATGGTGGGATGCCGAACTAGCAAATAAGCGTAAGGAAGTAAGAAGGAGTAAACGCAGGTTTAGGAAGGAGAGTGACCCTAACAGTAAGGAATGCAAAAGAAAGGAATATATGAACTGCTACAGGCAATATAAGCTGTTAATAAATAATAAAAGGACGGAGTCTTGGCGTAATTTTTGTACTGACAAAAGCGGTGATAATCCCTGGGCGACCCCATATTATACAGTGAGGAAGAAAGGTAAGGCTAGCTCTATCCCCCCACCATAGACAAGGGGCAGGGAAACTTTACCACCTCCATAGAAGAGACCTGTCAATGCATCTTCGATGCACTTTTCCCTCACGACGATCCAGCAAAAGACACTCAGTACCACAAAGCCATTAGGAATAAGATCAGTAACTATCATACTGGTTACAATGATAGGCCTTTCACTGCCACTGAAATCTGGAATGAAGCAAAAAAGATCAAAAGGAATAAAGCACCGGGACCGGACTTCATCACTTGGCAGGCTGCAAAGGAAGCTGTATACGCACTCCCCACCACCTTCCTCCTCATCTTCAACAAGTGTCTGGATATTGGCTACTTCCCCAACTGTTGGAAGAGAGCCTCAGTAAAACTTATCCCTAAAGATTCCCGCAAGACTCCGAAAATCCCATCTGACTTCCGCCCAATCGCTCTACTGTCCTTCTTTGGGAAAATATTGGACTCCCTTATCACAAACAGGGTGAAGCACCACCTAGACTCCATTAACTTCTTCCACCCGCTCCAGTTCGGTTTCAGGACAGGTAAGAACACCGTTAGTGCCTTAGACAATCTCATCGATTATATCACCACTGCCAAGAAAGAGAACAAACACACCCTCCTGGTCGCCATTGATTTTAAAGGCGCTTTCGACCATGCTTGGTGGCCGGAAATCCTCCACCAGCTTGGGGAAGCTAATTGTCCTGATAATATCCATAAGCTTATAGGCAGCTACCTCAAGGACAGATGCGTCACCTACTACCACAGCAATAGAATCATCTACACCAGGGCTGTTAATAGGGGATGCCCACAGGGCTCCAAGTCTGGCCCTATCATGTGGAACATCCTCTATAATGGGCTACTTCACCTTCAAACTGGTAAGCCCCTGAATGCCATGATTCAGGGCTATGCGGACGACACGGTGATCGTGTTGTCTCACGCAAATCAAGGTGTCCTGCAGGATCATATGAATGAGATTCTAACGCAAGTCCACGAGTGGAGTAAAAGGGTCAACCTTATCATAAACTATGGTAAGTGTAACTGTATTCTCTTCCCAAGAGGCAACCCTTTGTGCAAGCCTCCGGCAGTAAACATCAGTAACTCCAGGATTAAATACAGCACAACCATCAAATATCTGGGCCTCCTTCTTGATCACAAGCTACTATGGAAGGATCACATACAGGAAGCTTACAACAAGGCGCATGCAGTTAGTCACGCCTTGGCTACTATAGCCAAAAACAAGTGGGGTCTCAAGTACAAAGCCAGGCGTGCCACCTATCAAGCTGTCACGCAGCAGATAGTTGCCTATGGTTGTGAGGTTTGGGGGCACAGGATCAATACGTACCACACCAGAAGGAAACTCCTTTCCCTTCAGAGGCTGGCAGCCCTTTACACAGCCAGGGCTTACAGGACGGCGCCTACTGACGGGCTACTGGTGCTTTCCAACCTCACACCCATTGACCTCTACATCACGGAGAGGTATGTCCTCCATATGATCAAGAGGTTAGGTAGGAATAACATCACACAAGAGCAGTTCTGGAATAGGACCAAGAACCTTGTGGAGGGGGACACTATCCCCAACATCATCAAACTAATCAGTGATAGGGGCATGGACATCACTGACGCAAGCATCTATCACCCAGCATTCAACCCACGATACAGCATCACCATGGATAATAACATACCCAACAACAGTGACTACAACATTTACACGGACGGCTCCCACTCTGCAGATGGCACGGGTGGCGCCTTTGTCGTTCTAGACCGTAAGGAGAGGACAACTTATCAACAGTACTTCAAGTTGGAAAGTTACTGTACCATCAACCAAGCGGAATCCTTAGCTCTGCTCAAAGCACTTCAGCACATTAATAACAAGAACCACATCTACAACTATGATCATAAAAGCATAGCTATTCACACTGACAGCAGAGTCATACTGCATCAGGTTCACAACAGGAACTCCAAACTCCCCATTATCAAGAACATTCTCCACGAACTGGATACCACCAGCTGCCCCTCGCTCGTGCTCCGATGGGTCAGGGGTCATAGCGGTGTAAAAGGTAATGTTCAAGCGGACCTGTTGGCTAAAAAAGCTATTACGAACCTCAACAACTGTGCCTACAATAGGATCCCGCAGTGCTGGGTCTCTAGGCAGCTGCACTCCTATATAATCGACCAGTGGGAATACAAATGGACGAGTAGTACAACCGGGAGGACCGTGTTCCAGTTCATCCCCTCCGTCAAGAAAAGGCTACACTACCACCATCTTGTCCCCACCTACGAACTTACCCAGCTCATTACGGGCCATGGTAATATGGGAAGCTACCTTGTTCGCTTCCTAAATAAAGGAAACGGCCTGTGCTCCTGTTCATCCATGACTTGGGAAGATAGTAATCACATTCTCTATGACTGTCCTAACTATGATAGGGAGAGAAGAACTCTCATTGCCGCAGCTTGTGAAGAAACCATCCCTTGGCCTTGTAAGCCGGACAATCTCATCAGTAATAAAAATCTTTATAGTGCCCTCGATAAGTATGTGAAAGATATTAAAATCTTTTCGTGAGCTTGGGCCATCCCCTGTGCTCTCGGCCCTCTTGTACTCTACGGTTTCCTATTTCCTTCCCTCCTCTGTGAAGGTTTTCCTTGTTTCCTGCCCTTCCTGCCACTGTGTATTGGTACTGTATCGGCATTGCCTTCTTCTTCGCGCTACCCAGTGTAATCGCGTCTCCCTACGCGGGTCTGGGCCATTTTCTGTTCCCTCGGCCCCATCGGTTCCTGTTTGTTCCGGGTAGTTGGTGCCTTGCCAGCGCGGCTGTTCTCCTACCCGCTCAACCCCTTAGGGCTTTTTGTTCCTTTCTAGCCAGTCCGCATGGCACTGGTATTTAGAGCCTCACGCGTACTTTTGTTTTTATTTTGTATTCTTGTCGGGATATCAATGTAACCTGTTTCATTGTGTTCTTTTGTATTTATTTTGTGTTCATTTAACGGCCCCGATGCCGGCATCATGGGATCCCATTCCTCTTTCCCTCCACCCCCTTTATCCCCACCCCACCCCTCTAACCCCACCCCTCTCTTCACGCTATTACCCTCTCCTCCTCCGGCTATGCCAAATGGTTCGGCCTTATCTTGTCTTGAAAATGTCTTCAAATGTACCTGTTTATTTATATACTACTTTTGTTAATTCTAATTAAATTTGTTAAAATTTAATTAGAATTAACAATAGTAGTATATAAATAAAATTACAGAATGAACTTGAATGAACGTAAGAAGCAGCAATGTTATTTTACAGCCAAGAACTGAACAATGCACATGCCAGTTTTACTGTGTTGGAACAAACCTAATATTTGCCAGAAATATTTGCAAGTTAGAATTTTAAAAGTACATTTTCTGTCACTCTTAGCCATGGGGATAAGTTTGGGTGGGGGTGTGAAGTTAGTCTTTAACCATTAAAATAAAATACTTGCAAATACTTTTATAAATTTATTTTGTTCCATCATAATTTCACAATTTCTACGAAAACCAACCAGACAGTTTAATAATTAATTCGGACCATGAATTTAAAAATCGGCTTATCCGATTGAAAACTGGCCTGGTGGCAACACTAGACACAGTAAAGACACTTGCTCCACTCTCTAGAAATGCTGCCAGCAGCACACAGTAGATGCATAAAGTTAGGCTACAAGGGGCAGTCAAAAAACCCATACATCCTGTATCAAATCACATTTGTGCAATACAGGTTAAATTAGAAAATGCCCTTCGTAGGAGTCTCGATTTGTATCGAAGTTTGCACCTGCACCAGGAAAAAAAGATATGGTGGCAGAATTTTATTACTGCTTTGTAGCTACTGATATCAAAGGACATGAAAAGAACTCTTTTAAGTGTCTCTACTGGTTTGATATAGTCTTTTCACTGTATTATGACTATACTCTTGCACTGCAAGTTAAATATGCATGTGTCAACATGTGTTTCCGTTGCTGCAACATTAACAGTATCACTATGCCGGTTGCCAACGTATAGGTATTAGGTACTAATACAGACAACTGTTCTCATAAAAAAAATATAGTTCTATTTTTATAAATATAGTAGAGCATTGATTATCCAAATCAATTGGGGACTGGGGTTGTTTTGAAAATCAGTTTATTGGATAATTGATTATATACGAAAAAATATATTAATCTATCCCATGTTGAAATTTTTCTCTGTAACGTATCGCTTTGTGTTGAATTTTCGATGATGTTAAGCCTAACGTGAATTTTTTAATATAATAATCATGGCTATTGTATTATTAAAAATTATCGTTATTTTGCACAAAAATTAAATACATTGAAAAATATGAAAACAAAAAAAATTATAGTTTGGAAGTTAATCTAGTATCAAAAACATTTGGATGCAGAAACAAGTTACATACCTTACATAAAGTAGGTCTACAGTTAAAGAAAAAAAGTCCAAAATTGTCTTTTGCTTCACAGCTGACACTCATTTTTTTCCCACTGAATCCCACACACATTGGATAGTAATTGGATAGCATAACATTCTTCTTGCTGTTCTAACCACTTTGGAGCTGTCTCACGGCAGTGAAAAGCTTCCTCGTTGGATGATCTTTTTTCAGCACAGTTAGTGTCGTTAGGCTCTTCCTCATCCTTGCAAGGGTCTTGGTCGTCAATGACACTGGCAATGATTTCATCGTCCGACAATATCCGATAACCAGGGTCATCAACATCACACTGGAGCCAGTTTTCAATGTTTTCCTTGTCGCTTTCTTCAAATCCAGAACATTCCTTAATTAGCTCAAACAGTTGTTTTACAAATTGGCTGTCTTGTGGCTCTTCAGCTGCAGCGATAGACTCATCCAATGGTAGGCGCTTATTCCAAGCTGCAGCAAGTGTAGTGTCCTTGATAGTAGCCCAAGCTTCTGTTGCCATGTACTCTACATAGCATCCTTCAAGTTAATTTCAGCGTACACTTGCTGAATTGTTTTTTTACATTCTTTCTGATTATTACCATATGCAACAATACCTTTCTGTAATATTGTTTGAAGCTTTCAAATACCCCTTGGACCATCGGTTGGAGGATTGAAGTAATGTTGGGAGGCAAGTAAACAACTTTAAACTTTCCGTTTTCTCTTTCTAGTGAAATGTTTGAGGGATGACTTGTGGCGTTATCAGTCAACAACAAAACATTTACAGTTTAAAGCTGACGCTTTTTGACTTCAGGGATAAATACAGTGTCATACCATTCTATAAAAATGGTTGTATCCATCCATGAATTCTTTTGACTTTTGTAGGCCACCAGCAATTTTTTTATTCCTTTAAAGCACTATGGATTTTTAGACTTTCCTACAATTAGCAAAGGTAGCCTGTGCGTTCCAGTAACATTTCTGCATACCATAACAGTGATGCGTGATTTGCTTGCCTTAAAACCAGGTGCTGACATTTCATTCTAAGAAACTAGGGTTTTTGTTGGCGTTTTCTTCCAGTACAAACCAGTTTCATCTGCATTGTAAACATTGGTTTTTTTGTAACAATCCTTATCAATCATGTTTTTAAAAGACTTTTTCTAACGTTCAGCTGATTCAGTATCGGCCAACAATTTTTCACCCTGGAGGTCCAATTCCCTAATTCCATGCCTAGATTTGAAATGCATAAGCCAGCCATCAGTTTCTTTTTAAAATCGGCATTACCCCCTAGTTTCTTGTTCATTTCAAGAGTTTTTTTGCAAATCAAAGGGCCACTTATTGGTTGTCCTTGGCTACGTACCTGCATGAACCATGTGTAAACTGCAGTGTCCAAATCCTGGTTTTCTGCCATTTTCATCGTTTTTCTGTGCAAGATTCCGTCTTCACTGTCAAGTACACTCACAAATTTTTTAATGGCATCACTGTTCTTTTTGATGTCCAATATTGTGGCATTTCAACTCCATATCTCCGAGCTAAGCTTGATCCACTAGCAACACACTTCAACTAATCTATTAATTTAAGTTTACCGGAATCATTGAGAAAAACGCTTTTACATTTAGCCACCATTGCAAACAGTACAACAACTACAGCATGATCTGTTAGAAGTGTGAAATTCACAGATCCAAAATTAATGTATCTGATGGAAATGGATTTCAATTCAGCATGACACACATCCCGACACACAGTCCTCAAAAAAACATCACACAAAAGTGCCAGTGCTGTCATCTAAAACACACACACCAACAAAAATAATATTGGAGTAGCCCAAGATATAGCCAAAGACTGCCGTGCCACAGCACTAGCAGAAATTGAAATTTGCCAACTGGAAAGCTTTTGGTTAATTAACGTTTCAGTTGATCGACATTCAGATAATCAACGCTCTACTGTAATATAATTTCATTTCACTATTTTACTGGCACCAGATACTTGTTGAAGAAAAGCCTTATATTTTTTATCATCAAATAAATTTCTGTCATAATTTGGCTATGGGAGTGCAATGGATGTCTCAACTGAAATGGTGCCATTGGGCATTCCGCCACCAAGGTCATAGACCTTGATTCCACGAGGTACACTAGTCGTCTCTGTAAAGCTTGTGAGCTCTTTTATAATACAGCATAAAGTTGTACCCATTGTTAGAGGCCTAGACTGATTGTGTATATACATACCTGTCATATATACTGCGCTAATTTCATAACTATGTCTTTGAATTTGGCAACCCTAAAAAATTCTATCGCAACCCGCGGGTTGCACATCACTAATCTAGTAAGTCCTAGAGTTTTTCCAACTTTTCAATTCCAAACTGTTCTTGATATCAAATGGAAAAAACAACAATACATGAGATAAAACAAATCATCACCACTAAACCCGATACATTATAAAGCTACACACCAACCAATGCCAAATATCAGGCTAGAAATGGCTATAATACAGTAGAGAGTCGTTAATCCGAATCAATTGGGGACAGGGGTTGTTTGGATTAGTGATTTGTTCGGATAACCGATTATGTACAAAAAAATATATTAACCTGTCCGATGTTCAAATTTTTCTCCGTTGCGTGTCGCTTCGTGTTGAATTTTCGTCGATCTTAAGCCTAACGAAAAGTTTTATAATAATAGTATTGAGGCTATTGTATCATTAAAAATTATTTCTTTATTTTGTACAAACAAAATATATATATTGAAGAATATAAAAACATGAAAATTATACTTTAGAAGTAAATCTAGTATCAAAAACGTTCAATTCAGCACAACAGAGTCCGACTGAAAATCGTTCAGATAACCGGCAATTTGGATTACGGGGGTTCGGATTAACGACTCTCTACTGTATTAAAAATTTATAGGACAATTATTTAATTAAAATTATAATTATTAAATTTATCAAGAGATGGCACCTAACACCTAACTCTAGTGCCAAATTATCTTATAAATTATTAATGTTAAAGTCATTTCTAGCCTGATAATATTCAACATTGGTTGGTGTGTAGATAAAACCAACTGATAAAGGGTAATAATAAGCCTGAAATGTACTGTACATACATATTGGTTTAATATAATCTCAGTGAACTTTCCAATTGAAAACTGTGGTCTGACAAGTCCTACAAATTGATAGCAAATTCAAAAGTAGCTATTAAGAATATTAATAGCAGTTAAGTATTAATACTTGTTACTCAGCCTTGAGCCACCACTGATTTTCAAAAAAGAAAAATTGTCATGTTGGTTAACATTCAAGATGACAAACTTAATTTATAAGTTTAAAATTTTGAAATAAAATACATAATACAAATTAATATTATAGAATTAGAAAATGCAAATCCTTCATGTAGAAATAGTGAGAAAGATAGTAAATGTAAATTTAACAGTCATAACTTTCTCGCATTCAGTTTTTTTCTCTGTCATTAAGTAGTAAAATTTAACGCCGTGTCCTCAAAATTGGTATTTGCATTTTCTTTTTGAAAACTACAACTCAATTATGATATTTATATTATTTCATAAAAGTTCTTATCAAAAAACAGCATATGTAATACTTACATATTACCTCTGCTGGAAAAGTGTGTATGGTGTTTCATATTCATAAGCATTGGTATATTTTTGGATTCAGACAAAAATTATACCATACATGACACTTTTAGAATTGAAATATAGAAGAAAGAAAATTATTGTGATTTAATAACAATATTTTAAAATGTTTTATCTCACCTTTTCAAATTTTCCATATAAATCCATTAATTTTAAATCAATTTCTTCCCATTTACTCATAGCAAGTACTTGTAAAATCTGGGCCACTTGCATTAAATTAAATCTGGCAATATGACTTATAGGAGCATCAGTTATACCATATGGTTCTGGAGTAACAATTGCAGGACAAATGAAAAATGCAAATATTAAATCAGCACACATAGCACCTACTTCTCTAACTTCAACTTTTTTAGCTTTCATAACAAGATTAAACATCTGTCTAACTAGCCATGATAGTGACTGTGGGAAACAATACATGTTATTCTGAATACCTTCAATAAAGTTTTTTGTCAACTTCACTAATTTATCAATTGTCCAGCTTCGATATCTTTGTAAATTAGCCAAATATTCCTGAGTTCCTTCTTTTCCAAAATGACGAAGTCTTTCTTGGGGAGGAAATCTCACTACTGCTTTATCGGGGTCGATATCTAAAAACAAATCGTCTTCCATCAGCAAGTGCATTATCGGTTCGTGTAAAGCTCCAGTAAGAAACAATTTGGCAGAAAACAGACTCTCGCTAAATGTTTTATAAACACGACCGAACGCACAGGACCCGTGTCTTAGTAATCTCCGAGGATTTTCGCTAGTTGCAAGTTGTAAAGCCATTAACTCTTTCAATAATCTCAAAACATAAATTTCGTCTTCGGGAATAATGTTATTTCCATAAATAGCAGACATTATTATATGAACTATATTCTGCATTTGTTCTATATTTATTTTTTCCCCTATAGACAAACACATTGCTATTAATTTTGGATCTTCTCGAAACTGTTGCAAAAATTCTGAGTAAGCACCATCTTGATTTCCTAGAGTTTTGTAAGAATCTATAAAGTTAACTCTTTCTAATGCATTAGCATATTGGCAACATGCTGCCGGATGAGAATCAACTCGAGAAAGTATTAAATTCTCCAAATTTATTCTTTGTTGTTTAGCTATCCACGAAAGATGATAAAGGTGTTCGACAGTTTTCATAACCTAAAATTTAAAAAACTGAAATGAATATTTGTGATATTTAGCATTCAAGTTTGCTGAGACTTCATCAAACAAATTCTTACAATCATCATAAATAATGTAAAATATATAATAAAATTATATTTTAATAATTGTTACAATAATTTTTAATGAGTTATCATAAATTTATAAACTACTTTTAATCATAAAAAATATTTAATATATAAATAATGACAATTTCATAGTTATCAGTGCTTCTACTGTGTTTTAAGTTAAAAAAAAAAAAAGAAAGTTGAACTAGAAAAAATAATTAGAATAAGTAGAACAAATTTAAAATGCAAAATTATGGCTTAGAGAGAAATGTTCAATAAAATATCACAACAAAAGCAATCTACAGTATAATCAATAAAATGTCATCTTATTAACAATAAAAAGGAAAATAGAGTTTATTTCGTATGCACACAGATTTTATTTTTAAATGCAAAAATTTCCTACTTAATTCCAAAAACATCAAACAAAGGAAACAAAATACTACACTCCTCAAAAGTGAAATTGCAACACCACAAAGGAATTCTCATAGCCACATGCAAATTGCAGGACCAGTAAAAGTGACAGATATGCAAATGGGTGCCATGTGACCTGACACCTGTGCAAAAGTTTGCACAGGTGTCAGGTCACATGGCACCCAGTTTTGGGCAAGAAAGACCAGCAGCTGGCTCAAATTATAAAAGTTATTGGCAGTCGAACTTCTGAAGAAGATTAGATAATGCTTTTGAACACCACCAATTAATGGCTACTGAATGAGACTTTATCCTGGATTGGCATGACCTGGATTTGTTGTTGCCACACTAGCCAAGCACCTTCCAGCAAAGTGTGATATGATGGACACAGGGACATCTGCAAATATGCTGAAAAAGAGTGGATCACACCAGTGCATGACAGCATATAGACTGGTAGATTCATTAAATGGCCAGTCAGGACACACATGTCACAGCACGTGACATCTGAAGCCACCTGTGCATCTGTGACTATCCAAACCATTCACAACAGGCTGTATGAAGTTCAACTGTATGCATAACAATTGACAACTGGAATGCAATTAACTGCTTGATACAGAACTGCATGCCTAGTGTGGTGGTGTTGTCATCACAATTGGATCACTAAACTTTTTGGTTGTACTATAGATTACCACCTATGGAATTTCGGGACTGAGTATATATTTGAACTCAGGGGACAAGACGTGTTCAACAGTATCCTACTTTTGGACCGGAGACAAAAAATAAGAAAGTTGTCATACTTTTTAATGCTATCATGCAGATGGCAACGTAGTTGCTAGTATCGTCATCTTGTGGTAAAGTCTGCAAACCACGATGTCAGACTATGGTCATGTCCCAGAGAGATAGGTTAGGTTTGTTAAACAAGCCGCAATAGCAGCATGTAGTACTAACCGACCGCGAGCAATAGCGAACGTGTCGGCAGCTGAGGGGCCGTAGCCCCGAGGTCGAGGAGTGCGAGGTGTGCAAAAAGGACTTAACTCACACTGCAGACGATCAGTGTGCTCATGGATCAACATCTGCCTCTGTTGAAGGTATATATGGCCGACTTGCCAGACTGCCTGTTAAACACATGATAGGCTTAGCAGAGAGAGCGACGCGACTCCCGATCATCACGCGATCGCCAAAAAAAGTATGATAACTTTTTTATTTTTCATTTCCGGTCCAAAAGTAAAGTATCATTGAACCCATCTCGGTCCCCTCAGTTCAGATATATACTCAAAGTCCCGAAATTCCATAGGTAGTAAGTAATCTATAGTATCCCCAACTTTTTTATTTTATTCTAATGCCCTACACTAAGTGTTTAGCTTGAGGAAAAAAGGAAAGGAGAAGGGGAGAGGAAAAAAAACAGAGGAGGATGAGGAGATAGAAAGAAGAGAAAGAAAAGATCCCTCTTAGCGATATACATAAGGTTACGACTCCCTCTAAGTTTAATGCTGGTGTGCAGATTTTAGGCTGTAAGGCCATGGGTCTAAAAAAAAAACCTGAGTTGTAGAATACACTAATAACTAGTGCTGCTACATATAAGCTAGACAGAATAAAGTTTAATGCCTAAAATTAAGGTAAAGGCTTCAAACTAATACTAAAATAATACAAAAACTAAGCTAGCAAGCCCTGTAAGAAGCAGAATAACCTAACTGGAACAACTAGGAGAAACAGTGAATGTATCATTACCTTAAATTTACTTATCTAACCACCTAAGAGGTTTTCTGGGCTAATAAATAAATTGTTATGTCTTTCTAATCTGACTTTTTACTGGAGTTCAAGAATATTACTGAGGAGAGATCGGCAGAAACGTTAGATCCAAAATGCATATAAATAAAACATCTGAAAATTAAAATTTTTTCTGAGTAATTCTGAACTCCAGTAAATAGTCAGATTAGAAAAACATAATTTGTTTATTAGTCCAAGAGATTCCTTTTAGGTGGTTAGATAAGTAACTGATTAAGCTGACTAAATTCATCTGAAATTAAATTTAACTTAGCTACAAGTTAATTTTAAGTCAGTTATCTTAAATCTAACTTATTACTGCCTTAAAACTAATTATACTAATTTATTATTAAACAAGAATCCTAATAATGAAAACTCAGACAGATAAGAGCATGTATGACAAGGACCTATGAGCAAGATGCCAATTTTTAATCTTTGTTTTTTAATAAGATGACAAAAGATAACAAAATGAAGCAATGGAATTAAGACAAAACAGAACCCAAGGGACAACAAAGAAACTAGCGATACAACACTAAAGAACTACAAAAAGTATAACTGGAAATAGAGTAAGCAAGAAAGGAAATGTGTTGTGTGTGACTTGGGGAGAGAAACTGCAAGAGCCTTGTTGTGGGATAGGAATGAAAGTAAGTGATGGTACATTGTACGTATCTGGATGAGTTGCTGTGGTGTGCATGGCCAGTTGTATCCTTCCACAATTGCCACTCTTGTTAAGCTATTCTTAATGTTAGTGTACCCATTGCAGTGGAAAATTAAGTGCATTGGTGTTTGTGCCTCATGCAGCCTGTGCTCACAGAACAGACTGTCTCCAAGATTGAATCTATGCAGATTTTGCTTGACATTGCCATGACCTGTAAGAAGATGAATGAGGGTAGAGCTATGGGAAGAGTGGCAATATTGTCAACCATGGGGATAAAAGTGTGGGTGAGTCTACCCGTGGTGTCGTGATCCCAGCTGTCTTACCAGTGAATAGAAATTTGTTTCTTTATGTGCACATCTATATAGGAAATAGGAATATAACTAAAAGTGCTAGTGACTGTAGATTTAGCAGCGAATTTGGCAAGATTGTCAGCGACCTCGTTTCCAAGAACTCCACATGACCTGGACCCATTGAAAATCATCTGCTCATTTCAACATTCAGCATAAAATTGAATCACAAAGCACACTTCAGAAAAAACAGCAGAATGTCTAGCTCATGCAATGGGAGTCCCATGCATCATGTCTAGCAATTTTACGATGTCATATGGCAACTTCGGGCAGAAAAGAAAGTGATGTGACGTTGAGAACCAAAAGCAGTCTTGTGCAACGAGCCCAGTGTTTCCAGAGGTTTTTCTTTATCGACTGTCAGAAAATTTTGGAAAATTCTTTAAAGCAACTTTTTTTTCCTTTAATATTTTTTTTATCTAGACTAAAACAAATATTTTGATATGATAGAACATGTGAAATACCATTTAAGCATTGTAATCAAATGTGCTATTTGGAATTGTTCATTAAAAAATTATTCAAAAATGATTCCTATTGCTAATAAGGAGAAGACCAGATGTTTGAATTTCTGATTCAAATGAAACTTAGTGAGCATGTAGCCTTGAAGACAAACAGCTCCTTGTCCAGGTAATAGGACCCACTTCTCAAGCATTTCCAAAAATTGAGCCTCTGAAAATTGAGTGTTTACCTTATAAGTCTTTGTGAATTTTACATCTCTGAGACAGAGGAGCTGGCTGTATATAGACTCTAGGCACTTGGACCTAGACAATTTAGATTAGAACTTTCTGAATTTTAGTTAGTTTAGTTTTTTTGTGTAGCAAAATTAATTTATTATTTTACTGCATCATTAGCATTACTGTTACTGTTATTATTCCTCATGTTTAAAGCTTATAAAATGAAATTAAAATTGTGATGCCATTTCCTGTTTCGCCAAAGTAAGTCTCTGTAGGTTTACTCTTACATTAAATGAAATTTTTCTTTCTTCACCTTTATTTTCAGTTATCATTGTACTGTGATATTTGAAATATAAACATGAGCACATGAGAAAATTATCCATAACAACAACAATTAAAAACATGCTAAATTTTCATATCACTTGTCTTTTTTATCCATGTACATTAATGTCTGAAGCTTATTTGCTTGTGATGACATATTTTCACTCATAATTACATACTAAGTGAAAATAAATACTGAAAAAGAATAGTAATAATAATGCTAATAACATGGTAAAATAATTATGTTACACATAAAAAAGAGTAAACTAAAATTTCAAAGGTTTGAACCTATATTATCTACAATTTTATCCAATTGGCTATCACCACTCAGAGATGTGAAACTTCTACAGACTTATAAGCTAAATACTCAATTTAAGGGCCCAATTTTTGGAAATGCTTGAGAAATGGGTTTATTATTGGAGCTGTTTGTGTTAAAACCATGTGCTCACCAAGTTTTGTTTGAATCGGAGACCCAAATATCTGGCCCACTCCTCGTTAGTAACAGGAATTATTTTTGAATAATTTTTTAACGAATAATTCCAAACAATTTGATTACAATGCTTAAATGGTATTTCACGTGTTCTGTCACGTCAAAATTTTTGTTTTAGTCTGCTGTAAAAAGATGAAAGTAAAAAAATCATCCCAAAAAATTCCCCAAATTTTCTATTATTTGATAAAATACTCCAATGTGAGAAGTTGGGCAGCATTGTGCAAAACTGCCTTTGGTTTGCAATGTCTCTTCCTACTTTGCTGCCTAAACTTGCCACATGACATCATGAAACCATTAGGTGGTGTGGTGCACAGGAGCTAGACATTGTTATTTTTCTTGAAGTGTGCTTTGTGATTCAATTTCATGATGAATGTCAAAATAAACAGACTAGGGTTTTATCGTCTCATGCTTTCATCAGTATTATATTTTTATCACCACTTTTATAAAAATATCACCAAGTAGCGATTTTGGTGCTATGCAGCATGACCCCTGCTTGTGTATGTATTCCTACATACAGATTGTTGACTATATACTTTACATGCATTAATGCATATATGAAGCATTTTTGAAATTACAGGTCATGAAGAAGTGGAGATAGACAAGGTAGATCATATCAAGTGAGGTTACACATAACAAAAATTTTACTCACTATTGAAACTTACATGGTCAAAAATTCATCCTTACCCACAAAAATAAAGCTTTTGCCTTTTTTTTCTAGCTTTTATAAATAATAATTGAAAATTATAGTTATATTGAATGAAATTATGATATTGAAACAAAAGATTAAGTAGACTGCCTTCCACATCCACTTAATTTTCTGTTTGAGTGCTGAGAAAGTCATGCAAAAGTCCTTGCCAGCTTTTCTCTTCAACTTTTCTAGTATTAAATATATAGTCCATCATTGTTGTATTTCTTCTACTTGTTTCTGTTCTGTACTTTTTAAATTCTTGAATATCAATCAAGTTAAAAATATTTTAAAAAAACACATTTGCAGGTCCTAAACAAATTAGCAAGCATTTGCTCCTGTAAACAGTAACAGTTTCAAAAGTTGGAAAATTCAGGACCCAAAAATTGCCACAGTATCTTCTATCTTGTAAACATCAAATAAAAAGAAAGCTGAAAGTAATCTATAAACTGAGAATGTACTAGAAATAACCAAGAATTTTGAATTTCTGATTTTGCTTGTAAATATCTATAAAAAACAGATCAATATATCTCCAAAAAACTCTCTCAGCAGTACAACACTTTATTACCAAGGAAAATGTTTAATAATGACAAACATTTTCGACTTGTTCTACAAACCATCTTCAAGTGCTGAATTACATTCTTTCATTAATTCTATCAGTAATTCAATGCTTAAACAAGATACAACAATTTTTGAACACAGTTAATGTTAATGATGATTGTTTGAGTCTCAAATTAAAGCAAGAAAATACAACATGCATACATTTCTTCAATATTGACATCATATTTAAAAATAGAAGTTTATACACAAAAGTTTACGTTAAACCAACACATGACCCACTCACTATATAGCCCATCATGCTCTAGTGATCTGCACACAAACTTTCAGCTTTTTGAACACTGATCAGAAGAGCTTTTCTGTATTGTTCTAATATTAACGAGAGAATAAGAGAGCTAACCAAAATTAAAACCATCTCTGCAGAATAGAGATACAAAAAGAAATTGACCAAAGATCCTATCAAAAAGTTTAAGGAAGTCAAAGTAGAAATGAAAGCAAGAAGCAATAGAATATCTCAGTTCACATGTAATAAAAACTTTAACATCTTAAATGAGATTGCAGATCATATAGAATAAGAACTAGTATTCAAAAGAGCACCCACCTTTTACAGACTTCTTAGAAATGACAAAGAAAAAACAAACAAGGGGCACAAGCAGAAGTCTATAGAATTCCATATGAGAACAAATAGTCAGGGGTCAAGAAAAAAGACATCTAAGTCACAAAAAAAATTTTGAAGTATGCCTTAAAGAATATAAATACATCATCAAAATCTGACAGTGTTGCAGTGTTGTCCAACATGGCACAGGTGGAAGGCTCAATTGTAAAGTGGGAGGAGGCTGACATCATAAAACCAATGCATTCACTATCATTAACAATGAATACCAAAATGTCATAAATATACAGAAGCAGGATAATAAACAGATGTCTCAATGCTAGGGACACTGAAGGATTGCCATCAGAATGGAAACACATTGTGGAGAAAAAACTACTGTATTTTCGCAGAATGACCGGCATGCCGATCCATCCAGAGTAACCATGAAATCCGATATTTCTGTATGGTAAAAGCTGTCATGCCAGTTTGGGCCATGTCCTGGGGAATGCCGGCATGCCAATTTATCCCAAGCAAATGCCAGTATGTCTGTTTAAGTAAGGTTATACACTCCTCTCTAGAGGGTGTATTAAAAAAAAAATCGAACAAGTTACGTCACATAAAAATGAATGAGTTTGTATTCTAAAATGTGAAACTCGGGATTACATCAAAAAGTATGATTATATTTGTAAAGTTTTCCCTCCAATGGAGATATTATTATTAACAAAATTAAAGACAGGTCTGCCCAAAAGGGACCACCATTTATTTTGCATTCCAGACAATACACATTCATGGCGACAGACCTTCCTTTATAGGCTACATGCCGGCAGAAGTTAAAAAGTCTTTTAAAAAACACAAACATTCAATTAAAACTAAAAGGGAATCAGTGACAAACAGACATCTTACGTTTCATCCATCCAATGGGGTGTTTCTGCTTTATATCTACTGGAACAGGGGCTGAAAAGCGTAGATTTTTAAGCTGCCCCCGACAACGGTACATTTAAAATTTCTTTTGTAAATTTTTCTGTCTGATGGAGATATTATTATTTACAAAATTGAAGACAAGTCTGCCCTTTTGGGCAGACTTGTCTTCAATTTTGTTAATAATAATATCTTATGGCTTCTTAATAATATCATCTTCTGACTTCTTGTTAATAATAATATCTTCTGGCTTGTTAATAATATCTTCTGACTTCTGGCGGCATGTGGCCTATAAAGGAAGGTCTGTTGCCATGAATGTAAATGGGTATAGTCTGGAACACAAAATAAATGGTGGTCCGTTTTGGGCAGAATTGTCTTCAATTTTGTTAAGTATGATTATATGTTTAATTTCTTCATTTTGTTTTCTTTCTAACGACATAAAATACTCACGGAATTCCGAAAGTGCTTATTTTTTTGTGTATTTTATTGTTATTTGGTTCAAAAATAAACATATTAAATTTAAGAAATTCACTTAAATTATCTCAGCTTACACACCAATTAACACCAGGTTTGTGTGAAATTTGAGAAATTGTTATTTTTAAGGTCGGAGTACAAAGTCAAAAAAATCTACGGGCGACACACTACTGCCCATGCCACGTATGCATCCGACCCAGACATCGAAGCAGAATTTGACAAGGCCGAGATCGTCATCTGTACTCCTCACCGAGAGCATCTTAAATGGCTAAAAGCCATAGCCATTTAGAGAGCTAGCTGCAGTACCACCTGCGTCAACTGGAAAGAGGAGCTAAATCTATCAGTAGTCTGGCAAACTCTCATAGAAACTGACTCTTAATTGCCATCCACGCATGAATGTGCATGCCATGATTTCAGCTTACAGGAGTTTGATTTATTTAAATATTCACGTTCCATCAGATTTCACCCGAAGAAGAACTGTTCAAACGTTTTTTGAAAGCATTTGTGATAAGTTGTGATTTCACAAAGCACACCAATAACAGGTTCGTAACAAAGTGATGATTATTATTATTTGATTTTGGTTTTGTGTAACGTTCACCCCCTTTTTTTATAAGTTGTTTTGTGTTCTTTTATTCTTATTTAAATCTGTTGTATTCTAAATTCCATTAGAATATTACATTCTAACAATAGAATGTAATTCAACAATTGAAGATAATTTGTAGAATGCCGGAAACATTCGTGATTATCAAATGTTTTTCTTGGCAACATAAGGGGTTGTATGCGATTCAAATTTATATCAAAAGTTCAAAATGCTCACCTGTTGCTAAGTATATCAACATCTCAACTCAAATCATAGGATATCAAAATCAACATTTAATTCAATCCCAACCAGATATAGTTGATTTTTAGGGCTTATATTCTTCAACTGTTTATACATTTGCATCACTTTTTCTTATCCAAAAATTTGTCTTCTTTCTTTTTTATTTCAAAACAATATTTTAACATGAATTTTAGTGAGAGAGTTGATTGCCTCACAACTATAAATGTTTATTGCAAGCAGCTAATTTGCCTCAACACAAAAGTATGTGTCATCATATAAATAACATACAACATTGGTCAATAGACAAGTCTTATTCTATCACAATAACACAAAATTACATTTCATGAAGGTAACACTACAGAAATTTAAGGACTAACTGATGACCCATGCAATGTGCTCTACAGACACCGCTCAAACTGACTGAAATCTTTTTCTGAACATTATTTTAGAAAAAAGAAAAAACTTTGAAGATAAATAAATTTATAAAGTACTATTATATTATTTGCATCAAAATCCGAAGCCTTTTACGAAAAAAAAATTAAAAATAACTCACGAGATAGAAAATCATTGTCGACGATAACGGTAAATGTTTAATTAAACAAAATTATGTCTTCCCTATCCCAAAAAAAGTGTGTGAAGAAATGTTTGATTAGTTGATTTTTATCTATTATAACTTTTGAACATTAGTTTTTTCAACAGGTAGTGCCCTAATGTTCCCATCATTCCAGAAATGTTCCACGTACTTCATTTATTGTTGTTAAAATATAATTTCTTTGTTCAAATTATTTGGTAATGTTTATTATTTTTGATTTTCTTTTGTTAAAACATATTACAAAGTTACAAAATGCAAACTTACGTTTAGTTTCAATAGAATAATTTTAAAACTACTCAGTCTAACTAAATCTGACAAGATTAAAAATTTGACAGACATACATACCTTCTCATTTAGATGTTGGAGATGTTCTCTCTCAGAAGAAACAAACAAATATTCTTGTCTTAAATGATGTGCTAATTCTAGCAAATTCATTTCATTAGAAGAGCCCATGATGAGACTTTTGTGTTTCATTCTGTATTTTTCTACAAAATATTTTTTTAAATTTATTACTATGTTACCATATCTAGTACTCCAGTTATTATTATTATACAATAAATTTATTTTTATTTTGACAATGGATAAAACAGTATTGTATTTAAATAAAAAAAAACAAATAAATGAAGTAAGTGCTTATTTAAGAAAGCTAAGAAGTATTTAATAAGAAATGTCTATAATTTATCTCTATTGATATAAAATTAAATCAATTACTGTTATATTTACTAATATACAGCTATATTTCATATAGACTCTCTGTATTCAAATTCCCACCAGATGATTATGGTCATCGTGATGACCAAATCAAATAATCCCATATTAAAAATTTCTTCAAAGAATATTAGTGAAAAATTCAAAACTTGCATTAATAAAAGAGGTCTCTTCTTTCAGAGTCTCTTTTTGTTAATTCCAATAACTTGTCTGTTATATTGTTATCGTACTGTACCGATAACGGATCTGTTATGTTACTGTTGTATCATTTTGAAATTATCACAGAATTTAAGTATAATCTTACAAGATTATTCTTAGCTGCTAACTAGGTTCACCAAGGTCATTTTAAGTACTTTTGAAGTCCTATGTCCCATTTTCTTAGAAGAACTGCATAAATACAGGACCTTGCAGAAATGGACAGTTCTTTTCACTTGTCCTGTATCTATGCAGTTCTAATTTTGTTACCAAGGCAACAAAATTCTTGGATTTGGCCAAATATGTCGTTTTAATGCAGCACAAGGTTCTCTGCTCTTTTGATATGATATTTTAACAACACAATCCTGAAAGCAAGCTTGAGACCACCTGGGTTTTCAAACTTCTCATTAAAATTAGCTGATCTGTAAATTTGTTGTTGTTTAGTTATTAAAATAACTATAAACCAAATATAAAGTAAAAACTTATTTACATATTTAAGAAATTCAAATACAACAAATTATTGCTTGCAATTTTCCTGGAAAAAATAGCCTTTTAGGACCATTTTTCATTCCAAGCATTCCATTTCATTCTAAGCAGTCACATTGCTTTTTTAAGATCAAGAAACATTGTTAAATTGTTTTCCTTTGGTATAAACCATTCTAAATCACCCCAAAAATTTTCTATTAAGTTTAATCAGGGCTGCATGGTGGCCATGGCAAAATATTGATATTACTGTCAGACAACCATGTCATTATTGAAGCAACAATTATAAATAGAATTATTATTTTGTTGAAAAAAAAAATGTTCATCCAATGCTTCCATCTCTTAAAGGTAGAAGATAATTTCCCAATACATCTTAATAGTCAACTGCCTTTCAACATGATGAAATAAAAGCAATATAATGAAATAGCTGATTTTAACTGTTGAGTGAAAGCGGCCCACATCATCATGACAGAGAGTCAAAGTCTGATCATTACTTCATGTTTTGGACATTATTTTTACTTGTTCTTTTCTTATCAGAGCCATTTTATTATGTTTTTTAACAATGGAAATGCCCAAAACCCCAAAAAATAAACTAAATTCAAAATTAAAATGCAAATGAATGTTTGTTTTTAGGTAACAGATCCCATAATGCTCAAATATGTAAATAGGATAGTGCAGAATTACACTTGTAAGCCAGATAAAACATGATACCTGTTCAACAAAGAGATGTAGTTCCCGAAAGCAACCTTGGGTATGTGAAGGCCATTACTTTGGACAGAATTGTCTGACATTACTTGTTGGCAACAGCTAAGCAATTAACTCGTAAGAGGTGTAGTCTTTGCTTTTGAATTTAGTTGATACTGGTGGAAATTTAATTACTTGTATGTCTCGAGTTGAAAAAAAAAATTCCTTTTTATCGATTGTTTTTTTTGCTGGTACATAATTGATTTTGACTTGTTTGAATATTTGAAAAATATATTTATTACTGACTTCTTGTTTATAGTTATTCTTGTTCGATATTAAGTCGAACAATAATATATATATTATTGTTCGACTTAATATTGCGGATTTTTTGCTGAAATATGTCTCACTTTACAATTTTTTTTTTTTTGCATTTTTGCTCTTCGGGTAAGTCCAGGCCTGGTACTCGATAGAACCCTAATTTTGTGCAACGCTGTTTCTTTTCCAGACTTAGTTTTGATCACATAGAACATTACAATGGATTCTCCACCTTATGCAAGGCATGATGAAGGATGAGAATGATGATGATGATATATATCATAACAGTAAAAGTGCTCAGCAAGTAAACCACTATAATACAACACCTTAATTTTGCTGAGAATTAGATATTTTAATCACAAACGCTTTCAACCTGATTAACAGGCCATCTTCAGGTCTACAAAAAACGATAATGGAACAGAAACGTTCCATGTATAGAATATAAATATTTAAATCAAAATTTTAGAACAAAAATTTAAAAAATATACAATAGAGACGGAATAAAATATAAAATTAAAATATACAAGAGAATAAATAAAAATAAACTAAAAAATATAATATACATAATAAATCTTCCCATAACTGATTCTAGCATGAGTTTTCAGTGAATTTTTTAATCATGTATTTCCACGCCGACGACAGGCTCTCAGCATCTCTCGCATTCAAACACCCTTCCCGTAGCCTACTCCTATATATTTCAATCTTATGAAAACATCCAGCTAGATGTTAAGAAAGACTACATCGGCGTCACCAACAGGAGCTTAGGGGTGAGGCTAAAAAAACATCGGTATAACGTAAAAAAAGGATCCAATACCACGGTTTTGTCACAAATGTCGCAAGTCCAAGGTTCGATAGTAAAATGGGACGAGGCAACGATTATAAAACTGGTATCTTCCCCCACTTTATCAATGACAGCGGAGAAGATTGAAATATATAGGAGTAGGCTACGGGAAGGGTGTTTGAATGCGAGGGATGCTGAGAGCCTGTCGTCGGCGTGGAAATACATGATTAAAAAGTTCACTGAAAACTCATGCTAGAATCAGTTATGGGAAGATTTATTATGTATATTATATTTTTTAGTTTATTTTTATTTATTCTCTTGTATATTTTAATTTTATATTTTATTCCGTCTCTATTGTATATTTTTTAAATTTTTGTTCTAAAATTTTGATTTAAATATCTATATTCTATACATGAAACGTTTCTGTTCCATTATCGTTTTTTGGTAGACCTGAAGATGGCCTGTTAATCAGGTTGAAAGCGTTTGTGATTAAAATATCTAATTCTCAGCAAAATTAAGGTGTTGTATTATAGTGATGATATATATCATCCTAACATAACTTCTACAAACACACCGGGGTGTGTATAACAAAAATTCCACTTACTTAAACCTTTAACCGGTGCATAAAAAACTTTTAAAAAACAAATGTTTTCTGAACACCATCCACGTTCTTCATCACCTAAACTAGCTGGATTCTTTATTTTGGAACACCGTTAAGAAACTTTAAACAAAATAGAATGATGAAAGTTTGACTGTGAGCACGACACGTACAATGAGTGTGCATTGGACACTGGACAGTCGAGCTTTCGTCGTTCGATTTTGTTTAAAGTAAGTGGAATTTTTGTTATATCATGCTAATAGTATCATATACCATCAGGGCCATCCAGTTAAATTTCTTCTCATCACTAAAAGCTGAAATAAATCTGAATGGCAAACATAGCACATTGCAAAGTTCAGCTGCCTTTCTATATAGAAGGTTGTCAATTTTGGCTGTGCCTGCATTTTAATGTACACATGATTTGCAGAACATATCTTGTCATTCTTGGTGTTACAGGTAGCTGTAGTGAAACTGTAATCTAATTAGATGACATACCAGAGAATGTATCTGTTCTCAATATTGTCCTATCATCTCTGGTAAAGTTTTTTTAGCCAACTACAACATTTAGCTTTGCCATAATTGTCAGCATCTTAAGTAATTGTGAACTCGGAAGATCTACTCGATAGATTGCAAGTCTACTCGGAAGATCAAAGATCTTCCGACTTGCAATGACACATTCATATTTCCTACAGTCTCTGAATGCACATATCTTGCTTTTATCTTCATCTGTTAATGTTTTACCAAGTTCTATTTTTACTGAAGGTTGAAAACACAAAATATGGATGTATGCAAATTAGATTACAATGTCTATTGTATTTTAGAATGTTGTGAAATATGAATTTTTGATCCTGGGTCTCACCTATCATTTGATAGATAAAGTTCATTCATCAACCTGTTTATTTGGAAAAGAGATACATACATACATTATTGGCTCATCACTTGAAAAATTATAAATACAGTACCACTGACACACGTAAGTTGGCTGGTAGATCGAATGAACTTTCATTAATTGATGACAAACACGTCACAGTTTTAGATTTCGTGTCACTACATCTATCAATCTACTTACAACCTTGTTTCTGCTCATTGCATGATTTTTTTATTTGAGAATATAGAAGTGGCCACCCAACACCATAATCAGATTCTAGAGCTCACACACCTATTACGTTACATTTCCTTTTTCAGTTATAATAAGACTTTCCTACAACAATGCGATATACCTACCAGAGGTGGGCAAGCAAGAGTTCGGTGGGAGCCGAAATGTAGGTTTTGCAAAATGCATGGGAGCCGCAGTTCTGTACTGTCGTGGCAGATAGTATGGTAAGGCAGGGAATGATATAGGTTGTCGTCCCCCATTCGGGTCGAGAACTTGTTTTAAAAGAATAGATTTGAGATGTCAATTTAATTTATTGCACCAACTTGGAAATAAATTACTAAATATTACATATATATATAATTACATGTTTTCACAAAATTGTGGAAATAAAATTGTAAAAATAATAATAAAAATCAGAAATTAACACTTTTAGCAAGAGCCGCATTTGCCCATGTCCGCAACATACCAATGAGTAGCCCCGTCCGATGACCTAAGCGAACTAATAATACAGGCTCTAGAAAATAAGGTCTTACCCAAATTCCTACCAAACATTCGACTATACAGCAGATACATAGATGACATTCTGATAATTTGAAAAACAAAACCAGATATACAGAAGCTTCTAGAACAAATTTAATACCAATCTGTACAAGCTAACATTAAAACTGGATCAGTACAGTAATTCATTGGCACATTTTTTAGACTTAAATATCAGTTTCAAACAAAAATGCATTACCAATAGCATTTATTATAAACCAGAATACAGTCCGTAAAGAAATTATAAACTCGAGTGAAAATTTTCTGTGTTTTAATCTGATTTTCTTTTCATCCACAGTCAATTGTTGCTACATGAAATGATTTTAATTAGTCTTAAGAATATATAATGAAATAAAGAAGTCTTTGTATTATATCATTTTAATAAACAATCAAAAATTTTAATTGTTATAATTTTTTGTTGTAAACAATTTATAAACTCAAGGGTGATTTAGTAAGTTTTTAATACTTTGTGGACCCTCCCTTGTTTTCAATTACCTCCACAGCTCATTTAGGCATTGAATTAAGAGGGTTTTGAATGTCACTTAGTTTAATTTTGTCCCAGGCATTATACAATGCAACCGTAAGCTCGTCGGATGTGTTGTATTGTTTTCTGTGGCGATAAACTAATGCCACAAGTTGACTCCAAAGGTTTTCAATGGGATTAAGGTCTAGACTATGTGCTGGCCAAACCATCACTTCAATTTTTTCACATGAAAACCACTTTGTAGTAATGGCTGACTTGTGAACAGATGCATTGTCCTGTTGATAGATCCAGTCTTGACCACCAATGAGAGGACCAAATGGGATTAGATGTTCATATAACATAGCTTGGTCTCAGAATTCATTCGCCCATTAATAAATGCCAAATCTGTTTTCCCTTCATATCCGAATGCTGGCCAGATCATTACTGAACCTCCACCTTGTTGTCTACTGAATTTAACCCTGGGATTCTTTCTTGTATCGTGCCAATAATATGCTTGGCCATCTGGGCCATTCGGGTTAAACTTTTTCTCATCTGAGAAAACTATTTTTCTCCATTCAGTTGTCCAGGTAACACGATCTTTTGCCCATTGCAGCCTTGTTGACCGATGTAACTCTGTTAGCTTTGGTTTGGACTTCACTTTCATAAAGTTTATTGTTTTATTTTTTCTCGAGCTTTTCCACACAGTTTGGTGGGACACTGGAGTTGGTAAAACTGCACCTATCTCACGAGTAGACAATGATTCATTTATTGCAAGACTAGCAGTGCGGCGATGATCACGAGGCTGCAGACTTGGTTTTCGTCCTGTACGTTTAATTTTGCTATAATTATCACCCTTTTTTAGTACATTTTGTACTGCAGTTTGAGATCTTCCAAGTTTTGAAGCAATTTTACGAGTTGGCCACCCTTTTCCCTTAAAGAAATAGATTTTTCGTATTTCATTTTCAGTTAAGGTTACTCCCCTTGGTATTTTTGTCACTTTTTTAGTTTGAATTCTTAGACTCACCCAAAATGTTACACATACTAATTTACATAAATACATGCACAGTGGATTGTTCCATTCAATGGTAATAATCAGTTTTCACCCTTGAGTTTATAAATTGTTTACAACAAAAGATTATAACAATTCAAATTTTTGATTGTTTATTAAAATGATACAATACAAAGACTTGCTTATTTCATTATATATTCTTAAGACTAATTAAAATCATCTCATATAGCAACAATTGACTGTGGATGAAAAGAAATTAAAACACAGAAAATTTTCACTCGAGTTTATAATTTCTTTACGGACTGTATCTTCTGTTCTTTATACCAGTGTGTTCCAACGATTCATTTTCATACAAAATAGCAGCCTTTAGGGTGTTAGTGAGACCAGCATTTACACATTGTACTAATATGGTAGACACGAATAAAGAACTCAAACACATCAAAAAAGTGGCAATTTCTCACAGTTACTCTAAAAAACTGGTGCATAGTTTAGTGCAAAATTACATATGCAAAACAAAATTGGAATTACGGCTTAACCGAGTTATACAAACACGACGTAATCCGGCCGACTCCAGATACATAGTAGTTTACGTGGATACAAGACTCGGATCAATATGCAAAGAAATTGCAAAGAATACAAACGCAAAGACCGCCTATAAACTTAATAGCACGGTATACCAAATATTATGCAACGGAAAAGATCAAATAAATTTAAATCGAGCCCTAGGAGCACACTGCATCTCAATCACAGACAGAAGATTCGATCACAAACTAGTATACCGCGTCGTTCGGCCTCTCGAGCAAACGGACGGCTTAGGTTCCGCATTAATTTTATTATTAAATTTAAGCCTCCGCTTTAGTTTCCGGCCTCGATCTCGCTCCGTCGACTAAAGCCGCAACCTCGGTTTCGTCTCGGGCCCGCATCCCAAAAACCGCACCTCGACGTAGGGCTCGGCGATCCCGCACGTGCCACCCGGAAGGATCCTTCCCGCTTCTACGCGGAAACATCACGCCAGACGACGTCCAAAAGCGGAGAACGAGTCACGGAAGAGGAACGGAAAAGAGGCAGAGTTCGAGGCGAAGGACGGTGCCATCCGAGCCCTTCTAACGCGAGGGAAAACGGGTTAGAGGGCGCGAGGGTATAAGTTCAGAAAACCGAGGGGAGCAACCAGAAAACGTTTGGGAATCACCAGACTACGGCCACCACGGAGGGCGTCCGCCGTACCGTCCGGAGTCCCGAGGCGAGACTCCCGCCGTCCGTCCCGTGGTAGCGGACGGGTTGCCGGCCGCTTCCAGCACCGTCGTCCGGACGCGTAGAGAGCCATGCGAAAAAGATCGCGGACGGCGGCCTTTCCGCCCGGTTTCGTCCTTCTCGGCCGTTCCCGGACAGAACCAGCTACGCGTCGGGGAAATCGCGCAGTGGCGGCCGCCGCCCGAATTTATAAAGGCGGAGGGAGAAAGACGGGTGACGGATACTTACGACGGACGTACGATCTCCGAACGAAAAGTCCAACGTATTTACGACGCCGGAGGAACCACCCACCCTCCGCCACGAAAGCCGAATCGTATTTATCAACACGGACGAAATATCGAAGTTGCCAGACGGATGCTGCCAAACGAGGAGCCGCAGTAGCCCAAAGTAGCCCGTCCTCCGTCGGCGCGGAATTTTTATTTCTAGACTTTAATTCCACATGTACGTAGGGTATTTTACCTTAAAATTTTTTTGGAAAAAGTAATCTCGGTAATAAAATTCGTAAAGGGAAATATTTTCGTTTTTTTATGCAAAACCTATTCTACCCAGATGGTATGCGTTACCGGTTACGACGTTAAGTCGGTGGCACACTCGAGATTTAATTTCGGGCCGGCCGAGTCCGACGGATAAAAAATTTTTTTAAATAAATAAGAACTAACCGGAGAATACGAAACACAATAAACAGGTCACCTCATTACTCCGGCAGTAAATGTGATAAATAAAAATGTTTTCGTCTTAATATCGAAAGCTTTCCTCGAAATACGGAAATTTGATAATGTTCGGCCTCAGGCCGAACACCGAATATTCGGCCAGGAGCGTGGCCGAATAGCCGAATATTCGGCCAAACTATTCGGCTTAATTAACGCACGTACGAAAACTTTCCAAAAATGAGGAAAAGTTGATTTTCCTGCACCATAACCTACCGGTACCACTTATTAATTTCAGTTGTGATTTTGTACAATGAAACAAAAAGTTAATTTAATTTTCAAGTTTATAAGAAGGGATAATTTCGTAAAAACGCTCTACAGATCATTAATCATTATTTTTCACATTTTATGACCTAAGTTTCGATCTAATTTGCCCAGGCAGTAAAAACTTTGTATGAAAGTTTTTACCCTTTTTCGCCCCTTTAGGGTTGATTTCGTAAAATCTTTTCTTAGCACGCCTAAACTTTACAAAAAGAACACACCCTCAAATTTTTAAGTTTCTAGCACCAGTAGTTTTGGCTCTGCGTTAATTATGCTATCAGCATTTGTTCTTTTGTGTACGAGTATATAGATGAGTAAACTACATAATAAGTAGGTAGTTTTCATTTGATTCGTTACCTTCTTTTGATCTCTTAAAAAAATAACTTAGTCATATTACTTTTCCTTTGATCTTTTAGATAAATAAGCAAAAAATTGAGATTTTTCGAACTCGAAACGTGTTCAGCATTAATAAAAGTTACCAAAATAATTAATTTGTTGTGTTTTTGTTATTTCTTATTCCTGTTTTAGGTATTCGGTATTCGGCCGAACAGGCCGAATAGCGAAAAGTAACCGAATTTTCGTTGCATAACTAGAAGTTAACGTAAAACCAACAAACATAAGTAGGCCTATATGGAACGCAACGGAAATAGCTTAAAAATTAAGCTTTCTAAAGGAGAGCATTCGCGTAGAAAATTAAAATTAACAAATTAATTACACAGACAAATAAACAAATGGCTAAAAATAAACGTTAATATAAACAAAAACAATTACAATATGACCAAGTCCAAATTATATTTCATAAATGGAACACTGAAGAGTACCAGTAGAAGTGTTTACAGCGCCACTATTTGAAGCTGATTGAAGAGAAGGAAGCCATGACAGTTAAAGGGGGTTGAAAGAGAAGCATACCGTAGGACAGTGTTCCGCAAAGTGTGTACCGCGGAAAAATGTCAAGTTTTGTGAAGATAAAGCACCTACACATAGCTAAGAGTTATGCGAGCGAAGCGCTTGGTTGCACGAGGAGCGGGACAACCCACCCGCGCGCCGCACGCATGCGTGTGTCAATGTGATATTGTAACGCTGCGACCCGCTTAGTCATCGTTGTCACGCGCTTTTGTAAACTGAAACAAATCGCTTTTCGCCAGTAACTAGCCGCTAGTTTGTGAATGTGTCGTCGCGAACGTAATTGACTTTTTTTTATTACAAATAAATAGACCCTAATACATGTATGTGTATATAATGGTGTATATATGTATGTGTATATAAATTGCTTAAACCTACCGCAAGTTCGTCAAGTAAAACTAATGATTCCCAAGAAGCAGAGTCAACGAAGAAAAAACCTAAGCTTGTTAATCGAAAATATGATGAGAGCTATGTACGTTATGGCTTTATATATTGCGGAGACGAATCGTGCCCAATCCCAAAATGGAGTAACTTTGGGTAATAATTCGATGGTGCCCAGTAAACTTTTACGACATTTAACTACTAAACACCCATCGGTGGCTCAAAAAGACAAAGCCTTTTTTCAATGTTTGAAAGACCAGTCTAAGAAACAGGTAGCTCTTACGAGTCCGTCTTTCAAAACATCAGACAAAGCGCAGAAAGCGAGCTACGTGATCGCTAATATGCTCGTTAAATCCAAGAAGCCTCATGTAAGATTTGCCGACTGTAAAGGGGGGATACAATTAATCCCGCGTCAGGATGAGCTTAAGGGAACCCGTGTATGTGGGCGGTTGCGAAGGTGGCAAAGGATGACAAGTGTTTACATGCGGAAAACCGTTTATTTGGACGAATACATGCTTACATCGGTTAGGTTGTTCCAAATCTCGGCGATCTTCAGAACGTGAGTTCGGCAGGTAGATCTATCCAGTCCCGGGTGGACGAGAAGGGCCGTTGGACGATGGTGACGGGCGGTGACACACTTAAAGTTCCGAGCGACGACACTACACACACTGTCTTAACCCACAAGAGGCATGTCCGTCATTCCGAAAAAACTCTCCTCTTTTTTGACCTTGAAGTCCCAGTTTTTATACGTTTTTCTCGTGTTCTATCCACCTTGCGGATTGGTCCCTCGTCCCTTTCCTCGCTTCCCGATTGGCCTCCCCTTTGTTTTCAGGCGCAAAACGAGACCATGTCGGGTCGCGGGAAAGGTCCGATTCGAGGTGTCTATTTGATTGTTGATAGAACCACAACACCTGCACTCATAATTTAATCCGTTGTTTGCAATTGATGTCAGTTTGGAATTCTAACGATCACGCGATATTTTTCTATCTCTCCAATTTTTCCCTTTTTCTGAAATTGTTTTCCTAAGTTCAATTTTTTTCTTTGAATACTTGTGTCAACCTTATACCTCTTTATGAGTGCGTGTGTCAGAGTTCTACCTTTGGATTAAACATTAACAGGTCGTTTAACACGGGTTGACGTCATCCCGAGACTCGTTGTTTACATTTTTCGTTACGTTGTTTTGATTAAGAGTTTTCTCTCTCTCTTATATAATTTATCGTTATTTTTTTCACAACAGAATTCTGCATTTTTGCGATTTCGGACCTCGTCTGGGTCCTCACACTCATTCTCTCGCTGAAACTTTAATTTCACCTGTCTGCAAAGAAGTTGTCAAGATTACGATTAGCCAAGAAGCCGCTAAGGAAATCGAAAAAATACCTACGTCGGCAGATACGATCTTACATCGAATTAATGATATTTCTGGCGACATTCAATCAACGTTACTTGAAAAATTAAGGCTTAGTGGAGTTTTTGCGCTACGAGTCGACCAGGCTACCGATATCAGTGGTCACGCGCATCTCGTATCAAACGTGAGGTACAGTACACTGACGCAGGGCCGGATCATCTCATAGACAAGTGAGACAAATGTCTAGGGCCCGGTTTTTTGAAGGGCCCGGTCAAACTGTCTATTTTGAAAAGATTTGTAAATAAGATAGTTTACTTTTCTGAATTTTTAAATAAAGTTTATTCATATTTATATACTTACTTTTTTAAAACTATCTTGGCTTTTATTTAAATTATCTTTTTCATTATTCAATTTACCTTTCATGGGTAAAATATTATATTATTTAAATATTAACCAAAAAGGTTAAATTAAACAATTAATATTTTAAGGTAATATTGTTATTGTATAACAACTTTGGTAGGCATTTAATAAAATAAATTTCAATTTTTTTAAATTTATAAACAAACTATTAAAACTTTTCTAGAAAAACTAAAATTTATTGTTGTATATTAAATATTTATTAATAAAAATTTAAGATTTGTTTTAGTTTTTCACATTATTTAGTTTTGTTTTATTTATTGTTTTATAATTTTTGTGCGCTCTATTTCTTGTGGGAGAGGGAGGAGGCCCGGTAAGAAGAAAATGTCTAGGGCCCCAAAGTGGGTTAATCCGGCCCTCCACTGACGAATATGAAATAAAAAAGGACTTTTTATTTTGTCTGCCACTACCTGGTTATACCACTGCAGAAGAAATATTCAAAGTAACAGACCAGTACTTCGGCGAGTATAATTTGGAATGACACAATTGCGTAAGCATTTGCACGGTAGGAACGGCAGCTATGACGGGAAAAATTAGGGGATTTATAACCATGGCTTCTGAAATAAAAACCCTAATATTAAAAACGTACATAGCTTTTTACACAGGGAAGCACTGATGGCGAAATCTCTGCCTGATGAATTGTTGTCTGTCCTACAAGAAGTCGTCAAAATTGTCAATTACATCGAGTCGCGACCGCCGAACTCTCGTCTGTTTAATGCAATGTGTCGGAGAATGGGAGCAGATCATCAGTCACTTCTGTTTCATACAGAAGTACGATGGCTTTCTCGCGGAAAAGTGCTTTCTCGAATTTACGAGCTAAAAAATGAGACCCAGACGTTTTTAGAGGCCTAGGATTCAGATTTTACTTTTCTGTTTAAAGGAGAAGAATGGGTAGCAAAACTTGCATATCTGGCGGATATATTCCCCAATTGAAATGAGCTCAACAAAAAACTGCGAGGCAGGAATTCTAATATTTTAACGTTATCGGACAAGATTGAAAGCTTTCGCGCTAAGTTGGTGTTACGGATCGGCCACGCTACCGATGGTAGTAACGAAATGTTCCCAAATGTCGTGGCTGCCGATTCAGGAAAAAAGTGCAGGCTTTGATAGTGAAACACTTGGAACTCTTAGGAGAAAAAATGAACTCTTATTTCCCTAAATGTGACCCGCAACTTACGGACTGGGTACGAAATCCATTTTCAGATAGCATTTCCATCGGACACCTACCGATAAACGAGCAGGAAGAATTCGTGGAGCTAAAAACTGATCGGACATTAGAACTAAAATTTCCCGAAACAGAGCTAGCACACTTTTGGCTGCATATAAAAAATGAGTATCCACTGCTTTCAAAGCGTGCTATTGCAATTCTCTTACCATTTGCCACGACCTACATACGCGAATTGGGGTTTTCGACTCTCACTACGATTAAATCGAGAAAAAGAGAACGCCCGAGGACGATCGACCAGGAGATGAGAGCAGCCTTATCAACGATTGTTCCAGAGTTTGATCGCCCGTGCTCAGTTAAGCAGGCTCACATTTCTCATTAAACACTGTACTGATTTTTATAATAAATAAATATTAAATAAACATTGGTTTTTCCTTTGGTGTACCTCTAAAATTTCTCGATTTGGTAGGTGTACCTTGAACACAAAAAGTTCGCGGAACACTGCCGTAGGAAATAATTATGCCACATTTTTGTGCCGCTATCAATTCTACCAACAGTTACAAGAAAAGTTCAGGAATTTCATTTCACAAGTAAGTTATAATTATTAATTTTGCTCACACTATATTTTTCTATGTCTAATAAAATGTTTAAAGATTAATAAAAGTAAACAAACAGTGTCGAACCTACTTTGAAACGCTGTCTAATTAATAAAAGTTTACCTATTTAAATAATTAGAAATGTTTTGGATAGAAGCCTTATACATATCAAATTATGAATTTTAGAGTGGTTAACCAAGTTATGTTCCTACAATTTCTTCATTTCCCTCACTTCTTCAAAAATCCCTGCAATAAAACGTTCGGAAATAAACCAATATCTAAACACCCAATTTCGAAAGCCTGTAAAGAAAAAATTGCAAAGGTAGAATACGAAGTCTCGGTCTCTCGTGATCACATGCGGTTTGCCATCTCCAAAGAAGGTGCGCGAAATGTTAATTTTAACAAGACAGAAATGTGAACGGCTACAAAAAAACTTAAATACTGTATAGCGGACAGTCTAATAAAAGAAATCCAAAGATCGTCGATTCAAAAAAACATTAGTCAAAGGCTCACGGAAATGCTTTCTAAATCTGATGCTATAGGCTAATGATAGACAATAACTGTAATATTTATTATTATTATTTATTTATAAATTTTATTATTTAATAAAATTATTATAATTTTTCATTTGTAAAATTTTTCTAAAACTACAGAAAATTTTGCTAAAAGAATTGTAATTTTATGAAATAATACGTGGTACGATCCAAAAGTTCGGGTACTGCAGTAACCTATGACAACAAAAGCATGTATTTGAAGTTACAGCGTATGAAATGGATTCTATCAAACCACCTGTACGTGTTCGGGTTAATTTCACCCGTGTCATGCGATTAAACCGCGAGCGCTACTGTTTTTTTCCGGAGATAGTTACCTTTGTTTCGCGACGTAATAAAAGTGGAGTTTCGAGTACAACCCCCAACATTAAATTTTGTCAGCGTTTAGGTAAAACACCTACGGAGACTTTAAAATTGCTAAGAAAGGTGATTCTACCATGGCGAAGTCGAAATGTTGGAGGTTGTTCTCGAAACTCCACTTTTATTACGTCGCGAAACAAAGGTAACTATCTCCGGAAAAAAACAGTAGCGCTCGCGGTTTAATCGCATGACACGGGTGAAATTAACCCGAACACGTACAGGTGGTTTGATAGAATCCATTTCATACGCTGTAACTTCAAATACATGCTTTTGTTGTCATAGGTTACTGCAGTACCCGAACTTTTGGATCGTATCACGTATAATAGAATTATGATAAATTTTACACAATATATTTCGACACATTGTATATGGAAAAAACAACTTGATTCGTTTTATCTGAATTGCAAAATATCTTCAGTTATCATTGACTTAAATTTAGTCAATAAATGGAGGCCACTTCAACTGTCATGGCTGCGGGCTCCAATTCGCCTCAGCTGTATTAACCGGTTTATTATTCTATCTCGTTGCCGTAATCTATCCTTTAATTCTAGTTACAGCCGAAAATAGTGCTCTAGTTAAAGAACTACAATATTTAAATAAAGGAGATATAAAGAATTGAGCATTTCTCTTTCCGAAAATGTGGACAAAGTAGAGAGACAGGAGATATAATTATATTTAAAATATAGTATTATTTCTTATTCTTTAGATAACTTTCAGAGTCATTTTATAAAATTTAATCCTTAATCTTTCCATGATATTTTTATCAATTCACTTCGATTTTTTTTATTTTTACAGAATAATATATTATACACACAAGTGTCCATTTTGCTTTACACGTGTAGCGGACGTAAAAGCAGAGTCGATAGATATCCGCGCATTCTTTTATTCAGAGCGCTTGCAGCGCTTTTAGCGCATGTGTTCAACTATTAAACCTACTGTCAGCGCACTAGTAACCTCTGGACCACGCTAAAAAATAGTGCTTACAAGATGGACGCCTCCATGAGAAAGTCTCTTTTTCAACCACCAAACAATGTTTTTTGCTATTTTAAATGAAGCAAAGGAGTTAAAAATCTGCTCGAGTAAGTATCTTTTTAATAAATGTGCAATGTATAATAACAAAACGAAATATAAGAATCTATTATTATTATTATTATTATTATTACATTTAGAGAAACCCTCCCCCAACCTGTAGCATTAAGTGCTACCGGCTTGAGGTACTCCTCTTTTAATTAATCCTGCTTCGCATATGCTTTGCAGGTAGTTATGATTACATAGTCGCGATCGTAGCCGAAATACAATAGTACCCGACGATTCTACTTTCATTTACATTAATTACATTGTTTTGTTGAGTAAAATATTTGATATCATTAGTTTTACACTGAACAATGAGATAAAGTTTTATGTTCTGTTTTTATAACAAGTTTTTATAAATGCATTGAAATAATAATATATGTTAACATTATAAGGCTACTTTTCCTAATAGACCAATTGTAACCTTCTTTATTACAAATTAATTTTAGTTCGTTTCTTATTTTTTCATATTGCATACAGTCAAATAAGATGTGCGTGGGGGTTTCTCTTACCCCACAAATCTCAGTTTCATCATCTCGATTAAATCTATAGTGATATTCCCAGGGCCGGATTATCGAATAGGCAAAGTAGACAAATGTCTAGGGCCCGTAATTCGGAGGGGCCCGGCTTCAGTGCAGAAGATTAAGATTTCTCTGTTTCAAAAGGAGTGAAACATTATTTAAGAAATTAGTTAGGACAGAAAACTCTGTATTTAACAATTCCTACTAAGCTCCGCTCGACTAGCCATTATCTAAAAAAAAGGTCAACAGCCATCCGTGCGTCAGAAGTAATGTGCGCCACGAGATCTCTCGCACCATCTAGAAATATTCCTATGGCCGCCTCTCGTGGCAGTACTGATGTGTGGTTATGATTTATTTTCTAAATTTAAACTTATACGTCGCGACATCGCATATTCGATGTAGCGTTCAAGTTGCTCGAGTGCGAAGATATTACAATTCAATAGTGTTTTATAAAACAGTTAAAAAGGGTGACACCACGATATCTGCACCGGGTGTCACCCATGCTAGCTACGCTAATGTCACATTATATAAGATTTGTTTAGAAGCAACTTATTTAAATGGGGCCTTAATTTAAATTTTGTCTAGGGCCCGCTAGAGGCTTAATCCGGCGCTGATTGTATATTCGAATGCCAGTGGCGGAATGAAAGCGCTGGAATGTCGAAACAGGTCAGCTTCCAAGCAGCCAGATTATAGGCATTGGCGCATGCGCTTTACGGAGCGTCAAACTCACACGGTTTAGCTGGTGGACGCTACACACGTTTAACGCTTTCAATGTTTCTATCCAGGACCGGTTCTGGGCTGTTAGCTGCCTGCCTGCCAGATATTCGGCCGCCCTCGCCCCATTATGTGAATCACGAGTAGACTAGATTTATAACTTAATCCAACCGATAGGAGTTTACTGGCATATTTTTATGATAGTTCTGTATAATTGTCAGTTTAAAAAAATCCATTAAAATATTTGATATATTTATTCCGCGTTTATTCTGCTCCCCATCTTATATTACTTACGGATTTCGATGTTAAACCGGTGATATTACGATTTAGTACGTCCCATCTCTAAGGGAATGCAGAAAAAACGTGTACAATTCTAGTAGTGTTAAAAAATTAACTGTTACTTTGGCAGCATCGTTTACAACCAAATTTGATGAATGAGACGTACGATGGTACAAAAAAAGCTCTAGAATTTATTTTCCTTAAATTTACGATTTACGTATCCGTTGTCGTAAAACTTTGTCTTTCCACTTTTTTCCAAGACTACAGATATTCGAGTACAAAGTAACCGGTTTCGACTTATTTCTACTTAAGTAGTAGTTAAATAATTAAGCGATTATTCAAAATTGAATTACAAAGGCTATACAAACATAAGTTCGAGTCCTTATTTCTTTATTTTCTCCCTTTATAAAGACAGGTCGGCGCCGAAGATCATTTTTAATTGTGTTGTATGTCGTCTAATAGTGTTTTGTTCGTTAATTTTAGAAGTTTTTTGACTTCAAGTTGCAAGTTGCATGGTGGTTCCTAATCGGAATAAAGGGAGAAAATAAAGAAATAAGGACTCGAACTTATGTTTGTATAGCCTTTGTAATTCAATTTTGAATTTAACTTTAATTCCCGAGTTTTGTACGGAATTAAGCGATTAGGGAATTACGGACATAAATAAAACCCTGATGAGAGCCGAAATTTTACTTAACCGAACCAATCCCTTGCCCAGTACAGTGGGGACTGATTTCTTCGTAATATTAGACGTAATAAAGACAGAAATTTTTCCAGTTCAACGAGAGTGACCAAAAAGTTGTAAATTTTGGAAATTTCCGCGGACACTCGGTCCTAAAACGAATTAGTTAGAATACGTTCGTTAAGTCAAACGAGTTAAACGAGAATGACGTCATCGTTATTCTTGTTTCGTTAGACTTTTCGAACGATTCGTTATAACTAAATGGCTGTTTCTAAAATCGAAGATACGAATGTTGCTAGTGCAGCCTTATACAAAATATTTTTCTTAGGTTGCTTCGGACGAACAGTTATTTCAATCATTTCACCTTTTAATTCACAATTTAAACACTCGAGTAGATCTAGAAACATCGATATCGTCGGGCGCCAATTTTTTAACGAAGTAAACTAACTCTTTCCTTCGTGAGCTTCGTTAGAGTTTCGTTCGATACGTCATCACCGCGGAGCATGCGCACCGAGCGAGACTACTACTTTTCGAACGATTCGTTACTAACGCGTTTAACTCGTTCGACTTAACGAACGTACCCATAGAAAACGAACGAACAATCCGTTAAGTTTAACATATTTAGATTTTTACAGCTACGATGAGAAATGTTTAAAATTTACAACCCTATCGCGTCTTTTGAGGTATACTAGTGACGCGACAAAAGAGGCATTCGACATCGACCGGTATCGGCACCCTCGGGATTTGGCACGCACTCACCTACCCGAACCGTCTCCGATTCCATTCGTTAGCCACTGGTAGGGAGCTACAGTATTTCACTAAGTGGATTGTTTTAAGATTTAAAAAGTAAAGAATATTTTGTTATTTTTATGTACGTTTCTTCACAAAGTTATATTTAATGATAAGTTTCTTTAAAAGTATATTCGTACGATCGAAGAATTTTTTGTACTAGGCACGTATATTCGTCACACATTTTGTTTTATCGAGTAAGCTTTTTTTATAATTTTAATTTTAGCCCTTATATCGTGGCTAGTGATTCAAAAATTTATTGTAAAAAGTTTTGGCTCGAGACCGTATAACGAAAAAGAAAACGTTATTAAAAGAGAAAGACAATGCCTGAATTAAATATGAATACGTCCACAAAAAAATTTCGACATTTCGACGATAAAATTTATGACGAATGACGATTCTTTCGTAAAATTGAAGCAATTTGAAAATCGAAGCGGAATAGAATTTAACATTGGTAGACAATATAAAATAAATATTGAAAATTATAACGAGATAATTACGATTAATAGATATATGTAAATTAATAGACGTTATATGTTTTTTCTCGAAGCGAGAATTGGCATTTAGGGGCCGTAGGAAATTTATTGAATCTAATAACGGAGGTAATTATATTGAACTTTCTTATTTATTAAGTATCGTACTTAATAAGTAAGAAAGATAATCTATTAAAAATACATTTAAAGAAGTGTACGGTTTTTACTGGCTTATCGAACGAACGAATACGAACGGGCCCCGACGCCCAATTAATTGATTGCCTGTAAGTCGGCTTCTTACAGGAACACGGCTTCCCTATCGTCAAATGTCGCGGCACTCCACTGGTAAAACCAAACTTAGCTCCAGACAAAGAAATTACGATACAAAAGCAATTCAACGGAAGTTACAACTTGTCATCTCGATTGGTTTTTGTATTTTCAGATCCAATCGTACTTCGCGCGGATTCCATCCGGAAAAGTGCCTAAATCTGTAACTCCCGGTAAAAAATATCGGGTTAAACCGAAGCAAAAGGTATCCAGCTAAAAAAGTCTTAAATTAATATTAACCTTCGGGGTGCCTGGCGGAAGAAATTTCCGCCGAGCGCCTGGTGGGGTCTTTGAGACCCCAAAATAAAACACTACATTATATGGCGTGTAAAAATAATTTTAATATTATGTTAATATTATATATATATAATAGGTTTATTAAGACATATTTAGAATAAAACAATCATTGATTTACGTGAAATATTTGTTCACACGACTACATAATAAAAAACATCAACTTTTTTTGTCGTAACAAAAATATTAACTTTGTTTCTCTAGAAATCACGATGTAATCTCATTATAATTTAAGTATTTTGGCTTCATTTTAATGGCACATAATATAATTATCTGTTAAAGCATAAAAATTAATCTTCTTCGGTTAAAATTTGAAATCGAGAATTCAGGCATTTTTCCATAGTAATTTCTCATGTTCAATGCAAATAAATCTGGATCATTCTTTACAGACGCTTAGTAGCTGCTTAAACGTTTATCTACTGACAACGTAAACGTGTTAAAAATCAAACAAACACAAAAAATATTACTTACAATTTTGCAACGCCGCGTGCCTGGTGGGGTCTGTGAGGCCCGGCACTTATTCAAACACGTCTGGTTCGCAGGATATCGCGCGATAAACTAAAATTTTTGTGGGGATCGCGAGCGCATGAAGAGAACTGAAGCTACTGATAACCTTAAGTCGCTAACGCAAATATTAAAATAGTTATAAACTTTTGAAAATGAGTCGGGCCTCTCAGACCCCACCAGGTACCTCGAGGGTTAACGAATAGACATAGATACATCTAGATGTAATTTGACACGCTGAATCGATTTGGTATTAAAAAAATTACTACCGACTAACCGTTTAAAAGTTACGAACGATTTTTTATTTCCGGCTATTTGCTTCCTTTAAAAACAACTTTACAATAATACCTCGGTTATCGTCGATTTTTTTCGCGAAAAATTTGTCTCGGTTTTCGTCGACATTCCCACGTGTCCTCGCTGCTAATTTTGCGAAACCACGCGTTTTCCTGGGCAGTGTGGCGTTGTCTCTCGTTACGTGAGCATTACCCCTCACATCTAGCCGAACAATGGGCGTATTAAAAATCTCAGCGTGCAGCCAGCACCTCCCAGTATCTCTGTTAAAAATCTCAGATAACTTCTGGTTACTGCTAGAGAGCTTCCAGCAAACTGCAAGCGTCTTTTTCTGTACTGGATACACCAGCAGGGGCGGACTGGCCCTAAAATTTTTGTGTGGAAAAAATTATTACCAGCCCAGCCCATAAATAAAAAAAATGTATTTTTTTAAATTTATCTTATATATAAAATTCTCGTGTCACAATGTTAGTTACCGTACTCCTCCGAAACGGCTTTACCGATTTTTACCAAAATTTGATATGCATATTCAGTAGGTCTGAGAATCGGCTACTATCTATTTTTCATACCCCTACACCATTTCCCCCTTTCAAAAATATATTTATATATGGATTAAGGCTTTTATGTCCAACAGATGGCGCTAAGTTTGCTTTTCTGTGAGAATGGACTGAAGCAGATCATTTTCTATCTATCTATATAAATAAAATATAACGTTCGTTTGTTCCTACCGATTCCTTTGAAATTTTCACACAACGTTACATTCGAATACGCACGTGTTTTTATATAATATACATGTCGAAATTCCCCCCAGTGGGGGAGATGGACAGGATTAAGGCTTACCGTGAAGAACTCGGCTTCTATTATACTATTTTACATGCGGTTTTTTGCGTTTTTGATTGCGTTATAATAGGTTACGTCAACAGAATATACACTAAAAAGGAATTTTTCGATATTCCCCAGCGGGAAAAGTGACGGGATTAAGGCTTACCGTGAAGAACTCGGCTTCTATTATACTATTTTACATGCGGTTTTTTGCGTTTTTGATTGCGTTGTAATAGGTTACGTCAACAGAATATACACTAAAAAGGAATTTTTCGATATTCCCCAGCGGGAAAAGTGACGGGATTAAGGCTTACCGTGAAGAACTCGGCTTCTATTATACTATTTTACATGCGGTTTTTTGCGTTTTTGATTGCGTTGTAATAGGTTACGTCAACAGAATATACACTAAAAAGGAATTTTTCGATATTCCCCAGCGGGAAAAGTGACGGGATTAAGGCTTACCGTGAAGAACTCGGCTTCTATTATACTATTTTACATGCGGTTTTTTGCGTTTTTGATTGCGTTGTAATAGGTTACGTCAACAGAATATACACTAAAAAGGAATTTTTCGATATTCCCCAGCGGGAAAAGTGACGGGATTAAGGCTTACCGTGAAGAACTCGGCTTCTATTATACTATTTTACATGCGGTTTTTTGCGTTTTTGATTGCGTTATAATAGGTTACGTCAACAGAATATACACTAAAAAGGAATTTTTCGATATTCCCCAGCGGGAAAAGTGACGGGATTAAGGCTTACCGTGAAGAACTCGGCTTCTATTATACTATTTTACATGCGGTTTTTTGCGTTTTTGATTGCGTTGTAATAGGTTACGTCAACAGAATATACACTAAAAAGGAATTTTTCGATATTCCCCAGCGGGAAAAGTGACGGGATTAAGGCTTACCGTGAAGAACTCGGCTTCTATTATACTATTTTACATGCGGTTTTTTGCGTTTTTGATTGCGTTTTAATAGGTTACGTCAACAGAATATACACTAAAAAGGAATTTTTCGATATTCCCCAGCGGGAAAAGTGACGGGATTAAGGCTTACCGTGAAGAACTCGGCTTCTATTATACTATTTTACATGCGGTTTTTTGCGTTTTTGATTGCGTTGTAATAGGTTACGTCAACAGAATATACACTAAAAAGGAATTTTTCGATATTCCCCAGCGGGAAAAGTGACGGGATTAAGGCTTACCGTGAAGAACTCGGCTTCTATTATACTATTTTACATGCGGTTTTTTGCGTTTTTGATTGCGTTGTAATAGGTTACGTCAACAGAATATACACTAAAAAGGAATTTTTCGATATTCCCCAGCGGGAAAAGTGACGGGATTAAGGCTTACCGTGAAGAACTCGGCTTCTATTATACTATTTTACATGCGGTTTTTTGCGTTTTTGATTGCGTTGTAATAGGTTACGTCAACAGAATATACACTAAAAAGGAATTTTTCGATATTCCCCAGCGGGAAAAGTGACGGGATTAAGGCTTACCGTGAAGAACTCGGCTTCTATTATACTATTTTACATGCGGTTTTTTGCGTTTTTGATTGCGTTGTAATAGGTTACGTCAACAGAATATACACTAAAAAGGAATTTTTCGATATTCCCCAGCGGGAAAAGTGACGGGATTAAGGCTTACCGTGAAGAACTCGGCTTCTATTATACTATTTTACATGCGGTTTTTTGCGTTTTTGATTGCGTTGTAATAGGTTACGTCAACAGAATATACACTAAAAAGGAATTTTTCGATATTCCCCAGCGGGAAAAGTGACGGGATTAAGGCTTACCGTGAAGAACTCGGCTTCTATTATACTATTTTACATGCGGTTTTTTGCGTTTTTGATTGCGTTGTAATAGGTTACGTCAACAGAATATACACTAAAAAGGAATTTTTCGATATTCCCCAGCGGGAAAAGTGACGGGATTAAGGCTTACCGTGAAGAACTCGGCTTCTATTATACTATTTTACATGCGGTTTTTTGCGTTTTTGATTGCGTTGTAATAGGTTACGTCAACAGAATATACACTAAAAAGGAATTTTTCGATATTCCCCAGCGGGAAAAGTGACGGGATTAAGGCTTACCGTGAAGAACTCGGCTTCTATTATACTATTTTACATGCGGTTTTTTGCGTTTTTGATTGCGTTGTAATAGGTTACGTCAACAGAATATACACTAAAAAGGAATTTTTCGATATTCCCCAGCGGGAAAAGTGACGGGATTAAGGCTTACCGTGAAGAACTCGGCTTCTATTATACTATTTTACATGCGGTTTTTTGCGTTTTTGATTGCGTTGTAATAGGTTACGTCAACAGAATATACACTAAAAAGGAATTTTTCGATATTCCCCAGCGGGAAAAGTGACGGGATTAAGGCTTACCGTGAAGAACTCGGCTTCTATTATACTATTTTACATGCGGTTTTTTGCGTTTTTGATTGCGTTGTAATAGGTTACGTCAACAGAATATACACTAAAAAGGAATTTTTCGATATTCCCCAGCGGGAAAAGTGACGGGATTAAGGCTTACCGTGAAGAACTCGGCTTCTATTATACTATTTTACATGCGGTTTTTTGCGTTTTTGATTGCGTTGTAATAGGTTACGTCAACAGAATATACACTAAAAAGGAATTTTTCGATATTCCCCAGCGGGAAAAGTGACGGGATTAAGGCTTACCGTGAAGAACTCGGCTTCTATTATACTATTTTACATGCGGTTTTTTGCGTTTTTGATTGCGTTGTAATAGGTTACGTCAACAGAATATACACTAAAAAGGAATTTTTCGATATTCCCCAGCGGGAAAAGTGACGGGATTAAGGCTTACCGTGAAGAACTCGGCTTCTATTATACTATTTTACATGCGGTTTTTTGCGTTTTTGATTGCGTTGTAATAGGTTACGTCAACAGAATATACACTAAAAAGGAATTTTTCGATATTCCCCAGCGGGAAAAGTGACGGGATTAAGGCTTACCGTGAAGAACTCGGCTTCTATTATACTATTTTACATGCGGTTTTTTGCGTTTTTGATTGCGTTGTAATAGGTTACGTCAACAGAATATACACTAAAAAGGAATTTTTCGATATTCCCCAGCGGGAAAAGTGACGGGATTAAGGCTTACCGTGAAGAACTCGGCTTCTATTATACTATTTTACATGCGGTTTTTTGCGTTTTTGATTGCGTTGTAATAGGTTACGTCAACAGAATATACACTAAAAAGGAATTTTTCGATATTCCCCAGCGGGAAAAGTGACGGGATTAAGGCTTACCGTGAAGAACTCGGCTTCTATTATACTATTTTACATGCGGTTTTTTGCGTTTTTGATTGCGTTATAATAGGTTACGTCAACAGAATATACACTAAAAAGGAATTTTTCGATATTCCCCAGCGGGAAAAGTGACGGGATTAAGGCTTACCGTGAAGAACTCGGCTTCTATTATACTATTTTACATGCGGTTTTTTGCGTTTTTGATTGCGTTGTAATAGGTTACGTCAACAGAATATACACTAAAAAGGAATTTTTCGATATTCCCCAGCGGGAAAAGTGACGGGATTAAGGCTTACCGTGAAGAACTCGGCTTCTATTATACTATTTTACATGCGGTTTTTTGCGTTTTTGATTGCGTTGTAATAGGTTACGTCAACAGAATATACACTAAAAAGGAATTTTTCGATATTCCCCAGCGGGAAAAGTGACGGGATTAAGGCTTACCGTGAAGAACTCGGCTTCTATTATACTATTTTAGATGCGTTTTTGATTGCGTTTTAATAGGGTACGCCAAGAGAATGTACACTAAGAAGGGATTTTTTGAAATTCCCCCCACGGGGGAAGTGTTATACATTTATAATAGATACATTTTGAGCCACAACAACGCGTGGCCGGGTCAGCTAGAAATTACCTAGAAATAATTTATATGGCAAAACAACGTTTGCCGGGTCAGCTAGTATTTAAATATATTCAAAATATAACATTGACAAAAATTACAATAAACACAAGTCTACAACATTAATTTTTCATTTAGAAGTTCGCTTTGTCGAGCAATAATATTAATGACATTATCAGAATCTATTTCGTTTAAAATATTCTTTTCTGCTGATATTAACACGAAGGCTTCCAGATTTTCTTGTCTGATACTTGATCATAGTTTGCTTTTGATGAATTTTACCATAGAAAGGCTCTGTGTCACAGGACACTTGTGTTACAGACATAGATAGTAAATATTTGTACGCTTGACCAAGTATAGAATAAGCGCCACTTCACACGTTATATCTGAATAATATGTTGTAACAACAAATAGGGCAATTTTTGGCTTGCAGTATGAGGATGAAATCGAGTCTTTATCATTTTCTACTTGATCGTCAAAATAATGTTCATTTTCGTTTAATTTGATGAGTTTCACTGACATTTTCCTTTAAAATATTCCACGACGTTTTAAAATGTTTCAATTCTGAAATAATATTGTGTCGAGTTGCTTCTGGATTAAATTATATTAAAATGCCGCTTAATTTTTGGAATGCATTTTCTGGAGTATTTTCAGAAAAATTTTTCGGATGCAAACATGCAAAGTGATTATAAAATAAAAACGATTTTCCATGCTTTGAATTGCAGTATTTCGTATGTGATTGTAATTACTTATTTCATACCTCTCGAATGAATCTCTTACCGGTTCGTCCGAAGTTTCTCCACTGTCCATTTGCTTTCTTTTGCGTATTCTAATATCCGGTAATGTATGTTCAACTTCGACATCACGCCGCATTTCATCCAGTTTATTATTAACATAATTTACAAACACATCAGCAGAGTTCTTTACAACGTTAAATTTTCGCGATATATCCTTTAATAATTTGATTGCATTCATAACCATAGGATGAGCTTTGATGAAATCTATGCTTCTTTCTTGCAAATAATTTGAAATCGGTGTTGTAATATCAAATATTTGTAAGAAAAGTTCGGCTGTAAAAACTATTTCATATTTTATTAAGGAATCTAGAAAAGATTTTGCTTTTATTCGTACGTTTGGTTGAATGTTTATCGATGTAGAAAAATACTGTAACGTTAATATTAATTCAACATATAAGCCATCTTTAGGATTAGCAAAATTACCAAACACTTTCTTCGAGACTACATCCTTGGCCCACCATCGCGTTTCTCCTATCGTATTTAATTTTTTACGCCTAGTATCTTTACTAAAAGAAATCCACACATTCATTCGAATGTACGATTCTCGAATGAAAATTGCTATAAAATTTAATAGACTAAATAATGAAGCTACAGCAATTGACGACTGAGTAATGTCAGAAATAACTAAATTCAAAACTGGGCGTAGCACCATACACGAACACGCTCCGGGATAGCTTCTAGCGTGTGAGCAGAAAACTCACGATATTTCCCGCGCTTATTACTAGCACCATCGGTAGAATTTCCGATACATTTGGTAATGTCCTAATTATTTTTTCCTAATATATCTTTTATAATATTGTAAAAAGTTTCGTCCGTCGATGATTCCACAATGACGATGGCTAAGTCTCTCATTTATGTATTTATTTACGTATCTCACTATAATTGCGCATTGATCTCGAACACTTATATCTTGTGTGGTGTCAATCTGAATACTATACATTCCAGCATCATTTATTTCTTTCGATATTGCTTCGAGTATGTAGTTTACAGTAGTTTTTGATAAAAATGTAACTAAGTTTCCACGTCCTCGTGTTCTCTTATCTAAATTTGACTGGTGAATTTTTTTACTCTCCTTAATGCAACTATCCAAATGCTTTTTCAAAATATCGTCGTGTTTGCTCAAAAGTAATATCATTTCTAAAAAGTTTGCGTGATCTACAGTACATCGTCATCGTCCAATATATAAAGACCCTCATTTCGTTTGCATCTATAACTTAACCCTCTTTTGCCAATCAATTTAATAATATCAATTATTCGTTTTACAACGTTACGATTAAAAAGTATTTTTTTCATTTCGTATCGATTTCGATTGTGTAGTAATGCTTGAACAGTTTTTCGTGCGCATGAAATGGCCAACAGCATTTTCGTCGCGAAACTTGCTTTTCTCGTGCCTTTCGACATATCGACCAACATAATGCCAATTATTAAAACCTTTGATAAAAACATTGTCTTCTGAATCTCGTCCGTATGCTAAGCAGATCGAACAGTACACCTTGTTATTTTCTTCACAAAATGTTAGGCATTTACGATTTTGACAATCTATTTTTCTATTATAAATTTTAGTATTAAACGGTGCTTTTTTGGTAGGTTGTTTCGGATGATACTCGAAGAAATCATCTATATTACTGTAATGCGGTTTTATAAAAAATGTATTAGACTCGTTGCCCTCTAGAATTGGAATACTGACTTCCATTGCTTGCAAATTTTCTCTATTTTTCTCTTTCTCAAATTTGTTTCGATCAGTTTGAGCATTATCGATATTATCTACGTCGGTTTTAGTTGCAGATATAGGCCTATTATTTTCAATTTCTTGAATACTAATATCTTTATTTATATTTTCCCATCGATTCGCATTGTCGTCGTTAGACATATTTTCAGACTGGCATTTTAAGTTTTTATTAAACATTTGTTGTATACCGTAGCCCTGTCCAGCTACTAACTCCAAATCGTGTTTTCTTTTTAGTCTCAACTTTTCTTGACCTCCCTTTGCTTCTTTTTTCTCACGCTGCAAATTAAAAATTATAAGGGATCGAACCAAACCATTTATATACCAAATATATTTTGTGATGTTATAACCTATAACCTACTTTTTACTAATCTGAAAGGAAAAAATAGCTTTTTTAAAACTTATTATCAAATTTGTAAAATCCTAGTTGTCCGAACCTATAAAATAGACTATTTTTAATTAAAGCATTTATAATATAAAGAAAATAATTATTAAAAACATTTTCTGCTTATATCAAATAAATAAAATAATTGTAATTAGCAGTTCGTAGCAGTTTATACCGTTATGAGAACCAGAGAAGAGAGAATTCGGAGCGCCACTCCTACTGTTTTTGCATTATACCAGGGATGGGCAACCTTTTCCTAAGGGCCACATTTGGAACTTTCGAATTGAAACGGGTCGCACATAAGAAAAAAGAAAAATAGTACGGGTAAATCACAAACGTTTATTCATATATTCATAAATTAGCATAGGTATATCTGATATATTTATCAAATATATTTCATCGATCTTATAACGGTTATATCGAGCTTTCATTGTACAAAACCACGTGTGAACCTCGGTCAGTTCAACATTGAAAGTAATGCGAAGTTGAAACATTCTCATAAGTGGATTTTGTATTTATTACTGTCCGTTCTAATTCTGAATTCTTTTTAAAATATTAATAATTTTCTAGTTCAAACATTTTAAGTTTCAATTTTGGAAATTAATAGTAACATTATTATTAAACAGAAATTCTAACTTGGATATTTAAAATTCGAAATTCTACATAAAAAATTCTATTTCCGTAAAATTTCAAATATTTAGCATACCTTTTCCTATAATTCGGATAAACCACAGTAGATTAATAGTAAAAATTTGCAAAAAACCAAAAAAGTGAATGCAACGATACAAAGCAATGGCAAAACTTTACAGCTCTATATGAAATGTGCAGTGAAGTGCGCTTAAATTACCAGATAGTCCTTGCAATTACGGTAACCCTTTGGGTCGGTTTATTTTTGCGTCTTTAAAGGGTGGTAGAATTGTTTACGAATGTATATGTACAGTACATATACTCCCTTGGGCTTCATTTAGTCTTGAAAATGGGTCGAGCACCTACGAAAGTATATGTGCATTTGTAAACAATTCTATCACCCTTAAAAACACAAAAATAAACCAATCCAAGGGCTACAAATGAAATTTTTGAAATAAAACTGAACAAAAAAGTATATTATGTACATATTCAGAAAAACGGCCCAAATTGTATACGGCCCATGTGGAATTTTCCACATTTTCCACATGGCCAGTCCGCCCCTGTACACCAGCAAACAAGATGGCAGCCACCATGCGGCTGGTAAAAGCCAAGGTCCTAGAATATATTCTAGGACCTTGGGTAAAAGCTCTATTTTCGTTGACAATTTTGGATTTAATGTATTTGTTGATGAATAAACCTTGAATAAATTAATATTCAGTTACTACATTAAGAGAATATTTTATTATTGTGGTATTTACGTAAGACATCACAATTTTTTTAGTTATTAAAGCGTAACCTTATGATCAGTGTTGCCGTTCCAAGTACAATACATTTGTACTTTTCGGGTACATTTTGCTTTTTCGAGTAAATAGCTTAGTTTTTAGTACATTTTGAGTACATTATAATATTTCAGTACCATTTACGGTACAAAATAATATTTCATGCCTTAATTAACAAGAAAATGAGAAAAAAATAGTTCAATAAAGTCTCACTAGTGTCACTATTCGTTAATTTGAATCACCCAATCACAACATGCGCATGGCGTACGTCGGTGGACGTCAAAACCATAGATAGTTTCACGTGCAAATGTCTTGACTCGGTGGTCCTCTTTCACACGTGTGTCACACGTTTCAGCCGTCTGCACATTCTCATCAGGACCTCGACAAAATTTTTCACGCCACGTGGTCCAGACAATTCAAATCCGTCAAACGAAAATAATGGACAGGTAAGGAAATCAACGATTTTAAACTTTTGTCGTCAATAATATCAAAACATCGGTTAAGTCAGAGTCGATTTATTACAGAAAATAGTTTTGAAATTGTATAAATAATATAAATACTTTTATATTATGTTTTACCGCCATAATTTAATTCTTAAATTGTGAACTTATTATGCGAGTTCCTGATTTTTCTATCTTTAGCCTTGGCTTCTAGCGTGGCTTTGTATGGGAATCTAGTTATTTCTTCCGCTAGTTGTTAGCTGCGGCCAAATCAAACCGTAGCAAAACACGATCGGGAACAAGATCGGCAACACTGCCGAAGATGCCCAATAGTCACGATTTAGAAACACTAAGTGGAACCCCGAGAATAGGGTACTAAGTCACGATCTGGTCACGTGAATAAGTTAATGTTTTATCCTTCTAACAGGAAAAATAACTTTCGTTATTATGGAATTATAACAAAACATGCCAATTCTATATAAATGAAAGCAAATTATTATATGAAATTGAACGAAACAGACAACTTATTTGATATCTCAACTACGCTCGTCGGAGAACAACACAGACACCACACTAAACAAGCCGTCATTAAAACTCATCTGTCTAGCCTCTAAAGAGTCTCCTTTCATTTTGTTTAAAAGAAAATTTAATTGACGAACTTGCCCCGATCTCCCCCATATATTGGCACGTAATCAAAATATTTATAAATATGAACTTGAAATAAGCACAAAAACTTAGTACGATGATATATTAATATCAAAAGCAACCAACCATAGAAATAGTACATTTTTGGAAGGAGATTCAGTACGTTTTGAAATTTCATTGCGGCAACACTGCTTATGATTGATTTAATTATTTTAACTCGTACGGAAATTTAAAAAATCTTTATCCCTATTTCTCTTCGAAATATTCATTTTTCATTAAGCTGTTCTCATTGAATACGTTAAATTTATTTTTACTCTTAACGTGAAAGTCATCATCAATTGCCATTTTTATTGTTTTTGTCTCCCGAAATCCCGGCTGCCAGCGTTTGTGTTCTCTAGAAAACACCAGCCATTGTGTTACTTCCAGCAGCATCTCACTGGATTGGTGCTTAGATTTTGAATACGCCCTTCCATCGCTTTCCTTTTAGCTTTATCATGGGAAATGCCATATTAAATGTTCATTTATTCTTTACATTAGTCTTTCATATTCATTTTAATACTAAAAACAATAAGATATTAATATAAACACTATTTATTTGTGAGGACCCGAACGGGGTTCGACTAAAAGGGACGAAATTGTAGCTTTCCATTGTTTAATGGAAGTTTTTTCTGTTTATTTAAAACAAAGGAAAAGAACGAATTCGAGAAACACGCGACAAGAGAGGAATCAAGTTCTGTCGCGACGATGACCTCTCCCGCGCCCTCCATCGGGTTTCGAATTGGCACCAGGTGACAATGAGAGACCAATGGAGAGGCGATTTGGGGGAGAAAGATTATAAAATCGTCGTTTCAAGGACATTCGGAGTTCTTGGTCTTTGGTGCCGGTTGCTCCGCTACTGGGTTCCGGATAAAGTTTAACAACGAAATCTGGATCGTCGCTTCGACCTGGTCTCCGACCTCCGCTCCCGACGAGAGGCGCCCAGGTACATCGCCGCCGCCGAAAGCGTCACCTCAAGTCGTGCAGTGTGCCCCGGGGCCGACACCATCCTCCTCACCTTCATCGGAAGTTGAAACGATCGACGGGACTATTGAACTGTTACACGGACTGATCCGCCCGTTGGATTGGTGTTACGCCGAATTAAAAGAGTTTTTGTAAGCTCCATTTTTATGTTTATTAAACGGTTTTAGATGGTAACCTGTCTCAGTGATGTCAGTCCATTCCCACAAGTCAGTCTGACCGCTCGACCGCCGTAACTTTCTTTCTCTCCCGTCGGCTGACCTTACATATTTTCTATAAAAATATGTTTTTGGTATGTATTTTGGAGTGTCTAGAACGAATTAATTGGATTTACATTGATTCCTATGGAAATAATTGCCTCGGTTTCGGATTTCGTCGATTGTTTTCGGACGGATTATCGACGAAAACCGAGGTATCACTGTATTAAGAAACACGCAGGCACTTATGGATATTAACAAAACGAATTACTTTAATTCTCCATAATACATTCCAGTGGCGTGCCGTGACATTTTGACGATAGGGAAGCCGACTTACAGGGGCAATCGGTTAATTCCGCGTCAGTGACGGCCTAGGGTCCATTCGTACGCGGGTGGTGGCTGGGTAGAGACAAAGACGATAAGTATCTGACAAAAACCGTTTATTTTAACATAAAATAAACATACACTACGCACTGTACAAAATAGTTTCCTTTAGGACAATCGGCCGTTCGGACGTCCCGGGCGTCGATGCGGTTCTTCGACGGTCGAACGAAGGTGGCCCCGGGACGGTGGCGTGGACGAGTCCGTGGGGCACGGGGAGACTTCGTCCGTTGGAGTCGGGGACGCGGTCTAAGTCCGAAGTGGCACGGGTTACGGCTAGGCACAATAGACGAGAAACTGTTTTTTCTTTTTTTTTTTTCGCGCGTCGACACGCGGCGTTTTGGTCATCCGGAACGTTAACCGAGTGCGGGTGTCCTCGATCGTCGGGATTATATCGATCTCCGTTCTTTCTTTCGTCCATTTGATCGGTCGTTCTCTCTCGATCACGCTCCCCGAGTGGTCGGTCCCGGTTACTAAACGTAACGAGACTCCTACCCGGAGAGCGAGAAAAGTCAAAATCGAAGACGAATTCGATGTTCCACCGACCGTAGGACGACTTCCTTCCGCGATTTACGGTTTCTGCCCGGCAGTTTGATATAAACGACGGGTGTCCGACTACGAACGACTTTTACCTACGTTTTTTTAAACTAATAAATTTTTCTCTAAATTAACCGTTTTTTCGCGTCTTTCGAGACGGGCCAGACCCGTCCGATACGTGACATTTCCATAAGAGTTTTAAACAAATACTGGAAATGAGAAAATAAACAATTTATGTATTTTAATTCTAAAATACAAATAAGACATGCATAATACAAATTGATACGAAACAAAAAGTGACAGGAAAACTTATTTTTTAAACGTTTTATAGTCTAACTCTATTCGGCCATTTTTTCCGCAAAGTCGTTAATTACTTTATCGTAAAAGTCGACGTATTTAAAAGCTCTTTTTCTATCGAAAGCGAATTTTTCCTCCGACCGACCGAGTGTTGTTGGCCAATGTACGAATTCGCTCCGTGGCCGAAAAACTGCGCTCGGCAGACCCACCGGTAGATGGTACCGTAAAAATTCACGATATTAAATCGTATGATTCTTTCGGTACGTCTTTGTTCGGATCGACCTTAACTATAAAATGTTTTATGTTCAAGAGTTACTCGTCGATATAGTCCGCACACGAATATAAATATCGCGATTCGCTACGTAATTTAGATAAATCAAAAAATTTCCCATAAAATTTACTTGATTTAAAGAATTAAAACACGCTCGGAAAAATTGTTAATAATTTTAATATTACGAAAAACATGTAAAAGTGATAAAAATTCTAAAGATTTTATGTCTGAAAATCAGTCAATATAATTACGGTATAATTTAAAGAAAATTATAATTAAATATAACTTTGCAAAGAAACGTACTGCACATAAAAATAACATCGAACACTCTTTACTTTTTAAATCTTAAACAATTCACTTAGTCAGATTGCTCCCTGCCAGTGGCTAAGGGATAGAATCGTTGGAAGCGTTACGCGTGTGTAACTTCCACCGGCTACACCGGCCGAGGTTGGTGCTCCGTAAAGCGCACGCGCCGATGCCCTCTGGCTGCTTTACACCGTTCGGTTACTCTGGCCTCGAAAGCTGTCTCGGAAGCGCTTCCGTTCCGCCACCGACATTCGAATATACAATAGCGATCTTATCGTTTTTTTTTCACTTGTAGTATAGAAATTTTTAATAAGATACGTAATGCGGTTATAATAAGATATTAATTTTAATTAATTCAAAGTACGTTAAAATATGAAAATTTATATTTTCGAAAATTCGAGGGAAGCGACGCTTCCATTGCTTCCAATGACGGCACGCCACTGATACATTTCATCTACAAGAGAAAGCGACATTAAAAATGCTAAAATAGTGTCGTTAGTGTGGCAATACATCGTCAATATTGACGATGTATTGCGAGTTGAAAAAATATTAATGTCGGATTAGTATATAATGTAAAAAAACCCCAGAAGTGTCATACGAGCGTGACAGAAGAATTTGAAAGAAAAAGTTGTGGAAAACCTTTTGTTGCACCGAAGAGAGTCTTAAAGATAAAATAAGCCCGAAATGCATATGTAACCCGTATCTTCAATAAAGGATGTTCCCGACCTAAAGGCTGTAAGATAGTCTACCGGAATTGTATTTTTTCGGATTGAAGAGACATACATTTGTAGAACGAATAAACAGCTACCACGACAGATATTTGAAATAATTTTTATTAATATTTTTATTTATTGTAAAAGAAGACGTTGTTAAAGTAACTTTTCACAATTCATTCATAAATTGCTGCAAGTGATGTTGTATCAATTGCAGTATCGAATTTTCTTTTTTGCAAATCTCGATGGTAATTTTGGGTTCAGGTTTGCTGAACCCAAAAAAGTAAAGAAAAAAAAGAAATTATTGATTGCGTGTGTGCTGTTGTCTATTTCGTTTAATATCTTAGAATAGGGTAATAATTAAGAAAAGAAATTTGGCATGGTATCTTGTGTATAATGGACATTGATTCTATGAGATTTTGGTGGTTAAAGGTCAGGGGGTTACGTGTCGTATTTCAGTGAAATCAGATTTAATGAAGTTTTTACTCGTTATCGGCATCGATACTGGATGTTTTTTGTTTTGCGTATTAGCACGTTTTCAATAGAACGCAATAATGAATTATGTAAAATAGCATCTCTTCTGCATGCTCTTTATTTAGAAACCGCAACGACTTGTTACATAAAATGTGTTCTGTGCAGTCTTCGTAAGCAGATATGTTTCCACAATGTTTTACAAGGTAGTCATCACAATTCTGTATTAGCTGCCAAATCTATAGTTTAAGATAAATACAGTCGAGTCCACATAAGCCGACACCCCAAGGGGAAGTGAAAATGTGTCGAGTAATCCGATATGACGACTAAAGCGAAGTTGAAAAAAGCCACAAAACTACAATTAGGAAAATACAGTAGTGCAATGAACTGTACCTCTCTGACCATCCATCACTGGCACTAAAGTTGGTTTCTACTCCAAGTACTCCAGCAATTTCCATCGCCTTTTGTTACGGTATCGGTCCCAAAACAGGAAGATTCGACGAACGAATTTGCTTTAGCCAACTTACCAGAGCATCTTCGACATCTTTGTACCGCGACTTTCTCTGGGTTTTCGAGACAGCCGCGACGAAAATCCAAGAAAAATCTTATTAATTTCCTGTTCATCTCTTCAGAATTCCCATCAATCTTGTTCTTGGAAGGTTTTTTTTTGTTTTGCAAATTCGGCTTGCGAAGTTTTCTTATATTCAAATTCAGACACAAGTTTGTATTTTTCTTTCAGCGTAAGCGTTGTTAGCTTTCCGACATTCATTTCTAACAGAAAGTGAAACACATGCTACAAATAACGCTTGACGCGAGAAAATGCAAAATTGGAATCTGCTGTGATGTTTATATAGATTGTATATTTTCTTTCTATTTTTATTTAGGATGTACTATCTATGGAATTTCGGGACTGAGTATATATCTGAACTGAGGGGACCGAGACGAGTTCAACGGTACCCTACTTTTGGACCGGAGATGAAAAATAAGAAAGTTATCATAGTTACAATTTCTTGCCTTTCGCAATGCATTCTACGCCATTTTAGAGTTTGCGGTCCACTGTTCGTGCTCCCGACAGACCTCCCGGAGGGGGCCGCCGGCAGGCCGCCCAGTGTTTTATGTCACTGCTCATTGATTCACGGTAGTTCTTGTACACACGTATTAATTAACGGTCGCGACCCCGACGGACTCCCCCGGGAGGGGAGCTGCCGAGTGTTTAACGTCACTATTTATTGATTCATGGTATTTCTTGAACAAAAGAAAAAAAAGGAAGTGGCGTTCGACTGTTCGTACAATTTCTTGCCTTTCAGAGTGCTGTTTTTAATGGTTTGAAGACTACCGCAAGATGGCGCACTAGCAACTAAGGTGCTGTCTGCACGATAGCATTAAATAAGTATAACTTTTTTATTTTTCGTCTCCGGTCCAAAAGTAGGGTATCGTTGAACTCGTCTCGGTCCCCTCAGTTCAGATATATACTCAAAATCCCAAAATTCCATAGATAGTAATCTATAGTATCCCGCATATTTATTATTTAATAAAGGCATTTTTATTAATAAGTCGACTCCCCTCCTGAAAAATGAGTTCACACCACACAATGCGGTGTGTGAAACTCGTTTTTTTCAGGAGGGGAGTCGACTTATCGGACATCTAAACGAGTGTGGGACAGCAAATGTATGTCGATTTATCCAGTGGTGACGAGTTAGGACTGTTTCACACTATGACCGACTCGACCGATCCTATAATCAGACCGACTAGTATTAAAAGCATTCACACCGAGTACGATTATGTCGGTGGCCGACTCGTAAGGACCAATCGGAACGCGCGTTACAGATCAGAACACTAGCCAATCGTGGTAAGTTTTTCAACTTACACAGAAAACATGGCCGTCACGGAAAGCGGTCTTGCATTTCGAATTGTTTTAAAACATACTTCATTCGTATCCAGAAATTGTAGTTCTGAATATGCTACAATTTATCGTCAGGCCATATCTTTGGCAACAATATCTATTGGAATGCTTTATAGTCAATCACGTACCGTCAACGTTTAGTTTCTTGGAAATGTCCGTCCAAGAATTATTTTTTTTAATGTTGTCTTTATAATCGGCTGGCCGAATATCATAAAGCCACGGATATTTTCTGACTTGGTTTATAAAAGCTTCCGAGAAAACTACCTTCCGCCATTTTCTAACTTCGGATAAATCTAAACTCTGATTGGTTATAGCTTCGAAGCTCTCATTGGCTGTCGCTCCGCGACTACAAATATTTAACTTTTTAAAGCTGTCCGACTGGAACGACCAGTCGGTCGACCGACTGCTGTTGCCATGGCAACACGACTTGGAGTCGGACCAGTCGGTCATAGTGTGAACAGCCCTTAGCGGACTCGACTGTAATTATTAATTAATCATTGATAACCTTACGACTGCCGAAAAAAATTTACTTAAAGATGCACGTTTCCATTTTCACTTACAAATGTACCCTAGGATGAGCTATAAATAAGGCTAAAAATGTTTGTGCATTTTTAAGTAAATGTTTCTCGGTAGTAATTAGTCTCTGATTAATTACTGCCGAGCAGAAATAAATAATTATTAATTAATCAGATATATACTTCAGCAGAAAAATAATTAATTAATTAATTAATCTCTAATTAATCAGAGATTAATTAATAATTATTTATTTCTGCTGAGTGTGATTTAGACGTTGTGAATAAATTAATCCATCTCTAATAAGTGAAAAGAATTAATGTTGCAGCAAAGTCATAATGCATTTTGCAGAAACCGTTATTCATTTCAAACTTCAAAGTCCGTGTCCTCTACCCTCCACCATTTCTAATATCTTCTTAAAATGCGGGAAAAGTGTATCGACGAAGACATTATCGAACAGGTCAGTGGATCTAGCGAAGAATTATCAAACGCGCCCTTATATTCTCTATAAAAAGACTATTTTAAAAAAATTCTTTCCGCCCTGTGGGCACTAAGAGCCCATTGAAGGTTTGACAGAACCCACAATGCGATGGCCGATGACGAGGAACAGGTTCGACAGAACGAATCATACTCAAAATTACTGAGATTAGAGTAAATACAAGATCTGACAGGAATATAAATAGAAGAATAACTTTTTGATTATTAACAAATTATCATGTACAAGATTTCAAGCAACATAATTTGCCATTTGTATTTTGAAGATAACATCGTGCAACTGAGCCTCATTCTATACTCTGCTCTAATTCATTCAGAAAACACGCTTCACATCTTCGAAGTGTGCCATGAATGGAACAGCGCAAATGTGTGGTGTTTGAAAATCGTTTCGTACATCACACTCTTTGTCCACAAAATATTGAAACCCTTAAGACAAAAATTCGTCATGTAATTAATTAGCATACTCGAGAATATCTTGTGCCGCTCTATGCATGTCATACTCTAAAGATACGAATTACGCATGAATGAGGGTTCTTTTTACCAAGCTCCTTTATGGATTCTTCCAAACCCACATTGGTGCGGCCGGATGGTCAGAGACAGCCTTCTTTAGAAAATTCTTTTTTTTTTTTTTTTATAACTCGTCCGGATTCGATTCCAAGACCCCAGAGCGGTGTGGTGATACCTTAACCGTTCACCCATTCAGCCTACTTAATAAGTTTTTCGACTCATTTAGATTCATTTCCGGATCCCCAGAGCGACAGACTAAGGGCGCGAATATGCTGACGCAAGCGAGCGCGAATATGTGATGACGTTTCTCATTCTCATTAACTACAATGCGACTACACAGACGCGAGCGAACGGAAATGATGACTTCGCACGCGAGCGAAAATGACGTGATGATGATGACTTCACACATTCGCGTTGAACATGTCACAGAAAAGCGTGAATTATTGCACTGTATGGAAGTAAAAATTAATATGGTTCGACTACGATGTTAACTACTAGCAAAGAAAACTTTTGTTATTAGGATTACTTCATAATTAACACAAAATGAAAACGAAAAATACGGTGTTTCTCAACGAGCTAGAATATACTACATAGAGTGGCTGTGACCATTCTATGTAGTATTGGTGGCAAAGACGGATACTATCGACTGCCATTTTACTTTAAATCAAAACATTGAAGTCTGTATCAGGTGTTGTCACTTTAGAATATATTTTTCTCATCTAAATCTACATTGTTTTATTTGCCCCAAGATTTGAGGTTTAGGCAATTAGGTAACTGATATAAATCTAGATTGTGTGGGGCTCCAGAAGTGAGCTGGAACCACACTAAAAATAAAAAAAAGAAAAAGAAAACAGTTTTTCGGTAGAAAAAAGTTTTATAAAGCCATTTAAGAAAAGGGTATAAACTTTATGCCCATATAAGGACTTGTTTGATGGAATTGTAGAAAAGAGAGAGTCTCGGGTTAAAACAAAAAAGATGAATGTAAGTCCTAAGATCGAACATCTTTGATAGGGATTGAATTGTCAGTCGGTGTTGACTCTTCCCGCGACCTTGGTTCCTACCTCGTTACGTTTCGTAACAAGAAGGCACCAATTGGAGGACGGAAGTGAGTTAGCATCGACCTATCGGAATGTTCGGCTGGGATCCAAAAAAACTTATAAAACGGGCATTGTAAAGGACGCAGAGAGCTTCTCACCGTCTTCCTATCGTGTGGCACCATACGCCGAAAAGGAAATCGCCTCTGCATCTCGGTATCGAACTGGATTGCAGCTCGATCACGTAACGAACTTTCTCCTTACAACGCCCCGGGGCCTGCTACCTTCCGAAAGGGATCCGAAAAAATAGTTTCAGTGGGATTCACCCTTCGAAGGGGGAAACAAATTATAAGACCGGACTTCTCCTACTGTCAACTGTTGTAGCTGTAAGCTTAATCTTGTGGTTATAATAAACCGGGTAACTATTTGTAACTGTGTGGAGTCTGAACTGTGGAGTCTGGAGTTTTGCACAGAGACAACTCTGTGCAAAACTGACGCCGCACGTGGTTCGGCAACCTCACAAATGTATTCTGATGAAACAATAAACACCGGGAAAATGCAAAAAATAACATAAAATGCATACTTTTTCCCTTCTCTTCCGTACATAATATACACGCTGGTTTTCTCATTTTGGAAAAGCGGCAACCAAGATGGGACTTTTAGTTGAGATCGGTAACATACCAAAGCTAAATTCGTAAACTTCTTCCGCAAGATAACTGGCGCCAACGACGAGGCAGTAGTTCAGTTCTAGAAAAGTGCCGTAGGATGAGTGGGAAAAGTTAGCAAAATTGAACGTTCTTTTCGGCAAATACGTATTGTAAAGCCGCGGACCGAAATATCGCCCTTTAACCTCTTAACAGTGAAGGACGAGAATAGTCGTCCAAGGCGATCGAGTGGCAGTGGTGAAGGACGACTATAGTCGTTAAAAAATTCTTATAAAATACCTGGACCATTTCGTGAAGTCGTAGAATTTTCACGAGTAGTTGGGTTCTCCAACTTTGTTTTGGAATATCTTTTAGTTCTCGAGAAATTACAATAAAAGAGAGAAAATTAAAATAAATATGAAATTTTAGACGGCCATCTATCGACATAAATCGAATTTAAATTTCCCGCCGTCATCTGATTGGTTAAAAAAATTAATATTCCTAATTGGCTCGCGTCAGAAAAAAGTAGGTGTGACTTCTGTAAATGATGCTATCGGGAGAGCACCAATGCAACCGGAAAAAGTAAACAGCCTACGTCATTAGTCTAACAGTCCTTGTCTGACCTACTTTTTGTGGAATCAACATTAGAGTAAGCTGTAGTATAACGTAGTAGTTTATAGTAAAACGGTCTTCTCTAATATTCATAGTACTTTGTAAAGCTTGGATTTCAATTTAATAAGTATTATTTAGTTCAGAAACATTATAAATACATCATTAAGTAGAAGAATAACGAAAAACTTTATTTTTTAGTATAATACAATTTACAAAATCGAAAGCTCGTATATCGTAATATTATAAAAAACTACATCGAAACATACAAAGTCAACTAATTTACTTAAATTTAGTTCATTATACAACTGTCGATACTCTTGCCTTCCTCAGTTTCCTCAAACAATATTCGAAAACTTCAATTAATCCTATAAATATTTAAGCGCCATTACTATTCGAATGATATATTATTATATCAAGCTGAATTTTAGATAATTTGTAACTGTAATTACAAATATAACTGAAAAATATTTTTGACATAAACCCTAGGCCATAATTATCAAAACAAAATTCTTCATGTATAAATTTTTCTGTTCGAGTAATATGTAATAATAGGTTTATCTATTAGTCTTGCCAAATTCTACTTTCTATGTTCACATCCATTTAGTTTCATCTAATTACACTTTAAATGTAAAAAAATCTACCAACAAATTAGTTTGCTAATAAAGGGACTACTTGCTAATTAAAGTTTGTATTCTTCTTTGACGTAGTTCTACGTTTTAGCACTAAATTGGTAGACATGTCTAAATAACACGCTTATAAACACTAAATACCATGAATGTTTCGAAATTAGAACTAGATAATTATATGCACAAATAAATTTACATGCCTTCATTTACATTCAAACAAAGATCAGTTCTCGCAAATTGTCGAAAATAAATTATTTCAACTTTTCTTTTTGTAAAGTAGCATATTCTGAAAAACAAGTTCTATATTCAGAGTAAAATTTCCACCTTTTATCCGTTAAAAACAACGCAAAATGTATGAATCCACGTAATAAAAAATTATCGCAGTGAACTTCGAAAAAACGAGAAACACAGAAACATTAAACCGCACTTTACGAGATCTGGCGCAAACTGATCATATACAATAGACAAAACGAAAATGCTCTTGTCCAATGTCATCAGGTGACAAAAAATTTCTAAATAAACGCTAAAAGTTTTAAAGAATTCTTCCACAAAAACCGATAAATTTAATTAATACACAATAACTAAATCTGTTTAATAAAGATTAATCATTTTCCATTATAATTATGCAAATTAGATATAAAAAAGATCATTGCGCAAATTCTCCTGCGAACCATGAATGACTCTTACGTCACCCTGGATTGAAGTTTTCCTGAAAAATACTAAAAAATTTATATAATTATTTTACTAATCCAGTCAAATTTAAATAATATAAAATGTCTAGATCTGTTTAATAAAGATTAGTAATGTACTATCACTAATATGCAAATTAGATATGACAAAGATCAATGTGGGAAAACTCCCACCAAGATAAAAATAGCTTTCGGTCACGTGATCACCAAGAAATGCGAAGAAATATGTCTAAAATTTAATGTTTGTGTACAAATTAATAAATTTTAACTAATGTCATCGTTCAAAATTTAATGTTTCTGTAAAAATTAGTAAATTGTAACAAATTTCATCAAAGAAAACAGAATAATTTTCGGCTTATAAAAACTCTACAATAAATGATTATTTCTTCGAAAGAAGTCGATATGCACGAATAAATAATAAATATGTAATAATGCTTTCATCCATTTTAAGTAGATATTGTAAAAATTAAGCTATTTAATTTGTTTGGCTTTTATAATTTAGGTTCCGAATATTTTACTGTGAAATTCCATTCAGTAAGCAGAAACAAAGACAAGCTATTAATTATAAACAGGACAATAGAATAATTTTTACGTAAATTAAGTGTAAATATAGAAAAAAAACGAATTATATCAAAGATGGGACGAATAAGCTGACATCCCTCGAACAGAGCTCATATACTCATTGTCATTTTCAGCCTGGTTCCCACTTCGACTGTGTTATCTTGGTAAAAAGTTAGTCTTAAGATGTTATTAGTGAAGAAACATAAAAGTATCGAAATATAATATTCACACACACAAAAATATTCATGTATGTCGACATTAGAAATTTGAAATCAATTATAGAATGTCCTGGATAGACATATCGTGTGATTGTCTGTTTCTTCTGTCTTCTTTTTTTTTCTACGTGAAAATAAGATATCTTTTATAACTATTGATAATATAAACATTTTATTTCTTTATATATTACCTTCAATTACAGCTGCAAACTTTAACACATGGAGCATGTGAGAAAGTATTATTGTATCGATTATTACATTTTTATGAATACACCTGAGACTCGTGACAATATAGGCCTATATTAACCTACTTTAAGTGTCAATATTTTATTTAGAATCATTTTAAACGTTATTATTACATCAAATTATGAAATGGAATGTTCCAAGTATAGGAGTAAGAGGGAGGGGAAAGAAGCCATGCGTGGGAAAAAAATGAGTTTTTATCTAAATTATAATAAAATTTACTTATATTTACGAAAAATATCGATAATTTTCTTCTGGAAAAATGTATCTTGATAAAATTAATTATCTATATGAATGAAACTTTCAATAATACATTAGTTACAAGGACTGATGTTCCTTTCTTACCCTTTCTTTAGTATGTCATGTGTATTAAACATAGTTTCCTAGATTATAGCATAATAATGTGTAAAAAACGGAAAATTCTGTTAATTTGTAAACGCAGATACTATCACATAACAAGCATACTGTATCTTCTGTATATTTAAAGTCAGTTATTCGCGATTAAATTTTTCTAAAGAAACCTGTTTAATCCGTAATTTATTTGACAGAAAGAAATTGTTTTATGGCCGTATTTCATATATCTAATGTTTTTCTCGTGATATTATTTCTAATATCGGAATAAAATATACATTTCTAATATAGACATACATCAATACTTTTAATTCTCAATATTATATTTCGATACTTTTGTCTTTCTTCACTAAGAACAAAGTACTTTTATTTTGAAAAATTAACATTTTACCAAGATAAAACAGTCGAAGTGGGAACCAGGCTGAAAATGACAATGAGTATATGAGCTCTGTTCGAGGGATGTCAGCTTATTCGTCCCATCTTTGATATAATTCGTTTTTTTCTGTATTTACACTCAATTTACGTAAAAATTATTCTATTGTCCTGTTTATAATTAATAGCTTGTCTTTGTTTCTGCTTACTGAATGGAATTTCACAGTAAAATATTCGGAACCTAAATTATAAAAGCCAAACAAATTAAATAGCTTAATTTTTACAATATCTACTTAAAATGGATGAAAGCATTATTACATATTTATTATTTATTCGTGCATATCGACTTCTTTCGAAGAAATAATCATTTATTGTAGAGTTTTTATAAGCCGAAAATTATTCTGTTTTCTTTGATGAAATTTGTTACAATTTACTAATTTTTACAGAAACATTAAATTTTGAACGATGACATTAGTTAAAATTTATTAATTTGTACACAAACATTAAATTTTAGACATATTTCTTCGCATTTCTTGGTGATCACGTGACCGAAAGCTATTTTTATCTTGGCGGGAGTTTTCCCACATTGATCTTTGTCATATCTAATTTGCATATTAGTGATAGTACATTACTAATCTTTATTAAACAGATCTAGACATTTTATATTATTTAAATTTGACTGGATTAGTAAAATAATTATATAAAATTTTTAGTATTTTTCAGGAAAACTTCAATCCAGGGTGACGTAAGAGTCATCCATGGTTCGCAGGAGAATTTGCGCAATGATCTTTTTTATATCTAATTTGCATAATTATAATGGAAAATTATTAATCTTTATTAAACAGATTTAGTTATTGTGTATTAATTAAATTCATCGGTTTTTGTGGAAGAATTCTTTAAAACTTTTAGCGTTTATTTAGAAACTTTTTGTCACCTGATGACATTGGACAAGAGCATTTTCGTTTTGTCTATTGAATATGATCAGTTTGTGCCAGATCTCGTAAAGTGCGGTTTAATGTTTCTGTGTTTCTCGTTTTTTCGAAGTTCACTGCGACATAATTTTTTATGTGACGACCGGCAAAAACCGGCCAGTCCGTTTTAAATTTTATTGTTCAAACCCCGATCAAGATTCAAAGGATGTGCAGTCTTCCGCCGGCAAACTCACTTCCCTCCTCCCCGGATCTAACCTCTGAGTCAGGGAGATCGACTCATCCAGTCATCGCAGCGGACGAGACCGGGAGTATAAATAGGGGGGAGATATCTAAGAACGGGGTCGGTCGCTGAAGGTCCGCACAAGCCACCCGACCCGTAGGATCCGTCCCGAGAAGCGAGGGCCGAGACACGAAGTCACCGAAGCCCGCCGACGACGAGCCGCCCGCCCGATCCTCCCGCTTCCCTCCACGACCGGAGAACTGAGAAGATTAATCCTACGATTACAGCTAATCCTAGGAAGAGGTATGATCCCCCCCTAAATTTGTAAACTCTCTCTCTCGCGGTTAGGAACGGAACGCGTTAGATCTTTTGTATCTGTTTACCGTCTAAATAAATCTTATATGTGTTGTCCTGTTATACGTATATTGCCTTTCTTTATCGACGACCCCACACACACTCCTCCACTCGACCTGACAAGTAACTGACCGATCCCGACAAGTCGGGATATCGCGCAAAATTAGCCATCCTTGACAGTGGGGCGGGTCTTGCCGACCTATTCGCCGAGAACAAGGAGGTCCGACTTCCGTCCTACCTCCCGGCGTTTCCCACAAATTGGTTTACAGGAGTGGGGTGCGATAAAGGAGAAAAAAGGCCATATTCGAATTCGGGACTTAAGGATAAATAGCGATAATGGAACCCAATCCCCAACCCGCGGCAGAGCCTGCTAACCCAGCGAATCCGCCACCGCTCCCAAATCCAGGACCGAACCCTTTTACGTTAGGCGGTCTAGGCGGGATAATCCCGTTGCTGCCTGTATTCTCAGGAGACCCGCAAGGCCCCCGTGTAACGGATTTTTTTGATTCGTTAGCGGATATCATGAAGGTTGCTGCATGGTCGAAAGCGCAAATGCTGGCAGTAGCGAAGTTAAAACTAGCGGGAATAGCCCGGGAATTCGTACGAAAGGATCGGCGAATTAAGGAAGTCGACGATTTCGACGAATTTAAGCGACTTATGCTCCAGCGTTTCGATAGAGTGCCTCTCACTTTTCGATTAAATCGGTTTTATTCCTGCGTGCAAAGACGGGATGAAGATGTCCAAGCGTATGCCGCACGGTTGCAAGCGCTAGCGACGGAGATAGAAATCACCCCGGAACCCGGTGCGGATGCGGCGGAAACCGCTATCATACAGCGTGTGCAAAGAAAAGAGTTGGACGAACGCCTAAAGGTCCAATTCTTGAACGGAATCACGCCGCGGATCCAACAAAGGGTAATGAGTCATGCCCCAAAAACCTTTGATGAGGCCTTAGATGCCGCAATTAACGAGGAAACAATTGAGGAACTCACCGCGCGTTCACGCGGAAACTTGCGGACAATTAACCTGCGATCAACCGATCATCCTCCGTTAGACGATTTAACGCAATTAACAAAGACGCTGGAAGAACTTAAAGGTAGAGTGGACGGGCTCACTCGAGGCATAATTCCACGCGATTATAGAACCCCATACGGGAGACGAGACGATCGAGAAAGTTTTGCGAATCCCACCTATGGCAATCCCAACCGCAGACCCGACCGGCCGAGCGACCAGAATCAACACCAGAACCGATATGATAACAATAACGACATAGGAAATGATAGAAATAGAGTTCGATTCAGATCCCAGTCTCCAGCAGAGGATCGAGATCGCTGGAGAGGCCAAGTGCGAAGTGTCAAAGGTCAACGACGTCGAATTAGACCTAAAAGAAATCCTATAGTTGAGAGGAAACGACGATATACTGATTCCTACAGAACTTTTCCTCCCCCTTATACCGATTGGACAGGAGAGGAGAGCGACACGAAATGGAAAGGCAGGATCGGATTAACGAGAACTTCTTCCAGACCTAAACCTATCATTTTAGTTTACATTAATAATATTCCGGTGAAGATGCAAGTTGATCTCGGAGCTGAAGGCACGCTTATATCAACTAATCTAGCAAACAACTTGAAGGGTAAAGCGCCCGTTAAATTTGGTATCAAAAGGAAGATGGTAGGTTCACAGGGAAATTCTATTCCGACCATAGGCACAGCGGTTCCCATCTTTAAATTAAGGGGACACAAGTTCCCTCAGTTTTGCAGAATCGTTCGAGCAGAGATCACCTCTCCGTGTGACGGCATAATAGGGCGAGACATTCTCGAAACGTTGCGATTGAATCTCGATTTCCATAATAGCCAGGTGATTCTACCGGATGGAAAGGTCGTTCACTTTTGTTCACCTTCCAAACCCGTAAAACGGAAGATAAAAGGATCCAAGAGTCAAGAGAAACGTCCTCCCAAACCAGGTCAAATACGAACGCTCCGAGCGCCTTTCCCCAGGGACGCTATGACACATCGGAAAAAGAAACGCCGAAGAAAGACGGCCCATAGGAAGATTAAGCGACCGAAAATACAGCGGAATGACGCTGACATGACCGTCGATCAATCGGAGGTATCACAAGGAGAAGACACATTAAGGAACACGCCACCACCTAGCGAACTACCCGACCCTTGGGATGAAACTATTCTGGCCTCCGTACTCCCTCCACTACCGAAAGAACCGTCGGAACCAGAAAGCGAAAGCGAGTTAGAGGAATCCGAGCTAGAAAGCGAAATGTGTGAAGCGGAAACGACGGGGAACAAGAAATCATGCCCCCATATGCACTTCGAAGTCGCGGCCCGGTGGAAGACCCACCGTGGATTATGCGTAGACGTAGCCGCATAAATAGACTTTAAATTGCCTATTGAAATTATCGATAACACTATAATCGCATGCTGAGCGTAGAAAAAGGTCGATCGAATTCTAGTAAACAACCCTTCTATATATATATATCTAATCATAACCTATCTCCCCACCATTGGAGAACCATTACTCCCCAAAAGGAAAACGGACGTTAATGCTAATACCCATATTTTGGGGAAGAAAGAATTTGACTCGGGAGAAGTGCCCTATCAAAGTGACCATATTCTACTCCCCCGACATCTTGTCAAGTCAATCAGCCTTAAATTCAGAGATAGAAGTCATAAAACAAAGAGGGATTAATTCATTTATTACGATACAGTTATTACAATCTCTTCTAAACGGGGCCTTAACCATAAAATATATTCACCAACTCCCGGAAGGTTACGCGATGTTCGAACCTATACATCCGATTTCGCTAGTTAAATATTATCCAGGGTAGTCAATCGCGGCAGCCCTAACTGTCAATTTAAGCATCTTTGCAAGTCGAGACTAAACATCCAGGTATCGCGCTATCCAGGGACAGCCAGTCCTATATGCTAGGGCAACGTCACGACTTAACTACGTGTAAGACCGCTTACTTCCCTTTGTGCTCATTAGACTGCCCCATACAACGAGAGCCGCAGACAAACTGTGAATATTCACTATTTAGTAGCAAGGAACCCAAGGTCAAAGCCAAAGCAAATTTTTGCGATAATTGTTAATCTCATTGAGGGTTCCTTCATAACCCCACTAACCCAAACAATTATCCATATATGTATATTTTTAGCGCTTCTCGTATTCATAGTTTATATCTTTCTAATTCACAATATTAAAGTTTCGTATATTCCTAGGAGTATCGGAAATTGCATTCGATTATAAATTTTTACCTTTAGAAGTTTTGAATATTAGCGTTTAGAGAGAAATGTTTATATTTTGTTATCTAAATACTTAGCTATAATTCTCCGAGAGAGAGTAATATCCCGATTTACGTATGTGTTTACATACCTCTATCCTCTATGCCAATGAACTTTAATCCAAGTACTTTCTATGTTAATACGTTTTGAATATCAAGACAGTAACTTTTTCCAATTCCGCCGGACGAATATAGCCTCCCACAGCTCGATCGTAGATTCAACACTCAACAAGAATAATACCTGCATCCTACTTCGCATCGCCGGACATTACGAACTTCCATGAAACCCATTCGTCGAGCACCGAAGTAATCTGTGACCATCAAAAATCCAACCGAGTAACCTCGTCCAACATATCAACTTCTTACCAAGAACAAAGGAAATCTAACAACCACGTGTTTCCTCAAATTACGAACTTCCACTCTCACACCCAACCCGACCGATCAATCAACTGATTGACAACCGATCAACAAATTAGATCGAACGTACTGTAACCAGTCCACCTAGCCATCGAATTTATCGTATTGTTTTAATATTGGTTCTAATATTGGTTCTTAATAGATACAAGTGTAACGCGTTAATCGATACAATCTTAGTACGCTGCAATCTTATTACGATGTTCAATACAATCTATAATCTATCAGTTAATCTATACAATTGTAACGCGTCTCAAATAACCTAGCTATACTTATTTATAGTAGTATGTATTGACAAATGAGAGAGAGTAACATTCCCTGTACACCCCGATATAAAATTAAAATCAAACTAGTCCCATTTAGGACCAAGTTTGATTTAGAAAGTCCGATGCAATGTGACGACCGGCAAAAACCGGCCAGTCCGTTTTAAATTTTATTGTTCAAACCCCGATCAAGATTCAAAGGATGTGCAGTCTTCCGCCGGCAAACTCACTTCCCTCCTCCCCGGATCTAACCTCTGAGTCAGGGAGATCGACTCATCATCTACCGTCATCGCAGCGGACGAGACCGGGAGTATAAATAGGGGGGAGATATCTAAGAACGGGGTCGGTCGCTGAAGGTCCGCACAAGCCACCCGACCCGTAGGATCCGTCCCGAGAAGCGAGGGCCGAGACACGAAGTCACCGAAGCCCGCCGACGACGAGCCGCCCGCCCGATCCTCCCGCTTCCCTCCACGACCGGAGAACTGAGAAGATTAATCCTACGATTACAGCTAATCCTAGGAAGAGGTATGATCCCCCCCTAAATTTGTAAACTCTCTCTCTCGCGGTTAGGAACGGAACGCGTTAGATCTTTTGTATCTGTTTACCGTCTAAATAAATCTTATATGTGTTGTCCTGTTATACGTATATTGCCTTTCTTTATCGACGACCCCACACACACTCCTCCACTCGACCTGACAAGTAACTGACCGATCCCGACAAGTCGGGATATCGCGCAAAATTAGCCATCCTTGACAGTGGGGCGGGTCTTGCCGACCTATTCGCCGAGAACAAGGAGGTCCGACTTCCGTCCTACCTCCCGGCGTTTCCCACATTTATTACGTGGATTGATAGATTTTGCGTTGATTGCAATGGATATTTTAAGGCGTAAAGTTTACTATGAATTAGTTCTAAATTCAGAAAGAAAAGTTGAAAATAATTTATTTTTCGACAATTTGGGATAACTGACCTTTGGATATAACATATGGATATAAATGAAGGTATGTATTATTGAGCTACTAATTTATTTGCGTTTATGTGTATTGTTGTACTGTAACTTAGTTTGTTTTTACTATGTTCGAGAAAGTAGGTCACACATTGGATTTCTGAGATAAAACTGTCAGCTTTTTCAGAGTGAAGCGGACCCACTCAGTGAAGTGTTTTAGGGAAGTTATGCTTTCATTTCTGATGCATGCCAATGATGAAAATTGTTTTTAAAATTAAATATCGATCAATGACGATAACATATGTTTAATGTGAAAATGAATATAAAAATATTTCTACATTTCTTTATTGTTTTGTTGTTTCTTATAGATTAATTCATTTAAATTTATTATATATCAAGTAAGTTTATTTACAAAATGCTAATAGTTTAATCCGCTTTAATATTTCGGTGTAAATTTGAACAACGAATTTTAAAATTTTAAATAAAAGATATACTGAAATTTTCTTTTATTTACAATGATTAGTAGAACACGAGACGACCTTCACCCACATTTCAGTCTGGGGGGAAAGGCCGCCAGTTGTAGTCATAACAACCTTTACGTCTTCTATTGTTGTGGATGAAATTCATTAACTGTCAATTACATTTTCTTGAATTTGATTCGCAGGTTGGAAAAAATCGTCATGACTTAAATGCCTAAAACTTTAAAAAATTATATAAAATTGAAAATAAATTCAAAAGTTTTGAAAAACTCGTATCGGATGGAAAATCAAAAAAGAATTTAATATAAATTTGAAAAAAAAATTTTTAGCAAAAAATTACCGCGAAAAAAATTCATATATAAAAAAATTATGTGACAATAAAGAACGATTTTTTCTTTACAAGACGTAACTGTTTAAAAATTTTTTTTCCTAAACGGAAACGAGAAAAACACGTGGGAAAATTCTTAAAAAAATTCCCACGGTTTATCTCCACAACTAACTGGTAGCGCCTAGTCCGACTGTTAAGAGGTTAATATTAATTTTTCTTGTCTGCTGGGAAGTCTTCCTTTTGTCTGTCTCCGGACTTTTCCAAGTGTAATGTTTGATATTTTGGATTGGCCGCTATTTTTTTTTATTTTTTTTTTTAAAGTCCGAAGACAGACAAAATAAATTCATCTTCGAAGTTTAGACTTTTTACGCAGTGAACTTTTCATATAGAAAAAAAGGCTGGCCGCGGTCTTTCGGGTGGGTTGTTTGAGCCGCGACCGCACCAGGTATATCGGAAAAATGAAATATTTTACTGTCGGTTCCCGATAAGGAATTAAATATGTTGTACATTTGTAGGCGAAGCAACGATTCGTATGGTTATCATCATTTTGTTCCATGAATAAACAACCGCGAGATGGCATCCGTGCTTGGTTCAAACTCGGAAACGGATCTTAATGTATTCCATGGTTATTTGCCAAATGGCGACCTGTGCAGGTGATACTTGTAAGGCAAAGAAATCCCGGCCAAAAGCCGTCCATGCTTAAAAAAATCGTAACGTTTCATACCGGACGTCTCCCCATCTCCCGCGCGCTGTCGGATAAACTTCGGAGCCACTCCTTCCCACTGCCTCCTCCTGGTAAAGAACGAGCAGAAGGAAAACAAATTAGATTTTATTTCTAAGAAAAATAATGTACACAGGCGCAAAAATCTTCTCGGCCTCTTCCCCTGCCGCCGAAACACTCTCTCTGTCTTTTCTTTCCAGCCAGACTCGCCTCTCGAACCTCCTCCCACTCTGGTTCGGCCCTTCACACTTCTGTCCCAGAAGGACGGCGGCCCAGGCCGGAAGTTCCGGCGCTTGGGCCACCAGTTAAAAAACCATCGCCCTCACCCTCCTCCGGGCATTTGTCCGTCGGGCGGCGGCCTGTCAGCGCTCTCCTCCGAAGGTAGGCCCAGACTGCCAGGGGTAGAAGAAGTGCCGACAGCGGCGCCCCCAACCAGGGGAAAGCCGTCCAACCGGAGGCGGGAGGGGAAGGATCGGGGGCCAGCCGCAGGATTCGCATGTTGGTGCCAGTTCGGGTCTCCGTTTGTCTGGCCTTTCTGTGGCGGCGTCGGGCCGAACCAATGCTGTAGACCACCTGCAGATACCAGCGACGTCCTGAATCCACCTGGTGGAAGAAACATTCCCATAAATCTAAGTTTGTAACCCAACGCGTGTAGTAGCGATGGAATGGAATCAATATAAAATAGCCAATATAAAACTGTTTCGACCCGGAAACCGTGGACGATAAAAGCCGGTTCAGTTCCTCCGAGACAAGAAAATCTTGCCATTCCGAACCAGAGGCACGGTCTGTTTTAAACGAATTACATTTGCCTCTTTATGTGCAGATCTATCCCATCCAGCCTTTGCACAAAGTAAATCCTTGTTTACCATCCGCCAAATAAATTCATCTTCGAAGTTTAGTCGCACCCAAATAATTATGTTTCTTCCATAACTTTATATCAAATCCCATTGTGTTTTGTGAATGTATAACAATGTACGCCTAACTGCCCATAGAAAAAAAATCGATCGGTTTTAATTATCAAGGATTTATTCCCGCGCTGAATGCTTCTCCCTATTCGATGACTTCGGTTGAATTCTTTTCCCCCTATCTTCTGGTTAATATACCGTAAAATAAGTTCTTAACCCACGTTTCGTTGGCATTTTTTTCCCGTTTAGTACTGTATTGTACTCTAACCAAACCTTGGCAAATACCACAAGGCCATAATTTCGGGCCACGATGCCTCACCTGGTATGAACGACAGAATTGCCATATATTGCGGTATGGTGCTGAGTTTTTATTTTATAAAGTGGTATTTGCACCTTCCAATCGCGTCCACTGGCCTGGCATTGTCAGAAAGCCGAGTAAAATTCGAATAGGGAGAGTTGATGACGTGGACGATTCTGTGGAATTACCCGGGTTGGTCCAGCTTCCCTAAACAGCCTGCGCTTGGCGCGGAAGAAGTTTCGGCTCGTCTAGCGAAAAAGTACCGTACTTTGTGCTGGGCCAGTCCTGCTGCCCGTGCAAAGTATGGTACGGTACATAGCCCGCAGCACGTCGGAGCCGCGAAACGATAGAACAACACTTACCCGATATAGGGCATCCACTTTAAACAGAAATCCGTCCAATCCGGGAATGTCTTTCATGGAGTAGAAAGAATCGTTCTGATCGGCAAAACTGGCTCCGAAAGGAACGTCCAGAAAGCTTTTGTCCACGCCTAAAGGATCCGATCGGTCCTGTTCAAGAGAAAAGTTTATCGTTGATCAATAATACAGAGGTTGAGGCGCAAGTGCAAACGTTAAACTTGTACGGCAAGCAGAAGTACACGTTTGACGTTTTAAGTCCAAGTAAAAGACCTTGCGGCGATCGTTCACAACATCACGTGACTCAGTGAAAGTCGTGCATTGACTCACGGGAAATTTGTTGACAAAATGGCAGATACATTTAACATCGAGGGTTACCAGCAAAGATAAATAAACAAATTAAACTGTTTAAAAGTATTTATAGGATGTTTAATAACACTAAATAATTATTTTTAATTATCGTTGTGTCTCCTAGCGTACAAGAGAACGATAGGACTACCTCATGCTTTTGTCGAGGGAAATAGTGACTTATATAAATTTGGAAAATTAATTTTTAGAAAATTTACAAATGTATTACGCTGTCAATGGTAGAAGATGCCGTGGAAGAACAAACCTACCTTAAGATAAGCTAATATGAAAACAAATATATGTAAATTGGGTTAATGTTACCTATGGTAGCAAACATGACGGCTCGTCTCTGAAACAGTGGGGATGCACGTTCTAACCTAACCTATTCTAATAAATTACCGTAATTATTGCCAACCAAATTATTAGAATAGGTTAAGTTAGGTTAGAACGTGCGTCCCCACTGTTTCAGAGATGATCCGCTATGTTTGCTACCATAGGTAACATTAACCGTAAATTGTATAGGCACTTCGCATCACTCGCTAAAAAATTGAATAATTAAATGATTTCGGGATTAAAATCGTCTGTTTCTTTACAATATTATTCATAAATGCTTAAATAATCATTATTTTAATAAAATACATTATAATATTAACCACAAACACAAAAAATGAAGTTTAAGCCGATCGTCTACTCGTCATTCTAGACGTAGCGAGCGCCATTATTGACCGTCTAGAATTGCCAGATGGCGGCGCTCGTCCAACCATCGTTCAGGTTTTTGGCTGAATACGTGCGCCTCAACCTCTCTAATGTGTATTTCTATTACTTCGCGCCAAAGACAACTTTTGTCTTCGTCGTTCTTGAATTAAATATATATTTATTAGATTTTACATTTCTGCTGTTTATTTTATACCTATAAATGCTGGCCTGTTGCCAATTCCGCGTTCGCTTACGATAAACGATAAATGCCACCGTTCCCGTTTGACATTTTAAGGTATCGGTGCTTCGTCGTGGCCGCCGCTCGAGTACAGTGGAACCTCGGTATACGTCTGCTTTAGAATATATCCTGTTTGGACGAAACAAATTTTGCTCGGTATACGACTTAATTCAATTATACGCGCCATCTATGAACAAGTAGCACTATCGGTGTACTAGACCAGACTAGACGTTCGCGGTGCCATGGTTTATAACTTTGTTAAATTTCTTCCGATTTTAATTTGTAAGTAAAATTTTATTACTTTTATTAATCACAAATTGCAAAAAGGCAAATGAAAAGCAACAGAAAACTAAAAAAAAAAAAAAAATGACTAGAATCACAATGGAACTGAAAAAAGATTGTTGAGAAATAAGGCATGCGTGTTCGAGATTTAACTGTTGCATACCGTATTCCGAAAACGACGATATCGACAATCGTGAAAAATAAAGACATTATTAAATCTGCTAACGTTACGAAAGGGATTTAATTCGCCAGAGTCTGAACGAGTCTGAACGAGTTAACTCGTTCAGACTCTGGCGAATTAAATACTTTTTAATTTTAATGTAGTTAAACATAAAAACGAAAAAAAAATTATAGAAATGTGTTAATTTTGAAGAAAAAGCTTCAAAGTACAATTTCCTTTGTCTCGCCTTAGCGCGAAACTTGACACCGATGTGTCATTGTTTACACAGCTGGATGACCTTGAGAACAGCTGGTGTCGTCTTTCGCGGGACATTCTCATGAAACTCTCGGGAGGAGAAGGGTAAAAAGTAGGGTGAATACTAGATGGCGGTATATTTCTAAATATTTTTTTAAAATTACGATTTTAATTGAAATTTCCGACCCCCCGACTTAATTAAACGTATATATAATAAAATCTATTAATTAAAAAAATTAAAAAACTATTGGATGCTGTTTTTGACATCAGAAAATAGCTTTAAATAACTTTACCGAAGTAAAATCGACGCACTAGAACTTTAGAAAGATGAATAAAGTTTTATAAAAAAATCCCATAAAAAAACCATTAAGCGTTAATTGCGTGTCATTAAAGGTTAATTAAACTCGCAATAAAATTTTTTCGCGCGGGTAAAAATTTTTCAAAAAATTTGGAGACTTAGAAAACATCCGAAAAATCAAAAAAAAAAAAAATTTTTTTAGGGGTCCTAAAGGACCCCATTTTTTGTAACGCTATACAACTTGCCCGAGATATCTCGGGCTAAGGGCTGAACCCTTTATCAATTTCTAAACAGATTATTCGTATTAAGGAGAGTTTGGTTTGATTTGATTTTGATTTAATAATTTAAATAATATAATACAATATACTATAATAACTTTAAAAATCTATAATAAAATTTATTTTTTTATTAATTTGCTCAAACAGTGTTTAAATTATTTTACAACCCCATTAATATATCATATCAAGAGGGGTTTTTAAACATGAGAATGGATTGATCATTTTTACGTTACTTCTTATGGGAAAGGTTGGTTTGGTATATGTCCAAACATCAGGAACGAATTAAGGTCGTATACCGAGGGTCCACTGTATTTTTTTTTAAACTCTTTCCGCCCTGTGGGCACTAAGAGAGCCTCTTTTAAAAGGCTCATTATGGGTTCGGACAGGCCCACAATGGAGCGACCGGGTGGTGAGGGACGGGCCTGACATATCCGAACGGACCACCCTCCGAAAAATTCCTGGGAATTATTCAACACGTTCGGATTCGATCCCGGGTCCCCAAGAGCGGTAGGCTGCTACCTCGACCGCTCGGCCATCCGGCCGTCTGGGTCCACTGTATTGTTCTTTAGAACTACCGAAAACCCGTCGCGGTGTACGCCTGGCAGAAATCGCCGGAACGAAAAAGTCTTCGTCTCTGGGAAAGTGATCCAAAGCCAGATTACGGTGGCTAGAACGGTAGTGTTTCTCCCAAGGTCTTGGAATGTAAGGTTACCTCGTACGGCCGTTTTAGCCATTTCCTGCCAGGTACTGTCATCTGGATGTCAAGCGACTGCTTCACAACAGTTAGAGAAGGAAAAAAATTTTGGAATTTCACTATTTGTGTTACTTTGTTAAGAGATTTTAGACTCTTAATCTTCGAAAGTAAATATATTTATCGTTATTACTATTATTGAACATAATTATGTTTTTAAATTTACTTTGCAATTAATGTAATTAGGAGTTGGCGTTCAAACCGAGAAAATCGAGTCCAAAGACTTGTAAAACGTATTTATAGAGTCCGGTCAAAAACAATCATATACGAAGCATATTTATTAGTGTTTCTCCAACGGGATCTCGGCTGTTTTTCAACCCAGGAAATTCTTTTTATCCCGGGAAATCCTGCAAAGTTCTTAAAAATTCACTTTTTTCTTATTTTGTGCTAGAGTTGAGGAAATTTTGCAAATAGAAAGTATAATTAACCCATAAACTGTCAGAATCAATGTTTCCTCTAATTTTTTTGTTAGATGAGCGGAAAATATACTTTTCTGAGCAAAACAAATTTTTGCTGAGCAGATTCTGAGCAAAAAATTTTTCTGAGCATATATATATGTTACAGTAAAAACTCGTTTTTAGTGAAAACGCGTTTTAACTAGTTGAAACTAGTTTTTACTGGATGTCATTGTTAAAACTAGAATTTACTGCTAGTCAAAACTGAATTTGAGTTAAAACTAGTTTTAACTAGACAAAACGGGTTTTAACAAAATGGTATAGTAAAAACTGTTTCGACCAAGGTCATTCGGCTAACACGTTCCTATAGTGTACGACGATTTTCGTATCGCTTTAACCCTTTTCCCCCGACATCTCGTTTACGTTTATTTTGCGATCCCTCCTAAGGCAATATAGGTCAGTCGGGCGATATTATTTTAAAATCAAATTATTCACCAAAAATCAAATTATCATTATATCCATATGAAAAAATCACTTACATTTATTAATATCTTTAGTTTTAAATACGATATTTTTCAATACATTTTATTAGAAAAAAAATTATATATATCAGAACTGACACAAATTTGATAATTTGTAACATTTTGTGAAAATTAACATTGTCTAGTTACATAGTTGTTCGTTGGCACCGAGCCAGAAAGACGTAGAATATTGTTTTGTACAATTTGATATAACACTTACGCATGTATGTTTATTCGTTGTGAAATTATGGCGCATTATATCAAACAGTTGTTTGAAATCAAAATTTTATACCGCTATCAACTAATATAATGAATTATTATACTTTGTTCGCTTCGTATCGAATCTGTTGTTAATAAATTTTACAAAAATCGATATTTACCAAAGTAACGACGAATCGGTACCCTGGAAGTTTTGCTTAAAATGCCAGGGTACCGATCGATCGGTGCCTTCGGGGACAAAGGGTTAATTAATGTTAATAACACAGATGTGTGACCGATATTTTCAACAAATATCGTTTAAATAATACAAATGATTTAATCCCAGTCATCGCTTTATTTATTTCCCCCAAACATATTTATGTAGCTAAAATTAGTTTTAACTAATGTTAAAAGTTAAAACTAGTTTTATCTAAAATCAAAACGTGTACAGCAGTAAATTCTAGTTTTAACTAGACAAAACGGGTTTTTACTGTAACATATATATAAAATATTTTTTCCTATAAAAATTAAAATAAATAATTATAAAGCAGAGATTAAAATTCATTTTAAAACATACTTCCGCACAAAATATTATCTTCTGTCAATGATTTAATGTATTTAATCGAAATATACGTAGCAATAATCACGTTGCAGACAGAGTGAGAAATAAGTAAACATCAATTCAAATCAGTGTGCGTGCTCGCCTGCGCGGCACATAAATTCTCGTGCGCGGCCGCGCAGCTTAGAGAGAGCATTGGTCAGAATACATTTGTATTTATGAATTTTAAGCCTGCTTATTAGTTTTTAAATTTTTGCTTATTATGGCATGTCACAGATTGACAATAAGGAGTATGTAGCCCATTTGTGACAGGACTCTGAAAATTCTTTGTCAGAACCTGTAATATCTGGAATAATTGTGCCTACGCTGTCTTAAATTTTTAACCGTGCCCAATAGCTTCAATAATTGCATTATGTCAGGTTGTGCAAATTGGGCAAGGATACAAACGAGTACGAAGTATGTAAATATGAAGTTTTCCTTCATAAACCCGATTATTAAAGCCAAAGGAACTGCCGAATTATCGGACTGTACGCTCGAAACCGCTATTAAAGCAGCGGAGGTAGACAAATCAAGAATATTAGACGGCAAAAGACGTACTGTAACGCGTCTCGAACTAGAAATCTTCCAGACTACCAGTGAAAAAACACATAACACCTGTCTCTCCTTAAATGCTTTAAGGACGATTCCACCCACATCAATTGAATCGAAAAGGGCATTCTCGGTAGCACGACTTTTCTTTAGCAAAATAAGAATCAAATTGAGTGATCGGAGTACCGGCCATCTTTGCTTTCTAAAATCTTATAATAAAAATTTACAATAATTTATTTAAAAAACGAAAATATTTTCTAAGTTAGAAGTTTGATATAAGTTCAATTTTTCGACTCGATTCAAAGGTATTTTTATTGTAAGCAGTTTCGAACCAATTTAATAGATTTTTTTCTATTTGTAAAAATTTCTATGGAATTCAAAAGTATTTCTTATGCATATTTTACACAGCATTATTATTATTATTATGAAAGTTGCGAGACGTATTAAGTTACAAATGAAAAATAATTATATCATTCGATTTTAAGATTTATTTTATATCTTAAAAATGATTAATTATATTCCGGGATTCCGGGTAATACCGGTCAAGCAAAAGATTGGGAAATGAGAAACCCTAATATTTATATTTTAAATAAATATTTTCATTTACGCTAGCTAACATGTATCAGATCTCACGTACAAGGCCAGATGGCCGAGCGGTCAAGGTGGCAGCCTACCGCTCTGGGGGACCCGGGTTCGAATACCGACGGGTTGAAAAATCTCCAGGAATTTTTCGGGGTTGGTCCGTTCGGATATGTCGGGCCCCGTCCCTCACCACCCGGTCGCCCCATTGTGGGCCTGGCCGAACCCATTATGGCTTGCAAAAAGAGGCCCTCTTATTGCCAACAGGGCGGAAAGAGTAAAAAAAAAAAAAAAAAAAAAAACGCCGAGGCCCGGTGGATAAAGTCACCCATGCCAGTAGTTTTCCGGATTTTCCGTGCGCCTAAATAGGGACCGGTTTCCCTTAGAAAGTTCTCAAGCAGACAAAATAAAACCAACAGAGCCGGTCCCAGACGGACGATCCACTGAAATGGCTGCCGGGTAAAAATCGCAATGGGTGTTGGCAGGTAATTCTTGGAGAAAAAGAGCGCCTACGTAAATGATACCAGAGAGCAACCCTCTGGGCTAATTTGACTAGTTTGACCAAACCCGCTGAGGGCGTTAAGGTTGACGCAGAATAATAATGGAAGAATTTAATTGAATTGAAATTTCTTAATTAGGAAAAAAAGAAGAACCTTACCAGTAAGAGAAACCGATGTTGAAGACGTCGGCTGTTTTGGATGCAACCGAACCCGGGTCCCCGGTCGTACTCTTCTCCGGTAGGATCGTAAAATGGAACGAATCCGTCGCGTCCCGCGCAGATAAACAACTTCTCGATGCGAAGACTGTAGGCGGATTTCAAGTCCTGGTTGGGATTCCACAGCACTCTTCCATACACTGTCTGACCTGCCAAACCACACAAATAAATAATGCAAATCCATTCAACATCTACTTTCCTCCTGTCTTTGGAGGTGGTACAGTACCTCCCGAGCCTCTCTTATTCGCTGCTAAAATAGGCGGCCGCGGCCTAAGATTTCCATAATAATAACCCTACTTGTTGGATTGCGCGGCGATGGCATTTGGCGCTAGCTTATTCCGAGCGGACGCCGACACCGCCGTTTCCACGCAATCCACCAACGCCTAATTCGAAATATTTCTGTTTAGTGCAGTCAATTGTCTCTGGCAGAACTGCATTTCTTTACTCTTCGACCGTTCTTCCTTCCTCCTTTCTCGGCCTTGCCCGGATGGCTCCGTCGTCTCGCGATACTTTCCTCCCGTATTTGTGACGTTTGTCGCCTTGTCTCAGTCGGTGGGTTCGAAACAGCTCTCGAGTCCCGTTCGGAGGAAAAGAAAAGACCACCGTTGACGAAATATTAAAATGTCAAAATTTGGTCTTTTTCTCTTAGGACTCGGGAGATTGTTCGAGGATTAACTAGCACGTGCAGGAACAGGACCAAAGAATTTATCCCTGGTATCGCGCACCACTAGGACGTACCGGTACGTTTATGTACGCGTATATTGAAAAAAAAATCAGGATCTCTTTGCAATGCTGCTTCGAAGACGGATCCCTAAAGATCCGTCTTCGAAGCAGAAGGTGAAAAAGATAGGAGAAAAAAGTAACCGAAATCAAGGTACCGTACGTTCGGCAGGTTCCTTGCGCCTCAACTATTTTTGGAAGGAGGCGAGAACTTCTCGATATTCGTTTAAAATCTGCAAGGGGAAAGTCTAACTCTTTTTGGAGTCAATCGATATTTCCATATTATCACCGTAGACTAGTGGTCAGATACTATCGATTATCCGATTTGCAGTCGGTTGCCAACCTATATAAAATGGATGTCAAATAAAGACAGACAGAAAACAGTCAGATTTATAAATTAAAAAAATCAAAAAATTATTTTTAAAATAATATTAAATAGTTTATCTCTGAGAAGAGAAGCTGACAAATGTCGAGAAGGCTCTCTCGGAGCTGACAGAGGAACCAGAAATACAACCATATTTGTGATAAATTGTTTTCAGATTATCGAAATAAGGATATCTACCGTTGTTGAGCCAAAATCGAAGAGGGTCGGAATCTGAAGGCTCGATAGGTCGTTCAATATACTACTGGAAAGCAATAACTGCGTCCGCTGTTGAATTATTTGTATTTGGTGAATGTATTTTTTTTTAAAGATTCAAAAAGATCGGGTGCATTATTTAATCTTATTTCTTTATTTTATTGTTCATTATCGAGTCCAGATGGTTCGGCACCACTGAAGTTAAATTTATTATATTTGCAAGTTCGTTTGTTACTGCTTTTGAAAAATTTATGTAGTTCTCCTCGAGTTGAAAAGCGGGACTTTTGAATCTAGGATGTAAAATTGTTGAAATGCCACATACAGTTTGTATTTTGTAATCGTTTAATCTTTTCATTACTCCTTCTTTTAACGATTGCAATAACTTTTTACTACATTCTGCAGTAACAGAATTTTCTAGTGTCTTTAACTTGACGTGAAGTTCAAGAATAATTGGAACAATTGAAGATATGGTAACGTACAGTACGTATCACCCGAGACACTGTTAGTTGCTTGTTCAAAAGGTTCGAAACAGTCACAACTTTCTTGTAAAACTACATTTTCTTCGGCCGTGTAGTGCTCCGCCACTATTGTAATTGTAAAGAACTTAATAGTTGTAATTTATACATATATTCATTCCGTTTTTCTTTATAATATTGTATCGGGTTTTCTGTTAATTGTGACGCGTTCGTTTTACTTTAAGCTCCGCATCACCTTTTGGGGTCACAACAGTGGTAAATGCGGATTGGTGGAAAGAAGGTCACGTGCCCAGTAAAGGCTCCCGGATGAGAGGGAGATATAAAAACGTATGTCACACGTGCAGAAGGATCTTTTTTTGGGGTTTTGTTCATACGTGGACTCTGGAGACGGGATTGATCCTACACTAAAGGAGAGGATTGTGGGTAATGTCCGAATCTGGAAGAAAGATAAGTGAAGTTTGTGCGTGAAGACAATCAAACCCCATCGACCTGAGTTTTGCAAAAGCTGGTAATAAATTAAATTAAAATTATATGTAAGTACTAGGAGTACTCATCAGGACGATTAGTTCTTTAATTTGGCACCGTATATCGTGTTCGTGGAGTGAGTCCGGCCAGGGCCGGATTTACATAAGGGCATTTTGGGCCTGTGCCCAGGGCCCCACAAAACTGGAAAAAAATTATGTTTAAACATAATTTTCTTTTCTATTACCGCGACAGCCTAGTGTGGCCTAATCATGAGGGCAACAGGCAGAGAAAACCAAACCCGGGAAAAAACCTATGAAACATCGGAAAATTTCGGGAAAAAATTTCACATAGGTATTTTTCAGTTAAATTAAAATAATTAGTTTTATACAATAACCTTATTTTAAAATGAAATTTACAACTTCCTAGTTCAAATCTAATTGAAAGTACAGTATTTTGTGTAAATTTTTTAAATCATCAAATTTGCCTACTCTTAAAGGGGGGCCCACCGAATTTGTGCCCAGGGCCCTGGATTGGTAAATCCGGCCCTGAGTCCGGCCACGTGCCTGCGAACAAGGGGTATCGCATCTGTGACGTAATCGTATCAATTGGATGCAACGACCAAATATGCCACCATGTAAATAATTGTATATATATCTATATATGTATTTTAGAATAAGTGAAGTTCTTTCTTTCATGTTAGTCTAAGCATTACCTTAGTGTATAAGTTCAAGGCATTGTATGGTTTTTAAGTATATTAGTTAAGTCCATTAGCTGTTTGTTAAGTAATTCTTCGTTATATTATTAAAGTACTTCCTGCTAACAACACGTGTCTTTTATTTTAATTGTAAAGTCCTCAGCCGAGTACCCCGCAACCAGACTGGCTATATTTCGGTATAGCCTTAGTCAGTACAGCCGAGAGTGGCAAGGGAGATTTTGGTAATGAAATAAGAAGTGTCCTATATAATCTTCTAATTCTAATAATCTTCTTATCATATTTAGGTAACTATTTCAACGAGTTACTATTTCCCGATTTACTTTTTTAAACGTTTTTCCTTGTTCGGTTTGGATATCTTGGAGTTTATCAGACGGTTTAGTTGAAGTTTTAAAGTGAGTTACAATTTCTTTACATTTAAAAAAATTCTTATCAGTTCTTCATCTCCTATTAAAGCATCACGAACGAGATTTAAGCTGTGGGCAAAATAAGGTAGATTCGTAATTTTTAATATTCTGCGAGCACCTAACATGTTGGCTGCATTATCGGTAGTTATGCTTACGACTTTTATTTTCTAGAGACCATTTTAAAGAAACTTCTTTAATAAATTTGCTATATTCTCTGATGTATGAGCAGTAACCACTTCTTCTTAAATGGAGCAGTCCATCCTTCCTGACAGTTCGTCAGGAGGTTGGTACTCCAACTTTATTCATGACCTTGCTTCGCATCTTGCTTTGCAAGGGTAAAGCAAGATGCAGTAACCACTATCAGCGTTTCAAGTTCACACGATGTACATATATCATTAAAAATAAAATGGCAAATATGACTGACTAGCTGTTAGCCGCGACTTCCCCCGCGCGGATTTTTCAAGAAAACACCATTTATATTCGGTATTTCAACAACCAAAGTAATTGTTATATAACACCTACCGCTAAGAATAATGAGAATTAAACGAACTGTTTTCAATTTGATCAATTTTCTGGAACGTTTACAATCATTCTATAGTCGAACCAATATGCAATAACAAATTCGAATTTAAAACGGTTCGAACATTTGGTTAAAAAATCGAAATATATAAAAATTTTTTAACTACGTCTGAAATGTTATCGATTTAATACACCTAAGTACTCAATGAAGACTAAATGTAGTCGAAAACAAAAAATCGCATGTAAAATAGTACAGTAGAAACCGTTCTTAGGGTTAAGCCTTAATGCTCTTCCCTCCCCCATGGGGGAATTTCGAAAAATCCCTTCTTAGTGTGCGCTTTCACGACGTACCCTAACTATGTACTAAATTTCACCTCTTTAGGTTCGGCGGTTTGCTCTGGGCGATGATGAATCAATCAGTCAGTCGGGACAAGTAATTTTATATATTTAGATTATTTATAGAAGTCCACATATTAGTAGTTATGAATACATGTTTCACTGTCTCGATCATAACTTTCGATTTTTCTTTACACTCTTTGTACGTGGTACGATCCAAAAGTTCGGGGACTGCAGTAACCTATGACAACAAAAGCATGTATTTGAAGTTACAGCGTATGAAATGGATTCTATCAAACCACCTGTACGTGTTCGGGTTAATTTCACCCGTGTCATGCGATTAAACCGCGAGCGCTACTGTTTTTTTCCGGAGATAGTTACCTTTGTTTCGCGACGTAATAAAAGTGGAGTTTCGAGAACAACCTCCAACATTTCGACTTCGCCATGGTAGAATCACCTTTCTTAGCAATTTTAAAGTCTCCGTAGGTGTTTTACCTAAACGCTGACAAAATTTAATGTTGGGGGTTGTTCTCGAAACTCCACTTTTATTACGTCGCGAAACAAAGGTAACTATCTCCGAAAAAAAAACAGTAGCGCTCGCGGTTTAATCGCATGACATGGGCGAAATTAACCCGAACACGTACAGGTGGTTTGATAGAATCCATTTCATACGCTGTAACTTCAAATACATGCTTTTGTTGTCATAGGTTACTGCAGTCCCTGAACTTTTGGATCGTACCATGTATAAGTTGGGTACAAGTATGTTGCCAATATATTTTGGCAAGGATAGTTTATATCTTGGTTCTAATTCGTATATAAATTACACAATTCCTTATCTTTAACAATAGAATACGGTTGTAAATCGCATGCAATGAATATTGTCAAATTTTTATTTATATTAGTTGCCCCGTTGCTATTGATATCGATCATTGGTTAAATATTAACTTACTTTTTCTTGTGTTAATGGCCACTTTGATGATGAGTTTTCTAAATCTCGAGCTTTAGCTATTGGAACCGAGTCGTCATTACAGTATTACTAATAAAAACTTTTTTAAAATTCAAGAGGATGTAAACGTTTTATATGATCCCTTAAATTCGATGTATTTCCTGATGTCTTGTATATTTTTTTTCACATAAAATACATTTCGCAAGTTGTTTGCCTTTCTTAACTACATTTTTAGTAGACGTTTTCTTTTTTTCATTTTAGGTATTCCTTTCTTTCCGTCTACTAAAAATGTAGTTAACCTAACCTAACTGGGTTTCCTTCACATTCTCTTATCCCATTTGGGGTCAAAGCTTCCCCTCTAGAGTCCTCCCAGTAGGCACCTTACTGGCTTGCAGTCTCGTGCTGCAAGCCACGATTCCCACTTCCAAAATTTAATACTATTCAAAATTGTCGGATTAGATCATCTGTGGCTTTACCATTGCTACTTTCCTTTCCACAGTAGCTTTGGTCGAGTCAAAAACTTGGGTTAGGCTATGTTAGCAACTAACAATCTAAAACTATCGTATCAACCTTTGACTACCAATCTTCTCTACCTCTCTGCCCTCATCCAGCATTAGTTACGAAGCAACAGTAATTCAATACTAAACTTACTACTTTGCTGGCTTTTCGTGAGTGGCAGTTTTGGAGATGGCTCCAATTCTTCCTTTTGTGGCGGTACGCTATAATTTTGTATACACGCGATAGTCATAAGCCTAACATTAATCCCTCAATTCTTTGTTCTTTATTTCCCGTATTTCTCGATCTTTAGATTTTTCACTTTCCTTGCGGGTGGGCAGTCCTTTTCCAGGAATTAAGGGGAAAGACGAAGAGAGTGAAAAGACCCCGAGGCACGTAGAAGGGAGTAACGGTCATTCTTGGTGAGGAGCTGAGACGGAGCAGACTAGGAGATAGAATCCGAACGGTTCGTTCAAGAGAACAGAGATGGGACTGGAATCGTCTGCGAGAGAAAAGAAAGAACTCCATGTGCCAAGACCGAGTGCAAGGAACTCTTTGAATATCCTCGGATTATTGACTGGAAAAGAAGAAATATAGTAACCAGCAACTTGAACATAATTCCCAGACCCGAAGATCTCGAAGACATATCATTATCCTGGGTACCCCCTATACTTTCCTTCTTATACTTCTATATATCTATTTATCTTTTCTTTTCCTCTCTATAGTTTGTAAGTTAGTTTTTAGTCTTAGTTTATAATATTTCGGACAATATTTCATTGTAACTCATTATCATTGAGTCGTGTTTCTTTTGTGCGATACCACGTGTTTTCCCTTTGTCTACCCCTCCTTCGTCTACACGTGTGCGAGGTCCCGAGTTGGAGTCCTAAAAAAATCCTGCATTTCATAACGCGAGAAGGAGAAAGGTGTTTTGTTAAAATTGTTTTTTTTTTCCTATAAAAATAAAGTTTTGTTTTAGTCGTATTTCCTGTCCTTTCGTTGGCCATGCACTCGCGCGATCTAACACTTTTATAGTTAGGCCCCCTGCGTGGGCTGTCTTTTGGGCTACTGTTTGCGGAACTGTCAGTTTTCAATCTACGCTCCAATTATTTAAACTCAAACCCGTCAATTTTCTAAACAGTTTATATAATCATCACGTGCCATGTTCTGAAATTGATATAATTAATTCCTTTTGCTGAAAGTCGCCATTTATGGTTACCTATACAGTTATACCTTTAGTAGACAGAGACAAACCATAACCACACTGACTAACAAACTAACCTCCATTACTTATTTTGGCTTACACACATGGTTAATTTAATGCTACAAGTACAGACTACAAACATACGTAATAATATGAGCCCTAACAAGGGACTAGTATAACATTATGAGCCCTCACAGCGACGTTTACACTTCTCATATACACGTTCTAGCTCCTTAGAACTCTCCCAGTGGAAACGGACCTTAGATTTCTAGACCAAACTGACTGCCGGGGGAGGGAACCAACCTAAACTAACCGAAGTGCGGCCTTTGAGACTACCGAGATAAACTTTGTGAAAGTACGTTTTTTTCTGAAGAAACACAAGTTCGATTTTACAAAGAAACAACAACAAAAAAAAAACTTTAATTAAAACCCAAAAATTAAACTACAGGTTGTTTTAGGATGCCAGCAAGTCTCTATTCCAACAGATGGTATTAATCGTACGGCCGATAACACTAAACATAGAAAATCCGGCTTATACTACGCGACAAGGGCGGATCACTATTTAAAAAAACTAATCTTACGTCAATACCGAAATATCACGAGCACGATTAACCTAAAAACTAATATTAACCTAAAGTAGGAATATAAGGAATAAAACAGAAAGGATGGGAAATTGGAAAGGGGTACCCAGTACTAGTCTGTGAAGTCTTTGAATTTGATTTCTTCTCTGAGGTCCTTAGCGAGGTCGTACAAAAAAAGAAAGGGGGTTCTTTCTTCTCAAGTCCAATAACTCTTCGGCGGTTCGTATTCAATAGTTCACAATTCATTATCACGAGTCTATCACAAATATCCTTCATCCATTTCTGAAGCTCTTTGTTCCCTCTGTACGCTGCAAAAAACGCACCAGAAGGCTTGTCTCACCACTTCCTCACTCTGAGTCCGAATCTCATCTAACCTCTTCTTTTTTTCTCATCCCTTTAGGGTTGCATACCCTGCTTTTGTTCTAGGAAATTATCGATGACCAAATAAGGAAAAAAATTTTGAAAAGGAGCATTCCAGAAATGAAAGAGAATAGAACAAAGAAAAAGGAAGGAAAGAAGAGAACGTGGAAGTAAAATAAAACTATAAAATAAAAATAAAAATAAAATACATAAAAATGCATGGCATACAGCCACAACTTCAACCAAATATTTTACAATTAGTTATAAAAATTTTATTTAATAATAAAGATAATATATGTAAATATATTAACAATAAAAATATTTTTTGTTATTACATTGATCATAAAAAATAAATATTAGTTTCATGTGAAAAGTGCGATAGAAAAGGGGACTATCGATAGCGATGAAATTTTTAAAACATCGGTAGTATCCGACCACTACCGTAGACAGTGTTCCGCAATCTTTTTCTACCTGCGGCACCCACGACTCAACACGGCACATCAAAATGTTATTCCTCTCAAAAACGTATGATATAGCAGTGGCGTGCCGTGACATTTGACGATAGGGAAGCCGTGTTCCTGTAAGAAGCCGACTTACAGGGGCAATCAATTAATTGCGCGTCGGGTCCCGTTCGTATTCGTTCGTTCGATAAGCCAGTAAAAACCGTATACTTCTTTAAATGTATTTTTAATAGATTATCCGACGTACTTAATAAATAAGAAAGTTCAATATAATTACCTCCGTTATTAGATTCAATAAATTCCCTACGGCCCCTGAATGCAAATTCTCGCTTCGAGAAAAAACATATAACGTCTATTAATTTAGATATATCTATTAATCGTAATTATCTTCTTATAATTTTCAATATTTATTTTATATTGTCTACCAATGTTAAATTCTATTCCGCTTCGATTTCCAAATTGCTTCAATTTTACGAAAGAATCGTCATTCGTCACAAATTTTATCGTCAAAATGTCGAAATTTTTTGTCGACGTATTTATATTTAATTCAGGCATTGTCTTTCTCTTTTAATAACGTTTTCTTTTTCGTTATACGGTCTCGAGCCAAAACTTTTTACAATAAATTTTTGAATCACTAACCACGACATAACGGCTAAAATTAAAATTATAAAAAAAGCTTACTCGATAAAACAAAATGTGTGACGAATATACGTGCCTAGTACAAAAAATTCTTCGATTGTACGAATATACTTTTAAAGAAACTTATAATTAAATATAACTTTGTGAAAAAACGTACATAAAAATAACAAAATATTCTTTACTTTTTAAATCTTAAAACAATCCACTTAGTGAAATACTGTAGCTCCCTACCAGTGGCTAACGAATGAAATCGGAGACGGTCCGGGTAGGTGTGTGCGTGCCAAATCCCGAGGGTGCCGATACCGGTCGATGTCGAATGCCTCTTTTGTCGCGTCACTAGTATATCTCGAAGGACGCGACGGGGTGGTTGTAGATTTTAAACGTTTCTCACCATAGCTGTAAAAATCTAAATATGTTAAACTTAACGGATTGTCCGTCGTTCGTTTTCTCACTAATTCGTTTTAGGACCGAGTGTCCACGAAAATTTCTAAAATTTAGAACTTTTCGGTCACTCTCGTTGAACTGGAAAAATTTCTGTCTTTATTACGTCTAATATTACGAAGAAATCAGTCCCCACTGTACTGGGCAAGGGATTGGTTCGGTTAAGTAAAATTTCGGCTCTCATCAGGGTTTTATTTATGTCCCTAATTCCCTAATCGCTTAATTATTTAACTACTACTTAAGTAGAAATAAGTCGAAACCGGTTACTTTGTACTTGAATATCTGTAGTCTTGGAAAAAAGTGGAAAGAAATTTTTACGACAACGGATACGTAAATCGTAAATTTAAGGAAAATAAATTCTAGAGCTTTTTTTTGTACCATTGTATGTCTCATTCATCAAATTTGGTTGTAAACGATGCTGCCAAAGTAACAGTTAATTTTTTAACACTGTACTAGAATTGTACACGTTTTTTTCTGCATCCCCTTAGAGATGGGACGTACTAAATCGTAATATCACCGGTTTAACATCGAAATCCGTAAGTAATATAAGATGGGGAGCAGAATAAACGCGGAATAAATATATCAAATATTTTAATGGATTTTTTTAAAACTCTTGTCGACTTTACGGAACTATCGTAAAAACGTGCCAGTAAACTCCTATCGGTTGGGTTAAGTTATAAATCTAGTCCAAGAGTGGGCAACCTTTTTTATAACATGGGCCGGAATAAATTTTACGTTTTTTCCGCGGGCCGTAGTAGCTAATTGACGCCTTCTTGTGACTTATAATTTTTTGTCTGCAAATATGAAATAAATAAATAAAAAGTTAATTACTACATTTATTTCTCTTATCGTTTTCGAAAATTACAAAGAATTGGAAAAATAACTATTAATTAGTTATTAATTAGTTATTTTTCCAATTTAATAATCTATTAAAGATCTCGCGGGCCGGATAGAAACTTTTCCCGCCGTAGCTGGCCCGCGGGCCGGGGGTTGCCCGCAGTCGATCTAGTCTACTCGCGATTCGCGTAATCGGGCGAGGGCGGCCGAATATCTAGCGGGCGGGCAGCTAACAGCCCACAACCGGTCCGGGATATAAAATTAGAAGCTTTATGTGTGAAGCATCCACCGGCTAAATCGGGTGACGTTGGTGTTCTGTAAAGCGCATGCGCCAATGCCTATAATCTGGCTGCTTGGAAGTTGACGGGCGGGCGGCTAACAGCTCAGAACCGGTCCGAGATATAAAATTGGACGCTTTATGTGTGTCGCTTCTACCGGCTAAACCGGGTGAGGTTGGTGCTCCGTAAACCGCACGTGCCAATGCCTATATAATCTGGCTGATTGGAAACACCTGGTTTCGACACTCCTTCCACCACTGAATTATTCGAATATACAATAGCAATCTTATCGTTTTTTTCACACGTAGTATAGAAATTTGTAAAAGATACATAATGCGGTTATAATAAAATATTAATTTTAATTAATGCAAAGTACGTTAAAATATGAAAATTTATATTTTATAAAATACAAGGGAAGGTCATTGGAAGGTGGAATCGGCGCTTCCGTCGCTTCCAATGACGGCACGCCACTGTGATTTAGAATTAATACAATTACGTAATGCCACTAACCTATTATTATTATTAAACAGTCATCAACACCTGTGAGCAAATTTATTTTACATATAATTTCTTAGAATATATAAAAATGCGTGGCTTGTAATAAAGAATAAACAAATATCATCTTATTTCATCAGTGCTGCAGCAGAGAATGAAATACAAGCATAAGAAATAACACAATCGTGATAAAAAAATATATAAATAAAACTTGAAATTAACACCTTTCACCATGTGACGGCACACCGGTTGTGGAACACTGCTGTAGATGACGCGAACGAATGTAGCAAGAAGCGTAACCAACAGATTGCGAAGAGAATTTATATAAAGAAGAATGCACACATGCGGCGCGGCAAGGAAAGGCGGTGTCACAAACGCGTCTTCGCCGCGCGGCAGAACAACCACACAAGCGGCAATCCGTTTACATTTCGGCGCATGCGTTCAGTATTCAAGATGGTGAACGATACCGACACTGCCGCAGCGGCCAGATGGCCGAGCGGTCAAGGTGGCAGCCTACCGCTCTGGGGGACCCGGGATCGAATCCGAACGGGTCGAGAAATCCCAGGGAATTTTTCGGGGGGTGGTCCGTTCGGATATGTCAAGCCCCGTCCCTCACCACCCGGTCGCCTCATTGTAGGCCTGGCCGAACCCATAATGGGCCTACTAAAAGAGGCCCCTCTTAGTGCCCACAGGGCGGAAAGAGTTTTAAAAAAACCGACACTGCCGCTATCCACGTGTTTACAAATTTTGTTTTGTACAGCTTGTTTTATTTAGCTAGATGATTTCGTCGAAGATTCGAATGAATATTTTGGATTAGAGATATCGTATTGGCAAGAACCTTGCCGAGATATTTTGTTGGATCGATAAAGGACTGATGTACAAAATAGGCTTATTCTTCGATTAAGATCTCTCGATAAAGAATACTATTTCGAGTAAGATTCGGTTGTTTTGTTCTTTGAGTTAAATAATATATGATTACTGTATTTGTGTTAAATTTATTATTCTTTCCTCTTAATTCTGATGTAAGTTATCTCGGTTAATCACGTCGAACTTTCCGCCATTAAAACACCACATGATTGTATTTTCTCACGTGGCTGCCAGACGAAATGTTATTGGCTGACAGAAACGCGTCTTGGCGGCGGCCGCCGCGAAAGATAGAATTCGACCAACTTTCGCGGCACGAGAAAAGCGGCACGAAATAGACCTCTGCGGCGAGAAAAAGTGACGTCATTCTGCCGCTTTTCTTTGCCGCGCCGCATGTGTGCATCCGGCTTAATACGGTCGTGTTCACTCGGACGCACCACGATACGAGTTTTGTTTCGGGAAAGGAAGATTCGATTCTACGAAGCTCGGAGCCAATCGAATCGACCAAGAGGGGTTTCAATTCGTTATCTCGGAAAATAAACATTTACAGAGTTTCCAGTAAAAATGCTGTATTTTGCTTAAAACTGACATTCAGGTGAAACGATAGGAACTTCTCTATTTCTGGAATTTTTGTGGCAAAACAAAGGTTTCATTCGTTCAGATAAATCGACAGATTGTGTGTATGGAAAAGTTATTTTTTATAAAAATTGTGCGCGCAGAAACAAATAAAATTCATTTTTAAAAAACTAATTAATGGTAAACGAGCTATCTATCTATCTATCTATCTATCTATCTCCTTCTCAGCACTGTTTAAATCAATTAATAAATAAACACACCTGATTTATATTCGCTGAGCTTATTGTTTTATTCGAAATTTTGTTTCGAACAAAAAATGTAAAGCCTGAAGATGGCCTATTATAGTAGGCTGAAAACGTTCGGAATAAAACAATAAGCTCAGCGAATATAAATCAGGTGTGTTTATTTATTAATTGGTAAACGAGCTATTTATCGTGCATCCTCACGACGATAGGCCGAATATTTTCGTCACCAAGTTCTGAAATTTAGCAGTGTCACGACCCCGTTAGCAGTAGAGTCGTGAAAATCATGTCTAACTCCCTTCGAGAGAAAATTTTTGAATGGAAATGATGTAAATACGGTCCAATCGAAAAGTTCGTTTTAATCGGCAAAGCTTTCTGTATTCAGTCTCAACTTTCGTCTATCTCACTCCGTTCTTGAGATTAAAGAAAGACAAATGGTGGACGCCAGTGGAAATTTATTTATTGGTCTACAATTTTTTCAAATTGCAGCTCAATATAAGATTATCTCGTATCTTGTAGTCCTACTTTGTATGGTTTCTTCCACATCATTTTTTTTTTCGAATTAATCCGTCTTTTATACATAATAACAGTTTTACATCTCGAGATTCTCGAGAATTTAAAATGTTCGGGAAAACACAATCCTTGGTCACATTATGTCTGTCAAAGGTGCACGCGTGTTGTAGTTACGTACCGAGGAACGACGGCCAGAATTATTAAAATATTTACTTTTGGTAATTATACTAATGTCTGGAAGAGCGCAAAACTTTGCTGGTGCGGTGCAATGAAAAGTTAAAAGAAAAGAAACAATAGTAGAGTGAGACCAAAGGAAAAAGTAGATTTAATTAAAAAGTTGTAGCGAGTCACAGCTAACAGGACGTACGAACGTCATATTTATCTGCTAAATATCCGTATCACCATTTTTAATTTTTATTAAATACTTTAAATCCAAATGGTTTTCATAACTGTCTTTGCTAACCAGTATTGGTGGAACATTACGGGTCCTAGTGACCTCCTTGGCTAACGGTTGCCTGAGTTTTCGTCGCCCTCAAATTCATTACACCACCCAAAGTTTTCGCTATAAACTGGCGACGTACAACTGGAAACGATCGACCAAAATATGAATTTTATACCTTTGTTATTTTGTTAAAGTAGCTTAATGCCAGAAACTGATGTATCACTCATTAATTACAAAAATCGACTTACCTCTAAAGAAAATGCCTTTGTAGTCCAATTCGTATAAATTTGTACTTGAAGAGTAAGGATTTAACATGAACGTTTTTTCGTCATTGACTAATTGAAAAATGGTATTTAAAGTGTAAACAACTGGTACGGGTCTGTTTGTTTGTTGAAACATCACAGGGATCTCAAATCTGAAGAAAATTAAAATACATTACAAAATACCGAACTGTAAATAAACATAAAAAGCAATTAAATTATTTATGTAATAACTGAACAATAAAATGTGGTGTGCATGGACTTCTGTTGCAACTTTTCCAGAAGGGGACATATTTCGGGACGCTTGAAAAATAACAGTCCCAAAAGAGTCTGTTTGTTAAGTTATGGCAATGCAACACTTGGGCGAGCTGCCTTCCGGGAGGTCTTTTTAAGGATAATGGCCCTATTTGGGCGTTACAAACGTGGTGAAAACCCGGAAAACTCCACGTGGCCGGCCCGCCCCGGCCGGGCACAAAACCGTGACCGAACTCCCGGTGTTCGGGGAACGGAACCACTCGACTACTGGTGGGCCCCCAAAAGATTCGAGCTAGAGTGATAATAGATCTGGTGGGGACGAGTGATCCATTTTTCTCTCCCGTCAGACACACTCGGTGATGAAGATGAAGCAGAAAATTTATAAATGTGTAGAAATTGAATTTTATCTCAAATTGAAAATGGTTGCAGATTATTTAAGAATATTTTACAGTGCTTTGCAGCATGCTAAAATTAAAGCTATATTTTCTATACAGTGCTGTATTCTAGAAAATAATAAAAGTTAACTCACGCCAAAGTTGCATATATTTCTGATAATTAGCACTGAGTTCAGCGTTAACGTAGATTCTTCTTTTTATTGCAAGCACTTTCGACGAAAAATTACGATCGTCGTCTTCAGGCGAATGTGGAAAGAACAAATTTGAAAGAGGCACGTGCCGAACGTTCCAAACCGAATAACGGAAGATTTTCGTTGGCGAATTTTTAAAAATATATAATGTATTCTTTTAGCGTTCGGTAACTTCGCCGGTTCGAAGGAGATTTTAGATCGGCACGAATTGACGGTGCATGCGCTGAAAAGCACACACGCTACGTGTGCGCTTGTCGGCGTGTTTGAGTGTTTATGCGCTTGTAAAGAGTGACCCAAATTTCGGGCAAGTCCAGGGTGGGGACGTTGCATGCCTCTGCTGTTATTGTGAGGATCGCTTCCCAGATGAATATTATTTTTCTATTGTTGGAGCTTTTTAGGAGCGCTGTTTCTGACCAAAGCGGAGTGTAACCTTGTTGTAGAACTTTTCTGGTCAGCTCTGTTGTTTGCCTTCCTTTATTTATATCATCCTGGTGTTCCGCGATACGGCAGGCGATCATTCTTGTTGTTGCCCCTATATATTTCTCTATTTCTCCTGTTGTTGGATTTTTTAGTGGCACCGCGTAGACCCCCGATTTTTCTAATGCGCTGATTTTGTCTCGGTCGTTGCATATGGTTCTGCGTAGGCTGGGTAGAGGGGTTTTTCGTCGAAAGTGCTTGCAATAAAAAGAAGAATCTACGTTAACGCTGAACTCAGTGCTAATTATCAGAAATATAAAAAATACAGTGCTGTATTCTTATGGCTAATCAGTTTTTGGTACTAAAGATCTATTGGACTATGGTATCCTTGTGTTATATCACGTAACATATTTAGAGAATATTCTATTATAGGTGAGATTCTATAACTGTCCGTATCAAAACCAAGAATCTCAGTAATATCGATTGAAATCAATAACTGAAAATAGTAAACTCTCAGACTGTTGACACTAAGTATTGGCAGTTTGGCAATGAATAATCTTCACTTCATGTTTTGCTACACTTGCAATAGTACTAAAATTTGTCTATCTTCGATCGATAGTCAATTTTGAGTTGATTTGTCCTTTTGAGTTAACATTAATAACCCAATTCGAAAAAGTGTTTTGAAAGTATTCACTCTACACACTTGACAATTTTCATGGCTGATGAAGTTCTTATAAAAGAACGAAAATATCTGAATTCAATTTAATTTGGTTAGGTTTCCAGAAGTAAGACCTTTCCCTCATATTTTTCAGTACATTAAAATGTTATTTTTGTGGACCGATTGGTTTTACTTTCCCCGCTGTTATGTATACATATCCAGGAAAAGTATTGGAATTGTATCAAATTTGACCCTCAGTTTTTTTTGCAAATCTCATGTTTTGAGACCCCCTGAACCAGTGGCCAGATGGCCGAGCAGTTAAAATGACAGCCTACTGTTCTGGCCGGATGGCCGAGCGGTCAAGGTGGTAGCCTACCGCTCTGGGGGACCCGGGATCGAATCCGAGCGGGTCGAAAAATCCCCAGGAATTTTTCGGGGGGTGGTCCGTTCGGATATGTCGGGCCCTGTCCCTCACCACCTGGTCACCCCATTGTGGGCCTGGCCGAACCCATAGTGGGCTTGCTTAAAGAGGCCCTCTTAGTGCCCACAGGGCGGAAAGAGTTAAAAGAAAAAAAAAAAAAAAAAAAGCCTAATGTTCTGGAGATCCGGCATTGAATCTGCTCGGGTAGAAAATTCCCCAGGAACTTTTTGGGGAGTGGTCCATTTGGATATGTTGGGCCCTGTCCCTCACCACCCAGCTGCCCCATCGTGGGCCTAGCCAAACCCATAGTGGGCTTGCTTAAAGAGGCCCTCTTAGTGCCCACAGGGAGGAAAGAGTTAAAAAAAAACCCAAACTCAAAAAAGTTAAGAGAAAAAATTCCGTAGATATGTATGAATGTGTGTGTGTTGGCATCTATTTCGTTTAATATCTCAGAACAGGGTAAAGATGAAGAAATGAAATTTGGTATGGTAGCATATATATAAGGGGCATTGATGCTATTAAATTTTAGTTTGAAAGGTCAAGGGGATGGAGAGATAGAGGGTGGTCACATGTCATATCTCATGAGGGATCAGACTTAATGAAGATTTTACTTGTTAGTATTTACAGTGTTTTATAAAACTTGTCTCTACCCTCAAAATTATATCTTTGCTATTTTATAATTAAAAATATATAACATTTTTATAACAAAATCTCATAACAGATGGCACCATATAAAATTTTAGTTATTTATTTTCATTAATAATAAAAATGTTAATTTTTAAATATCATAAAAGCTGGAAAAGGTACGTGACTTGTTGCTAGATTTTTACATCCCAACATTTGTAAAATAAAATATAAATAACAATGGCGTGCTGTGACATTTGATGATAGGGAAGCTATGTTTCTGTAAGAAGCCGCCTTCCAGGGGAAGTCAGTCAGTAATGGTCTAAAGTCCATTCGTATTCGTTTGTTCGATAAGCCAGTAAAAACCGTAGACTTCTCTAAATGTATTTTTAATTAATAGATAATCTAACGCACTTAATAAATAAGCAAGTTCAATATAATTACCTCTGTTATATTAGATTTAATAGATTCCCTATGCCCTCTAAATGCAAATTCTTGCTTCGATAACATCTACTAATTTAGATACAGTCAAACCTGTTTTTATGCGGTCTTTTTTTGGTGCGACTTTTTATTTGTGCGATTTTTTTTTGTGCGGTATAGTTGGCGACTAGTCTCGTGCGATTTGTCATGTCTCACGTTGACTTATTATAGCTAAATAAACTTATTATAGCATAAATGAACTTATTATAGTAATATTATTGCATGAATATGCGAAAAATGAAATAATTTATTTTTTAAGTCAACAAAACACCACCTGGACAAAAATATGTAAAACAGACGATAGACGAAACAATGCGGTCAAGTGCTGACATCTGTTGTCAATAAATTCTATTTCGTACGGTTTTGAGTTATTTTTTATGCGAGACATTTTTATGCGGTCCCTATTAACCGCACAAAAAAAATATTTTTTTAATTGTGTTGCGAAAACTATTTTTTATAGCCACTCGTGAAGTTTCATGCAATTTTTTTATGCGTTTTTTTATGCGGTCCCTATCCACCGCATAAAAACAGGTTTGACTGTATATCTGTTAGCTGTAACTTTGTTATAATTTTTAATATATATTTTATATTGTTTACTAATGTTAAATTCTATTCTATTTTGATTACCAAATTGCTTCTATTTTACGAAAGAATCGACGTGACATTAACAATTCGTGTCTTTGGCCAGCTTTATTCAAATTATTTAAATCGTCAAAGCCTTTCTTATTTCACACACTAATTTTATTTGAAAATAGTAGGCAAGGACAACAAAACAGTTTCTGCATTTTTATGCATCCACAAAGTCATTTTATGTCTTCATAAATTTTTTTGTGAAAATGTCAAACAAAAAAATTTGTTCGACATTTTCACTCTCATTGAACTGGAAGAATTTCTGTCTTTATTACGTCTAATATTATGAAGAAATCAGTCCCCACTGTACTCAGCTAGAGATTGGTTTGGTTAAGCGTTTGTTTAAATAAAATTCTCTCTCTTTCAGCAGGATTTTATTTATGTCCCCAATTCCCTAATTGCTTAATTATTTAACTACTTCTTAAGTAGAAATAAGTCGAAACCGGTTACTTTGTACTTGAATATTTGTAGTCTTGGGAAAAAGTGGAAAGAAATTTTTATGACAAAGGATATATAAATCGTAAATTTAAGAAAAATAAATTCTAGAGCTTTTTTTGTACCTTATGCATCTTTCATTGAATTTAGTTGTAAATGATGCTGCCAAAGTAATAGTTAATTTTTTAACATTGTACAAGATTTGTACGCGTTTTTTTCTACATTCCCTTATAGATGGGACATACGAAATCGTAATATCACTGGTTTAACATTGAAATCTGTAAGTAATATAAGATGGGAGAGCAGAATGAAAATATCAAATATTTTAATGGCCTTTTTGAACTCCTGTCAACTATATGGAACTATCATAAAAACATCATACCAGTAAATTCTTATCGGTTTGGTTAAGTTATAAATCTACTTATGATTCACATAATCGGGCCAGGGAGGCCAAATATCTAACAGGCAGGCGGCTAACAGCCTAGGACTGGCCCTGGATAGAATTGGAAGCGTTATATGTGTGTAGCTTCCACCAGCTAAACCAGGCGAGGTTGGTGCTCTGTAAAGCGCATGCGTGAATGAGTATAATCTGGCTGTTTGGAAGCTGACAATACAGCGCTTCCATTCTGCCACTAATATTCAAATATACAATAGCAATCTTATCGTTTTTTCTGCATGTAGTATAGAAATTTGTAGTAAGATACATAATGCAATTATAATAAATTATGAATTTTAATTACATGAAAATAATCGCACAATATGTATTTACTTTTTAGAAAATACAAGGGACGCGGTGCTTCCACTGCTTCCATGACGGCAAGCCATTGATAAATAAAATTTCCTAATGGTTTTAACAGAGAAATCTGACCACTTGAAGGGATTAGCATACGGATAATTTTGGGGAAAGTAAAAGCACAGAAATATTAATTCTAGTTTCCCAACAGGGCTAGCTGACGAGCCGAGGTATTACCAACCTAAATGTAATTAAAATGTACAAAACTGCAAACATTGTACAGTTTAATTAATTGCTTTTCATCATTATTTCTTTCACAGTGATCAGTTACTCATTACTAAATGTAACGAGATCTCAATTTAGACTGCAGGATGGTCAAAATCAACATTTAATTTGATCCAAACTGGAGATATTTGATCTTGGGACTTACATTGCCTAGTCTTCCTTTGTCATGTTTCTTATAAAAGGTTTTTTTTCCCATAATTGTTATTTATCCCTTTTATAGAAAAAATATATTAAATATTAACAAGTTTAATGGAAATTATGAACTATTTCTGGAGCCTCACGAGATGTTTTAAGTGGGACCAGTTAGATACAGGATGAATGATTCAAGCGTAGTCATATGAAATATCTACTTCATTACCAAATCTTCCAGTCTGAATACCGGTATTTAATAAGTACTCACTTTTTGAACCTTTGTATCCGGTACTTTTTTACTCTCCACAAAACAAATGTTTTCGGCCTCACTCGAGGTCTGCTTCAATTATGTTCGAATATATTTTAAAGCTAAACGTTCCTCGAAGAATAATTCAAATAATTGGGAAGCCAGTTTTCTTTTGTTCTTTTAACCTGAAGCAGACCTCGAGTGAGGCCAAAAACATTTGTTTTGTGGAGAGTAAAAAAGTACCAGATACAAAGGTTCAAAAAGTGAGTACTTATATCTACTTCATTCTCCAATGATTATGCACTTAACAGGGTGGAAGATAGACCCTTTTTAATGGTGTAGATGTGTCATATGCGTGTTGGTTAAACAGTCTGCCTGATCATCATTAGATGGCACATAAGCTAATATACTGTACATTGTACAAGACCCTTTGTCTAGTTTCTTGTGACAAACTGTTCTTGATTGTACTGTACCTTATGTTAGTAGCTGTTGTCTGTACCCAGTTCTTTGTTAGGTTAATAAAGCTTTGTACTTAGTGTAGTTTGGCTTGACTTTATAGTGTGGTACTCCCGTCCCATATTTGTTTTTCTTTCTGTTTGTTTTTTACCTGAGACATTACAGCACCTCATTTGAACTTACTGCTGGAGGTGATAGCAGCTCAGTTTGTCAGGTGCGTGTCCTAAAAAGTTCAACTGAGTTCCCTTTTTGATGTGCCAATTGGTGAAAAGGAGCAGGTGATTAATAGAAAGGGTATAAGAACAAGAAAACTGAGATGACATCTTTTCCCTCAATGGGCTTTGTCTTGTCTGAAGTGACCACTGAGCATGCAGAAAAGAAGAAAGAAAGGTGAACATGTGCAGGAAGGAACAAAGAACTCGTCACTCTTAACAGAAGGAAGGTGACATTATAACACATCTGTGTATGCAATACATACTTTGTAAGGAGTAGAATCTCTTAAGGATTTTACTTCGGCATTCCCCTCCTGATTGAATTAAGGGGTTAAAAATGATGTTTTGATGAACTCATTCACGAAAGTCTTGAAGTGTAATCAGAGTATAGACTGGACATCCTGGAAGTGGGAATTTGAGATTAAATAACTAAGGAAATATTACTGGGAATGTACAGTACATACTTAATGTATACAGGGTGTATCAGTACAGTGGTTACAAGCTTTCAGGAGAGACAGAGTACACCTAGATGTTGGGAAATCACATAGCAATGCATGGTCGGAAACGCTTTCCTGGCACGGTAGTGACGACACAGAACACAAGAAAGGAAGGACACAAACAGGGTGAGAAAACATGTTTATTATTATTAGTACAACAAAAATGCTGGAATGTCTTTGGCTGGTGTAGCAACATATATTGCATACAGCAGCCAAAGACGTCCCAGCATTTTTGCTGTACTAAGAATAATATGTTGGAATCAATGATCGAAATTATTGTCAAATGCTATATGACATCGTTATCTACAACGAAACTATAAAGCTATATCATAACAAGTTATATTTTTTTTTGGGTTGGAGTTCATTTTATTATTGCAAATCTGTTAAATCCTCTTTTATATGTTTTATTGTAGAAAATATTGTTTGGAATTTACAGCTATTCTACATTGCTATGAAATACAGGGTGAATCAAAAGTCACAAAAATTTTAAAAAATTAATAACTCACAAACTATTTACAGTATGATGATGCGGTTTTCACAGAAATGCTTAAAAAGAATTTGGATTTTTTTATGTGTAATAACAATTTTAGTACCAAAATAGTTACATTTCTTGCCATAGATGGTGCTTGATAAGATTACATAATTTGTGAAGTTGTTACTAGAGCTTACACTAAAAACATTTTTATTTTTTAATTTTTATTTTAACAAATTTACAAATGCTATAGTGCCATCTATGGCAAGAAATGTAACTATTTTGGTATTAAAATATTTATTACACCTAAAAAATCCCACTTCTCTTTAAGCATTTCTGTGAAAACCTCATCGTCTTACTGTAAACAGTTTGTGTGTTATTAATTTTTTAAAATTTCTGTTACTTTTGAATCTTCCTGTATATGCTTAGAGCTGAGATTCCATCATCATATTGTTTGAAAATTGCCTTACATGTATCTCTTATGTAAAATGAAATTTATGTTGGCTTTGTTCCAAATTAAACATAGTTTGTCTGCTTTCCCATAAAATACACATTTACTTACTCTGCTTAATGTTATCAGTTTAGGCAAGACCTAAAATGATTACAATAAGCAAGTCCACTGTAAGAATAAAATTGATAATAAAGATATTTTCCAATACATACTTTTCTGGAAGATGAGCTGTGCAAATTTCTAAAAAGTTTGGAGAATATGATTGTGTAGACTGGACAGTACAAGGAATAAGTTCAATTATATATAATCCTGTGTAATCCTACAAATGATAAATAATACTTATAAATATTCACATAAGAATTTAATACAATGAAAAACAAGTGCTTTCACATTTTACCTTTAAATTATACTTGCTGGTAGTTTTCCATAGCTGTGTTGGTCCGTCAAAAGTTTGTTCAGTCCATAATAATTCTAAATTGAAGGCTATTGTAAGATTTTCAGGAGGTTTAACTTGACTTTTCAAATCACTAATCACAGGGTGTTCCAAAATAAACAGTCCTATCAAATAATAATAATACATTATTCTCAAACAACAAGATACTTTTCTATAAAAAAAACTTTGGTACATATCAAACTCACCACACAATAATAGCATAATAGCCAAAATTTGAAACACAGGGCATCATATACCTGAAACCCAAAAATGATAATGCCAGACATCCTACACCAGTGGTCGCCAACCAGTGGTCTGGTCTGTGGTCCATTGATGGTCCTCAAGAAAATTTTAATTAATGGTCTCAAAATTTTGGACATTAATTGACTCAAGGTTATGTGAAGAATTACAAAAGAAATGCAAAATGCTTGGGAGCTTTTACTCACTCATTGGTTTTAGATTCAAATAAAAACCACCAAACAAAAATGACTGTTATGAATAAATAAATCAACAATAAATAATATTGTGAATGTAATTGTCATTCTTCGTGGAAAAAAGCCAAGCATTCATAAACTTATTTCAAACATACAGCAACAAACTTCACACTAATTTGTTATAATAAAACAAGTGAATTTCATATTAAAAATGTAAAATAAAACTTTTATGATCATTATTCTACAGATGTTTGTATCGTTTAAAAAATTTATGATAGTGTGGATTCGAAATTGCAAGTTTAGTGGTCTGTGAGGTCATAAAAGTTGGTGACTGCTACCCTACACAATGCAGATCAATCATGTGTCTTCCTACACTTTACCCTACTGTAAAAATAAATATAACAGTGTAAGTAGTGTCTCATGTTGTTCCTATGCCTAATGTAAATTAAGCTCATACACGTAAAAGAGCAAAACTATGTTTCGAAGACTCACTGCTAAACGGGATCACTTCGATGCTCACAGCGGGTCTCGTTCTCATTCTCCAATCTTCTTTGGTATCGGTGGTTTAGAGCATGATCATTCAAACTTCACCAGCCATGACCATGAGGTCATCCATGAGGCATTTTCGGTGAAATTAACCTATCCAATGTCGAAATTTCTTTCCGTTGCATGTCGCTCCGGGTTAAATTTTTGTCGCTGCCTAACAAAAATTTCTTGTTTTTGAGGAAAAAAAAATCGTTGCTATTGTATTGTTCAAAATTATTTTCTTATTTTGCACAAACTATATATATATCTGATTGAACAGAAAGTTCTCACACTTTTGGATGCATTTTATTTAGCCAAGATAATTTTATGTACTGTACAGAATTGACTTCAATCATCAATGTAATCACCATTGTTGTTGACCACTTCCTGCCAATGCTTATGCAAGGAATGAATGCCATCTTAATAAAACTCTGGCGGCTGCAACTTGAAGAAGTTGGTCAGGTTGGACTCCAAGTCGACTTCATTGTTGAACTCCTTGCCAGCCACATGATGGTTGAGCGCGACAAACAGGTGGTAATCAGAAGGTGCAATGTCAGGGCTATACAGCAGGTGAAAGACGACCTACCAGTTCAGGTCCAGTAGTTTCTGGCAAATCTGCCTAGCTGTATGTGGCTGTGCATTGTAATGCAGCAAGATGGTGTTCTGGTGTTGAGCAGGTCTCCACCAGTTTCTGCTGCAGATGTCGAGTTGTTCACAGTAGAAAGTTGCGTTGATGGTTTTATTTTGCAACAGCAACTCGAACGTGATGATTCCTTTAGAATCCCAGAAGACAGAGAGCATGATCTTCTTGAGTTAGGGATCTCCACTTTTGAAGTGTTCATACCAATCCTATGCAGTTCTTCTGGCGACAGTGTCTGGGCCTAACGTAGCATTGATGTCAGTGATAGAATTGGCTGCTTTTTTGTTAGAACAATAGTCATAAATGAGGAGTAGGCAAACTTGCTCTTTGGTTAGCGGATGTTGGTTGGTTGTGGTAGAGTAAGAGGACTGGATTTGTTATTTTCTTATAACATGTACCGTCCTGTTTATATACTACTATGGAACATTCTAGAATGTTCCAGAAGAAAGGTATTCTAGAAAGTTCCAAAAAGTGCAAGAACTTTCTGTTCAATCAGATATATTAATAAATGTAAAAAGAAAAAGAAAATTATAATTCAGAAGTTAGTTTTAATATAAAATTATAACGACTAGTACCATCTACTTTCAAAAATGTTCCGATGCTGAAACGCAATATCTTGGGTCAACTGGTCAAGATCAGAAAATTGTGGCCAGAGATAGGGAATAACACAGGACAGGTAAATGGATTTTTTCTATAACTTCAAAACGAACCTGTTACCGGTGTTCCTTGCGAAAATCATCTCAGGAGCGTCTGACTAACGTTTTCGAACTTATAACAGTTCTTCTTCAGGTGAAGATGGAAGATTTGAAAAAATAGAATAGAATGTTTCAAACCGAACCGCTTCGTCTAATTCCGTCATGGATTTTTTCAAAGGTTCGTTTGTCAAAATTCGATTTTGCAACATTCACATTTCAAACTTCCCAACAAGCAATAGATGTACAAATCTTGCACTAGTGTCTGTTTGTAGAAAGAGTGTTGCCATTTTGTATTTTATTTTGACTCGGTTCTCAGTCTCCTGAGTGCAAGTCTGACTTTTTTATAAGCGCATGATTTGGGTACCTAATACTCTGTGCCAAATTACAACTCCTGACATGCACGTCTTCATACCTCTAAGCTGGTAAGCCAGGATGTCACCACAATTTTATAAACAAGACATATTCTTGTTAATAAGTAGCTAAAGTTTCCACCTGTGCTATTGAGCAGTGTGTATCAAGATGGAAGCAAGTGTTGTGAAGCTTGCTGCCTAAGTTGGAGTAAACTACAAAAGTGGCATCCACATCGTCACCCATCTTCAAACCATCAGTGTAAATCCTAAACATAAGATGATCACCTGAATCTTTGAAGTAAACATCAGCGGCAAACTGGTGGGAGGGGTGGTAATCGTAAGTCGAGAGGATATTTTTGTCAATGCTGAAGTTTTTTGATATCGTCAATCAAGGTCAAACTGGGGGAATCTTACCTACTCTAATCATTTTGTCAACATCCGAGTTGCTATAATCTCACAAGGTTAAGGTGACAAGAGTTTCCTGCCAAATAACGCATTTAATTTTAAGTCGATAGGGATCAAACCTGACATTTACCAATAGGGCACTAGTGGGTGCAGTCCTATAAGCCTTACAAATGCAGAGAGCTGAAATCCTTTGAACAGATAACAGTTTTTTACAGTTGTGGACTTCGGCGGCCACATGGCCCCAGACCTGTATGGCATAGAGGAGTGCTGGCTGAATTGTGAACCCCTATAAATAAGCTTAGTAGCATCAGGGCCAAGGCCCCACGTGTTCCTAGCAATACTAACGAGGGCATTGGCCATCTTTTCAGCTTTGTACATGTGACGGATAAATGGACGAAGGTGTTCAACCAAAAATTTTTCAATTTTTTTCCTCCACCATTTTATCAAAAGATCTGTTGAAACCCATAAAAATTATTACCCACGAACGTCTTTCCTCGTTAAGGATGATCCATCTAGTTAGACGTACGTCACCCGGAACTTTCAGAAATAATTCACGTATTGGACACCCGACCCTTAACAACGAGATTCTGACCTCATGGAAAAAACCCAAGTCGAAAAATAATACGAAGGAACGATGACAAATCCAGCAGTCGTCATTTGGTTAGCCACCGCGAGTCTAACCCTGAAACCTTCCCGCAATCTTCCGATCTACTTCCGAAGCGACCCCACCTAGAAGACCGGGAATTTATACCGTGGACATAGTACCGTGCAGATTAATTTATATTGTGGACTGTTTATTCTGTGGATTGTGAACCCCCAAGGAATGTCCCGTCTCGGATCGTGGATACCCGACGGCTCAAGGACTCTCACCTCTCCTTAACCAAGGTATTTATCAACTCGCGAATCGTTTGTAAACTCTCTCTCTCCGTGTATCTAGGAATACGCCATTATTAGCTATGCGTCGTGCTGTAATTATTTTATACATTTTTATTAAAGTTATTCTTGTTACTTAGCCAGTGTCCCGAGTGACTCACTTCCTCGGTTCTCCGACCTCCACCTCCACAGCGAACATACCCGCTCACTCGCAACTGCTCGCGTGACGTAAGAACTCTGCGTCGTGATTTCCGAGTCTTGACCGACTCGGTGGTGTCACATCCTGACGAGGGGTCAAAGAGACTCTGACCCTCCGGTCACATACATGATGTATTTGATGTGGGGCATGAAATTAAGTCTCTCATCAAGAATAATATCTAAATACAGTGGGTGATCGGTTAACGAATGCCTCACAGAACAAACACAAGAAAAAGCAATGTAAGAAAATGAATACCGATTGGTCTTCCCTTGTGTTTGGGCAACAATTTTAAACCTTTCGGAACATAGGAGACGTCACCGATGCTCATATAAACTGAATGGATAGTATTCCTCCAAACTTTGAAACTCTCCCTTATAATTCCAACCTTTTATTTTTCTGACAGAATCAATTCTTTTATGATATTTGCGAGCCTGTCGGGCAGGCACCCGTTAAGTTTTGCGTCAGATTTTATTTTCAAAAGGTGAGAGTATAATAGCAAAGGTAGAGAGTGGACAGAAGATGTCTGATGTTGCTGGGCAGTATGGCTTAAACAGGTCTATAGTAGACTGCAGTTCAATCTTGTCTAAGAAAGATACAGTATAATCAAGAAAATTCAAGCAGCTAAAGGAGTAACAAAAATCACATCTGAGAAATAAAGAACATTGAAGAGCTCATAGTAAAACCCGAAACTGATCTGATGACAGAATGCCAAGAACCCTTGAATGAAGAACACCAAGAAACTCGGCGAGGTATGTTTTCTTCTGAAAAAGAGGATTAATGCCAATATCCACTATTAAAAATCTTTTGAAGAAGAGGAAGGATGTCAGAACAATGATCTTAGAATGGCATCCAAATCAGGTTGAGGTTAATAAGCTTTGGCATTACAGATTCTTTAACTCCCACAAACGGAAAAAACATGACTAATAAAAATGCAAGACTGTATATATGTATTTTTATTATTACATATAGATAAATGTAGTAAGAAAGTACATGTATTTTATTTTTTAGGGTTTCCAGAATGAATTATCAAATTCTCAGAAAAACCAATGGTAAATCAATAATCGGTTAACAAACAATTCGGATAGAGAACAAAGTCTTGGAATGGAAAATGTTCGTTAAGCAATCACCCATTGTATTTAATTTCTGTTATTTGCTTTATTTTGTAAGTACCTATTCGAAGGGTAGTGCGTTCTACCAACTATCATGCTTTCAATATTGTTCATGTTTTTTTGGAGTTGTTTTAGTTGTGTGTGTTCAACGTATAACTCCAAGTGAAAATGCCAGTACTGAGACAGATCGAAAAGCAGAATAGTGTAACAAAGTCTTCTACATTTGCTGAGTATGCTGAGTATATTGCTTTATCAGAAGTCATAACAGAAATAAATTTTCTAATTTGTCTCATGAATGAGGTTTTTCAACACAGTTTGTAAACCAATTAAGCTATATGAAGACAACTCAGGTGTAGTAGCCATTGCTAAATATGAAAATTTTACAAAAAGTTTAAAACATATTCAGATTCATTATCATTTTATGCATGAGAATGTGAAGAAAGGAAAAATTCAAGTTGTAAAAATAGAGTCAGAAGATAATATTGCAGATATATTTACAAAGGCATTAGGAAATGTCAAATTCATTAAATACAGAGAGATGCTAAATGTAAAAGAATAGAATATAAGATGTGTAAGATTGAAATAAGTTATTAGTAGAGTTGCCAAGTTAGCAGTTACTTTTCTTGTATTTGACATTTTTAAGGAGGCGTGTTAGTTGTACATTCATATCTGGTATGGCTAAACGCCATTATTGTACTGTATAGTTATATTTTATATTATATTAGAATATATATTTTCCTTCCTTCTTCCTAGTACGATTATCTTCCCTTCCTGGTATTTTCTCCCGACTGGTGCTTAATGGCGCAACAGCAGGTGGTCTCTTGTGGACAATAAGACGATATGTGGCCCTCAGGGCAGAACGGGGACGGAGTGATCATTCTTTGGCTAAGACTCGAGAAGGAAAGACGTGCCAGAGGTAGCTCTCCACCACGTTTTTGGGACCACGTGGAGACGACAAAGAAGTACGAGGGAACGTAGAAAAATTCGGATCAAAAGAAGAGAAGTTCAAGAGTATTTTTGTCCCCGTCTGTCAAGGAATTTACGTTTTAGTGACTAAGTTACATCGTTCGTGATAAAGAAGAGATCCACCAACCCTTGTATATAACGCACCGTGATAACGCTGTAATATTTGGGTACCCTTTTCTCTTTCAGTCTATCCTTTACTTTATTCGTCCTCATTTTCCCATTATCCTAATTTAGTTATAATTAGTTATAAGTTTAGTTATAAGGTGTGTATATATATATATATATTTACTTGTCGAAGAGAGAGAGATTTTTTGTATTGCTGGCATCCTACCAGTTCCTGTGTCTTATCACGCAAATTAAAGATTCTGTTTTTTGAAAATCCCAGTTTCTTTGTACTCGGTATTCGCATAACTCACACTGGCAACACTTGTAAAAACATCAGACGAGTTTTCGTCCTGTAGACTGAATGGTGGAAAGAAAAAATGTAGATGTGTATTGCTTGATATTGAGGTTAAGTAAAGAAGTAAATTAGATAAGGTAATGCTTTTATTCATTATCTTAACAAGAATGAAGTGTTCTCTTTTTTAAGCCTTCTTTATATGCTAGGTACAGAGAACTGGTGAATACAGTGCTACTGTTTTGTCAAAGATTGTATTTTCTCTTATAAAACATCAACCGCACACCGTGATAAATAACAATAATGTCCACGAAAAACCAAAAACAATGCATTATCTCATATAAATAAAATTGTCACAAATGTTTTTGAACATAAAACTTCTTCATCAGATGAAAAACGGACAAATTGCAAAAAACATTTGATGGAACAGTTTTCGAAAGAGCTGTGCGAAAGATTTGAAACGAAACTCGTGCGGATGTCGTCATTGTTGCGCATGGGCGGAAGTAAAAACTTTTCTGTAATGTCATCCATCGTATATGAGCATTTACCATGCAATAGATATCGATAACTCCTCTTTGCTGTTGATACATTTCTTATCTCAGGCGGTTTTGTGTATATAAATAGCCGCCATCCATCTCAAATGGTGTGTAAGGGGTGTGGTGTGGATGACCTTGGCCTTTGGTTAATAGGTTGTTTATTACGTTGACTCCATTCGTTAATTTTGTCTAATATTTTGTTCGCTTCCTCTTTGAGTCTGTAGCAGTTTTGGTGTGCCACCATAACCAGCAGGTCATCCGCAAATGCCTGAATTCGTGTGTTATCAGTGTCAGGGTTTTCGTCCAATAATGTATCAAAAGCAAGGTTCCAGAGGCCTGGTCCAGCTCTGGAGCCCTGTGGGCAACCTCTTTCGATTTGTCTAGTGATGCTAAAGCTTTTGGTATGATAATCTGCTCGACGGTCGTCTAGGTAATCTTGTATTATGGCCTTTATATTTTGTGGGCATTGCGTTTCGTTAAGTCTTTTGAAAACCAAAGGCCACCAGAGGTAGTCAAACGCCTTCTTGAAATAGATTTTTATTAGTAGTGCGTGCTGGCCTTTCCCCCATGCTCTGAGAACAAATTCTTTTACTTTTGTTGCAGCTTGTATTGTTGAATTTCCTTGTCTAAAGCCATATTGGTTTTTGTTCATGCGTCCATTTTTATAGAGGTGCCACCCCACTGTGGGACGAGGTGATGATGCTCAGGCATTGTGATAACAGGAGCATAGTCTATATTTGGGAGGCCCTCCTTACCAATGCACTAAATCCATGCAACACTCCCATGCTTAATTTGCCTGCTATGTGGGTCAACTTATATAACAGATTAAGGCATCGCCTCTAGCTCCACATCACAGCATATTATAGTGCACAAGCTTTGTCACCTTGCACATATATTCAAATTCTTTATGTTCAGTTGGTTTGGTTCTAAGGCTCTAATGCTGTTTGATTAATTCAAAGATTTTGTTTGAAAAAAGGGATTTTAACTATTTTTATCTGCCTGACGAAGACAAATAATTTCTTCAAAAACGCTAGTAATTATGGTGGTAATAGTATGTTTTTTAACGCCCGTATGATTATTTTCTTGTTTCTTGCTTATCCAATGATTGGCGTGAAGTCCAACCATCATTACAAAAGACTAACTCATCCACGTAAAGATGGCAGACGTTGCCTGATTGGCATAGTTAACCTTCACTACAAACAAATACAGACACTGCGAGAGTTTTTCTACAAAAACAAGAAACATCAGTTACATAAAGCAGTAACTCAAGCAGACTCGAATAACACAACATATGGATATGACACAACATATAAAAAACAGACACCATTAAGCAAGTGCGGGCTCAAAAGGCATTCCATGGCAAGCATCCATATGACCTGGCCCAGGATTTTGTTGACAAAACTGCACCGAACAGCTGGTTAGCTCGGGGATGCCTCTTTGGGAAGACGGAAGGATTCGTGATTGCCATACAGGATCAGGTCATAAATACTAAAAACTACAGAAAACACATACTCAAAGATACAACACTCACATATGACACATGCAGAAAATGTCACATCATGCCAAAAACTATACAACCCATCACTTCCAGTTGCAAGCTCTTGGCACAGGTAGATTATTTACATAGATATACATACAGCTTGCAAAAAAACATAAATTATTAGACATTCACAAACCATACTACAAATACATTCCACAGACATTATTGGAAAACAACACACACAAAATGTACTACAACAGAGCCATAATCACAGGTGAAGCAATTTACCACAACAGATCAGACATCACACTCATTGACAAACACAATAAAATCACATATGTTATAGATATATCCATTTCAAACACACAGTGTACAAAACACATGCACTGAAAAAGTCAGCAAGTACACAGAACTTTCCCAGGAAATAAGGCATCTGTGGAGGATGGATAGGGTGCTTATTGTACCTGTCGTTCTCTCCTCTACAGGTGTCATACCACACACACACACTACATAAAAGCCTGGGCACATTACAATTGAAGAGGAATACATACATCACATTACAGAAGGCCCCAATATTGAATACATGCCACATTGTTAGAAAATTCCCGAATACTGACACTGACACACTAATTTAATTTTAGTTTTGTTTTGGTTGCTATGCCTTGACTCTGGTCCGGCATAGTACACAGCCACTGGTGTCAATTGAGTATGACCCACTAAACCCAACATAATAACAACAATAATACATATTAATTGAAAAATACATCTAAATTTAAAAAATCATACCTCTGAATTTTGCTTGTGTTTTGAATTTAATTGTCAGAGCACCATTTTTTGTAATTACCACTTTTAAAATTTGTAATGTGGAATGGTAGAAACCATCAGTTTCTACACCAGTCTTCCACAACATCGTATTATACGAAAAAGAAAATTCCAATTCAGTATGATGTTCCATCGTTATCCATCCAGTTGGAGCAGCAGCATAAATATAGGAAACATACAAAGGTAAATGCACAGTAAGATATGTTTCTCCACTTGTCCTCAACTGAAATGAAAAACAAATTATAATATATTCTTTAGCAAAAAAACAAACTCAACAGATAGCATTGAAAGATCAAAAGGAAATATGAACATCCAATCATTTGATTTTTAGTTTAACATCAAACAACTGCTGAATTACATTAGGCAATAATAAGTTAATACTACTAATTACTATTTAAAAGTCAAATAATGTAGCCTAGAGGAACAATGCCATCACTTAATAAATTTAATAACTATAATTAAATTATAGAAAGTGTGGTCTGAAGACCACGTGTTGTGTTGCCTAACTGTAACCTCGTAACCAACCCCTTGGGTGGTTCACGGTGTAAAGGAGGGACAGGCCCTCATACCGTAAAAGCTTCCTGTTGTAAAAGTTAATGGGAGGAGGGGAGATATGTGGTCCAAAGATCACGTGCCCTATTGCGTGATTCTTGGGTGGGCCGCAGGGTAAAGAAAGGATGGGCCACGTTTTCGGAAGAAAAAAAAAAAGAGAGAGAGAGAGAGAGAGAGAGGGAGATCGCACATGCTCAACAGAAGAAGAGGGACTTTTTTCGGAAGAAAGACAGGAGAGAGGACATCTAGACGATAGAGTCGCGAGATTGTTTTTTTTTGTGTGTGTTGTTTCTTTTGTTTTAGTGTCTGTTATAGCAAAGGGACAGAGTAGTGATTGGAAGGACTAAAATAAACTTTAAGTTCCTTGCATTGGAGTCATAGAGTGTGTGATTTATTTCTTTGAAGTTTCTTTTTGTTTTGTTCCTGCACAGGGAATACTCTAAAGATCGAGTACTTCCCCACAAAAGGTTGAAATGGTTCTGGAGCAGATAATTCTTTGTTAATTTTTGGAAAAAATGAGGCACAACTAACATTCCTAGGCATAATTAGAAAGAGTAGCATTGTTATATAGTTTAGTTGTAGTTGTAGCAGTAATAGTAGTAGTTTCTCCAATGCTAAGTAGCATACCGAGCAGCAATTATCTTCCATTGATTTCGATAATGAAAGAGGACTTCAGCATCCTCCCACATCATATTGAGCATCTTCAGATCTTAGAGATAAGATCTATGCCAAGTATTACTGGGCCATCCTCGTGGTTGTTTGACACCAGGAGGAACACATTTCATGGCTGCCTTAAGGATCCTATTATTCTCCACACAAAAAATGTGGCCTGCAAGTAAAACTCTTCTACAGGCAATAATGTTATGAAGTTTGCACATCCCATATCTCACCATGTGATGTGTGTGCGGGAGCATTGTTACAGCTGAATATAATCCAGCAATCATTTCTTGTGAAGACCAAAACCATTAATAAACATTAAAGAAGCCACTTTTTGAATGCAATAAAATATTTTCCTAGGTCAGTTGTCTGAACTTTCAGATCAGAGCATGTTCTAGAACAAAAATATACAGTAATACCCCAAACTTATGCGACAGGTGGGACCGAGCAATAACCGTATAAGTCGGAGTATAATTTCGCATATAAATACATACAAATTATTTTTTATTGGGGCCAGAGACTAAAGAAAACAATAATTTAGAAAAAAATGTTTAATAAAATCTTAAATAATTCATATGTATAACAAATTATATTATTAAAATCGTACACCAAAGTTATTTTGATGTCGAAGGCTTCATAAAATCTAACAAATTCATCTGACAGCTAGAAGATTTTTTTTCTCCTGCAAAATTTCCTCTTAGCATGCTAATAATTTTTTTATTTCTCGTTTTGTAGAAGAAACGTGCTCTTCGTTGGAGTCTATATTTTCTAAAATTTGTAACCCCTTTTCAATTGAACTGAGACCTTCTATCAAGTTTTCACATCTTCGAGAATTTTTTCTTTACCTTTTATAATTGTTCTGACCATTGATTCCGGTAGATCAAACTTCTTTGCTAATTCACAAATTTTCATTTTTGTATCGAAGTTTTTAACAATGTTAACTTTACATTCCAAAGATAAAGTTTTTCTTTTCTTGTTTGATGCAGAAGAATCAGTTCTACTTCGTTTGGATGACATAGTAGAGTATCTCAAGTCTCTGTAGATATAACAAACACAAAAATAAATAACACAAAATAAATTGTAGCTATGCGTTGATTCCACGCAACATGTCCGAACATGTAAGCTGAACAATAGTGTGGGGGAGTGAGTAATCAAGAGTTGTGGGGCACTCAAACAAAAGACGAGATTTAAAAATCGCATAACAACGGGTTTCCTAAGTCGGAGTAGTGTAAGTCAAGGTATTACTGTATTATCAGTTGGATCAACACACAAAAAACCTTTTTTTATGTCCCAGTACAAAAAGATTTAGACCAAAATGAACGTTTTCAACCATAAACTTGGTTTTCATCAGGCTATTGACCAGTATAAATTTGAAACTAGAATAATAAAATAAGTAACTTACTGGAATATAAATGGAATATGAAATTAAAAACCTTAGTATTTCCAGCAATAAACTAAGTTTAATAAAATAAGAACGTTTTCGACTATTTTCAATAGTCCTCTTCAGTTAAGCCTCTTTAAAATGACATAGAACATAAAAATAGAATGCCAGTAATAACATCATTTAAATTTAAAATAATAAACATAAAATAAAAATAACATAAAAATTAACATAAAAATAATACAAATTAAACAATAAAATAATTTAAAACAAAGTATTAAGAGAATTAATTGTTGTAGTAAAAAGATTTCCATGTACCGGATAGACTATCAGCATCTCTGTGGTTGATGCAACCTTTGGTATTATGCACCTGGTAAATCTCAAGCTTTTCAATGTATTTAATAATTAATCTCTGCACACAAAGCTAGAACTAATTTAAAATCGTAGGCACAAAAAACCTTTCACACGCTGTTTCTAGCAAACAAATTAATGAGCACAAACGTTTTCGGCCGTTTTAAAAGGCCTTCAACACTTTCGGGAACCTTTTACCGGTGTTAGACGCAAAACGAAAAAATTTCTGTTAACGTTTTCGAACCTAGCAGTTGTTCCTCAGACGGTAAAAAACGCAGATTGAATAATGGAACGAATTATTTTTTAACCGAAATCGAATGCTTCACGATGCAGCTGGTCAGACATGCGCATACGGTGCGAGTAGATGGCGATTAAAGGTCCGTGTCGATGAGGGTCTGCCAGGCGGAGGACAAATTGAGTTCCTCTTTATAGTTAATGCAAGTGGTGGTGCGGCTGTGTTTGTAAATGGAGATAGCCTCCAACCACCTCAGATGTTCAGGGTGAGGTGATGCGATGATAAGCCTGGCTTGGTTGAGGGCCGCTTCGATGTCCGGATCGGTGGCGTAAGTTGAGAGTGGCGTAGAATTTCTCTCATGTAGAATATCAGCATTGTGCTCACGTAATCTGATCCCCAAGGATCTCTTGGTTGAGCCGATATAAACAAGGTTTCTGTCAAACCTGTGATCCTTGAGAGGAATGGAATAAACGCCCGGAAGTCTGTTGGGGTCGGGAGATCCTTCCCGTTACGGAGTATGTCCAAGATGGTGAGACGTCTTCTGTATGCGATCTTGATACGGCGCTTGCGGGTAATCTTCTTATATAAAGTCGCCACGTACGGATTATATGTGACGGGGATCCGCGCCTCATCCTCAGATTGACTGGCGAGACGCGATCGGGTGTCGGAGATACGTGCTGTGCGACGGTGACGGTTAACCAATCTATTAATAAGCTTGTGGTACCCGTGGATGGTCGCTACGCGTCTGATATGCTCCAATTCTGTGGCCAGTGCTGCTAGAGTGGACGAATGCGAAAACGCTCTCTTAATTAACGTGTCGAAAGCGGTGGACTTGTATTGGAATGAGTCACATGACCAAACAGTGATGTAAAGAGAGGGCGTACCAGGTTTACGGTAGACGGAAGTTTGTATATAAGGCCCTTCAATGCTGATGTTTAGATCTAAGAAGTAGACCCCCGTTTTGTTAGCTTGTTCCAATTCTATGGTCAAGCCATAAGGGTTGTCATTAACCGCTTCCACAAATGCCGACACATCAGGTACATTTCTCCATAATATGATTATGTCGCCAATATACCTTTTGTACAAGATGATGTCATGAAGATAGTGCGGCAGGACCTTTTGCTCCAATTGTCTGATGACCATCTCGCACAAGTCTCCTGCTACTGGGCTCCCCATAGGGACTCCTCTTTTTTGTGTGTAAACAGCTCCATTGAACATGAAAAACGAGTTATAGCACAGCATATGGGCCATCTCCAGCACTTGTTTGTGCCAAGTGCGGTCTCCAACAATATAGAGGAGGAGGTCCCTGAGAGCGCAAAATGCTGGGGAAAGCTCCAGTGATGGGTATAAAGATTTAAAATCCAAGACGGTGATGAATCTTGAGGGAGAGGGAAGATCTTTAAGGATAGAAATGAGGTTCACAGAGTTAGCGATGTTGAACAAGTAGCCCTCCAATAGGGGGGCTATCAATGAGTGTGCGCCCCTTTCGAGTTTACGAGTGGGGGCTCTAGCTTTATCCACCACCAGTCGTAATTGCCGACCTTGTTTGTGTGTCTTGGCGAATGCAAAGAGCCTGGGAATGTCGGGGGAGTCAACAACAATGTTCCCCAATTTCAGGCATTTAATTAACTTCGAACAAGCTAGTCTCTTGACCTTAGATTGTAGTTTGTCTACCATATCATCTCCCACCTTGTTGCACTGCGTGAGATTAAGGTATTCGGTTAGATTTCGTTCATAAGTGGAACGCTTCATAAGCACCAATGACTTAGACTTATCTGCTCTGACCACCGTTACGTTGTTAATTCGCATCCACCTGGTTGTGCGCCGTAGTTTGCTTCTCAACTCCACCACTTCAGAGGGTTCCTTAGCTAACAGCACTGGGGTCCATTTCTTAGATCTAAACATCAGCATTGAAGGGCCTTACATACAAACTTCCGTCTACCGTAAACCTGGTACGCCCTCTCTTTACATCCCTGTTGGGTCATGTGACCCATTCCAATACAAGTCCGCCGCTTTCGACATGTTAATTAAGAGAGCGTTTTCGCATTCGTCCACTCCAGCAGCACTGGCCACAGAATTGGAGCATATCAGACGCGTAGTGACCATCCACAAGTACCACAAGCTTATTAATAGATTGGTTAACCGTCACCGTCGCACAGCACGTATCTCTGACACCCGATCGCGTCTCGCCAATCAATCTGAGGATGAGGCGCGGATCCCCGTCACATATAATCCGTACGTGGCGACTTTATATAAGAAGATTACCCGCAAGCGCCGTATCAAGATCGCATACAGAAGACGTCTCACCATCTTGGACATACTCCGTAACGGGAAGGATCTCCCGACCCCAACAGACTTCCGGGCGTTTATTCCATTCCTCTCAAGGATCACAGGTTTGACAGAAACCTTGTTTATATCGGCTCAACCAAGAGATCCTTGGGGATCAGATTACGTGAGCACAATGCTGATATTCTACATGAGAGAAATTCTACGCCCCTCTCAACTTACGCCACCGATCCGGACATCGAAGCGGCCCTCAACCAAGCCAGGCTTATCATCGCATCACCTCACCCTGAACATCTGAGGTGGTTGGAGGCTATCTCCATTTACAAACACAGCCGCACCACCACTTGCATTAACTATAAAGAGGAACTCAATTTGTCCTCCGCCTGGCAGACCCTCATCGACACGGACCTTTAATCGCCATCTACTCGCACCGTATGCGCATGTCTGACCAGCTGCATCGTGAAGCATTCGATTTCGGTTAAAAAATAACTCGTTCCATTATTCGATCTGCGTTTTTTACCGTCTGAGGAACAACTGCTAAGTTCGAAAACGTTAACGGAAATTTTTTCGTTTTGCGTCTAACACCGGTAAAAGGTTCCCGAAAGTGTTGAAGGCCTTTTAAAACTGCCGAAAACGTTTGTGCTCATTAATTTGTTTGCTAGAAACAGCGTGTGAAAGGTTTTTTGTGCCTACGATTTTAAATTAGTTCTAGCTTTGTGTGCAGAGATTAGTTATTAAATACATTGAAAAGCTTGAGATTTACCAGGTGCATAATACCAAAGGTTGCATCAACCATAGAGATGCTGATAGTCTATCCGGTGCATGGAAATCTTTTTACTACAACAATTAATTCTCTTAATACTTTGTTTTAAATTATTTTATTGTTTAATTTGTATTATTTTTATGTTAATTTTTATGTTATTTTTATTTTATGTTTATTATTTTAAATTTAAATGATGTTATTACTGGCATTCTATTTTTATGTTCTATGTCATTTTAAAGAGGCTTAACTGAAGAGGACTATTGAAAATAGTCGAAAACGTTCTTATTTTATTAAACTTAGTTTGTTGCTGGAAATACTAAGGTGTTTGATTTCATATGAAACTGGAATTCAAACATGTTTAATAATTTTCATCTTACGTGCTAATAGCGATAAAAATATCCTTACATCACCACACATAAATAATAAGATGTAATTACTGGTATAGAAATGTTAGCTAGCCACTATTGTTGTTCCCTTTTTTTTTATAGCACCACCTCCATGCATATGAAATATTAGTGGCATCCTTTGCATTAATACAGTTGCCAGCCAGGCCAGCTTTGTATATTTCTCACACTTCCAGGTTACAAAGGTGTTGAACCTGATCAGACATTTTTACCAATTTGGCCTTATGGAGGTCTGCTTGTATTTCGGGGTCTGTGGCATAGGCAGCTAGGACAGTGGCATGCCTTTGGATGGTGAGCAACATCATACCTGTCCGTGTTTCTGTATCATTTTGCTTAGTGAGCGCTTCATGAATCTGATGTATTCTAGATCTCGCTAGAATCTGTGGTCTCTGAGAGGAACCATATAGATACCTGGTGCCTGGCTTTCCTCTGTCCTGTCTTTGTCATTGTGCAACAGCCTGTATACAGTGTTTAGGGATTGCAATCCAGCAGTGTTTTTAATCCAGCTGGATTTTTGCTGGACCAACATCATTCCAGCTAAATCCAGCGCTGATGTATTTTTGGTAAAATAAAGTGTTATCTGTCTATTTATTCAGCAATTTATGGTATTTTTAAAAAAAATAAAACTTTTTTTTTAAAATACTTAAGAAACTTTTATTATTTAGACTGGTCACTATAAATCAGTAAAACTTCTTACACATTTAGGTAGTAAACTTAACTTTGGTTTGGTTTAACACTTGAGATAGGATAATTAACTGTATAATTATAATCTAACTAAACATTTAATGTAATCTTTAAGTTAAATAATAGCAAAGTAGCATAAATAATACTACTAATTAATTTATACTAATATATTATAATAATGTAAGGACGGATAATCAGTGGCTAAGTGGCTATCAGTCTTACCAGTTTTCTTATATAGGCTCCATATATCAGTCTGTAGTTATTTATAAGTAATTTAATTATTAGTGTTAGTAAAGTAGTGAGTAAGTAATTAGTAGTAGTCAGTTATTATTATCACTATCATGAATCACATACATTCATATCATCATATATCTAAGATATTGATATTCATTAATTTAATTAACTATTTAACTAACTAGGTAGTCTCAGTTTCTCACTAATTTTCACAATTAAATTCCCTATTGTAGCCCACTAACCACTTATAGAATTAAAGTTAAAAACTTATACCTAATAGAATTAGAGTAAAAGTTATAAAATATTAGTCTTGTCTTGAATAAAGTATTTTAAAGGATTAAATAAAATTAAATCAATCACTTCTGTTATTTTTTTGACTTTTCTGGAAGTAGGATCTCAAGAAACAAATGGTATTGATGATGTCTCCCAACCTACTTCTTAATGAATTGCATATATATCCCACTGCGGAGAAGGCTCTTTCTGTCTCTACGCTAGTTGATTTTGGGGTCATCAAACAATCATAAATTGTTCCATCACATGATTCATTGACGTCACAACTGACTGGAAATTAGAATTATGCACCAGGACTAGGAGAGGAGTTACTTATTTTATTTAGCGCAAAGACACTTTATTTAGCGAGAGCGGAAAGTCAACTGGCAATTAGATCAGCAGACGTAAAAAGGAGGGCAGTGCGGTATAGAGAGGGGGTGTAGCATGTCCCACACTGAACAGCAACGTCACTTTCGCTGCCGAGCGATAGCGCATGTAGCAAAGCGGCAACCTCAACAACGTAGACTTTTGCACCATTATTTAGAAAGTTAATTGAGTATTTGCGGATCCGCAGCGCTGGATCCAGCACCAGGTGCTGGATCAGCAGGCCAAAGAATGCGCTGAATCCAGCTGGATTGCTGGATGAGGGATCCAGCAATTGCAATCCCTAACTATGTCAGATCTCTTATATGCAATCCTTGTGTCTTTATGAGTAGCAATTTCTTTATAAATAATATTTATGTTATACCTCATTCTTCTGCTTCAATAACTGCACATATTTACAAAAATGGGGCGTACCTCTGGACAGCCCCATCTCAGGGGACTTGTGCGAATTGGTCATTCATCAATTGGAGCAAAAGGTCATAGCTCTATTCCTTCCTAACATCCTTATTTATAAAAGATACGTAGATGACATCGTCATTTTTTAAAAGGCTGAACCCAACATAAATAATTTCTCCTGTGACTGTGTTACCTTCTTTGTTGTAAGATTGGCATTAATATTGAATTTGGCAGCATCGTTGTGGCCAACTAGTATGTTATGAGCAAAACATTCGAACATGTGAAGCACGATGTGACAAGTCAATTATCCTATTGTCAAGTCCACTGTTGTACAACCTACACTTAGATTAGCCACCAATGGTTGTTGTTCAGATTCCATGAACAACAACCCATATGGCCTGAGGTGAATTGGCAAAGCACTCTCCATGACTCTGATGTGATGAGTATCAACAGTAATACATCCAATATCGTTTTTACTTTGAGCATTGGAAAGTCATAGTTAACACGTGTGAAGTCCAAGTGATACTCAAGCTCACATGTTAAAAATATCATAAAAATTTCAAATTAAGAGATCAAACTTTGATTCTAACACTCGGAAAAATTGGAAGAAAACCTTAAATAAAATCGGGAAATAATAAAATTATTAATCAAGAGAAAAAAAATGTTTTTAAATAACCTTAAAAGGAGATTCAGCAGTGATATTATGTATAAGACTTGTAAGAATTCAGAACAATTAAATACGAGCAAGAGTTTCAAGCTGCGATAAATTTCCCTTGATCGGATTAAAACACAGTGCTGAATTTAAACCTTTGGTACCCCAAAATGGTCTGTCATCTGCCTAGATACAGGAAACCAACCAACCAATCAAAAAATGGAGATCCAGGGAAGAGAAATCTTATAAAAACCTGGATCTCAAGGGCAAAGCAGACTTTTTCTCTGCCTCCCCTTGTGAAGACTTCTCCAAGAATTCTAGACTTCTTTCAGCTTCGAACTGAAGTTAAATATTTGGACTTTTCCTTGCTGTCATAAACCTGTTTCGGACATTGGGCTGGCTTCCTTCATTTTGTCCAAGGATTTCTGAACATCCTAGAAACACTGAGTGACTGCCCCAGGGCCAACGACTCACCATCCAGCAGTGCCATCAGAACAAGACCCGCTAGACTGTAAAATATAGTGTAAATAAAAGGGTTTGTTTGTCACTGCATGTATTTGCCTCACTTTCCTACACCCCACATACGATAAGTCCTGACATTTGGATATCACTAATTCGGCAACCTCACACATGGTTAACAAGATGCTGAGTGCTGCCAATGGTTTGTGTTACCTTCTTTGTTGTAAGATTGGCATTAATGTTGAATTTGGCAGCATCGTTGTGGCCAACTAGTATGTTATGAGCAAAACATTCGAACACGTGAAGCACGATGTGACAAGTCAATTATCCTATTGTCAAGTCCACTGTTGTACAACCCAACTTAGATTAGCCACCAACTGTCCAAACTGTTATTGATATCCTTTGATCATATGAAAACCAGTTCTTGAGCATGCAATCTTGATACAATTGATATACAAATGATTTCTTTACCTAAATTATTATTAAACAACAGACTTTTAAAATGCATGCTTTTAAATGTTATTCTCGATGCAAAACTTAACTTCACACCCCACATCAAATACATCACAGATGAAGCTAAAAAAACAGCCAATGCCCTTATTAGAATTGCTAGGAACACATGGGGCCTTGGCCCTAATGCTACTAAGCTTATTTACAAGAGTTCACAATTCAGCCAGCACTCCTCTATGCCATACAGGTCTGGGGCCACGTGGCCACCAAAGTCCACAACTGTAAAAAACTGTTATCTGTTCAAAGGATTTCAGCTCTATGCATTTGTAAGGCTTATAGGACTGCACCCACTAGTGCCCTATTGGTAAATGTCAGGTTTGATCCCTATCGACTTAAAATTAAATGCGTTATTTGGCAGGAAACTCTTGTCACCTTAACCTGGTGAGATTATAGCGACTTGGATGTTGACAAAATGATTAGAGTAGGTAAGATTCCCCCAGTTTGACCTTGATCGACGATATCAAAAAACTTCAGCATTGACAAAAATATCCTCCCAACTTACGATTACCACCCCTCCCATCAACTTGCCCCTGATGTTTACTTTGAAGATCCAGGTCATCATCCATTATTAGAATTTACACCAATGGTTCGAAGATGGGTGATGATATAGGTGCCACTTTTGTAGTTTACTCCAACTTAGGCAGCAAGCTTCACAACACCTGTTTCCGTCTAGGTAAACACTGCTCAATAACACAGGTAAAAACTTTAGCTATTTATATGAGCTTAATTCGCATTAAACATAGAAAGGACAAAAGACACTACTTACACTATTGCATTTATTTTGACAGTATACCGGGTAGTTTTACACAGGATTATGAAGTCTGATAGCTGCTTAAAACTTGTTCACCACATCCTCAGACACTTAGACAACAACATTAGAATAGATTTCCAATGGGTCCCGGGTCATGCAGAGGTTTTCAGCAACGAGACCACTGACTGCCTTCCCATCAAGCTGCAAAGCCTTCAGTCACTAGTACTTTCAGTTACATTCCTACTTCGTACATCAACACTCACGTCAAGAAGCAAATCTTCATTCTCTGGCAAGGCAGCTGGGAGCATGACACCACTGGTAGGCTCACCTACACTTTCATCCCCAAGGTTGACACTACTGCAACTCTTTGCCACTTTTACCCTAGTTACACCCTCACTCAGCTACTTACAGGACACAGCAACTTTAAGCAACAGTTGCATAGATTTAACCTTGGGGACAATCTGCAATGCCACTGTGGTATTCAGGAGGACCAAACATCACTTCACTTAGTTTTTTGCTGCAATAGGTACAATCACATTAGAGATAGTTTAATGACAGCTGCTATTCTTGAAGGGTACAACTGGCCTTGCAACCTGCACCAACTCATTGACACACATACAATGTTCCATCATCTACTTGCATTTGTTTCCCTTAGTGGGGCTCTTGAGAGCACTCACTCCGGGGGCATGGATGGCAATTAGCTTTTCCATGCTTTGTTTCAACTGTCAGTATATAGCTGTCATAGACCGTTATAACGGTTCTTTCTAATGGCTCTAAGGTGTTCATTGCATTTCCTTTGGATTTAGTTAGTTTTCTGCCTTTGTCTCAATGATCCTGTGGTTGTGGACTTGGTTTTAGGCAAGTTAACTCCAGGTATTGAGCATGTTTTTTGGTGCCAGAAAGACTCAAGCAAGAGAGACCCCTCCTTTTCTCATCAATGAACTTATTGAAGAATCAAGATGAATAAACTTCAGGACTCCCCACTGGAGGAGGAAATTGTGCCTCTAAAGGATATAATTCTGAAAGAGGCTTCAGACCTCTTTGATAGGGTGATGGAATTATGCCCAGCTACCCTTCGCTCTAGACTTAATAATGAGGAGAGAAATGAGATACAGAATTAGATGACAAAATTACATGGATGTGTGTACCAGTTATATGGAGTTTTACAGGAACTACACACTAAGACAACAGAGAAAGCAGTAACTCTGATTTACCAAAAAAACAACCTTCACAGACATAGCAGGAACTAACTGCAGCCCTAGAATAATGATTAAAAGCATTAACAAGACCATAAACAGCAAGGTAAACAAGGAAGGCCCGAGAGGTGGAGTGGCTCTGATTCTACACCCCAAATAAGATGAAAAGGGAAAGTGCTCGAATAGAAAAGAAATAATAACAACACTTAGAGAAAGAATCCAGCCTCACAAGCTTGGGGTAAGCATAAAGGCAATAAGAGATGTAGTGAGTATGGTATCAATAAAGATCGGACTCACTGTTGGAAAGAAAAACACAAGAGTCATACAAAGAATTATCACTTGAATACAGGTTCCAGGAAGAAAAATTAAACTTTATATATATACGAAAAAAAGTACAATAATCAAAACACTAGTACACTAATTACTAAAATAAAAAAACGCTTAGCCTAATAGTAATATTTACTGTATTTAACAATGATGAGTACAGTACATGCTAAAAGGACCAACACATTAATTAAATATTGTTCAATCTGAACAAGAAAATTTACAACAGGAACAGGTGTACTACACACTCATATGGGTTATTCCTTTTATCGTCTATCTCTCAGCAACAGTTATTACACTCTGGGTGGAATATCCGTGTGAATGCAAACGGATTTGTTCAAAACCTGAGTCCAGCTACTTTCAACCCTTCCTTTGCTTACCTCCTTTGTCGGAGCTTCCTCATTTTTGTATCCTTCTGCTAGCAGAAGGATAAAAAAGTGAGGAAGCTCTCTCCCCACTGTCCATGGTGAAGTCCCAAGAATAAAAAATGGTGCTCGTGCATGTTATACACTCCCTTTTATATCCCCGCCATCCGGGGCTTTTCACCAGTCACATGATGTCATCACAACCAACCCCAGACCAACGAGTGGTTGCCGAAGACGGAGGCACATGACAAACGGAATGGTTTCCAAAAAAAAAAAAATATTGCGTCAATGTAGGGATCCAATGCAGGGCTGATCCCAATACACAAACAAAATAAAAGTAAAAAATATATACATATAACAATTTAGTGACGGAGCACTACAGAGAAATAAAGGTGATGGGGTCTGTGTGAGAGTGGGGTCCCAGGAGGATGGACACATCTTCAAGAAGGCTGTAGACACCGATCCACAGCTAGCTTCTAAAACATCTACAAAAATTTCTGAGGGACGGCGACCAAAAGTCATTTTGTTACACATACCCAATTATACAAAGGATGATGAAATAACAAACAATTTATGACCAAAACCAGATATGGATGGAAACCACAATAAAGGAATTTGCAGAACAATGTAGAGTAGCTATGACACTAAACAAAGGAAAGATATGGGAAAACTGTAGACACATTGTGCTCAGTGTCTCACCTATGATCAGGAGCATACTTATTAGAGAGAGATACCTGGCTTTATCCTGGAACCACGTAAAAGTGGACAACTTTGTCTTAGTGCTGAGATGTTTCAAGTGCTGCAGTTTTGGGCACCTTGCTTGTGATTGTGAGAAAATACTGAGGTGAAGTCATTGCACTAAAGAGCATAGATACACAGAATGTCCAAATAGGGACTCTCAACCTAACTGTACTAACTGTATAGAAGCAAACAAAGGGCTTTCTATAGAAAAGAAGTATAAAACTAAGCACAATGCTTATGATCTGATCTGCCCCACTATGCAGAGAGCGAAGACTGCCATAATAAACTTTACTAATTATGGGTACATCCAACTATTGAGCTTAATGAACAAAAAATCCAAACTAGCTCAGAAATAAAATATTTAGGAATCGTGCTTGATAATACTTTGACATGGACTGTGCATATCAAAAGCATTAAAATAAAATGTATCAACCTCGCACACTCATTTCGCTCCGTTTGCAGAAATCTTTGGGGCATTAAATACTAAACGTCTAAGATAATCTATGAGAGTGCAATCGAGCTGGCAGTACTCTATGGGACCGAGGTTTAGAGGAAAGTGGTTGTCAAACAGCATGCAAAAAGAAGCATTCTATCCATTAAACGGAGTTGCCTGGTGCCTATTGCAAGAGCCTACAGAACGGCTCCTACCACTGCACTCCAAGTCATTGCAAACTTAGTTCCACTTGACATCAAGATCTTGGAGGCATACTGGAAATTTCATCTATACAAAAATCCAGATGGTCTTCTTCTAGAAAAAATCTGCCAACTAAAATCAAAAGCATTGCAGAGAACATTGTGAAGTATAAAACAAATCTTATGCAGGGATGCCACCAGACACATCTATCCCACACCCAGCCTTTCATAAATGGGATCCACAACAACTCTCAGGACATTCGACCAGGGATAAAAATTTTTACCGATGAGTCAAAAACTCCCAAAGGCATAGGATGCTCAGTGATCATTGGTGAAAATGGGTGGTATGTTTACCAAATGCACTCGAAACTGGAGAGCCACTGCTCAATAAATCAAGCCGAGAGCCTGGCTATCCTAAAGGCATTTCAGTATGTGGAAGCGCATCACAAAAATTTCAAAAATCCAATTGTTCTCTATAGCAATAGCAAGACTGCTCTCCTTCAAATTCATAAGTTAAATACTAAGTACACAATCGTTAATCGTATCCTGACCTATCTTCAATGCTTTGAGTAGGCAGGCCTTACGTTATCCTTCTTGTGGATAAGAGGCCACTCAGGCATAAATGGTAATGAAAGGACCGACCTTGTAAGGAAGGCCGCTCGATCACAGAGAGTAGCAGCTTTTGGGAAGCTCCCTAGCTGCTGGCTTCATAATGAATTGAAAAACCACACCATGAAAAGCTGGCAACTTAGATGGGGCAACAAAAACATGGGAAGATTAACACATGAATTTCTTCCAATTATGAAGAATAGGTACAAAGTGGCCTTCTTTGTTCCAGACTTCCATATGATCCAAAATTTTGACTGTTTATGGGAACTTCCGTTCCTACTTAAGGAGGTTCCTGCATAAAGGAAACAAAAAGTGTGACTGCCCACTTCGGGAAGATGATGATACTGCTCACATTCTCTTTGTGTGCAATAAGTACACCTCACAGCGGAAAACCCTCATAGACTTGATTTACCATCACAGGCTACACTGGCCTTGTACTGTTAAAGACTTTTTTCTTAACAAAAAGACGTACAACGCTCTGAGAACCTTTGTCATCGACATTGGGGTCATGGCCCCATCTTTCTAAGTATTAGTCTACTCCTCGTACAATATGTTCTCTACATACATTGGCCAAGAGGCTGCTAAGGGAGATTTCTATCTGTAGTTATGTTGTTCTGTTTTATTTGTTCGGGTTTTCTTTGTATTTGGGCAGCCTCCAGACCCTAGGAGTGGCCTTTCGTGTTGTTTTCATCTGGGGCTCACTGTTTGTTTACCCATCAGGTCTAAGTTTAGGCCGTCTTATGGGCCCAAGGTTGGGATGTTTTCCCACCCATCTTTTGTACATACATGTTTACTTGTTTTATGGGTTTGTTTGTTTTTAGCTGTTCTGGGTAGCATTGTGCTTGCCCCTCCGGGTTGCTTTCATTGGCAGGCCCACTGTTTGTTAACCCATTGGACTTAAGTGCAGGCTGTTCATGGGTCCTAGGTTGAGAAGTGTTCAACCACTTGTCTTCGTATCATTTCCTTTTGTTTTTATCATTTTCATGTAAATTTTGTTTCGGGTTTGTTTGTTACTTAGCAGTCCCATTGTCATCACCAGGTGTTTGGCCATTCGCATTGCTGCTATTTGTATATCGCCACACCTGCCTCACCGGAGGCAGTCCCTTGGGCATCCACGCCTTTCTGTAATTCCCTTATATTCACTATTTGCTTATGGGCTATGCCTCCACATGTTTTGTACATTTGTTAATTTCAAATAATGGAACCAACTGGGTGCTCTGAGGTCTCATGTTTCATGCTTTCCTATTAGTCTTTTCTTTTCTTCTTCCTCCTCATTTCCTCTAAAACTCTTCATCCTTCCTTTTCAAAGGCTATGCTGTAAGGTTAAGAATTCTTCTCCTTTCCAGTAAAGTAAAGTATATAGCTGTCATTATCTGTAAAAACAAAATAATTCTGACATTCTGTTTTTAACAACTGTTGCATATTTCTTACAAAAATGAAAGATATGCTTAAAAAAACCACTAGAGGCATAGCTAGAGTTCTCTGGGCCCAGTGTGGAACCAGATTTGTGGGCCCCAAAAACATTTTTGGCAGGAGTGTCTTTTTTTCATAATGGTAATCAGGAACGTCCAAACAAAAAACAAGTAATTTTTTCTGTAAATTTCAAGCATTTGAATTTATTTATTCCATTTTGTGCAAGGTAAAACAAATAATATTAGGATACATTTACATTTTAAAAACTCACTTTATGCTTTCTGACTAGCAAAATCAGAAATAACAGAATCAAAATCGATGGAATCAGTAACTTTACGTTAAATGGATAAAATGGCAAGGTTCATCAATCTCTGGATGTTCATTGTTGATCTCAGGTAGTTTTTACTTAGCTTCAGCTTGAAAAAACTTCTCTCACAAGTTGCAGCACTAACTCCGATCATTAAGAAGATTCGAAGACCGATTTCTATATTCGGTACCAAATCGATCAATTTGTATCGATGAATGAAATTCAGAAGCTCCATTGGTCCACCTTGACAAATCTGGTTAAGGTGTTAAGTATATTTTTGTTTTTTTATGTAAATGGGCTAAAACATTTTTGTGTAGTGGTGTATATGGTGTATAACTTGATTAGAGTTGGTTGCTGGTTTTCCTGTGTAATAGTGGCCCCATTAGCTCGAACAAGGTTTGGAGCTATTGAACTATTTTGCTACGAAAATAGTTCAATAGTTCCAAACCTTGAACAATTTGCAAAATGGTAAAATTTGCTAAAAACTACATCACGTATGATGTATTATTCCCTCTGTTTCTTGCTTTTGCCAGCAATTTGCTCTTGGTGTGAATTAAGATAAACAACATGATAACCAAACTAATTACATTTTATCTGTATTACTTAATAATCATCAATAAAACTGTTTAATTCAAATTTTGGATAAATCCAATTATTTTGCACTGTCCTTGAAATGCAAATTAACCAGATTTGACTGTATAAAAAATGTGGTCCTACTCTGAATAGTAGTATATATTTCATTAAAGGATAAGAAGAAAAAGATATTTTGTTTCCATTCCAAATGTAAGCATATAACTTTTATGGTTTTTCCATTTATACCTTGTATGTAAATATGCAATAAAATAAAATGGAGTATCATTTTTCTGAGTATGGTTTCAATAAGAAGAATTTTGTCTTAAAAAATTATTTTCTTAAGTATTTATTTAATGTTTATACTTACTTGAAAATTTGATGCTATATTTCCACCACACAAATCAACTAGTTCTGTCATATGATACCAGGCATCAAATTTCCAAAGACAAGTTTTCAGATCCAGATGTTGATATAAACGTAACGTCTTTTCTTCTCGAAGCATGAGACCATACTGATAAGGCTTGGTGAAGTAAAATTCTGAGAAATTACGATTTGAAATATCTACAAAAAAGCATATTTTGATTAATTAGAATATTCTATGCAAATCCAATATCAATGAGATTATATAAGTTATTCTTATTTTATAATACACAAAACTAATTATTATTAAATCAAAAACAATCCACTACACTTGTGTTCAATTTCGTAGCCACTTTTTACCTTCCTCCCTGTTTTATATAAGAATGTTCCTTTGGTAAACTTCCTCCCCTATAATCATAGATCACAAAGCATAAATCATTAGTATAGGAACACAAAGCTTTGTAAATTTCATGACTATTTATTTTATTAATTATTTTGTGTCAGAATTTGTTACAAATCTCACTTAAAAAACCAAAAATCCAGCTTGCAATCCATAAAAGGATGGAAAAAACAAATGTTTTCAATTACATTTAGCAATCATCTTCAAGTTAAAAAATGTATTTGGAACTGATATTTGAATAGAACAAGAGATGGAATATAATAATTGAAGCAGAGCATTAGCAAAGCTTCTATGAAACTTACAGAAATGTGTTTATTCTCAAAATATACATGATAGATTTTCATTAAACTCTGCCACTTTCCATTAATTATGATGAGGAATTAAAAAGTGCAATAAAATATGGGAGTTTGTGACTTTGTTTTTGAGATATGAGGTCATTTCATAAGAGCATGCAACAGAGATATTGCACAAATTGTGTGACTTTTTCCTGTGATGTTTCACAGTTGCTAGCACATCTTCTACAGGCTTATAGAATCAAGTTTGTTCTCAAAATTTAATGAATTGATTTTTTATAAAACTTTGCCATTTTCCATTAACTATCTTTTATCTCCCCATCCAATCGACCTTAAACCACCAAAATTTAACAGCATGAATCTTTTAATACACAAACCTTCCTGCAAAAGTTCAAAAATTTTTGAAAGCACAGGAGTTATCAAGCTTCACACAGGGTAGAGAAAATCATGTCCCCCACACACACACACTAACATCCACATACACAGAAAAAAAACAACGTTTTTGCATTTCTTGACATTTGAAGATCCCATAAGTCCAAATGTAAAAATCTTAAAAGGATCATTTTTTGACTGATTGCCATACTTACCCTCTGTTATCTATAACAGAGTTGGGAAAGTAGAAATAGAAGTTCATGACTTTGTTTTCAATATACAAAGGTATTACAGTAACATTGTCTGTGCTCTCTGATGCAATGACTGCACCTAACAAAATTTAAGCCTATGGGTCAAAAATAAAAACAGATTACATGCACCTAACGGAAAATAGGCACGAAAAACAGAGATCCAAAAACAAAGCTATCGCCATTGATTACTTTGTTCTTGGATCATCTTTCTGTACCTGGCCAGTGCAAGAATAGTGTCTACTATGGCATGCAGATACGAGGATAACTCAAAATAACTTTGCACTTATACAGTACCCAATAAATGCAGACAGGCAAACTTTGCAAGTGCATCCGTCTGCATCCGTCAGGTACTGTACAAGGATTGCCTCTTCTGTGCCTAACAGATGCAGGGATTGTTTCTTTCCTTCTGGCTCTACTTCAAGTCTATCACAATATGAGAAAGTTGCACAACGTTCTAGTTTAAAACATAAAACAACTTCTGATTGGCAGTCGGTGGCCATGTAATTGCATATGGATGTAAAAAGTAATATTAAATATCCAATAATACCCTCAAAGCTGGGGATAATGTGTTGTTATCCTTATAGTTGACAGCAGTATTATTTCTGCTGGCCTTGTAAATTTCTAGCATTTCCAGATACTTACGTTGTAAAAGTGTCCAAATATGTTGAATGAGACATGGATTGTTAATGTTCACCTGCACATCCTCATCCGAGGTGTATGTGGCTAATGCTGTAGCAGTTTGCCTTTTATTTGTTGAAATGAGACATTCCTGCAGATGCTGTTTTAATGGACATATTTTAGCCTAATGACTGCAGTTTCTTTGAATTTGTCCTCTAAACATTTTATTAATTTAGGTGGATACCCACGCTAGATAGCTGAATTATGTAATGCAATTCATGAGTAGAAGTGTGTGAGAATGTCCTTTTCACTAAGGCTCTAAAACATGATACCTTGTATTGGAAGGAATTATATGATGATGATAATTATTGTGAAATTCATAATTATCCAGTATATAGCATGTTTAGTATTTAGAATTCATTATATTATTGTAATGATTGACAGTAATATAATGAATATATGATGAAATATACTAGTTTTGACAAGTTCAGATAATTGTTATAAAGTTTAATTTGCAGCAATTAATACAATTATTTACATGATGTTTCTTGAAGTACAGTAAGACCTTGTTTAGCACTTCCTCAATTAACGCCAATTCAATATAATGTGACCTGCTTGAAGCCTAAAAAAGCTCAAAATTTACACTTACTCAAATTATCGCTGCATTTCACTGATTTGTATATAATAAGATTATTCCCAAACACAAACCAATCAGCAAAAGGTGGCAATTTGTCGTAGCACTGTACTTCCTCTAAATCTATGTTTGTTTGGTGCAATTTTGGAAAAAATATAACATCTTGGATGTCATAAGCAATATTGACTTTACTTGGCAATAATTAGCTGATAAATGCATGAACGGAGTGTGGAAGAAGGTATGACCAGAGGTATCCAAGGATTCTCAATGAGAAGAGCTTATCATTGACCAAATTGTCAACCTAATTGATACAGCAGGATAGGAGGTGTAGACGAGCAGGATATTGAGGAGTTACTGCAGGTTTCTGCTGAGAGCCTTACCAATGACCACCTTCAAGAACTGGCAGAACAAGGAATTTATGTAGAACTGGAAATTAGAGATTCTGAAAAGAAAGAACCCAAAGAACTTGATACAGGTTTCCTTAGTAAAAGTTTGGTAACACTAACCGAAATTGTTGATCAAACTGTAGCGAATGATCCAGATTTTGAAAAGAGTGCAAAAGCGAGATGAGTCATTTTGGATGCAATCTCCTGCTACCAACATTTGCTTAAGGAAATAAAAAGAAAGTAACAAATATAACTACACAACTTTATCACAAAAATACAAGAATTTCAGAAGATCCAGGACCTTTATCACAAAAAATGAACTTTACATTTCTGTGTGCAAATGTTTGTGTGTTATTTAACATATATTATTATGCAAATTAATATAAAAGTAACTTAAAATTAAAGTAAAATCTGTTTATTTTTGGTTGCGTGTTCCCCTTTCCCTATTTACTATGGGTTAAAATAACCTCACTTAATGCTGTTTAATTTAGTGCATTGTCATCTAGGAATGCATCCTAAATGCAAATGAGGTCTTACTGTATGCATGGATGCACTGACTACAATATATTAATCAATTTTTTCTTTTGAAGGGTGGATGTGGCAAATTGTTCTTTTGTTTCCAGATGTTGGATTCTCTCTTAGAATGGCAAGATTTTTTTGTAAAACATTTTCTACGAGGAAGTGCAATTGTGTCTGCAAGGTGTGTGTCTTCTTTATCCATAATTTTGTTAGTTCTTCACTTAGATGGACAAGGAAATCGTTTCTCCTCTTTTCCTTTGTGTGTCCAACAGGTAACTGAATGAAATGAATAAAATTTTTTGCTTGGAATGTGACAAGATGATTGACTAGCAGCTTGTATAGACCAGCAATGATTATTTTTCCTCTAATTACCACTTTGGAGGAATAAGTATAACTGGATTTTCTAGAGCAGACAGTTTTCAATTACACCACTTTCATCTTAACTCTCTTCAAAATATGAGATCTCCAGTCTCTTGAACTTAGCAACACTTACACTGCTGCTAGTGCACTGTGGACCCACTATCATTAGTGCTGGCAATATGTTTAGCAAGTTCATCTTTGTGTCAGTCATCACAATTAGCTCAACTTTCACATCATCATTCTTCTCATCTGTACTTGCATCATTCTCAGATTTGATCTCTTCTTTTGCATCAAGAAACCACAAAATTTTCTTTTCAAAATCAAGATCATTGGCACTAGCAATGTTCATTTAATGAGTACAAACTAAAAAATAAAAATAAATCTATATGAATTATACCATAAAAAGACAAGTTTCACAGAGAAACAAAATAAAACCATGACTTTCCTTATTCTAGGCACCACACAGTCACAAAGCTTCATATAACTAACAAATACAGTTTCAATTCTTACACAGACAAAAGAATTATAAGAATCTGCATCTACTACTGTATTACAATCCAGGCAACAGCATAGGAAGGTACTAAAAACAGCAGCTAGATAGTGAAAAACAGCAGGCGAGAAATCAGTATTGTCAACCTTGCATCATAAAAATGAGTTTTTTTTGTGTTTTAGAGTTAATTACATGTACACAACATATTGTGAAAATGTGTTTTTTTTCTTTGTTAAAAGAAATACATGGGAAAACAAAATAAAAATGAAAAAGGTAAATTTTAATTTAGCTAAAAGCTATCAGCTACAGGTTCTTTTAGGATGCCAGTATATTTTCTGTCCCGACAGATGGAAATAATCGTATGAGCGAATAATGTACAAAAATTCCCCGACTCATATATAGCTGGCGACAAAAGGAAAATAATTAAAACTAATTTTATTGCTAATGTTATACTATTACTAACACGAAAAAAAATGAAAATTAAAACTAGTATTAAACTAAAGGAGGCGAATAAAAAACAGGTAAGAAAATGTAAGAAATTAGGAAGAGGGGTACCCAGCGTTGATCTTTGAGGTCTTCGAAGAATCGGTCACTTTTTTAACGTCCTTGGCAAGGGTCTTACACAAAATATGTCGAGGGGGTTCTCTTCTTCCTCTCAGTTCCTTCGCTTGTCGACCGTTCAGATACCAAAATTCACAGTTAACTCTCATGAATCATCACAAACAAAATGGATCGATCACAACGAATTCTTTAGTCCGTCTATGAAACGCTACTCTTTCTCTTCTGCACGCTGCCAGAACACACCAGAAGCCCGTCTCACCACCTCTTTCTTGAGTCCGAATCCTTTTTGTTCTCTCATTCACGACCCTCCTGCCCTCTAGTTTCGTACTCAACCCCTCAGGGGTTGCGTACCCTTTCTTTGTTCTAGGGGATATATGATGACCATATAAGGAAAGGAATGTCGGAGAGACATCCCAAAGAGGAAAAACAATAGGTAAAGAAAAGAAAGAGAATAAAAGCGTGAGAAAGTGAAATTAAAAAATAATAATAAAATATAAACTATGTACAAACACATGGCGTACAGCCACAATATCAATATCAGCACACAAGGAATTAAAGAAAATGTTATTAACATTTTCATCTGTTTATAATAGACATTTTCAGGTATATAACGCAGAACAAACTGGCTACCTTAAAATTGAATGCATTTTAAATGCATTTTGTAAGTTATTAAAAATAATTTTAAACTGTAGTTGTACAGTGTTTTGTTCTAGAAACAATTTTAAATTAAACATGTAAAATGTTTGTAAAAACTCGTTCGATTTTAATTTTATGTGTGCTGGTATTGTATATTGTGTACGTGTATTATATCCCAGTATTGAAGAGTTATTAATTACATATACAATATTTAATGGATCCTTCTGATATTGAAGAAACTATTTTAAAAAGTTCTGCACACATTTTCTAACTGATAGTTTATCATATGATTAGTAACTAGGCTTATAAAAATGAATCCATATGACAGTAATACTATTAAAAAAAGTCCATGTAAACAATGCCTTCATTTGCATACAATGACATAGTTTTTGCAACTCTTTTCCTTTAAATTGTGCATGTAATTAATAAACAGCTCTTATTTCAAATTCTTATCATGAGAAAATTGCTTTAATGGAGCACAAAACAAATAAATTACAATAGAATGCTTTAATGAACTACTCAAAACTAATAAACACCAATGAAACCTGATAATATTCTAATTGTTAGTTTGTGCAAGAGATGGCACTACTAAAATTAACCAGTTCACTTACGGCTGTTGGGTGTGTTGTTACTCAAAACTGGGTATATTTAATAAACAAAGCAAATGAAACCAATCTGCAGCACAAATTTATAAGAAAGCCAAAGTTTTGACCATGTTAAACAAGCATTTTTAGGCTGACTGACCTACATAGCTGTTAAAACAGGGGGATTGCAATTCAAATGAAATGATGTTAACAGGGTTGGTGTAAGAAAGAGAGATGGAGGGTGAGAAAAGATTGTAAGATTAAAGATCATAAATTGACTTCCGAGGAAAGAGATCTACATCTCAAAAATTTATAGCAGCATTTTTTCTTGCAGTTTTGTAAATCTCTAACTATTCTAAATATCTAAGTCATCCTTTTGGAAGGTACTATATAGGAGATGTGTGCAGTCAAAATGTACTGTACATCATTGTTGGGATTAGAGGTATGGGGGTTTGGGGTCACCAAAAATCAAGTCTGGGAGTTTTAGGTAGGATCCTGCCACCAGGTGTGTATAATCAGACACACCTCTGATTTAGACATGAAAAAGAAGTCAAAGACATGAGGGTAAGAGTCACTCCAAAGTCCAGGAATGACCTTCTGAGGAGGGTGAATGAAAAAATCAACTTAACAAACTTAAGAATAAAAGAAATTATTACAAAGAAAATTAAACATAACATTAGAATTACGTTTTAAATTAATATTAAAAACAAAGTCTGCCCTCAGAAGTTAGACCATTTCTATATTAGTAAAATGGAGGTACATAATGGGGAGTATCCCAAACTTTGTGACTCACAGGAAAAGAGTTCTTTTTTCTTCAAAGATCTTCTGTCTTCTTTTCACTTTCTTTTGCACTTTAGCTTTCCTTCCTTCCTTATCTCTGTTTTTTTACTGATTTTGTTTCCTCCAGATTTAACACTCTCCTTTGGTGTGGCTTTCTACTGTTGTGTTGGCCCTCTTTTCTCAGACTTGACTCTTTCCGGATGTCGTGTTCATTCTCCTCACCTCTCTTCCTTTTCTTCTCATTTTCTGCTTTCTCTTCCTCTCTCCTTCTCTTTAACTTTCTTTTTCTGATTTTTCCTCCTCTCCCTTTTCTCCTTCACTTTATGGCTGATTTTCGTTTCCCTTTCGTTTTATTCTTTTTTCTGACCAATCATGATTTTATTCCAGAGGAAGTTGAGATAATGAAGAATAAAAATGACTAGTTATTCTTTATTCTTCCTCTTGTCTATTATGAATTATGTGTCCATGTGATATCGATAAAGTAACATCTATCATCTCTCACTATTGAAAAAGGGGAAAATGATGGTCACTCCTTTCATCTTTTCTTTCAAATGTTGTGAGATTTATAACAATTGATTGATAATTTTTTATTTTAATTCGTTTCTCTAAATTTATTTTTAATCAGTATTGCTAAAAATTTACAAGGAGGTTTCTAAAATAAGAAAAATATGCAAAATTCCTTTACGACATTGCTTGATAAACATAAACAATCCAGGTATTGCATTCACACACATCTTCGAGATGTGGATGCAAAGGGCGTCTTGTCTGATAGCTAACAATTGTTTGATGAACAACCAGACAAAACAAAAATGGGATAAAATACATATATAACTTAAAAAAGTTGATTAAAATTAATGTTAATAATAATTCATGGATATATATATAATATATATCCATGAATTATTATATAATCCAATGTATTATTATGAATTATTATTATTAATATATATATATATATATATTTTGTATAACACGGGTTCATATAAGATGGATTTGTATAACACGATAAAAAAATTGTGATCGTGTTTGTATAACATGCTAAAAGAGGCTCGTATAACATGGTAAAAGAGCGAGACAGATTGTCATGGCTGACTAGTGTCTCGACAGAATTGGTCGAATCCAGACCAACTGTTGAGTTTAAACGAGCGGTGGACCTACTAAAAAAACATTTATTATTCAACGGCCATAAAAATTATATTTCTATTAATGATGTCTCCAAAGTTCAGCAAATTTTTCGCAGAAAGAATAACTTATCGGACAGCCATACCCCTAAACTGCAAAAGTGCCGGGGTGTGAACGGCTCACGTATTTGTAAAATCTAAGTGACTTGTACAGCATGGAATTCATATAACACGGAACGTATCTATCGTGTTATGGGGGGTCTACTGTATAGGTATATAATAACAACCAAATTTTGGAGGAAAATGGTGGGCCTCACAGAGGCAAAGGTTGTTAATGTAGTGTTGGCCAGCCCTTTTGAGATGGAAGTTCAATGTTCTTTGAGGCAGATGTTTAAAAGTTGCCCCATAGCACCCATGTATTCTAAGTTGCAGTTGGCACTGCAGTTGGCCATCTTAAAGATAAAGGGATCATGGGAAAGGGGCAGGGATGAAGATTGGATGTGTAGGCTTCCTGTAGAATTTAGTTGAGATGCATCCATTAGAAAAGGAAAGCCGGAGGTCAAAGAGGTAAACTTCTGCGAGGTTGCCGAAGGGCTGTTTGTCAGAACAGTCATGTGGTCACGACTCTCATGTGTGAGTGTAAAAGACCCTCTGAGACAGGCTTTGGTGAATCAGGACAGCACGGGAGAGCAAAGGTAAATCCCAGTTTGTCGAAAAATCTTTTATTGATGATCTGCAGGATCACTAAATTCCAGGAGCACTACGAACAAAGAACATCACACCCTTGAATCATGTGTTTTTGTACCTTTCACCCCCAATTCCACCTTTTGATTGGTCTCCCTCATCACCTGGTGACAATTTGAAATCTTTTGTAGGACACAAGAGAGGTGAACTATGCTACTAAACATGATTCCTCTCTAACTGTGTTTCCCTCAACTTTGGTCTTTTCCACACAATTCATCTTTTGTTTTAAATTTTATATAAAAAACTTCCTTTGTTCAAACAAAATCTTTAATTCTTTCGTTGTTCATTTCTGAAAAAGGAGATCTTTAATTTCTCTTTATATATGTATTTTTTTACTTATTATTGCTTTTAAGGGTTTTTTTCCATTATTGTTTTTTTAATTTAGGGAGAAAATCAATTGTCCTAGCAAACTTCTTATTATATATATCTATATATATAAAAACGAATGTATGTCTGTCTGTTTGTCCTTCATGCATTACCACACCGTTTATCCGACTGCCATGAAACTTCGAGAAGTTGTTTAATACACTCCAGTGAAGGTTTCTGGCATATGTGAAGACCACCATTTCCCCCCTTCCAAAAATATCTTTATATACGGATTAAGGCTTTTATGTCCAACAGATGGTGCTAACTCCGACAACCTAAGTTTGCTTTTTTGTGAGAATGGACTAAAGCAGATCATTTTCTATCTATCTATATAAATAAAATATAACGTTTGTTTGTTCCTACTGATTCCTTTGAAATTTTGACACAACGTTGCATTCGAGTACGCATGTGTTTTTATATAATATACATGTCGAAATTCCCGAACTGGGGAGAGAGGGACAGGATTAAGGCTTACTGTGAAGAACTCGGCTTCTATTATACTATTTTAGATGCGTGTTTGATTGCGTTTTAATAGGGTACATCAAGAGAATGTACATTAAGAAGAGATTTTTTGAAATTTCCCCCATGGGGGAAGTGTTATACATTTATAATAGATACATTTTGAGCCACAACAACGCGTGGCCGGGTCTGCTAGTATAAAATAAATAAAAATAAATAAATCATGACAAATGCATTTATTTGATAAAATTATCATTATTAAATACATTGAGTAAAATCATTAGCTCAGTAATGCATAATAGATTAATAAATTGAAAAAAACTAAAAATGTACTCTATAGTGTGATGTTACGTGTCACTCGAATGACAACAGGGTGTAACAAAGAACAAGACTATTTTTTGAGTACGTACAAAAATTTATATGACACAGGTTTCAACTCTGTAGCAAGCCCCAATGAACAATATGTTTCTTTTCACGATACAAATATATATACAAAACTTAAAGATATTTGTTACAATTCCTTATATGACCAGAGTTATCCCATATACCAATTTTTAATTTACGTGGGCTGTGTTTTCCTTAAATTTATCTTGTATAAATTGTATAAAACCTACTTGTATTAATTTTGTAGAGGACAGACAGAGATAGATGAAGGAAGAAGAGAGATAAGACAGAGGTACTATATTGTTTTAGATGTTTCCTTGATGCTTCACATGTAGACTTAACTTCTTTTGCCTTGCCAGATTCGGTATTCTACTTTCGTGCAGTTTCCTCGAAATGTCTTTTTTTGCATTGCTTCTCAAAACACCTCGAAGACCTTCAATATATTGTCTTCTTACTCCTTACATGGCACTTCCGTACTCTCGTCTTCGACTAACAAAAGACCGAGAGCCTTTTCTCAAGCTGTCCTACTTCTCTGGTCTCTCCAGAAAGTGGCTATCTCCCTTTTCAGATCACCCCAGGGCCCTTCTCTGTCTATTATTCTCTTCTCACCCCTTTGGGATTTGGGCACGGTAGAAATTTCTCGAAAATTTGGAAACAGAAATCATAGAACAATAGTAAGTTGGTAGATATGAAAAAGATTCAGAAAAGAAAGAAAAAAAAATTATAATATAAACATATAAACTATATACAATTTATGGCGTCATGCCACAATAAAAGCACAGAAGTCAAAAAGTAACTATTATTTTCCTACAGCACTTTAAGACAAACAATGCCTCATATAATAGTTTGAAAATGTTCACTCAAGTTGTCAAATCAAACTAAAGTTAAGACCAGCTTCTGTGTTGAATGAGGAAAGTTTTACAAAAAGCTAAAAAACAGCAGCAAGAAAAAACTGTTCTCAACAGGAACTGTAGTCTGAAATGACAAAGGTAAAATAATCTGATAAAATGGAAATGTATCATGTCCAATTAAGAATGATAAAGAATGGAATAAAACATATGTAAGAGCCACAAAGAGATCAATAGAGGCTATGATAGAAGTCTAAAAATGTACAGTTACATATCGCAATCATTTACACATTGTTATGCTGAACAAAATCGTACTCAGTAAAATGCACAAATCAAGTAACTAACATTTTATTCGTTGCCGAGGGAGTTTATTAAAAACAAAACAAATGTTTTCGATCTACTCAATCGATCATCATCAGGTTAAAACATACGAAAATGGAATACATCATAAATGGAACATCAAGTATAAAATTCAAAAATACCAAAAAACCGATAACATATTGAGGCTTTATTAAGCCTTGTTAGTCATTTCTCTTTTCTTTACTTTCCTTATACTATCTTCCTGTGGTAAAAACTGTACTTCCGACTTCTGTTTACTTAACCACATTGTATTTAGTTAACCCATGTGGTCTGAACTGTAATAAAATAATAGGGGTGACTCCTGATCGGTCGAGGGTTTATTGACAGAGGAGAGAGGGAGATTGGACTGAAAGGAAGAAAGATTTTCCGGGGAGAGAGGAAAGCAGGATGAGCACGTAACAAAGACAATTATTAAGAAACAAATCCAAGGTTTTTTTAATTATTATTGCCAGTCACCCCTTTGAACTTTTTCATTTTGACAATTCCTATATAATTCTTATCAACCTTATCTTGCTCTAGGGCCCTTTACTTTGTAAATTTAGTTAAACTATAGTTAAGCTAAACATAAGTTAAAATAAGTCCTTTGTTTTGTCGGTACGTGGGGACCAATTGGTGATATTGTTACAGGTGGTCCCAAGTGTCTTTGTGTGGGTTCCTGTCCGTGGTGAGGGGACCTCCCAGAGATGGTTTAGTATCTCTTCTTTACCGTCCCTGGGATCTGAACGCCCACCCACGTGTTTGCCGTGCGTAGTGTCATGTATGCCAGAAAGGAGGATCCCGGTAGTTGAGGGGCAACATATCGTCCCCAACACACTGCTTTGGCCCCTGCTTCGGATAAACAGGAGGCTCAAATCAGGCTCTGTTTGAGTCAATCGGCTGGTCGTTGAGTCATTCTTGACCTTGGCTTGGAGTCAACCGATCGATGCAGATCGGGCGAACACATCAGACAATGTGCTCTTCTTGACTGCATTGTGAGGGTATAGTGCCTGGGAAACCCTGGTGTGATGTTCTATAAGAGTCTCCCATGTGACAGCATCGCCTCGTTGGGCCCCATGGTGGGTGGGGTCACTAGGAGCTGAATATAAATTCTTAAATATGGATTCCAAAAACCCAAAACAAGCGACCAAAGAAAAGACCTCCAGCCAACCTGCTTACTTAATAGTGCATGCAACTAGAAAAAAAACCCCTTGCTAAGTGTTCTCCTTTTTTGATTTAAAAACTATTCGAATCAACCATCGGGCATTTAAAAAAATTCAAAAATTGAGGTCAGGGGATCTACTAGTAGAAACAGCATCTCCTCAACAAACAACAAAGCTTTTGACACTGAAGACCCTTGGAGACATGGGAATATTGGTCACACCACACGGAAGTTTGAACTCATCACGTGGTGTGATATCTGAGTTCGACTTGATGTCTGAAGATAAATCAGACATTCAGATCGGCCTCTCGGACCAAGGTGTCACTTCTGTCTGACGCATTTCGATCCGTCGAGACGGCAAGTTGATACCCACAAAACATTCAATCCTCACATTCAACAATCCGGCATCGCCATCCTTCGTTACAGCAGGATATCTGCGCTGCGCAGTTCGTCCGTATATTCCAAATCTGCTGCGTTGCTTTAAATGCCAGCGATTTGGACATTCCCAGACCTCTTGCCGAGGTAAAAGCTTATGTGCACAGTGTGGAACTGAAGGTCACGACAGTACTGAATGTAAAAGTACTCCACACTGTGTGAACTGCAAAGATGCCCATCATGCCTACTCCTGGAAATGCCCTGCACGGCAAAGAAAAAAAGAAATTCAACGGGTAAACACTGTGAAAAACATATCATATCCAGAGGCTCATCGCATGGTCACTCCAAGTGCACCTTTGCAACAAAAGACATTTGCTGCCGTGTTGAAATCTACTAAGACATGTGGGGTTCAAATAGATATTTCTGTCTCCCCAAGTGAATCTCTTACACACCATGCGAAATGTTTAATACTCCCATCTATGAAAACACTAGAAAAGGAGAGTACAAAAGCAAAAACACCCCTACCAAAAACTGGGATAACAACTAGGAATGTGGGTTCCAAGAAAGCCAGTAAGAACCCATTAAACAAGAGAGTGAAAGCAGCTCTCTCTAAATCTAAAAAATCAGAGTCTCAGTCAATGAGTGAGTTCTCTGATATCTCTGATGAAGAGAATAATCTGGATGTGACCCAAACAACATCGCTTCTGAAAGGAAAATCCTCAGTTAAATTGAAGAGGGACACTTTTGCAAAGAATGCTGCCTCAAACACATACTGGATTATAAAATAATTCAATGGAACTGTCGTGATTTCCGCAACAACTTTTCTGACATTAAACACTTGACGTTATCTACCTCATCTCTCTGCGTGGCACTCCAGGAAACCCATTTGAAACCTAGAGAAAAGATTACTTTAAAAGGATTCAATCTTTATCGTAAGGATGATGATAGCCACAACCGTGCCAGTGGAGGTGTGGCTATACTGGTTTCGAACCGCATCCCGTCCTTACCAGTACAAATAAAAACAGAGCTGCAAGCTGTGGTAGTCAGAATTTCAATTGGTGTAACTGTCACAGTTTGTTCCATATACTTGCCACCAGATGTCAGAGTCAATGAGGACAAATTGGATGACTTGGTTGAACAGCTGCCAACTCCGTTCCTTTTACTGGGTGATTTCAATGGCCACAATCCAATGTGGGGCAGTCACAATATCAATCGTTGAGGCAGAGCCATTGAAAGATTCATACGTAATCACCAACTATATTTATTTAATACTGGAGAAGTGACATACTTCCACGCCCCAACAAGAACATTCACTGCCATTGATCTATCATTAGCAACCCCAAATCTGTTTTCAGTGCTTATATGGGAGGTTCGATCTAATCCACTTTCCAGTGACCACTTCCCAATATTTTTAAAATATGAAGAAAGAGAAAGCTGTGAAACAGCCCGTCCACCACGCCGGAAACTTGAAATGGCAGATTGGCCCACATTCTCCTCTTTGGCAAATATCACTGAGGAAATGGTCAATACTGCTGATATCAATGATGCAGTTGAAGTTGTCACTTCCAGTATTATTCAGGCAGCCAAAAAAACAATGGGGAAAACATCAACCAGATATCCAAAGCATCCGAAACCATGGTGGGATCAGAACTGCGAGGCAGCATTTAAAAAACAAAAGAAAGCATGGGAGATTTTCAGAAGATACCCCACTGCTAACAATTTAGTTGCTTTTAAAAAAGCAAAAGCAAATGCCAGAAGAATCAGAAGGCAAAGCTAAATGGATTCCTGGAGGAAGTATGTATCTAGCATAACATCTTCCACCAGCTCAAAAGCAGTCTGGGATAAAATCCATATAATTAATGGGAAATATGCTTCTCACACTCTGTCCATGCTGGAAAATAATGGCACACTAATTAGTGATATACAAGGTATTGCTGATTTGTTGGGTGAGTCGTTTTCCTCTTCATCCAGCAATATTATGTATACAAGGGATTTTCAGGTGTATAAAGCCCAAAGTGAAAAACACTACTTAAACTTTCACTCCTCATCTAATGAAGAATATAATGTGCCATTCAGCAAAATAGAACTATGTACAGCAATCTCTCACTCAGGGAATACTGCTGTAGGCCTGGATAAAATCCACTACAGCATGATTAAAAATCTGTCAGACAATTCCCTCAGTAATGTTCTGAATCTGTTTAACAGAATATGAACAGAGCATACTTTTCCTGACTCTTGGAGGCTATCTATCATAATTCCCATTTCCAAGCCAGGTAAAGACTAAGAATCCATCTAATTACAGACCAATTTCTCTTACGAGTTGTCTCTGTAAACTTTTTGAGAGAATGGTAAATGGACGTCTGATGTTTCTCTTAGAGGAAAAGGATTACTTTTCACCACATCAGAGTGGATTTCGTAGGAACAGAAGTACCACAGATAATTTAGTAAACCTTGAGGCCGCTATACGCGAAGCGTTTGTTAGACAACAGCACTTAGTGTGTGTTTTTCGATATAGAGAAGGCCTATGATCGCTGCTGGTGATACAAAATACTCCGTGATCTGCACCAATTCGGATTGCGGGGTAATTTGCCAATTTTTATAAAAAACTTTCTGCAGAATCGAAGATTCCAAGTTAGGATGGGCACAACTTTATCTAGGCTTTACACACAAGAAGAAGGTGTTTCTCAAGGTTCTATTTTGAGTGTGACTCTGTTCCTAATTAAAATTAACAGCATAGCTAAGTGTCTCCCTCCCAGTGTGAAACAGACACTGTATGTGGATGACTTTCGGATCTCCTACCAGTCTAGTAACGTGGGTTTCATCGAGAGACAACTGCAAACCTCCCTAAACAGCATAGACAATGGTCCAAGACCGGTTTCAGTTTTAACGTAGAGAAGACCTCGTGCATCCACCTTTGCCAGAGGCGTGGTTTGCACCTGGATCCCGAAGTCTACCTAAATGGATTGAAAATTCCAATGGTCAATGAGGCTAAGTTTCTGGGTGTTGTGTTTGACCATAAATTGACGTTCTTGCCACACTTGTGCAATTTGAAGAGTAGATGTTTAAAATCTCTGAACCTTTTAAAGGTATTTTGCTGCTCATTCTGGGGAGCAGACAAATGTTCGATGCTCGGGATATATAGAGCCCTTGTCCGCTCTAAGCTGGACTATGGATGCGTAGTGTATGGCTCTGCGCAAGAATCTACTCTTCGGATGCTGGATCCAATCCACCACCAAGCATTGCGTTTATGCACTGATGCTTTTCGAACTTCTCCTGTTCAAAGCTTGTATGTGGATGCTTATGAGGCTCCACTATCTCCTAGGAGAGAACAGTTGTCTCTTTTTTACTACATTAAACAGAAATCTCAGAATAAACTGTTAGCTGATTGTTCAGATACTCAGCTAAAAAGATTATTTGCAACTCGCTCAAGTTGTGTCCCTAGATTCGACATAGGAATGGAGAATGTAAGCAGCACGCTTGACCTGGACACAAGCAACATTTCACAGGCTGAGGTCGATAATATATCACCTTGGTCAATTCCCGTGATAAATGTTGACTTTAGCTTAAAGCAATTTCCTAAGGAATCCACCCTGAACTACATCTATAGACAGCACTTTGCAGAAATTCAACACCACAACAGGAATTTAATTTCTATTTATACTGATGGATCGAAATTGGTTGATTACGTTGGCTCAGCCTTTGTCTGCCAGGATGAGATCGTGGCAGAATAAATTGCATTGAATTCTTCCATCTTTACTGCAGAGTTTCAGGCTATTTACCTAGCCTTAAAATATGTAATTAGGAAAGGTCATCGTCGCTGTGTTATTTACACTGACTCAGTTAGTGCACTTCAGGCTTTGATCTCACGTGAACCTAGTTCTCACTCTATAGTGATTAAAATTCGCAAACTGTTTTGCCATCTTATTGTGAGTAATATTTCTGTAAAATTTTGTTGGGTCCCAGGCCATGTAGGTATAAAAGGGAATGAAGAAACTGATGCAGCTGCAAAGTCAGCAAAACCTTCTCAGCATACAATGTTTATTGAAGGAGGTGACTTGAAGCTGGTCGTTAAAAAACGACTGGAGGAGAGATGGCAAAATGTGTGGAATGCACAAGTCCACAATAAACTACACGAGATCAAACCTATGATAGAAAATTGGACACACAAGAAACTCTATGGCAGGAGATCTGAGGTCATTCTTACCCGTTTGAGAATTGGACATACTCGACCGACTCATCAATACCTTTTGAAGGGTGATGACCAGCCTGTATGTCGGTATTGTAAGTACTCTCTTAGTGTAAAACACATATTGTGCAATTGCTCTGTCTTTGAGTGGTTGCGTAAACAGTATTTTCAAAATGCAAGTCTGTCAGAGGTTTTGGGCCAGAGGCCAAGTCTGGAGAATGTACTGGACTTTCTGAAAGTCATTAATATGTATAAAGAGATTTGATCATTTATTTATTATATAGTTTTATTTATTTTGTTTTTCTTACTCAAATTGTTGTATATATTTGTTGTTGTTGTTTGTTTATTTATCTATTTATTTTATTTCATTTTTTATTTATGTTTAGTATGTAATTTTTTATTATATGGATTTGATTTGTCTTGTTCAAATTTATTTACCATTTGACCTGGCGCAGCTTAGCTTACATGGTTCTTGCGCCAAAAAACAGGAATCAACCAACCAACCCAACCCAAGTGTCTTTGTATTTTCTTAGTGTGTGCAATTGTTTCTTTGGAAACTATCAGTGTTAACTGTAATTAATAAACTTTTTAAAATTTTTATCAAAGCCAAGTGATTCTCAGGATTCTGTTATTTATTACTCGGATACAATATCAACTATTTAGAATAAAAATTAAAACCTATATGACACATAAGTGTAAAAATAAACAACATACTACAATGGCTAAACATTAATACAATCCACCAAAACCAAATAGAAGTTAGTAACTTCTATATGTGATGTTCCATTTATGATGTATTCCATTTTCATATGTCCTAACCTGATGATGATCTATTGAGTAGATCAAAAACATTCCTTTTGTTTTAAATAAACTCCCTCGGCAACGAATAAGGTGTTAGTTACTTGATTTGACATTGTTATGCTTTTTAATATTAAGAATACTTCTCAATAAAAGTCGTTATCTATTGCTTTCAATACTTTTAAATTCATAAAATTATTTTATTTACCAAATGGATTCAAAAATCCATAATTTGTCTCTCCAGTTTCACTTTTAATCTTGGATGAAACAACTAAATTTGAACACAAATGTTGTTGTCTATAAATTGATTCTGTCAAAAGGTAGTTTACGTTGTGCAGAGGATAAGTTGATATCAAAGGAAGCATTCCATCCTAAATAAAATAAAATAAATATATTTAATTGTTGATTTTGAAAAATCAAGTCAATTATAAATTACTCCCTCTGTCCCATAATAATAGTAGCAAGTGAAGATTTAAACATGAATTATTGGCGAATACAGCTGTAAGTTATGTTGAGCACAAAATTGCGAAGCTTTCAATCAAAATCAATTTTTCACGACATCTGTCATTTGTTTTGACACATTTTCAATTTTTGGTTTAATCTAATTATTACAAATTATAAGTATTTTTCTAATTTCATCCACTGATCGAAATCAATTGTTTTATTTTAGTTGAATATCAACCCATTATAAAAGTGAGATGAAAAAAAAAGAGAGTTTTCAAGCAAATATTGAGTTGCAATTATTCAGATCTTAACGAATTGAAAGAAAAACGAAAAGTTACAGAAAGGTGCAATTACATTAGCTGCAAAACAATTTGAGTGTAACAGAATGACCGTATCAAGAATTTGGATAATATGTTTCTGTCACTTCAACAAGTTATGCTGGAAGCAATGAAAAATGATGGCTCTAATAATTTTAAGCTCACTGATATAGGGAAAGCAAAGCTTTGAAGCCAAGAGATCCTACCTACAAGTTTAAAATGCAGTAATGAAATTATTGAAAACTCCAGAAACTATCTGAACACTCAAAATGAAAATTATGAGTAATATTTTTAATTCATTGTTTAATTTAATCTAGTTTTTTGATAATAAATGTTGCATTCTATATTTATTTTCTTTTCCTATTATTATTATGAGACAAATTAAATTCATTAACTGCTACTATTATTATGGGACAGAGGTAGTATAATTTTAAAAACTAGTTCGTATCGTTTAATTATCTGATATGCTAAGAATGTTAAGTTTGTTTAAAATGCAAAAATTTAGCCGACTTTCAGTTTAATGAATAATAGGGTTGTCACTAATGTTGCCACCCGTCTGGTTTTTAATTCGTTGTCCGGATTAACAATTAATTTAGTCCGGGATTTCGTGGAAATTGTGAAGGTACGACGAAACAAAGTACTAGCAAATATTTTTATAAATTTACTTTATTTAACAGTGAAAGACATCACACTCTCACCGAAAGTTCGTTCGCCATCTTACACAGACATAAGTCGCAACCTGTTGACATTTTTTTTTTTTTTTCCAGCTTTTTAAAGCTAAGTTATTTCATTTCTTAATTTAAGTTGCTCCTACACAACTCCCTAACTGGTTTAGAACTAGCATCCACCTTATTCTTCACATGGTAAAATAACATTGCGCAGCATGTGTCAGGGATTTCTGTTCGAACAAACCTGACCTGCCATCTGGGTCAGGATTCTGAAAAGGTGGCAACACTAGTTGTCACCTCTCTGGGTTTGACTTTGAATCTCTAGATTTTGAATACTTACCCTGCACTCTTTGGTTTAGTTATTATTTCTTCTTTGGATTAGTGAATTGTATTACATGATTTAAAATTAACAAAATTTTTCATATTACAAACTTTACATGAAACTTGATTTAAAAATACTTACTTATAGTTATACTATACTAAACTATAATAAAAAATATCCAGAACAATTTTTTATTGAAATCCAGGAAATCCAGAGTTGCAGTGTACTGTATAGTACAATTAGACCTGCCATAAATCTTATGAGCAAATCTTGGACACAAGGACATAACTATACCAAATACAGTAGGAATAATTCTTCCAAATTGTGGGATGTCCTTACTGGAGGTCTGATGGTAACTAAAGACAGTCCAAGGCCCTCTGACAAAATTTTTAAAATATAACATAAAACAACTATATTTTTGGAAAGATAACCTGAAACAGCATATCTTCTGCATATATTACAAGAACAAAAATAAAACTTCCGTACTGTATTTTTATGGACTGTTTGGCACGTCGGCCTGTCTGGAAGAGATCACGAAATAAGATGTTTCCATATTGTAAAAACTGGCATGCCAGTTTATCCTGGGTGAATGCCAACATGTTGGTTTAAGTGAGATTGTTCATCTGTCTCCAGAGGGCACATGATAAACATGAACGCATGACGTCACAAGAGATCTTGTAGATGTCAGTTTTATTCTAAAATTGTGAAACTCCATATTACATGAAAAAAACCACAATTACATGTTTAATTTCTGCATTTTGTCTTCTTTCTAATGATATATTGATAAAATACTTGTGAAATGCAGAAAGTGCATTTTTTATGTTTATTTTATTGTAATTTAATCCAAAAGCAATAAACATATCAAATTTCACAAGCTGTAAATTATCTCTACTTACACCTATTAATATCCTCTTGTGTGAAATTTGAGAGAAAAATGTTATAACTCAAGATTAGAGTAGATTGTCTGTAAAAAACAGTACTCACATCAAAAACCAATAACTGGTGCAAAAACTTCCAAAAATCAAACGTTTTTGACTCCCCTTCTGGGATCTACGTCAGGCTTATTTATGTTTTCCATCGAAACCGGATTCGAAGGTTTTTTAAAACTATAGCATGGTTTGCTTCTAAATAATTTGTCAAATTATTTAGAAGCAAAGCACACTATAGTTTTAAAATCCGGTTTCAACAAAAAACATAAATAAGCCTGACGTAGATCCCAGAAGGGGAGTTGAAAACGTTTGATTTTTGGAAGTTTTTGCACCAGTTATTGGTTTTTGATGTGAGTACTGTTTTTTAAACAATCCACTGTGCTGAGGGAATATATTAGATTGTCGGTGTTGCCCGCACTGACTGACTAGCTGCTACTATATTATAATGTCAATAAGCAGTGAGTTGTTTTATTGTTCTATAAAATAAAACTGTCTTCCTGATTTTAAGTCAGTCAAATTACAATGTTGTTATTTTATTGTATGTGGATAATATTTTTTAACATTTATTTAACAATTACTTTTGTTAGATCTGATCACTCTTATTTTTTAGTCAGTTTAACTGGCATTCCAGTTACACTGAGGTTTCTAGAATGCTGATCTCTGTGGTTATATGCAGCATGCTAGTCAATCTGCAAAAATATGGTATGATTCTGGGGTGTTTTTGATTGGCCTCTGGGGTATCTTGTTTTTGATGGCTGCCATCAAAAACAAGATAGTTATATATATGTAGTTTGGAAGTTGCCATCTCAAGAATTAAAATATTACCTTTTCTGTTTGATTTCTGTTAACAAATTATTGTAGATATACACAAACAACCACACTGAAATATTCTATAATAATCACATTAATTTCCAGATTACTTAGTCTATACCGTGGCTAACTAATGATAATTAATATGAAATAATTTTTTCTAAAGACAGGCAGTTAGACCATTATCTAATATTAACATTAACTAATAATTACAATAATTTTTGAATTAAATTTAAAATATTAATTAAAAATGATAATTAATGAAATTCAATCACTTATACATAAAATTACCTTTTTGTTTTAATTTTTAAACTCTGGAATGTAGAAATCCCTTTCATATTAATTAAACTAACATTTATATAAAATTAATATATTATATAACTTTCAATCTTAGTGCACATTAGAAAAGAAAATAGCTTATCATGGTGGTGTGGGACTCCGGGGTTAAGAGAGGACACTCTTACCCGTGATTGGCTTCAGATCTGCAAGATCTGCCCACTTTGTCAGTGGATGGGATTGTAAAATAATTTCTTAGTTAACAGGAAGCTCTTATTACCTTCCCCAAATTCCCCAAAATAAAATTAAAAGGCAATCAATTAGATGAACAATATTTATTAAAACATAGTATTACTTAATAATTATGGTAATTTATTAGAATAGGTTAGTGTGAATGTATGTCTCTTTAATTAAGATTGTGAGGACCCGAACGGGGGTCGACTAAAAGGGACGAAATTGGAGCATTCCATTGTTTAATGAAAGTTTTTCTATGTATTTAAAACAATGGAAAAGAACAAATTCGAGAAACTCGCGCCGAGAGAGGAATCAAGTTCTGTCGCGACGATGACCTCTCCCACGCCCTCCATCAAGTTTCGAATTGGCACCAGGTGACAATGAGAGACCAATGGAGAGGCGATTTGGGGAAAAAGATTATAAAATTGTCGTTTCAAGGACATTCGGAGTTCTTGGTCTTTGGTTCCGAGTGCTCCGCTACTGGATTCTTGCTAAGGTTTAACTACGAAATCTGGATCGACGCTTCGAATTTATCTTTGACCTCTGCTCCCGACGAGTTGCGCCCAGGTACACCCCGCCGTCGAAAAGCATCACTTTAAGTTGTGCTGTGCACCCCGGGGTCGACACCATCCACCTCACCTTCATCGGAAGTTTAAACGATCGACTGGACTATTGAACTGTTGCACAGACTGATCCACCCTTTGGATTGGCGTTACGCCGAATTAATAGAGTTGTTGTAAGCTCCATTTTTATGTTTATTAAACGGTTTTAGATGGTAACCTGTCTCAGTGATGTCAGTCCATTCCCACAAGACAGTCTGACCGCTCGACCGCCGTAACATTCTTTCTCTCCCATCGGCTAACCTTACAAGATAAATAAATCTGGTAGACTTCCTCACAGCTATTGCTACCGGATTTATTTATTCAGATTAAAGAGACATACATTCACATTACGTATATACAGTTACCACATCTGACATTGAGAAGAATAGGTTACGTTAAATTAGAACGCGTGTCCCCACTGTTCCCTGTCTTCTGATTGCTGGGATCGGAGACGAGCCGCCACTTTCAATACGTAGGGTAACATTAACCCCGTGTTTTATAATTAAGTAGACTATGTTTGAATAAATATTGTTCATCTAATTGATTGCCTTTTAATTTTATTTTAATCATTAATATACTTGAATAATAATTCTAAACTAGTTTGGTCTGACACGCTTAGGCGAAACTAGTTTGGCCTAGGCAAAACTAGTTTGGCATGAAATCGGGTTTTGCCGGTAACATATATATAAACAGTAAATGCCTGGACATTCTATACTTGTAAAAAGTGACACAGAACACTTTGACATTTGTTATATATGTAACCCACACTAAATTACCCCTTGACCTAGTTAAGTGACCCCACATCTTTGACCTTTGTTGTGTTCCTTTGTCTTGGGCAGTCGTGCGTTAGCTGCGTTGACACTTAGACCTGGAGGCACAAAGTTACGTTTGTATTGTCACAAAGTTAATTATATACGTTAACAAGTAATCGTTTATTTTGTGGACATAACAACATTCCAAATAGGATGTTAAAAATTTATATTAGTATAATGGTGTTGATCTATGAAGTAAACTGAAAACATTTGTCCATTGATTAAAATATTTGCTGGAACAGTGGATAAGGTTGTTCTTTGTGTCTTTGGGATTTGCTTGTTTATCTCTACATTACATTCGTTATTACTACAAAATTTTATAAGCCTTTTTAGGTTTTAACTCAATCTGGGGCCTCACATACCTGATGCTGTTCTTGAGATTAACCCTTAGCCTGCTGTTTGCCACGCCCCCTTTTGTAAAATGGCCAAGGGCAAAATAGGTGAATCAGGCAATATTATTTTAAAAATTCACCAAAAATTAAATTATTATTTTATTCATACGAAAAAATCACATATAATTATCAATATAGTTAGTTTCAAATACGACATCTTTCAATAAAGTTTGTTTGAAAAATTTATGAGGAAAAAAAAAATAATATATGATAACTGATATTTAAACTCGAAAATTTGTTACTTTTTGTCAAAATTAACATTGTCTGGTTACTTCATTCTTATTGTCACTGAGCCAGAACAACATAGAATATTGTTCTGTACAATTTGATATAACATTTATGCATGTACGTTTATTCGTCGTGAAATTATCGCACATTATATCAAACATTTGTTTGAAATCTGAACTTTATTCTGCTTTCAACTAATATAATGAACTAATATACTTTATTCATTTCATATCAAACAAGATTATATATTTTTGAAATAAACATATGATTACCAGTAGCAATAGATGTAACATTTGCTGATATTTTAGATTTAAAAAAAAATTAAAAATTAAAAAATATATAAAATATCAGAACTGAAGGTCATAACTTGAATATTTATAATGCATTAACATATTATAGCTGAATAAACTTATTATAGCATTAATGAACTTATTATAGTAATATTATTGCATAAATATGCTAAAAATGAAATAAAAAATTATCAGAAGATGAAAAATTAAGAAAAAAAACTGATAATTAAAATTTTTTAAGTCGACAAAACACCACCTGGACAAAAATATGTGAAACAGACGATAAACAAGACGATGCCGTCGAGTGCCGACATCTGTTGTCGATAAATTTTATAAAAATCGATTGTTAACGGGGTAACAATCAATCGGTACCCTGGCCGGGAAAGGATTAAGGAAGAATGGACAGATGGACAATAGTGAAAATTTATAGGTCTACAATTTTATCAAATTGCAGTCCAGTAAAATAACAAGCTGTATAACTGATCTACCATATATTCCAGCATATAATACGACTTTTTAACCCAGGAAAATCTTCTCAAAAGTTGGGGGTCGTCTTATAGGGTGAGAATATCCCAAACTCTCTATTTTAACTGTGAAAGTCGGGGATTGTCTTATACGCCGGAATATACGGTATTTGTTTCTTGTTAATTAAGAAGGTTGTTAAGATGTTTTATCTGAATAAAAGCAATAAGACTCCTTAAGTTATTAGCACTTAAGATTGTTTAATTTTAACATGGAGTTGGAAAATGAATCCACAATTGAAGCAAACAATTTACAATTATTTTTTCTTGCTTTGCCATAATTTGGGTTACACAATGTGTAAACTTGGCAATGTTATTAATGAATATGAAGCAATAAATCTAATACAAACAACATCTTATATTATAAATTAATTCAAAAGTTTAATAATTACCTGATGAGGAATTTCAATATGAATATGAAGACGATTAGGATGTTGAATATTTGAAGAATTTAAATATTGTAGAGTAGCCTTGAAAGATTGTGACTTCAGTTTGCATATTCCTAAAATATTAAAAAAAACAATTAATATTGAAGAAACTTTAAATTTAAATACCAAGGTGGCTCAGCTTCTGTCTGGAACTTCAGTAAGAACGATGTTTGTTACATGGTCCTAATTTATAGTTCTTTCTCTAGGTACTTCCACCTGCTGACACTTCTCTTATTGTTTTGGCAATAATATTATGCCTCCACATGGAAATCTTTTGACTGGTGTCAAGCACTGCATGACAAATTTAACTGACTTCAGTTTGTTATGCTGAAGTCAGAGAGACTAAAATATTTTGGGTGAATTTCCCATCTCCCAAAGTTTCCTTAAAAAGCTCAAACGTGATAATGGTATGGTGACAGAGCTGGACTGTAGCCAGGTGATCCAGAATTTCCCAATTAAGTCCATTGATCACCTTTACCATGCCTAAAACTGCACTCCGACACCAACTAAAAGGCTTCTACTCTGCAGGCCTAGTAAGTTAGTAACATTGCCAAAATGATTGGAGAAGTATCAGCATATGGAAGGGGAGTACCTAGAGATAGAAACATAAATCGTGACCATGTAACATACCATTCTGTTGCCATTACTGAAATTCCAGACAAAATTTGAATAGCCCTTGTGTATCAGAATGTATTTAAATTTCAGGAAAAAATACATTTTACATAATTTATACCATGTTTTAAATATAAAATATATATTTGAGTTATAGATGTCATTCAAAGAATAGAATTATGTACTTATGAAACTTGAAAATAAAGGACATCATTCCAACATGGGATATATCCTTCATGAAAATGTATTTGGCAAGTTCAAAAGCAGCTACTTTAACACCAAGAGTTAATCAACGAAGGCCTTGTCAGCACTGGACTTGCCAAATGCATTTGGTAATAGAGAAATACAATATTTTAATGACAAAAAGCTTCCAATGAAAATTTAAGAAAAAATGTTTTTTTTTAATAATAACTGCATCACTTATACTTACAACTTTGGATGGTGTAAATGTTAAAAATTTGTATTATACAATCTGATGTTGTATTACAGAACTTTTCCCCCCTCATTTGCAGCATTATTAATCTAAATGCATTTAGAGGATTTAATCAAAATTATCAAAATTTTCTGTACTACTAAAAAGCTGACCTGAGTTGATCTTCTGGAATATTCCAAAATTTACTCAACTATCTAGTATTACTTTTTACAATTGCTTAGTGAGATATTCATTCTCTTGTAAAATTGCCAACCACAACAATTGCAGTTTATTGACAATTCCAACTACCATGCAGTATTTAAAGGAGTCAGCTTGGCTTGTCTTACCTTCAACAAAGTGACTTGTCCTATCATACTTAATAAGCATCTCAACATCACACTTGTATGACACTTCCAACATTAAATGGTGCAAGTGTTAATAATTTGTATTATACAATCTGATGATGTATTACAAAACTTTTTCCCTCATTTGCAGATAAGGATTTTCCTTTTATCTTTTCTTTTATATAAATATTTCCTCGCATCATGCAGGTTTTAAAGGTTATTAACGTTATAAAATGTATAAATGTCACTACATCTTAATTCTTTCAGGATTTTTAAGCAAAATGTTATGTCTATCAAAAATAAGTGCCTCTCACATCCAACTATTCTCAGTGAGTTTAATAACTTATACATATTCAATGACATCTGAGTTTTTCCAAATCTACTGCTCAAGCTTTTCGTTTGCAAATACCTCTAAAGAGTCTAGAGATTCTTTAACTATTCCCCGCCGATATTCCGTAGTTTTTCTGGTTTCCTCCAAACTTTTTATTGCTTCTACTAAGAACTGAAATGCATGTACTGCTTAAAGTTCTTCCTCCAATTTTTTATCTTTTATGACCCATTGAATTTTATATATGGCAACAGTTTCTGGTTGCAACTGTTTAAGAAATTATGAAATTATAAAAGTACTTCTTGTCTCAAAAAGTGTTGAAACTAATCTCTCAAATACTAGAGATAACAGAGACTTATCACACTGCTACTGGTAACATCAAAATGACACTTCTATCATCAGAATGCAACTTTATTACTGGTATGCATTTTGGTAGAAAAGACCCTCATGAGCCATACATAAAAATATATAGATATCTGCTGTAAACAAACTCACAAAGAATTAACATTAGTTACAATCTACAATTTAAAATATACCTGTTCATGATTTATTTCCACCCATATTGCACAGTACTATGAGGATTATATTATAAACAGCACTACAATATCTAAAAAGCAAATCTCTTGATAATCCACTATATAGCAGTTGCAGTTATCTATAACTAATTGCAATAACTTTAAATTCTGAAATCATCTGAAAATTTTCACAATGAAACTCCACAGCATCTATCTAAGTTCCCAAGTTCCTGAGCAAGTTACTATTGAAACAGGTGTAAGAGGCAGACTAATAGTATCCTTGTATTGCTAAACTTTTGCTGGGCATTTTAGCAAGAGTTCAGCAATACAAAGACATTCAGGCATACCGTATTTTACGGACTATAAGACGCTACGGACTATAAGGCTCATCTTAATTTTTAAGCAATTTTTTAAAAAAATACCTATAAGACGCTATGGACTATAAGACGCACCTGAATTTTGGAGGCAATTTTTTGAAGAAAAAAGTGCGTCTTATAGTCCGTAAAATACGGTATATGAATTTACTACAGAGTACTCATTGTGAATACATTCACACACACTATGAATAGTATGAGCTAGACAAGTAACAGGTGTAAGTTGATGAGTTTTAGGAAGGATCAGTTAATCCTGCATCAGGAAGGCTAAGGTTGTCTGTATGTGGATGGTAGTGATGGTGGAGATAGAGACAACAAGTGTTTTACAAAGAAAATTGTTTATTATGGCAGAAGTATGCTTACATATTTGAGATGCTTTACAATTGTCTCGGTGGGTCAAGGTGACTCTTGTCTTCGTCTTTTGCTGCTCCTGCAGGATGTACACAGTCCCAGGGAAGGCGAGAAACGTTTATTAGTCTTTGACATTGACAGGAAGATGATGGAAGTGCGATGTTCGATCCAATGGAAGAAGCACACAGGATGATCTCGGTGGTGCACAGTTTTAAGTGTGAAATCCGGAGGGACCCACTCTGTTTGACCTTGAATTGCCAATTTTTATAGTTTCTCTCCTACAGTTCATATTCCTGATTGGCCCCACATCTCATTCCTCACTTCCCAATTGGTCTCTCTCCTATCTCCAAGTGAAAACAAAGACCTGTTTGGATCACGTAAAAGATCAGTTTCGAGGCATTCATCTGACACCTTTTTGTCAACTCTGGAGATTGTTGATAGAACTATAAGCAATGAGCTCATAATTTAGCCCATTGTTTCTATTTTTCTGTCAATTCAGAATTTTAACGATTGTACACAATGTTTCTTTAACCATCAAATCTTTCCCCTTTTCCAAATTTTTAATTTAAATCAACTGTTTATAAGTGCTTGTGTCAAGAGTTTTATCTTCACTGTAGAGAATCCTATCTGAATTAATGGATTATGTTCTGCTGCTTTGTCACACCGAACTGGAACAACCAAATATCTTAACACAAAAAAAACCTTTAATCTTTAAATCCCACTTTTGAACTTCACCACTCTTCACTCCCTCTACTGCCCTCTCACACTCACTCTCTCGTTTTCCCATCTTTTTCCTTCTTCAATAAAATAAATACGTAATTACCGAAAAACCAGCAAAAATTCACTTCCAAATGTTTGTTTAGAAGTGAATTTTTGCATAAAAAAAAGGAGGAAAATTTTTTCCTCCTTTTTTTTTTATGGTTCTTTGTCTACCCTTGTTAAGCTACCCCTCTCCCTTTACAACCTTTTGTCTACATTTGCTTATTACCTTTACAACTGCTTGTGAAGAGATTGGACATGGACCAACAAGACTGCAGTTGGGAGAGGCAGAGTAGGTCCAATATCACTACATTCACAGATTGACATTCCTTCTGATCCATTATGTCATTCATCTTTGCATTGCGTTTGTTTCGACAACTACAGTTTTTCTCTCCTCTCTGTCTTACATAACTTATATGACAATTGGTCTGATTTGACAAATGTTTTGCTTTTAACTAGGCTTACCACAATATTTTTTCTCAATGTAAAATAATTTTTGTATGGGAATGTAATTAGCAAATGCCAATGTCGTCATCTACTAGACCGAGTGTGCTTGATTTCAAAAAGGTTTGCCACCCCTGCTTTAAAGCTGATGTATTGTAAGCATCATTCCATGGAAAAAAAAAGACAAAGTTCAGTGTTCCGCAGAAAACAGTGTGAAAGTTTAGAGGTTCTCAAAAAGATTGAAAACCACCGAGTTAGAGGAACTACCGAGATATTTAACACATGCCTATTTAAGACGTCAGTAGTCTCATCCAAGATAAAGCAGACAGGATTCTCATCCACAGTACTTAACATTTTTGGAGAGTTGCTTGGTAGACAGAATACAAGTAATTCTTCACAACAGTACTTACATCTGGCAATTTCTTTCCAATATATTTTTCAAATTCAATTTTAAATATAGTGTAAGATATGCACGTGGTGAGTGATTCAACAAGAGAATATAACACACACATATGTTCTCGTCACTCGTGTTTATTTTCTTTACAAGATTCTTTTATAATTCCGACACTCCTCGTTCTTTCCGTTAACTTTTTTACATATAATTCCTGCAGATACTAGGGTAGAATCGTTAAGCAACCTCGCAACAAAAAAATATTCACTGCGGTACAAAAATAAGGAACTAAGACTGAATACTTAAAACTACTTATACAAATAAAAAAGAGAAGAAAAGATAAACAATAGGATAGTTGGATTAATAGGATATGATAATAGAAAAGAATGGGTACCCAAAGTGTCGACGATCTTAAGGTGATAGTGGTGCTTGCTAGATTATTAACTTTCCGAATTGTAGAAATTGTTGATTGTAGACATCTATCCGATTCTCTGAATAAGCTTCTTGAGGTCCCTATATTGGAATATATTTCGGATTCCTCTCGAATGCTAGCTTAGACTTGTCGTCTCCTTTGTTCTCCAGTTGATGCCAGAACAACCCGGAGGTCTTCACAACACATCCTATCTCGCCAACGTCCAAGCCAAAAAGTGACGTCTTGTCCTACACTTTGCCCTCGGGCTACCGCTTTTTCTTTGTCTTTTAATTAGGTCACCACCATTTGAACAGGGAAGGGTTAGGGAAGAAGTTTCTAGGAAGTGATAAACAAAAGATCTAACAAAGAGGAAGAAATAGAATAAATACTAAGAATAATATATACAATAATATACAAAATAAGGCGTACAACCACAATAGGTTGACAGAGTTTCAATAACAGAATTCTTGCCCTGATAAATGTTTCAACAGCATCAAGAAAAAAATTGATTCTTTGAAGAACAGACTGAATTTTGCAAGGCCTGTCCAATAAACTGTTGCAGTCTTGATAAAGTTTCATTCAAGGATTTGTACTTTTAATGTTTTGTACGTTTTATATGTTGCCGGACCCTAGACTTTCGATGTTTTTCATCGATGTTTATTGTCACATTGCAGACTTCACACCGAATAACTTTCCCATCCGAAATAGTGTTTTCATTTTTAAATTCTTGCAAATTCTCACAAAGTTTGCCTGTAATCAATCTTTTTGTCATATTTTTGCTCTCCAGTTACTTCATTAATGGAAATTTTGAAATTTCTCTCTACACAGTGCCATCTGGTTTCAACACTAGATTTGCACTAAATATATGTGGAAATTAGATGAGTGAAATTCCTAAACTGTTAAGAAAATAAATGAGAGGGTGCAGAGGAGATTTATGGTGACAACAATTGAGAAAGGCACGAAATGATGATGGTGGAAGACATTGAACATTAGAAGACAAATGCAAGAATGAAGAGTGTTTTCACTTATTTTGCTAATGACTGAATCTTAACTGTACTATACCTTCTTTTATTCTATTCCCTACATATATGAAAGTTTCCAATTAGAAGATTTTTGACAGTATCCATATATTATAACATTTGTAATGAAGAAAATCCCTAGTAAATTATTTTTTAGTAATGATTTTTGTCAAATATTTCTATTTAATTTTTGCCTCTTAAACACTAGTACAAACACTCAAACACTAGGCAATTGCCTAGTGTTCGAGTGTTTGTACTACAGTGTTCGAGAGACAAAAATAATTACCGACACAGTTTCAAGATTACAAAAAATTTCTATTCTATGTTTTTATTAGCTCTGTATGTGTGTTCACACATATTACTTATAAATGTCAACAACCATAGCCCGTTATATAATAAACATGCCAAACGATATGCCAAATTCTTGGATCATTAAATTAAATGACCGATTCCAAATTAAATTTTAGAAATGTCTGAATTAAAAATTAACTATTTATAATTATTAAATTTAGTACGAGATGAAAACATAACTGCCTACCTCTAGTCAAATTAATTAATTTCTAATATTTAATTATAGTGTGATGTGTGAAACGTGATAGGAAAACACAGACACGTGAATTCAATTAAAACAAATTTAATTTCGCGATAAACAATATATACAGATGAGTTCTTTTGGATTCCCTCGGTCCAATTTCTCTTACTGTCCGTTAGTAACAATAACCCAAGTAGCTTACCTTCTTGGAAACTACTTGCCCGACAATACTAATGAAACCCGCGCGATCCTTAACTAACTTAAACCTAGGCATAGAAAAGTATAGAGATAAGGAAATGAGAAGAATTGATAGGATAGTGGGGTACCCTTGTTCTCGCTGAACTCGATGCTGGCTGGTGCTCTATTCTGCGTGTCTCTGGGTTCGTCAATGTTTTAAATATCTTCTACTATAATTTCTTTTCGGTGTCTCTGATTCGAAAATCCAGATCCTCACCTCACGGCTCTCCATTCGGCCCTCGTAGAATTCCGTCTCACGAGCTCGCCGTTTTCGTCCGTGCTTCTTCTTGTCCGGCCGGGGAAAAAGTGACCCTTCGTGACCCAGATTTGACTCGTCCTCCACTCGAACTCTTTGTTCCACACGGCCCCCTGGTGGGTGGGGAGTGGGAAGCCCCCGTTCCCAAAAGCCAGAACAATGAACAAAGGAAGTTAGAAAGAAGGGTTAAGAAAGAGAGAAAATTATTAAAACTAATTAAATCTAAAATACATATGTACAAAAATATGGCGTACAGCCACAATAGCATTTACATAACCCAAGAATTTGGCATATCATTTGGAGTGTTTATCAAACATATTAGTTGTGATTTCTTTTTTGTTTCTGCAAATCGAATTCTCATTCCAGAATGGTTCATTCTGCGCTAGAGGAAAAGATGATGATGATTCACACTCCTTAACAGTGTATATTGTACAATTTGTTTTGAATGAACATTTGAGCATTTTTTCGGTATGGAACGCATAATCGTATTTTACATTAATTTCTATGGAAAAAATTGTTTTGCTTAACGAGTGTTTTGCATTACAAGTAAGACTCTGGAACGAATTATGCTCATTAAGCGAAGTTCCACTGTGGTGGAGAATGCAGAACGGGAGACTCAATCTTCTATGCACTCAGTATACATCACGGTTTATGTCTTCTATGTGCACTTGTGTGGCCAGTTCGAGTTCCACAAACTGCGTGAGTTATTATGGAGAATTCTGTCTTCTAAGAATTGCCTTACGTGGCCAGTTTGGGTTCCACAAACTGCACTTAAAAGGTGGGAAAACTACTCCTTTTTATAGAGATGGCTGGGTAACTGACTCAACATCATAGGACAGCGAGTAATTTTTAGTCAGAAAGAAAAGGTTTTGTTAGAAAAAAAGGAAGTTCACTCCCTTTCTTTGTCAGAAATGAAAAATGTACATCCTTTTAGTTATAATTTTATCAAAGAAATGAAGTATTCTGTTATAATATTTTATAAAAATTAATCTCCAATATTTAGAATCTAACAATATGCTCAATTATCAAACTATACGAATTGTCTGGCTTTGAGGTAATTAGGTAAGTGGAGTTATACATTATTTACACAAACTTAATTTTACTGTTTTACAATATATATTTTTCCAAAATATTTGGTTTCATTATAAAATTTTTAAAGGGTTTTGAAGATTTCGTGAATTGTTTGATTCCATAAATTGATAAACTGATCCCAGTAATTTATTTAATCAATAAAAGTATATTTTTGACTATTTATAGAAATAAGTATTACTATACATTGGTTACACTCAAATAAGATAAGCATTCCTATTAGAAACACAAAAATCAGTGCTCGGCACATGCAATTTTGAGGATTTGATTTTATACTCTAAAAGTGTTTTATTGTTGATAGCATATAGATAAAACCCAAAAAGAAAATGTGTGTTAAGTTTTGATGACATGTGTAAAAATCATCAAATGAAAAGGGACAGTTAAGTAATGTTTGAGGCTATCAAGGATGAGAGGAAGATGAGGATTTTTCTCCACATTCAGAGGAAACTTTGGGGTCCATATTACTTTCTATTCACATAAATCAATGTTACTTTTACTAAAAAAAATAATAAAAGCATTAAAGCTACTTTTGATTAATATACAAACACTCTGTGTATTTCATTTATTCAAAAAACAATGGCGAAAGGATCCACTACCCCAGGGTCCCAGACACACACTCGACAGTCCTGATGATGTACCTAGTAAGTTCAACATACTAAATAATATTTAGGTGTGACAAAATTAGAATATTTAATTTTAAATTAATAATGGCACTGAAACAATTATTATGAAAGCTGTAAAAAGATTTCTATTTACAAATGTATGTTGCTTATTAAAAGTTACTTTACTTACCATTTTGACTTCCAATTTTAGCAACATTGCTTTTCAGTGCAATTCCATAACTTCCTTCGGATGACAGTGGTTGAGCAATACAACGTATCATAAACTTTGGTCCAAAATAAATAGTATCCAATATCTAATATAAACAATTATTTGTTTAATATCAAAAAAATTAAATCTGTAATCTCTATATTAAATCATATTATATTATTAAATTAATTCAAAAATTCATGATAAACTACAGTATCAACGTATAAAATTTTTAAAAATGATAATTTGTTACGCATTCCAAATGCACGATATAACCTCAATTATCTGAGCCCCGATTAACATAGGTTCTGTACTTTATGAAGTTTTTTAGGAGGCAAATCTATAAGCAAATATACTACTTTTCTTATGTTGTAATTCATAAGAAAGCTTAAAATGATAACAAATGAAATGTATTACAAAATTATCTGTTTCTGTTGTGGGGATTGCCCATAAAGCCAGGTTCATTCCACTTCTTGCAGTGTCTTAATACAGGTGTATTGCTTGTTCAGGCCAAGTAGTATTGCAAGACAATTAACTCAAATGTTTTCAGAGTGCAACTTAAAATGTATATCTACTTCTAAAATATGATTTGTGATACAAAATTAAGATGATACAAAAGCAACTTTCATGATACATACATCTTCCTGGTGTAACTCTCCATCAGATAATTTTTTTCCTCCACCAAATAGTTCTAACCAGAGTTAACAAAATAAATGATGTGGGAGGACTTGGAAAGTCAGTGCCAAGTCCTCCCACATCATTCCTGGTGGCTACACTGTTACCTTTTATAATTTAATTTCAATGCAACACAAACCATTCATAATTAAATGTAACTACAGTAACACATTTTTATTTTTTTAATCAAAATTATTGTTTCTATTATCTGTATTATTTGAAAACTATAGTCCTAAAACAAAAATCACAACTTAAAATTAGTCTCCACTATATTATACATTAGGTATGTTGATGACATTTTTATCTTATGGCATAAAATCTCAAACTGGCATTGTTTCTTGAAAAGGTCAACAATAATCATTGCAGCCTTCTACTACAACTAGCACAAGACAGTATGTCATTGGTACACTTTTTGAATGTTTTGATCATGTGCAAAGATGGAGAAATCCATACTAACATACAACATAAACTTACCATCCAGTTTTCATTACTCAAAACTCTTTCAACACACATCACGTATAACTTTCAGAATTCAGGTTCTTAATTTAAAAAGCATTCATCCACTGCACTAATATTATCAACACCATCAACAAGCTCAATTACATAAAAAAAGTGGCAAAATAGCATGGCTATCCAGCACAAAGTTAAACAACAGATAATATCATCACCTTTCAGCAAAACCTCAACTTATCCAAGAATCTACAACTGAAACTTGAGTATATCTCAATCGTAGGTTACGTATTATTGTATGATTAATAGTATAGGACTGGTAATTGTAACGGAATCTGTTTTAAATATCTTGTTGTATTGTTATCACAGAGAAGCCTGGTAAGTGTATACAGATCAGGACCTGTAAATAATCTGTTGTAACATGAAATTAAAAGTTGTTCCTTGGATATCACACTTTATTATTATTTCTTTCCCACTGAACATCTTACACAGCAACAACACATTATATAAGCAAAACCTTAATGTTTTCAAACTGTCATGTAATGACAAAGCCTGCTTTGATCACATCCATTCCTCTGGAGTTTATTCTATTTCAATTGATGACCTATAATTTAACAGAAGTTTTACATAAATAGGGGTTACCAAATTCAACCTGTCATATAGAATTTATTAAGGATCATCAATATACCATCATATGAATCTAGCCAACACAACTTTGGTAGTTTATACTACCTAGCAGGATGTACTGTTACTGTACATATTAATTGAGACAATGTTAGAATCATCAGGCCAACACTAAAGACCTTCATACGTTGGGTCACTTCAAGATCTTGGAAATTTATAATGCAAGCAGAAATTCCAACTGCATCAATTATCATGATGCAGATTCACACTCTACTGCATGAAGGTGTTATGTATGTAAATCTCCAGGAGATAAGCCACACCCAACTGCCCTTTGACCTAGTTAGGCGACCCCGCACCTTTGAAATTTGTCGTGTTCCTTTGTCTCCGGGCAGTCGTGCATTACCTGTTGTGACACTTAGATCTAAAGGCATAAAGTTGCATTTGTACTATAATAAAGTTAATTATATATGTTAACAAGAACTAGTTTATAAATAAACACCAACTAACCCGTTATATACAAAGACCAACAACTGCCGAATTATCGGGCTAGCAAATGGCTATAGTAATATTAATAATTTAAGTTAATTTGGTACTAGAGTTAGGCGTTAGGCGCCATCTGCTTGGGCTAAATTTAATAATTAGAATTTTAATTAAATAATTTAAATAAATTTAGGCCTAACTGGAAGAAAAGAAATGGCCCAAAACGGGACTCGAACCCGCAACTTCTGCTATCCGTGCAGACACGTTACCAGTTACGCTACCCGGACCTTCGGTCCGATCTACCCTTCCAGTTGATATAAGATTACCGTACCGGTTGAGTGCCTTTGGGAGGACGTGGGCAATTAATGTGTCCCCAGCCGGCATTGTAATGACCGTCGATGGTCGTACGGTAATCTTATATCAACTGGAAGGGGAGATCGGACCGAAGGTCCAGGTAGCGTAACTGGTAACGTGTTTGCACAAATAGCAGAAGTTGCGGGTTCGAGTCCCGCTTTGGGCCGTTTCTTTTCTTCCAGTTAGGCCTAAATTTATTTAAATTATTTAATTAAAATTCTAATTATTAAATTTAGCAAGAGATGGCGCCTAACGCCTAACTCTAGTACCAAATTAACTTAAATTATTAATATTACTATAGCCATTTGCTAGCCCGATAATTCGGCAGTTGTTGGTCTTCAAGAACTAGTTTATTTTATGGACATAACAATTGGCGACAAAGATAAAAAGGATATAAAAATGAGTGAACTTACGGAATTAATTTCAGCTCTAAGTGTGTTCATCAAGAATCTGCAGAGTCAGTCAATGGAAATGAAACCAGAACTATCAGTTCAATGAGTTCTCCAAACGCAAGCCCTAATCTTCAAAACTTACAATGAAACTTCTGAGACCTTTGAAAACTATTCCCAATGACGGAATAATTTTTTCAAAATTAAAGGACTAACTGGAACAGCTGCCATTACTGAAGAAGCTAAAGTAATGATATCACTTGTCTTAAACCAAAACATTATCAGCTACTGACCAACCTAGTGGCACCAGAGATACCCCCTAGGCAAACCTTTGCTGAATTGATGAAGTTGCTACAAAATCACCTAATATCAAAACTAAATATCCTAACAGAACAGCATAAATTTTTGCCCAGAGTAAAACATAATGGTGAGTCCATTTCAAATTATGTGACTTCGTTAAAACAACTCTCGAAAAGCACAGATTTCAAGTCTAGTTGTAACAATGTGGACTGTATAAAAATCTGTCATAGATCTAATGTTAAGAGTACAATTTATATCTGGTTTACAAGAGTCAGACATCTGTGAGAAAATTCTACAACAAACCAACCTAACCTTTGAACAGATGCTAGAAATTGCATTAGCCATAGAAGTTTCCAAAATCGAAAACGAAGAAGTATATAAAAGTAACCACTTGTTCACAAAATTATCAAAAATACTCAAATAAAACTACACTTACATTCTCAAACACAACCATCAAATCGAAACAGAAAGTCACAGCAAAAATATACTTAACCTCAATGAACTTCATTTAGAACAACAACCATAAATCAGGAAACTGTAGAGTCGGACTGGCTGAAATGTGAACAATGTCATAAAAAAGGCCATATGGGAAAGGTATGCATATCACCCTTAAGGAAACAAACGTCAACAATTAACTGGAATCATAATGTCCACAATATTAATCACAAATGTGTAATTGACTTTGATATAAACAGTGTTCTAGATGTATTTGTTAATATTGAATATAATGGGAACTGATGACAGACTCCTCAAAGAAATTTATGGGAATGGTACAATAGTCTGTTTTGAATATGACACTGGCAGTCAGGTCACCATCATCAGTATCGACAAATTCAATCGCTTACAATTGAATGCACCCATAGAAAAAATGGAAGTGACCTTTTGAAATTAATACAGGAGATATTTTCAAATCCCTAGGAGTACCAAAAGTAAAAACTAAATATGGTAATAATAATAAATAATAATATATAACAACATACAAGCCCTCTATACTACAGTATAGAGGACTTGTATGTTGTTCCCTTCCAAAAAAATGCAATAGTACGAAGAGATTGGATTCAAAGTTTAAAGATTGACATCAATGAACTCAGCCACACAACTAAGGTCAACAAAATTTCATCAACAGAAGCAGAAACATCCATTTCAAAAATCATAAAGCCGTACTCAGACATATTCACTCCCACAGTGGGCCAAATACCTAATTATATTTGCTCATTAAAACCAATGGTGCCAAACCAATGTTCTTAAAACCATGCCCAGTTCCCTAGGCATTGAGGGAAGAAGTGGATAAGGAATTAGATAAATTAGAAAGAGAGGGTTCATCAAAAAAGTGGATTATTCAGAGTGGGGAACACCCGTAGTCGTTATCCAGAAACCCAACGAAACAGTACAAATTTGTGCTGACTATAAGGTCGCAGTCAACAAGAAGTTGCACAATTCATGCCACCCAATTCCATGCACCGAAGATATTTTCAATAAATTACAAAATGAATCTTATTTTTGCACGTTAGATATCCACAAAGCTTATCTTCATCTATCAGTTGATGATGACAGTGCAAAAATACAAACAATCTCAACACATCTAGCAAAATGATTGTGTTTTGGAATTAAATCTGCACCAAACAAATTCCATAAGTTTATTGACCAATTTACTCAAAATCTTGAAGGAGTGGTCACTTATTCTGACGACATCATAATTCAAAGGAAAACTTATAAAGAATGCGTGAACTGTTTACTCCATGTCTTAGACAGATTGAGAGCTAATGACTTACATGTAAACATCAGTTAGTGCAAATTCTCTGAAAGAAAAATACAATATTTAGGATACATAATTAGTGCAGAAGGACTCCAAAAGTGTCCAGACAAAATAAAAGTCATCCAAGATGCACCTCGCCCGAGAAATGTGGAAGAATTATGCCAATTTCTAGGACTTGTTAATTACTATTCTAAATTCATAAAGAATGCATCAGAAATTTTATATCCATTGAATCAATGCTTAGAGAAAAATGCTCGATTCCGTTAGACAGGAGGAGGAAGCAGCTTTAATTCGTGCAAAATCTGAGATTATCAGTGATAGGGTACTAATTCTGTTCAACTCTAAACTACCAATAACATTAGTAACAGATGCCAGCCCATTTGGACTCTGGAATATTGTCACACCAGATGCCAAATGGAACAGATTGGCCTATAGCATTTGCCTCCAGATCCCTCACATTCGCCGAATGAAACTATAGCCAGCTGGATAAAGAGGCTACTGCTGTGTACTGGGCATGTAAGAAATTTTGATTATATCCATGGAAGGAAATTTACTCTTATAGTCAACGATAAACCCACGACAATGATACTACATCCTGACAAGAAGCTACCTGTTTTGACAGCTACAAGAATGCCAAGATACGCACACTTCCCTTCCAACTTTGATTATATCATCAAACGTAGGAAGTCGATTGAACATACAAATGCCAATTACCTGTAACAGAACCCTATACCTTTAACAAGGAAAGAAGCCCTGACAGAAGACCACGATGATACTTATCATGACACTACTAAACATATCTCAACTGGAACTATCACTGACAAGAAAATTCAAGAGAATCATCAATTAATGAGCTATCACAGATCAAAAACGGCATTGCCAATAGCCTTGTGTATTACCCACAAATTTCCACATACAACAGCATTCTGTTTAGAGGACACTGCATAATTGTCCTACACTGTGCCGTCATACAGTTGTTGTGGGTCATTAGTGCTCTTTTGTGGCACTCCGAGATTCTTGGAATAAGATTGTGGTAACCGTGCATATTGGCAATCTTCTCAATATGGGTTAACTCCTCCCTAAGTGCCTCTTGAGTAGATAAATATGTCTATGCTCTTCTAACCAATGATCTAAAAGCGGCTACTTTGTATTGAAATGAGTCACGAGTCACTTGGGATGTATGTGGGGCTTGCACACGGTTTACGATAAACGGTAGTGTGGATTTTGGGTCCCTCCATCATGCTATCCACATCTAAGAAATGGACATTAGAGTCACTGTATTGATCTACTTTGAGTGACAGCCCATAGGGATTATCATTCAACCCTTCCACAAATCGTGCCAAGTTTGGTGTTGTTTTCCATATAATAATGTCATCTACATATCGTCTGTACAGCATGATGTCTTGCTTGAATCTCGGAAGAGTCCTGAACTCGAATTGTCTCACCACCGACTCACATAAGTCTCCAGACACTGGACTGTCCATCGGGACATCCCTTGATTGTGTGCATGTTATTCTGTTGAACTGAAACACAACCATAACAAACTAGGTGAGCCAATTCCACCACATTCTGGTGGAAGGATGTGTCATTTACTCTCATAAACAGGAAGTCTCTAAGAGCACAAAAACACAGTGGTATCTTTATTCCAAGAATCTCGGAGTGCCACAAAAAAGCACTAATGACCAGATTGAAAGTAAATGCGAACGCTAATAGGAAATATGGCGGTTTCCTGCAAATAATATTGTCAAAGCTGCTATTTTAAATGTTGCATTACAGATAGAACTACTTGATTCCGAATCAGACAAGGATGATCTTATTGTGGATATAATTGTAGAAAAAAATGAAAAAAAAGTACAGTCAAATAAAAAAGAAATAGAAACTTTTATTGATGAGATTACTTTTTTATAAGCCAATCAATTTTAAACAACCTTAGACTTACAAGAGAATCTTTTGAAAGTCTCCTTTAGAAAATAAGCCCAAATACAGACCAAAAAAAATTACTTCCTCTGAAAGACGACCTGTGTCTCCTCAAAAGCAGCTTTTATGCTGCCTATGGACATTGGCAAATCAAGAATTATTCAGGTTTGTTTATACAAAGCAATATATGAAATTATATGCAGTATATAAGAGAATAGCAGATTATACATAGGCTATATATAATACATATTTAATGCAATTGTTTTACCCAGTGAGTGGATGTGACGTTGCTCTTTTATGGTGTAACTAAACTGACTTTAAAATCAACAAATAATTGATATTAAATACAAAACATTTTTTTTTCTTTCTTTTCTCTAAGGGAATTGGTGATCGTTTTAATATGACTAGACAGACTGCATGGAATATTTTAAATAAAGTTGTTACTTCTCTTAGTGTTAAATGAAAATGAAAAAAATAAATCTCTTGGCCATCACAGAGCAGGATGATGTAAGAATAATAAAATTTTTATACCCAATCTGATTTTCCTGGAATTAGAGGCTCTATTGATGAAATGCATATGCTATTAAGACATCAACTGAAGAAGCAGCAGCTTACTTCAGTAGAAATAAAAATTACTCTGTCATCATATAAGTTTAGTTTGTAACGAGAAAATGGTATTCAAATGATGTAATTTCTTGAGAAGTCATTTCTCATATGTAAGTAAAAATTCATTCAAGTACACAAACTTGTGTAGTTTTGGATTATTATTAATGCTGTTCATTTCTTTACGATTTATTTAATGCTCTGAACATAACATTTCTGAAGATTCCAAATGTGTATAAGGTGAACTTCACTTTTAACCATAAACAACCAGTCAAACTTAATTTTTTTCACATCTGTTTATGAAAAAAGCTATTGAACTTTACAATAAAAAAAAAAAAATCATTGTAAACATTTTATACAACAAATAATTGAAATTTACCAATAAAAATACTTTCTGCCATTTATTTTTCCAAAAATAATTCCATTTTCATTACTTTGTACAGAAAGTAATTTTTTCATGGGAGCAGCCATATTGAATTATTGCAAAGCTCGACAACGAACTAGCTAGCACTCCGAGCTTACCAATTTCACTAAACATGACGTCACATAGTTCTAAAGTAAACGCCAATGAGTGTGGTGCTCGGACGAAAGTATACAGGCTGAGCATGCTGACAGTGAAATTAGCTCAGAAGTAAACACACCCAAAAAGAGAGAGAATCCAAACATAGAACCGCTTGTTTATTAGAGAAAGAGAAAAAAATCATGATTGTGAGGACGAGAATCGTTAAAGACATCGATTAGACAACTAGGACCCGGGTACTTACTACTTTCTTTCCTAAGTCTATCCTTTTCTTTTCCTTATTATTTTAAACTAGATGTAAGTTTAGTTTTAAGTTAGTCATTAAGGTTATTCATTTGTTCTTTGTTACGCGCATGTGTGGAATCCACCTGTAAAAATAATAGGAGGCGATTCACTCCCCTGTAAAGATATAGAAGTGAAATTCTGTCGAGTTGGGATCCGTGTATTAAAAGAACTGAGTTCAGAGGAAATAAAAAAGAATATTCATCGTGTGAATTTTTATCTCTGCGTTGTTATTTGTAATCGTTACTAGCAGACCCACAAATATCTCCTTGCGAACAACCACATCATAAGCTCCTTTCACTGTCAGATGTCGGGTGGAATGACTAACAAATTGTTTTATTATATTTGGAAAATGTTTTCTTTTAGATTTGACAACTAGTATTGCCGGTAATGAATTCTGTAATTTTATTTTTAATCATTTAAAAAATATTGATAAAATTATCAAATAAATGTTTGGGTCACAATTACTAAATGGCATTGCTATGAAATGAACATAAATTTTAATTGTTGCAGAATTGAAAGTGTTAAATTTCTTATCATGCAACTGATCAGGAGACAGCAGGGGGCATCTAGGTGTGTATGTATCCAGCAAATACACGGTAGTTTTTTTTTATTAAATTTCTGAAAAATAAATAACAGTTGAACTACAGACTTTCTAATATTTATAGTGCTCCGCCACTTTTTGGTTGTAATATGTGTGTATATTATATATATATATTGTATATAGATATCTTTTGTACTTAGATTTACATTCGGTTTATCATGTTCGTTATTGTATCGAGTTTTCTTTTTTTTCTTTGTTTTGTTTTGTTTCATCACTCATAATAGACACGTGACCTCACTCCGACCCACCTTTTTAGAGGTGTGTGTAAAAAGGCCTTAGGATTGGTCGTCCAAAAATCATGTGAGGGCAAGAAGAAAGTGGATAAATAGAAGGTTCAGGTGTGGTGGGACACCTTTTGGTTCTTACTCTTCGTCTTGAGAGGATTGGCGCTATCAAAAGACACCAAGAAAGCACGTGAGTAGAAAGTGAAAATCTGTTTGGAACAAGGGAGAAGGAAGGAGGAATAGAAATCAATTCCATCTGTGGTGTTTGAGAAAACAACAAAGTGAAGTGAATAAATAAGGAAGTTAGGACGTCTGAGGTATCATCCCGACCAATTATTTTTGTGTCCACGTGTGATAGTTGTCTATCGGATATCATTGTTTAAGTACCAAGTTACCGTAAGTAGATTGTTCTCGTCGTAACCTCCGTGTTAATGTAAGCCTTGTGTAAACTTTGTTACGCGTTAAAGGAGAAGGGGAGTGAAGGTACGTGTGATATTTGTACTCAGAACACGTGAGTGTAAAGGAGCCTTTCAGAGGAGTTCGTACGAGCCCTCAAGTTGCCGAACACGTGTTAGTTATAAATAAACGTATATTTGTTAGCCGACCGTTTGTTAATTAATTGTAGACTAGTAGACCTCAATCTAGCTACGGGTCTTCTCATATTCCTCAACTGATAAGTTCTGAAGCGATTCCCACAGTAATTTTGAAACTTATGACCTTTATTCCAGAGAAATTTTACAAAAACCAATACCTTATCACCACCTGCAGTAAATTTTCTTGCAGCATGAGAGTGCTGTACTCTCATGATTGTTATGTGCAACAATTATGATTTAATAAAATAACAATGTAGAATATTTAACCTTTACCACAATGCTATACATTCTATCTTTTTCTACTGGTTTCAATGACAGGAACAATCCCAATTCATTTCAAATAAGTCATTGCAGCTGTTTTGACAATGCGACGATTTGCTCGCTTCAGTGTTATTAAAATGAAAATTTTTTAATTTATATATTACAGTTTCTTTGCATTTTTACATTCATAAAATTAAAAAAATACAAAAATTATATGAATTATATGGAACCTGGTGTCATAAAACTATATAAAATGATTAAAAATATCAATGGAAAAAATTAAATTATTTCTGGGTCAAATTTGAATTTTTTAGAAGTTATTTGTTTTAAAATTACACAATTATAAGCACTTATTTGACTTGAAGAATTCTGCTGGGATGTCCAGATACTCAACTGTCACTAAAGTAGTCAAAGGGTTATTGGCTATCAGTCATGGCAATGCAGATGTTGAAAGAGGGTTCTCCATTTCTAGATCGGTTCTGAAAGAAGACAGAGCCTCTAAATCAAAACGAATGATAAATTCATTGTTGATAGTAAAAAATGGACTCTGTATATACAACAATAATATCTTTTTGGCGCCAATGACAAAGAAGTTACTTGGGTTGTCCCACAATGAATATGCTACTTACAAGGCTTTTTTGGACAAGCAAAGTAAACTGAAAGAAATAGAAAAGCAAGAAGAAAAAAAAAAATAGAACAAGAAGGAAGGAAGAGAAAAGAAGAAGATAAAATAAAAGCATTCAAACAGAGGAGAGAAAATTGACACTCTTGAAGCTTAGCTGAAGGGGAAAAAAAAATAAGAAGAAATGCAAAGGAAAACAAGGTCTAAAATGTTCAAATAAGCTGCTAATAGAATATGAAACGCTGTTGAGAAAAACAACATTAAAAGAGATATGTCTTGCCCAAGGGCTATTGAAAGGTGCAAAAAAAAATTCAGTGTGACGAACAGGAGATAAACAAGAGTTTATCTCTTCGTCATGTGTAGAAACTTCAGCATGACTTAAATAAAAGAAAATCTTTAATTACAAGTTTTTTTAACAAATCAAAAAATGTATCTTAAAATAAATGGCTTTTGAAATTTGAAAAATTCGAAAACTGTTGTAGTCTATCGAATACAACAGCTTTCGAACGCTAATCCGACAGTTTTTCACAAATTTCAGATTTTCGAAATTATCAAACAAAATTTCTGACACTTTAACAGATTTTCCGTTTTCGAATGTTATTTAAAAATCCTTTTGTGCGCCATAGCGCGTGGAAGGGAAATAGATTTTAAATAAGCATGTCGTAGGAAAAATAAAGCCGTAAAAGTGCCCAGAACATGCATGAAATATAAGCTATGTCAAAAAGACATCTGACTTGTGAGTAGCAAAGAGTTCAACATCGTGAGTTGAGTTGTTTAAAAGCTGTTACCCAAATTTGTGGTAATTCGAGGGTTGGGGAGTTTCACGGTTCAGTAGCAGAAATATAGAGACTCTCCCAAATAAATAGCTCTTTATGTTCATTGCAGCATTTCGGTAATTTTGTTTTACTCCAGAGAGGCTGGTAATTGTGGTCGAGCACTTTCTTTGCTAACTCTGTAACTGGCCTGCCATTTTTGATGTCTTCTTGATGTTCGAGGATACGTGAACTTAACCTTCTGGCTGTGGCCCCTACGTAACTGGTTTCTTCACCTGACGGTATATGTTTTAGCAGGACTTGGTAGATTCCAGATTTTTCATTCCACTGGTACTTATCCCTATCGTTACATTGTAGTCTTCTTACACTTGGTGGCGGTGTTATTGGTAGAACAAAACTGTTAGTCAAAACATATGTGCAATTTTTAGAGAAATGGGACCTAAATAGGGCATTGGGGATGTGCTATTCTTAGCTGCTATTCTAAACACAGATCACACAGGTGTCAGAAGTCAATTATTCTTAGGTTTTCTTTCTAATGAAGAAAACCTAAGAATAATTGCCAACAGCTTTTAAACAACTCAACCCACGATGTTGAAGTCTTTGCTACAAACAAGTCAGATGTCTTTTTGACATAGCTTATATTTCATGCATGTTCTGGGCACTTTTACGGCTTTATTTTTTCTAGGACATGCTTATTTAAAATCTATTTCCCTTCCACGCGCTATGGCGCACAAAAGGAGTTTTAAATAACATTCGAAAACGAAAAATCTGTTAAAGTGTCGGAAATTTTGTTTGATAATTTCGAAAACCTGAAATTTGTGAAACTGTCGGATTAGCGTTCGAAAACTGTTGTATTCGATAGACCGCCTGAAGACGGTAGTTGTATACCACTGAAAGTGCTAGCGGACGAGTTCATTCTTTCTAGACTTTGATCAAGGACTGATTCACTACGTCATCAGGACATTTTGCGACCTCAAGACTTTGATCAAAAACTGATCAAAGTCTTGAGGTCGCAAAACGTCCAGATGATGTAGTGAAGAGGTTTCAGCTAGGTTTGGTAGAGTTAGGCTCCATTTGACAGTGTCTTGGCTACTCCAATATTATTTTTTGTTGGCATGCCTGTTTTAGCTGGTGGCACTGGTGTGACCATGAGAGAATATTTAAAGATGCACCAGTATTTCAATGAGGTTTTTTTCCCATCGTGAGTGATGAGTACTGCTTGTTTTGTCTGGTGTTTTTCTGAGGACTGTGTTGGGATGTGTATCATGCTGAATGGGAACATTTTTGATACTAGATTAACTTCCAAAATATAATTTTTTGTTTTTATATTTTTCAATATATTTATTTTGTTTGGGCAAAATAAAGAAATAATTTTTAACAATACAATAGCCATGATTATTATTTTTAAAAAGATTTTTGTTAGGCTTGACATTGACAAAAAGTTAATGCAAAACAACATGCAAGAGAAAAATTTCAACATGAGATAAGTTAATATATTTTTTCGTACATGATCAGTTATCCAAACAACCCCAGTCCCAAACTGTTTTGGATAATCAATGCTCTACTGCTGTTTATTAAAAGTTTTCTGCTGGAGATATTTCAAAATTCTTGTGAAGGTATAATTCAAACTATTAATTTATTTTATGTAAAATCAATTAATGCTATCTGAATTACAGTAGAACCACCCTATTAGGAAATTTTTGAAGAGACCAATCTAAAGGAACTTCTTACACAGGAAAATCTCTTATGTAGGTATTGTAAAAAAGTAATTTATCTGTGTAATCAATTTTATTTCAATATCAAGGTAATATAACGTAGCATAGTGTAACATAGTAAAATAGTAAGATGCACTGACTACAGTAGGTGAAGAAGTGACTGGTGTCAATATGACATGTCAATACTTGATGGACAGCACCAAATAGGAAGTATGGTCAAAACAATAAGACCCCAGCTATTTTAGTGACCACCTCAGATGTGCAAGTGTTTGATATACAATATGGTGAACATCTGACATTACTTTATCACTTAAAAATAATAAAGTTCTAGTAAAGTTATGATGAGAAAAAATATAATGATTTGTATCCAACAAAAACTTCTTAAGTGAGTAAAATATCGTCCGAGACCAAAATTTTAAAATTTCTTATACAGGAAAACTTGTTAAGTAGGAAATTTTAGCACACATCTTACAATGTAAATGCAAGGACCAGAGAAATTGGACTTCTTATGCAGAAAAATCTCTTAGATGGGAACTTCGTAAATTGGTTCTACCGTATCTTAATTGTTATGATTTCAGTTTAATTGATATCTGTTGTGCTATTCAAATGGCCAGTTGATATTTTTACTAGTACAGGTAAATATGATAACTTTAAGAGACAACATTTACCTTGCTGGAAATGCATCATACAATAAACATGTTTCAAGATTAACAAAGTTATCCATATAATTTTTGTTGTTCTATAGACTATAGTTAACATTAAGATTAAAGTATATCACATAATAAAATATTCTTACTTTATGATGTACTGAAGTAAATGGTGTTGAATCTCGAATAGTTTCAAATCTGGAATGGAATCCATCAACTTCTGTAGGAATTGATGCTTCCCAACTGAAGTATATATCTGCTTCATTAATTCCACTTTTTTTACATAAAGAATGTGAAGTCTTGTAATTTGGATAATGGGGATCACAAGGCTTTTAGAAGAAATATATTATAATAAATACACTATAGTTTTTAATTTAAAAATTATTCTTTAAAATAAAATAAATATATGATTAGATTAAGAATCTAATAAACAAAGAAATAATAATCAACTGATATGAACTGTTTACTTAACGTGACCAGACGTCTCGTTTTGAACGGGACTGTCCCTTTTTAGAATTACGAGTCCCAGTGTCCCCGAAATGAACTCTGGGACGCAAAATTGTGCCGTTTTCTGAAACCACGTGAAAATTTGAGTAGTCGAGCTGGCCGGACGCAATCGGTGTGCGAGAGCAAACCGCGTCGTCGGTTGACGCGACGATAGCCGAGAGTGGCGAAGACGTCATCGCTCGCACTTTGTTGACTAATTGTTTGGCAGATTTTTCGTTCGCCTACTTTTCGATATTTGTTTTGTTGTTGTTTGATGCTCGTGTACCTAGTAAATAACTTAAACTTCTTTTGTTTTGGAATCATAAGTTAAAATGCCGAAACGCAAGAGTACGTTCAATGTTAACTTACAAGCAAAATATCCGTTTATCAAGCAAATAAATACTCCCTCAGATGTCAGATGTGAAAAGTGTCGTACAGAATTTAGCGTTTCCCATGGTGGTGCCAGTGATATTGAACAGCATTTAAAGTCTGAAAAACAAAAATGCCGATGGTACCGTTGCTTCGAGTTCTTCGATGTTAACCTTTTTCAAGAAATCGGACGCACCAACTTTAAAGGATTTGGATATCGCCACGGCAGAAGGCGTCTGGGCTTATCACACGATACAAGAAAACCACAGTTTTCGCTCTAATGATTGTGCGTCGAAATTAATTCAATCATGTTTTGATCCCAAATTTACATGTGCGCGTACGAAATCAGAAGCTATTGTAGTAAATGTTTTGACGCCTACAGCAATAAAAGAATTAAAAGATGATCTTGATAAGTCCAATTGTATTACAATACTAAATGACGCTTCAAACCACGGTAACAAGAAAATATACCCTATTCTAGTGCGCTTTTTTCAACCTTACGTAGGTGTGCAAGTAAAAATTTTAGATCTCCAAGACCAACCAGGTGAGACTTCTGACATCATTGTCGATTATTTAAACCAAGTGTTGACAGATAATAATTTGACAGCAAAAGTCGTGGCATTTCGCGGAGACAATGCCAACGTCAATTCCGGAGGTGCGGCTAGGCGAAAAACTAACAATGTGTTAACGAAATTGCAATCATCACTGAAAAAGCCATTGATAGGTATTGGATGTGGAGCCCATGTAATTCACAATGCAATAAAATCTGCTGCAGACAGGCTACCCTTAGATTACGAAAGCATTATTGTGAAGATATATTCATTTTTTTATATTTACACGATTCGAGTTGAAGCTCTAAAGGAGTTTTGCGCCGAAACTGAAACGGAATATCAACAAATGCTCGGCTATAGCAAAACTAGATGGCTTGCTCTTATGCCTGCCTTGGAAAGGGTTTTAAAAATGTATCAGCCATTAAAAAACTACTTTTTGAGTATTGAAAAATGTCCCGTGTTACTAAAAAACTTTTTTGAAGATCCCACATCCGAATTGTGGCTTTATTTTTTACACGCTCTGTCAGCATGTTTTCATCAAGCTGTATTGAAACTGGAAGGTCAGACTGTATCGGCAATTGAAGCTGCAAAAGAAATCAATCAACTAGAAGACAATTTGACTCAGAAACAGACCAATCAGTTTCTTCCATTTATGGTCCGTCAATTAATAGTGAAATCGAAAGATAATGTTACTGACATAGATAAAGAGTTTGTGAAAAGGGCGGCTACAGAATTTTATCAAACAAGCCGTGAATATCTGGAGCAGTGGACTTGCTTTCTTACCAAAGAAATGGAGATATTTTATTGGGCAGATTTAAAAAAAGTCCCCGCATGGGAAGACGTTCAAAAATCTCTGGATGTATTAATTGAAAAGGAATATATTGACTGTAATAAAGATGCAGAAGTTTTTGACGAATTTTCGTTAATTTGTAAACTACATTACATCGCAGAAAGTAACCGAATGGAATAATCTAAACGTTTCCACGGAAACTCGTTGGGTGGAAGTATTCAAACACTTTCGAGCCAACAATCTTCAGCATGAAAACTTTTCTATTTTAATTGAATATATTTTATGTTTGCCTGCTACAAATGCTCCAGTAGAAAGAGTATTTTCTATGATGAACAAATTGTGGCCATCTGAGAAGACCCAGTTACAAATTTCAGTTCTAAAGGCGATGTTGATAATTAAGGTGAATATAAAAAAAACGCACTAAGAGTTTCATTCTTACTTAAAATCATCACAAGCTATATTAAAGCAAATTTGTTCCTCTGATAAATATAAATATAACTAAACGTTTCGGGTATATATATTTTTTAATTCGTAACTTTTAAGCTGACTGACTTTTTCTGAATAAATAACTTTAAAAGAGTGTTTTTTTTATTGACTACCTGTTAATTAACCTAAATAAACCAATGTCCCGTTTTGAGTCAAAAAATAAATGGTCACGTTATGTTTACTGCAACTTACTTTATATAAATAAAAATTAAATTATATGAGGGTAATCCCAAAAGTAAGGTCTCCGAATTTTTTAGAAATAGAAACAAATGTATATTTTCAATAATGTTTACATCATTTTAAAGCTTGAACATTTACCTATTTTCCCACATAATCGCCATTTTGGTCGATGCATTTTTGTATGCGCCGTGGCAATTTTTGTATGCCCATGTCATACCAGCTCGCTGCCATGTTGTGTTAAACTGACTGAAATTCATCACCAATTGACAGATATCTGATCATACTTATTGGAAAAATAAATTTTTTACATTTTCATGATCTGTCCATAGGTGGCAACACCAATCGGTTTTGCTGTGAGCTTCCTCTTTTTTTTCCCGCCCTTTTTGTTCTCTCTTCAGATGTGTGAAGTTGTAGTGTTCCTTCTTTTGTGTAAATTAAAGTTTTTTGTTAGTTATAACAGTGTCTGTTGCAAATTTAATCATCCAGTTTCAACAATACTGAAATTCATGACGAAGAAATAAGCGGAAGACCGTCAATTTCTAATGAGACTGTCACGAAGGTTGAGCAAACCGTGCATGAAGAGCGACGAATCTCTGGATGATGTCTGCATTTTGGTTCCTGGGATTTTCCCGAAGCACCATTCATAGGATTTTAACAGAAAAGTTGCAATTTCGAAAAATGTGTGCAAGATGGGTCCTGTGATGTGGCTGTGAACTGATATGACATGAGCATACAAAAATTGCCACAGCGCATACAAAAATGCATCGATCGAAATGGCGATTAGGTAGAAAAATAGATAAATGTTCAAGCTTTAAAATGATATGAACATTTCTTTGTATTTTTGAAAAAATAGGAGACCTTACTTTTGGAATTACCCTCGTACTTCCACTTTGTTTCAGAAAAAAAAATGGAGAGAGAGACAAGCAAAACAACTAAAATGTGGGAATATCAAACAGCAAAGTGGCACAAAACAACATTTATAGCCAAAGGAATAACCAAATTTGGACTGAGCATTATTGACTGCTTTTATATCCTTCTTATTCCTTATCTTAGAGAAAAAAAACTGAAATGTACACGGTTTTAGCTAAGTTTTAAATCATCATCATCAGTGAAGAAAGGAGTCAAAGAATTATTCTTTAAATGCAGTTCTCATTCTTCCCCTTTCCCGTTTTCCGATTGGTCTTTCCCTTGTTTCTAGGCAAAACTCAGGACGACCCGGGTCATGGGAAAGGTCCGACTCGAAGTGTCCATCTGGCGTCTTTTTGACCATTGTGTTCGGAGACTGTTGACAAATTTACATGACTCGAACTCATAATTTAGCTCGTTAATTGCGATTTCTGTCATCTAGGAACTTTTACGATTCAAGTGCGATGGTTTTCTATCTATTAAACTGTCTCCCCCCTTCCAAAGTTGTCTTCTTAGATCGACTATTTATGAGCACTCGAGTCAGAATTTCACCTATTTATGAGTCTTTATATCATAATTCCATTTATTTATGGACTTTCATGTCAGAGTTCTACTCTTCCATTTGACATGGATGGATCGTTTTGAACACGTGTTTTCGCACGTGTTCCGGCACGTGTCCTACACTCGTTGTTTACATTTTGTGTCGCGATGTCTAGATCAAGAGTTTTTTCTTTTTCTCTCTCTCTCTTTTCTATATAATCTATTGTTGTAATTTAAATGGAAGAATTTCGTGATTTACGGATCTCGTCTGCAACCTCACACTTGTTTTTACTTTCATGTGATGTTGCTTGTTTTTTTACCTCTGCAACTTTTTAAAAATCAATATATTTTTTAAGCTGAGTAAATAACTCATCACATGTATCACGCACGTCTGACTGAGGTTGACCAAACCTAAGATTGAAATCCTTATAGAAGATATAAAGATACGACCAATATTTTACCTGATGATCTTAAATTTCCTGGAAATGTTTATATATTTTCTTCAGGCTTAGATTGGAATTCAGATATTTTTTTGAATCACCACAGTTATAGGGAAATGTCTTCTGGCATATATAATAGGAACGGTCTCATATGCTAACTTGGTTTTTAAATGTTTCCTTACACCAACGTTTTTTACTTGAACCAGAATCAACAATGTGATGTATTGGGTATACATTGCAATGCTGCTGCAAGATGACAACTTTACTTGTTGTTCACCAATCTTATAAAATTGGTAGACTGCATGCTCTTATCTTCAGGTGACAAATTACACTTAGTCTTCATGCAAGTGGGCTGCAGATTTTTGTTTCATCAGGCTTCTTCACAGTGTTTTTGAGCAGCCTCCTGCATGTCTCATATGGTTCCCTGACTTGAACATGTTTGGATTTTTGGTCTTTCTACTTGTAAGGATTTGAAATTCTCTAATTTCCAATGTTTTGATGTTTTTTATAACAGCACTGCTACTATTGTGTGCCATCCCATTGTGAATGTAGAAAAGTCTCCAGTTTGTGGAAGGCACAGTGAGATAGAAAATATATACGTGTGTGAAATGGTTAGAGCCAAAAATTTTCGCTTTTGGCGAATTTCTCAGCTATATTCACCTGGAATGAGCATCTTTCAATTAGTACTAATTTAAAAATCTGGTCTCAATATGATTAAGTTTTTTTGGCAAAAATTGGCAATTTTTACCCTAATTGGCAAATTTTGCCATATGTGGCAAAATCATCAGTTTCCCATGTGCTTTGTGCAGAAAAACAGTCAATTGAGATTAAAATTGATTCTGTAATTAAGAATTAGGTGGCAATATATTTCATCATACCAAAAAAACAATTGTCTGTGTTATGTGCTCTACATGTCAACTACGAACGTGATACAATTAAGAAATGACTAATTTCTGGAAGAAAATTTGCTGAGTTTGGTGTTAAAATAGTTCCTTTAGTATTACCGCAAGCACTTTTGAAGAGTTTATAATTGTCGTCTTCAGGTGAAAAGAATGATTTTAATGAAATGAACGTGCAGAATGTTCCAAGAACAACAGAAAATTTTAAATTCAATACAGGCGTCCAGTAATTCCGTTAAGAGTGTGCAAATAGAGCATACTCACAGCTACCATGGAAGCATGCAATGTTCCCACCCTCAATCTACCCGGAGTGTGGGTAGCATTGTATTGACGTTTAAACAACGAGATGTGCCTAACATTGTATCACCATCGCAGTGTCAATTCCACGCATGCACCGCTTGCACCGTAGAATTAAGAAGTCGAACATGTCAAAAACTATTTGCACGGTCTTAATGGAATTACCAGACGCTTGTTTTGAATTTAAAATTTTCTGTTGTTCTTGGAACATTCTGCATGTTCGTTTCATTAAAATCATTCTTTTCACCCAAAGATGACGATTATAAACTTGTCAAAAGTGCTTGCGGTAATACTAAAGGAACTATTTTAACACCAAACTCAGCAAATTTTCTTCCAGAAATTATTTAAACCTTGGCGTGAGTTTTAAGTTTATTTTTGCTTAAAGTAAGAAACAACTTTCGGAACATCTCAACAGTGCAAACAAGAAACATAACATGCTACAGTCACAAACACTGTTTGAAAATGGAAGCGATTTTGATAAAGAAATGGTTGAAGCATTCACCAGTGCAGATATTCCGCTTAAAAATAAAATAACGAAAAACTGAGATTGTTTCTCGAGAAATATACGAAGAAGCCGATCAAATGTGTTCCATGTATTTTTTTATTGTAATTAGCTTTTTTAATGAAATGTTTATTTTACTGAAATTGATGCTGCTGTTTGAATCGTGCTCGTAATTAAGACAAAATATGATTTTATTTGAAGTCTCATTGCATTATTTATTTCTTTTAGCACTGCAGGCAAATCAAAAAATTATCTTCAACTCAGTAACAGAAAAAATTAAGAACAAAGTTAATAGACACAATGTCTATTTCATTGCTGACGAAACTAGTGACAAAGTGCAACGTAAAGTGGTCAACGTGCTTGTAGGAAAACTGAATGTCAAGAAAGCAAAATCAATGTTAATTGATGTGACATTTCACTCGACAGTTGACAACATTATAATACAAGAATGTATACTCAATGTGTCTAGAAAATTGTGGCCAAATGATTTAAAATATTCAAAACTGAAGTTAATAGTGACAGATCAAGCAAAATACATGATGAAGGCAGGCAGTAAGTGAGATTAAGAAAAATTCATTGATTTTTCCAAATGTACATCATGTCACGTGTCTTGCTCACGCCTTACATAACATTGCATTTAGGATTCAGAATGAGTACAAATTAACAAATTCACTTATATCAGAAATGAAGAAGTTTTTGTGAAGTGAAGAGAAAGACAAAATGATTTTAGGAATACAACTGGAGTTAGTAATCTTCCTCCAGAACCAAGTGCCACTCACTTGGGGGTCTTGCAAAGTACTATGTTGATAATTTTGATACTGTTGAGCGCTTCATTTTGAACTATAAACAAAAATCTCATCCAAATGCTAGAATTGTTTTGGTGAAACTATTGCAAGAGAAGAAAGTTAACCTCGAGAAAGAAATATTTGATCCCTGTAATCTCGTCAAGCTATCAAACATTATAATTTCACTGGAAGAACAAGGACTTGGTGTAACTAAACAAGCCAAACTAATTGAAAACACAAAAGAAATTGTTTCTGGTTATCCTATATTTTCTGAACATAATATGTTATTAAATATATTAATTATATAATAATAAACAAATCAACTCCCCCCTCATGAAAAAAAATGAGTTTGCACCACACGTGCGGAGTGAATTCATTTTTTCAGGAAGGGGTGACGACTTATTGGAGTGTGGGACAGCAAAAGTATGTCCACTTATCCAGTAGTGACGAATTAAACGGTGTCGAGTAAACCGGAGTTTTTTAATATTAATGCCTATGTAAGTCAGTCGGGACCACAGAAAACTAACTACTTAACTGATGGTGTCGAGTTATCTGGGTGACGACTTATGTGGAGTCGACTGTATTTCCATTAAATGGCTGGAGACAGCATTCAAAGAGATGAAAAATGCTGAAAAAAGAGCAGTCTCTCTTGGTAATACTTGAAATTCAAAAAGAGATTCATGTGAGGCCTGGAAATAGTCCCAAAAAAGGGAGGGAGTGTAAAATTTATTAAGTTAAACCATCGAGAAAACAAGTAATATAAATGTCAAGTTGGCGACGCCGGACTTTTACATTGTTGCTAAAAAGAATAGAGGATAAACCAAATTTTAGAATAAAATAAAATTACAAAGAGAAATATTTAAAACTTAAGATGCAATAAGAGAAAACAAAACAAGAATGATGAAGAATGCACATAGATGTCATAGACATCAAAAAAAGTGCTCAGAGTCAAGAGGAAGGTGTCGAATAAACCTTCCCAGGCAGACCTTTCTCACAACCTAAACTGATCTCAATTTTCACCTAGAGACAAGTAAGATATCAATAGGGGAGCAGGGAAGGGGAATAGGCAGGGACCAATTAGGAATAAATCGAATGATCCCGAAAAACTTATAAAACCTCCGCCGTCAAGAAAAGGAGCTTCCTCTCGAGTATACCTGCTGGGATTGTTGCCCTCTTCTTGTTGTGTTTCTGTTTGTTGCTATCGTGTGTTCCTACTCTACAATGAACTTTGACTCATCAACGCCCCAGGGCTCCAACAAAGCTGGACAAAAAGAAGCTCTTGAAGACATCTAACAAACAGAACTGTGAAGCTTAGGCCATTGACAATAATATGTAAGCATGATCATCACAAAAAATAAATGGTTTCTTTGTGAAACACTTGTCTTTTACTGCTTCCAAAAACCACCATCTGCATAAGCCTAGACCTTAGTCCATCCCAACAAGATGGAATAAAAATATCCCTCTAATTGGCAAACTTACATTCATATGCTTTCACAAGCAGAACAAGCACATACAAGAAAACATAACTTAATTTGGCAGAGGCCGCATCATTTGACAATTCACAGCGGTCGCTGCGTGTCACCTCGACCTGCATTTTAAATATTATTTTTTATCTTAACAGTTCAACTTTTTTTACTTTTTTCTTTTAATTATTATTTTACATTCTGTTTAGTAATTTAATAAATATATATGTTTACTTTATAAGCTTTAGTTAATTATTTATTAACATTTGAATTTACATGTTTAATTTTGGGAAAATTTTTTATAAGTATCGAAAAAATTCTAACTATTTAAATGAACATGAAACAATTAGTGATGGTGAAAAATTATTTTTATTATAGAAAAAGTATATAACTTCGTGATTAAAAAGAATTTTATTTATGCCTGTTTTAGGCAGTCATAACATGCGAGTTTTCCATGCTTTCCACAAATTGGAGTTTCACAAATCGCACAGTAATTGGAATTTTATTTCCAGTCCTTGGGCATTTTCCACACCTTTTTCTTTTATTTGAAGATTTTATATTTTTTTCTGTATTTTCAGGATTGTCATTTGGTTCTTTTATGTGTTCTAGCATGTCACTTTTTAGCTTTCTTCTCAAATTTGACATTTCAAGACAGCTTTAAGTCTGGTAAAGCCCTACGTAAAATGCCAACTCCTTCAAGAACTTTCTCCGTAGAATAGGGCAGCTTTCGAGTTTTTTGTTACATGCAATTATAATCAGGGCGTTTATTGCTGCTATGTTCAACATGTTATAGAATACTGTCAGTGGCCATCTCTGACTTTTCTTGCAACAGAGTAGCTGCCTGACATTTCATCGACTGTGTCTACTCCATCCTTTGTTGCATTATAAAATGTTATAGCTTTGAGTTTTTTCTTATTGCCTGTTTCTGGGTCAATTGCATCGCTTTGGTGCATTGTTGACAAAAATAAGACAACTTTTCTTTTTTTAGGAACATATGAAACCAGAGTTGCATAGTCTTTTCCAAATCCAAAAAGTGAAGAATACTCTTCTCTACCACTGGTGATAAGAAAACATACAGGCAGCTCACATTTGTTTTTTCTTATTGTTCCAACTGTTGTGAGGTTGTGCTGACAAAGGAGTTCTCGAGACAATGGAACACTTGTAAACCAATTGTCATACGTTACATTACGTCCAGTACCTGAGATTGGTTGTATCAGACGTTTCACAACACCAGGAAGAGTTTGATTAAGACTAAATGGACCATCAGGTTGTTTTTTTAAATAAACTTCCATATTTAGTATGTAGTAGGTCCTAGCATCTACCAGCAAATACACCTTTATTCCATATTTAGCAGGCTTGCTTTTCATAAACTGATGAAATGGGCATCTGCCATGAAAACTCCACAACATTTCATCAATTGTTGTGTACTCACTTACACAGAAATTTTTTTTACAGTTTTCTAGCAAAAGTTCAAATATTTCTCTCACAGGAGCAAATTTATCAAGTGCAATCCTTACTTGATGATCTCTTGTCATCAAAGCGAAACATCCTCAACAAAAATCTGAATCACTGTTGATTCATAGTTGTACAAAAAATGGAAACTCCTGCCCCATCATCTTCCCACAATTCGTCAGTGTGTACGTGTGATGATTTCAACACACCGGAAAGATATAAAAGGCCCAAAAGAGCTTTTATCTCCATCATATCTGTAGGTTTTGCATCTCTTTCACGAGTATACTTTGATTTAATAATTTCTACATTGATGTTAGTATAGTCCACTATCTTTTGTAGAACAACATCAAGAAAAAAGCACTGCCAGGCATCCAGGGGTGTGTTAGCATTTCTTGCTTCATTTCTGCAACCTGGAAGATGAGTGGTGATGTTGTGCCTTCGAGTACACACAGACTGAAATTGTTTTATCTTCTTCCATTTTGTACCATCTTTCCCTGTGTAGAAATTTCCATCTTGTGAGAGAATGTCATCTTCATTACTATCACTTTGTGATGCATCAGTATCAAACTGTACATTATCCTCATTTCCTTCCTCTGCATCAACAGTACTTCCAGCATCACTTTCCTCACCACCTAAGCAGTCATCTTCGTCTTCTGACAAAGTTTCGTTTAGCATAGCATGTATTCTATCTATCTCTTTCTGATCCATTCTATACACTATATACTCATACACAAGAAGACCACGAATCACGACTATAAACAACGACTACAAACTGTCATTTGACTATAATATAGCAGTAATATTTACACAAATGAAAAGCATCGCTTTAGGGTTTAACAAATTAACAAAAATCGTTTCCTTTTAATGCATTCAACAAAACTAGTATGTTCCTAGAAACACTAAACTACTTGCAGGTGACCACTAATGGTTTGGCCATTGAAAATACAGAATGTGGGTCATGATGACCCACCACCTGTTACAAATTTATGCAGACGTCAAGGGTCGCTGTGGGTCACCATGACCCCAAAGAGCCATTATCTCTTAGTGCATTCTGCGAAACTGAGTAACGGCCATACGTTCCTATATTAACAAAGAATATAGGAAGCTACTGTGAGTCACATCAGTAAAACATAATTATTAACAATTCAGCAAATCATAATATAAAATGTGCGGGTCAGAATGGAACATGCGACCCCTACCGGGTTAACATGAATTTACACAACAGTTTAAAGTTAAATTCCCTTCTGGAGAAAAAGAATGAACTTTCAAAACTTGGGTGATAAACTATTTCCCTCTCTTAGAAAGCAACTTTTAGGCAAACAAAAAATGAACATTCAGTGAGCTAGTTGCAGGTTGTTTGACTACCACCGAATCAGACAGTGCTATAAATGTTTAAAATATGGGCATATCAGAATTAACTGCATTGAAAAGTCCACCTGTGCACATTTGTGCTCAGTATTATGACAGACAACAGCACCTAATAAAGACAAGCTGAAAAATGCTGAATTGTTTGAGGGAAAAGGCTACAAACAATGCCCACAGTGTCTGTGATATATGTTGCACTGTATACAAGAGAATTAAAGCCCAAATAATAGCCAAAACTAATTACAGAATATAACAACCATAATAATAATATCATAGTTACTAGCTAAACTGGTTGGAAAGCTGCTATTGTTCTCACCCTTCGTTTTTGTTCTAGGAACAACTGCTCCTGATAGGGTGGCATTCTGGTCATCTGGTAGGATAAATTGGCAAGTCGCATTAGTGTGTGCATTTTTAAAGGAGTTTTTGTAGAGTTTTTAGTTTGATTTTGAAGTCGTACATAAATATTAATCATCCGCTTGTATAAATACTGGTGAAGTAAATAAGTCAGTCCCAACAACCTTTGAAGCAAGAACATCGTACATAAAGCAAGAATGTCACATCAAAATGCGGACGCTTTAAGTTGCATTCCTATCAGACAAATTAAGGAAGTAGAGCCAATCTTCGTTATGACACAAACAGAGAATCTTCAACAACATCACGAATGATAGAAACCCATAAATCAAGCTTTAAAAAGTGGACAGACTACAGGGAGATTAAATAATGTAGAATTAGGCAAATACTATATCAATGAAGAAGGTGTATTAATTCATGAGGAAAAAATAAGCGACAAACAAAAGCATGGAAACAAATAGTTGTACCAACAAGTTTAAAAGAAATCATTTTGCATTCCTACCATGATAATCCTATAGCAGGACATTTAGGCGAGCTAAAAATATGCTCAAAAATAGAGAATTAATTTTATTGGCCAGAAATGAAAAAAGAAGTTAAACACTATTGTCAAAGTTGTTTAATCTGCGCTAAACATAGATGCATAGGTCGAAGGGCACAAGCCAAATTACAATTATTCTCTCTGCTTACTCATTTATTTGAATGAACAACGATGGATATTATAGGACCTTTACTTCTCACTACAAACCGAAACGAGTATATTTTAGTATTTGTTGATCATTTTAGTCGTTTTGCAGAGGCAGTACCATTACCGGACATCAGTAGTAAAACAATAGCTAAAGCTTTCATTACAAATATTATTTTGCATCATTCTACACCAACACAGTTATTAACTGATAGAGCGCCTAATTTAATTTCGAAAATGTTCAAGGAAGTTTGCAATTTACTACAAATAAAAAGGTTACTTATGACAGCTTATCATTCTGCATGTAATGGAGCTGTTGAACAATTTAATAAGACACTCATTGATGTCTTATCTTATTACATATCTAAACATCAAAGAGATTGGGACAAATGGATCCCGTACACATTATTCGCTTACAACACAGCTATTCATGCATCCACAAATGAGAGTCCATTTTATTTATTATATGAAAGAAATCCAACATATCCTTACAATTTAATTACAAGTCCAACATTCATATCCTATGACGTGGAAAAAAATTTTGCATCTGAATTGAAACAAAAAATGAATCACGCACATCGAACAGTACGGTATTAATAATAGTGGTAATATAAACTGATTTAATCACCAATCATCTGACTTTAATATGGTAACCCTATAAAATATCAGGATATCAGCAGTATATCTGGTAAAAAAATAAGGTCTAGTCTGCACCACCTTTACCATCCAAAACACTATATATCATATTTCCTTGATTCAAAAATGCAATTTTTTTCCATTTTTACTTATCTAAAATAGAGATGGATCTTGGAATACATCATTTATTCTTTTTTATGTACATGTTACTTTATCTTGGTTCCTTTATACAATAGGTACTCAATATAAATATATCATACTGATATTGAGAAATGTTTTGAGAGAAGCATACGATAGTGAGTTAGCTGCAACGTAAGGCAAAAATAACTAACTATATTTGTATTGAAATGTATCACAAAAATCTTTTGCTCCTCAGCATAATGTTCTAACTTTAAACACTTTATTTATTAGACAATAAATAAATTAATTTTTAAAAATTTTCTATAAACTTTACACTTACAGTCACACAAATTAATGGATATCCAGGAGATGAATCTTTATTCATATTAATTTCTATGTCATCATAATGCTGCAATGATATAAGCTGAAAATAAATTTAAAAAATTATAAATAAGAATTGCAGTATTTTTGAAAACATTACAAATAAAAGTACTGCAAAACCTATTAAATAATTAGTGTTGTGTTAGTACTTAAGTACAAGGAGCTTAGAATTAAACTAATACTGCGATTCTTGAAGTTTGATAGGATCAAAGATCCCGCTAAACACCATCTTCAGAGCCCTTACCTACCCCCCCGTTGCAGTGATGAAGAATAAGATTAAGCTAATACTACTCAGACACACATGGAGCTACTCTATTAAACTGAATTAAATGAAACTCTATACTGTACATATGCAATGCAGCAGATCACAAGAAAGAGATTTACAAAAAGAAAAATTAGTTGAAATTTTCACCACCAGGGAAAATGTAGTGCTATTCAGTCAAACATGTATGTTTCTGACTGTGGGGTTACTTGGAAGATTGTGTTTATCAGGGCATGTGCACTCTGTGCCAGAGCTGAAGGCAATCATAGTGCAACATGTCTTCCAGATTCCACCTGAAATATTGTGTGAGGCAGTTGATAACACAATTTTACAATTGAAACATTTGGTTGACAGAGAAGGATCTTACATTGAACACACAGTGTAAATGTGTAAAATGTAATTTTATTCTTCTAATAAAATTTTGTTCACTTGTCTTATAATTTTCATCCTTGCAGCATCACATTTTCCCTTGGTAATGAAAATTTCAAGTAGATTTTCTCCCTGTAAATCTCTTACCCATGATTTGTATTGCATGTCATTGTATTGCATTTCATTTGATTTAGTTCTGTAGTCAGCTCCATGCATATCCGATGTCATCAGTTTAATTCTAACCATCCTGTACAACACACACATGCAGAAACATATTGAACATTAAAGATAGATTAAAATAATATTAATTTGGATTGTCTACAGTAGTTCATAATAAAATGATGACTACAGCTAATGCACTATTACTCTATAATTTTATTTTTTACATCTAAATTGTATTCTTATTTAACTTGCACATAATTGGCTATGGCTATGTATTTATAAATTAATTCAATATTTAAACATGCATATACATAATTAAACATGTCAATCAAAGAGCCTTAATGAATTCCAGTAAAATTTAATTTGAAATAAAACTTTTGGACTAATGCTTTTGTGGCATTATTAAGCCTTGTTATTTATTTTCCTTATGTAGCTTTACTAAGCCTTGCTATTTAGTTTTCTTTTCTTTACTTTCCTTATACTATCTTCCTGTGGTAAAAACTGTACTTCCAGCTTCTGTTTACTTAACCACAGGGTAGTGAGTTAACCAATGTGGTCTCCCAATGTTATAGAGAAAAAAGGGCTGACATCCGATTGGTCGAGAGGTTACTGGCAGAGGAGAGAAGGAGATTGGAACAAAGAGAAGGAAGACACTTTCAGGGAGAGAGAAAAGCAGGACGAGCACGTAACAAAGACAATTATTAAGGAACAGGTCCGAGGTTTTTTTTATTATTATTATTGCCAGTCACCCCTTTGAATTTTTCATTCTGACAATTCCTGTATAATTCTTATCAACCTTATCTTGCTCTAGGGCCCTTTATTTTGTAAATTTAGTTAAGCTAAAGTTAAGCTACATGTAAGTTAGAATAAGTCCTTTGTTTTGTCGGTACATGGGGACAAATTGGTGATATTGTTACAGGTGGTCCCAAGTATCTTTGTATTTTCCTAGTTAGTAAGTGTGTACAATTGTTTCTTTGGAAACTATCAGCGTTAACTGTAATTAACCCTTTCCCAGCCAGAATACCGTTCAGTCATAACCCTAATTCTTAAGTGAATCGGCCAGGGTACTGATTCATAGCTACCCTGTTAAAAAATCAACTTTTATAAAATTTATCGACAACAGATGTCAGCACTTGATGGCAACATGTTTATTGTCTGTTTCACATATTTTTGTCCAGGTGGTGTTTTGTTGACTTAAAAAATTTTAATTAATGCTTTTTTTTCTTAATTTGTTTTTTCTGGTAATTTTTTATTTCATTTTTAGCATATTCATGCAATATTACTACTATTGTAAAGTACTATTTTTAGTATCTTAGGAAACCGACACTAACTGCGGTCGGTAAAACTTCCGTTAACCTAACTGGTACTTTACACGGATTCGAGATTAGTTTGCCAGGCCTGGGCTTTTACGCGTGCACCGCAAAAATTAGTAAGAATAAAGACAAATATCAAGTCAAAGCAAAAGTTTCAAATATATTTAATTAGTAAATAGAATTTAACTATGTACAATTGTCTATAATCAAAAACAAAATTTATTAACGAAAATCAACAAGTCAACCTAACAATAAAACTCAGCTACTTAGCTTAACTTAATCTTAATTTCCCTTTGTAAATTCGACAAAATCAAATACTTAAAAATTATGAACGAAATCTTTTACAAACTAAACGTCTATCCATCACCTCTCTATACTAGTCACCTGTTTCCTCAATCCTTTCGTTATCATCAAATCGAATTCCTCTTTAACACCTTGGATCGCCTAATTCTCAATCTGGACTTCGCCTCAAATCTTTCACTCGGTAGTACACCTCGACCAGGAATCACCTCGATCATCTTTGGTTAACATGCTGGTTTTATGCTGTGAGGTGACGTCACAATTCAGCTAGGTTACTCCCCTTATTTACATACTTAGTTTTTTTCTAACATCAAATTTCTTTCTGGCAGCTTCAATTCTCTGACAAAATCTTATAAACCATTTACAAAGCATTTAGCACAATTTTCTGGGGTGTTTTATGACGGTTTAGTAGGTATTTCTTTTCTAGTGAGTGTGGGGATTCCCCCGTCCATTTTTTTCTGCAAACTGTTTATTTCCGCAGGGCAGAGCAAGTGTGCATGATTTTTTCCTATGGCGCTCGTTTTTCGTGAGTTGGTTTATCATCATCTTTTTTGGTTACTAATAAGAGAGTGGTGGGGAACCTTCGTCGTAACTAAACACAAGCCCCAAATGAAAATTAATAATCAAATAAAAATAACGTTCGGACTCAGTTCCTTACACTATAATAAGTTCATTCATGCTATAATAAGTTTATTCAGCTATAATACGTCGACGTCTTATAAATATTAAAGTTGTAACCCTTCAGTTCTGATATTTTACATATTTTTTTAATTTTTAATTTTTATTTTAATCAAAAATATCAAAAATTGTCACATGTATTGGCTACTGGTAATCATATGTTTATTACAAAAGTATATAATCTTGTTCAATATGAAGTGAATAAAGTATATTAGTTCATTATATTAGTTGATAGCAGAATAAAGTTTTGATTTCAAGCAAATGTATGATATAATGCGCGATAATTTCACAACGAATAAACGTACATGCATAAAAGTTATATCGAATTGTACAAAACAATATTCTATGTCGTTCTGGCTCAGTGCCAATAAGAATGAAGTAACCAGACAATGTTAATTTTGACAAAAGTTGACAAATTTTCAAGTTTGAATGTCAGTTATGATATATATATATTTTTTTTTTCTCATAAATTTCTCTAATAAAAATTATTGAAAAATATTGTATTTAAAACAAAAGATATTAATAAATGTATGTGATTCTTTTCATACCAATATAATAATAATTTGATTTTTGGTGAATTTTTAAATTAATATTGCCTGACTGACCTTGACTGACCTATACTGCCCTTGGTCGTTTTACAAAATAAACGTAAACAAGGGGGCAGTACAATCGGCCGGAAGAGGGTTAATAAACTTTTAAATTTTATCAAAGCCGAGCGATTCTCAGGATTCTGTTATTTGTTACTTGGCTACACTTTCAATTTACAAATGAAAATCTTCAGGTCTGTGTATTTGATGATGAAATGCCCAAATAGAACAATAGAGAGGTTGCGGCCATTGTTTTCAGCCCAAAATGTGTACGTTTGAGTGTCGCCATCTGGCAATTCTAGAAGGTTGATCATGGCATTTCCTGTGTTTAGCATGGCAAGTAGAAAATCAGTTTAAACTTCTTCATTTTTTTGTGTTTGGAGTTAAAATTATGATGTACAGGGTGACAATAATTAACCCGTACAAAGTTTGTAGCAATGCTGCAACTGAATTTTTTTACGTCACTAATTTGTATACTGTTGTGTTTAATTCTCCGTGATTTCCTGCGCATGTAGATGTGCTTTCGTTGTAATAAGAGTTAGTTTTTTACTTATTTAAGGATGGCGAACAAACGTTGTGCAATTTTAGAGCTATTCCGGCAAGGAAAACGACAATGTGAAATTGTTCGTTTGCTCGGTGTTCCCAAAATGACAGTCTCAGATGCAGTTCGGCGATTTAAGGAGCTTGGCCACGATGGTGACCGTCCCGGACGTGGAAGAAAGTGCACCGTCAACACGTCTAGGAACCGCAAGATCATCAAAAAGCGAGTTGACCGAAATGCAAAGGTCTCCATGAGAAAAATTGCTCGCGAGATCGGAATCAATTGCGAATCGGTGCGGTTAATGGCAAAAAAGGAACTCGTACTCAAGCCCTACAAGTTCCAAAAGGTTCAGCTCCTCACCAATGAAAACAAGTGCGTGAGACTCCAAAGATCCCGTTAACTCAAGCGTCGGGCCGCAGGTCGACAATGGGAGTGCATTCTCTTCACAGACAACAAGCTTTTCTCCGTACAACCATCAAAACGACAGGAACTGGTCCGCGGGGGCTCCTGGAAGCTCAGCCGTCATCGAACATCACAAAATCCAATGTCAGTCGTGGTTTGGGGCGGAATTTGTGCGAGCGGCAAGACACCCCTTGTTTTCGTCGATCAAGGGGCCAAAATCAATCAAGATGTGTACCACCATGACATTCTCGAGGCTGTGGTACTTCTGTGGGCTCAGCAGCATTTTGTCAGTGCGAAATGGACGTTTCAGCAGGACTCGGCGCCGACACACAGGGCGAAGAAGACTCAGGAGTGTGCAAGGCTCATTTTCCCGATTTCATCTCGTCTGCGGAATGGCCACCGTACTTGCCGAATCTGAACCCAATGGACTACAGTGTGTGGTCCATTTTGGAGGCCAGGGCCTGTTCTAAGCGCCATGAAAGTTTGGAGTCGCTGAAGCAATCCTTGCGCCGGGAGTGGGACAAATTGTCTCCGAAAGAGCTGCGGCCCATCGCCAAGAATTTCAAAACACGTTTGGGGCTCTGCATCAAGGCAAAAGGAGGCCACTTTGAAACCGGTTGAAAATCTGGTTAATACATAAAGTATTGTCACTGCTATCTACTGTTATTTTCCTAATTTTTATTTTTTTAATAAATTTACGATGCAAAAAACTTGTACGGGTTAATTATTGTCACCCTGTATTTTATTAAAATAATGATTACATTATTATTCATAAATGCTTAAATGAAGAAACAGACGATTTTAATCCAGAAATTATTTGATTATTCAATTTTTTTGCAAGTGAAGTGAACTTCCTATAGAATTCACACATATTCATCTTCATAATAGCTTATCATAATTCTGTAGGAGTAGGTTTGTTCTTTCATAGCATCTTCTACCATCAAGAGAGTAATACATTTGTAAATTTTCTAAAAATAATTTCTCGAGCTGCTTTCAGATTTACATAAGCCACTACTACCCTCAACAAAAATATGAGATAGTCCTATCATCCTATCATACAGCAGGAGACACAAGGCTAATTAAAAATAATTATTAAGCATCCTATAAATACTTTAAAATAGTTGAATTTGTTTATTTACCTTTGCTGGTAACATTCCTCATTGATAAACGATTCTGCCATTTTTCAACAATATTCCATGAGTCAGTGTGCATTGTTCACATTGCGCACTGACTCATGGGATATTGTTGTAAACGTGCACCACAACATATTTTACTTGGAGTTCAAGCATCAAATGTGTACTTTTGCTTGCTGTGCAAGTTTAACGTTTGAACTTCGGCCACAACCTCTCTAATAACATTTTTATTATAAACTGAAGAAAAACACTGAGATCGGTGTTATACTTTGTATGTCCTTTTTTTGCAAGCACTTTCGACACACTTATCAACGTTGTCATCATGCGAAAACGAAACTTAGTGAAAAAATTGAACGGAAAGTAATCTGACAAAGAACAGAATGCTTAATAATTTGAATTAAAACTTCTTTCCAAACCATTAGTAACACGCATTTTTTTTCACTAAGTTTCGTTTTTGCCTGATGACGATGTCGATAAGTGCGTCGAAAGTGCTTGCAAAGAAAGGACATACAAAGTATAACGCCGATCTCAGTGTTTTTCTTCAGTTTATAATATAATATTTGGCATGGAAAACATCCTATTGATCATCAAGAGATGGAAACTGTGAAAAATCTATTCTACACCATCCTAAAACAAAAGAAGCAGTGGCACAGACTACTTGCCCAACTACACTTCCTATTAAGCTGCAGAATGCATAAGGTTGTAGCTAAGTCTATTTCTCTTAAGTACAAGAAATTTCCACCGTGCATATGACGTTTCCTTCCAAGCGTCAAAAAGTCTCTCCTCACAAAGCTGATTAAGAGCAAGTGAAAGTATCTCACAGAGGCAGAACTCAACCTCTGCACAACGCACCTTTGGTTCACCAAAGCATGTGATCCTTCTCTACTTTATGAACAGCTGGGTAAAAATACAGAGCATAGCCTCCTACACTGCCCAGGTGCTACGAAAAAGATTAAACAAGAAGCTCCAGTGGTTAATACATTCGTCACACAAACAGAGCAAAGTGGAGGTGAATATTCCATACTACAACTACACGGATAAAAACGTGCCTGACGCAGTGCAAAAAATCCTACAATGGGGACCCAAGTATATTCCCCCAGTAAACACTAATCTCTCACAGTTGGTCCTGGCCATGTTAGCAGCACTCAAGTCCTGCCAGACGGCCACCACATATCCACAAATGGAATTGTCCATTATCACGAAGCTTGCTACGGCAAAACAAGCATCTGGCAAGCCCAATGTCGCTACCGAACTGTCGCTGTGGACTACCGAACAGTAGAGCGTTTCCTTACCACAGCCAGCTTGAGACTTTTAATCTCCGATAAGGATAGGAAGTTTGTGCTATGCAGAGAGAACGACTTCCTCCTCAGGGCCAATGAATTTCTAACGCAATCACAATCCTCGGTGTTGAGTAAAGACCCTACACCAACGGTCTTAAGGAAGGCAAAAAGAATAATTGCCCTACCAGGTGTTTCATCAATCCAAACTGGATCCCTTGATTGCCCCTCCAACGTTGCATGTCCCAGATTGTTCTTCCAACCAAAAATGCATAAGGCAAACTGGCCGTTACTTCCCACTTACCATTTAGAAAAAGCACTTGCTAAATTCCTTCGTGCACTTCTACCAGACTCTCCATATGTTACTCCCTCTTCAACAATTGCCAAATCCACTATCGAGGCAACCATTGGTGCCCTACAACCCAACACCTACATCTTCTACAAAGTGGATGTGATATCCTTATATCCTTTAGTGCCCACCTTCAAGGCTGTAATGCTTGCTAACTCTCTGCTCCTAAAACAGGGCTTCAACATCCAACAAGTTCTCAACATACGAGATGCGCTCACCTTTGTAACGGAGAATAATTATTTCCGTTTTAATCAGAAAGTCTATTTACAAAGGCAAGGGGTCCCTATGGGTTCCCCTTTATCTGCTATCCTAGCGGAATTGTCATGAGGGAGATTGAGCAGAGAACGTTTAATTCTCTGCTTGCTATACACTACCCGCAGCTCTATTTACGTTACGTTGATGACATTCTGATAGCGCGGGAAGACATGGATGAGGATTTCCTCATCTTTATGCAGCAACTCTCAAGAGTTTATCCTTCCATCAATTTTACGTGGGAGAAAAAGTGACGCTGCAATAATGTTCTTAGATTTACACATATGTAAAGCTCCTGAAGGACCACAGTTCTCGGGTCCACCATAAATCTAACTTAGCAACACACATTATCCCAGCAGAGGCTTTCCAGCCCTCATAATATGTCAACGCCGCCATTGCTGCCCTCATCAGGACTTTCTTACTATCATCTTCGCAAGTGCTGGTGGACATTGAATTAAACAACATCAGTTTGGCGGTACACACTGCAGGTTTTCCACATGCCAAGTTTACGCATGTGCTCAACATGGTAAAAAAATCTCTGTTTCCAAGTACTACACTATGCAACAAGAGGGAATCTTCCGTAGTCCGAACATCATTGCCATACCTTGGACCCATTTCCATCCGAATTTGCCGCAATTTCAAGCAGAACAACCTTGTCCTACCACTATTCCCACCTCCTAATCTACGCAAACTCATTTGCAATGACAGGGACAAGTTTTCCATTCTCGAAAAGTCGGGCATTTATGCTGTTCCAATGGAGAATCTTACCACGAAAGAAAACACACAATATATCAGAGCCACTACTAGAATACTTGACAGCCAGCTTACGGAGCACCAGGAAGATATTATGAGGGGAAGACACACTACAGAGCTATCAAGAAAGATGCTAGAGCAGGGTTACAACCCGCTTATGGTCCCAGTCAATTATACTCAAGAAATGTAATAATCGGAAAATCGTTTTTATATGGAAGTCTCTATTAACTACCACCTTGGAGGCATACAACTCTCCCACACTCAACCTACCCAGTGTATGGGTCACGCTGTACAAGTGATTAAACAACGATAAAATCCCACAGCAAACACGTAGCGTGAGCCTGGATCACGCATGCGCTGCTACGCCTGTCACAGAGCTCGCAGTTCACTCTAGTTCGAACATTTTGAAGGTTTGATGCGTGTTCCTAATGGTTTGGAAAGAAGTTTTAATTCGAATTATTAAGTGTTCTGTTCTTTGTCAGATTACTTTCCGTTCAATTTTTTCACTAAGTTTTGTTTTTGCCTGATGATGATGTTGATAAGTGTGTCGAAAGTGCTTGCGAAAAAAGAACATACAAAGTATAACGCCAATCTCAGTGTTTTTCTTCAGTTTATAATATAATATTTGGCGTGGGAAACACCCTATTGATCACTAATAACATTTTTTGAAAAATTACATGAAATAATTCTCAAATACATAAAAATAAATAAAAAAGTAAATAGAGCAAAGTACCAAAAATAAAAATAAAAAGTAAACATTCAGAAATTATTTAAATATAAACAAGAACATTCCATTATAATGTCTCTATATTGTGATATTATGTCATAGTTGGTCACAATCATATAGGAATTGCCATGCATAAGATAGTTGTTTTTTGTCTTTAAAATTAATGCAATCATCCTTTTTGTCAGATTTAAGTATCTCCAATGCTCCAATATTCTGATGGGATAGGAATGTTTTGATCTCTTAATGATGAAAGTTTTGTCAAGGAAGGCATGCATGTTGTTATCAATTGCATACATGGTTAGGGTATTGTGTTTGTTTTTGTCGATGTCATGCTTGTATTCAGTTAGTCTTATTTTGAAAGACCTTGTGATAGAACCAATGTATCCAAGTTTGTAGCCAAATCAGTCATCTTTCAAAGGAATGTTATAAATCCCTGATACACTGAGCATGTTGCTCTTATCTTTTCTGTTCTTAAGGATGTTAAAGATGATAAAATTGCATCTATGAGTTAATTTAATCTCTTTTAGACTCTCACTATTTCCTTATATAGTGGAAGCATGTGATTGTATTCTACGATGATATGTCTTATGTTCCTATGTTAAGTGTATGAATTTTCAGCCTTAGGGTCTAAGTTGTGAATGTTGTTGGAAATTGCTATGGCTAAATCCCTGATAAAGTTTTTGCAGTAACAGTATGTTGTGGCTTTCATTCAAGGTGTTCTAGTTCTTTGGTTGAGTCAGAATAATTTGTAAAATGGGTAAAAACCTTTTTGGTTAGGGCCTTAAAAGCTTCAATCTGCAATCTTATGTATTTAAGGGTCATGGGAGCTTGCAGGTATAAAAAAGGATGTGTATGTTGGTTTATAATAAACACTTGTTTGAACTCAGTTATTTCTAATGTTGATTTTACGATCCAGGAAATGTACTTTCATGTTACTGGTTTGATCTAATATAATAATAAGGCCATAGGGGCTGTTGTTTACTTGTTGTATATAAGTTATTAATCTCTGTTTTTGTCTTCCACTTAATATATTATCATCAACGTATCTTTTTTATATATGTATATTTCCAATAAGAAATTTAGTAAAACTGTTTTTTCTAACAATTTTATGTGAATGTTTGTTGCGAAATTTAAATAGATCAACAAATGAAAGATGTAACAATAACTGAACAAAGTATTTTATTTTGTGTATATGAACAAGTTCTTTTGGATTCCAATTCTGCAGCAATTTCTTACAACACAGCATCAAACAATATTTCGGTAGACAATGACAAAAAGTATCGTTCGCGACAAATATGAACCATGACTGAAAACTATGACTAATAGTTATGTGCTAACTTTAAACTAGGAAAACAAAGAAGATGGTAGAGGATACAGGATCCAAGAAAGTAGAATACAGTAAGGAGTGAAATACCCGAGATTTTGCTGGACTTCACAATTTTGGGTGGGATAAATCTATTGTTGTCGTCTTCACTAAGTTTCTCCTTGTACCTCGTTATTACACCTTTTTATCATAACCACGATAAAATTCCAATTCTCAAACTCTCTCGAATTCTCCAGTCATTGTCATTTGCGACTTAGAGCACCACATTCGACGTCTGGACCCAAGAATGTCCTTCCCTTCTCTCACTAGCCCCAGGGTTCCAAGAATTGGTCATCCCACCCAAGGGATAAGAGTTAGAAAAGAAAGTTCTGGAAAGAGGAAGAAACAAAGAACAAAGGAGAGGACTAAAACTATACCTAAATTAATATATACATTAATACAGCCACACTTATTACTATCTCACAGATGTTCCCCTGATGAGGACTGTCTATGAGTACTCCTTTACATTGAACATATATATTATAATTGTATTGGAAGAATGTTATGTTAATGATTAATAACATAGCATATAAGCCAGCTCCAGGATATCTTTGTAAAGCAGTGGTTCTTTGTGTTCATGTAATAAGAAATCTCTAAGAATGCAAAAGCATGGTTAGAGGTTAATTGAGGAGTATATAGCTAAAGTCTACCATTGAAACATGCTCTCTTAGATAGTTGAAATTTTTATAATTCAACAAGTTTTAAGATTTATTTTTTCAACAGAAAAATGGGTTAACATCTAGCTTGAACAGGACTACAATAAAATATCGGTTTTTGCAACAAAAATTACTTTCTCCCGACATGCGTATATTTACACAAAAACTATCATATAAATACCACATACAATTTTATATATGGACGAGACCATCGAAATGCTATCTTCAACACTCTTTATTCATCTTCCCCCTGAATCGTCGATCCGCTTCACTCGACGTTCCTCGTTGTTCCTGCTCGCTTCTCAGATGTTCCGAAAAAGCCCCCGTTCCGTCGGCCTTGCCGCTATTTATACCGTCCTGTCTCACCCTGCTGAGTTAATCGTCCTTTCCGGGTCTAATGGACGATGGAACGTTAGAAAAATCAACAAACAAAAAGCATTGTCTGCTAAGGGAACAACATGGCGAACAATCGCGACAAAGTAACTGCTCAGAGTTATCAATGGAAAACTTATAGGTTTTTGAATGTTCTGTGACAATCACTCGTCATAAAACATTCAATGTTGGTCACAATGCCCCTTGTTTGGAATGATTCCCAGATGTTCCATCATCCGTTAGGCTTGGAGGGGTAATAAACCAGGAGGGGGAACAGGAGAGGTATAAAGGGTCAAAGGCTGATGGAAACACACTCTTTTCCATCTGGATATCTAGACAGACCAACAAAGTGATCGGCTGCATAAGGGGATCAGAGAACAGAACCGTCAAAAAATAAGGAACCCGAGACGAGCTTCTGAGACACCCATCCATGTACTTGATTCATCCTAAGACACAAAATAATGGTCTGGCACTTGGATACTTGGGAGAAGAAGCCACTGCATTCTTGAAATTCAGAGTATTTAAAGGATTTGTCTCCAAATCAAGCATTTTAACTGGTCCTGATCTTTTATCATTTCCTGCCTATTGATCTTTTATTTGTATCTATGTGAAATTAAACCAGATTGGGACAAGAGAAATGCCAATCTTGGGACTAATATTGTTAATGTTTGTGTCACATTCATCATACAAAAAATATTTCTTTCTTTCTTTTTTTTCTTTTATAAAGTATTTTAAAACAAATTTAATGAGGGCAAATTTGAAACAAAAATTTGACCAGTTCTCACAATTTCTACAAAGTTTACTCTTGCATTGTAGTCTAGAGAAAGAAGTTCCTTATGACATTGGAATATGAATGATAAGATAACCATGTGAGAATTGTATTTATTGAGATTGACCAAATTCCTGCTTCCAGAGCCACATGGTGAGTGGAAACAGTTAAGTTTTCTGTGTATGTAGCTGTGATGTCCATAGATATTTGTGTGGAGTCTCTAAGTTCTTGAAACATCTTCCAAACCAAAAGTGTGAAAAAAATTTTTTTGCCATTCTTAGAACAGTGGTGTATTAGGGATGGAGCTGGTTAAGTGTAATGCATGGAACTGTGTTATGACATCACTTATGCTGAATATCTGGACATAAAGCTGTACCACCTTGCATCTCTCTGCTTTTATAAATCACATTTTGTTACAAACTGACTGCATCCTGCTAGACCAATATTAATAGCTGTCTGGAGTAATAATACTATTGCCTTAAGAAAATTATTTACACAATTAACATAACTATGAATGCTTGTGATGTATACCTTAATTAGTAATTTAATTATTTAAATTGACATCTCGAATAAAATCTATAATTTTTTAAAGTGCTTTTCAACTATAAAATCTGCAAAACTACACAAAATAAAAGTACTTACTGTACATGATGAAATTTGCATCATCTGTGCTACATGATCAAATTATATTAACAGTAACCAGAGTAGCAGCTACTGCACTTCAGCAGCACAAAGTAGTTTTAGATTAATAAAATGTTTCTGATTTTAAACAATCTGGAATTTATTGAACAATCACTAATCTTTATTACCATAAAGATTAGTGATTGCTGGTCCTACATAAACTCACAAAGCTGGAACAACAGTCAAGACCACAAAATAAAATGTACATACATACTTCAGCACTCAATTTAATAAACACACAATTCTAACCTGTATCGAAATATTCCTTTTAAATTACATCACGATGCTGATGGAGTGTCTTGTAGAATGCTTTTAAAACTTTTTTAATTTCTGAATTTGTTGAGTTTGATGAAACAATTGTACTACCTGATATAAATCCCTAAATGGGGCCAAAAATGTTTGTGTTTAATAAATTGAGTGCTGGAATATAAGTACTGAGGTTTTCTTTTGTGGTATTATTAATCCTACATTTTATGTTAACCTCTTTTGGATTTTAACAAACCAGCATGAAATATAATGTAATTATTTAAATTTTCTCATAAGTGTGTTTCTTCTGAAACTAGTACCACACACTTCAGAGACATCTGCCATGTTGTCGAAAAGACAACCAATTCCTAATTAAAAAAAATCCAAGGGCATTAATGCACAATAGTTGAAACTTTATCCCATATTAACAAAAACTGACAGAAAATCTTATATTTGTGCTATGTGGCAGCATCCTTGCTTGTCAAGCATTCCTGCAATGTGTTTTTACTAAAAGCCTCTTATATGTATATACACAGACACACACACATAATTATTGGATTAAGTTTACAGTAATAAATGTTAATTTATATTCTTTAACATAATCGTTTAAGTATCAACATTTTTGCTAAAATGCTTCATTACAAAAAATGTTTAAGTTTTTATTTTTGTTCACTAAAAATGTAATGAATACTCACAACTGGTGGAGCTGGAAGTACTAAAGTACCAAAGTCTTCATTATCAACTATAAAAATTGTAGAAATTGAAATATTTCCAAGTATAGCATTCAGTGATTCTTCTGAACAAAGAGTAATAAAAAAATTCTTATTCCACCCTTTATCTTTGTTATATATGATTTCAACTTCAAATGTCTTCTTGGTTTCTCCTTTAAAAAATTAAAATTTCATATATTTAAATTCTTGCAGTTTTTGAAATTAAATGTACAGTTTTTCAAATTACACACTAACAAGAATATTCATTAATATTCAAAAATCTTTAAACAAATATCAGACAGTATTTTTGTCATTATTACAAACTTAAATTATCTTCAAATCTTTTTACTGTAGTGCTGCGCTACTATAATTGTGAAGAAACTTCCGAAAATTTTTATTGTATGTCTATATCGTGTGTGTAATTGCATTTCTGTTTATTTTATGTCAGGTTTTGAGTTGTGTTATGTGTGCATTTTTGACTTTGTCCCGTTCCACCCTACTCTAGGTTGTATGGTAAAAATTATTTAACCTTCTAACACACCGGGTTGAAATATAAAACTTCTTACTTGAAACCAATTAACCTGAGCAAAATTTGTTTCTAATGTGCTAATGTTTTCGACGCCCCTCCTGGGCTCTTCTTCAGGCATTCACTCAAAACCGTTGCAAGCTGGTTCTTAAACTTTTGAATTTCTCTCGAAGGAATGCCTTCGAAAGAAATTCAAAAGTTTTGAGTGAATGCTTAAAGAAGAGCCCAGGAGGAGTGTCGAAAATGTTAGCACATTAAAAACGAATTTTGCTCCGGTTAATTGGTTTCGAGTAAGAAGTTTTATGTATGGTGAAAATACTGTTAATTGGTCAACTGCCAAGTCATGTGACAGGTAATCCTCCCGAGATGGTGGGAGGTACAAAAGTGAAGGTTTGACCTGTCGAAGGACTTTTTTCCTTCGTCTTCCTCCCCCTTGGACGTTTTCAGAAGAGCTTTGGGACTAGATGAGTGATGGTGAATCTCAGCTAGAATATAGGAAGGATTGAACATCTCTTAAAGAAAGATAATCCAAGTCCACTGACCACGGATCACAGACAAATCAGTACCGAGGACGATAAGGTGAAGAGATACGCATTAATGGAATCTAATGTGACTATTATTTTTTATAAAATTGTGGTTTTCTACAAACACATGGAGTTTGAATTAAAGGATTGTAAGGAAAGGATCAACAGAGAGAAAGGTCCCCGAATCAGTGTCAAGAGGATTCAGCTGCACGTGTTATCAGTCGTGTGAATATATGTACTGTACATTCATATATATCCGTCATCACGAAAGAAATTAATGTTCACGTCAAAGTCACCTTGACAATGTTAGTTAATTAAGCGCGGTAACAAAGTAGTGTCGATTATAGTGTTAATTCATTGTGCGCGCCTTTGTTGTCATTAAGCATGTTTGTCAATTTTCTCGTTGGTTATCAATGGTTTTAAATGTTTTCTAGACGCACTTGGAGTGTTCCATATGTTTAAAATCAATTTGTGCACATGCTGTTCCATATGTTTTTTAAAAATACTTCCTAACTTTTTTTTAATAAATACGACTTTACAAAGTTGGAACTTTGTCTTTTGTCTTTACTTCTGCCGTTCACACCATTAGCAGTCCTTTAGGATTCACAGTCCCTCGGAGATGACCTTTCTTTTGAAGCTACTGCCTCCATAAAAAAATGTAAAACAGGTAAAAAGTGTCCTCTGGTGTTATTGCCACAGTTAAAATACCACATTTTAAGTAAAAATTAAATACAAAAACATGGCCGGCATTATTCACATTTAATAAATATAAATACGACTTTACTTCCTAATCTTTTGTTCATTGCATTCACATGTTTGAATCTCACTGGTTTAAAAACCTGAAGAAGACCAGAGTATGGTCAAAAGCATTTGTTTTCTATTAAATGTGTTATTACTGGATTTTTAAGGCTCTTGAGTGTTAATTATATGCATTCCAATATTTATGTAAGAAGTTGTTTACTGTGTTGGTATATTTTGTTTGTAATGCACAAAGTGAGTATTTTGTAAAATGCAGAAAGGTACATAATTGGTTTGTACTGTGTAAGGTGTCTGTATTTGTCATTTTTGAGTTTCAGGCATGCGATGTCATGTGTTAGAAATTTTGTGTAGGTATAGTGTATGCAATAACCATGAGTGTGCAATGCTGTGGAATGCCTTTCTGTTATACATGTACGCTATGTGTAAGTTTCTATTTTGTTTGTGTGCTTATCATAGAATGAATTACTCTTCAAACTCTGGAAGAAATAACATAAATAAAGACTAATACCCAAAACGAGCAAAATTACCTCAAAATAATAATTTTACTAATGTTTTTATTTCTTTGTAACAGACAGTTCTGCATTCTATGTATTTTACCTAATGATGTTTTCTACAAACAGACAAAAACAAACTAGTAAAATATTTATTTTGAGTTTAATTATACTGGTTTTGGATGTTGATTTTCATTTATGTTTTTTTGCATACTATATGGTTTCTACAACATGTTTATGTTGCTCTGTGAGAATGTTGTATTGTTCTACGTTGTAATTCTGACGTTTCTTGTTTTTTGTGGAAAAACTTCCGAAGTGTCTGAATTTGTTTGTAGCACAGGTTAACTACATTAGAAAGGCTACAGCAACCTTTTTTTCTGAGGAAGAGTTAGTCACTCTATGAATATATTTCAATGATATTGTTTATACTTAGTAAGCATTGTTCTTATTTTCATTTAAAGTTGCTCAAGATCTGCATGTGTCCAGTGTATAACTCCAAAAGAATAAGTGAGTACAGGGCAAACATATTGTAGGGCAGAGGGCGCCACCGAGATTTTGGCGTGCTGACCAAACTTTGCTCTCAGACGTTGTCAAGGAGAGATGTTTTTCTTTTTGTTCTATGCCGACCTTCAAAAAGCAGCTGGGTCAGTCCCCTACACCTGACACAGAAAAGGTCAGGAGATTGGAGACCGTGCAGTGATTACAGAGCACTAAACAGCGTTACTGTTCCAGATAGATATCCAATTCCATTTCTTACAGACTGCAACCACATTCTACATACTATGAAGATCTTTTCATCGATAGACCTGGTACGCGCTTACCAGCAGATACCCATACATGAACCCAACATTCCTAAAACAGCTATCATTACTCCCTTTGGCCTGTTTGAATTTCCCTTCATGACTTTTGGACTACGAAATGCAGCTCAAACCTTTCAGTGGTTCATGAACATGGTGCTCACCGGTCTTGACTTCATTTTCTGTTATCTAGATGACATTCTTGTCGCTTCGCCAGATGAAGAAACACATCAATGACATCTTTGCACTCTCTTTAGCAGATTAAACAAGTATGGGCTGTGTATCAACCCTGCTAAGTGTATCTTTGGTGCCACATCTATACAATTTCTAAAATACATGATAACGCCAGAAAGCCTACGTCCTGTACAATTGAAAGTGGACTGCATTCAAAATTTCCCTCGACCAGAGACAGCTACAGCACTGCAACAATTCCTTGGAATGATAAACTTTTATCTCAGGTTCATCCCAGGATGTGCTATGTTGCAGGTTTCTCTTAATGCCATGTTAATCGACCATACCAAAAGCAGCAACAAACCTCTCGTCTGGTCGAAAGAAGCAAACAGCACCTTCAACAACATGAAGGACGCCTTAAGCAGAGCCGCTCTTCTCGCCCACCCAACACAGGAAGCCGAAATTTCCTTAACCACAGATGCATCAGATGTTGCCATGGGAGCTGTCTTACACCAAGAGCTCGACAGCACTAAACAGCCCCTTAGTTTCTTCTCCAGAACCCTCACCAAGTCTCAAATGAAATACAGCGCATACAACCGAGAACTGCTAGCCATCTACTCTGCTGTCAAGCATTTTCGACACTTTGTGGAGGAGAGGCAATTCGTTATCTACACAGATCACAAACCCCTTACGTTCGCCTTTCTCCAAGATTTGGTCAGAGCGTCACCAATATATATCACAGTTTTCAACCAATTTACACCATATATCCGGCAGGGACAACGTCATAGCAGACTCTCTGTCCCGCATAAACACAATTAGACCACCATCCATAAACTACAACACCATAGCAGACGCACAGCAGAACGATGAACTGTCCTAATTGCAACAAAACCCAAGTCTAAAAATAGTAACGATGCACCTCCCAAGCTCATCAAAACCCCTGTACTGCAACATCTCTACTGGTCACTGTAGACCGTACATTCCCCCTTCTTTCTGACGGGAAGTGTTTTTGGCCACTCACAACTTATCACACCCAAGAGCCCGTGCAACATCCAAGCTGGTCACTCAGAGGTACATCTGACCAAATATGAACAAAGACTGTCAGACATGGGCATGATCTAGCATGGCCTGCCAAAAGGCAAAAATTCACCGACATACACGTGCACCTCTGTCGAAGTTTCTTGTTCCAAATTCACGTTTCGAACACATCAACATTGATCTAGTCGGTCCATTACCACTCTCAGAAGGATCGAGATAGCTTCTCACTGCAAACTACTTCAAACAACCTTTACTCTGCAGTAAAATTAATTCTTTAATCTAACGTTTTCGGTTAGCTTTACTAACCCTCTTCAGGATTGCCAAAAAAATCGTTATTTCGAAAATTACGTTCGAAAAACTCTTTACAATTTAGAATGTTTTTAAACTTTCCGGCTGGGTTGTTTGAAGTAGTTTGTTTGTAGTAATGCAGTGTACAGTACATAGCTTCTCACTGCATTCGACCGATTTTCCAGGTGGGTGGAGGCAACACCCTTATCAGACCAGACAGCAGACACAGTCACCAAGGCACTGATCCACACATGGTTTGCACGTTTCGGCATCCCTACAATGATCACAACTGATCAAGGCAGACAATTTGAAAGCCAGCTGTTCAGATCACTAAGCAACTACCTAAGCTTCAAAATCAACCATATCATCAACTGCCTACCACTCCCAGGCCAACGGGCTGATCGAGAGACAACATCGCACTCTGAAGGCAGCCTTGTCAGCGTATCTGCAACGATCAACCCCTTGGACAGCGGCCTTACCACTCATCCTCCTAAACTTACGCTCAGCCATCAAAGAGGACATTTATGTATGTATCTGTGTGTAGTTTGTAAGAGATGAAGAAGCTGATTTTGTGTGGTTCCATGAAGTTTGATAATGTCCATGTACACGATATAATATAAACAGTTTTGTTTTGTTGTGTCTGATAAAGGGTTTAAAAACAAGGCAAAACTGAAGAGGACTCAAAAAATCTACTTAAAAAGTTGCTAGCTTGATATGTATTTGATTTGTTTTTATGTGAGTGTTATGGAGGTTAAAATATAATGTTGTTCTTCAGTAAAGCATGGTAAAACCAAGGAAACTGATAAGTTGGAAGTGAATTTTGTAGATGCAAAGTATGTGCAGCAGCAAAGTGTGTGGGACACTGTTGAATGCTTCTCCGTAATCAATGTATGTCACATGTATGTTTGTGTTTCATATGATCTTGTCATAGGATAACAAAGTCAATGAGTAGTTATTCTTTGCAACCTATGTGATTTCTATAGCAACCTTTTTGTTGTTCTGTATGAATGTTGTGTTTATCAATATGATTGTATATTTTGTTTGAACTGCAAGAGTTAAGCCTGGACTCCACATTACCTGAAAACAGAAACTCAGAAACAGAATTCAAACATACAGAGTTTTTGTTTCAGTTTTGTTTTGGTTTTAATTTGACTCCACTGGCACGTTACGTGGAACTGCGCCATCTGTTGATCAGTTTTGCAATTGTCGTAGAGTCAAAGATGGACGACGCTACGGATTTTGCCTTGCTTTCTGTGCATTTATTAACAATTTCATTGTTAATAAATGCACAGAAAGCAAGGCACAGCACATTAACAATGAAATTGTTAATAATCTTTCAATTATTTACATTTTTTGTCGTATTTTCTAACTTCTTCAATGAATAATTCCAAATCTATTTGTTTCCTCGTCCTTTTCGCTACACTTTCCGCCATTACTACAATCAAAGTACACGTGACTACGCGTCACAAATCCTTGCGTTTTTATTGCTTGCAGTACGACAGAACAGCAGAACGAAAACAGAAAAGTTAAATAATTTTTAACTCTGCTTTCAGTCTTGTTTCTGTCCAACTGAACGTTCCAAAACTGAAAGTTTCGTCAGTTTGGCTTTCAGTTTTACGATTACGTTGCGGATTCCGGTAATGTGGAATCCAGGCTTTAGTGTTGGAAGACATGTAATTGGTCTGTACTGTGCTGGGTCTTTAGTATTGTTGTTTTTTGATTTCATGTAGTTGATGCCCTGCATGAGAAAATTTAGCATGACTTGTGGATTGTTGATGATATGAGTTATAATAATAATAATAAATTTTATTCTTATTAATTGATAAATAAAACAAATATGTACAGCAGCAAAGTGTGTGGGACACTGTTGAATGCTTCTCCGTAATCAATGTATGTCACATGTATGTTTGTGTTTCATATGATCTTGTCATAGGATAACAAAGTCAATGAGTAGTTATTCTTTGCAACCTATGTGATTTCTATAGCAGCCTTTTTGTTGTTGCTGTCAAGCTGATCTTGTTCAGTTGTGTTTTCTTGTCATATTGACATCTTGTTCACAATAATGTGATATGATAAAAGAAAACCTTGTGCCTTATCTTCCACAAGTTTAGATGGTTTAAGTTGGAAAGAGTTTCATCCCACTTATTTTATAATTAAATCAACAGTAAAAGGAAATAAAAACATTTTAATGTTTCAGATGATACCTTCTAAACTGCTTACCAAAAAGTGACATGGAGTTCCAAAAGCATAAGATATACAATAGAGAGGCTATTAAAAAGTTTTGTTTCCATTTTTATTCTTTGTAAAGTTTTATGTCATTGCAAGTTATACTCATTGCATTTTATCCACAGAAAATTAAAATATTTAAATAAATTAAAATTAAAACAATTGATGTAGAACCTGCTTAATAAATTATATTCAAAATTATTGTTGGATTACTAATAAGCTGTAAAATATTAACGGAAAAATCTCAATCATTAGATCAATGTAATAATCAATCATTAGTAATAAAATAAATTATTTAATTGACTTTTTCAAAAAAAATATGTTCAGTAGTTAGTAACAACACAATTTAAATGTGAAAGACTTACCATAATCAAAAAATAATATTGAACTTTTGGCTTGGTAATCAATCCCCGAAATTGCAGTTCCATCTTTTGTATTAACACGTACTTTAGATATGTGGTTTACATCTCCACTTCTCATTGCAGTTACAGAAAGTTTAGTAATATGTTCTTGCTCATTGGGTTCTTCTATAGAATACTCAGATCGTTCTAATTGTATTATTGTTACTGAAATAATGTTAATCATTAATTAATCAGTGTACAACATACATACAAGGTCTGTTAATTTAATTCTTAGACTGGCAACACTATCTTTTTCGTGTTAGACCTTTCTACTAAAAGTGTTCAGTGAATTCCTTTGGCTCGTGTATGTACTGTATATGCAAAAGCTGATCTTGTTCAGTTGTGTTTTCTTGTCATATTGACATCTTGTTCACAAGCTCTATAGTGCACCATGTCCTAATAATTAAAAATGGACAAACAGATGAATGTCAAGTTCCGTGTCGAGCTGGGCAAAACCACAATGCAGATATTTCATATAATAAAATCTGCATACGGAGTTATAGCCAATTCCTATACAGAAATGTTTGAATGGTTTGCCTGGTTTGAAGACGAGTGAGAGGTAATTATGAACAAGCAAGACCTGGATGCCCATCCTCCTCCAGAAATGCAGATATAGTAGTGAAGATGAAGGAAATAGTAAAGTCAGACAGATGAATAATGTCGAGAGTGATGGAAGACAAGTTGGACATCAACAAGGAGACAATCGCGATCATCTCGGAACAGGATTTGAGACAGAGAAAGATCTGTGCACACTTTGTACCTTGTGCATTGACAAAAAATACAAGAAGTACAGAGAATGGCATGTGCTGAAGATCTCAATGCTGCGAATGACAATAATCCACACTTTCTAGATATCATTGTCACTGATGATGTCTTGATGCTTTCAATATGAGCACCCACAGACACCATCTGTACTGGTTCCAGCAAGTAGGTTTATTGTAAAAAATGAACATTTTCAATTACTTTCAGACACTTTTGTCAGGTTATTATACATTTCCAAAAATGAAATAAAATTAATCAAAGAAATTTTTAAACAGAAATTTATTAAATTTGAATATCATCATGTTCTATATGAAATGTAACAATATTCAAATGTGACAAAATACAACATAATAAAAATTTAAAATTATGTATACAGCTTTTTGTAATACGACTGAAGATTGTTTAAATTTAAATTTTTTTTTAGTCTAACATATCAATAACTAGACAGGGCTGTGGAGTTTTGGTGTTTTAGTCGGATTCGTCTAAAATCTGCCGACTCCAACTCCTTTTTACTTTCCAAACTTGTTATGTATATGTTACAGTCAAAAACTGTTTTTAGTTAGAATGCATTTTAACTAGTTGAAACTAGTTTATACTGTATGTCTTTGTTAAAACTAGTTTTAACTCAAATTCATTTTTGACTAGCAGTAAATTCTAGTTTCAACTAGACAAAACGGGTTTTAACAAAGACATCCAGTATAAACTAGTTAAAATGCATCCTAACTAAAAACTGGTTTTGACTGCAACATATAAAATGATTTGGGGTAAGATGATAAGCAGGAAAGATGCCTACTTTTTGATATTTTCAAACGGTGATGTCAGATATCATCATGTGTTTGTATGATGAATCGTTGGGCAAATATTAAGTGTGAAAAGCTGTAGTTGGCTACCGTTACCTCATTTTCTACATCTGAGAAGAACAAAAGCAAGATAAGAATGAAGTTTTTGTTGTGAAATGTTTCTAGAATCATGTTAAAACTAAAAGTTAAAATAGACTTTATTAAAAATTGTGAAAAACAATTAATGTGTGATGCAGTTAAGGTTTTAAAGTTTCCACTGGATGCTACCGCTGATCCCGATCGAACATGCTGGAACACGTGACTCCACTAGGCATCTTACCTCGTCTAATGAGAAAAATGCCACATTTTTCTTGGGGTAACATGCCTATTTTTTGTTAATTGAATTCCAATATGCCTATTTTTAATAAATTTTTGTTTTCTCGTTTTATTGCAGGATATGCATAGAAATTATATAAGGACTTCTCAAAAAGATTTTTGCACTGAAAAAAGCTTTCAGCTAGCTATAGAGCATGTTAAAACCGGCAGAAACTTAACAATACTTATACTGTGCTGTTATACTTACTATGAAGTACTTTGTACTACATATGCAATAAATTAAATTTGGTTAAGATATTCAAAAATTGATTTTATGCAATTATATTTGGTATCTTACCCTAATGTCATTTGGCATTTCACCCGGATACTTGAGATGCCTAAAATGCCAGACAGTGAAAAAGTCGTCATTGCAAACACAATATACAATTATTTTTCATATACTCCAAAGTTTTATTTGAAAAACATGCTCGAGAATATGATATTTTTGTTAGAGGCCTCCAAAACCCAAATTATCACTATAATTTCCTTCATAAGCAAAATGTTAGGCATGTTCCTGAATCACTATACATAACTTTATTTATTTCCTCCAAACATATTTATGTAGTTAAAATTAGTTTTATCTAAAATCAAAGCATGTACAGCAGTAAATTAACTAGACAAAATCCATTTTATCTAGTTAAAACTAGAATTTACTGCTAGTCAAAAATGAATTTGAGTTAAAACTAGTTTTAACAAAGACATACAGTATAAACTAGTTTCAACTAGTTAAAATGAGTTCTAACTAAAAACGGATAACTGACTGTAACATATATAACAAGGAAAAGTAGTAGAATTGTGTCAAATTTGACTGTCTGAGCTATTTTCAAATCTACATGTTTTGAGACCTCCTGAATCCAAAAAATGTCAAATAAAGAGGAAAAAGTGTTTGTGTGTGTGTTGGTGTCTAATTTGTTTAATTTCTTTATTCTCTGTTCTGAGATATATTAAACAATATTACAGAATGGATAAAGTTGAAAAAACGAAATTTAGCATAATAGCTTGTGTATAAAGATGCATTAATGCTATTAAAGTTTGGTTCTTAATTAAAGTTCGACAGGGTGGAGACAGAAGGGGTCTGTGTCATATCTCCATTGTGGTCAGACTTAATATTTTACTCATTATTAGCATTCACAATTTTTTTTTATAAAACCCATCTCTACTCTGAAAATTAAGCTTTTTGTCATTTTATAATAGTACAGTAAACCCAGTTAAGATGTTCTTGCCTGAAATGTTTTTTCTCCTAAAATCCTTTCTCCCATTGAAATTCTGCAATATCATCATTTTGCCCAAAAGCAGAGGCATCAGAAGATGTCAGTGGCCCAGGGAAAAATTTACACGGGCCTTGGAAATGATGGAAAAAAGTTGTGAAATAAAGTTCAGGTTCCTGAGAATCCCAGGTCAAGGAAATTTTCCTCCATCATCCCCACTCTCTCATCAGTCTTGCCCATAAGATGCTTGTCAAAATTTCCTGTATGAGATGTTACAAAGTATCAATTCCATGAAACAATTTTTATCCACTTAAAACATCACATCAGTGACCAACAGTTTTCCTCAGAAAATGCATGCACAGAACTCTTAGTCTCAATAGAAAAGCAGTGTAACATTTGTAATTACTGACATCAAGAGTTAATACCAAAATTTATGAAGTTAATTAATTTAACAACCCAATGCTAAGAAACTTTAAAATTTCAAAATTTGGAATACAAATGAAAATTGTTACGTTTGATTCCAGTATTGATAATTAAATGATTTCTAGCCAACTTCCTTGAATTCCCACCCATTTAGTACTCGAAAATCAAAATTATGCTTTTGATTGGCTGACAAATTTCAACTGTAAAAATATTTTGCATTTGAATTTGAAAATTAATAACTCCTAAGTTAAACCATCAAACTCAGATTCAAATACCACATAAGTTATTAAGCTTCAAATAGGGTATACAAAGAAGTGTCCTCCACACACATTCTAACATCCATACATATGGGAAAACACCCCAAATCTTTTGTATATCTCGACATTTCAACGTGTCCCGAGTCCAAAAATATAAAAATTTGGAGATCTTTTTTGACCGATTGCCACACTTTTCCTCTGTTATATATAACAACAGGTAAAATAAAAATTATTGAATACATATTTATGTATTGAATGTGTCATTACTTAGAGGAGTCTTTTAGCTTTGGATTAAAAAATTTTCTACATTCTATCTTTATTAGAACTCTATTTATAGAAGCTTTTATTCTGAGGTCACATGATAACATCAAAAAAGCCTGTTTTGGTAACAAGTCCATCCACGATCGGAATTGGATGGTAAGGCAAAGTCAGAGTCGGTCAGATTTTTAAACAACTCCAGCCCTGTAACTAGAGACTGTAACTGGTAACAAAATTTACAACAATGTGTTAAAGTTCATTACAGTCAGAAATAACATATCATTGCTTGCCACACTTATGATATGTATCAGTACAGGTGTCCATGGGTGATTATATTATTTTCCGACTTTTGCAATATTTTTAATTTTTAATATAACCATAAAATCAAGAGAGAAAGCATGAAATAGTTGTCATCATCCCCAAACAAGAAGAAAAAACTTTGCCTTCAGAAATCCAAAGAAAAGAATTAACCACAACTCCAAACTGGCTGTATATGCAAGAAATAACACAAAAACACAGATGGAAAGGTCAGGGACCAAAAAGCACATTTTTTGGATATATTGATCAGGATGAAAGACCAAAACATTTCTCACTGTACATACCAGAAAAAATTTTTCCTTCTTTGTATTTGTAGCTGTACGCTATACCTTTTTATTGTAAATATAGATTTAAGTTTAGTTTAATATCTTTCTTTTCCCTATCCTTTGTCTCATCCCCTTCTAGAACTTTCTTCCTTTGTCTTTCTGGTTCATTACCCCTTGAGTGGGATTGCCAATTCTGAGAAAAGAAGTACGTAAACAAAAGGTGAGGCAAGGCCCTGGAGTCGATGAACAAAGAGTAGAGACACTTTGGTCGGGACACTCAACGAGTACGGATAGACAGAAGGAAGGCTCGATATAGCTAGCACGCTAATCGGAGACCTCTGAGTTGCTGAAGGGAGACTTGTACTCGAATCCCAAAGAATGAGGGCTGAATTTGGGTAGCCACCAGATCAATTTTTAGAAGATCAAAAGCTACGTTCACCCCCAAGGAACTAGTAAAGAAATTGAAGAGCTCCGACGCATAACATCGAGGTGTAATATTAACCCCCAAGGAAAGAATCAGATTTGTCTCACCCAAGTCTTTAAGACCAGGAAAATCCCGGGTATTTCTTTTTTTTTCTCATTCTTCTATCTTCCATTTTCTCGTCTTTCCTTAGTTGTAGTTAGTATAAGTATTAGTTTGTAAGTTTCGGCCCGCATATAGTTGTCGCGCGCGTTGATCTTTTGTTTGTTAGAATATATCGTAGCGTATGTGTGTATAGTCAATTACTTGTAGTTGTTGGGATCCAACGAACTTGTTTAGAGCGATAATAAATTACTTTGTCACATTAAGAAAACCAGTCATTTATTTGTACCTGTCGCCCTAAACTTCACAGTATATACCACACAATTTGCATGATCCATTTTCATACAAAATGGCAGCATTTTGTACATTGTTAATGAACAGTGTGTGAAAATCTAACCAAAGAATAGAGAGAAAGGATGACAATATCCTTCCTCTCTATTCTTACATAAGGCCATCAATGGCAAAACAACATGGCCTTATTAGGTCTCTGCACAAGATAATCCAAAGGACACTATTTGCACAAAAAAACTTTGTGGTGGTCACATACAATTGAGTGCTATCCAACATATATAGGGAGATTGCTAAAATAAAAGGGGTTAAAATCGTTTATCTTTTCAATCATTAGAAATGACAAGTACATAGTTGACGATAAGTTCCATTATGTGACCAAAGATTGGGCAGATCACTTGTTTATATTGGTGCAACAGTTAAAGGTCTAGCTATGAAAATTAAAAACATCAACATGATATCAAAAAAGAAATGGTCAACACAGCTATGCAGGCAGAGAATATACTTGTCAACTTTTATGACACTAGTACATTACATCAAACAACAGACACAGTATTACAGAAACATCTCATGACCTTTGAAATTTACAAGGCAATTAAGAAAGGCGAAGTAATTAATTATAAAAAGAATGATACACTCTACAGCTTGGCATGGATTGGTTGAACTGATGTAGAGCTTTGATGGTTTGAGAATGTCTGTTTTTTAAATTTTTTGAATGTTGGATCTATTTGATTATTTTTAAAGATATGCTCTGTCAGTGTTACTTTAACATAAAATGATTCTTAGCAGTAAGGTGTATATGTTGTATATCTGTCAGTTACATTTGAAAATTACCTGATGATGTTCACTATAGACTTTGTAAATGTTTGAAGAATTAAATATTTGTTTTTTTTTACTGGTTACTTAGATATTTTTGCGTTATTTGTACCAAAATAAAAAAAGGAATGTTAATCACAATTTTCAATAGCAGGGGTGGTATTCACAAAAAATTTTTTATCACAGAGTGTCACAGTCAATACTGCATACTATAAAAAAATCATGCAATGATTGTTAAAAACAATTTACCATGTTTGACTGGAGTTTTATCAATTCAGCTCCACGCATCTTCTTCATGATAATGCCCCTCTACAAAAATGTACAAGAGTATGGAGAAGATGTGTGGAGCTGAATTGATAAAACTCCAGTCAAACATAGTGAATTGTTTTTAACAATCATTTATACGATCATTTCTGATCAAATTCATGGTGCTTCAGCTTCAAAATCCTCCTTACTCCCTGGTTCTGGTTCCCTGCCAACTTCATGCTTTTTCCATGCTGAAAATTGCTCTAAAAGTTATATGTTTCAAGAATGTTCAGGATATCCAATACACTAACAGCAGAACTTGCAGCCTTTACATCTACTATCTTTAAACAGGCCTTCTGTGACCTGTAGACCTGTACCAGAAATCTTTATAATGTACTGTACTTAGAGAAAATCATGTTGAAGGAAAATAAACGTAATATCACCGATAGTTACGTCCTTTGATTTTTATTAAGCAGTCTAAAAATTAAATTGATAGACCTTGTATAAACACAGAGTATTAAGATTACCATATTTAATCTAATAAACAACTCAGCTGTAAGATGAAAAAAGTTATAGACAGCACACTATTTATTAGAAGAAATATGGTATAATTTTTAAATAATTTTAATTATAAATCTATGCCAATAGTTATGATGATAACAATAATCATAGGCCTGCCTGGCAAAGAAGACTGGAAACACAAATACATAACATTAGATAATAATTAGGCAGGCTGTCACAATACATTAAAAACAATGTATCACCAAACTTATTGTAAGAAGTAAAAAAATTAAAATACATACACAGCACAAACATCAGAATAGGCAAGTACAAGAATATATTAACACACTCAAACAAAACTGGCAACCAAGTCACAAAACCTATAACAATACAAAACCTGTATGTTACAAAAATAACAAAATAAATTATTCACAAGTAATAGGACACTTTTTGATACACAACTACATATTGAGACCATCATACAATCCTAGCTAAGTGCATGCCAACAGAAATAAACTCACAAGCTATACTGTTCTTTGGTCCAATTCAATCGCACACAGAAATGAAGCAAATTAAATCGAAGGAGAGAAATATGCACAATACAACAATTACACTCTGAGTAAAATGCAATCATACATGATATTCAAAATGCATTACAAACAACATAGTTGAAAGACGTTCAATTCAAACCAACCTTGAAATATTAAAAATTTCAAGAAGGAAAATTAACAGCAAATAAGTTCACTCTTCAATTTACTATTTTCTTGTCCATATTTAAAAATCTTCCAAAATTAGTGAATACAACTCTGAGGTCCTCAGAAAAGTTGATTTAGTCATCTGAATGTTAACAATCTAACAAGAAATTAAAGAGCTCCTTTTTCAGAAATGAACAAAGTAAGAATTAAAAGTCTCATTTGAACAAAGAAAGACTTTTTATATAAAATTAACAACAAAAGACAAATTTGTGTGAAAAAGACCAAAGTCACGAGAAACAAAGTTAGAGAGGAATCGTGTTTAGTCGCGAGTTTGACCTCTCCCACGTCCTCTGCGGGGTTTCGAATTGTTACCAATCAAAAAGTAGAATCGAGGGTAAGACACACAAAAATGTGTGCTCAAGGATGCAACATTCTTGGATCTTTGTTTATCATTCCTATGACTTGGTGTTCCCGTAAACATCTGCTGTTGGATTTTCATCTCCTTTGGAGTTGCATTTACTCCCCTGGAATTATTCTCCTGCTTCAAGAATTATCCCAACTACCAAAACCATCCGTTCAAAGCCGAATAGTGTGCCCCAGAGCTGAAGATCTCGAAAATATCAATGAGGAACTGAGAAAAAAAACAGCCTAAGGAACTTTTAGACTTTATTTGGTTTCCCCCAGCAAGAATCGTAACAACAGAGAATAGCTCTTTTGTAAGAAAACCTTTAATAATTTATTAAATGGTCAAAACATGTAAAACCTGTCTCAGAGTGTCTTTTCCACTCCCACAAGATAGTCGTGATTGTGCAACTATCCCGACAAACACACCCCATCAGCAACCTCACAACTCCATGATGAGTATCCACAAATGAAAACTCCACAAAACTTTCTTGGAAAGTCAGTTTTTATTTAATGAAACATTTTTGTGTAGAAAAATTTTTATATAAATTGTAAAAATTAATCAAAGTGATTTTGGGAAAAAATATTTTACAAGTAGCATGAAATATGCAATAAGTTTGCCAGTAGAAAATATGTAAATTTTAGATTACAAAAATTTATATCCTTTATTAAATTTGGAAAAAACAGTCACAGTACTTTAATTAGGAAAGTGTTAGAAGAGAGTTTTGAAATGAAACTATCAAGTGAATATTCAAACAACATATTATACATTGTATTGAAATAGTTGTATTTTATTTTTAAAGTATTGCTTAATCAAATCATTTCTCTCTTTCTCTCTGGACTCTTCCTTTCCAAACTGGACTACTTCTGGTCTTTTCTACATGTAGCTTTTCCTAGTAGTAGTTGGCCTCAGGCAGTACTTCCAAAAAGAGGTCACAAAACATTATCAAGGAAAAAGGAATTCTATTGAATGTACTTGTGATGGAAAAAGAAGAAAAGATAGTGAGCATGAAAAAACTTTTAAAAGAATCCATCCCGATTGTGAATGGACTAATGGAATTTTGTCGATGAAGTATTATCTGGGTTGACAGATTCCCATGTTTCATAGGAATGCGAGGACCTGAAAGCACCCCAGAACTATGCAAAATTATAAAAGAATTTTGTTTTAATTATGTGAAACAGTGATAAAAAAACATAAAAAAATTATGACCAAATAAGGAAATGTTCGCTCTAACAAAAGAAAAAAAAGGGAGTAGTTCTCATATTGTAACAATAGAATAATGAAGTCCTAAGATCAACCATCTTCAATTGGAATCGAATTGACAGTCAATTTTGACTCATCCTGCAATCTGAGTTCCAATCTCATTACATTTAGTAACGAGTAACAACCAATTAGAAAGCGGAGATGAGGAAAAACAACCAATCAGAGTAATTGGTCTGGGACCCAAAAAAAGTTATAAAAACCAGAATCTGAAGGAAATGGAGAGCTCCTTGACCTGTCTTTCTATTGTTAACATCTATCCAGAAAGAAAACAGTTTTCGACGTCATTGTCCCTCTTCACACTCATTATCTTTTGCTCCAACTGCTGATCACCAACTGATAATGCCCCATGGCCACTGACTTCTAGGAGAGCCAGGAGACAGAATCCGTACACTGTCAGAAGCTTATATAGTTGTAAGCATCTTTGTACAATAAACCATGTTAATTGTTTGTAACTGGAGAGTTGTCTCTGTGTCAACATTCCCACAAACGAATCGAACCTGCTTGGACATCCTGCTGTTATGTGCAAATTGATGATCTCACATAAAAGTATTAGTTTTGTCTTAAAAAAGTTTTTTTGTTGTGTTTTGTAATCCCGATCAAGCCAACGGACATATATGAGCAGATCAGATGTAGCATGGAAGAAGAAAGAAAAACTCAAAATATGACCACCTTTAGGAAAAGGAAACACTAAAAAAAAAAAAAAACAAAAAAAAAAAACAAAACAAAAAACAAACAAACAAACAAAAAAAGAGGGGAAAGTAGAAGCGCTGCCAATTGTTTTTTCTGAATCTATCCTAATTTTCATAGCATTTTTACTAACCTCTGTAGTGCTCTGCTACTATTTTTGTACATTAATTTCTTTGTATGCTCAATTTTCCATTATACGAGAGCTATTTTTTAAATAAGGTCCGTTTGTGAATAAAAGTAAGAATAATGCGCAATCACGGCAGTATGCATACGCTTCTGCTCCAAGCAAGCTTGGCGCGCGTTTTGACGCCATTTGCAGCCATATCGTCTGTCTGTATGCCGAGCTGTAGAAGTTTAAAATGTTTAAGAAAATTGAGTCTCCCGCCAACTGTTAGATACGATCTGTTATTCGATTCTTGAATGCAAGAAACTTGGCAGCAGCGGAAATTCACCGTCAGATTTGTGAAGTTTACGGTGATAATGCTACGAGTGACAGTAAAGTTCGAAAATGGGTAAGAATGTTCAAAGATGGGCGAGTTAATGTGCATGATGAGCCACGCCCTGGCCAACCTTCTCTGATTTCTGAAGATTTGATTCGTGATGTGGATAACAAAATTCGAGAGGACCGACGATTCACGATTTCAATGTTATCAATTGAATTTCCACAGATTTCAAGATCAGTTTTGTATACCATTGTTTCGGAAAAACTGAATTATCGAAAATTGTTTTCTCGGTGCGTTCCAAGACTGCTTTCTGACGATCACAAAACAAGAAGATTGGGCAGTGCTTTATTGTTTTAACTCGATACGATCATCCACACAGTCCAGACCTTGCACCCAGTGATTTTCACTTGTTTCAATACTTAAAGGAGTTCCTTGGTGGTCAACATTTCAACGACGAAGAAGTGAAAACTGCAGTCGTGGATTGGGCTTCTTGACAGGCAGCAGATTTCTTTGAAGTCGGAATTCAAAAAATTGTTGAGCGGTATGACAAATGTTTAAACAAAATGGAAATTATGTAGAAAAGTAGATAAAAGTATGTAGAATATAGAAAAAAATATATTTTAACGATATTTACAGTATTGTTCTTCTTATTAAAAAACGGACCTTATTTAAAAAACAGCCCTCGTACGTGTCAGGCTTTTGCTTTTGTCACACATTAATGTATTTTTCGTTGTGTCGGATACCACTTTTTGAATGGGTGTTGTTGGTTGGCTGATGGTTGGTTGTTTGTCAGACCACGTGATAGGAGATGGAACTTCCGGACAGCAGGAAATATAAAAGGGAAGGACCCCACAAGAAGGCACCATATTTTTTTTCTTTACCTGTGTGGTTCTTGAACACCTGGATCAGAGGAGATAGTCCCAATAAGGAGAAGGGAGAAGGTAAGGTCACCATACATGCAATTCACTAAGGATAGAAGATTAGTTAGTCTGAGGAGAAATCGACTTGCATCAGAGCACAAGGACGCCATAAAGAGTGCAATCTCCTTTTCGTGGAGAAAGATCCTTTAGGGTTAGAAATACTAATGATGAAATACCATAGTAAGGAATTCTATCCCTTACTATGGTATTTTGTCTTTAGTAACATTTACCAACACGTGCTCATCAGCCCTTTTGTTATGAGATATGGACTATCGTATGATTATGAAGAATTGTACGCACGCGAATCAACGACGTATACACACCTTGTAAATAATTGTAAAATAACTATCGAACCTGCAATTAGTTAGTTAGCAAGTAGATATTATCAATTCTTTTGGCATTATTAATCGATACTTGACCGATAACTATCGAGACGCCGTTAATTGCTGTATGTACATGTATCTTGACTGTTATAAATTGTTTCATCCATCTATTGACTTTGAGGTGTGTTATATTGATAACTTGAAACTGAACTAACTGATAACTTCAACTGAAATAAAGATGAAAATAAAGTCAAGTGGTTGCTGCATTGTGTGCTAGAAACAAATGTGTTATATTGTAACGTCCTCAGACACACTTACCCCACTTAAGGTCGGGATTATTTCGGTACTTCCTAGGCACTACACCTTGCTATCTAATTTTTGGGCCTTAATAGATCTAGGTTTAGACCCTAGAAATACATTTAGATTAAGTTTTTTATATTTTTTGCTACACATTTCAAATATTTCTTTTTGTTTTGACTCACACCGTTTTATTTTTCGTGTGTAAAGAAAAAAAAATTTTTGTCCAAAATGATATTTTGCAAGTTATTAGTAAAAGATACTGTTAATAAAAATCTGAAGAAAATTTTCATCTATGTCAGGTGAATTTTCAAATCTTTTTTCAGACTTATAGTAGCATACTTCAACAATATTATCCTGCCATTTATTTTATTGAATCATGTGGCTTTTTAAATGTGGATAAAGCGCATGCTAAAAGTTTGAATCCAGAAGTTTATGGCAAATTTATGGGAAAAAAAAACAGCTGGAAGAAACATGTTTGCAACATGATGTGCTCTTTAATAATGAGTAATCATTCTTCAGTATATTAGTAGTGGTTTTATAGTTTTAATATTCTAGTTTAGTAAAATAAAAGTATACAGGTTACAAATACATTTCAATTTCTGCAACATTTCTTTACAGTACCACATAGTTTTAGTGGCAATTTAAAAGATAACTTAGTGTCTAACTGTTGTCAGTAAAATTCCATGATATTTTCGTGTTAGACAAATATATTTTGCAACTTAATCTAAATGTTTCAATAAGCAAATGATTATTATTTACACTGGATCTAATTGATTTTTATTTATTTTCTTTCAAATTTTTACATCCAGTTTAGTTCCCCTTTGAGTCGCCTAATATTTGTAAAAAGTTGGCATCAATGACTACTGCTATGTATACTACTGTTTACAATACAGAATGTTTTCTAATCAACTAATAAAATTAATATACAAAAAACATTAAGTATGCACTTAAATACTTAAAATAAACCAAAATTATTTTAATAATACTCATATATTAACTTTCTAACACTTGTAGTGCTTTGCGACTATGTATTTTTGTGTTTTGGTTTTTCCCTTGACCCCTTTGTTTTTATTTATGGTACCACCTTTTTCCAGTTTACCTTATGTTAGCAGTCGGATTGGCCAGCGAAGATCATGTGGAGAAGGATATCTGCTTGACACGATATAAATAGTCATGATCCACGTGTGGTAGGGACTTTGTTTTTTCCTCCTCTGGCTTTGTTTTGGTTATCCGTAAAATATCGAGATTGAGGCGGCATGCACGAGAAGACCAAGGATTGGGGAAAAGGTCGACGAGACAGCAATCCGTTTCCATCCAACCGAGGACACTCTAACGTCGAGATAGAACATACTCAAGGAAAAGAAGATAGGTGAGAGATTTGCCTGAACATATTAGTTTTCTTTTTCATTGTTTATAGATGGTAGGAAAAAGTGTTGTGAGTAGGTCTATTTTTATTTGTGTTATGCGTCTTTATATGTTTATCACATGCTGTGAGCCCGCTGACAGGAGAGGAAGAATGAGAGGGGAATGTGAAAATGTGTGAGATATTCTATTGTTACTAGTTGTGCAATAAAAATTGTCAATCGCGTGATAGTTCATGTTCTATGTATATATTGTGATTTGTCAACGGAAAAGGATTAAAAGCTCAGTATATTTGTCAAGCCGACTTGTCCGTTTTTATCTAATCCCACAGACCTCGTTCTACAAGGCATTCTACACACTAAAAAGTTTCTAACACCCTAGAGTTTTAGGTGAAATGAAAGCTTTAAAGAAAACTCTGCATCAAACACTTTCTAGCAGGAAAATGGTATACCATATGTCCTCGAATATAAGATGATCTCGCATGTAGGACGAGGTGTGACTTTAAAGATCAAAATAAAAAAAATTAGATTTATTAAAACGATTGTAATTTTATTTTGTTTAATCACAAATAAAATATCGAATAAACATAAATGCACACATCGTCCCACAAAAATTACTAGCATTTTAAACCTTGAGGAAAAATCTTGTAAAATCAACAACATAATTTGTTGACGTAAAGCTGGACAATTAAAAATCTTTTTTGCCAATTCTTAACAGTCGAATCCACTGTCCGTCAATTACACTCGAGTTTCTCCGAATTCTGGTTTCCGAATAATCTGTTTTCACGAGGGAGTGGATTAAACCTTATATTGGGCTCCTGTGTGATTTTAAAATTCAATTTAAAAGCTTTGCTTTTCCTATTGCTATTCACCTTTACTCCTGATAATACACAAGTATAATCAAAATGACCCAGGTAAAATACTTTTCTTTTTAAACACAAGAGGATGAGCATCTGGTAAAAAATGTGTCATGTGCTTTACCACGACATGTAAAGGGCGCGTCGAGCGCAGCGCCCGAGGGCGAGACGCCCGATATATAAAACCCTGTAACCGAGGGCAGTGACCTCTTTCTTCGTTAGACCCTGTTCTGTATATATAAGATATATGTAAAATAAATGTGTAATGCACTAAGTATCGTATCTATTCACTTCTCAGGCACTACTATTGTAAGATTCACGGGAATTTTACATCTGGCGACGAGGATGGGATTGGATTGAGAATAAGTCCTGAGGAAACAGAATAAGCACGATCTTCACCGGGACCACATGGAGCGAGATCAATGGCTACCTTCGGCTGTCTGGAAGAGTTCGACCCTACACACCCAAGTGAGTGGATTCCTTATGCTGAGAGGCTCGACGCATATCTAACTGCTAACAATATAGAAGACGAAGAGAGGAAGAAAGCTATTCTGCTGACGGCATGTGGACGAGAAACGTACAACCTATTGAGGTCTCTTTTGTCTCCCAACTTGCCAGCCACGAAATCCTTTCAAGAACTGAAAGACGTCTTGAGGTCACATTTCGCCCCTCAACCCTCACGAATTGTTCGTAGGAATCAATTTTATAGACGTGATCAAAAGGTGGGAGAATCTCTGTCTATCTATATTGCGGAGTTGCGTAGACTCGCAGAATTTTGCGAATTCGGTCCTCACTTAGAGGAAATGTTATGTGATAGATTCGTTTGTGGTCTGTTGGACGAGACGCTCCAACGTCGCCTTTTCGCTCGAAAAAACCTATCGTTTTTAGAGGCACAGGAAGAGGCCTTAGCGGCTGAAGCCGCTGTTCGTTACACAAAAGAAGTTAGGCCTAACACGTGCACTGAAACTGAAGTAGGTCTAATCCGGAACAAAGGGGAACCGGGCATTGAACGCTCGCGAACGCATCAAGAATATAATAGGGTCAATTTTAAGAGCAAGGGACAACCAAGCTACCCCGAGTCAATAAAAGTCTGTAAAGGCTGCGGTGGGAAGCATAATCGCAAAGAATGCCCGTACCGAAAGAGCAAATGTTTCCTTTGTAAAAAATCGGGTCATATTCAGAAGGTATGCCGTTCAGAGAAACGTTCTTTTTCCATTTCGTCTCAAACGGAAAAAGTAGTCAAATCAGGGGTCCACGTGAATCAAGTAGCTGATCCTTTGTTGACCGAAGCTATCACCGCATTAGTCAAAATTAACGGGAAAAGTAGTCGGTTCCAAGTAGATTCGGGATCTCCGTATACTATCCTGTCAGAAGACACGTTTAACAAGATTTTTGGTAACAATTCCCCAAAGTTATACCCTTTCCGCACCATTTTGCGTGGGTACTCAAAGAAACAAGTTCGAATTGCCGGCCAATGCCAAGTGAAGGTCACATACAACAACTTCACCCGAGAACTTCCACTAATCGTGGCCAGGGGAAACAACATAAGTTTGCTAGGGAGAAACTGGTTCAAAGAGTTAGGGATATGTGTCTCAGGCGTATATCGCATTTCCCGAGATCGAATCCAGGAGTTGATGGAAGAGTTTCCGAGTGTATTCAAAGAGGGGTTAGGAACATATAAGGGCCAACCGATTTCAATTAAATTAGACCCGAACGTAACGCCTATCAGATTAAAGGCAAGGCGCGTACCATTGGGGATTCGTCAAAAGGTTGACGACGAACTTGAGAAATGGGTCAAGCAGGGAATTCTAGAACCGATCACAGATCCTGAGTGGGCTACACCCATTGTGCCGATTTTGAAGCAAGATGGATCGGTACGCATCTGTGGGGATTATAAAATTACACTTAATAAAGCACTGCGGCCCACCGCTTATCCCATTCCAGCAATCAATCACTTGTTGGCAGATTTGGGACATGCGAAAGTATTTGCCAAACTTGATCTGGCCCAGGCATATCAGCAGCTCGCGGTAGATGATGATACAGCCAGAGCTCAAACGATTATTACACACAAGGGGGCTTTTAAGGTCAATAGATTACAATTTGGTATCAACGCAGCGCCAGGGATTTTCCAAGCTTTTATCGAACAACTTGTAGGGAGAATAGAAGGGGTAATCCCATACTTCAATGATATTCTCATTGCGGCTAAATCTGAGGAAAATCTGCAACATAAGGTTAGGCAGGTTCTAGAGAGATTCCAATCATCGGGCTTGCGCATTAAAACACAGAAATGTGTTATAGGCGTTCCAAGTGTAACATTTTTGGGATTTAAGATAGATGCAAACGGAATTCATCCCTCAGAGGAGAATGTCCGGGCAGTTTGGCACAGTCCTGTACCATCTAACAAAAGAGAGCTTCAAGGGTTCCTGGGACTAGTTAATTTTTATCATGTTTTTCTAAAAAACAAAGCCACGGTTGCGGAACCTTTGCATCGTCTTCTGGATGCGAACACACCGTGGGAGTGGGGGCCCAGACACGAAAAAGCGTTTAAGGCCGTCAAATCATTGTTGACATCAGACGCCGTACTAACGCACTTCGACTCAAAAAAACCGTTAGTGCTAACATGTGATGCGTCACCTTACGGTATTGGAGCTGTCCTTAACCACCGCATGCCAGACAGAAGTGAGGCACCCATTGCATACTATTCACGCACTCTATCAGCAACGGAACGTAACTACGCACAGATAGACAGAGAGGCCTTGGCAATCGTGGCGGGAGTTAAGAAATTTCACGACTATATCTACGGACGGCAAGTGGAAATACAGACAGATCACAAACCTCTTCTTGCCCTACTATCGTCATCCAGACCGACTCCAAGCATCATCTCACCCCGGATGCTCCGATGGAATAACCTCCTGTCAGCATATGACTACACACTCGTCTACAGACAAGGAAAATCTATACAAAACGCAGACGCGTTGAGTCGTCTTCCGGTGGCCGAAGTCCCAGAGCAGCAACAGAACGAGAGAGACATCTTCCTTATAGACGTCATGGAGTGTCCATCTCTGTCAGCTAGAAAAATAGCTCTAGCAACTGATAAAGACCCAATCTTATCTAGGGTGAAGACTTGGGTTGTGAATGGCTGGCCCAAGCAGAAAACTTCAGGCCTTTTTCAACCATTCGAAAACAGAAGTGTAGAACTGTCAATCCATAAAGGATGTTTGCTATGGGGAAGTCGTATCGTAATTCCTCCCCATCAACGGAAAATATGTCTCAATATGTTGCACGTCGCACACCCGGGTATTGTTAAGATGAAGGCACTGGCTAGGAGTTACATCTGGTGGCCAGGCCTGGACAGCGACATTGAGAAATTAGTTAGGTCATGTGCGAGCTGTCAAGCAGTCCAACGTAACCCTCCCAAGACAATGTCCGCTTGGGAACCGGAGGAAGCTCCGTGGAATAGGCTCCACATAGATTTTGCCGGCCCCTTTCAGGGCAAAATATTTTTCATAGTGGTGGATGCCAGATCCAAGTGGTTGGAAGTGGATATAGTGCCGTCGACATCTGCAAATGGAGTGATTAAAGTGTTGCGGAAACTGTTCGCCACGCACGGAATACCAACAGTGATTGTATCAGATAATGGCACTGCCTTTACATCTTGCTAGTTTCGCAATTTTCTTAATAACAACGGTATTCAACATATCACTACAGCACCCTTTCATCCATCGTCTAACGGACAAGCGGAGAGGATGGTGCAATTTACAAAGCAGACTCTGAAGAAAATGAAAGGAGCTGACATAGGTTTGAAGTTAGCGAGAATGCTAATATCACAGCATGTGACACCGTCGTCGGCAACGGGAGTGAGTCCGGCTGAACTGCTGATGGGGCGGAAGTTGCGGACTTGCATAGATAATTGCTATCCCTCAACGAAAGAAGGCAACAGTGAGAAAGTAGAAATAAAATCTCCGAATCGAGCCTTCCGAGTGGGTGATCCAGTTTATGTTCGAAGCTTCAATTCCGCCGAGAACTGGACCCCAGCTGACATCACGGATGTGAGAGGAAATGTTACTTATTCGGCCCGTACAGAGGATGGTCAGATAATTAAACGACATACAGACCAAATTCGACCACGTTTCCCAGAGGAGACTACAGCCAAACCGACAAACAAAGAGTCTTCTCCCAATGACAAGTCGGACATGGAAGAGCTAGCTCCAGACGAAGTAGAACAGAGTTTGGATGCACCTACCAGCAACCCCAGAGAGGACCGTCAGCCACGCATGAGACAACCTCCGAAATATTGGAAAGATTATGTATCTTTCTAGGAGGGAAGGGATGTCATGTGGTGATTTACCACAACATGTAAAGGGCGCGTCGAGCGCAGTGCCCGAGGGCGAGACGCCCGATATATAAACCCTGTAACCGAGGGCAGTGACCTCTTTCTTGTTAGACCCTGTTCTGTATATACAAGATATATGTAAAATAAATCTGTAATGTACTAAGTATCGTATCTATTCACTTCTCAGGCACTACTATTGTAAAATTCACGAGAATTTTACAAAATGCAAATACAGAGTTCACAAAAATTATTGCAAAAATGCAAAGAATCCTTGTCTCGTGTGTATAGGACGACCTAGGTTTTTAAAGCAGTGAAAAATGAATAAAAACTTTCTCTTATATGCAAGTAAATATGGTATATAAAATGCTTAATGATATAAACAATTACTCATATTTATTTTCACTACTTTGAAAATAAATTTACCTGCACTGTGTCCAAATCCATTTATGTTCAGTTTAGGAATGTTATCATCCAATAATTCTATTAATATTGTTATGGCTTGAGTGTCGTAAAATTCTCCATCTGAAACGGTAAGAATAAAGCTGTCTTCCTTATTCTTGACATTTCCATCGTTAATATATATTACCAGTTCATTCATTATATCCTGTCATAAAATGTTTAAATAAGTTTATTTTAAATTAAATATGTGCAATAAAAAATAAATAAAACTACCATGATTTCATGCAGATAACCTGCAGATGATCTGTATTTGAAAGATAATTTGAATGGGAATGCTGATTATGCAACGGGGTGGGTTATGTATTGATTTTAAATTATAATCACAAATTAAAACAAATACCATATATATCGGAAGATAAGACGACCTTCAGATAACATGAAATATAAATTTTCGTCAAAGTTTTATAGTTAGCATATATATGTCCTATAAGACCACCCCCAAACTATCAATGGCCTACGAATTTAGTTTAGATCGGTGATCGTCATCCGAATAATAATACCGTATAGCATATACAGAATTATGTCCTATTCGTGATTTTTGGAAAAAACAATTTTATTTTCTTGCATCTGGCAGTACTTCCTTGCGATTGTTGCAAACATTCGCACCAATTCGGGCATTCGGGTAATGATCTTGACTATTCACAAAAACGTCGTACGGGCTATTCTATTTTCTGGACATACTCTACTCTCTACTAGAAAATAATTACAGTTTGTCCATTTTACTATAATGGTTTTAATTCATATAAATCTCAATCCAATTTTTTTTTGTATCTGTCTTATAATACAATGCAGATTTTGAGGGCCTTTTTTTATGATTCAACTATCGTCTTATCTACCGAGATATACAATATACTAATGGTTCATTGGCAAACAATAAAATTCTAAAAATAGTTGGTGATGCGTTACAAAATTAAAATATTAGAACAAGTGAAACTCATGAAAAAATCCTGTTAAAACATTACAATATTGTCAACAAAATTACATAGAAAATAATTTTATTATTGATATTAAAATTATTTCCAAGTTTACTTTACTATTATTTTGGACAAAGGAAATTACTTTACTATTATTACTGAACAAAGGAAATTTGAAATAAAATAAAGTGTAATTTTTTTTACACTTAATTTACTGGGGCAGTTCATAAATACCTATGATCAAATTATAGTGATGGCCAGTGAGTACAGGAATGAATAGATTTCTGCATTAGAGTTTAAAAAATAAAGCAAAAAGGTAATTTCATCTTTAATAATAATTATCAAAATTGAAAATAAATAGAAACTTAAATTAAATGATTACCTTTAATTCAAAAATTATTGTAATTATTAGTTAATGTTAGTATAAGATAATTAAAAATTATTTTATATTAATTATTTGTAGTTAGATAAACTATAGATTGATTAATACGAGAATTCATATGATTATTACAGAATTTTTGGGCTTGATTGTTTGTGTATACCTACAATGATTTGTTGATAGAAATAAAATGTAAAAAACAATATTTTAATGCTCGAGATGACAATGTCCAAACTGATATTTATCTTGCTTTCAACAGCTACTTCAAAGAGGAGCTGTTGAAAGCAAGATAAAATAGGGTATATGGTGAAGAGGGTTATATGAAAATTTTTTTTCATTTTTGCAATTTACTGTGTAGTGAGCTGTTGCAGGATACACATTGCCACCGGTTATCCATATGAAATTGTGGTATTTTATGAAAAAATCAATTGAAATTTTATATGTGAATCACACATTTTAAGTTTGCCTTTCACATTACAATAAAAAGTTATTTAAAAAATATATAATTGGAATCCCGAAATGATTGTTTAAAAATTAAAACTTTAAATGTCTTAGATTAATGATTCTCAATGAGGTGTAGTAAGTTCTCATAAGGCTGTTTTGGAAATCTACTTGAAAAGTTAAGGATTGCTGGAATAATTGTAAAGATGTTACCAGGTTTAGCCCTTTTTTTATTCTCAGATATCAATTTTAAAGAAAGAAAACTGATTTTGACAACAGTGAGAACAAGAAACAGAATGCGACTCTAATTTTGAAAAGTTTAACAATTAAATGATACAGAAAGACTTTTAGTGAGCTCTGTATTTAATAATTATCAGGTGACCAAAAAAGTTCATGCAGTTTTTTCAATGTTATCATTCTAATGAAAATTATGTAGGCACAGTTGCAGGTATGTGCATGAATCAATACAAAACCAATAGCATGTCTCATGCTGGAATCAGATGACATCAAGAAAGCATGAAAGTCAGTTCAAAAAACTGTGAAGAGTGAGGAGATGATAGCTATTCCGACTGAAGTTATTTGAGGGTGTTTACTGTATGAGTTTAAACTGAGCACTAACTAATGCAAGCAGCCCACAAGATATGTAGAGCATTTGGATAGACCACAGTGAGCAAGTGGACAGCCCAAAAGTGGTAGAGAAAATTTACAGTGAATGATGATGCTCTTCATGAATCCTGCGAGGGAAGATCAAGCATCATTGATGAAGGCAACCACTGAGTAGGACTCAAGACAATGTGCCAGGAACTTGCAAAAAGGTTCAATGTGAATGACAAATCATTCATTTGCATTTGCATTGCCTAGGAAACAGCTGGAAGCTGAGCAAATTGGTTCCACATGATCTGATGGGCAATAGTAAGTTCCAGAGGTTTATGATCTGTTCTCTGCTACTTTCATGACAAAGTAATGATTCAATTTTGGACCGATTGTTGACATGTGATAAAAAATGGGTTACATATACTCCATTTTTTATCACACATATGAGTTACATGTAACAACACTAAACATTCCTATCATTGGTTATTGTTGGTGAATTTCTACCACATACCCAACATCCACCAACAGAAAACTTTTATTGTGTGTCTGGCGAACTACAGCTGGAATCATTCATTATGAACTTCTTTTCCCTGGCCAAATGATCACTGCAGATAGCTATTCAGCAAAACTGCATCAGGTTCATGATCCTCTGTTCCAAGCGTAGCAGGCACTTGTTAATCATGAGACAGTGTATTCCTTCAAGATAATGCACGACCTCATACAGCACGAGTGACCCACGACAAGCTCCATAGCCTCAGTTGGAAAATTCTGTCTCGCCCTCCATGTTCAGCAGACATATTTCCATTGGACTATTGTTATTGTGGCTAAATGCCATTATTGTACAGTTGTATTTAATTTTATATTAGAATATATTTCCCTTTTCTTTCTTCCTATTACTATTGTCTTCACTTCCTGGAATTTTCTCCCAACTGGTGTTTAACGGCGTAACAGCAGGTGGTCTCTTAAGGACAATGGGACGGTATGCGGCCCTCAGGGTAGAAGAGGGACCAAGAGTTCATTCTTTGAATAGGACTGGACAAGGAAAGATATGCGAAAAGAAGCTTTCCATCATGTTTTTTTGGAACCAGGTGGAGATGACAAAGAGGTCCGAGGGAAAGGAGTGAAAATCCCGATTGTGAAAACGTATAAGAGTATTTTTTCATCCAAGTCTGCTAAGTAAACCACGTTGTAGAGAAAAAGTTAACATTCTTCGTGAATAGGAAGTGATCCGTCCAACATATATATATCGCACTGTGAATAATGCCGAAATTCTTGTGTACCCCTTTCTTTTTCTTTCTATTCTTTACTTTATTGTTCTAAATTCATCTATCATCCAACATTAATTATAATTAGTTATAAGTTTAGCAGTAAGATGTATATATATTTTAATCACACTTAGTAGACTAGTTATTTTTGTAACGAAAGGATTGTCGTGAGATTTAAACTTATGTCAGTAATTTCTTTATATTGTCGATCACTATACGAATAGATATAAGTGTCGGGGATAGAGATTTTATAGCTGGCATCCCACAAAACTTCCTGTATCCTGTTACGTAAATTAAAGATTCTGATTTTTAAAAAAATATTTAGTTTCTTTGTATACAGTATTCGCACACTTCACACTATGTATGTAAACCTCAAGGGTATAACCCACACCAAATAGTCCCTAGTTAGGCAATCCCACACCCGACCTTTGTCGTGTCCCTTTCTCTTCAGTCAGATGCGCGTTAGCTGTATTGACACTTATGCCTGGAGGCACAAATATACATTAACAGGAGTCGTTTATTTTATGGACACAACCATTTACCTTTTTTCTGTGTTAAATAATCATATGCACAACTGACAGTTCCAAACCAAACAGTGCTGGAATAAGAGTTGAAGGTTTCTTCACTTCTAAAGATTGTAAATCATGCTCCATGAAAGTCCCAAATTTGTAACTCATTGAGAAAAAGTTGTGGATTGTAACAGTGCTTACTTTATTGAATAAAATAGCTTTTTTCACTTTTTACATACATTTTAATTTTAACCTAAAAAACCATACAAACTTTTTTGGTCACCTGATAAAAATTAACTAATTTTATTTCTAATTATAAAATTAGCCTTTAGTCCAAATTATGTAATATTTTTATAATTGATTAGTCATGTTAGCCCAATTAACCCAATTAAAATCCTGTTGTATCATTTGATCATTCTGTATGTTGGGGTTGGTTATATATGTAATTGAGAACTTTAACTTCAAATGACTTTAAACATACTTTTGTATGTTTAAAGTCATTTCTTGTAGTGGTGATAGTCAAATGGATAAGATGCTAGGTACTGGAGCTGCATGGTGTAGGTTCAAGTGAAAATGAAATTTCTGTAGATTTAACTGTTGTCTGCCATTAAATAAAATTTTTATTACTTAATACTTATTTTCAAATATGATCAGTATTGTTAGATTTGAAGTGTAATAAACCCAAGTGAATGAAGAAATTGACAACAACATCAACAATTAAAAAAAATTCACTGCAATTATGCTATCCAATTTTTCATATCAGCCCTGTGTTTTTTTGTCAATCTGAAGTAACGTCTGAAGCTTATTTGCTTATGCTGACATATTATGTAATTGTGAGCATAAATACATTAAAAAAAATATGAGAAAATAAAAATTTTTATTTAACAACACATACAAAAGTAAAATCTAGAGATTTCACGTTTGATAAAAAGAAAATGATGTCATGTTAGTTTCTTGTTTTATAAGCTTTAAACTGGGGAAACAGAGGTTGTTTCCCAAATGCCACTTAATTGGCAACAGTTTAGTAGAAACAGCTCACGTTATCGTCAAATAGCTTTTTGTGATGGGAAGGGCAAAGATTGCAAGATTCTTGTCCTGTCAGGACTGACACCAGTTAGGATAGTTCAGAAGAATCTGATTTGCATCCTAACTCGTGATTCTTAACAATTAGGATGAGTAGGAGGAAACATTAGAGTGGGAGGTGCGATGGGTAAGCCAATAGCTGTCTGTTTATCCGAATAGACAGGAGACAGGTTTTTAACAAACAACAAATAAAAGTTTATTATATAACTAATTCGAACTCACTTGTGCCTGTGACCGGTGTGAAATTAATTTCACACCGGTCACAGGCACAAGTGAGTTCTAATTATATAATATACACCCTGGTGTGTATGAGGAAGATATATAACTAATTCTATAATACATATAATTCTATCAAATACACTAATTTCTACAAGCTATGCAATTAGATGCAGTTACATATAAACTCCTATGGAGTGGAGCAACAAAAGTTTCTATTCAGCTCGCGGTGTGCGTGCTTGACCAATTGACCTATCTTTCATGCTAATTTTGCAGAGAGTGAGTTTACAGATATCTAACAAAAATATCTCTGAGAGCACTTTCCGATGTATGTGGCATTGTCAAATAGTGGGTTTTGTCCTCATGTGTGGTTGTAGGTTGTGTCTTAGACAGTTCGTATTGAAAATAAGTCTTCTTTTCAGACAATACAATGCACTTTCTTACAACAAAACGCTGTCTATATGGCAACTGACTTCGTTATAACTTTGTATGGGACGAACGCCCAGAATGTCTGTGTATCCACCTTTTATGCAGTTTGCCTGGAAAATGATCATGTAATCAACTGTTGACAGAGTCAAAGGTAAATTCCCAGGTGCGACAAGGTTTCTATTGATAACGCTTGACTGCAGCTGTCCTTCTTTCACAATCGAATGTTTTCCTTTTAACACCTCGTTGTCAAAATTCCCATTTGTTTGTTTACAGAGGATGTTGTTTGATCCGTATCTAACGCAATTTTTTCCTAACCATCACGTTAAGAAATTATATGGCAAATTTCGTAAATAAATCCTCTTAAAACCTTATAACCGGCGAGGGTATGCTCAAACTTTGTAAGCAAATGTTTTCGAATCTCTCTCTGGGTCCATCCTCAAGCTACGTTCTTTTTAACGAACGGTTATAACAAAGACCAGCTGCGTTCTGGATGAAAATTTGAATTATCAAATTCTGAATCTAACATGAACCGCGTGCCAACCAAATTCAAAAATTTCAAAAATTTTTTAAAATGATTACGAACGATCGCTTGTTACGTAGATGGCCAATGGCGAGGTAACATTATCTTTAGCGTGGCAAGCCCTCCTACAGAGGGAGGAGACAAAGTAAAGAGGCAAATTGATCTGTGGTGTTGGTTTGGGACATCTCATTTCTGCAAGCTACGAAGTACATGAGAAAAATTGTTATTTAAATGTTTGCATTGGCCATCTACGTAACAAGAAATCGTTACGTAATCATTTAAAAAAATTTTTGATTTTTTGAATTTGGTTGGCATGCAGTTCATGTTAGATTCAGAATTCAATAATTCAAATTTTCATCCAGAACACAGCTGGTCTTTGTTATAACCGTTCGTTAAAAAGAACGTAGCTTGAGGATGGACCCAGAGAGGAATCCGAAAACGTTTGCTTACAAAGTTTGAGCATACCCTCGCCGGTTATAAGGTTTTAAGAAGATTCATTGGTATTACACCGATGTGTGTAGATTATTTGTTAAATTTTGTAAATTAGCACAAAAAAAAGAAAAATGCTCGCGCTCAGGCCAGGGGCTCAGAAAATAATAATATAATTTTGTTACCCATGTGGTGTTACGCCTTATATGATTTTTATTTTTTGTAAACTGTTTTGTCTACCCATATCTTTCCAATACTTGTCTGTTCACGTTTCTTTGTGTAAATCCAACTATGAGGTTACTTCCCCCTTCCTGTTTGATTATGGAAGAAATGGTCGAACAAGTTTTGGTAGTAGTCCCAGGAAATGTAAGTGAAGTGAGGAAACAGTTTTACTTCTGGATGAATAACGAGCACTTCGCAGCTATTATGTATTATTATTATTATTATTTATCTAAAAAAAATTTTTTTTTTGTTTTTTGCTTATGTTGTGTCACGTGTCTGTTTTTGTGCAGGTCTCTCTCCATTTCCTTCCTTGGTACCACCAGCTTTTTCTGGCAGGGTTTGTGATGTGAGGATTGGCCCGAGGTGAGGTCGCTTGGGATGGAGTGACATCCTTAGGCAGGGGAGATAAAAATGACATGAATAATACTTTTTTTTGGGAGGTTTTTCGTGCGTTGGTGACCAGAGGACGCCGCAGGTTGTAAAGACTAGGAGAAAGCACACAGGAGGTCCAACTGTCCTGGGATTAAAGAAATTATTGAACTGAAAGGAATTCATTTCCACCAAGGGAAATATGTGAAAAGAAAAGGAGATCGCCATCCAAAAAGGCAAAGGACCAACTGGAGTGTCATTGAGACCAATGATTTTTTTCTTTCAAAAAAAAGTTCATGTTTTTATTGTATACTCTTTCCCTAATTTTTTTTTTAAAATGTTTTTCTTTGCATTATCGTTTTTTATATCGTTTGTCTGCCGGGTAAAAAAGGGCTTAGCATAAGGAAGGAGAAGGTATAAATTGAATAGAAATAATGTAACATGATTGGACTTTGCAAATTTGAATTGTGTATTGTGTCACAAATAAACTTTTGTTTATAAAATCACATGCTATTACACTGACTATTCATTTTTTTTTTTTTGTTCAACCCTGCAGACCACATGCTATGGGAGTAACTACAGGACTTTACTTTTGGCTGAGAGACAAACCAGGTCAGATGGCAATTTCCTTTCTTCATAAAAGAATTCCATGGGCTAATAAAAAAAGTTGTTGAAGAAAAGAATGTAATGTCAAGGTCTTCAAATCGAACCAACACGTGAAGGACAAAAACTAGGGATTGTCTTCGAGGACCGGATAATGGAGATCATACAAGTAGATTTTTCCCAACAACTGTAGTGCCTTTGACCGGTGTGCTTCTCTCCTCTTTCTCTGTAAAACGCAAACGTTTTCGAACCTCGTTGGTTCTTCCTCAGGCGTAACGGAATTCTGTTCTACAAAATTTAAATATCCCGTCGAAGTTGACCGTTGATTTAGAAAAAATTTGCATTCTGGAACGCTGTCGCGTGTAGCCGATGTCGGCATCGGCATCACGCGACAGCGTTCCAGAATGCAAATTTTTTCTAAATCAACGGTCAACTTCGACGGGATATTTAAATTTTGTAGAACAGAATTCCGTTACGCCTGAGGAAGAACCAACGAGGTTCGAAAACGTTTGCGTTTTACAGAGAAAGAGGAGAGAAGCACACCGGTCAAAGGCACTACAGTTGTTGGTTTTAATTTATTTTCACTCCGGTGTTGTTCTTTTATATATTTTGTAGATTTTTCCTTTGTACTTAGTATTCTCTATTGGAGTACTTTTATATTTTTCTGATTATACTTCTCCAAAAAGAGAACATCACACCCCATTGTCATCCAGGACTGCTCTAATGATGTTGTTTACATTGTCATCTCCAATTACAGGTTGATTTTGTGGTAACTTTAATTTTGGCCATAATCCTTAATTTCAGTTTATTATTAATACCTAGCATAAACTTGGATATAGTAATATTATAATTGTGTATTGTTGGTCCGGAGTGTTATTCACAGTTTTTTTATCCTGGTCCCAACCGAGTTTGTTGGAGAGTATTATTGTTCGACAAAAAATCCCTGCTGGTCGATATCCCGGGTTTAGTGTAATTTTTTTTCTTTGTACGTGTTTTATTGTAGTTAATAAACTTTTTATATTTTGTTTACAAGGGTGTATTAATTCTTATCCACTATCCACACAAACAACTTAACATTTCACTCGCATAAAAAGAAAAAAGCTAAAATTGCAAAGGTCCAAACCTATATTGTATAGCACTAATACCTTGCATCTTATCCACTCAGCTATTGCCATTACAAAAAATGAAACTTCCAAAGACTTGTAACACTAAAAAGCTAAACACACAATTTTTAGAGGCCCATTTTTCGAAAACACCCGAGAAATGGGTTTTATTATTTGAACAAGGAGTAATTTGTGTTTAGAGCTACTTTCCAAATTAGAGCTACTTCCGAATAATAAGTTAGATTCTTATCAAATATATTCGATAAGAACCTTACTTATTAAAATATAAGCTTACATGAAAAAGTCAGCAATTATTGTTAAATATTGATTAAAGTTATTAAATCACTTCATTTTCTTTTCACATTCATTTCAGTTTAAATTGGAACATGTTTGTAGCATTCTAATACATAGGGTTTTTTAAAAGAAATTATGAGTTGATATAAAATTATTTCTTTATCTTATACCTTAAAAATTTTGAAAAATGTTAAATGAAAAAATCATTATAATCATATCAACTGATAAAATCTTTTAAAAAACCTTGTGTTAGAATGTTACAAGCATGTTCCAGTTTGAACTGAAATAAACAATATTTTTGGAATAGATGCGAAATGAAAATGTATTGACAACTAAAAACTTCTTACACAATTACTGGAATGCATATACTTTACACTCAAAAATCTTAAAAGACCAGTAATAACACTTTAATAGAAAACTAACGTTTTCGACCATACTCTGGCAGTTTGAAACCTTTTTCTGTATCTTTATTTACATTGCACTATTTACTGTTTATGGTATGGATAAAGTTCTATTGCCATGGTAACATGCATGGATAAAGGTTTTATACATGCACTTAGATTGTTCCACAGATTTTAAAATAATTTTTGAACACGTTGTTCCATATGTTCCATAGGTTTAAAAATAACTTGTAAATATTGTTCTTCGCATTCCAAGTTCGAACCTTACTGGTTTACAAACCCGACGCAGACCGGAGTACGGTCGAAAACGTTAGTTTTCTATTAAAGTGTTATTACTGGACTTTTAAGGTTCTCAAGTGTAAAGTATTGACAACTTTAATCGATATTTATCGGTAACTGACAATAAAAAGTCAACAAAATAAAAGATTATAAATATGAATTATGAATCAAGATTTTATTTATTTTTCATAACTTGAAGTGATTTTATTAAAAATTATTTTGTTTATTAAAATCTCTTAAAATTAGAGAAATTCTTTAGAATTCACAGATTAAATTGTTAGTATAAGAACCAAGAATCTTGTCTCTCTATCCTCCACTAAAATTAGTCTGTGTATCTTGTTTTAATTAAAGATTCTAGAAGAATTTCTCTAATTTTAAGAAGTTTAATAAAATAATTTTATTTATTTATTTAAGTACTGTATATGATCTATTAAATGAATAAAAACAAAATATAATTCTCACTTGAACAGAAAATTTATTTCCAGAAGTTAAATCAATACTATGCTGCAAGTTTTGCTTTGCCACTGATTTCAATTTCTTTAATTTTCCTGAAAAAAATTTATTAATGTAAAAAATTTGATAAAAATTTAGGTAATTATAAAAGTAAAATATTAATTAACATATACTATATCATTCAATTGTGGCTGTCGGATATGATATTGTATATTTTGTATATTTTATATTGAATTAGTCTTAGATTTTCTTTGTTCCTTTGTCTAACTCTTTCTAGAACTTTCTTTTGTCTAACTCTTCCTAGAACTCTCTTTGTATAACTCTTTGCCCTTGGGGGAGGATTATCTTTCCCTCAATAGTAAGAACAAAAGAAGGAGTGAGGCCCTAAAGCAAAACAGACAGAAAGAGTGCCAGTCTGGGTTGGAATCCCGAAGAGGTAGGAGCTGAAAAGGAGTGCTCCAGAAAGGGAGAAGGATGATCTAAGAGGATAAAGTGCAGAGAGAGATCATCGAGGAAAGACGACTCAGTCTGAAAGAAAAAGATTATAGACGAAAGATCTATAAGGAAAAGGGCTACAAACGTAACAAAAGAGAGAGATCCGAAGTTGTTCCCCACCAAAAGACACATCGCAAAGAAACCCGGGTATTTCTACTACTTTTCTTATCTTTCCTTATTTCTTCTATTCTTCCAATTTCTTTTAGTTTTAAGTTAGTATAAGTTAGTGTAAGTGAATACGGTCCTCGTCAGATTGTCGCGTGTGTGCAAGATAACTGTTTTTTGAGGACAAACTTTTAATTCCTGTATATATAAAATTCTAGAAGTTGTAAAGTTGGGATCCTATGTAAGAACCTGTTCAGAGAGAATAAAACTACTTTGTATTAAGTTTTATTTTGTACCATTTCGCTCGCGGGATCGTGTACCTCTTGTTACGAACACCATACAATTGTAAACTTTTTATAAGTGAATAACTAATATACAGACAACATGACACTTCAAATAAAAAATACATCAAAATAAGTACATTCAGCCTGAATGAATTCAAACATTTGGTGTGTTTCTAGAAGGTGCATGTTTAATTCTTACATAAAATTATATACATGCTTTCCAAATAACAGCTTTTTTTTAGTCATCTTGGTTTGATTCCTTTCTATTAACTTACAAGTAACCTTCGAATAGAATAGAATAACTCGTGCAAAAAAACAAAAAAACCCAGTAAAAACATAATTTAATAAAAAAATAATGATTTTGATTATAACCTAACAATGATTTCTAAAAACAAACTGTTAGAAAGAAATATATAAAATTGAACATAAATATTTAAAATTGTGAAACTGGCATCTAATTGGATGGTAAAATAACCATGAATTTGAGTGTTTATCAATTAGACAATTCATTTTAAAAATTTCAAAATAAGATCTTTGCGCTTGTGAAAGGGTGTTATGGTCCTTGTAATTAAGATTGTGATATTTATGAAAAGGTTTCAGTTAGCTGACTAAGGCAAACACCCAACAAACAAAGTATGTGCACTAGATGTTAAAAAATTTATTTATACGTGATACAGATCAATCAATGAATAAATGCCAACTCCAGGATGGTCATTCTACATACCTGATTGTCAGCAAGACAATTGGATAATTATGATGATACACCAAATCATGATTATACTAATCTGTACAATAATCAATAATAATTCTTACAAAAAGAATTTCTTATCACTAACTTTTAATAACTGAACTTGCACTAAGAAAGGAAGTTTGAAGATAGGGAGCAAGAAGTAGTAAAGATGGCAGATAGCACAGGACAAAGGTACCTGGGTCCTATTAACATCTTTGTTGTCATGAGGGGCCACGTAGAATGTCTTGCACGAAATTAACACTTTCTTCTTCGCCTCTGTTCCTAAGGGTTTTTGATCACCAATTCATTGCTCTCTTGTTCAAAACTTACAACTGGTCAAGTTGATGCCGAATCCAACACACTATCTTTGGGCATAGGAATTTCAAAGATCTCCCTGAAGTTATGAATTTACCCATATACTCATGTACTGGACAATTTTACACAACTATACTCTCTTACAGCACAAGCTAAAAAGTGACAGTTCTTCACTTCGTATGCCCTCGGGAAACCTTGTACTTATTGTACTAATGATTCCAGGAAGTGGCTCTCACCACCAAAGACAAAGAATTAAGGAAATTAGAAAGTTCTAAAAGGTGGATAGAACAAAGAACATGGAAAAATATAAAAAGACAAAAACAAACAATATGGCATATAGCCGCAAGGTGCCTACAAACTACCACCAAAAACTTCACAACAGAGTTCTATATTTCATAAACACCAGATTAGGTATATGAAAAACACCTTCACTCCTGTTCCTTCTACTCTGAGTATGTTTTCTTTTGTTAAGGTGTGGCCGTTGGCCATATTAATGTATATTTTTGTAATTAATAATTCTATAAATTTAAGTTAGGCTTAAAATTTCTTTTGTTTTCCTTTCTTGTTGACTAAAAAGACTTCCTTTTTAATTACTTTACTATGTAATTGCTTTATTACCTGGTGGGGAGTGATGCCTCTGACATGAAAAACAACATTGTTAAAAACAAAGTAATAAAAGAGAGGAGAAGAAAAAAGGGGCAGAAGGGATCTCGACTCTCGACGAGAAAGGTCGAGGAGAACGGGCTCTGAAGCGGAACGACAGAAGATAGGAATCGAGGCTCGACGAGTGAGGTCGAGGCGAAGAAGCCATCTAGTCTGTTAAAGTAGGTAAAGAACTTCTTACTGATCTGCCAAATTTGTTGGATTGATTCAGCAGTAGAATATTGACAAAGTTAACAATAGAAATCTACTAAAATAGATTAAAGAAGGAGCCAAGGAAAGCCTCATTGATAGGAGTGGATGATTGGAGACATCAGTAACCCAGCCCAGTATCACAGAGCACCCAGAGCAGAAACCCAGATATTTCCACCTTCCTCTTATTCTGTATCCAAATTCTCTTTTCTTTCCTTATTCCAGTTTGTAAATAGGTTAAGTATAGATATAGGGATACTTGTAATATTAATAGTATTGTTTTATGTATTCCGAATTTTGTAATTTCACCACCTACACGTTGGGATCCAGTGTACAAAGAACCCGATATTGTAGTGTAGATTATCCGGTGGATCGAAGTACACGGATGTAATAAAGATGTATATTAAGGACTCAAGTAATGACCAATTACACGTGCACGAATTTGACAAAACAACAGTAATTTATTCTAAAGTACAATAACTGTGAGATACTTCCTATCCCTCAAGTTTACACGATACACAGCTTAAAACTAACGAAATTTACAATACTCTATATACATATATACACACACATTTTCCTTCTATACGATAATTGCATATAGTAGCCTTCGACAAATCATGGTATTATGTTAAGTGAATGCAACACGATCTCGAGTTTCCGAGCATTCCTCTTCTTTACATCAAACCTCAAAACTAATAGTTCTGTCCGAGACCTGAATGTAATTCATGTCACCAAAAGTACGTCCCTCTATGATACTCCTCAATTGCACTACGATGGAAATGGATTGTGCTTCCCGACTGAAAATGGCCGCCATATCTCGACTCCTGTTCTCCCGGTCTAACTCTGACGTCCTTGCCGACCTTTTCTTCTTCCGACCTTCCTCGACGAATCCAAAAACAACTAAAAGTGTCCTAAATCGTGAGAGTTCCTCAATTTATATTCCCGCTCTCCGGAGGTCCGCTTCACTTACTGTCCCACTCTGGACCAATCAGAAGGCTTTTCACGTATCCTATGGTGACATCATAACAAAATTCCACGCGACATGGTACAAACCAAGAAAACCCAATACATACAAAAAGGAAACCCAGAAAATAAAATAATAATAATACATAGTCGCGTAGCACTACAGTAGCGAATAAAAGTATATTTTGTAAATTAACAAAGTGTGTTTGTTAATCCTCGCTTGTCATTCACTGTTGGTTATCACAAAGATACACAAACCTGGCACTCCACCAAGTCACATTGCAGACAAATCTGCATCTTTATCAGTACACATCAAATGACTACTCATCCATTTCATTAACAACAAAATGAAGAGCTACGACCATATAATTGTGAAGTTCCAGCCACAATCTGAAATTTGTATTAATTGTGTAAAATTTCAAAATTGTTAAAGTAAAAAGAAAACTAAAATAAAACTTACGTACGAAAAATATTCTAAAATTAACTTTCATTTAAACCTACTAACCGGAATAAAAGTTGTTTTAATATTGCGAATGTTTTCGATGCTCCTATTAGAACAAGTTTTACTCCGGTTAGTAGGTTTAAGTGATAGTTAATTTTATATTCATCCCGGGGTAGTAAGGAGAAATATTGTTATAAAACACTATAAAAACAAATACGACATGATGATAAACAGGCAAGTCCCAAATGCGACTCCTAGATGTTAGAAAATAGAAGAGTGTCGAACCAGAGAAAAAGAAAACTTTGACACTGGTGCTCATAAATAATAGATTGAAGTTAATTAAAATCAGGGAAAACCAAAGCTGTGGAGTCAGAGTCAAAAAAAATTTCTGACCAGAAGAGTCAAAGTTGAGAAAAATGTGTCGATTCCGACTCCAGCATTTCTCTCTTTTTGTTTTCAACAGAAAAATGTTTCAAGTTTAATATTAAAAATTGGCAAGATGCAGTTTCTTGATATGAAGACTCTCAGGTAAATGAATAAACGTTCATTTCATTTTCCAAATTTGCCTGCCATATGCTTTTCAGAAAAATTTTACTAGTTTAAATTGGAAAATTGACAAAGGGTGGTTTATTTGTATGAAGTTTCTCATGCTATTCAGTACATCAGAACCACAAAATTAATCAACAACAAAAGAAAGATAGAGATAAAAATAAGGTAAAGTATATTAAACAAATACTTATATACAATTAAAGAGTTTTTTCTAGTATTTTCTAAATATTTTATTTTCCGAGAATGTTTTGATAAAACTCATTATATTTTGGATTATCGACCCATGTTCCGGAGTACATAATACTAAATGACAAAAGATGAATTCTTGGAAAGACTTTTTCTCGTTTCTTTTTCTTGTCTTTAAAAAAACTTGAAATATTGGTATTTGATATATATATATATACACACACACTGACCTCCTCCTCCACTCGCATAACACGTAACAAAATGTGACTGCCATCCGTGACAAGCGAGTAGTTCAACAACCTGTTGATTTTAATAAACCTTTGTTTTGTTAAATAATGTCTTTACTCAACTGTCAACCACAAATTATCATCGGCTACACTGATCTCCTCCACTCGCATAACACGTAACAAAATGTAACTGCCATCCGTGACAAGCGAGTAGGTCAACAACCTGTTGACCGGAAGGAAGGAGCAGTCCGACTTCCTCTGACCCTTCTGCAGCTCACAGTATATTTCCCATCTTCAAAAATTGATATATATATATATATATATATCATATTGATCATATTGATATATATATATATATCAATTTTTAAAGATGGGAAATATACTGTGAGCTGCAGAAAGGTCAGAGGAAGTCGGACTGCTCCTTCCTTCCGGTCAACAGGTTGTTGACCTACTCGCTTGTCACGGATGGCAGTTACATTTTGTTACGTGTTATGCGAGTGGAGGAGATCAGTGTAGCCGATGATAATTTGTGGCCGACAGTTGAGTAAAGACACCATTTAACAAAACAAAGGTTTATTAAAATCAACAAAAAATTTAATTACAATTCTAAGTTCTCTAAGCTACAATTCTAACTCTCAATTTCACGTAGGGGGAGCCTGAGAGAAAGTTTACAATACTGATTTTATACCTCTTTGCAAGTAGATGATGGAATATACAATTATTATAGGCACTAGGTCAAATTTTCGCAACTCCGATAAACAATTAATTTGCAGCTCGTCCACGAGCACACCTGATTGGCAGATCGGAAGAGACTCCCCAGAGGAGGAAAAGACGTGGTTTTTTAGATTCGCCGTGGGAACTAAGTAACGAGATCGTTGTTAGGACAGAAGAAAATGATGAATTCGAATGTTTAGTATAAATTTTGTGATGTTACAGCGTGAGATCGGTTGCCTTAATACAAAGAATTGAACCACACTTTCGGGAACCTTTTACCAGTGTTGGATGCAAAACGAAAAATCTTCGTTAACGTTTTCGAACTTGGTAGTTCTTCTTCAGACGGTAAAAAACGAACAACGCAGATCGAATAATGGAACGAATTATTTTTAAACCAAAATCGAATGCTTCACAATGAAGCTGGTCAGACATGCGCATACGGTGCGAGTAGATGGCGATTAAAGGTCCGTGTCAATGAGGGTCTGCCAAGTGGTGGACAAATTGAGTTCCTCTTTATAGTTAATGCAGGTGGTGGTGCGGCTGTGTTTGTAAATGGAGATAGCCTCCAACCACCTCAGGTGTTCAGGGTGAGGCGATGTGATGATAAACCTGGCTTGGTTGAGGGCCGCTTCGATGTCCGGATCGGTGGCGTAAGTTGAGAGTGCCGTAGAAGTTACCGAACGCTAAAAGAATACATTATATTTTTTAAAAACTCGCCAACGAAAATCTTCCGTTATTCGGTTTGGAACGTTCGGCACGTGCCTCTTTCAAATTTGTTCTTTCCACATTCGCCTGAAGACGACGATCGTAATTTTTCGTCGAAAGTGCTTGCAATAAAAAGAAGAATCTACGTTAACGCTGAACTCAGTGCTAATTATCAGAAGTATATGCAACTTTGGCGTGAGTTAACTTTTATTATTTTCTAGAATCTCTCCCATGGAGAATATCCGCATTGTGCTCTCGTAATCTGATCCCCAAGGATCTCTTGGTTGAGTCAATGTAAACAAGGTTTCTGTCAAACCTGTGATCCTTAAGAGGAATGGAGTAAACGCCCGGAAGTCTGTTGGGGTTGGGGGATCTTTCCCGCTACGGAGTATGTCCAAGATGGTGGGACGTCTTCTGTATGCAATCTTAATACGGCGCTTGCGAGTAATCCCCTTATATAACGTTGCCACGTACAGATTATATGTGACGGGGATCCGTGTCTCATCCTCAGGTTGATTGCCGAGACGTGAGCAAGCGAATGTCGGAGATACGTGCTGTGCGACGGTGACGGTAAACTAATCTATTAATAAGCTTGTGGTACCCGTGGATGGTCGCTACGCGTCTGATATGCTCCAATTCTGTGGCCAGTGCTGCTGGAGTGGACAAATGCGAAAACGCCCTCTTAATTAACTTGTCGAAAGCGGCGGACTTGTATTGGAATGGGTCACATGACCCAACAGGGATGTAAAGAGAGGGCGTCCCAGGTTTACGGTAGACCGAAGTTTGTATAGATGGTTCTTCAATGCTGATGTTTAGATCTAAAAAGTGGACCCCCGTTTTGTTAGCTTGTTCCAATTCTACGGTCAAGCCATAAGGGTTGTCATTAACCTCTTCCACAAATGCCGACACATCAGGTACGTTTCTCCATAATATGATTATGTCGCCAATATACCTTTTGTACAAGATGATGTCATGAAGATAGTGCGGCAGGACCTTTTGCTCCAATTGTCTGATGACCATCTCGCACAAGTCTCCCGCTACTGGGCTCCCCATAGGGACTCCTCTTTTTTGTGTGTAAACAGCTCCATTGAACATGAAAAACGAGTTATAGCACAGCACATGGGCCATCTCCAGCACTTGTTTGTGCCAAGTGCGGTCTCCAACAATACCAAGGAGGAGGTCCCTGAGAGTGCAAAATGCTGGGGGAAGCTCCAGTGATGGGTATAAAGATTTAAAATCCAAAACAATGATAAATCTTGGGGAAGAGGAAAGATCCTTAAGAATAGAAATGAGGTCCCCAGAGTTAGCTCCTTTAATCGCCATCTACTCGCACCGTATGAGCATGTCTGACCAGCTGCATCGTGAAGCATTCGATTTCGGTTTAAAAATAACTCGTTCCATTATTCGATCTGCGTTCCTCGTTTTTTACCGTCTGAAGAAGAACTACCAAGTTCGAAAACGTTAACGAAGAATTTTCGTTTTGTGTCCAACACCGGTAAAAGGTTCCCGAAAGTGTGGTTTACATCCCCGGTGTTCCATAATTGTATGTAGATACTTACGAAGAATTATAAAATTTCCCACAAATTCTGTTTTTCACTTAAAATCGTAGGAATAACTCATTTGAAAAAACTAGATAAAAACCCAAATTTCACAATACCGTATATTTCAGCAGATAAGACGACCTTCAGATAAAAGAATATATAAATTTTCGTCAAAGTTTTATAGTTTTAGCATATATCTGTCTTATAAGACGACCCTCGAACTATCAACAGTTTACGAATTTAGTTCAGATCGGCGATCATCATCTGGATAATAATATCGTATAGCGTATACGGAATTATGTCCTACTCGTAATTTTTTGAAAGACCATCAAATTTTATTTTCTTGCATCTGGCAGCACTTCCATGCAATTGTTGCAAACATTTGCACTGATTTGGCCATTCGGATAATGACCTTGACAATTCACAAAAACGTCGTACAAGCTATTCTATTTTCTGGACATACTCTACTCTCTACTAGTAAATAATTACAGTTTGTCCGTTTTACTATAATAGTTTTAATTTATATAAATTTCAATCCAATTTTTTTTGTATCTGTCCTCTAAGACAACCCAGATTTTGGGGCCCTTTTTTTTATAATTCAACTATTGTCTTATCTGCTGAGACATACGGTAGTTTCATCAGATAAGCAATCAGAGAAGACCAATGAATTATTTAAATTTGAAGTTGATTTAAGGATGTCTATGAAGATGGATTTAACTAATGCTATGTTTCTTACAACCATTTTAAAAAATTCAAAATTTTAAATTTAGTTTTTTTTATTTAAATGAAAGAAAATTTATTTTATATTTATTAATTTTTTAAAATGTTTTTGTATTTTGTTATAATTCATTTATTTTAAATACAAAATGCAGCAATTTAATTTATGAAATATGTAGTTTTCTTTGTAGTATTTGTGTTTAGTGGTTAAATTCACTGGACAACAAAAAAAATGTTTTTGAACGTTTCCTTTATTTCATGAGCGAAATCTTACAAATTTTGGGGTGATAAAATCGAATATGACAAAGAAAAATTTTTATCAGCTCTAGTTTCTGTGATGTACAAGAGATGGCAGTATGTGATTTTAATGGCTTAAGAAGAAACGACACATTTTTATTACATATGCTAACAACATTAAAAGTGCTTTTGAATTTTTGAAAATGTTTGAAGTTCAAATTCAAACATTTCATCAAGCCATTAACGTCACAGCAAACAACCAGATTGTTTTTCTTCTCAAAAAAAGGAATGGGATCCCTCTAACGTTCTCTGTACTGTGAGACCCCGACATCACGTTGGAGAAGATTCTGTTGCTGTAGTCTTGACCCTAGAAGTTCCGCTTTATTCTTTGACAAGACTAGATCTTGAATGAGATAACTCAATTTCGCTTAATTCAGTGTGCGGTGTATCATCTTTTATCTCAAAATCAGGGTCGTGGAATGTGGAACGCTTGTTGGGTTCTTCCTCTCTTGCACTTTCTTCATTTTCTACTTCAAGCTCATAATGTTGGAATGGAGTAGGATCTGGTAAACTATCTGAATGTGGAATAGGTCGAATTGCAAATGGAATATTTGGGTATTGAACTGTTTCTTTCCTTCATTGACAATCCTGCCTTTATAAGTGGAATCAAGCAGAAATAGCAGTCATCTGCATGGTTTGTAGGCTCCCACCAAACCTTAGACACAGCAAAAGTGATAAATCATTTTTTATTTTTCAGTCTTTCTCGTAGTATAACTGAACAAGAGTTGCAACGTGGAGCCCATGACTTATCCTGCCCCTATCTTTATACCCAAATAATGGTGATAGGCAGTCTTCAGAAGAGGCGTCAGATTGTGTTTCTGTGAGAAAATTGTTATTTCACTATGAATATAATAAAAATTGTTCACTAAATTTACACATTTTCGTGGCATTTTGGTATAATCAGTATTACACTTCAAAAGTACTCCAAAACCAGAAATTTTAACCAAGAAAAACAGAAGCAATATTAAACTCAAAGTCATAGCTACATTTAATATGTTTATAACCTACAAACATATGAAGAACGTTTTGCTATGTAAGTGTGAGAGGTGTGACAACTCCCAAAAAATAAATTTTCTCCAAAATACAAATGTAGACTCTAAAAAATAACATATCACTGTATCTCCAAAGCCAGAGCTAATCTGTCATTTTTATGGAGATTTTTGAATTCAGCAGATAAAAATACATAAGAATATGCTAATTTTGAGCCCGTAACAAAATCATTGTCGTCCAGTGTTATTTTTGACCCAATTGAATTTGAATATTTTTGAATCATTTCTTTATTATCCCCAGTCAAAATAAGTACTCTATTTTTATGAATGAGCCAGACTAATTGATCAGAGTATATAAAATAACAGTCTTCTAATCAGAAATACTGAAGTTAGAAATGAACTGTCACAAGCAAAACGTTTTTTACCAGTATTTAACTAAACAAAACTTCCAAACGTTTTCGGCCTGCTTCAGGTGCTGAACTAAACTGGCTTCCTACTTGGACTGTTAGAATGATACTGTTAGATTTTAAACATTGTATATATCACATTTCACCCTTCTGCCTGGCTCTATTCGAATTCCTCTAACAGATATCTCCCCGCATGCATGATAGTCTCACCATCTTTAAAGTTAATACAGTTGCCTCTTAAGTTGGCTTTATAAATCTCCAAGGCCTCCAGGTGACAAATATGATCTATTTAAAAGGCCTGTCTAAGTAATCTGGTGTTCTGGAAGTCTGCCCAAACTTCCAAGTTGGTGGCGTACGCCAACAAGGCAGTGATGTGCCTGTTGTTTGTAAGGTTGGATTGATGTTCACATATCCTTTTTCAAGTTGAACATATGGTTGAGCCAATATAAATTAAGTCTGCTAAGATCTATTTTATCTTTTGTGTTGTGTAGCAGCTTGTAAATTGTGCCGGATCTCCTGTACACGATCTCTGTGCCATTCTGGTTTGCAATCTCCCTGTATAAAGAGTTCAAATGTTGATTAAACTGGACGACTGTGTGCCTATAGCCTGTAATGGGCTGCTGGCTACTGTTAGATGTAGACCGGGCGTTAGAAATGCTGCGTGGGGACGTTGGTTGGAGTAGGCACGGACCAAACTGCAAACCATGCCTCTTTTGTAGCTGTGTTCAACAGCTATATTTTCTACATGTTGAAGCTCTAGCTCTAGCTCAAGGTGTTGTGCCTGTTGGTGTGATGAGTAAAGATGGTGAGACTATCGCGCATGCATGGAGAGATCTGTTCGTTCATTAATTTAAAAACACTTGCTAAGAGTTCCGTAGACCAAAGACTGCAGATTTTTTATTTTTAGACATATAACTAATAAGTTGGCTTACAATCTGACTAATACCTTTAAAGAAAATGCAATGGTTATTGACAAAAGAATACATGTGAAGTCAACTCTGACGAATCACAACTCTCGCATTCAAAAGTTCCTTCCCCTCTACCTCCTACTGATTTGTTCGTGCGCTACACATGGTAATGACCTGACAATGCATAAGACATTAAGAAAATAAAATAAAAACAAGAGGGAACAAAAATAAACTGAGATTACTCACGACACCTTCATAAACCTGGTAAGGAACGATCAATTAATCATGCCACACGAACACTAATACACCCATTGGTTCTTTCTCCCTTTGATTACATTCCTTCTTGAAATTACATTTACATCCCCTTGATGGAAACAGATTGCCTCTTTTAAGAAAATAGTCTTATGATTCCAGTCCTCACTTGTCTTTGAAGATGTATCTTGTTGTCACTCGTTGGGCAAGCATGCTCCACGATCTCCACAGAAGAAGAAACAGAATACCTTTCACACAAAGTCTCTCTATTTATATCTCCTACTACTGGAAGTCCAGCTCTTTCACATGATATGCCTCTGAGCCAAACCTGTGATTTCTTGTACACAACCCAAATAAGGGCGGCACGGAAAAAAAAAGCACGTAAATAAAATAAAAACAAAAATCCGGTACAGAAATAAAGGCACACTGGATACATAATGTATACACAAATACACGAGAAAAAAAATACATATATACATATACACAACTAAGTAGCAAAGCACTACACACATCACACATGCAATTTGTTATTTTCTGCTGAAGTTTTTGAATGTACCCATATTCAGACATTTTTACATTGAATATTACCATTTAACTTCCAAAAGAACACAAATTCAAAACATTTAAACATAATATCCAAGTGGAAAATCACAAAATTATATCTTTAGACATTATATTTAAACTTTTCAAATGTGTTCTTTTTAGAATTTGTGATTATGTTGAATGATAAAAATTAAACAATACTAGAAGTATTAATGAAAAATTTGTTATTACAATTGCAGTTATAAAAGTTGTAAAGTGTTTTTAACTTTTATATTTAACTAAATATGTACTGTACTTACCATATTTTGGTGGAATCTCTAAAATAAATATTAAATCTGTTACAGGAGTATCTCTGTCATAAGCAAGTAATGTTGAATTATCAATTACTGCTATTTGGCCAGGTTCAACAAATAACTGCTGTTTCACAATAATTGGAGGTTCATCATTAATTAAATGAATTGTGATGTTAACACGAGAAATTGACGAAGACTGTCTTCCATCAGTAACATGAAATAAAAAACTATCAGCAACTGGTTCAATATTTAAGTGATCATTCTGGATATATTGAATATATAAATCATATAAGTCTTGTAAAATAAATGATGAGATAGGAAGACCTATAAAAGACTTTTCTGAGTCTGAAACTAAAAATAAATTATTTTAATTTATATAAAATTATTTTATTAAAAACTTTAAAGTAAAAATAAATTTTTAATAATAAATAAAAATATTCATTATTATAATATATTTTATTTATCTATTATATATTGAATTCTCCTTAGTTTATTTTTTTTTTTTTAGCTTGTTGCACATAAAATTGCTGTAGAGAATTTATCATACAGCAACACCAGATGATTGATTATATATAATTTATTACCTAAAATGAAAAGGTATTTTTCGGATATTCACTCTTCTACAGTCCTAATTTTATACAAATCTAATAAAATGAAACAATAAATTATATGGATTACATATATTTAAGTCTTTAAACATGAAATCAACCAAAATCTGGTTAAATCATTTGAGACACAACTGGCCAAATGGAAAGTTGTTTGGCAGGATCTGCTAAAAAAGCTTCCCTTGTATCCCAAGGGACTTAAACAATTTCGTCTCCAAATACAGAAAAAGAATAAATTTTATGAGCTTATAGAGTTAATACATTACATAATTATATACATTAAAAGTTCACTAAAATTAAAAATATCTGAACTGATATAATGATAACTATACCATTAAAAAGGGTAAAACTAGTAAAACTACAATTAAATTAAAAAATGAAAAATAACCATAAAATACTATTAAAATGTGATAAAAGGGTATACCTGTAAAAGCTAAAAGTTGCTGATAAAATTGGAAAATCGGGTGTAAAACAAAGAAAGATTGTTAATGAAATACTACAACCATTTAAAATAACACTAAAAAAATATATAAATAGATGTAAAGAATTTCACTACACATTCATCAACTACACTGATAGTCACTAATATTGATGAATAACAGTTATCTCAGATAAAAGATCATTTTGTCTTTCATATTAGTCTCTAACATGAGATAAAATATCTCACATATTTATCTAGATATAAACTTTGAGATAATTATCTTTACCTTCATTTTCCTCACACTAATTATTAAGTGCATCTTTAATTGGGCACACTATTTTAGTAATAATGGCTGCCAGATCTCACTAATGACAATGCTTGTATTAAACTGTCTGAAAGGTTCCTTTTAAAAAAAATAGAGATAATGCCTTATGTTGTTTAATTTAATAAAATCATTATGATATGAATGTCATATAAGAATTCAATTTACAGAAACTCTCATATAAATATTAAAACTTTCTGTGATCTGAAACAGATTGAACTTACTCTCTCTTCTTTGAAAGATTGAATTTAATCATAATCTTGTAATTACATACTGAAAAATTCAAATTCTATGAAAAATCATTTTTAAAAACAACACTTGTGTTCATTAATAACACAAGCATACAAAAAAAAAAAAAGTTTTGGTGCCTAAGATTTTTAGAACTGATTTTAGCTATATTTGAGTCGCTGAATCCAAATATGAAATCAGTTTTTCTCTATCAGCTCTACTTTTGTAGATCAGTTTTTTTTTTTTAATGTTCAGTGCTACACGAAATGTGCAGCTCTAATTCCAGTTTGTACAGTTCTAAATCACATATGCAAGGATTGATTCCTGTAATTTTCCCCATAGTTGGTCTGCCGTCGAGTTAGTTCCAGGTAAATCCACCAGATGAAGTAAGCACCCGGTAATGAATTGACGTTCAACGCTTCAACTAGAGTTGAGGTAAGTTTGTAAGTTCTAGCCACCCAATGTATAGATGAAAGTTGGCCTCTCGTGACATTTGTGTTAAGGCGAGAGTTGTTATAAAGTTAACCTAAAACGTACTGTGTTCTAGATAATTTTATTTGTGTTATTGAATAGAAATAAAATGAGTTCAAGTAGAAGTTGTGGAAATCATTCTGATGTGTTTTGCTACATATGCAGATAATATATATTAAAAGAAAACAGAAAAATTATTAGTGACTTTGTAAAGAGAACTTATCTTGGATACTTTGGTGTTAGGGCTTGGTGATCAGGATAAAAGCTGGGCACTGCATCAGGTCTGTAAAACTTGTACAGAACATTTACGACAGTGGACTACCGAGAAAAGAAAAAGTCTGAAGTTCGAAGTACTGATGGTTTGGAGAAAACCCAAAAATCACTTCGATGACTGTTATTTCTGCATAGTAAATATTAATGGAATCAATTGTAACAACCGTAGCAAGTGGACTTATCCTAATTTAGTCTCTGTAAGATGCCTGGTCCCTCACTCGGAGGAAGTGCCGATTCGATCGTTTCACCAGCTACCAGAGCTCTGTGAGGACAAGTATCCCTCTGATCCTAATGAAGTTGACTGTGATTACGAGAGAATGTCATGAATTCCTCAATGTTTCAACCAGGATAAGTTAGATGACCTCACCAGAGATCTCAACCTGACAAAAGAAGCTTCTGAATTATTGGCTTCCAGGTTGAACAAGAAAAATTTACTGGAGCAAGGAACCAAAATTACCTTTTACCATACAAGAGAAAAGGATCTGCTATCCTTCTTCTCTCAAGAAGACAATCTTGTGTTTTGTCATGAAATTAGAGGACTCTTGGAAAAAATGGGTCTTCTTGAATATTTTTCAGATGATTGGCACCTATTCATTGACAGCCGAAAATGAAGTTTGAAATGTGTCCTTCTACACAATGGAAACAAATATGGTTCAATACCAATTGCTCACTCAACGAAAATGAAAGAAGAATATAACACCATAGCTTTGGTCTTGGAGAAGATAAAGTATCATGAACATCAATAGGTAATTTGTGTAGACTTAAAAATGGTAAACTTTCTCCTTGGACAGCAAATTGGCTACACCAAATATCCTTGCTTCTTGTGCCTCTGGGATAGCAGAGACAAAACAGACCACTGGGTTAGAAAAGAGTGGCCTAAGAGAGAAAACATGGACGTTGGAGAAAAAATGTCATTAACAACAACCCCTTAGTTAAATGAGAGAAAATCATCTTTCCTCCACTGCATATCAAGTTAGGCTTAATGAAGCAGTTTGTAAAGACTTTTGACAAGAACATATCATGCTTTGCATATATAGGGAAAAACATGCCTCAGTTGAGTATGAAAAAAATTAAAGCAGGAATATTTGACGGCTCACAAATAAGACAACTCATTAACAATCCTGCCTTTGTAAATTCAATGCTGAGCAAAAAACCTGGACTTCATTTGTTGCAGTTGTCAGAAATTTTCTATGCAAATGCAAAGCTGAAAACTATGTTGAACTTGTAAACAAGATGCTTAACAGTTTCAAATCCATTGGGTGTAATATGACTATTAAGGTGCACTATTTACCCAGTCACTATTTACCATGTCACACAAGAATTAGCCTCCGTTAACAGCATGCACAGCACTACAACTGAAGAAGATATCTTCAAAGAACTACACAAAACATTGATAAAGTATAACTTGGACTGGAATCAACTCCAAAGTGTGACAATTGATAAAGGAATAAACACGTCTGATGCAAACATCGGTGTGGTTGGGCAAATTAGAAAAGCTTGTAAAGGTGCAGGAGCAGTGGTACCAATTTTTCGGCACTGTATTATCCTGTGGCCGTCAGCCATATTTTATTTATATGTATATATATAGTTCATAAGTTGTAAATACACATATATTTTCTATCTTCCTTCTTCCTTCATTTCTATTCTCTTATTTCCATTCCTTTATTCTTTGTCTCAACAATCTAACCGTTATCGCCGGAGGGCAGGATTACCCATTCTAAGAACTAAGGGGGAGTGTGAACAAAAGAAAAGAGGAAGCCCTGAGGACTAAAGGGTAGAAGAAAGACCACTTTTTGGCTGGACCTCGGAGGGAACAGACGTCGTAAGCAGTGCTCCAGATTCGAGAGAGAGTGGAAGAAAGGGGACTGCGGCCGAGAGAGAGGACCTGCCAAGACCAGAGAAAAAAAAAGGTACGAGGGCCTATAGGACACTGGGAGAATTGGAGATCCTAGACATCGAACTGCTGGTTCAGTAGAGAGAGAAAGGAGATCACGATTGTGAGAACACAAATCATTAAGAATATCGACTAAACCACTTGGACCCCGAGTACTTTCTACCTGCCTTTCCATCTTTTCTTTACTTTCCTAGGTCTATCTGTTTCCTTTCCTTATTAGTTTTAAGATAGCTATAAGGTTAGTTTTAAATTAGTCATTAAGTTTAGTTTTTAAGTCGGGTATAGAAGTTTTATGTTACGCGCGCGTGTATCATCACTTGTATGAGAATAAGTGGCAACCCCCCCTTCCCCAGCGGGAATACTCAAGTTGGGATCTTATTGTAAATACAAAAGAAAAGAACCGTGTTCCGGGAGTAATAAAGGATTATTTAATTGTATACAGAAGTTTTTTTTGTTCATATTTGTAACGTTTATTCGCAGACTTACAATTCTCTCGGTACGAACAACCACAATCCATCAACAAGCACTATGTGTAAAACATGTCGATATGAGCTGCATTTTGAAACCAGTTGTTTCTGTCATAAATTTTATTCAATTGCATGCATTCAATCATCACCATTTTCGGTCTTTTCTCGAACAAATTGAATCCGAATCCATTGACTTTTCGTATCATACTGCAGTTTGATGACTGTGGAAAAGTGCTCTTGCAGTTCTTTAAGCTTAGAAATGAAATTAATATATTTCTTGGAGAGAAAAATCACCCAAACCACTTTTATCAGATGCCGAGTGGCTCTGAAAGTTGGCTTTTTTTGCAGATGTTGTGACACACATGAATAACTTGAACTTAAAGCTCCAACGTAAAAACAACTTAATTTGTGATTTATTTGCAAAAATCAAAGCATTCGAAGCAAAGCTGATATTGCTCGAAAGTCAGATGAATGAATGAATATAATTTTACCTTTTTCCTGTGCTGTGAAGAATTGAATACAGAAACTGATGAACAATTGAATACAGAAACTGATGAACAATTTCCAACCATATTTGCAGTAACAGTCAGTGCAGATTTAAACAATAATTTCAAAATCGATTTTCTGATCTTGACACGAATTCGAAGGAAATTTGGCTGTTTCAAACTCCATTTGACTGCAACGTTGCCAATGTTTCGAGTCAGTTTCATGTAAAAATTATTGATCTTCAAGCTAACGATCAAATTAAGGATAAATACAAGGAAGGGAACATAGTCGATTTTTACAAACTTTTGAATGCAAAAGAGATTCCAAATTTAAAGCAATTTGCTTTTAAATTTATTTCTATGTTTGGGACTGACTACCTATATGTGTGCACAAACTTTCCAGGACAAAGTATCTGAAATCAAAGTATAGGGCAAATTTATCAGATGATCATTTGTAATCATTGGTGTTTCAGATTCTAATCCCAACTTTAAAGAAATTATTCAGCAAAAAATACAGTTCCATCATTTCCATTGAAAGTTGCATGAAATAATTTTCTAATTACGTGTAATTTAGTAATGTATAATTTTAAAGGCCTATCGCCAATCCGGATGCATTAATTTTAAAGAAGAAATGAATCTTTCTACTACATGGCAGTGCTTATTGAAAGATGAATCGTGACTTGATTAACAGTATAATCATAAGGGATAATTTTATTATGACGTGCACTCAATGTGTCCCCGTTGGTCAAATAGTATTCAAAGCTGCTCGTGAATTCCTTCCATTTTAAAAATTTTTGGAAGCAAGGCACGTTCTAAATTTTTAAAAAAACCTTTAAATCCAGTTCCAACAAAAAGAACTAATTAAGCGTGACGAAGATCCCAGGAGGGAAACCAAAAACGTTTGCTTTTTTGAAAGTTTTCACACTGGTGATTGGTCTTTGGGTGCGAGTATTGTTTTTAAAAAACCAGTGTATGAGAGAATACATTAGACAACGTTAATTTTAACAAAATGTTACAAATTATCAAGTTTATGTGTCAGTTCTGATATATATTACTTTTTTCTTATAAATTTTTCTAATAAAATGTATTGAAAAATATCGTATTTAAAACTAAAGATATTAATAAACGTACGTGATATTTTTCATATAGATATAACGATAATTTGATTTTCAGTAAATTTTTAAAATAACATCGCCTAACTGACCTATATTGCCTTAGGAGGGATCACAAAATAACATAAACAAATGTAAACAAAATGTCAAAGGAAAAAAGTTAATAGTAGTGATGTAACGAATAGTATATTCGACCTCAGCCGAATACCGAATATTCGGCTAGGAGAATGGCCAAATACCGAATATTCGGCCAAGAGCGTGGCCGAATGGCCGAATATTCGGCCAAACTATTCGGCTTCATTAACGCACGTACAAAAATTGGCACGCAAAAATTATGGCAAGGATCGCACACCCTGCTCTCTATTGGCCCGCTGTCACTACGATTTTTTCTTCCAGTAGGTTTAAATTATTTAAATTAATTAATTAAATTATGATTATTAAAGTTAATATGAGATAGAGCCAAACGTCTACCTCTAGTGCCAAATTGGTTTATAATTTATGTAATAGCCATAAATAGCCCGATACGATTCGGCAGTTGTTGGTATTTAGATGTAAGTTATAACTTATAAGTTATTTTATTTGCAATCAATCTTTTTATCGCTTCAATTAAGCAGTAAAATTTTGTTTTTACTACATATTTATAAACTGAATAGTTTTTACTCTAAGGATATACTTTAGTGGGGAGATTTGTGGTCTAGTTTCTCCCCAGTTGTGGAACAGTTCAAATATATCATAGGGGTGTTTCTATTTGTGAAGCTTTGTGATATTTTGTTGTTATTGTTTTTGTCAATATTTTTAAAATTAACATGATTTCAAATGTTATCTTTTGCATATAATGAAAAATGCTCATTCTTTGCTTTGTATATAAAATAAATTATATATTAGTTACTCATCTTCTGGAAATAGATAAATAATTCTTTCTTTAAATACTATAAGTTTCAATAAAACGTTTCGTAAATCATTTTAAAATATCGTAAAAAATATTAAAATATACAACAATACGAATATAACATAATTAACAAAACAATAACATTAATGCCCGATACATTCTAACCTACACGCCATCAATGCCATAAGATATCGAGCTAGATAAAGGCTATAATATTATTTAATTACGAAATAATTTAATACTAGAGCTAGTTGCTATTTCTTATTAACTTTAATAATTATAATTTAATTTTCAGCATTAATAAAAGTTACCAAAATGATTAATTTACTGTGTTTTTGTTATTTCTTATTCCTGTTTTTAGGTATTCGGTATTCGGCCGAACAGTGACTAAATATTCGGTATTCGGCCGAATAGTAAAAAATAGGCCGAATACCAAGTAGTAACCGAATATTCGTTACATCACTAGTTAATAGGACTGAGATTTCTGGGCTTCTTTTGTGTATGTAAGACATTATATGATTGTAAACTGAAATACTGACTAACACACTGACTTACATACCAGATAGCCAGGATTCAATTCTGTGGAGTAAGCAACAAAATATTAATTGCTGCTTTTGGCCCAATCGGCCTTCATTGTAATGAGTAAAGTACCTATCCCAAATTTTACACAGTCCATTTTATGCAATTTTGAAATATTGCAGCCAACAAAAAAAACTAATCCTCTTTTAATGCCATCAAGTTATTTTACACCGGAAAAACCAGTTTATATGAAAATTTTAAAAATTTATCTTTTTGTTTAAATTCTGTTATTGTTAAAAAATGTTACTTGTTTCTTGAAATCATATGTTAATTTTTCTTTTTTAAGCACAATACAGTACTATATGTACTATACAACAGATAATGCTATATGTTGATTTTATGTTTCCTATGTACAGTATGTACCTTGTATTAAATACACCAGTGTGGTGTATATTTATGTACAAACAATGTTAATGATAAATGATGTTAGAATAAAAAAGCTTGTGTTTCTTTTGTAAATTGTTTAGTTTTTGATTCCATTGAAGTTGTAGATCCTATCAAGCATTATTCTACAAGATGCATGTACTGTACATTTTTACGTAATATTTTTTACATTTTTACATTTTTTTACAAAAACAACCAGAAAGCAATGCAACAGACTAAACAATGATAGTCGACGAGATTTCCAGTTTCGATACCCAATGCTGACACTGACCAGTATCGATACTTTAAGACTAATACTGGTATTAGTTTAAAACTACTCGTGATACTGACATTGATACTTTCGTGGTATTAGAACATCCCTACTTATGGGAGAAGACAACAAATATTTTAATCTACATAACTGAAGATGAATTTAAAAATTATAGAAGTGTTAAGACATTAAAATTATGAAAGTACAAACCATTCGCTTAATGTTATTTGAAAATTTCCAAAGGGTTAATGTTAGCCTAATGAAACTCATATGCAACTCATGTTGAGATTAGTTACTGCTTCAGAGTGCTATTGAGAGTTAAGAGAGTTAAGCATCTAGAAATCTAGAAACAGTTAATAGTTTCAGATAAGCTGCTTCAAACATCAGATACTAAACTATGTTGCAACCAGGCTGGTTTTTAAATTCATGGTCCCGATTAATTATTAATTTGTCTGTTTTCACAGAAATTGTGAAATTATGATAAAACAAAATAAATTTATAAAAACTTTTGCAAGTATTTTAATGGTTTACACTCCCACCCAAACTTATCCTTATCTTATCCCTAGACTAAGAGTGACAGAAAATGTACTTTTAAAATTCTAACTCGCAAATATCCCTGGCAAATATTAGGTCTGTTCCAACACAAGTCCCTAACTGGTGTAAAACTGGCATGTGCATTATTCAGTTCTTGGCTGTAAAATGACATTACACATGCCTTGTACGGTTTCAAATTCAAACCAATCAGGGACTTGTGTTGGAACAAACCTATTGTCTAAATCAGCAATTTTAAAAAGGTGGAAACACTAAACTGAACGATGTCTAACAAACATTCAACAAGGGAAAGACTAGTTTGAACTTATTGATGTGGAAAAAAAGTGAAATTTATATTTTAAAAGTACATGAAAATTGTAAGCCAAAACTTACAATAATTCCCAAAAACTAGCACGTATTTCATGTGGAAAGAGCACCAAACTGAAGTATGTGCCTCTTCCATATGAAATATGTGCACTTCTATCACAATTTAATAAAAAGTACTTTGCACACAGTGGTCACAGAATTGAGAGTTAACTCTTCATATTTGAACTTTAGTCTTTTGGATGTCATTGCTATATGATTTGGGACTGGCTTAGGTCAAAATGATCTTGTAATAATGCCAGCCTATGCTAGTCTATATCCTTTCATTAAGATAGAAGCAGCTATTGCACTAACCAAAACATTACAGGTTACCAAAAAAAAAAACATTAACTCAAGGTAAATACAAAATAGTTGCAGATTACATGGATCTAGTCTTTCTTATTCATACTTTGTGTGGTACAGCAGATTTTATAAACAAATAAGAAGCGGGAGGGTCTACAAACTTCCCTGTCTCTGGTAACATACTGAGTTGGTAGACTCATCGATTGAAGCCAGAAGAATCCACTAGAATCAACAAATATAACCTAACATTAGGCTCATCTGCAGATACATTGATGACTCTGGCAGCTCTGTCTCGAATTTTATCACCGACATAAATAGCATTATTGTGGATATTGTCCTAGAGTCTGACCAATCTAGTAGCTCAAAAGTAATGTTTTTGGATCTCAAAATATTTGCTTCAGGTGCCCAATACAAATTTTTTGAAAAAAGCCAGAAAATATTAGTTCTTATATACCTTAGAGACTTACTGACTCAAGCACAAATTAGCAGCTTTTAGGTCCCTCTTAAACAGAACAATCTCACACTCCTCATTGTTTATGCATACAAAGCAGAAATTAAGTTAATAGTCCCATTTCCCATGGGTTTCTGTGCAGGATAATAAGAGATTTGATTGGAAGCTACTTTTCTCTTAAAAGTTGAGGAAAGATAGCCTACTAATTTAGCAGAAAAGGTCCTACACATGTGATTAGTTATAAGGTATTAGCTGCATTAGTGTCGTCATATATATGCAGATTTCAATCGAGAAGCTACCCAGTTATGCAAAGTCTCATATCCAATAAAGACCCTATAGAGAAAACTAAAATGTATATATAGTTACACTTACAAGGGGTATGCAGGAGGTTGTCATCACCAATTTCAATGAAATTTTATGGCTGTGTAAAATTTACTGATATTTAAACTCTGCCAAAGCTGCAAGACCAAGTATTCAGGCATTCTCAAAAAAATCACTATTAAAACCCATACAAAAATGCCATTTACATGATCATGACATAGTGTAATTAGATAAGGCAGTGTGTGAATAGTTTTAATATGTGGGTTCAAATCCTGTCTGCAATAATTTTTTGTTTTTACATTTACAATTTAATCTTATTGTTATTAAATTTCTTATGTACAATTTTTATGCCATTTTTAATTATTAAATTTAAAATTTACTATATTTTATGAAATATAACAGAATTCAAAAATTATTTTCTGACAATTTAAAGCTTTTGCTACAAAAAATAGACATGTCATAAATGCTTACAATTACTGTTTCACAATAATATGACAACATTTTGAGTGGTATTTATCATAAAAACGGTTAAACATAATGGTTTGGTGTACCATGCACAAACAATCATTGCTATTTCTATTTGTTTTAATAACAGAGATTAGAAAACAAACTTCATTGTTTTTAAAAATATTTCTTTTGCGTGTTATTTGAGATGCAAACCATGCATATCTTAATACGTCACAAAAAACTGTTGCACTCGTTTGTAAATTAGAATGTGTATTTTAATAGCATCTTCACAATTGTCTATTTGTCTATAGGCTTTAAGGAGATAGCTACAATGCACTAGAGCTCATTGATACCATAGGAATATCCATATCTCACAAACCAAATACAGTATGAGCAAAAACATCTATAAAAATTTGTCTGGCATGCTTAATGGTTTTATTTATACTGTCCATCATTAGGGTCACTGGAAAATGAAAAGAGAATCCTGGCTGTTAGCCTCCCTTTCTAAATCAAAGGGACCAACCAGATGAACTCCAGTGGTGCCCTGATCTCTCCAATAAAATTGAATCATCCAGGCAGAAAACAATCTTCTTTGTCTAGCTTTCTTTCCTGATTAGACTAGAGTATCTACCTACTAATATATTATATACAGTATATGTAATATATTTTTTGCTGGAAAAAGTAAAATGGTGTTGAGTTGCTTATTATAATATCTTTCTATCCTTACACATGAAATGTAATATAAATGTATTGATGTGCATATAAAATGTAATATAAGAACCTACATTATGTTAAACAATACAAAATGCAATTATAATCTTATATGTATTTTCTAAATATAAATGATAAAATAAAAAATATATCTTCGACAAATTTAAAAACTGTTTTTAACAAATTTAATAACAATAAGATTAAATTATAAAACGTAAAAAAAAATATTGCACACAAGATTCAAACCTGCATATAAATGCTCTTCACGCAATGCCTTACCTAACCACACCATGCCACGAACACATGAATGGCACTACTGCATAGATATTAATAGTTCTAGAAAAACTTCATCATGATTTTCTTGAGAATGCCTGAATAGTCGGTCTTGCAGCTTTGGCAGAATTTAAGTATAAGTAAATACTACAAATCCACAAAATTCCATCCAAATCAGTGATGACAACCTCCCGAGTTCCTCATTAGTAGGGAAGGTAAGAATTTTTTCTATGTGAGTTCAACATATAGATCAATTCCCTCTATAATTAGAGAACACAACAAATTGTGTGCTAAATCATTTCTTAACAGTACTACACTCACCCAGTGGGTGTTAATGAAAGAGATCACACTATAAGTTGGGATGCACCTATTGTGCTAAGTAAAATTGGACAGATTTGTGTAAAATCAGAATTACTAAACAACCTTTCATTCATGTTATCTATAAATACAGTGAAACTTCTATATAACAAATTTGCTAAAACCTAGAAGAATTTTCTGTACAAAAATCTTCACTATAAAAAATTTGTTATACAGAAATTACTCTCTTTGATAAATAAAGTATTATTTTAACATAATATTTTTGTTGTTTTATGTAATTTAAATTAATGTAAATGTAATATATAGTAATATATGTAATAAACATAATAATCAGTAAATGTAACATAAATACAGTAGTGGCCAAAAGTAGAGCCCCTTACCCTTGACATACAGTATGTTTTAAAAATGCGACCTCTATTTTGTTTACCACCTACTACATAATTAATATTGCAATAGTTGAAAAGAGCTCGAAAAAAAAAGTCAAAATACTCAATTAAATCAAACAGATTTTATTTTAAATCTGATTTACAAAAGAAAAAACAAAGTTTTTATACTTTACACTGTAACAAAAGTAGAGCTACCAAAGGAAGTATGCAGGTTTGTTCAGTATTTTTACGACAAAATATTAGAATTTTGTGGCGTAACCAGAGCTTCTGATCACTGCACCACATCTACATCCCATTGAATCAACTAAGTTGTCAAGCAGTGATTTGGGAGTCTCGAACCATGCTTTTTGAATGAAATTCTTCCAGATTTAAATATGTACACTGGCGTATACAACGCTCAACTTCATCCAAAAGATTTTCTATGGGGTTTAGGTCTGGAAATTGGGCTGGACATTCATAAGATTCACCCTTTTCTGTTAAAATCGTAGCTTTACCAAATTTGCCGTGTGTTTTGGGTTGTCGTCCTGTTGGCAGATCCATTTCCTTGGCATCGTACGACGTGCACGAGAAAGCATTTGATTCTGCAATATGTCCCGATAAACGGTTTGATCCATTATTCCATTAATTCTATGAATTGGACCGTACGCCTGATCAAATGATCCAACTGTGGCATTGTATTTTGTGGTCTACCTGACTTTTTGGCAGAAGGAACAGTCCCATATATTTGAAAACACTTCACCACTTTCACAACAACAGTTTTATGCACATTGAAGATTTTACCAATTTCAGTAAGGTCTTTTTTTCCCTTCAAACACATATGTACCATTCTTTGTTTGATATCATTTGATAACTGTATTCCTCCAGACAATTTAGTTGATTCAATGGAATGCAGATGTGATGCAGTGATCAAAAGCTCTGGTTATGCCACAAAATACTAATATTTTGTCCTAAAAATACTGGACAAATCTGCATACTTCCTTTGGTAGCTCTACTTTTGTTACAGTGTAATTTATAAAAACTTTTGGACGATCAAGCGGTACCGGATAAGAAGGTTAAACGAAGTGAGTGCTTATTAAGTTAACCGGTATTAAAGACGAGTAGATTGATATAAAAACTTCGTTTTTTCTTTTGTAAATCAGATTTAAAATAAAATCTGTTTGGTTTAATTGAGTATTTTGACTTTTTTTGTGCTCTTTTCAACTATCACAATATTAATTATGTAATTGATGGTAAACAAAACAGAGGTTGCATTTTTAAAACATGTCAAGGGTAGCTCTACTTTTGGTCACTACTGTATATATATGTAAGAGATTACACTATAAGTAATTAATAACATAATTTATATGTAATTTTAAGTAAGTTTACATTTAAGTGTGAAAATACAATTTAGTTTAACTAAGTTTTCTTAAATAAATCCATAATTTCTGTTGCACGGAACAATTAAAAAGTGTTCTCTCTTCGTAACGTGCCACCCACTCGTTAAGAGCATTAAAACTGCTTCACCTACATCAACATAAACAGCTTCTAGTACGTTTTGTTGTAAGTCTGTCATTGTCGACTAATTTCAAAATTGATTCACAATTTTTTATTACGGTTGATTAACTATCAAATTTTGCTGCAATGTCTTTCTTTTTTGAGCCTTTATCAACTTTCCACAACATATTTTTAGTAATGCTTAAGCACTATATTAACAGTTCTTCAAATTCCAGCTGACTGACTTATTAAATAAAATAACACCTCACTAACCTAGAAAATTAGTCCAGCAGTTGTCAAAATTATCATCTTTATAATGTTTTAAACATTTGTTGATTGTGTGAAAAAAACATCAAAAAGGTGATAATTTTGACAACTGCTGGACTAATTTTTGAGGTTAGTGCAATTTTATTTTATTTAATAAGCATTTGTTAAGTGTAAATAGTTTATCTGTCAAGGAGGAAATTTGGACCTAATCTCTCTCTCTCTTCTTTACAACTCATGTGAAGGACAGATTACAGGATGGTTTTAAAAGATAATGACAACTATTTCTCACACACGGGCCATGGTTTTACATAGTGTTTACAGATTGATACCCAAAATCAAATCTAAATTTGAACTCTACCTAGATGGCGTAATCGACTTTTAACAATCAACTGTCCTTACGAATAATAATTTAACTTTGTTATTTAGAAGCATTTCACATATATTTTTGGCCAGAAAGCAGTGTACAATGCAAAAATTTGTTATACAGAGAAATTCACTATATAGAAGTTTGTAATATGAAAGTTTGACTGTACGTTAATGTACTTAATTACTAGGATTCTGCCACCCTTAATGACAGATGGATAGCGGCCCTAAGGATGTGTAGTTGGGAGAATATAATTAAAAAACTATAAAACAGACAGAAATAAATTCTGTACACAGTCCTTAAAAGCATTTTATATATAAGTAATGGTATTTTGCTGCTTGTAATTTTGTCTGCATTGTGTTATCTCCACAATGCAGACAAACCACGATGCACATATTCGTATTCATTGCATATCACGCAAGTGTCACAGTATGCAATGAATGTCTTTTGATTTTGTCATTTAAAAGAGTTTGATCTCAAATTTGATTTTACAAATGCTCTTCACATTCTAACCATTACTAGTAAAGCTGATGATGTTCTAGTTCAGGATGAAAGTGTATCTTTTTTGTAAAAAGTTTGTTGGTTTCCCGAAGAACAAGAATAAAGAATTATTTACAGTATATTTATTATTCTATTTACTTTCGTCAAGTTATTTTTTTTTATATCTACTTTTCTTGACTTTCCTTAAATTAGTAAATAAAACAAATTATAGCTGACAATGATTTACTTAATAAACAAATTATAAAATTCAACACAACTAATTTATTAATATAACAATCTGTGGCTTGGAAGAATAAGGCCAATGTCATGGGCATTTATCTTTGACATTGATCCTTTTTCTTCCATGTCACAGATATAATCTGTGACTTGAAAGAAATTTCATGGAATAATCCTTACATCGTTTTTGATTTTCAAGATATCCATATTTGGGTTGAACGTCAATGATTATTGTCAGATCGGTTGCCGACGTGTCTTCGTCGATAACAGTAAATATATCAGGTCCTACAATAACCATCTTGCTTTCTTCTACCTATAAAATATATGTTTTACAAATCAAAATCAAACTCAAATAATTTACTGCAGGATCTCTTACATTATGATGTTCATAAAAAATAGATCAATTCCATCATAAACTAATATTTTGTCATAAATTTATTAAAAAACCAAAAATGATGTTTCTAATTTTCAAATTTTTATTCCTATTCTTACTGTGGCTAAACGCTATTATTGTACTGTATAGTTATATTTTATATTATATTAGAATATATATTTTCCTTCCTTCTTCCTAGTACTATTATCTTCCCTTCCTGGTATTTTCTCCCGACCGGTGCTTAACGGCGCAACAGCAGGCGGTCTGTTGTGGACAATGGGACAGTATGCAACCCTCAGGGCAGAACGGGCACGGAGTGGTCATTCTTTGGCCAAGATTCGAGAAGGAAATACGCAAGAGGTAGCTCTCCACCACGTTTTTGAGACCACGTGGAGACGACAAAGAAGACGAGGGAACGTAGAAAAATTCGGATCGAAAGAAGAGAAGTTCAAGAGTATTTTTGTCCCCGTCTGTCAAGGAATTTACGTTTTAGTGACTTAGTTACATCGTTCGTGATTAAGAAGAGATCCACCAACCATTGTAAATAACGCACCGTGATAACGCCGTAATATTTGGGTACCCTCTTCTCTTTCAGTCTATCCTTTACTTTATTCGTCCTCATTTTCCCATTATCCTAATTTAGTTATAATTAGTTATAAGTTTAGTTATAAGGCGTATATATATATATATTTACTTGTCGGGGAGAGATATTTTTTGTATTGCTGGCATCCTACAAGTTCCTGTATCTTATCACGCGAATTAAAGATTCTGTTTTTGAAAATCCCAGTTTCTTTGTACTCGGTATTCGCATAACTCACATTACTACTTTTGCAGTTTACATATACTTATAACCCATTTAATTCCCTTTGTTCTTGTTTACAAAATTGTTTCTGACACACTGTTTCTATTAAATCAAGAATAGAAAAATAATTTTCAAGTCTTAAGTATAGAAGAAAAAGTATATAAAACATATGTTTCTTAATAATTCTATAATTATAAAACGAGAACAACAAATGAACCATAAAATTACTTTTCGCAATTATTAAAAAATATTAGAATTATTAAATTCTTCTAAAAAATTTAAATAAATTATAAAATACTAAATAGTACAAGTAGAAAATGTTAATGAAAAACTGAAATAAATTTAAAATTACTGCATGTACAATTATATTAAAACTTTATCAATAATATAACAACAACTAGCAGTATCAAATTTTTACTACCAAGCTACATAATTTCAATCTAAACTTTACTAGAAGCTCTAACTGAAGCAATGAGTTCATTATATAGAATGTGCTCGGCAAAACATTAAATAATAATCAAACGCCTTTATTGTTGCCGAGAAAGTTTAATTTAAATGAGTTCTACACATTTCAATTAAGCAGCTTATAATTGACTGTTCCAAAATTGGAATTTTCCAATTTTGGAACAGTCAATTGCAAAACTCCAATTTTGGAACGCTCACAAGTAGATGACCAAATGTTCGCCTCTCTGATTTGAATGAAACTTGACAAGCACATGGCCTTGAACACAAGCAGTTCCTCGTCCAAATAATAGGACATACTTCTCAAGCGTTTTTGAAAAACAAGCTTCTGAAAATTGAGTGCTTAGCTTATAAGTCTTTGAAAATTCCACATATCCTTGTAATTGTGATAGCAGAGCAGATAAAACACTAGGCATATAAACTACATGATGAAGGTTCACAAGCTGTTACAATGTTAGTATTTTTTTTATTTTTGTGTATAAAAAATTATTTTACCATATCATTAACATTATTATTACTATTGTTATTACTCATGTTTAAAGTTTATAACACAAAAGATTAAAAAACATGACACCAATTCCTATTTAGCAAAAACAAAGTCTCTAGATTTAACTGTTGTATGTCGTTGAATAATATTACCAATTTCACATGGATACCTTTAAATAAAGTTTATTTTTGATTATATTGTAAGGCTTTCAGTCGTTTTTAATGACCTTCTTCAAAGTAGAAATATAATTCTAAATATAGAATAACTCCATCCGCATTGAACTTATTAACTCAATTTGAAAATTAATATATTAGCATGTAATTTTATAAATTCAAACACGTGACGAATATGTGTTATTCATATAAAAATATATTAACTAACAAAAATTTACAGTATAATAAATACAATTGTATTTTTGCTGTATTTATTTTACTGTAGACTTTTCATACTTAATATATTTTTGACAAGACTGTCTTGTCTATAAAATCATACTGCTGTTTTTGTTACCAGCTTAGAGGTATGAAGGAGTACATGTCAAGAGTTGATATTTGGCACAGAGTATTAGGTGCCCAAATCATTTGCTCATAAAAAAATCCAGACTGGTAGGTTGTCAGGGAACCGAGAACCGAGTCAAAACAAAATACAAAATGGCAACCCTCTTCTATACTACAAACAAACAAAACAGGCACCCCACCCCACCGAAGTCAGGTGGGGAGAGTACCACCCACAGTCATTCTAAGAAGTGAACTCTGATTTTAGGACTGAACACAGTATCTTCTGTGTTAAATAAAATTTGTAATCTAATTTTGTAAATTTGGAAGTGCTTCAAATATGATGTTAAAACAGGGTTATATGTCGTTAAAAGTGGCTTTTTTTAACATTATCTAGTATAATAAAATCGTGGGACTGATAAAAATTTGACGTGTAGGGCAGAGGGCACCACCGCGTGACCTTCGCCCTTTGGCCTCACTTTGCTCCTAAACTTTAACGAGGAGAAACATCTTTTTATTTCATTTAGTTAACCTTTCGATTCGACAGTGTGCCGATCTTGGATTTATATTATATCTCGACACTATTGTAAATATTGCATAGCCGATACAAATTAAGTAAATTATCAGTTTCTCAGTTAATTTTTACCGACAGAACAAAAGACGCAGAACACGTGGTCGAGGTCAACAGACGAGGTCGGATGCAACCCAGTACTGTTTGTGCAAAAGAAAAAAAAATTTCGGACGATACAATAGCCACGACTATTTTTTTTAAAAAACGGGAAATTTTTGTCAGGCATCGACAAAAATTCAACCCGGGCCAAGACACAACGGAAAGAAATTTCTACGTCGGATAGGTTAATTTCACCAAAAATGCATCGCGGACGATCTCGTGGTCGTGGGCGGCAAAGTTTGAACGACTGCACTCAAAACCAGCAATATCAAAGAAGATCGGAAAATGAAGACAAGATGCGCCTCGAGTGTCAAGTGAGTATCCGAGACATAGTCTTGTCCCAAATACGGTTTTGCCGTTTTACTTGTTATACGAATAACACACATTCGGCATATGTTTGAATTTATCAAATTACATGCCAATACTTTTATTTTTAAACTAAGTTAATAAGCTCTATGCTGATGGAGTTATTCTATATTTAGAATTATATTTCTACTTTGAAGAAGGTCATTAAAAATGAATGAAAACCTTACAATATAATTAAAAATAAACTGCATTTAAAGGTATCTGTGTGAAATTAGTAATATTTTCTCTAAGCATTTGTTAAAAAGTTTATTCTTGAGATAACAGCTACAGTTTAACTTTTTTCTACTTTCTACATAGTAGAAAGTAAGAAAGAACTGACTCCAACATAGAAAGTCCAAAAGTAAGGAGTCAAGTATAAATGTTTTCTTTTATTTTCAGGGCTTTTATTTACTTATCATTAATATTTATTTTGGGAATGTTTTATTTTATTTTATTTGAAAAATGAAAACGTCACACTACTCTAGACAAAATTCTAAAACACTAAAATTTATATTGTTTGTGTGACTGACACTCTTAATGCTGACATCGCCAATCTAACAAGGCATCTCAAATTAAGCAATCTCCAAGTAGAGTTAAAGAATTGCCTCTTAATCCTTTTGTTACTGATTTGTAAAATCAGACTTTTTTTGGAAAGATTGGAAAAACTATTATAACTGAAAGATTACAAAGGAAAAAAAATTGATAGTTTATATAGAGTAGATGAGTTTGAGTGGCATAGGTAATTGTGACGTCATATCAACATGTTTAAAAACTCCAGCAACAGTGAAGATCATTAGGTAAACCTTTTCAGTGCAAGTCAGGTGAGTTTGACTGATGAAAGGATCTGGCATTTTTGATATGATCAACATCATTTAACCATCACAAGAGTCTTTGTTTATTAGTAATTTAGTTCTGAGTTACTTTGTGGAAAATTAATTTTAAGATAGATTTACATTCCCCAATTGTCAGGAAGTTTTGTGAATACTTGTTTTGGTTTTACTTTCGATTTGGGTTAATTATAGTCCTGATTTTTTATAATGTTTGTGAAGTTTTTCATCAACACTTTTCAAGCTTTTTCATTAACAACTTTGTACATATTTTATTTGCGTGTAATATTTTCAATAAATTTTTGTTTTTTGTTACTAATTCATAATCAATTGTTTTGAATTTTTTATTCTACCATTTTGTCAACTAATCTGTTTGTGTAATTTTCCCATTTCTGAAGTCCAAACCTGACAACTGACTGACCCTAAGTATTTCATTGTTTATGTCATGCCATTACATTAGGTTTTTCCAAGCTATTGAATGGTGGGTTACACAGATCTGGTATCATTAATGACTCTGGATCATGTAATCATTTGCTATTAGGCCATTTAATGTGTTGTTAATGTGTTTTTGACAGTGTGGCTGTATGCCATTTTCTCTGTTTTTGTCTTTATGTTCTCCTTACATTTTTCCCTGTTCTTCATTCCTTCCACATTCTAATCTCTTTAATTCTTCCTTCTTGAAGATAGGGGCCATTTCCTGGAATCCCAATACAGTGAATACAAATTACCTGAGGTATACGTAGTAAAGAAGATCACTTTTTGGATTGATGCTCAAAGAGAGAGGACAACAAAAAGAAGAAATGTGACAGTATCCAGTGCCCAAGTAGACAACTGAAGTCAACTTCAAGTGGAAATCTCAAAATTCCTGGTCCAATGTAAGAAGGTTGGAGTTAGCATTCAACTTGACTAGTTGTGAGTTTTGAAAGAGCAACTGACAATTTGATTATAAATACCCTCTTTGACCAAGGAAAAAAAGACAGATGCATGGATAATGTGAAAAAAGGTTCCATGTGGCCCCTCACAAAACAGAAGGACCATTATATGACCTGGGTTCCTTTGCTCTGTCCTATCTACCATCTTTACTTTTTCTCATCCCCTATCTTCAATCTTCCTTTTTTAGTGTAAGTTTAGTGTTAGAGGTTAGTGATAAGGAATTCTTTTTATAAGAAGTATTCTTGATTATTGTACAAGTTAGTATTATTGTGATTCGATATTTTGTTTTATGTAACAAAACATCACCTACTCAAACCTACTTGAATCTTTAACTGGTGCGTACAAAGTTTAATCATCCAAAACAAACCTTTTCTTAACCCCTTCTTCAGGTAAATCAGCTGGAGCAAACTCAAAACGAAACCTATTCTGAACCCCTAAGCCGAACGATGTTATATTTTGAATGTCTGGTTCGTTGGCGTATTCTGTCATGTGATGTCTTCAAAAGTGTTCAAATTTAACCATCAGCCTCCAAGTGGTAGTGAATGTTAGGTCAAAATACATAGAATACGTGTGTGAGAGATGAATCATCGATAATAATCTCACACATTTCCAAGTTTTTTCTTTACCAAAAAATTAAGAGAAGAATGCTATCTCTCTGTATGTAGTAAGGCCTGCCATACTATGGAAAGGCCAATCTCGTCCCTTGTATTAATGCATGTGGATGCACTATAAGCCTTAAAAATTTCCATCGCCTTTAACCATTTTGGGTGGTCAGTGTGTAGTATGGTAACAATTAATTGCGCTCTTGTGAAGTCTGCCACAATCTTGGGGTTGGTGGCATAAATGGAGAATGAGGTGGTGCATCGATTTCGTTGTATATCGGAGATATGCTCCTTTAACCTAACCCCCAATGAACGTTACCGTCTTGAATTTAAGATCCTTGTACCCACTGATTGAACTACCTCAATGTTTCTGCACCCTCAGGGAGTTTCTCTTTACAAGAGTGGACAGCACTGAATTCTACCAACAGGCACTAAAATTGGCACACTTAATTTGTTACAACTCAGTATTTCAGTTCCGGGAGATGGTGTATACACAAACTAGAAATGTCCCCATGAGCAGTTCAGTCTCCGGGAATTTGTGCGAATTGGTTATTAAACAACTGGAAAGCAGGACACTTCCAAACTTCCTCCAAGACATTATCGATGTCTTGGAGGAAGTTCGGAAAGTGTCAAAAGATATGTTGATGACACTATTATTTTATGGAGGACAACTCCCAACCTAACCTGCTTTCTAGATGAAATGAATGACAATCCTTATGGCTTGTCCCTGGAGATGGAGCAACATAGAGGGAGAGGCAGGGTCCATTTCCTTGACTTGGATATCAGAATTGAGGATTCTGGCATCTACATATCTGTATAATGTAAACTGTCTAGTATATCGACACACATACCAATAAGCTCTTGAAATCCCTTCCAATACAAGATGGTGGCTTTCAGGGCATTGGTTAAAAGAGCCTACACACATTCGTCTACACAACAGACACTCACAGAAAAATTAAAAAACTGGGAAAAAATTGCCAGGACCCATGGTTACCACAATATCATATGGAAAATCTCTGAGTGCCACAGATGGATGCAGGCTTCTTCCAGCATTACTGCAGTAACACAAAGCAGTAACCAGAGGATAGATATTGTGAGGATACCTCTTACTTTCAATTCCCTATTGAGATTACATCAATTATATTTTTTCCCTATTGAGGTCTTTATACAGTACCATCACAAAGAAATGTAATGTTACCCTTGCCTAAAGGAGATGCCTTACTCTGTTCGACATCTTACATAACAAAAAAGACCAATCCAGTATGGAGAGACTACCAGGCATCTATAGCGTCCTGCTTAGGGGGATAACTGGTTTAATAGAAATTTGATATACATAGGATTGACAGAATGTTCATTGGGGAATTAGGTTAAAGGAGCATATCTCCAATATACAACGCAATAGATGCACCACCACCTAACTCTCCACCAACCCCGAGACTGTGGCAGACTTCACAAGAGCGCAATTAATTGTTACCACACCACACACTGACCACCCAAAATGGTTAGAGGAGATGGAAATTTTTAAGGTTTATAGCACATCCACATGATTTAATACAAGGGACAAGATTGGCCTTTCCATGGCATGGCAGGCCTTACTACATATGGAAAGTTAGCATTCTACTCTTAATTTTTTGGTAAAGAAAAAACTTGGGAACGTGTGAGATTATTATAGATGATTCATCTCTCACACACGTATTTTAGGTATTTTGACCTAACATTCACTACCACTTGGAGGCTGATGGTTAAATTTGAACACTTTTGAAGACATCACATGACAGAATACGCCAACGAACCAGACATTCAAAATATAACATCGTTCGGCTTAGGGGTTAAGAAAAGGTTTGTTTTGGATGATTAAACTTTGTACACACCAGTTAAAGGTTCAAGTAAGTTCGAGTAGGTCATATTTTGTTAAATACCAACCTGGTGTGCAGTTTCTGTTTTATAGTATCGTTATACTTTTCATTACTATAATTATTGTTATAATTTTGTAATTGTCTCACTGGCATTAGGGTAACTGCTGGATAAACCATCCTAGAGCTGACATCCATTATTTGAACCAGTACATAATTATATATCGGGGAGACTATCCGATTTTTTTTAACAAGTGATTCAACTGTTGTTTTTGTCATTGTTTTCTAGAAGGGACATTATATTATTAAGTACTTATTGTGAGTGATATAAAAGTTTGAATAAATCCTTCTTTGTGTTCTATTTATAATAGTAATTTTTCTTCTAATGTTATGGCCGTATTAATGCAAGTAAGATGTAACTCATTAAGTTTTTTGTAATTACAGAAGGGACATTTGCATATGTGGAGTGGTTGACTCACCATTGGATGCATTTCTCATTATCGCTGTTTGTACTTTTTTGTCAAAATTGCATGACGAGAATTTTGAAGTTCCCTGTTTTTCATTTAATAAGTTTAAAAAAGTTATTGTAGATTTTGATTTGTTTTCTAAGGTATTTATTTTTTATAAAGACTGTTAAAATTGTTTGGTATACTAAATACTTAGCTTGGATGTCACACCAACAGTTGTATTAAAATGATGAAATTATAGATAAAAAGGTGTTAAAGATTAAACGAAATATTCTATTTCCGCAAGCACTTTTGACGTTATTTATGTACTTTGTCTTCAGGCAGTTGAATGAATAAAGAAATTCGAACAAAATATTTAAAATATAAAATACTTAGCAACATTAGCTGTTATGGAACATAAGCTTTTTAAGAACATGTATAAATTTTTAAAACAAACATTTTTTGTAAGCGCGTGAAACTGACGCGCATGTGCCTTAACATACACCAGGTAAAAACCAATTGGAAGTGTACCATAAGTGCATGTTATGTTAAAATTTGAATATAAAATATGTAATATAATTTGAAAGCACGTAAAAAACCTGAAATGTATACTAAAAACAAATAAATAAAAGATCGATGCGCATGTGTCTTAGTCTACAATAAAGGTTCGAGAAGAATTATTGTTGATTTTTTAACATTATGTTCCATAACGGCTAATGTTGCTAAGTTTTTTGTATTTTAAATATTTTGTTTGAATTTCTTTGTTCATTCAACTGCCTGAGGATGACGTACATAAATAACATCAAAAGCGCTTGTGGAAATGAAGTATTTCGTTTAATCTTTAATGCCTTCTTATTTATAATTTCATCATTTTAATACAACTATTGGCATGACATCCAAGCTAAGTATTTAGTATACCTAACATGATGAATAGCAGAAATCGGATGTTCTTCTTTTCTATGTTAAATCTGCAAAAGCTATGGCATAAGCTGCATGCCCAGATGGTCTTTCTACTGAAGTGTAGAGTACACAATATACGTCCTAAGTGCGTCACCATCAACTACAAGGCTTTTCCTTCGTGTCTACAAGGTGCTCTGAAACAAATAGAGAAATCTCTCTTCTTGAAACTGATTAAGGTGAAATGCAAATCTTTGGCTGATATTAAACTTAAATTATATGTGGCCCATCTGTAGTTTGCCAAAACCTGTGACTCGACCTCGCTCTACGACCAACTTGGAAAAATGCACAGTGTTGCGTTGAAATTTGCCCAAGATGAAAGAGCTAGAATAAACAAGAAGTTTGGGTAACTCTTTGGTGCAGTACGCAAGCAACGAAATCCAGTGCAGCCGATCCAGTTTCACAACTATACGGGGAATATTGTTCCATCCCAAATCTCCAAGATGCTACAGCAGGGGCCCAGGTATATCCCTCCGCTACAAGATATGAATGCTGCTGAAGTGGTTCCAGTGACTCTCGCAGCACTCAAGTGCTGCCAAGTGGCAACCAGGTTTCCACAAATGGAGCTTTCAATCATCTCGACACTTGCTTTGGTAAGGAAACTTTCATTCGTGCTAAACACCATCATTGTGACTATTCTGTGAGGTGTTACTTATCAACATCCAACACGAGATTCTAAATTTCGGACAAGGCCAAGAAGTTTGTCCCATGCAGAGAGGAAGACTTCTTAAGCAGGGCCAAGGACTTTCTCGACCAATCACATGCTATTATCTTACCAGAAGACCCAACCCCATCTGTCTTAAGAAAAACAAAGAAGATAATCGTGCTTCTGGGTGTTACTTCCATTCTTTTGAGACGCCTTGACCCCCATCCAATGTTGCTTGCCCCAAGCTTTTCTTTAAAGCCAAAACTCACAAAGAGAGCTGGCCCTTAAGACCTTTAGTCAATAGAAGGTCCCACCCCACCTACTTCCTCAAAAAAGCACTTACTAAGCTGCTGAGTGGGCTTCTTCCTTCCTCCTCCCAAGTCACAACCTCCTCTGTCACGGCTAAGACAACATTATTCACTACGCTGAGTGGCATATCTCTGGATACCTACACTTTGATGTGGTTGCATTATATCCTTCAGTGCTGCACTTTGAAGTGGTGATGCTTGTCAATGCATTACTTATGAGGGAGGGCTTCACTGCGCAGCAGGTTTTAGAAGTTCGAGAGGCTTTGCTCTTTATTACAGAGCATAACTACTTCCACTTCAATGGAAGAATTTATCTACAAAAACAGAGGGTGCTGATGGGTTCACTGCTGTCAGCTGTGTTAGCGAAACTTGCTATGAGACAGCTCGAACACATGAACCTTTAAGTTCCCCCTCACCATGGCTTACCCCTTAGTATATTTAAGGTATGTAGATGACGTTCTTTTAGCATGGCATGACGCAGGGACTCCTTCCAGATCTTTGAACAACATCTGTCAAATGTGTACTCCTCCATAAACTTCACTTGGGAAAAAGAAGTTGGGGGAAAAGTCACCTTTTTGGATCTGTACATCCATAAATCCCAGGTGGGTTTGGAGTTTTCCGTCTACCACAAGTTTAACAATATGCTCCCCATAATACCAGCCATGGCCATCCAACCACAAAAGTACGTTAACACGGCTATTGCTCCCTTAATCAGACGAGCATTCTTACTACCCTCGACACAACATCTTATCAACACAGAGCTAGAAGCCATCCACACAGCAATCCACATAGCGGGATAAGATCCTGCCAAGTACAAACATGTTAAAAATAGAGTTAAACAGTCTCTCTTCCTTGCTATCACCTTGCATAGACCTAGGGATTAGACAACACTCTGTCTCTCCCTCCCATACTGTGGCCGCCTCACAGCCCGGATTTGCTGGATTTTTAGACAAAACAGCTTTCGCTTACCAATAGCTCCACGCCCAAATCTAAGAAGAATCTTGTGTAATGATAGAAATGCTCTTTCCGTCCTGGAAAAATCTGGTGTCTACTCCATTCTCCTGCAAAACCCAGTATCGGGATTATACACCCATTATATAGGTGCGACCGCCAAAATGCTGGCCGTTCTCATATCTGAACACCAACGTTCAGTCGGACTATGTAACTGCGATACTGAGCATTCCAAATTGGTGGTCCAGCATTGCGACACAGCACTTTGGAATCAGGTGGTGTTACTTAGATGTTGTGACGAAGCGGTTTGCTATTTATTTGGGAGGCCCTCTGCATTAAGCTGCTCTCCCCGTGCAACTCTTCTACCCTCGAATTACCCTAGGTTTGGACTAATTTATACAAACGGTTAAAAAATCAACAATAATTCTACTCTCATTTCCCGCACCTTTATTGTAGACTAAGACACATGCGCATCGATCTTTTATTTATTTGTTTTTAATATACGTTTCACGTTTTTTACGTGCTTTCAAATTATGTTACATATTTTATATTCAAATTTAAACGTAACATGCACTTATGGTACACTTTCAATTGGTTTTTACCTGTTGTATGTTAAGATGCATGCGTGCCAGTTTCACACACTTACAAAAAATGTTTGTTTTAAAAATTTATACATGTTCTTAAAAAGTTTATGTTCCATAACAGTTAATGTTGCTAAGTTTTTTGTATTTTAAATATTTTGTTCGAATTTCTTTGTTCATTCAACTGCCTGAAGATGACGTACATAAATAATGTTGAAAACGCTTGCAAAAATAAAGTATTTCGTTTAATCTTTAACGCCTTCTTATCTATAATTTCATCATTTTAATAAAATTGTTTATTTTATGATGATGTTTATGGTAATTTTGACTTTGATTTTTTTTCTTTCTTTTATTTTTCTTAGGTTTAAAGTGAAAGTAGTTGTTATTTTATGTGAATTTTGTCTTGGGGTATGGTCTGTCTATTATTTAGCCTGTGGTTACTTGGACTACTATCTGATTTTTTTTGAACAAGTGATTAAATTGTTGTTTTTGTCATTTTTTTCTAGGTAAGTTTTAACCTAGTTGGTTGTTAATTTTTTTGTTTGTTTCGGATAGATTTCCCATGTAGTTCTTTAAGTTTTGTATTTTTTTGTTTTAATTGAATTTAAGTTTAGAATGATTTATTAACAATTTATGAATTTTTGTGATTTATTATTTTAATTGATGTATATATTCGTAGAATATGTTATATCATTTTATAAGACTGCGTATACTTGTGTTTTTGTTTTATCCCTGCATCAAGGTCTTTGTACCAGTATGCTAAATAAATAAAGAAACAAATAAATAATTATATATCACATAAATAAATTGAACTTTGTTAATGCCTACAGCACATTTCTTTTTTGTTGGGTGTTTACCTTAGTCAGCTAACAGAAACCCTTTCTTAATTATCACAATGGTTTTGAATTTTTAGTAACAGTGCCTACAGTGTAGCACTTTATGATGTATTGCTGTGTATTACAGCAAAACTTTAATAATATCCATACATATTAATGCATTAATAAATCTTATTTAATGTAATAATTTTATTGGATTATGAAAAAAACAAAACCTTCAGTCATCTAGCAATTATTTAATTAAAAATTACATTGCCCTGAGATTTATGCAGCTTGAGAAACTGAAAATATAACTTTCAGTTTACATCATCATCAGTCATTCTCAAACTACTAATCTGAAAGCTGAAAACATTGTTGGTAGTGTGCCTTATGTCTTTCCCCCATTTGTCACGTGGTGAGTCCGACTTGGTGGAGAGTAGTTGTGTAAATCAGGGTGTGTAAACGAGAATGAGAGATTTATTGGAGGGTGTATCTCGGAGAGAAGATAGGATAGAAGTGGAGAAAAAATGAAAAGGGAGAAGCGAAGTAGTGATGGTATGTGAAAGTGCATGTGGACGTAGTCAGAAAGCCAGAAAGTAAAGACTGTGCAACCATTTCAGCGGAAAGATTTCGTTTTTCATCTGTTTCCTGTCCGACGAGAAGTAAAAGAAGAGGTACACGTTAAACTCACTGTCGGTATGTTTTATGTCTGCATGTTACGGGAATTCTGTAGCATATTATTTGTTGGGAGAATTGTATGTTAACGCTATTTGGTAGATTGGATTGTCGGGCTCCGTACATTCCTGTGTGTTTTCCTGAAAAAGAATTAAAGCATTATCTTGTTACTTTGGATAGTTGTCTTTGTCTAGTCCCTACTAAGATAAATGGATTCCCCCTTCTAAGCATCTAGTCTATCAGCATGCTTGTTATCAATTTGTCCCATGAAAGAAATCACTAAAATTCTCTGTGTCAACTCGTTCGTATTTTCTATAATCTCACAGCAGACTGACAATTTTTGTTTTTTTCATAACTAATTACTAGAATTTAATTTTATTAATAGATTTGTTACAAACCTCAATTTCACCAACAACAGTAATTATTGGTGCCTCTGTATTTAAAGGTAGTATTATTAACACTAGTTCTGTATACTGAAAGTCTCCTCTCAAATTGCTTACTTTTAAATAAATTTTATCTTTAACTGGTTGCATGCCTATCTCCTTATTAGATGTATACCTAAATATAAAATAACAAATTTTGAGTAATGTAAAAATAACAAATTATTAAGAAAAATCCTCTAAATAAAATAAAGAAATAAAAATGTAACACAAATACATTATAATAAAAAATTTTGTTTGTAAAATAATAAAGTTGTTTAAAACAAAACTTATTTTAACTTTTTAACTGTAGAAATACAAAATTAATTAACTACTTTCATTAAGTTGATTTAATGTTAAAAGCATTCCACATTCATGTAAAAGTGACGTAATTGTTATTTTGAAATTGTTCTATCCATTTGCTTTCATGAAAATTATAACTTTTGAATGTGTTTCTGAAATACGTCTCACTAACCTTGTATAGCTTTGCAGGCAATACTTACAATGTATCACTTACGTTCTAAGTATTTTAAAGTGGACTGCAAAGGCCTGTCAATCAATTTTAAAGAAGAAAAACAACTATCGAGTGCATGGCAGGCTATTTATCATGCAATACTATAACAGCCGGCACAGGCACACATCTTTCAAAGATTTAAATTTTGAAATTTTGAAAAATAAATTCGAAGATAGAAGCATTGGAGAGTGGAAAAATCAGAATTGAACCAGAAAAACTTATAGAAGACCTGAAGAAGACCCTAGAAATGAGTTGAAACATTAGTGATAACATTCTAAGTATTACCTGCAAAGCTTTACAAGATTAGTGAGACATATTTGTGTTATTGCTTTGTTCATTGGATGGATTTAATGTTTCTGAAAATGAGCATTAGGGCCTGAAAATACTGTGTGAGGATCATAGGCCTGATTTGCACTAAATTACAAAAATTTTTAGTCTATTTCTCCATCACAATCGTTAAGAAAACATCAGACAGAAAATAGATTGAATGACACCTTGTCAACAACTGTTCACGAATTATAACAATCTTGTGCTAAATGATAACACCCTATTGTTAAAGGAGGAGAAAGTCAACCATTGAACAAGTAAACAGAAAAAATCTTACAAGTCATGAACCAAATATGGTATTGTCAGCTTCGTGAGAATGACAGTTTCACGTCATCAACGGCTCACCTATGACGCAACACTTGCAAAATCAACCTTTGTATCCAACAACACTTGATCATCTGATGGGTTTTCCCAGGCTTAGATTGGATAAAAAGGAGGCCAGAACTCGAGTCAGGGTGGACTGCATCAAATGCCATACATCGGCAAACATTTCCAACCACCTTGTTTCCAGCAAACATCCCCAGGACAGTGATCCCAAGAAAAACTCCATGACAGAAGGAGAGAACCAAGTCTCCAGTCCCGCCATATATGTTCTCAAAAAATCCTCCGCATGAATGATATGCTATGAACAAACATCATCCCAAACCTCGACTGTGTGATAGTCACGTGAGTGTACAATAGTCCACGAGAGGCAGTACACAAAAAAAATAATACTTATTTATTTTTTTCACGTAATTAGCAATATACAGGATTCTTTTGGATTCCAACTCTTAACGTTACACAATATCCAAAACTGGGGCGAGAAATTGAGGAATACAGATAAAAAAGATGCACTTACGACAAATAAGAAAAGACGGACTTGTAATCTTACAACTAACTTACACTGAATTATAAACTAAAAAGGAAAGGAAGAATAGCAAGAAGATTTAGTATGACATAGGAGGTTAAAAAAAATACCCAGGTTCTCTATTTGGTATTGACACTCCTCTGGGGAACCACTCTAAATCATTTCTCAATGATCTTTTTCTGATCTCTTTGAAGATTCTCCTTATACAAGGGACGTTCTCCCTGTCTTTTTACGTTAGCAGGGTCCTTTCTCTTTCTGTAGGCCACCTTAGTCTCCCTTTGTCCCTCCAGATGACGAGCAAGAGCGTAACTTTCGTACGTCTACCTTCACCGAGAGTCCAACCCAAGAATGAACCTTCTTATCATTCTAATAGCCTCAGGGCCTTCTTTTTATTAACAATGTGGTTCGTAAAAAGGGTTACCCCACCCACAGGAAAGAATGTTAATAGAAAATTGAGAAAACAAAAAAAAGAACAAAGAAGGAAAAAAAGTTAAAACTAAACTTATAGCTAATATATAAATTAATATGCTGTATTGCCACAACTGATATTCTCTCACTGGAAGAGTCAGAGGTATGATAGTTATCTACTGGTTGTAAACTCTCTTTCCACGTAGCTAGAACGAATCTAGTATCCCTAGAGCCCAGTATTTATGCTTAGTAGTTAGTTGTGAGTTTTGTAGTTATAGTGTACTCTATGATCAATATCTATATTAAACTTTGTTATGTTTGTTTAACATAGTTACTTGTCATTAATTGAGTAACAGACACCCTATTGACTTGCCCACTGCACTCCCCACTCGACAAATATTCGTCCTTAAATTTTTGAACTTGGTGAACCAAATAGATCGGTCTAATTGCAAGTTACGATGTGACTTTGAACTATCCTAACTGGTGTCCACTCCTGACAGGACAGGAAACTCAATTTCCTTGTCTTCGAACCTTCTATTTTAAAGCCATCCAGTGATAAAGAAAGTGAGTTTTGCCAACCCGACACCACTCAAGTGTTAGGGACTCCCTCCCACCTGCAGCTAAATTTCATGACTGTAATATTTCATTTTTTCCTCACTTTATAAGGTCACAAATCTCAACCTTATATCGTATTTATTAAATAGTGAAAGATCAAACTTTAACAAAATGAACTTCTTATCAATGATACAAGAATAAATATAAAACAAATTCTGCCGATACAGTACCGACGAGTAGTTTTATAGTCGAAATCCCATCATGGACGCCATTGTTGTAGATGCATGTGGTAAAGAAAAGAGTCCGACAAAGGGATAGACATAAAATATAAAAAAACTCTTTAATTTTCACCCACGTTTGATATAATATACACATTCTCGTTCGAATTCTGACACTTCTTGTACAAACAGTTTTATCAGACACACGTACAGAATCGTTAACCTTAAATCTTGCGACAAAGGGTTGACCGAGGATATACGGCACAACGTAAACAAAGATATGATTAAACTATTATTAACTACTTAAAAACTACTTATACTAAAGGAAAGAGAATAAAAAGGATATACAATAGGATAGAAAAATATAAAGAACGAGACAAGAATGGGTACCCAAATTTTAGTAGACGACGACGTGGTGGTGGCTAGAGTTCAAACCTTTGTTTTCCGATGGTACAAATCTCGATGTTGTAGAGTTTGAATTTTCTTTCTTTTCTACTTGTTACTCGACAAGTTTCCAGAGAAGTTGTTGTGTAAAATGTTCAAGATCCTCTCTGGTCTCTACTATCTTCGGCTTCTGCCTTTTTCAAACATCCAGTCGGTGCTAAATTGACCTGGAGACCTTCGCAAAATCCGTTCATACCATTCGCTGTCTAAGCCAAAAGTGACCCTTCTATCTCCTCTTTAGCCCCTCCAGGCTACCCGTTTCCTTTGTCTTACAAATCAGGTCATCGCCACCCACAGAGAGAAGTTTCCAGAAGTAAATGACCAAGAAACAAAGGACATAGGAAGAAGGAAAAAAATAAAAAAATATATATATATATATATATACAAATAAAATTTACAAAAAAAAGTATGATGTAAGACCACAAACTAAAACCTGTTAACTTAAGCAAAAAGAGGCATGGGATAGTAATTGGTTTTTAAATGGGGATTAATTTTGAATGGAGGCTACAAGTGGTTCACCCTTTCAATAAAATAAATTCCCAAAATAAGAAACTCAAACACACTATAGTTCTTCGAGAACATAAAATAATGTTCGGACTCAACAAAGACAGGATGGTCGGGATGAACCAGGGTTTGTGGGTCATTTGTTGGTGCAATCGGCACTGATACAGACTCAACTATCTTGTAAACTCCTTTCATATCAAATTAACAGTTACAAGAAACCATTTATTTGACATGAAAGAAATTTACAAGATTTTTGCTACCTTCAAAGTTGAAAGTTGGTGACAGCCTCTAGTACTTCCCTTACCAAGATAGTTCGAAATGAGGAGGATTCCTGAGTTTTATCTTGACTCCTCTGGGACAATGTGGTCAACTTCTGGTGAAGGGAATATGCTAATCCGAAGAAGATGGAGACAAAGATAAACACAAGACACACAACAATTAGTCTAACAGTTAAAATTTTTGGGAGAAGAAACTGTCTTGTACTTGAAATTAGAGGTTTTTATTATTTTCTGATTCTGATTGCCCATTCTAATTGGTTGCTTTTCCTCATTCTCACTTTCTAAGTGGTCAGTCTCTCATTACTAAGTATAATGAGATCTAAACTTGCAAGAGAGGTCAAAATTGACATTTAATTTGATTCCAACTGGGGATAGTCGATCTTAGGACTTTCATTCTTCTATTGTTTGTGTCACGTTTTTCATAAAAAAATTATAGCTTCTTTCTTTCAAAAATATTTTAGTGTAAATTTTAGTGATGGTTCAGACTTGTCCAGAGCCTCAAATCAATTTCTCACAATTTTAGTTATATTTTGTGCTTTTCATATTTCATTAAAGAAGTTTCTTCTTATTTACGAAAATGCTTGAATAAACAAATATCAACATCTAAACCCAGTAGTTATATATTAAAGCAAAATGACTGCTGAATTATAGAAACTATATTACTGCTACTATTAATAATTAAATTAATTTTTTTATAATTAATTTAATTATAATTATTAAATTTAGCAAGGGATGATGCCTAATACCTACCAATGGTGTCAAATGACTTAGCATTTAATTATTAATAATAGTCCAGTCTTATCAGTCTGAAATCTCCACTTGACAATACTCGACCTGACATACATGCTGGACCACAGGTACACAGACTTCAGCACAAAACACAAAGAAAGCTGACACAAACTTAATACATAAAATCTTATACAGGGTATTATTATTATTTTAAAAAACTAGTTTACATACTAGTATTAATCTAACAAATAAAAGAACAATAGACTTTTCATCAGTAGTGGGCAATACACCAGGTTCCCAAGAAGAAAGTCAGTTACTCTCATCAAGTTTTCCTTTGCTCAGATTTAAAAACCTACATCTTGCTAAATCTTAGGGTGTCAACTCTTGGTTTGAAGACCATCTTAACAACTCCTTCCTTTAGCTTTGCAATCCACGTTCAATGTTGTCCATCTCTCCAGAAAAAAAAAGCTTCCCTCATTCTTGTATCCCCAGGCTGCCTTCCTCTAAATGTCATACCAGTCCACCCAGGCAGTGGTCTACCCTGGGTTTAATATAACAAAGGAGCTGGTCTGAACAAGTTTAACCAATAACAAAATAAACTGGGAGACAAAAGAAGGTAACAACAAAAAAAAGACAAAAAATATGGTGAACTGCCACACAGTAATATAGCCCAATATAATCTGCTGAGTGCTTGAATATGTCAAACTTTTTAACAGTTTCAATGAGAACAATGAAAATGATACAAAGCACATTAAACAGTTGTGAGATTTAAAACTGAACTTCTGTTTCTGTCTAATTTTGAACAATTTTAACTTCTCAGTTTAAAATGTCATCTTAATTATAAATCTGAATAAATAACCAAGACCATAAAATGAAACAGTTTTCGTAAGATATAAAAATTGTAATCATCTATAAATTCACAAAATTAATGAACTTCATTCCCTAAAGAAAATGTAAGAGAAAAAAAAAACATAGAATAAAAATCATTATTGCTGTTAAAAACTCAAATATCAAAACCCTTACTTAACCTTTAGTAAACCTTTCCCTCTTGACTAACCAATCAGTTCAAGTTTTATTACACTAATTGACAAATAGACATTTCAGACTTTTCTCACAAATATTTAATTGCTTTTATTGTTTTCATTCATAGCTTGTTCGGGTCTTCGGAGAACAAAATGACTTAACTGCACAACACACCACGACGAATATAAACAGGTGCGACTCACATTAACCAGTTCACCGATGTGCATACAATTAAAACTTGTAAACATTTTTGTAGCCCCTTCTGAGCTTTTCCTCGGGCTTCTTTTTTTATTCAAAACAAGCTGGCAGTTAACATTCCAATATAAATCAAATGGTAACAGAATTCAGATACCATACACGCATGCATTCCCCTTAAGATGTTTAAATAAAATTGAACAATATGATGATTTTGAATGTGCATGCATTCCACTTTAAATATGATTTAAAATTAAATATTATTGTCTAGTAAAGCCTGCCATGCCATCAAAAGGCACATTTCCTCCATAAAATTAATGCAGCTGGTTCTGCAGCAACCCTTAAAAATTTTGATTGTCTCCAACCATTTGGCATGGGCAGTCTGGTTTCCAGGGATCTCTGTGAATTGGTGGCCAGACAATTGGAAAACAGAACCCTATCAGACTTTCTTCACAACATACTCCTGTACAAAAGATACATAGATGACATCATTTTCTGGAGGACAACACCAAATCTAAGATAGTTTGTCAACGCAATGAATGACAATCCATACAGGCTGTTTCTTGAGGTGGAACAACACAGCACCACCAGGGTCCAACTTCTTGGACATATGCACATCTGTTTATCATAGCCATGTGCTATCTCCGCTTATATTCCAATTGGATTGTGTGATCTTTTCCATACAAAATAGCAGCATTCAGGGACTCAGTTAGAAGAATGTTTATTCATTCTTCCACTGCAAAGAGCTAGTACACAAAGTAAGAAGTATAGAAGGGATAGCCAGGGTGCATAGTTACAACAACCTTCTCACTTTTTGAACCTTTGTATCCGGTACTTTTTACCCTCCAGAAAACAAATGTTTTCAACCTCACTCGAGGTCTGTACCAGATACAAAGGTTCAAAAAGTGAGTACTTATTTAATACCGGTATTCAGACTTGAAGATTTGGTAATACAACAACCTTATACAAAGATTATGTAAACACCGTAGATGTATGCAAAAAGCATCCACCAGTACAACTGAAGTACAGAGATATAAACAGGGAAAGGATAAGGAAAGGATCCCCTCACTTTTAACCCCCATTTAAAATCCTTGTACACCACAATTGCCAAGAGATGTCAAATCAATATTGCCTACAGGAGATGCCCATCCATTTTCAACATACTGCAGAATGAAAAAGACCCTCCTAACCCCAACAGACTACCAGGCATTTATAGCATCCCTATCAGAAACAACAGATGGGATAGGGAAATGCTGTACATTGGCTCCACTAAATGTCCAATGGGGATCAGGATATAGGAACATAAATTCGACATACAACACAATGGAGGTACTACTGCCCTCTCTACTTATGCCATGGACCCGGATATTACGGAGGACTTCACCAGAACCCGTATCATCCTTACCACTCCACACCCAGAACATCTCAAATGGTTGGACTTGCTGCAGACCCAGCTGCATTAATTTTAGGGAGGAAATGTGCCTTTTGATGACATGGCAAGCTCTACTAGATGATAATATTTAATTTTAAATCATATTTAAAATGGAATGGATGCACATTTGAAATCATCATATTGTTTGATCTTATTTAAACAACTTAATAGGAATGCATGTGTGTATGGTATCCAAAATCTATTACCATTCAATTTATATTCAAATGTTAACTGTCAGCTTGTTTTGAATAAAAAAACAAGCCTGAGAAAGAGCCCAGAAGGGGCTACAAAAACATTTGCAAATTTTTATCACATGCACACTGGTCAACTGGTTAATGTGAGTTGCACTGAATAAAATGACAATATTTGAATTTCTTTTCAAAATTTGTAGTGCTAGTATCCTTTATCAATCTGCAAATATGTAAAATTATCCAAATGCGAAACTGAAACTATTGTCTGTGCACAAAGAATATGCTGTGTTTCTAAATATATTGTAGAATGTTGCTATTTGAATCCCCTTACCCAAGTAAACTGCACAGAGCAACAGATTGTTGTTGAGAATATTGCCAAGTGATGCCAGAATCTTAATCATTCTTATATTTAACTGCTCTTGCCATGTAAATGTGAATCCTCACATGAAATGTGCTATCAATGCGAATATGTTACATAATATGGATAGTACCATAATTTCCAATCTATAATTTACTGAAGCAAGTTTTTGGTGACTAAGTTCATTATTATATAAATTTTGCAAATTCATAGTCATTCATTTGCTTTCTTGGGGCATCAACCCCGAATAATGAGACAGGGTCCACAGCAAAATCCCAAAAATGAAAGAGGAAAGGAAAAATCCAGACATTCAGGAATTACTGAATCAATGGTTTTCTGTTATAACAGGATAATATGTTTGTGTAAATGGTCCTATGCTAAAGACCAAAGCAGAAGAGTTTGCTAAAAAATTAGGTCATGTGAATTTCAAAGCAACTAATAGTGTTTTGATTATAAGATTTTGTCGGATGGCTAAAATTCTTTTATAAAATAAAGACACAGTCAATCCAAAAATTCTTTTGAAAAACCATGGTGGTTTTCAAAAGAATTTTTTGAATTGACTGTGTCTTTATTCTACAAAATAATGGTTTTTTGTTACAAAGAAAACCTAGACATGAAATTACTTACAAAAACATATGGTGAGAAGAGCACTGCCAATGTTATAAGTTCTCAGCATAGAAAAAAATCTATAAAACTGCCTAATTTTCTTCAAAAATTTAATGCAGATAATATTTCAAATGCAAAAAGATGAAAATGTCAAAGTCATGGCAAGTGCTTTATGACCTATTGTTATACAGATAAGAAGGATCATTGTATACACCTCTGGTACAGGCCCCATGTTCACTAGAACAACAAATTGTAAGGAAATTCCTACATAATATAGTAATATACACTAAATATATTGATGATATCTTAATTGTGTGAAAAACTAACACTAAAATTAGAGAGCTAGTATGAGCTTTTAATAATAATGAGAAAAAATTATTGTACATCTTCACAAGGCTAGACTGCAATTTTTAATCATATTTTTTAAATTGATTTAATTTAAAATATATTCTCTCGATCTCAAATTAGTAGTGTGTGTCCCAGTACATCATACTTTCCCTGATAACAATAGAGTCATTCCAGTCAATGTAACTCTATTCTGGGAAAAAGTTTTTAATTGAAATTATATAACTTCCGGTCATTCCATATATAAACCAGAAATTTATATATGGGGCTTCTTGCCTATATCTGCACTTCACTTTCATCTACCTAACACTGTTTTTGAGATTAAGGAAGGACAGACAGCAGACAGACAGTGGAAATTTATAGGTTGACAATTTTTTTAAATTGTAGCCCAACAATTGCTGTTTAACTCTTAAGTTAGAATAGTCTAGTCACTGCCTATTCTGGTATTACTTGGATCTAGAAATTGAACTATACAATGAACAGGTCTGCACAAGGGTTTAATTGTAAATGTGAATGCCAAACAGTTTACAAACACTTTCAGATTCCACTAGAATCCAGCTTCAGATTAAAAGAGGGCCAGTATCAGACATGCGGAGTGATCCTTCCTATCTTTAGTTATAACAATAGGTCCTAAACCATGTGACAAGCACTTTACAAAGATTTTTGGGGAAGTTCTTGATATCTTAGAGAATTTCCCATGCAGGTACGAAAGAAAACACATCCAATGAATTAAACATGCTCTATGACTCCAATAAAATAACGAAAAGTTTATTTCACAGTTCTTAAGTTCAGTTCAAGATACTGTAGCACTACACGACTAAATGTTATTATTATTCATATTTTTTTTGTCTGTTTACTTTTGTATGTATCGGGTTTTCTTGTATTGTATGATGTCGCGTGTACTTCTTTGTTTTTGTTATGACGTCACCTTTTCTCAGGTGCAATGTGAAAAAAATCTGATTGGTCCAGGGTGGGACACGTGAGTGAAGTAGACTTCCGGCGAACGAGGAGTACAAATTAGTGAACTCTCACATTTGAGGCCACTTTTTGTTTTGGATTTGTCGAGGAAAGTACTAAGGCGAGAGGTCTGCAAGAACGTCAAAGTTCAGGACGAGAGTACAATCCATTTCCATCAAAGTGAAATTGAGAAATAGCAATGAGAAACGTACGTCTTGTAATAGGAATTACATCCAGGTTTCAAATAAAACTATTAGTTTTGAGGTTTGGTGCTTTAAAACACTCAAGAGCTCAAGTCTGTTTGGCATTCACTTCTAACCTACTGTCGTGATTCATTGAAGGTTACTGTATGCATTTATTTTGTATGGGGAAAGCTGTGTATATATATGTATATATATATATATATATATATATATATATAGTATTGTAAATTTTGTTAGTTTTAAGTTGATAATTCGTATATTGTGTAAACTTAAGCGGTAGGATGGTTACCGCACTGTTTAAAATAAATCTCCTGTTGTCATTTACATGCACATGTGTTTGGTCAACGTCTGAGTCCTTAGCAAATATATATATTTATTGTCTCTGTGGATTTCGATCTACTGGAAATCACTACAATACACTACTATCACAATATCTTAACAAAAATATATACTTTCTATAACCAATATCCGGCGTGAATCATGTATAAACTGGCAAATGTTTTCGATGCCCCTCCTGGGCTCTTCTTCAAGCCAAATTTGCTGTAACTGGATTCCAGCAATCAAATTATTTTAAATCTGATTTAAAATAATTTGATTGCTGGAATCCAGTTACAGCAAATTTGGCTTGAAGAAGAGCCCAGGAGGGGCATCGAAAACATTTGCCAGTTTATACATGATTCACGCCGGATATTGGTTATAGAAAGTATATATTTTTGTTTTATACAATCCAGTGTGGGAAAAGCTTTAGTCACAATATTGTTACGAGCTGGGGGCTCGGGATATAAATAGACAGCACAGTTTACCGAAACTTACACTTTTTAGATACACTAACACCAGATACCTTATATAACTTGTTAAAAGAAACAAAAACAAAGTCTCCAACGTTCTTTTTTTCCTTTTTTAAATTGTTCTTTCCTTTTTATTCGAAAAAAACTTTCTTTTCTTTTTATCCGAATCCTTTTTTTTAAATCGTTCTTTTTTGTTTTCCCACTCTCCACACCATGGCGCTAGTCTTTTCTGGAGCCGGCACGACAATATCTTAATTCTCTGCTGAGTTTCCCAAGCCAACTCCTTCTGACGCACAAAATACGAAAACAAAGAGAGGAAATTCAACTTTAATATACTTTGAAACTCACTTTCAACACGTCTTTTCTCTCACTCACCAAACTAAAAAGTCCTGTTTCTCTCCTATAGACATGCACAAGGGTTCTTCTAGATCCAGATCCTTCCATCATCATCAAACCCTCAGTACTTGGATTCTACCACTCAACCATAACAAACCCGTCCAGATAGACCAAAAGACAACGATAAACCAAATCATGTAGTCTTAAGACTGCAATGTGTTTAATTTCATTTCAAAGATGATGAGAATCATTGAGATAAGTTGACATATTCATCCACCATTACCAGAAGTTTCAGGTCTTGTTTGTAAATGGTATCTTCCAAGATTATAAGCCTATGCAAAAGAATTTATGCATGTCATTGTACATTTTGATTGCTTTTATAAGACAAAGATGTCATAAACATAGAAGCCTACTGGTAAAGCAATGCAATATATTGACATTAGAAATACTGCATTAAGATGGCAGTGAAACCTCTAGCAATGAATGAATGCATCATCAGCTTAGCTCAATGAGTCGACATCATCTTTGAAAGTAAGGTTTAAGCTGTGTTCTTATCAGGCTGAAAACATTGTTTTGATTAAATTTAGTTGTTGGAAAAGTGTGTAAGGTGTGTATAGTGTTTTTATATACTAGTGAAATTCCAGCTTCAACTATTATTGCTAAGGTACAGTTCCGTAAGTCTGAGGTCATATGCTTAAGCAAAATTGTGACAAATTCAGGTATAAGCATTGATTAACCCATGTAAAGAAGATGTACTCAGAAATTTAACTGCATATAAACATAAGCAGTAATTAAGATTTCTGGGTATGGTGAACTACCATATGCCATTTATTCCATACCTTGCTAAACTTGCAGCACCACTGAAAAGATTAAACGAGAAAACATCTAAGTGAGAGATGTAAGATTCGCCGACTCAAAGGGGGGAAACAAATGATCTGACATCAGGTGTGTAAAATTCAGACTGGTGTAGACTGGGCTTAAATATCCCACTTCACTGACACCAATGTAAGGTTGCAGTCTTTTAGCTAGGATTAATTAATCCCGCATCAAGATAAACCAAAAGGAGGGTAGTATGTGGATTGTGACGAAGGAGGCAAAGGGTGACAAGTATTTTTCACACAAAAAACCGTTTATTAATTAGCATTTGCTTACATCCTTAATCGACAGTCCTTCACTATTCCAGATGAGTCGAGGACTTCGCTGTCGGTCACAGCCCTGGGGCAGGTGAGAAGGATCGCTGGGTGTTGGGAGAGTCACAGAGATGTCTCAAGCGATGGCACAATCCACTATGAAGCACACGGTGAGCTTAATCCAGAGGAGACTGTTGGCTTAATCCAGAGAAGACTCTCTTTTGACCTTGAAGTCCCAGTTTTTATACGTTTTTCTCGTGCACTATCCACCTTTCGGATTGGTCCCTCGTCCCTTTTCTCGCTTCCCAATTGGTCTCCCCTTTGTTTTTAAGTGCAAAACGAGACCATCTTGGGTCACGGGAAAGGTCCAATTCAAGGTGTACATCTGATACCTCTTTGTCAACTCTGCTCAAGATTGTTTATAATACTATAACACCTGCACTCATAATTCAGGCCATTGTTTGTAATTTCCTTCATGTTTAAATCTTTAACGATCTTTTTCGTCTGTCAAAAATTTCCCTTTTTTCGAGAAAGTTTATCCTGTCAAAAATTTATAAATACTTGAGTCAAAGATCTACCTGCTTATGAGCGCTCATGCTAGAGTTTACAGATTATTTGACGTGTTCAACCAGTTCCAAGTCTCGTTTACATTTTTGTGTCGCGTTGTTCAGATCAAAGGTTTTTTCTCTTTCATAACACAATTTATCGCTATCATCTTTTTTTCGCAAGAATTTCGCAATTCATTCGCTGTCGAACTCATCTGGGGACTTACAGAGTGAAATGAAAATTATAACGCAGCATTTAAAAAATTAAAAGAAGTTATTGTCAATGAAGTTCCTTTATCCCATTTCAATGTAAGTAATGATAAAGTCATTCAGGTTGATGCTTCTGAATCAGGGTTAGAAGGTTGTTTAATGCAAATGGTGAACCAATTATATACACTTCAAGAACACTAACAGACTCAAACATAAAAAGATATTTCTGTGTGAACCATCCTTGTAATCCAAAGAAATGATTCTTGGTAGATGACCTTACATCAATGGTTAGAAAATTTACGATTTATTTTAAAAGAATTTTAATCAAATGCATTTCAGGTTGGTTTATGTTTCCAACCCCTCTTCAGTGCTGTTAAAAATACAAATCATAGTAAGGATCACAACGTTATTAAATATCACGTAAAAATGGGGGATATAATAACAAAACTTACATATTATATAAGGGTACATCTTAAAATTATGTTTCTATATTTTTTGCCATTTATTATATACAAGAATATCAGATAATAAATGACGAAAAACGAAACTAAATTTTTACTTAACGGCTATCCTAAGTTGAAATTAAACACATGTCAAAAACAATACTGGAAAAACAGATATAATATAAAACACAAATCAGACAAAAAAATATAAAATCTTTCCATGATATAAAAAACGTTTTTGAGGGCTGTAATAAGATCCTTAAAAAAGACAACATCAGTTTGGCACCATCTTTGACCAACAAAATATCACATACTATCCATAATAGCATTAATAAACAACACAACAATATAATAAACATTCTTAAAAATGTAAGAACAGTTTACAGACTAGAATGAAACTGTCATATAATATGTTATATAATATGTAAGTTTTATGTTATTGTATCCCCCTTTTTTACGTGATGTCGTAAACCTTACTATGACTTGTATTTTTACCAGCACTGAATACGGGTTGGAAACATAAACCAACCTGAAATGCATTTGATTAAAAACTTTTTAAAATAAATCGTAAATTTTCTAACCATTGCTGTAAGGTCATCTACCAAGAATCATTTCTTCGGATTACAAGGACGGTACACACAGAATTTGAATATGCAGCAACCATACTTACTAAGTTAAGAAAAAGAGTTGTTGGGAGTTTTGAATGCATGTAAAAAATTTCATTATTATGTTTATGATAGGCCAGTGATAGTTGAGACTAACTGTAAAACTTTAATTTCAGAAACCTTTAAACAAAATAATCCCAAGTTTACAAGAAATGCTATTAAAATTACAGTGGTTCTCTATAATACTAATTTACAAGAAAGGAGAGGAGCTACACATTACTGACACAACATCTAAAAAATTTTCTCTAGATGATATGGAATGCTCTGATCCAGTTAAGGATGTACAGTATATATCAGACATGGGCAAATGCGGCTCTTTTTGAGTTACGTGTGGCTCTTGCTGAAAGTGTTAATTTCTGTTTTTTATTATTATTTTTACAATTTTTACAATTTTATTTTTATAATTTTGTGAAAATGTGTTTATTAAATAAATTCAATATTTGTTTTATATCACATTTATATTATATAATAAAATCGCGCGCCTTACCATACTATCCGCCACGACAGTGCAGAACTGCGGCTTCCATGCATTTCACTAAACCTACATTTCGGCTCCCAATGAACTCTTGCTTGCCCACCCCTGGTATATATGCTTTCAGAGATAATGAGATGAACTGTCAAATGTTGAAAATTACAATGATGATGAGGTACAGGATATTATATCATATGTAAGAAATTGATGGCCCAATCATTGAAGGCAAATGCCTGATAACCTTAAAATCCTTTTTAATATTTACCATCAGTTTTCAGTGAAATAGGGACTTTTGCTCTTTAATACATATGTAAAAAGATACATGTGTCTATAAAAGTACATTCAAGAATCCTGAATGTATTGCATGAATCCTACTTGGGATTGAAAAACTAAACGTCCATGCAAGATAATCCTTCTATTGGCTGAAAATGGAAGAGACTACAGCAGAAGTTGTATCCCAGATATGCAGCATGTTAAAATACAGGACTGTCAATCCTAGAAACCATTGACACCACATCCAGTTCCTGATTTTCTGTGGCAACGAAAAGATCCAGAACTTGCACTGCTTCAATTTCATACAACACCAATCACCAACTAAAAAGAATCTTTAGGTCAACTGCAATTGTCAGAGACCTTACATAGCTACCCATGTTGGTTTAATCAGTTATACTTCATTATATTAATACAACAAGGTATAACTTGTATTGAAAAAACAGAAAGCATAAAAAGCTTCATATAGACAGGCAAGATCCTTTCCAGATGGAGAAGTTGGATATTTATAAATATTTTACACTGTCTTGTACAAAAAAAAAGCAGTGGATTGCATAACCATATTGTCCTGCTCAAATATAACAGGAAATGATGAGAGAAAACTTTTGGTTATTGGAAAAAGTGCTAAATCTCGCTACTTCACAAGGCTTGTAATAAATAGTTTGTCAGTTTTGTATTATGCCAACAAGAACAGTTATATCAACTTAGATATTTTTACAAAAAGGATGAAGAGCTAAAATGCAGAACTGCAATTGAAATTCAAAAAGATTCTGTTAGGTTTAGACAACTGCATGGCACACCCTAATTATGCAATTTAAAAACTATTCAATTGAAATTTATACCCCCGACATTACGTCTTTTATACAAACAATGGACATAAAAATCATCCAAGATTTCAAGACCTATTATCATGGAAAGCTGGTTAATTATACTACATCTTTATAGCTATAATAGTTACTACAAGAGTTTCAATGTTAACAGTAATGCAATTAATTATTGATACTGGCAGAGTAAGCAGCAAACTTACTCTGCTTGAAAGTCCTTTATGAAGTGGATTAATTGTAAACTCATCCATCTCCACAACAGCACAGACAATAGTTTATTTGAACTTATACATGTGCATCATCTATGATGCATTCTGTTCACAAATAAATTAAAGATCTTTTTTATTTACAAATTATATTCTAATTGCAACCTCCATTTCAACAGTTAAAAATCTGATGATGACCATTTAAGACAGTCAAGAAAATTTTTTTCCTTATTTAACTATTTCTACTTGCTGGATTTTTGGTGTTAATGTGTTTCTTGTAACTGTTCATTAGACTACCATAGAAAGTTTTTTTTTTCTTTATAAACTTATTGAAATAACATCCACATAAATGGGCTAAATGATGTGACCAAATTAAGTGAAATCTGTATATAAAACATAACTTTCATAATTTTTTCAATACAGACAGATTTACTCTATTCTGCATCATTTAATAGTTTCAATTTTGTTCTTAAATATATAAATTCATACCTTACAATCATATAATTAATATCTTCTTGAGTGAACTGTTCATCAGCTTTAATTTTGACATATTTATTGTCCAACAACATTAATTCCACATCACCATAAATGGGTTCACTGATCAATGTAAATAAAATCTTGCTGTCATCTGAATTGTGATCTAAATAAGCCACGTGATCTCGATAAATAACAACAGAGTCACCTAAAAATATAAGTATTATTTCAGTAATATAATTATTGACATGTTTGAATTTATCTACATATTAAAATAAAAATAAATAGAATACCACCACTCAAAGCTGACTATAAATAAATTAAAACCACTAAAAAACTTAAAATTCAGCAATTTTATATTGGGTGCTAACATTTTTGCCTTCTTTGAACAGCCATCATCAGGCAAACAAATCTCTCAGCTGCTAAAACAATGGGGGATTGCAAAGAGGAAGGTGACATGAGAAGAGAGAACAAGGATGAGAAGGATAATAAGATTTTTAATTCGAAGAAAGACTTCCACGCTGTGAGGAAGCAGTCAACATTGCAGAAATTAGTAGTGGTGTTATTGTGGGTGTCATTATATATTTCCACCTGCTTATGATGTTTAAGAAAGGGTTGCCTGGAAGAGCTATGTAAGAAGGTGTGCATTGTCGAAGTCCACATCAATATTTCAGTCTGCCAAGCCAATGACTTGATTGCCGATTGTCAACAATCAAGCCATCAGCCTGGCAGATTCTGTCAAATCCTACCTCCATATACAGCACAAAAAAAAATCTCTTGGGTGCTTAACATGCAGAAATATACCAAAGAACCCTATCACCTCAAAAGTGTTGTCCGTTGGGACAGTATAGTTCCTCTGGACCAAATATATCTAGCCACAAAGTATGGCCTGTCTTTTGCTCCTCCACTCTCTATGTCAGTGGTTCCCAACCGGTGTTCCGTAAACATCTCCCAAGTGTTCCGCAGATTTAGTCGCAAATCGGAAAGTGTACAATCGTATTCGAGCCGCCGAATATCAAAAAATTAAAATCATAAAATTTTCATAAACTTAAATATATATGTACGACTCGTACTTACGGAGTGTACTACTGTTTCGAATAAGATAAAGGCAATGATAAAAACTAAATAAAATATGTAAAAATCATCAGGCACAAGTTTCCCATTAAAGTTATTTAGGTATATTTTTTCCTGTCTTAGAATTGGCGTTAATAATACGAGTAGAGATTTTGAATTATAACTGCTCAATTCTAATAAAATAACTGATAACAAGCTTATGTATTTCATATTAACTTAAGTAAGTGTTCCGCTAAAGAAAATTGCTCACAAAAGTGTTCCGCATCCTAGAAAAGGTTGGTAACCACTGCTCTATGTGCATACCTGAGCACATCATTCCTGAAGTAGAACACATTATAGAGGATATGAATGAATTACATAAAAAATTTTACAGATGGAAAACCATCTTTACTGTCAGAAGCAATCCCACTAGCAGGAATAACTCAACCTTTTGGAAATTTGTACAAAAATCCAAAAAAATGGATGAATTCTAATGACATCATCGCCCTGAAAGCTGACAAATTTAAAGATATCATCCTCATATAAAGATCCATTTATTGCAAAGGCATCCAGGAATACATTTGTGACAAATAATGCTCTCTTGCTCCCAATAACCACCTTATTAAGCTATAGTCTAGGGTTCTACGATTCACCAACACCTCTCTGGCAGGTACCCTTCATCTACATAACACTTCCATTACCACCCAAGCTACACCAGTATCTTTGCTTCTGCCAAGACTCATAAACCTGGCACACAACTCTTGCCTATTGTGAATAAATCTTTGTCATCTACTATATGTCTCGAAAGAAAAGTCAACAGTTTTATCTTAAACCAACTCATTCCTTACCAATCTCCAACCTTACTCCATCTCCAACACCTTGCATTTACTCAATGCCTCAAGGGCCTTAGAGTCTAGGGCTCACTACACTTCACTGTCTGCAACTTTCAATCTCTGTATCCATCCATCCATATTGAACTGTGCTTCTGCTCCCTCCATAATTTCTTCCTCCCATATATTCAGGATAAACAAAACCATAACTAGCTGATCTACTTTCCCATACTTTCTTTCATTTCCTTTGAAGGTGACAATTTTCTACAAATTAGGTGTGTTCCTAAGAGCAGCCTCCTATCAAACACTGTGTGTAGTAGTTATTTGGCAGTTTGAGACTACCTTCACCAACCACATTCTCCTATATACACGGTACATCAACAAAATTCTCGTGATCTGGTTAAACAAATCCTGTATAAAAAAATTCCTGTAAAAAATCAACAACAACCCTTATGGCCTATGGTTCTGCCTTCAACAAAACAATGATCAAACTGTTCATCTCCTGGATCTCCAGCTTTCCTCATCCAAAGGATGCATCATTACTCAGGTTTATAGAAAGCCTACACACCACCCAACCTTCATCCTACCCATTCCCATGATCCAGTAACCTTCAAGATGGCCAGGTTCGGGGCCTTGGTTCAAAAGTCCTTCACCCATTCGTCAGACATACACGATATAGATAAAGAGCTCATTACGATCACCCAATAGACAATTCAGCACAGCTACTCCCCACATACTATTAAAGACCTTATACATCACCTTTCCCCTGCCATTTCTGCCTTACCGAAAAGTTGCACCCAGGACAAGGTTTATAAGTCTAGCTACCTGTCGTAAGTTTACCGTCACTTACGACAGGAAGCTAGCCTCCTTCTTTATATAAATAAAGAAATATCCAAGAAAAATTACTTTCATTTAGCCTTCCATAGAAGTCCCTCAAATTCCTCCCTCCTGCACAATGCTACAGACCATGCATCTACACTATCCCTATCACCAATCATGGATTAAGCTGCCAGTTAGTATACTTAGGTGCTACAATGCACCCTCTAAACACCCATCTGAAGAAACATCAGACTTCCACCACGATGGCCAACACTGCATTGGTCATCTTCACCTCCAACCCAGACATCAATGTGGACTTCGACAGTGCACGACTCTTACATAGCTCTTCCAAGCAACCCTTTCTCAAACATCATAAGCAGGTGGACAAACGCAATAACATCAAGACTAATTTTCGTAACATTGACTCCTCCTTCACAACGTGGAAGTTTTTCTTCAAATTATTAATCTTAATATTCCTCCCCATCCTCTTTCTCCCTTCTTAAGTAACTTCTCCTCTTTGCACGTGTACAGCAATCCCCCATTGTTTCAGCAGCTAGGGGATTAGTTTGCCTGATAATGCCCATTGAACAATGGTGAAAACATTAGAACCTAATATAAAATTTTTGAATTTTAACTTTTTTAGTGGTTTTAATAATACTAAATATAAGATCTATAAAATGTTTCAAAAGTTGTTAAATTATAAAACAGAAAATTGTGAAAAAATAGGGTAACGAACATTTTTGGTTTTATGAAAATTATCTTCAAATTACACTTCAGTAAAATACTGCTTAAAGTTTAAAATACTTTAAACTATATACAATTGTTGTTGTACGTAGTTAATGTAAGAGTATTCAATTTGCAAACCAGAGAGAGAGATTTCTGATTTTCAAAATTGAGACAAAAATGAAAATTTTATTAAAATGACAGGATAGCTGAGACAGAGCAAAAAACATACTGTCCTGTTCAAAGCAATACCAATGATCAGCCTACCTCTGATGCTTAATTTTATGCACAGAAAATTATTTACAAATTATCTTACAGATTTAAATAACTTCAACGTTAATATAAAAAATATATTTAAAAACAAAGCTAAGAAACTATTCAATTATAATTAAATTCCTCCCATTTCTTCTATGTTAAATTAGTGATGCATGCTATTTTTTCTGTTTTTATAAATAAGTTAGAAGCTGGTACAGACATATTAAATCTTTTGACTGTTTTGTCAATTTTAAGTGAAAAAAAATTTAAAAAGTTCTTACTTGAATTTTCTGATTAAATCTCTTATGATGAGACAGAAAGGTCTCAAAAAATATTTATAATAATAAAAAACTGACTCCTTTATTCAATTTTGTTTTTTTTCCTGACATGGAATCAGCATGCTCTTAAGCAAGTAATTCATTTTTCATTTTTCATGTTCAGTTGCTGAAAAACTAAATTAATCAAAAGTGCCTGCAATTAAGTATTTAATTTTTAACTTTTTTGTTGTTAAAATTTTGCTTTGGATTACAACATTCAGGCTTCATACTTTGAGGTGTAGACTAGAATTGTTTTGTGCCATCTAGAAAAGTAATATGTAACAGATACATACATTGTAGATGTACATAAAATGTATATATGTAAGAATAACAACAGAAAAGACAATAATCAGCATTAACAAAAAGATTGCTCTGTTTTCTACATGTCTTGATTCTTCACTCATCTTTTAGAAATGTTCCAATTCTAGCATTCTTATCTGTCTTCCAAAACTGTTGTCTCCTCTTTCCTCACCTGTTTCTTCATCATCATCTCTTTTTGCCTTTAAGTCCATAAATTATATATACAGTCAAACCTGTTTTTATGCGCTCCTTTTATGTGCGATTTTTATTTGTGCGATTTTTTTAATGCGAATTTTTAATTTGTGCGGTATAGTTGGCGACTAGTCTCGTGCGATTCGTCATGTCTTACGTTGACTTATTATAGCTAAATAAACTTATTATAGCATAAATGCACTTATTATAGTAATATTATTGCATGAATATGCGAAAAATGAAATAATTTACTTTTTAAGTCAACAAAACACCACCTGGACAAAAATATGTAAAACAGACGATAGACCAGACGATGCAGTCGAGTGCTGACATCTGTTGTCAATAAATTCTATTTCGTACGGTTTTGAGTTATTTTCTATGTGAGACTTTTTTTATGCGGTCCCTGTTGACCGCATAAAAAAATTATTTTTTTAATTGTGTTGCGAAAACTATTATTTACAGCCATTCGTGAAGTTTCGTGAGATTTTTTTTAATGCGTTTTTTTTAATGCGGTCCCTATCCCCCGCATAAAAACAGGTTTGACTGTATATATTATTTATGGACTTAAAATATACAGTCAAACCTGTTTTTATGCGCTCTTTTTATGTGCGAATTTTATTTGTGCGATTTTTTTAATGCGAATTTTTAATTTGTGCGGTATAGTTGGCGACTAGTCTCGTGCGATTCGTCATGTCTTACGTTGACTTATTATAGCTAAATAAACTTATTATAGCATAAATGCACTTATTATAGTAATATTATTGCATGAATATGCGAAAATGAAATAATTTACTTTTTAAGTCAACAAAACACCACCTGGACAAAAATATGTAAAACAGACGATAGACCAGACGATGCAGTCAAGTGCTGACATCTGTTGTCAATAAATTCTATTTCGTACGGTTTTGAGTTATTTTCTATCTGAGACTTTTTTTATGCGGTCCCTGTTGACCGCATAAAAAAAATATTTTTTAATTGTGTTGCGAAAACTATTATTTACAGCCATTCGTGAAGATTCGTGAGATTTTTTTTTATGCGTTTTTTTTAATGCGGTCCCTATCCCCCCGCATAAAAACAGGTTTGACTGTATATATATATAGACTTACCATACTATTTTTTTTCTCAAACTGAAACAATTTTGAGAAAATACTCGCAACAGAAAATTAAGCCTACTAGGATAAGTACCTATGATTGAAAAGACTAAATAAAGTAGTTGTTAACAAAAAAAAAAGAAGTGAAGTTAAAAGCAATTTTTAATAACTGAACTAAACATACCTTATTATTAAGAAGTTATTAACACTTATCACTAGTGTGAACTTTTTTAAAAATTCTTTGTCACTTAAATTGGTACATTTAAAATATGACATATTTGAGGAAGGTCCTATTGCTAGCCTTATTTTTCACACATTTCAAGTGACTTTTAATGTTTGAATGCCCACCATGAGTTACTGAAAATTCTGAACAACACAGTTCATATTTCACTTGGTCAATATGATCACAGACTTTTTTCAATCATCAGTAAAAACAAGGTTTCTTTTTGGCATTTTAGAAATTAAATAAATTTAATGTACGGTACAAAATAATTGCAAATGCCGACCGGCAATACGAACTCGACTAAGATATGACGTGCGCAGCAATGACGTGGCCAGTGTAAGTTTCAGTGTTGCCAACTCTAATTGAAACAAAATATCTAAAAAAATGAAATAAAAATATCTAGGTCTCATAGGCTACATGCTATTATAAATTCTGTGAAAAAATAAAACATCTAAATTCATTAGGCCATATGCTATAAATTTGAAAACATCTAGACAACATTAAAAGTACTTAGATCTAGATACGAAATATTTAGATTGGCAATGGCGAGCGTAGTTGCCAATTCGCCATTTTACTCGAGGCTGCAATATTTTTACTTCTCGTATATTTGGCTCTTTTAAAATTTTACCAAATAACCGGGACAAAACGACAAACTGGCCGGAACGCTAGGACGACATCGTCGAACCGGGACGATCCCGGTTAAAACGGGACGTCCGGTAAGCCTATATATATAGTACGTATAACTATAAATGTATAATGTTATCAAATGCTTTCCTGTAATTTATATATAAGATAGTCATTAAACCTTTTCTACTCAGAGGCATTGCACCACAATCTAACAAACAGAACATTGGAATATTTGGTAATTTAACTAATTAGAACATGTAAAGTAAAAATGTTAGGTCCAAAACTTGCAATTTATGCCTATTAAATTAGGAAAAATTACGTAATTGTTATAATTGAGAATGTGGGTGTTTTGCATAATTACATAATAACCCAGTGTTGCTGATGCTATCATCATAAAGTATGGAAAAATTACTACTTGCTGTAGAAGATAAGTTTAAATGAAAACAAAAACTTTATAATAGCTTTAACAATAAGTTGACAAATAAAATAAAAAAAATTCAAAAATTTTCAAATTCTTTTACAATTTAATGTTATCTTTATCAGGCAAAATTTGAAAAACAGAACATTATATTTAGAAAAATGATTCAAAAATTACAATGTTCAGTACATGCAGATATGAAATATACATAAAATATTTTCAAATAGTAAAAGTATTGTGATGTATATGCTAAAATTATAATTTCTGGTTTTTTTTAATTTTATTAGTAAAAATAGTTTTTGTAAAACAAAAATTTATAATCTGATTTTTCAGCAATGTAAATGGTTAGAGTAGGCATGATACTTGTAAAAAAAGTTTTTGAAATCTTGTTTATTTAACCTGCATTTTGCAATGTTTATTTCTTTACTTTTCAATTTTTTAAGCTGATTTATTGAAAATAAGTATTGCCTCCCTGAAATAAACCAGAATAAAATACAAAACTATATAAAATATATTAAATTGTATAAAAACACAATAAAAACTACAGTGAATCAACTATTGAGCTGCACACCATAATTTTTATATATTTTCAATTTTTCTTTAAATTTTGTATATTTCCTTCCCCCTATCTCTCTGCTATTGTTTTATCCTTCTTGAATTTTCTTGTTCAATCCCTCCTTTCTTGGTGTAGTGATGGGTAATCTCTTTAGAACAATGGAACGGAATGTGACCCTGAAGGCAGTAAGGATAACATGACATTCTGGGTGAGGGATCCGACCAAAACATATGTGGAAAGAGCTCCTTGGTGCATTTTAGCATTGCATGGAGAAGAGGAGAGAATCATTGATAGTGAGAGTATAAGATATTATCAACCCTTTGAGCCAAATAAAGAAGGAATTTTGGAGAAGAGAAACCCTATCCGTCGTCTCAGAAAAGTGTTTTGTCCTTTTAACCCACAACAATGAAAACGTCACCACAGATCTTTTTGGGTACCTCTTTTCTATCCACTGTCCTTATACTTCGTTTTTTTTTCACCTAATTATATTCATAATCTAGTTATATTTAGTCTTAAGTATCTAGTCATAAGTTATTTGTATTCTTTAAATAAAGTAATTGATTTGGATAAAGATTGTATCATGTAGATACAGTTGGGAAAAGTCTGTATAAATTGTAGTTTAACTCTTATTGTAGACCCATTTCAGGGACAGAAATTGTGAGGCCCAGAAACTGCATTAAAAGAGAAAAATGTAAAATTTGTTAAGGACAACAGAAAAGAAAACAAGTTGTATAAGTGTTGCGTTGGCGACACTGGACTTTGACATCGACGCTCATAAAGAGTAGCAGTAAAAACAAATTTTAAATAAAAAAATTTTTAAAAAAATGAAAAATTTAAGACGCAGTTTAGAAAGCAAAACAAAACTGGAAAAATTATCAAAATGAGCATGGGTGTCGTAGTCAACGATTAAACGCGATCAGAATCTAAAAGACAGTGTCGGATAGACCATCTCTAGTCAACCTTTCCCGCGACTTATGCAAAGCTCCATTTACACCGGGAGACAGGTGGGAGACCAATTGGTAAGCGAGGAGAAAAAGGTTTAGCCAATTAGCAATGATCCGATCCAGAGAAAATTATAAAGCCATGATTTTAAGTCTAGTTAGTCTGACTCTAAGACTGATTAGTTAGAGTGATTAGATTAGCTAGGTGTATACCATAAAATACATTAATTTTTGTCTAAATTTTGATTTGTTGATTAAAGAGCTGATTTCTGTAAGATTTTCTTATTTTGCACTAAACCTCAATACTGAAATAATCCCAGGATCGACTAAGTATAATCCCGAAATTAGAAATAAGGGCTGGGATCAAATTCCCTATCTCAAGATAGATCTCCGTTGCACCATTTCCCTGATTGTCCATCTGTCCAGTGATCTCCTCTCATCTGCCCCAGGGCTGCGACAGACGCTGAAGTTCTCGTCTGGATTAGTGAAGGACTGCCGATTGACGATGTAAGCACTAATGTTAACAAAAACGATTTTCATGTGAAAAACACTTGTCATCATTTGCCTCCTCCGTCATGACCCACATACAACCCTCCTTTCGATTTATCTTGATGCGGGATTAACCGATCCCACCTAAAGGAGGGCAACCTAACACAGGTGCCAAGGTATGGGTTTTAACATCCCGTCTCCACCGAGTCGGCTACCTTACACAAGTAATAGTAGTAGAAAGCAGACTTCACTGTGTACGGAGTTAGTAGAAGTTTTTCTTTTTTCTAGCACTTTCAACTAATATATTTTTGTCATTGTCAGGCAAAATAAAACTTTTAAATCAAACATAAATGTTCGATTGGACATTTGAGAGTGAGGACATGTGAGGTCCTCCAGGTCATTCTGGCATCGACTGGAGAACAAAGGAAGTGATAGCATTCAAAAAGAGCCTGAAATATCTTGATATAAGGATCTGCAGAAGCTGCTTGAGAGACCCCAAGAGAGTTCTACAATCATCAATGCCTATAATTTGGGGAGTAATAATTAATCAATTGCCAACATCACCCCAAAATCGTCGATAACTTTGGGTACCCATTCTTTACCATTACTATATATCCATCTATCCATCATCTATCCTTTTTTCCTTTCCTTTTAGCATAAGTAGTTTTAAGTATTTAATCATTGTCCCCCATTTTCTTTGTACTGCGGTGGATATTTTTGGTTGTTTTTTTGTCACGAGATTATACTTAACAATTCTGTCCGAGTATCTTCAGAAAGTATATGTAAAAGGAGTGTTCGAATCAGTAAAAGAATCCTGTGAAGAAAATAAACATGGGTGAAAAAATAACATAGGTTTATGTTATATTCTTATCTTCTTGTTGGATTACACTCACCGCGTGCGTATCTTGCAGTTGAAACTATCGAATATTGAAGCCACTACTAGAATGCTCTGTCTCCGTCTTGCAGAACATTGTAACGACATAGCGCATAGAAAGTGTACAACAGAGTTAGCTAAAAAAGCGATAGAAAGTAATTCTTTTTATATTAATATTTAGAGTGTGTAACTGTTTCAATCTTTTTTATTTCTTGTTAGAAAATTTTAAAATTTACTGTACACTGGCTAAAGCAAACTTGCAAGATCCAGGTTGGGTCTTTCTTTGTGAAAGGCTCGAGTGCAGTATTTTCATTGTATTTTCTATTTTAAACATTTCCTCAATGTTATTTCTTCTAACAAAATTTTTTTTACATGTTCCTAGTCATAATATTCAGAACATTTCTCATCTTTGTCTTCAATCTACAGGTTTTCTCCCCAAAGATCTGTTTTTTTTTATTGTGCTGTCTGTAACATTTCTCAACTCTAAAAAAAGGTTTTATTTATTTTGTAACTTTAAACACTAAGAAATTTTGTCAAACATAAATGTTCGATTGGACATTTGAGAGTGAGGACATGTGAGGTCCTCCAGGTCATTCTGGCATCGACTGGAGAACAAAGGAAGTGATAGCATTCAAAAAGAGCCTGAAATATCTTGATATAAGGATCTGCAGAAGCTGCTTGAGAGACCCCAAGAGAGTTCTACAATCATCAATGCCTATAATTTGGGGAGTAATAATTAATCAATTGCCAACATCACCCCAAAATCGTCGATAACTTTGGGTACCCATTCTTTACCATTACTATATATGCTTCTAACAAAATTTTTTTTACATGTTCCTAGTCATAATATTCAGAACATTTCTCATCTTTGTCTTCAATCTACAGGTTTTCTCCCCAAAGATCTGTTTTTTTTTATTGTGCTGTCTGTAACATTTCTCAACTCTAAAAAAAGGTTTTATTTATTTTGTAACTTTAAACACTAAGAAATTTTGTAAATATGTTTTATACTGCATTGCCTAGCTTGGCTAGAGGCTGGTGCAAGAGAGTCTGACACCCATAGGCTATCATATCCACACATATACCAATATGTGTGGATATATAAATATTATTGTTATGAACATTTAAAAAATATTTATTAACTAATACTAATTAACGACAGATCTTTTCTTGTTTAGGTGTAAAGCTTGCCTAGTGGTAAAGCTGTTGCTTAGGTATCTATTTTGTTTTATATGGTATCTTAACTTTAATGCATACACATGCTCTTATTATTGTTAGTTTTAAATTGCTTTATCAGACATTTACCATTTTTAGTTATTTTTGTTTACCTATTACATTTTTTATGAGGTCTCTTTGTACTGTTATGCTTGGGGTGGTAACCATAGGACATTGATCACTTTACCTATTATAAAAAAGGTAAAGGTAAAGGGGAGGCCTATTGTATTGTAAAAGTTACCTATTTTGTTCAAAATAAAATAAATAAATAATATCTTAGTAACTAAAATATTTGAATGATTGTTTGATAAATATAAAAAAAGTAACTCTGGAAATTGAAAAATAAATTAAAATTTTTATTTTTAGATTGTGGATTGTTTTAACTGCTCATAGAATTGAAATTAAAAAAATGCTTTAAAACTAAAATTAGAAAATAATCCTAGTTTTACGAAAATTTAGTAATAAATGCACTAAATACTGGATAATATACACAACCAAAAATCCTGTTCCAAATTACATTCCATCACCCATTCTCTTCTGATATCTGTTTCTGAATAAGTTTTTTAACTTGAAGATGACTACTAAAAAAAATTTCAAAATAAAAATGTTCATTTTTCCCCATCGTTTTGTGTTTCATGAGCTTGTTTTATAGTTGTGTAAGTGGTTTACAAAAATTCATTTGATAGAGAATAAGTTTAAAAATGTTAACCAGACAAAACTACCACAATAGCAATACTATATGAAAAAAATTTATAAAATAATTCCTAAACACATTTAACAAACCCCTTAACTTCCAGTAACAAAAATTTTTAATGTAAAAGTTTTTGACAAATGTTTTCGACTCACCTTAACCGTGGTCTGCTTTGGGTCACCAATGATATTTTAAATTGGAATGAGCAGAACACGATGTTTCAAAATATATTTAAATAATTGGAACAGAAACAATGTTGTAAAACAACAAAAAATTAATTGGAGGTAAATATAAAATTAAAAGAGATATAACTACAAGACATAAAATAAAACAAAATAATAATAATTAATTTATGTTGGTGATTCCCGTTTTTTTGTAGAAGCATTGTTGTGCGTATAAGATGCTTTTTCCATCTTTAAAATTAATACAATTGCCAGTCAAATTGGTCGCGTATACTTCCAAGGCTTCTGCGGCTCTGATGTGATCGGTTTGAAACGATTGCTTAACTAACGTGGCATTCTGGAGACTGGCTTGCATGTCAGTCTCGGTGGCATTCGTCAAAAAAGTTCTACATTAAAAATTTTTGTTACTGGAAGTTAAAGGTTTTTTAAATGTGTTTAGTGATTTGTTCCAGACTGAGAAGATAATTTTACAAAAATAAATTACCTTCTTGTATAGTAATGGGTTGGTCAGTAGAATTTACAGCAATAAGTCCATTTTTATAAATTTCAATAAATTTGATTCTCAAAGTGGTTGCAGTTGAGCATTTTCCATCAGATATAGATAAAACTATTTTATCTTCCAAATTGCTATTACTTCCAGGCATATAATAAAAGGATTCATTTAAAGCTTGAACATAGGAGAAATTGTGACCTAAAAATTTAACATATATTTAATTATTTTATACAATCAATATATTTAAGTGATATAGACATACAAACTTATATTAAACTTATACATATACAAAATCTTTTTTTATTTAGACAAACACTGGAACCCCCTTTTTCCCTCCCAGCATATTCCTTTCAAATAGCCACGCAATCTAGGATTGCAGTAAATCAAATAGCGTAATTCAAAGGTCAAGAATATCAAGTTTGGAAGAATTGCACGGAACTTGCAAAAACAGTGACAGAACATAACAACGATCCCTTTTGGTCACAAATTTCATTGGTAGAGTGTTGTGAGGATAAAAGAATCTTGTTCATTTGCGAATTGTCGTTTATTGCAGCAGTATTTCCATGTTGCACTATTCAATTTACTGCAATCCTAGATCACATGGCTATTTGAAAAAAATATGCTGAAGGAAGAAAGGGGTTCCAGTGTTTGTAGTCTTTGTCTAAAAAAAAAAATTTTTATATTTATGTCAATTAGTTCTATATATATTAAGTTGATTAATTTTGTAAACCTTATCGTCGAATATTGCATTTCTTTCAAAATTATGTATAATTTTGTATTCTAAAAAAATAAAAATAAAAAACAGGAAGTTTTATGTTCCATGCTTGTGTGCATAGAGCAAATTGAAATTATGTTAGATTTTTTGAATTATTGTGTTCTAACTGTCACTGTATCTGATGACGACAGTTATATGCCATTGACAATGCTCATAATTTGTTCTCAGCAATTAAATCTTGTTCTGATAATGCCAATAAACAGATTGTTCATTTTCATTTATTTTTAGTAAGTAGTATCATTTTTTTTTCTTTATCTTTGTGGAAACTGCAAAGAAGTGTTTCTTTCTGCTATTGAAATTCAGAGAATGATGTGCAAAGAACAGGCACAACTAGTCTTTCTTCTTCATTGTCGAAAGCATGGAATTGTTCTTAAGTGTATTTTGCTGAAATCTGAATCATTTCCGCAGTATGCGCGCTCTTTACTACCTCATCAAAAATAAGCTCTTGGCAAAGCTTATCAGAGATAAACAAAGAACAAGTTTGTTTTAAGCAAGATTTGTACCTTGCACACCTAGCTTTTGTAATCTGTATACTCTCTATGAGCAGCTCAAAAAATTTGGTTTATCTCTAACAAAGTTATCTTCCATACAGAAATGAAGAGTTAGTTAAAAAGTGCCAATGGCTATTACAGAAAAAAATGTTACAAGAGCAGAATCCAAATAAATGTCTCCTATTATAATTATTCAGATAAAGTTGTTCTAGAGACTGCATACAGTTTACTTCAGCGAGACCCACAGTTTATTTCTAAGCCGATGAAGAACCCAACTGAATTAATTCCTTCCACCATTGCAGCAATTAAATGGCATCAACAGAAGGATTTGTGTACCAAGCTGGAGGTGTCAGTGTTTACAAAAATTTCTAATGCATATTCTCTGTCTTCTGTCTCTCCATCCCAAAGGGATAAAAAGTTGGTGGCAAGTTACTTGAATAGTCTAAATCTTAGGCTTTTGGTCTCCGACAAAGACAAAACGTGTGTCCTGTGAAAAAATAACAATTTCCTAAGTAGGGCTAATATTTTTGGCATTTTATTAATTGTATATAAAACATTTATTTTTCAATGGTTAAGATGCTGATAATTATTCTAAAATATAAATGTTAAATCAAGTTATAATGCAAATACTATTAATATACCAGCAGTTCAAAAAGTGTGATCGTGGACCCCCAGAGGCGCGAGAGATAGAATAATACCCCAGTTTTCATTGACTTCGGTTATCATCAGTTTCAGTTTTTGTCGATTTTTGCCACAAAAAATTTGTCTCTGTTTTCATCTGTCATCTCAGATTTCATTAACATGTCCAAGTGACCTCGCAGCTAATTTTGTGAAAACAAAGGAAAAACCATGCATTTTCTTGCTCAGTGTGGCATAATTCTCATTGTGTATGCATTACTCCACATCTCTAGCCAAACAGTTCCATTGCTTTCCAGTGCTTTTGTGCTTTTTTTTTATTGATTGCTAGTGCTATTGTTTTATTGTTTTTAGTATTGAACACTATATTTATTCTCTATAAAATGTGTTTTTGGTATGTATTTTGGAGTGTCTAGAACAAATTACTCTTCTTCAAGATTACGATGCCAAGGAATAAAGATATGTTTCAATGTACACAATATCTGTATGTTCTTTAATACTAATTAATCACCAAAACCCACAAATATTGTAATACAAGTTATTAAATAAAATGTTTTCACTTCATCATTTCCAGCCACTCCCAATAATTGTTTGCTCTTACATATTCATAGCAAATCTGGCATGATCATTAACAATATACACATTTTATTTAATAAAATTGTAAGAAATTTTTTGTACATGCTATGGAAGCAAGTGGTAATTAATTAAGTATTAATTAATTAATTAGCCTGTAAGCAGAGGCATAACTAGAGTTGATTGAACACAGGAAAAAGAAAAAAATGGCACTTATTAAAAACCAAAGGATTTACAACTCTGGCAGAATTCATATACTAATGATAAAACTTGTTCTTTATTATAATATCAGTAACAAAATATATTATTAGTCATAATTAATCAAAAATAACAATATCACCGTATAATCTGATAAATATTATAAAATCCAATTGAGAAAAAATACTGAAAATAAAAAATATTCCTGCAGCCATTCAAGTATATGTAAAAAGCATTTCTTGTTTCCTATTTATTCTTTATAACAAATAAACAATCATCATCATCAAACTCGATATATTTAAGGCTATCCACAACTAATGCCGAATATTATTGGGCTAGAAATGACTATAATATTAGTGATTTATAAGACAATTATTTAAATTATTTAATGTATTAAGAGATGGCTAACTCTAATGCCAAATTGTCTTATAAATTACTAACATAATAACTGTTTCTAGCCCAATAATAGTCGGCATTAGTTACTAGATTTTCTTTTTAACAATGTGAAGAAATTTGTTTAACAGAATGATTGTTTTTAAGACTTCTAATGATATCCACTCAAACTCAAATAGATCATCCATCTTCTGTCTTATCTCTTTTGTACACTTACTTTTCTTAAATTAGTATGATTCTTAACATGATTGATAGTAATCTGATACTAATCTAAAGTGATTTAAACGTATGCTTAACATAATCCTAGGAATTTTTTTATTTTCATCCACAAAGATACAAAAATGTTTCTTCCTCAATACAGCAAAATGAAATTCAATAAAACTAAAATCAATAGCGTAAAGTTAGATAAATTTAAAAAACTTTCAAATGAATAAGAACAAATATAAAATTTTTCAAAGAAATTGCTTTGACAATATTAAAAACTTGTCTTCAAGTTTAATATTTGGTTTTCTTTACGTCATCCTGGAATGTCTTCACAAGATTTTTACCAAAATGCTACTACATTATTATGTTGGGTTAAGTGAGAGATACTCGGTTAACACCAATGGCTGTGTACTATGACAGACCAAAGTCAAGGCATAGTAATCAAAACAGAAATTAAAGAAGTGTATCAGTGTGTGTGTCTGTATTCAGGAATTTTCTCACAATATGACATGTATTCAATATAGTGGCCTTCTGTAGTGTGATGTATGTGTTTCTATTCAATTGTAACATGCCCAGGCTTTTGTGTAGTGTGTGTGGTATGACACCTGTAGAGGAGAGAACAACAGGTACAGTAAGCACCCTATCCATCCTCCACAGATGCCTTATTTCCTGAGCGAGTTCAGTGTACTTGCTAATTTTTTCAGTGCATGCGTTTTGTATATTGTGAGTGTTTGGAATGGATATGTCTATAATGTATGTGATTTTATTGTGTTTGTCAATGAGTGTGATGTCTGGTCTGTTGTGGTAAATTGTTTTATCTGTGATTATGGCTCTGTCGTAGTACATTTTGTGCGTGTTGTTTTCCAATACTGTCTGTGGAATGTATTTGTAGTATGGTTCGTGGATGTCTACTAATTTGTGTTTCTTTGCAAGCTCTTGCTGTATTATATTTGCTACTTGATTATGTCTGTGTAGATAATCTGTCTGTGCCAAGAGCTTGCAACCAGAGGTGATGTGTTGTATAGTTTCTGGCATGATGTGACATTTCCTGCATATGTCATTTGTGAGTGTTGCATCTTTGAGTATGTGTTTTCTATAGTTTTTAGTATTTATGACCTGATCCTGTATGGCGATCATGAATTCTTCCGTCTCCCCAAAGAGGCATCCCCGAGCTAACCAGCTGTTTGACGCAGTTTTGTCAACAAAATCCTGTGCCAGATCATAATCGTGCCTTTCGAGCCCATGATTTCTTAATGGTGTCTATGCTTTTTATATGTTGTGTTGTGTCCGTATAATGTGAGAGTGTGAGTTTAATGGTGTGTTATTTGAGTCTGCTAGAGTTACTGCTTTATGTAATTGTGATGTTTCTTGTTTTTTGTAGAAAAACTCTCGCAGTGACTGTGTTTGTAGTGAAGGTTAAGTATGTCAATCAGGCAACATCCACCATCTTTATGTGGAAGGGTTAATCTTTCTGTGGCGGATTTAGGATGATGTTGTTTATGCTTAGTAAGTGTAGTTCTTGTTTTCCTTTGGAGTTGCTCAATATCTGTGTTAGTCCAATGTATAACTCCAAAAGAATATGTGAGTACTGGGATGACATATGTGTTTATTGCTTTAACTGTGTGTTTTGCATTTAACTGTGTGTTTTGCATTTAACTGTGTTCTGAGAATAGCATTTAACCTACTTTGGTATTCTTTAATTAATCTTTGCTTTATTTGTGTATGTTCTGTTAGTTTGGCCTGTTCGAATCCTAAATACTTGTAGAACTCGCCCTCTTCCAGTGGATTCAATAATGTCTCCATTTCCAAGTGCAAAATCTTCTTTCTTCAGGATTCCTTTTTCTATGTGAACTGTTTTGCATTTATCTATGCCAAATTGCATTTGTATGTCCTTGGTGTATGAATGTGTGATTTGTAGGAGTCGATGAAGTTGTTTTTGTGTGGATGCATAAAGTTTTATGTCATCCATGATAGTACATGAGATGTGACAGTGTAAACTGTGTTGTTTTTTCATGTCTGATATTGTAACCATATTGCATGTTGTTTAACATGTTCGATAATGGGTTCAGGGCTATGCAAAACCAGAGAAAACTCAAGGAAGTTCCTTGAAAATTTCCTCGCCTAATAAAATTTGGTTTGTTTGTATGGAAGTGTTACTAACCCTAAGATATAGTATTGTTCTCCAGTGCTGCATAGTGTTTTGAAAGAATGCAATGAGTGATGGATGGATTTTGTACTGTACATGTGTAGAATATGTAGCAGCCAACTGTGTGGAACACTGTCGAATGCTTTTCTGTAGTCTATATATGCCATGTGTATGTTTCTGTGTTGTTTGTGTGCTTGCCGTAGAATGACTGAATCTATGAGTAACTGTTCTTTGCATCCCCTGTGATTTCTACGGCAACCTTTTTGTTGTTCGTAAGAATGTCGTGTTCTTCAACATGTTTGTATATTTTGTTTGCAATACAGGATGTCAATAATTTGTAGAGTGTTGGAAGAGATGTAATTGGTCTGTATTGTGTGGGGGTTTATGGTATTGTTGTTTTTAGATTTCATGTAGGTGATGCCCTGAGTAAGAAAATTTGGCATGTCTTGTGGATTGATAATGATGTGTGTTAGGTGTTTAGCAGTCCTGGTCAGTGATGTACACTTTTTGTACCAGAAATTGTGAATGTTGTCTACACCAGGTGTCTTCCAGTTGTGTGTTCTGTTAACAGTGTATTGGAAATCATGTATGTTTATTTCAGCACAGGGCATAGTTGGTATGTTGTGCAAGTTTCTGTTCTCCTCCTCGATCCAGCCTGCATCAGCATTATGCGTGACAGCACTGGACCAAAGAGAAGACCAATATGTTGTGAGTTCTTCTTCTGTTGGTGTGCCACTGTGCTGTGTATCAGTGTTTGCTTTGTTATTAATTTGTCTGTAAAAGAGTTTTTCATTGTTTGTAAATAATATATTTTGTTGTTTTCGTAGTGTAAATGTTTTGTATCGTTTGAGTCTACGTGCTTTGGCAGCAAGTTTTTGTTTTAGTGTATCGATGTATTCTGTAATGCGTGTGTTGTGATGTTCATGTTTTGTGTGTGTTTTTATTTTCTTGAAAATGTTTTTGAGCTGTTTCCTTAATTTGGGTGTTATGTTGTTTTTAGTGTATTGTGTCAGCCTGCCTAATTGCTGTCTAATGTCATTTATTTGTGTTTCTATTCTTCTCTGCCAGGCAGGCTTGTGATAGAATTGTGTTTTCTGTGTATTTGTCTGTGATTGTACTTTCAGTCCATGGTGTGTCACTACTGTGACTGCCCCAGCATAAACTAATGTATGAATGTCTGAGAGTGTAGAAATTGAATGAATGTAGTGTGGTAGTAAGTGAGTGTTTACATAATTTAGTGTTTTTCCTACTTCCTTTGACGTGTTGATTTTTGGTATTCGTGGTCGTTGTGTGGGATCTGTACCTGTATATTTAGTGAGTGTTTCCTGAAATATAAGTGAGAGCGTATTAACTAAATCCATGTCTATGTTATCAGTGATGGATGAGGAAGTGTCTGTAGTATCATTAGTGGTAGTTGTTGTATGTGTGTTATTATCAATGCTTGTTGCTGGATTATCCTGACAGGTTACATGATCTTCATTAATGTTAGATGTTTCTGTCTGTTGATGTATTTGATCAGCAACCTGTTGTTTGATAAGTTCAAGTGTTGTTTGTGGAATAAGGTTGTTGTGTATAATTGTTCTTTTTTGATCAACAACCCTTTGTTCGGTGACAGTGAGGTGAGGATACTGTTGTGTGAATCTATGGTGTAGTTGTTGTCTGTATGCTGTCATGTTTGTTTCGAGTTTTGTGATTGTGTAGTAAGTACGGATGATAAACTCGTTCATTTCTACTGTCCATTTCATCTGTTGGCGTGGTTTTCCAGCCTTTGTGGTCTGTGGATACTGTGAAGATCGCGAATGTGGTACACAAAGAAACTGGTATAAATATTTACAACAGGATCTTTTATTCGCGTATATAGATACAGGAAGGGTTGTGGGATGCCAGCTATAATATCTCTATCTCCAACACAGGTAGTATTAGTACGGAACCCGACAAAAATATAATGATATAAGCCTCAGGTCTCGTGACGACTATTCCGATACATAGATAATTATTTTACAAAGGGCGATTACAAACGTATATAGACCTTAATTCTAAACTTATAATTAATTACAACTAATGAAGAATGATAGAAGAATTTATGACAATAAAATAACTGATAGGAGAAGAAAAAAAAAAGGAATGGGTACCCAACTATTTTGGTGCTAATGCAATGAGGTGCACATAACGGTACATATAACGGTGTAGATGACGAATCTCTTCTTAATCACGAGAAAAAAAAACAGTCAACACTTTCACTACACATAAAGTTCTCTTTGTCTTCACCCACGTGGTCTCGAAGACGTATTCGGGAGCTTTCTCGTTCTCGTCTTTCCTCCTTCAGCTCTGACTCAAAAGTGACTCTTTGTCTTGGTTCTACCCCTCAGGGCTGCGTACAGTCCTATTGTCCATAATGGGGTCAATTATTGTTAAGCCGTTAAGCACCGGTCAGGGAAGGGTTCCAGGAAGTAAAGATAATATGAATAGGAAAGAGAAGGAAAAATATATTCTAAGTTAAAATAAAATATAACTATATATTATACAAATGGCATTTAGCCACATATGCCCCCCACGAAACAGTCAGTTACCGTAGTGTAACCTCCGGTAATCGACTTTTTTGTTACGAAGATGGTAACTGTGGGTGGGGCCAGGCTTGTCACTACCTCCCTTACAAAGGTGTTGATAATCGTCCAAAGTTGTATCTTCAGATTGTTCTTTTTGCTGGTGATCTTGAACTGGAGCGGTTGGAGTATACCGGAGGTAGGCCAAAGGAACATCGTAGTCCTCTGTCTCACTATCCTCTACGTCACTAACAAGAGGGGTTGTCTTGTCATTTCTTTTCAAATTATGTGACTTTACAGGAAAAAAACATGGTTTCAACCTGTCCGAATGGACAGCAAACTTTTCACGGCGCGCGTTACCCTCTAGTTCAACTGTGACGGGTCCTAAGATACGAGAAATTCTAAAAGGTCCCAAGTATTTGGGAGAGAACTTTCCATGTTTCTTTGTAGTGCTTTTTCTCAACAACCATACCCTCTGTCCTGCTGCCCAGGTGCTATAACTACGGCCATAATTTATGCGTTCTCTATTAAGGGAATTCTTTTGCTTGCCATACGCGAAAGCGTTGTCACGTATAATATTCAAACGGTCAATCCATTTGTTTTTCTGGTTTTCATCCCCATTGATCATAGTATCATTACTAGGGAAGGTCCAAGGTAACCGGGGGTCGTAGCCATATAAGAGGAAGGACGGAGCCTCTCTAGTGGAAGCGTGAGTTGTATTATTATAGGCAAAGGTCGCAGGGTTAACGAATAAGTCCCAATCCTTATTGTTGCCGCCCGATATGCGGGAGATGACGCTACAAATGGACTTGTTGAACCTCTCACACACCGAATTTGAGCATGGACGATAAGCAGTCGTCATGTTATGCTTGGTGTGCAAAAGCTCACAAGTCTCACGGAAAATCCTAGAAGTGAAATTACTGCCCCTATCGGATATGATGACCTCTGGGCAACCGTAACGGCACACAATGTGATTGAATATAGCGTCACTAATAGATTGGGCTGATTGATCCTTTATAGGGACCACCTCTGCGTACCTAGTAAATATGTCGATGATAGTGAAGAGGTACCTATTCCCCTGTGGAGTCACACGAAGGGGGCCAACGATATCAATGGCTACTTTTTGGAAGGGAAACTCTGCCGTTTCAGTCTGTTGAAAAGGGGCACGATGCCGATGCAAATTAAATTTTTGACAGGTTATACACTCTTGAATAAAATGGCGGACTAAAGTGCGAACATTACGGATATAATAATGGCGATCAATTAGGTTGGCAGTTCGCTCTACACCAAAATGACCTGCGACATCCGAGTTATGAAAGGCCTTAATAACTTCGCTAACCATATTAGGGCCGACACAAGGTCGCCTCCAATGACGTAACCTGTATTGATCAGGCTTAACGTGAACCAATACGTTGCCTTCTAACTGAAATTCAGGTTGGATGCCATCGAAAGAATCCACGGGTTCGAGTGTACAAATTTTTTTTAGATTCTCCTTCATTTTAGAGAAAAACTTATCCTGATCCTGAGACTCGACGACCCTCTCCCAGAAACTACGATCCTTAGCGCTCACATTACAATCTTGTGTATATCCAAACTCTCCAATGGGAATCTCAGGGCGCGAAAGCCAGTCAGCAACCGGGTTTAAATTTCCCTTGATATGACATATATTATAACTATAATCAGATAATTCGATTGACCAACGCATCAATCTCTTGTTGTGATTTTGCATTGTTTTGATATAAGTTAACGGCTTGTGGTCGGAATAAATATTTACTTCATGGCCTAGGATGATTGGTTTAAAATGTCGTAGGGCTAGTATAATGGACAGACACTCCTTTTCAATTGTCGAATATCTGAGCTCTGCCCCATGAAACTTTTTGCCGAAGTAACCGATCGGGGCAAATTTTTTTATTCTCATCTGTCCCAGAACAGCGCCAGCACATAGCTCCGAGGCGTCGGTATATATATGGAAGGGTTCAGAGAAATCAGGGTGAACAAGAACAGGGGGTTGAGTTAATAAAAGTTTGAATTTTTGAAAGCTATTGTCACAATGATCATCCCATTTGAACTTTATACCCTTCTTAGTTAAATTGGTAAGGGGTGTTGCGATCTCTGCGAAATTTGGAATGAAGGCGCGGAAAAACCCAACCATCCCCAGGAAACTCCTAACTCCCTTTACATTTACAGGTGGGTTGACATTAAGAATGGCACTTACATTTTTTTTGTCAGGGAGGATGCCGTCACGTCTAATTATGTGACCTAAGTACGAGACCTCTTCTAATATGAATTTGCTTTTACTGGGGTGTAATTTCAAATTAGCGCAGTCCAAGATGCTTAATATCTTATCAATAAGGGTAAGGTGTTCTTCAATAGTTTTTGAAAAAAGGACGACGTCATCTTGAAAGACGAAGCAATTTATTCCAATAAATTGGCCGAGGAGCTTAGTCATAACATACTGAAAATACCGGCCGCTGTTTTTTGCTCCCTGGGGTAAACGGCACATTTGATACTTTCCCCAGGGAGTGGAAAAAGCAAATATAGGCCTCGCAGAGGGGTGAAGGGGGATCTGAAAGTAACCAGATTTTAGGTCGAGGACAGAGAAGTATTGGTTGCCATGAAGCTTGCTAAGAATTTCATCCACTCTGGACAGGGGAAATTCCTGGGGGCGAGTTACTTCATTGATACGTCTCAAATCTAGAGTCATACGCAATTCCCCGTTATCTTTCTCCACGACATGGATTGGGGAGTTCCATTCTGAAGTGCTTTCCTCAATGATCCCTGCTTCGACATAAGAGGATATTAACCTTTTGAGCTCCTTTAAATAGCATTCTGGGATCCTATATTGACGGACGTTTATGGGGACTGGGGTCTCGATAATGGGTAGATGTTCAAAATCTTTCGTGCCTTTTAACTCAGATATATCGGAAGCGAAGCAGTGGGGATGTTTCTTAAATATGTCAATAATTTTGGTTCTAACATCTTCGGTAAGCCCTTCTAAATTTGGTAATTTAACAGATACAGAGTTGGAACAGTTCAGTGAGTTACTAGAGGTGTTTAATCGTTGGGAGGACTCCTTCCTAAAAGCATCGTTAACCCTTTCCAGTAGTTCAGGGAGTTTAGATATAATGTCAACCCCCAATATGCCTTCATACTCCAAGTTCTCAGGAAACCTTATATAAGCGATATCTATAGGGCAAGTAATACACAAGAATTTTATTTTAGTATGAAGGAGGTATTCGCAACTATTCACCGCACCGCTAATACCCCTAACCCCGAAATTAGCGCTCTCAATGCTCAGGCCCTCTAATATTCTTCTAGGAATGGCCTCAACTATAGTCAGATCACATAAAGAATTTTCGGCACCAGTATCGACTAAGAACCTTACCTTCCTTCCGAGACTGGAGCCCTCAATTATGGGTAAACCCTTTTTGGAAATTATGACATCAGGGGTCAGATTAATTTCGGAATAGAGAGTATGGTCCTGACCTTCACCATACTCCTTGTTCAGTTTAAATAAATTACGCTTATTTCGGGTAGGACAATTCCGGGCGATATGGTCATGTTCACCACATATGAAGCAAGCACGGCGCTCGCTACGATTAGTATTTCCTTTTTGCGTTTGAATTAATCGGTTTACAGAATCAGCTAACAACTTAACTTCCTCTTCCAGGTTCCTTATACGATCTATTTCGTGCCCTTTTTCCTCTCCCGGTATATCTTCTTCACTACCTTGATTGTTAGGAGGATGTTGGGAAGCGATGTTGATGTTCCTCTTGTCAGCTGAATTACTACACTCAGCCTCGATCTGCTCCTCGTTTTCTGCGAAGTCAAACGCTTCCTCTAATGTTTTAGGATTGCGCCTCAAAACATTGGGTTTGATTCGATTACTCAGTCCTTTCACGAATCTTTCCAAGATAACATTGTCCCTCAAAGTCGCCATATTGTTATTTACTTTAATTGTCCTGGAGAACAACGTTTTAACGCGAATTACATAGTCCGTAACTGACTCGTTAACACCTTGTCTAATGCTCATAATTTGATCGATTACATTCCTTTCTTTAGGGGCCTTCCTTTCGAAACATTTTACAAGATCGCGTTTAATATCGTTAAATGAACCTGGGTATTGTTCGAGGAGGCAAAAAAATGTATTTAGGGGTTCCCCTTTCAGTTTTGCCTGGAGGACAGCTATCTTAACGTCGTCGTTCCACTCGGCCAGACGTGATATGTTTTCCACTGTCTGAAAGAATTGTTGGATGTTAACGGAGTCATTCTGGGAGTTCGAGAACGTGGGGATCATCCCCAGAAACCCAGTAACCACAAGAGGAGGATTGGATGTGGTCATATTGTTTGATGTAGTTGTCTCGACAGGACAGTTGGTCGCCATAATACCACAGACCTTTTTACAATAGCAAAAAATAATACAAAGTCACAGATCGGGCTACTGACCGAATAAATCACCGTCAGGATAGAGATAAGTTCACAGTCGAATTGGACCATTAATACTGGCATCCTGTCGCGGACGCCATTGTGAAGATCGCGAATGTGGTACACAAAGAAACTGGTATAAATATTTACAACAGGATCTTTTATTCGCGTATATAGATACAGGAAGGGTTGTGGGATGCCAGCTATAATATCTCTATCTCCAACACAGGTAGTATTAGTACGGAACCCGACAAAAATATAATGATATAAGCCTCAGGTCTCGTGACGACTATTCCGATACATAGATAATTATTTTACAAAAAGGGCGATTACAAACGTATATAGACCTTAATTCTAAACTTATAATTAATTACAACTAATGAAGAATGATAGAAGAATTTATGACAATAAAATAACTGATAGGAGAAGAAAAAAAAAGGAATGGGTACCCAACTATTTTGGTGCTAATGCAATGAGGTGCACATAACGGTGCATATAACGGTGTAGATGACGAATCTCTTCTTAATCACGAGAAAAAAAAACAGTCAACACTTTCACTACACATAAAGTTCTCTTTGTCTTCACCCACGTGGTCTCGAAGACGTATTCGGGAGCTTTCTCGTTCTCGTCTTTCCTCCTTCAGCTCTGACTCAAAAGTGACTCTTTGTCTTGGTTCTACCCCTCAGGGCTGCGTACAGTCCTATTGTCCATAATGGGGTCAATTATTGTTAAGCCGTTAAGCACCGGTCAGGGAAGGGTTCCAGGAAGTAAAGATAATATGAATAGGAAAGAGAAGGAAAAATATATTCTAAGTTAAAATAAAATATAACTATATATTATACAAATGGCATTTAGCCACAATACATTGCCACAGAAACACCAAGGCTAGGTTGGTTCCTCATATCTGTTGAGGGCATTGCAGTAGCCATGCTTGAGCCGGTGCTGCTTTCGTCACCGGTAACCAAAGGAAACTGTGGCATATTTTTCGAATGTGAGCCTCTGCCTAACCCACGAACGCGGACCTTGTTAATCTGGGCGACATCCAAGCCGGTATCACACTTTGATCTAGTTATTACCATAATAAATATCTCCACAGAATGTGGGTGTGGTCACTCTTAGCTTCATTTCTTTTCATAGACCTTACTGGCATGGGTGTCTTATCTGGAGCTTGTGCTCCAGCCTGCATCGCCCTATGAATCAGTAAAATTACTGGGCTCTCTCACCACGACCAGGTGGTGACCACGGGAGAGACATTATTATTTTTATACCAAATTATCTGCTGGAATATATCAGACTATATTATGGTTACATTTAATAATTAGATATAGAGTAATTTTGCCTAATCATGTATAGAGATATGTGATTAGGTTGCCATCTTGTAATAATTTAATATTTAATTTAGAAAGTGCTGGAAGAAAAGAATTAGCCCAGAGCGGGACTCAAACCTACAACTCCCGCTTACTTTGCACATATAATCCAGCAGATCATTTGGTATTAATCAAGAATCAGGTTATTCAATACTTATATTTGTATTATTATTATAAATTAATAATAATATATTTCTTACCTTCTTCAATTATTTGTCCTATTCCTTGCAAGAAAAATCCATGACTCGGAGCTTTTGCTAATGTTAAAGTTAATTTATCAGTTCTATCACCTGAATAAGTGACTGTAAATAAATGTTTTTCAATAGGAATAGCTGTATTGGAGTTGAGTGCAACTACAATTTCAGAATCAGGATAAATAAATGCCAGTGATTTATTATTTGACATCTTCATATAAATGAAAAATTGTTGTTCAGGATAAACAGGAATGTTTTTTGGATTATCTTTATTAAATACTGAAAAAATATAAATAAATATATAGTATAAGTACTATTATTTAACAACAATCTATTAAAAGATAGTATATACAGTGAGTTTTTAATAAATAAATAAATATATATATATTTACAGTAGACTCTCGTATAACGTGCTCCCGTAAAACGTGAATTCGTACAACGTGACGAAAAAATTGTGACTAGTTCTCATACAGCACGATAAACAGTCCCGTATAACGCGCAAGATAAATTTAACATTTTCACATAGTTTCGATTTTTTGTTTAGAAAAGCAAATATATGCAATTATCTGTTGTTTATATATGAATAGTGAGGCTGATACTTTAAATAAGTAGCGGTTTATAAAAAAATAATAATACATACTCATTTAAAGATATAAGAGGAAAGTAATTTTATTCAACTTAAAATAAAATTATGCACTTCACTATTTAACATTTATTCACTATCGAAAGTATCAACAAGTAAGTTCCAACGATGCCGTTTTGTTAATATTGGTTGTATAGTACAGATTTATTGACATCTGTTACAATTTACAGAACTCCTGAATTTGCATAAATTGATCTGTCCCGTATAATGCGATTTCCTACAACGTGGAACGTATCTCCCGCGTTATACGAGAGTCTACTGTATAGTCATTTTTTTATTACCATTGCTAATTAATATGAATTTTACAAGGTAGCCATATATGGCTACCTTGTGAAATTCATATTAATTAGCCAGAAGATAAGTTCATATTAATTAGATAAATTCATATTAATTAGCCATATAAGCCAGAAAAGTTTTACTGTATATTATTTTTGCTAAATAAATATAATGAAGTTAGCATAAAAAAATTTTCTGTCATCAACTGATACTAAGTTTTAATAATCTTTCCTGTAATCCACATAATTTCTCATGTTGTTCTTGTTATGCAAATAATCATCACAGAAATGACATACTAGCCAATTGCTTCTCCAGTTATTCATACCAGGAGGAGATTTTCCATCTCATTGATACATGCTATCTCCTAGAGTTCAATGTTATCTTGCCTTTAGCCACATTTACTATTTTTTTGCTTCCTTATTCTTAAGAATGGTACACACTGGTGACTTTGGCATCTTAAATGTGGCCCCACCAGATCTTCCATGTGTACTACTTTTGTACTAAGTTCCTTTTTCACCTTAATCATCAATACTATAACTTTCCTCTAAGGCTTCATTGCTTTGCATTCTTCTTGAATGTCATGATTTTGTGGATGCTCACCAAATTAGATGAATGCTCACCAATTTAGCCCAACAATAACCAAATTTTATGTCAGAATGACAAGTGGGTTGAAAGCTCATATATGAATGCAGTGAGAACATTAAGTCAGGCTAACCACTTAAAAAATAAATGAATGGGTTAAGTAAAGAAATGCTTACAAAAATTTAACAACAGACTCAGTTCATAAGTTTATAAAACTTCTTACTTGAGACCAATTAACTGGCGCAAAATTCGTTTTTAATGTGCTAACATTTTTGACGCCCCTCTTGGGCTCTTCTTCTTCAGGCATTCACTCAAAACTGTTGCAAGCTAGTTCTTAAACTTTTGACTTTCTTTCAAAGGCATTCGATTACATATTCCTAATGCATGTGCATTCCAAATCCATCGAAACATCGTAAACTACTGTATGATTCAAAATGAAAACCGCTTATAATTCAAATGATTACATGAATAAATAAATAAAATTAATTTAAATGTTATTGTCCGTTAGGAATTGCCACGCTGTAGAAAGTGCCATTTCTTCCTTGTAATTAATGCTAGTGGATTTGCACTCCACCTTAAATATTTCCACTGCTTCTAATATTTTGAAGTGATCTTGATGTGGGGTGCCCTGTCAAATTTGGCTGTGATGTTAGAGTCTGCTGCATTAGTTGAAAGGGCTGTCGTATAATTATTTCGTAGTATGTCCGATTTATGTTTTTTCAGTACCTCTAAAGACCTCTTGGTTGCACCCACAAACTATTTCTCTACCAAACTTGCCATCCATTATAGGGACTTTGTAGACGCCTGGTAATCTATTCAGGTTTGGACAGTCTTTTCCATTCTTAGTAGGCTATAAATGGTCCGACATCTCCTGTACGCTACTTTGATCTCCTGTTTCTTGGCAATGGCAGTATATATTGATTTTAGAATCAGGTTATATGTGACGGGGACTATCAACTTGCCATCTTCATTTTCCTTATAATATCCACTTAACTTATGCACAAGATTGGTGTACCCACACTTCTCTGCTATCATTTCTATGTTATTTATTTCCTGCGTTAATGCCTGTCTGTGGAAAAATGTGTATACGCTCTCATGACTAATGCTCTGAAAGCTGCTATTTTATAAGAAAAGGGATTGCATGATCCTATTGGAATGTACATCATGATTGCTGTTGATTTTCTATACACTGCTGTTTCTATATTCGAGCCTTCAAAAATTATGTCTATATCCAAAAAGTGGACCTTGTTCTGGCTGTGTTGCTCAATCTCAACCAAAATACTATAGGGATTGTTGTTCATTGCATGTATAAAGTCTTACAGATCCAGCTTCGTCCTCCAAAAAGATGATTATATCGATGTATCTCCTATATAGGATAATATTTGGAGGAAATTAGGTAGGGTTCTGCTTTCCAACATTCTCACCACCAATTTACAGAGATCCCCGGATAACGGACCACCCATAGGAACACCTCTTCCTTGAGCGTACATCTTCCCTTTAAATTGGAATACCAAATTATAGCACACCAAGTGAGCCAGCTCAAATATATCCTGATGCATTGTTCTATTTCCTATTTCTTCAAATAGAAAGTCCCTAATCGCATAAAAGCATGATGGAAGTTTTATTGATGGGCACAAAGATCTGAAGTCCATCACTGTTGCATACATGAGTGGGACGATTAGCTTAAATTGTTTAGATATGTGGTTAGATATCAAGTATTGATAACCTTGTAAGTGAGTGGAAAATATGCTGTGTATGTAGTTCTCTAATTCTCTTCAGATTACCGACATAAGGCAAGGTATACCTGTACTGTTAATATTAATGTCAGTTAAATGAGAGTGTTTTCTTTCTACAAAGTTCATCTGAGCTTCTTTGTTGATCTTGATCAGAAATATCAACATCTTCACTTTTTATTTTTATCATATTTTTTTGTGGATAACAAAAAAGGAAGTATGTTATTAATCAATAATTTGTTCTAGCGGGTGGTGTTTGTTCATTCGAGTACCAAGCAATTTTTTTCCAAAATTTGTGCTTGAATACTGAATTGCTCCAATTGGGAACAGTCTGAGTACCAAGATACCAACTGTATTTTGTTCATCAATTTTATGAATGATTACTTACCTACAGTTAAAAATAAACTTAATAACACCTATTTAAAAATGTTTAAATAAACATTAATAAATACAAAGATTAATGTATAAAAACAAAACATAGTGACTGTCTTTTAAGGGCTAACATCTGAAAGCAATGATGACACCTGGTTGAAAGAATAGCTAGAACAAGTAAGATAAAAATCCTACTATCAGTTTTCACTATAGTAAACCTGACGAAAGGCAAAAAATACATTGAAAATTTCAATATTCTAAAGTTCATAAGCAAATTTGAAACAACATGCACGCTTATTTGAATTTTAAAAAATATTGAATAATGAAGTTTACACTTAAAAATTGTGAAATTTTGTATGGAGGATTTTCAAAACTGTTAGAGAGAAACTGGAAGTCAGGTTGTATGGGAATATTACTTTATTCAAATCATATTAGAGTGAAACTGTATTATAGAAGTACTGTGTTGTAAAAGAAATATATATTTATATATATATATTAGTTATACTTATACATATATATATAATCAAACACATTGTAGTGCTTCCAGTAGATCAAAATCTACAAAATATAAAAAAAGAGTATTGTGACAAGGACTCGGTCATCGACCAATAAAACATGCACTTAACCAACAAACAAATTCTTTATTATAACAACACAATAACATAGTGAAATAATTACTACAGCTCAATTTACACAATACAACTATATAACAAAATTGTTATATAGTTGTTTCTTATATACATCCTGGTGTGCAGTTCTGATTTACAATACAACTAATCCATGACTTAAAACTAAAAAATTTACAAATCTTTACACACATTCTCTTTCATTTACATTTAATGTACTGTACATAGTAGTCCTGAGTGGTCCACTATAATATATTGGTTATGAATACAATACAGACACGTGCGTATAAACATCAATATCACGAAACTAATAGTCCTCTTGGCAACCTCGACATAGTTCAATGTGCAATACATATATCCCTTGTTGGCATTCCTCAGTTTTCAATATAATGGAAGCAAATTGTCTTACTTAAACTGATGATTGTCCTTTTGTCTAGACAACCAACTCCCAATGCAGCTCAAAGTTTTCCACTGACTTCTCAGCTGGCTAACGTTCCCAAGGAGTCCAAAATGCAAAAGAGCACAAATTGTGAATGTTTGCTATTTTATACTTCCCACTCTCCAAAAGTTGGCCTCTTTCACGTGTCACTCCTTTGGACCAATCAGAATGCTTCACATGTGGCACCCGAGACAAGATGCAAGGGCAAAAAAAAGGAAGGGAAGGTTTATGCAACACACTGTACAATGCAAGAAAACACAATACAGAAAAAACAAAACATTAAAGACATATACAAAAAAAAAGAAAACACATAGTTGCGTAGCACTACAACATAAAACTAAAATGAAAAAAGTACTGAAAACACACAAGTGTAATGTAAGAGATGATTTCACAGCAACAGTGAAAGACAATTTAAGCACAGAACAGAGTATTTATGCAGCAAGTGCATCTTTTTACTGCATGTACAGTTTAAACATTAAAGTATTACTTGAACTCCAAGTTGAATTTTTCTCAAATTTAGGTTCACTAATTCTATTCTAGTATAGTCAACTAAGACTTATCTTATTAATAGGATAAGTCTTAGTTGACTATAATAGAATAAAACAAGAGATAAGGATGCAGGGCCAGATTATCGAATAGGCAAAGTAGGCAAATGTCTAGGGTCCGTAATTCGGAGGGGCCCGGCTTCAGTGCAGAAGATTTCTGTTTCAAAACGAGTTAAAAATTATGTAAGAAATTCGATAGGACAGAAAAGGCTGTATTTAACAATTCCTACTAAGCTCCGCTCGACTAGCCATTGCCTAAAAAAAAAAAAAAAAGGTCAACAGTCACCCGTGCGTCAGAAGTAATGTACTGTACGCCACGAGATCTTTTCTAAATCTAAACTTATACGTCGTGACATCGCATATTCGATATAGCGTTCAGGTTGCTTGAGTGCGAAGATATTACAATTCAATAGTGTTTAATAAAAAAGTTAAAAAGGGTGACACTACGGTGTGACTTGGGGTGACACCACGATATCCGCACCAAGTGTCACCCATGCTAGCTACGCTAACGTCACATTATATAAAATTTGTTTAGAAGCAACTTATTGAAATGGGGCCCCAATTTAAATTTTGTCTAGGGCCCGCTAGAGGCTTAATCCAACGCTGTAAGGATGTAAAAGCACCTAAATTAGGTTCACTAAATTGAAGAAATTCAAACTCTGGAATGTTCAAAGTCAGAGTTGTTAAAAGTAAGAGGTACCACTGTATTTTAGTCTACCAGTCTGACTTTAAAAAAATCTAATTTAGGGCACTAATTCAAAGAGCATTTTCCCATCACTCTAGCATCAAAGATGCATTACAATGGTTATAACACACAAAACGCATAGCTACAGCACACAGTTACAGCTATAAGTTAACAAACAAGCTAACCCATGCAATACAAGAAAATCTGAAAACTGGAGCTTTAAATATATATCCATGAATACAGCAACAAAAACACATTACAGTTGACTTTCATTCCAGATTGAGCAGCACTTATAAAGTCATAGCCAAAAAAGTAAAAGCTGATTTAGCATATAAACGTAACCCATTAGTATACAAATTACTCACAACTGATAAAGACACAATCAGCGACACCAGAACACCTGAAATGTATTCCATACCACTAGTTTTTAGCAGAATTGATAGAAAGCTAACAAACATAGGGTCATAAGATAATGAATAATGTGTGTATTTACAGATTGTTATATAGGGCAAGATTTACACAACAGAATAGAGTTAGTTTTGCTGAATAGAATTTGTTAATAAAAAAATAATAGAAACAAATTCTTATTTCTTCATTTTTTGTCAATTATCTATTTTAAAATTAAAATAAATAAACTGTTTATTTTTGTCATTTCTAGTATTCGTTTAAAATTTTTATGGAAAAACAACTTCCCTATCATCAAATGTTACTGCACACCACTGTAAGCTATATTTCATAAATTAATTAGTCTTAAAACAAAGATCAGATGTGCGGCTGGTCCAATTGATGTAGGTGGCTAGGCATCGGCACGGGAAGTGGATGTGAGGAATTTGTTTCCCTCCAGATCAATCTTTTCTTTCAAAAGAGTTGGAATTAATTTATTCATTTCTAATTACATTTAATATGAAGTATAAGAGCCTATATTAGTCCAAATTAAGTAATATCTATATAATTAATTAATTATCTAAATCAGTGTTTCTCAAAGTGGGCGATAATACCCCCTTGTGGGCGGTAAGTAAATCTAGGAGGGCGCCGGAGGCAGGGTACCGAACGGTGACCAAAGGCAAAAGTTGGGGTCACCGACAGCCGTTCCCTTTCCTCCATTAAATGGATAAGAGGAAACATTGCGTTTAATGGTTTCCAGATGTCGAGAACAATGTACGGTAAGGGCAAAAAGTGTGAGATTCGTAGAAAAGTTTTCCTAAGAATATTTCCAATCCTTTCTCACACAAGAGAAAATGAGTTAGGGGGCATTGGGTATAACTTTATGGAACCAAGGTGCAGTGGATTGAAAAAGTTTGAGAATCACTGATCTGAATTCTAGCCCATCAGTTAATCTGGCTCAGTCATTTCATTATTTGTTTTTTGTTCTGTATCATTGCCAATGCAATTTTATCAAAAGTGTCTTATAATTTTGATGAGTTCTAAGTAATCTGTGTATTGCAATTTCAATTTCTTATTGTATATTTTAAAGAATTACAACTATAAGCCAAAATTTAAAACATTAGCAAGGTTGCAGCTTACAAGATAGCGTCGCTCGACGTTCCCGTTTTAAAGACGAAAACTTCGGTCGCAACCTTGTTATTATTTTAAACTTTGTAAAAAATCATTTCAAATACTCTACACATAACTAAACAAAAGAACTGAAAAACTGCCCAGAATAGTTAGTGTCACTCTAGAATTTAGTTTTTAAATATACTGTGGCCGTCGGCCATGTTTTTTTTGTATAATTTTGTACATATGTTCGTTTTTTTATTGGATTAGTTTTAAGTCTTTCCTGTTTCTTTGTTCTAAAATTCTTCCTAGAACGTTTTCTTAATCCTTCTCCCATGGGGGTAAGACGACCAGTTCCGAGAACGTGGGAAAACAAAAGGAGAGTGTGGAGCCTGAGGGTAAAACGGCTGAAGAGAGACCATTCTTGTGTGGGATCCGAAAGAAGAAGCACGAGGAAGGCAGTGCTCGAGAGTGAAAAAAGGAAAGAAACAAAAGAATACGAGAGACTGCAAGGTGCTAAGGGATCCGAGAAAGAAGTGGAGAACAGCGAACATAGAAGTAGAACATCGAGACAAGTTAAAAGATAAGGTCTACGGCAACAGAGGAGTCAAAAGAGTATAAAGGAGAAAAAAATCGGAGAAGGTGTCTTACTCCAAGATTCATCGATTCAAAAAAAATCCCGGGTATTTTCTAATCTTTCTCTCTGTCCTTTATTCTTAATTTCCATTTTTTTCATTTTTTATTTTAGTTATAAGATAGATGTAAGTTTAGTTTTTTAAGTTAGAGTAAAAATATATCGACCCGCGTATATTTGTCACGTACCACGAAGTCTTGTTTGTTGGTTAGATAAAAAGAATTGGTCAACGCCTGTGTATCTTGACTAAGTAAGCGAGATAAAGTTGGGATCGTGTAAAAAAGAACCGTTTCGTTGTGAATAAATAATACTTTGTGCTATTTTTGTAATCAAAGCCTTTTTTTTTGTACCTTCCTGCTCGCGGGATCCAGTACGTATCATAACGAACATCACAATACAAACATTTTATTATTTCAAATTTACTAATCATTAAAAGTTTGTCACCAGATGACAGGAAGTCCACTTATAGTTCAAATTCTCTAACATTAATCAATTAATTAGTCCAATTCTAAAACAGCATATATCAATAATTTCAATAATTTCTAAAATATCAATACTTTAAGTTTTCAAATTTTGAAAACAAAAATTATTGATATTTCTGTTGAAATGTTATTGATATTTCTGTTGAAATAACTTAGAATAAATATTCAAAATACACATTACCTAAAAACTTAAAGTAGAAATTATTTTCTTCATTTAATGTTTTTTTGGAAGTTTTGTAAATGATATTTCCATTATTGATGTCAGCTTGAGTAAAATTTGTTAACATTTTTCCAGGATGATCCATATGTTCGATTCTACCTTCTCCTTCTTTCAAATGAGATGAAATAACATATAATATATTTTCTGGTTTTACATCTTCTATTTGAAAGTTCAGTTCTGAATCAGTAATGATATGATTAAAATCATTTAGAATCTGTAAAGATATACAATAATTAAACAAATGCAAATAAATATATTGTGGTCTGAAGACCACGTGTTCTGTTACTTAACCGACTCGTAACCAACCCCTTGGGTGGTTCACAGTGTAAAGGAAGGAGAGGCACTCATAGCGTAAAAGCTTCCTGTCGTAAAAGTTAATGGGAGAAGTGGAGATATGTGGTCCAAAGATCATGTGTTCTATTGCGTGATCCTTGGGTGGGCCGCAGGGTAAAGAAAGGATGGGCCGCGTTTTCGGAAGAAAAACAGAGAGGAGGAAGGAGATCGCGCATGCTCAACGGAAGAAGAGGACTTTTTCGGAAGAAAGAATAGAGAGTAGACGTGTAGATGATAGAGTCGCGAGATTGTTTTTTTGTGTGTGTTGTTTCTTTTGTTTTAGTGTCTGTTATAGCGAAGGGACAGAGTAGTGATTGGAAGGACTGAAATAAACTTTAAGTTCCTTGCATTGGAGTCATAGAGTGAGTGATTTATTTCATTGAAGTTTCTTTTTATTTTGTTCCTGCACGGGGAATACTCTAAAGATCGAGTACTTCCCCACAATATTATAGATTACAGAACTATTTTTCTTTACATAATTAATTTGCCTTTTAAAAATTACTTACAAAATAAAAAGTTAAAATAAATACCACATTTCTGAAGTGATAATTTGCCCTTATAGGTAGTCTGTAAAGTGTTCTTCAAGCTTTTCATTTAAAAATTTTATGTATTGTCTGTTCCTGCATATTGTAGACTATACAGTGTGACCAATAACTGGTCACACTGAATAGTCCACAGTAGTGTTGCCACCAGGCCAATTTTCACCTGGACAAGCTGGTTTTCAAATTCATGGTCCAGATTAATTATTAATATGTCTGGTTTTCATAGAAATTGTGAAATTATGATAAAACATAATAAATAAATAACAACTAACCCATTATACATAAAGACACCAACCGTTGCCGAATTATCAAGCTAGAAAACAACTATAGCAATATTAATAATTTAAAAAAATTTGGTACTAGAGTTGGGCGTTAGGTGCCATCTCTTGCTAAATTTAATAATTAGAATTTTAATTAAATAATTTAACGTTGGTGCTTAATGTGTCCCCGGCCGGCATTGTAATGGCCGTCGACGGTCGTAGCATAAGCTTACATATACCGAGCAGAAGTTGCGGGTTCGAGTCCCACTTCGGGCGGATTCTTTTCTTCCAGTTAGGCCTAAATTTATTTAAATTATTTAATTAAAATTCTAATTATTAAATTTAGCAAGAGATGGCACCTAACACCTAACTCTAGTACCAAATTATCTTAAATTATTAATATTGCTATAGCCGTTTTCTAGCCCGATAATTCAACATTGGTTGGTGTCTTTAAAACAAAATAAATTTATAAAAATATTTGCAAGCATTTCATTTTAACAGTTAAAGACTAACTTTACACCCCCCCTACAAACTTGTCCCTAAGCTAAGAGTAACTGAAAATGTACTTTTAAAATTTTAACTTGCAAATATCTCTAGCAAATAGTAGGTTTGTTCCAATACCAGTCCCTAAGTGGTTTAAAACTGGCATGCAAATTGTTCAGTTCTTGGCTGTAAAAGGACATTGAATATGCCTCATACGGTTTCAAATTCAAACCAGTCAGGGCCTTGTGTTGGAACAAACCTGTTGTAAAGCAAATGTGAGTTTCAGTTTACAAGTTCATAATTTCTATTTTAATTATATGACATGACAAGTCAAGTTATTGAAAATCCAAAAAAAGAGGAAGTGTACTTATAAATTTAATAAAGATTGGCTGGCACAAAATGAATTTCAAACATGGTTATGACCTATTCGAGACAGTGTTGCCACCTTTTCCAAATTACTGACCCGAATAGAGTCAGCAGTTCACCTGGGCCCTTCCTCAGGTAAAGAATCGTTCCAAATGATTCTTTACCCGAGGAAGGGCCCAGGAGGGGTCTGAAAGCATTTGTAGTGACTCTTAAATTTTAATTCGCACCGGTTAAAGGTTTTTGTGAGTAGCATTTTGTATTGTAAACCCCAGTGTGCGGTTGTTCTATATTATTAAAACTCCAGGTTTTTGCGAGTTAATTTATAGACTAATATAATGTTAAAATATCAAAACAAACTTACCGAAATCCCTAAATTTATTGGTGCTATGGTAGCTGTCCACATTTCATCATTAGAAGAGGATATTTCAGTATTCAACGTATGATTTTCTAACTGATCTGGTAGATTTGATTCATTTGAAATCTGAATTTAAAAATTTTCAGTATGTTATTTTTAATTTTAAAAACAAATATTTCTTATTAATTAACCCAAATAAGTAATGACAATAAAATTATTTTTGATTATTTGCATTTGTTTATATTTATCATTAAACCAGCAGACGAGCTTGGGCAAAAAGTAACTATAGTGAAGATTAAGATTATTAGATTATTTCATACTTCTAACCCTTCTACTCCATTATATTATAGTATTTGATTTATATTGACAAAAGTTATCTTACGTAAGGGTTTATCACACCGAATGCCTAATTGAACACATTCTAAAAGTTTTTGAATTGTGTACAGTAGAAAAATAAAAAATTTTTAAGATGTGTTAGATCAATCATTCGGTACGATAAACTGTTACGTAATATAACCTTTATAATTATATTGCCGATCTTACTCGTTTTCAACGGGTGCAAAAATTAAGTCTCCCTCTACAGAGACTAATTACAAAATTTTTAGATGGTCTAAAAATATATTCGATTTTCTGCAAAAATGCAAAAAACCACATCTAAAATAGCACAGTAGAAGTAGAATTCTTCAAGAAAATCCTTAACCCTTCTCCCTCTCCACCACAGGGAGAATTTCCAAAAATTCCTTCTTAGTGTGCCTTCTCATGGCATATCCCACTAAAATGCAGTCAAAATGCAAAAAAAATGATTAAAATTTGTATTGAATTTTAAATGAATAAATCTTTAGTATTTAAAAGAATTTTTTATTTAAATAACCTATAAAATAAAACATCAGAAAATTTTTCATTACAATGGGGAATTAACTTACTTGATGATAACTTTACTTAAATTAAATGATTAATTCTAAAATCTAAACATCTAAAAGAAACTTGTTTAGAACATTATATTTCGAATTAAATATATGAATGTTTTTGAATTTGAAATTAATTCAAATATTCATTCAAATTCGTTTATGTTGGATTTTTTGTTTTTGAGTTACCCGAAAGGCAAAAATAATTAAAATATTTATTAATTGCCAAAATGTACACTATACCAGGTTGTTCAATATGTTTTGTCATTCGATAAGAAAAACATGATTTTATGGTTTGAAATACATTTTATTATTCAACATAATCTCCCTGAACTTCAATACACTTGTTCCAGTGATCTAATTTATGGATTCCATCCCTGAAGTGAGAATTCGGAAGACTGTCAAAATACGCTTCCACGGCTGCTATTACCTCTTCGTTCGATGAAAATCATTTCCCACGCATAAATTTTTTGAGATGTGAAAACAGCCAGAAGTCAGAGGGAGCTAAATCTGGTGAATAAGTAGGATGTTGCAACAATTCATATTTTAATTCACTGATTTTCGCGATGGTTTTTTGAGCTGTGTGAGAGGGTGCATTATCTTGATGAAAATGATTTTTTTCTTCTGTAAACCAGGACTTTTCTCCTAAATTTTTACATCCAGCTGGTCCAAAAGGTTACAATAATAATCTGAGATTAATTGTTTTACCAGTTTGGAGGTAATCCACGAACAAAATTCCTTTTGCATCCCAAAACACTGATGCTAACAACTTCTTGGCCGATTTCTGGACCCTAACTCGCTTTGGAGCCAAAGTACCAAGTTCACGCCACTCCTTAGACTCTTGTTTTGATTCAGGATCATGGTGGTAGACCCAAGTCTCATCCATAGTGATACAACAACACACAAAATCCTTTTTATCCTTTCTAAAACGCTCCAAATGTTGCCAAGAAAGTTGCAATTGAATGTGTTTTTGTTCAATTGTTAGCGAATGCGGCAGCCATTGTGCACACAGCTTTCTGTAACCTAAAACTTCAGCCAAAATATTGCTCACACTGCCTAATGAGATCCCTAGGGCTTCTACTAAATCTCTCTCGATTAATCAACAATCTTCCAAAACCATATGTTGTATTTTTGCTACAATTTCTGGTGTTGATGCACTTTTTGGACGTCCTTCAGGTGGATCGTCATCAAGACTTGTACAACCACGTTTAAATTCAGCAACCCATCTTTCTACTGTTCTAAGTGAAGGTGAAGAGTCTTTATACACTTTTAACAATCGTTTATGAATTTGTTTTGGTGCTACCCCTTCCAAAAATAAGAATTTGTAGTGCTACGCAACTACTGTATTTAATTTCTATATTGTTTTGTAATTTTTATTTGTATTTGTATTCCATTAACCATGTGCGGTTTCTTTTAATTGATTTTTTTCGTTTATCATGTTTCACCATGTATCGCATCATATGGCTACACTCTGCCGACTGGTTTACCTCGTATCACATGACCTAAAAATTCCCTGGATAAAGAAAAGTATAAAAATGAACGTACGACCTAAGAAAGGACCTTTTTTTCGACTGGTGCTTCAGATGTTTGAACGGTCTTCAAGGGAATACAAATTACCAAGTATCAATGAGCACGAGGTGGACGTATATAGTACAACATTTTAATGAAAGAAAGGATCGCTAAACTAGAAGGGTCTCCCATTCTGCACCAGGAAGACGAAAGTACACGTTTAATTATTGTAAGTTTACATGCTCAATTTTTGTTTGATTGTCGGAAGAACTGAAATTTTGTAATTTATTAGACGTGTGTTTAACCTTTGTAATTCATAGCATTAAGTTAACTGATACCCAGTGTGTATGTAAATAAACGTGTTTTTAATTTCCTGTCACTTGCCTTGTGAAGTCCTCATTTTCTACCCATCTTATAGAAATAATATACCTCGGTATATTACTTTCATTACAAATTTTATCACTACACGATATTCAATTTTTTCTATTGTAAAAAAATACAGTGACTCATCAACTTTGAACAAATATAAATATATGAATGAGTTGACAGATCTACATGAAACTTCACACGTGTTCACAAAATAGTAGTACTATTTTTAGAGAAATAAAGCGATGAACCTAATAGCCCCATCTGTTATCAAACGATAAAACTTATTGAACAACCTAGTACATGCCACTATTCACTTTCCTTCTTTACTATACTTACTAAAAATAACTCTCTCCTCCTCTTTCCTTAGAGGGTAAAATTTCGAAAAATCCCTTCTTAGTTTATGTTCTCATGATGTACTTTAACTATGTACCAAATTTCAACTTTCAACTCCTAACCATTTGGGCTCTGTGATTATTATTATTCTGTTGGGTGTAGTGGACTATACTCAGTTGACACCAATGGCTGTGTACTATGCCAGACCAGAGTCAAGGCATGGCAATCAAAACAAAACTAAAATTAAATTAGTGTTTCAGAATTTGTGTCTGTATTCAGAAATTTCCTAACGATATGACATGTATTCAATATATTGGCCTTCTGTAGTGTGATGTATTTCTATTCAATTGTAATGTGCCCGGGCTTTTGTGTAGTGTGTGTGGTATCACACCTGTAGAGAAGAGAACAGCAGGTACAATAAGTACGCTACTCATCCTCCACAGATGCCTTATTTCCTGGGCGAGTTCTGTGTACTTGCTAATTTTTTCATCGAATGTGTTTTGTACATTGTGAGTGTTTGGAATGGATATGTCTATAACATATGTGATTTTATTGTGTTTGTCAATGAGTGTGATGTCTGGTCTGTTCTGGTAAATTGTTTTATCTGTGATTATGGCTCTGTCGTAGTACATTTTGTGCGTGTTGTTTTCCAATACTGTCTGCGGAATGTATTTGTAGTATGGTTCGTGGATGTCTACTAATTTGTGTTTCTTTGCAAGCTCTTGGTGTATTATATTTGCTACTTGATTATGTCTGTGTAAATAATTCTGCGCCAAGAGCTTGCAACCAGAAGTGATGTGTTGTATAGATTCTGTCATGATGTGACTTTTTCTGCATGTGTCATTTGTGAGTGTTGCATCTTTGAGTATGTGTTTTCTGTAGTTTTTAGTATTTATGACCTGATCCTGTATGGCGATCATGAATTCTTCCGTCTCCCCAAAGAGGCATCCCCGAGCTAACCGGCTGTTTGATGCAGTTTTGTCAACAAAATCCTGAGCTCAGGTCATAAGGATGCTTGCCATGGTGTGCCTTTTGTGCCCACGATTGCTTAATGGTGTCTTTGCTTTTTATATGTTGTGTCATGTCTGTATAATGTGAGAGTGTGAGTTTGATGGTGTGTTATTTGAGTCTGCTAGAGTTACTGCTTTATGTAATTGTGATGTTTCTTGTTTTTTGTAGAAAAACTTTCACAATGACTGTGTTTGTAGTGAAGGTTAAGTATGTCAATCAGGCCACGTCCATCTTCTTTACGTGGAAGGGTTAATCTTTCTGTGGTGGTTTAGGATGATGTTTATGTTTAGTAAGTGTTGTTTTTGTTTTGATTTGGAGTTGCTCGAGATCTGTGTGAGTCCAATGTATAACTCCAAAAGAATAAGTAAGTACTGGGATGACATATGCGTTTATTGCTTTGTACGATATGCATGCAGCAAGTGTAATCCAACGAAAGGATAAACATATAATATACACCTACATTCATTCTTCACCCGTGTTTATTTCCTTTACAGGATTCTTTTAAAGATTCCGACAAACCTCGTTTCTGTTCTTTTATTTCCGCAGATACTGTCCGAGTATCTTCAGACAATTTCTGCAGATACTCAGACAGAATCATTAAGTATAATCTTGCAACAAAAAAACAACCAGAAATATTCACCGTGGCAAAAAAAGAACTATGATTAAATACTTAAAACTAGTTATACAAAAAAAGAAGCGGAAGAAAGGATAGACAGTAGGATAGATGGATATATAGTGATGGTAAAGAATGGGTACCCGAAGTTATCAATGATCTTGAAATGGTGGTGGTGGTTGCTGAATTATGAAGTCTCTGAATTGTAGGGATTTATGATTGTAGAACTATCAGGTTCTCACAATAAGCTTCCAAAGGTCCTTATATTGAGATATTTTGGGCTCCTCTTGAATGCTAGCTTAAGCTTATCTTCTCCTCTGTTCTCCAGTTGATATCAGAACTACCTGAAGGACCTCAGCTTAGAGGTCCTAGCTCTCCAACATTCAAGTCAAAAAGTAAAGACTTGTCCTACACTTAGTTCTCAGGGCCACCCCTTTCTTTCATCTTGTAATTAGATCACCACCACATGAACAGGGAAGGGTTAGGAAAGAATTTCTAGAAGGTAATAGACAAAAGAACCACAAACAAAGAATAATAATATGTACAACAAGATACAAAATAAGGTGTACGACCACATACACCCCCCACAAAAGGTCATTTACCGTAGTGCAGCTTACGATAATCTAATATGCAACCTTGTAGGTCGTACCATCGTTGCGGTGACGAATTGGGTCTAATGTCAGGATTGGTATCAGCTTCAAGTCTTAAGTCCATTCTGTTGATCCTGGGGCACATATGGAAAGTAATTTGTTTCATGAGTCCAGTGTCTAACGTATTCACCTACATACTTTCTCACCACAGTAGGCTGTATAAATACAATACACACAACCAATAACCAATAACTGGTGTGAAATATCCAAAAACGGCAAACATTTTTAATGGCCTTCCTGGGCTCTTAATCAAACTTAATTTGTTTCTTCCGTTGGGATTGGATTCTTTAATTCAAAGGTTTTTAAAATTTGGAAAGTTCCACCCACAGGCCAATCCTTATGGCCTATGGGTGGAACTGGAGCAGCATAGTAAAGAAAAAATCTACTTCTTGGATATAGACATAGAAATTAAAGAAAACATAGTACAAACATATGTCTATAGAAAGTCTACAGCTATATCAACATACATACCGGTTGATTCTTGTGACCCGTTCTCTTATAAAATAGCAGCATTCAAAGCATCAGTAGAAAGAGCTTATACTCATTCTTCCACCACCCAAACCCTACACCAAGAATTATCTTACATTACAAACATCGCTAAGGAGCATGATTACGGCAACATTATAAATAAATTATGTAATCAGCACCTTCGTCTACAAAGTACTATGGAAGATGAGAAGGAAGTGCAGAAAGTTATTAATGAAGAAAGCATAGAGAAAATCTCAGTTACGTACAACCCACAGGTAAAAGCAGTATATAACACACTGGCAAATAAAAGAGAAATTAAGATTGCATACAGAAGAGGCCCTTCCATATACAGTTTATTAAGGAACAGAAAAGACAACCCTAACCTGAACAGACTTCCGAAAATATACAGCATTCCATTGAAGGACAACAGATGGGATAGGCAATTAATTTACATTGATTCCACCAAGCATTCATTAGCCACTGGAATAAAGGAGCATAAGTCTGACATCACCCATAATAAATGTACAACAGCCTTGTCTACATATGCGACAAACCCGAACATAACACCAATTTTTAAAGAAGCACATGTTATCCAAACCACCCAATGTCATTGGAAGCGATTGAAATTTTTAAGGCCGATCGAAAATCCACGTGCATTAATTTTAAGGATGAAATGAATCTCTCTACAGCACGGCAATACTTATTAGACAATAAATCTTAAATTAATTAATAATATATTCATAATTAAGTGATAAATTTAATTTTTATAATGTTCACATATCGTATCCCCATTGTTCAAAAAATTATTCGAAACTACTCGTGGATTCCTTCCATATTCGGAATTTCAAAAGCAGGGCACGTTCCAAATTTTAAAAACCTTCATGTTAAAGAATCCAGTTCCAATGGAAGAAACAAATTAAGCTTGATGAAGAGCCCAGGAGGTGCATCGAAAACATTTGCAGTTTTTGGATATTTCACACCAGTTATTTGTTATTGATTCTGAGTATTGTATTCACCTATATCTTCATCATTTGAATCATTAATCAGTTCCTCTTCTTCTGGTTTTGTGAGGTGTCTGTTATACCCTTTCTTTTCATGTCTTTATATATTGAAAAATAACACGATTTTAAGTGATCTACATGTACAATAAATTTGTTATTCTTACAATTATCACCAATTTCCACAGTGACAGGGCCTAGTTTACGTGTAACTGAATAGGATCCTAAATACTTAGCCAAGAACTTCCCAGAGTTCTTATTTTTATCCTTACAGAGTAACCATACTCATTGTCCCTCCCTCCAATTATTCATTTCCCTATTTCAGTTGATATATTTTCGATTATTATAATTCCATTGCCTTGCCAGCTTCCTGTATAACCGCTTAATCTCTCTCTCAATTCCATTCTGTGGGGCTTTTGTCGTTCCAACAAGAACACAACAGGAAAATGGGGTTCAAACCCATATAATAAAAAGGCCAAGGATTCGTTAGTTGACGCATGGGTAGTGTTGTTATACAAAAATAACACCAGTGATATAAATGAGTCCCAATTCCGATTATTGCCCTTCAACATGCAGGCTATAATACACAGAGGCTATAATACCACATTTTATTAAACGGCTCACATATGGAATTAGAGCATGGGCAATATGCAGTAGTGATGTTATGCTTTATTTGTAGACGACTGCAAGTATCTTGAAATATTTCAGATGTAAAATTACTCCCATAGTCACAAATGACAATATTGAGGCAACCATACCTACAGACTATGTAAGTAAATATGGCATCAGCTACAACTTGAGCTGATTGATCTTTAATAGAGACTGCTTCAGCAAAGTGGGTGTATATGTTAATCATGGTAAAAATATAATGGGTTTCTCTTGGAAATATTTGAAGACCTATAACATCAATGGCAATTTTTGGAAGAGGAACTCGGCAACCTCTGTTCCCTGGAATGGAGCATGGCCACGATGAAGGTTGTGCTTTTGACAAATCTCACAACAACAAACGATGCACTTAACATGTGCCCTAAGGTTCTTAATATAGTAGTAACGGTCAATTAAATAGTAAGTCTCTTGAATCCAAGAAGTCCTGACAGGTGAACAATGGAATGCCCAAATTACCTCATCTACCATTCTTTTTTTTATACAAACTTGCCTCCACTGGCTGAGACCAAAGCACCCCTAGTTTTTATGTATTAACACAGTGGTTCTTAACCTTTTTATACTTGCAGCCCACTAAATATTTCATAATTTTTTGTGACCCCCATTTTTTTGATAATAAGTTATATTTGTTATATTATCTATAATAAACTGATTTTTTTATTATTGCTTTATTTTTTATATTATAAATGTTACTTTATTATTTCATAACTTTATTATTTCATTATCTATTTAAGTAACATTCACACTTCACAAGTACACAGAAAACTCATTAATTTAAAAAAAAAAAATAAAATATGTAACATGCTGATAAATCGATCCAAAGTCGATGCTAAAACTAAACTAAAACACCCACAACTTGTGAAGATTTTGCATCATCTTTTGCAAAAATATTTAAATTTTTAAAGCCTACTACTGAGCCTACTATTTTTCCTAATTATTTTTAAAATTCCAAGCATTAATAGATTCTTAGAATTGCTTTGGAATAAAAGTAGTAGATACCGTGGTGTAAGTAGCATATTTGCATTTATTTCTTCTGTACTAACAAAGTTGTATGTAGGAAGAAATAAAAAAAAACTAAATAGGAATACTTTATCTTTCTTATTTCACTTTTCAATACGAAATTCGGTTATACATCAATTTTCTTTTTATTATATTCTGACGGAAATTGTGCATAATTTGGCAGCTCCTCGCAAACTTCTTATGGATCCCCAAGAGGCCGCGAGCACCGTTAAGAATCGCTGATCTAGACCATAAGGTCAAAGGTATATCTGGTTGTGAAATTTCCCACTCTTTCCATTACCGGGGTCAAAAATATGTGTTTCCACTAAAAATAACAGACTTGACCCTCAAATTACCTTGAAGGTCAAGGTCACATCCAAGGACACCAATTGATTGGGCCTTCAAAACCCTACAACTTTTCTAGATACTTAGATCTTGTTATTTTCAGTAAAAGGTAAGTTATTTCATTGTCTCAAAATAAAAAAAACACCATGTACAGTAATAAGACATTTTTAAACCTTTAAACACTAAAAAACGTACCTGATAAAATACCTGAAAATAAAAGGTTCCTAATCTGGTATTGTAACCATCCCATACTTGTAAAACCATCATATCTGTATCACTATAGGATCCATCATGCTGATATATCAAATTATTATTTTCCAGATCTTTGATAGAAAGCTTTGAAACTTTTTCATAACTAGGAAATTTCACAAGTTTTCCATAATGAGGACCTAATGGAAATATTTATAGTAAATTGTTATTCATATAATATATAAAATAACAATAAAAAATTATAACTAAAATGCAGTGGCATGCCGTGACATTTGATGATAGGGAAGCCGTGTTTCTGTAAGAAGCCGACTTACAGGGGCAATCAATTAATTGCGCGTCAGGGCCTGTTCGTATTCATTTGTTTGATGAGCCAGTACAAATCGTACACTTCTTTAAATGTATTTTTAATAGATTATCTGACATACTTAATAAACAACAGAGGTAATTATATTAAACTTTCTTATTACATTCAATAAATTCCCTATGCCCTCTAAATGCCAATTCTTGCTTTGAGAAAAAACATATAACATCTGTTAATTTAGATATATATTAATCATAATTATCTTTTTATAATTTTCAATATTCATTTTATATTGTCTACCAATGTTAAATTCTATTCCGCTTTCATTTCCAAATTGCTTCAATTTTACGAAAGAATCGTCATTCATCAAATTTTATCGTCGAAATGTCAAAATTTTTTTGTCGACGTATTTATATTTAATTTAGGCATCGGTCTTTCTCTTTTAATAATGTTTTCTTTTTCATTATATGGTCTCAAACCAAAACTTTTTTAAAATAAATTTTTGAATCACTAGCCACGATATAAGGGCTAAAATTAAAATTATAAAAAAAAACTTACTTGGTAAAACAAAATGTGTGATGAATATACATATCTAGTACAAAAAAATCCTTCAATTGTATGAGTATACTTTTAAAGAAACTTATAATTAAATATAACTTTGTGAAGAAACGTACATAAAAATAACAAAATATTCTTTACTTTTTAAATCTTAAAACAATCCACTTAGTGAAATAGCTCCCTACAAGTGGCTAATGAATGGAATCGGAGACGTCCTGGTAGGTGTGCGGCGCGTGCATGCATGCAGGTTGCCAAATCCCGAGGGTGCCGATACCGGTCGATGTCGAATGCCTCTTTTGTCGCATCACTAGTATATCTCAAAGGACGCGACAGGGCTGTTGTAAATTTTAAACGTTTCTCACCGTAGCTGTAAAAATCTAAATATGTTAAACTTAATAGTCATTTGTTTTCTAACTAATTCGTTTTAATACCAGGTGTCCACTGTACTGAGCTAGTAATTGGTGTAGTCAAGCTTTTGTTTAAGTAAAATTCTAGCTCTTTCAGCAGGGTTTTATTTATGTCCCCATTCCCTAATCTCTTAATTATTTAACTACTTCTTAGTAGAAATAAGTTGAAACTGGTTACTTTGTACCTGAATATCTGTAGTCTTGGGAAAATATTGGAAAGACAAATTTTTATGACAACGAATATATAAATTGTAAATTTAAGGAAAATAAATTCTAGAGCTTTTTTCGTACCTTGTACACCTCATTCATTAAATTTGGTTGTAAATGATGCTGCCAAAGTAACAGTTAATTTTTAAGTAGTTAATTGACACCTTCTTGTGACTTGGAATTTTTTTAGTCTGCAAGTATGAAATAAATAAATAAAAACTTAATTACCACATTTATTTTTCTTATCGTTTTCGAAAATTACAAAGAATAGGAAAGATAACTATTAATTAGTTGTTTTTCCAATTTAATAATCTATTAAAGATCTCGCAGGCTGGATAGAAACTTTTCGCAAGCCGTAGCTGGCCCGCAGGCCGGGGGTTGCCCGCCGTCAATCTAGTCTACTCGTGATTTGCATAATCGGGCGAGGGCAGCCGAATATCTAGCAGGCAGGCAACTAACAGCCCACAACCGGTCTGGGATATAAAATTGGATGCTTTATGCGTGTTGCTTCTACCAGCTAAACCGAGTGAGGTTGGTGCTCTGTAAACAGCATGTGCCAATGCCTATAATCTGGCTGACTAAAAACTGACCCGGTTTCGACATTCCTTCTGCCACCGAATTACTCGAATATACAATAGCAATCTTATCGTTTTTTTTTCACATGTAGTATAGAAATTTGTAAAAGATACATAATGCAGTTATAATAAAATATTAATTTTAATTAATTAAAAGTACATTAAAATATGAAAATTTATATTTTATAAAATACAAGGGAAGGTCATTGAAAGGTGGAAGCAGCACTACCATCGCTTCCAATAATGGCACGCCACTGCTTAAATGTCGTGTGTGTAATATATATATATATATGAAATAAAATATCAAAATCTAGAACTACTCGTAACAAAACTAATTTACAATTAAAATGCAGGGTTAACCTAAAGTCCATAAAATATTTAAAAATTCATAAATAAATGAAAAAGCATTGCATTGAAATGTGGTTTGTACTATAAGTATTCTCATGATATGGGATATTTTTGACAAGAGAAAAATTTCCTGTCAAAAAACAGTTTGAAAATTGGGGATATCCCGGTAAAACGCGACTTCTGATTTTGTTCTAATACAGTTTGGGAAATCTAAATATATCTTCCTAAACCTTTACATTTCCGGTACTCAAAATCAACAAATAACTAACGTTTTTGATTCTCCTCCGAGATCTTCGTCAGGTTCTTTGATGGTTTTGAAAATGGAATGCGATGAAAATAGAATGCTTTTGAAATTCAAAGAATAGAACATCTCCAGCGTGCAATAACTGCGAAAGATCCAACATGCATTTAATATACAGGAGACCATCGTAAAAATGACACTGTTTATCTGTGCAGGAAAAGTACACGGCTACCATTGCAGGTGCACCTCGGAGATATATCACCACGCATACGATAACACGTTGTCATCCTTGAAATTAATACACTTCCCCGATTTTGATGCCTTGTAAATCTCAAGGGTCTCTAAGGCCCTGATGCTGTCCGTATCGAATGACCTTTTAATGAGGCTGGTGTTATCAAAATCCGCCTTTACATCGGGGTCCGCGGCGTAGGTCGACAGGGCGGTGGTGTGCCTTTTTTTGGCAACGTCATACCTGTGTTCTGAGATCCTTCTTTGAACGGACCTCTTGGTAGATCCAATATATACTAGGTCCCTTTGGAACCTGTGATCCCTTATCGGGGTACTATAGTAACTGCATAAATCAGAAAAAAGAGTTAACACTATCAGCTGTGTGGCAAGTGCTGATGAACAATAACCTGTGAGTTCCGTCTTGCACTTTAGTGCACATACCTAAGACGACGCAATCGGTTAAACGTGTGTTCGAATTTTGAATTTGGTTTTCTTCGAACGACAGTCCAGAAATTCAAAGTTACCTGATGAAGAACCAGTATTTTGGTTTGAAAACGTTAGTAACGAACTATTGGTGTTGATTTCATTTTTTGGTCATCTAGAGAATGCACCCCGGTAACAGGTAGAACATTTTAATTAATTAACAAAGTTGCAAGAAAAAAATGGGCTATCAACTTTAGAGATGTAGACTTCTTCCTCCCTGCATGAAAGTTGTTCTACAAAGTTTAGTCTTACAACCCTTTCCACCCTCTCTTACTTCACTCGTTTTAACAGGTGGACAGCTGTCACCTGTTCTGAGTAACTTTTCTGCAGTACATGTAATAAAGGATTTTATATATTTTATGAATATTTTTAGAATAAATAAATTTGCATAACGATCAACCAATGCCGAATTATCGGGCTAGCAAATGGCTACAGTAATATTAATAATTTACGATAATTTGGTACTAGAGTTAAGCGTTTTGCATTAAAGTTAAAATAATTTTTGTGACAAAAAATATAAAAGTTTAGGCAATATAAATAACCTCAATGCATTTTAATCATAATCATATATATATATACACAGTGGTGCCTCGTATAACGTACGCCTCGAATAACGGACGCTGCGAACAACGGACTTTCTGTTTGGCCATTTCGTGGCTCGAGCAACGGACTGGCTGCGAACAACGAACTTTCCGGCATAATTGGTGACTGCTCCATGGGGGCATTCTTTAATAGCAGTCGCTCTGCATCTCTGCTACTATGGGAGTACGCTGCTGTTTGTAGGCATTTAGGAACGTCGGTGAAAGAAAAAAAGATGGCGGCACCCACACTATCGATAGTATCGTGATGGAGGAATCTATAATTCTAAAATATGAGCTTTAAAAGGCAGAAGAAGGGTCCCAATTGTAAAATTTAACCATAAAATGGATTATTTGTTGAAAGAGCATTCAAAATAGCCTCAAAAAAAAATTCGTATAGACACTTACATCACCACGTGCGCTAACTCGCGCTTTCACAATTTCTAAATTCTCATTCATAAAACCACATAATGGACCTGGAAACGAAACTATCTGAGTCGTGGAGGACGCCATGTTGCTTTCCACTGTAAACTACTGCTACAAACAGCCGTTTTTGCCGTTCAATGGCGTGCACTCCCACAGGAATTTAGGAACGCATTCCGCAGGAATATTTAAACAGATGTTGCTCACGCAGAGTTACGTGAAAGAATAAAAGAATGCACCCATGTTCATTTTTTAATGACACAGTATGGTTATTTTATGCTGCGGAACAAATTAGATGTTTTAACATGTATTTCTATGGGAAAATGAGTTTCGTATAACGGACGTTTCACTTAACGGACGTGCACATGGAACGGATTAAGTACGTTTTATGAGGAACCACTGTAAATGAAAGTGAACAAGCTGCTTGTTGGCACTACCATAACAAGATTAAATTACTGAGAACAGACAGCCAATAGACAACTTGTTCACTTTCATTTATTTTTAGTAAGTAACATCACTTACTTTTTCTCTTTAATACAAATAGATTTTTATAACTGTCAAATTACATTTAATACATTTCTGATAAATTCATCAATTGATATTCAGAAATTTATTTTATTGTTCTGAGCTACAATACATAAATAGTATCTTCTCAAGCTGGTTAATAAACATATTAAGTTATAATAATAATTTAATTATAGTTTAATTAATTAATTAAGTTATAGTTTACAATCCTAAAACCCTCCTACCTACAATCTCCTACATTACAAACACCTTCTGGTCTACATACAAGACCTAGAAAAAGAAATGTAACATGCATGACCGAGACTATCCCTTCAGGCTCTCTCCATGAAATCACATAACAATAAGATGTGAACTCTGAGTGAGGGGTTTCCCACTCTCAGACCCCTCTACTCCTCTCTGTACAAGTAAAACAGTAAAAATAAACCATATCTGTATATGCAACCCTTCACAAGATATCTGTGCCCAAATACCAGCTTTTCCTGTTTAATGCTGCGAAGCATTGATTCCTGTGTACTGCGAAGCATGATATTGCTTGTCTTGACCAATACCTTATATGTACTGTACTTGTGCATTTCAATGCTTGCTGTAACTTGCACTGAAGCACCCAAGTGAGAGCAAGCCCACACCCAACTAAAACTATACATCATCAAGTACTCCAAGAACAGTCAAGTGACTACTCAAAGCCAGCATAGTCACACAAGCTAAAGTTAAACTACAAATAAGTTAAAAAAGACAAGTAAAACTTACAACTACAATAAACAGGATGTTTCAGATCTACTTACAACTTCAAAAATCACTTCCAATTAAACTATTCACAAATACCACTGAAAGACAAAAGACCAATTTACACAGTAAATTTCACATCCTGACATATCCTCTCATCCAAGCCTAATTCCTTTTATTTACCATGCAATAGCATAACAAAGTCTACAGTTGTGCAAATATGCCGACAAATATCCATTACCATAATTTGCTTTAAAAAAAAAAAACACGAAAAAACTTCAAACTTAAACATACAAAAGTTCACAGGAAAATAAATTAAAATGCAATCAAATTATATCGCCACGCATGTGAAGTAACAACTCTGTACAGTAAGTGTTTTAATATACAAATTTAAAACAAGACTTAACATTCATGAACCTCATACATCGAGCAGAAGTACTGTACATGACAAAGGGGATGATTGTAAGATTGTAAAGTTTAACCACTTATAATAAGAGCCAATCTTATAACCCATCAAAAGTATTTTACTTGACTAGTACTTCAATTTAATTGCACATTATAATCAGATTAATGCATAAAATGGAAAACACACTGTAAACAACCTCTGAAGTCCAGTAACAAAATTTCTTTATATATGGTATGTAATGCTAGTTATACTCTATCACTGTGTGCCTAAAATTAGGGTTGCATGCTATCAGAAGTCAGAGTGCAATGATAGGTCAAATTCATTAGTAATTTATAATTATTACTACCAAATTATAGCCCGACAATATGTGGCAATTGGAGATGTGTTATTGCAATGAATCGAGTAGTTAAGATGTTTATATTTTGAAAAAACTATAACTATATATTCTGCACATTCCAATTTGGAATTTGTTAATTTAAAAATCTGAGGTAAGCCTTAGTGAAAGTTGAAAATGTGTCAAAAGTTCTTATTAAAAATTTTTGTTATCGAACGTTAAAGGTTGTTTACAGTGTGTTTGACTCATTCCAGTATTAAGAAAAAGGTAAAAAAAAAAAATGGAACATATAATAAAGTAGGTTTAAGCAAATTATCAAATGTATTCTATTGTATATTCCATTTTAGCCATTAGATGAGATAGATATAAGCAAAATTTGTCAGAAATATTATTCTACTTATTTCAAAATTATAATATTTTATACAATTACATACCTTCAAGAATATTAATTACAATATCCTTTAAATTATCTTCATCTGTTATAATTAAGAATCTATTTGAAATTATTTGTTCTTTTCCTTTTTCAATAACTGGAATTTCAATTTGCTCAATAACAGGTGGATATGGAGATACAATCTTAATTAAGATTTCTTCAATGTTGCTATTCAACTGCCGATCATTTATCATGATACTGAAATTACCTTTTTTTAAAAAAATGAATAATTCAATAACTTTAACTTTTATATTTAATTTTTATCTTAAACTTTCACAGAATTAAGTATATATAATTATACAATCTCTAAAAAATTCTCAAAAACATTAACTTACCTGCCAGTGGCTCTTGTTTTGTGTGTTTAAATAGTAATTGTTTATTAAGTATAGCTGTATAAAAAAATGTAGATCCAGTTCTTAATATAGTCTCATTTCCATTGTCAGACTGTAATATCAATTTTCCAGTTGTTGGCTCAGTTATTAATATTACATTTAAATAATTTTGATTGGTATCATCATCAATTGCAGACAATATAGTAGACTCCACAACTCTATAACTATTAAATTCACCAACCAGTATATCATTTACAAGTAGAACAGGTGCTTTCTCGTTCACTAAAACAAAATTTTGAATCATAAGTAAATTTGAATAATTGTATATATCTTTTAAGACAAAGCAATTGCTATCTTAAAAAATGGAAAGAAAGAAATATTTAGTAAAACATAAAAATATTGCTAAAGATAAGTTTTACAGATTCCCATATATTAAAGGATCATTTAAAAGATAAAAGAAAAGTTTAAAGAGGCAGGACTCCAGTCAGTACCGATGTCAACTAATAAATTAAAATTTACAGCTAATAAAAAACAAAACAAAATAAAAAAGAATAAATGAAGTCTTCAGCAACAGTATAATAATTAAGTTGTGAGAACCGGGTTTAACCTGGCCCAAAATCTCTTTTTGTTGTTGTTTAAATCCCCTCATGGGAAATTGAAAAAAAGGTCGAAATTCAAAGGATGCGCAGCCTTCCACCGTCGAAAAGCACTTCCTTTCTCTCCGGATCCAAACTCTTCGTCATGGAGATCGAATCATCAGCGATTCACCAACTATCACGATTGGTGATTGAAGATAACGTGACCTGTAGTATATAAAAGGAAAAAAGGTTGATAACTAGGTCGCTGAAGGTCCGGATAAGACGCACGTCCCGTCAAATCTGAATCGAGAATCGAGGGCTGAAGCCCGCCGACGACGAGCCGCCACGACCGGAGAACCAAGATGATTATTCCTACGATTACAGCCGATACATCCTAGGAAGAGGTATGACCCCTAAATTTGTAAACTCTCTCTCTCCCCCGCGGTTAGGAACTGAACGCGTTAGACTTTCTGTATTTTGTTTATCCGTCTAAATAAATCGTTATTTGTTTTCATCATGGTTCCGTTATTCTGAATATCGCCTTAATCATATCGACGAACCCACATGCTTCCTCCACTCGACCCGACAATTAATTACCCAATCCCGACAAGTCGAGATATCATAAAAATTTAGCCATCCGTGACAGTGGTATGGGTCTTGCCGACCTGTTCGCCGAGGAAAAAAAAGAGGTACGACTCCGTCCTACCTCCCGGCGTTCCCACATAGTCCTAATAATACTAATAGATTTTATATAGGAGAAACAGGCAACAACTAAACACCACAGTTAAGTAATGTTAAAACATATATGGTGTGGTACTCCTGTCTGTGTTCATTTTTTAAAATTTTATTATTACATTTATTTTAATATTATTTTTTTCTCAACTTTGGTACTGTCTTTAAACCTTAGTTGGACACTATCACCAGAGGCTATAATAGTCTCAGTTTGTCAGGTGTGCTCCAGCCTATGTAAAACAGAACTTTCTTTTATGAACACATCCTGTTTGGAAGATGATGGGAAGTAGGGAGAGAAGATAAAAACCTTGGAAACTGAGGGAAAAAGATCTCTTTGCCTTTTTAACTCTTCTGACTTCACTTTGCTCTCGTACAAGGTGACTACTAGAGAAAAAAGGATAGATCAATGGAATAGACAAACAGAAAGAGCAAAGCGAGCTGGAAAGGAAGTAGAGAATTTGGATTTTTGCACAGGGACCTGTATATAGAACACCAAGATTTGAGTGATTTATAAATATATATATTGTCAAGAAATATTTGTGGAACAGTATTTTATAGACATTTGTCGGTAAACATTTATATATTAGTAGTTTATTGATAGTGACAAGTAATTTTAAATGTACATATTAGTTAAGTTCATTGGTGTTGGTGCTAATATCTGTTGTCTTTTCATTACCATATAGTTCCCAATAAAATGCACTCATGAGTAAACAGGAATTACAATGGTTGCCATGATTACAATATCAACAAAAATATAATTGTGAAATGGGAAAAAAAAAACATACTAAAATTTTATATGAAAGAGATTATATAAAAAATTAAGATATAAAAATTGTAAATTTGGTTAATTTAAATATGGGTATAAATGTATTCCCAGAATGGTATTCAATTGTAGATAGTGCTACTCGTGAAAGTAAATTTTGAATGTAACAAGACTTGTAAGATAACTTTAAGTTAATTGTACTATCGGATTTTAATCTTAATTTATTGTGTTTTTTTTTTGCATTTTTTAGAAAAATTGTCTCATTAAGTGAGGAGGATCTTAACCCATTAACTGCCAAATTTTTTTCTGAATATGTGAGGTCCCAGATGAGGTCCGAAATCACATAAATCACGGAATTTGTGTGTTTAAATTATAACGATAGATTATATAAAAGAGAGAGAGAGAAAGAAAAAACTCTTTATCTAAACGACACAAAATGTAAACAATGAGTCCCAGGACAACTCCAACACATGTCAAATGATCTGCCAATGTCAAACCGAAAGGTAGAACTCTGACACAAGTATAGAATTCGGACTCAAGTGCTCATAAATAATCAATCTAGGAAAACAAATTCAGAAAAGGGAAAGATCTGATGGATAGAAAAACATCGCGTATGATCGTTAAAGTTCCAAGATGACAAAAATCACAAACAACAGGCTAAATTATGAGCGTGAGTTTTATGGTTTTATCAACAATCTCCGAGCATAGTCAACAAAAAGATGTCTATTTGACACCTTGAATTGTGATCCAAGTTGGTCTCGGTTTTCCCCTAGAAAGAAAGGAAAAACCAATCGGGAAGTGAGGAATGGGACGAGGGACCAATCCAAAATTCAGATAATGGGAGAAAAACTATAAAAATCGGAATTTCAAGGTCAAAGGACAGTCATCTCTGGATTAAGCTCACCGTGTGCTTTATATAGTAAATTGTGTCATCACCCAAGACATCTCTGCAACTCTCCGATCATCTTCAACACCCAGCGATCTCATCTCATCTCATCTGTCCCAGGGCTTTGAGAAAACGGAAAATCCTCGTCCCATATACATTTGCCATCCTAAAGGATAAAGAAGAAGTAAAACTGAACTATCACATAAATGTAAGCATAAATGTTACCAAATAAATGGCTTTTTCTTTTGTAAAACATTTGTCGTCAATTGCCTCCTCTGCCACACCCACATGCAAACGTCCCTAAAGTTCATCCTGATGTGGGATTAACTGATCCCCACCTAACAGACCAGCAACCTTACTTTGGTGCAGGGAATTGGGCTTTCAAGTTTCCTATCACCACCGGTCAGCGACCTTACAAATATACTTTACACTTGAGAACCTTAAAAGTCCAGTATTAACACTTTAATAGAAAACTAACATATTCGACCATACTCCGGTCTTCCTCGTGTTTGTAAACCAATAAGATTCGAACTTGGAATGCAAAGAACAGTATTTACAAATTATTTTTAAAACCTATGGAACGTATGAAACATGTTCAAAAATTATTTTAAAATCTGTGGAACAATCTAAGTGCGTATATAAAACTGTTGGAGGACATACATGTCCTATTTCTGTGCCTCAGTGATAGATGGCATTAGTAAGTGAGTTAAAGTACTTGATCCCCAAATTGGAATCATGGTTTTTAATGGGTAAAGATCAAAATGTACCAATATATATATATATATATAAAAAACATTAAAGACAATAGTGATGATTTTTTAATATTTTATTTGAAAAATCATTTACTGTTGATGTAAATGTGGGAACGCCGGGAGGTAGGACGAAGTCAGACCTCCTTTTTTTCGGCGAACAGGTCGGCAAGACCCACCCCACTGTCAAGGATGGCAAAATTTTTATGATATCCCGACTCGTCAAGATTGGGTAATTAATGGTCAGGTCGAGCGGAGGAAGTGTGTGGGTTCGACGATAAGTTTATGGCGATATTCAAATAAACAGACCCAGGATGAAAACAAATAACGATTTATTTAGATAGAGAACCTAATACAGAGAATCTACGCACCCCGTCCCTAATCGTGTGGGAGAGAGAGTTCACAAATGTTGGGGGAATCATACCTTGTATTCTGATGTATCGACAACAATTGTAAAACGGATCAGTCGGTGAAAGGAGGGTCGGTCGTTCTTCGGCTCTGGCAATGGGCAGAAGGATTGGGCTTGGCGGCTCGTCGTCGGCAAGCTTCGGTGGCTTCGGGGGTTCGGCCCTCGATTCTCGGGACTGATCCTACGGGTCAAGCGTCTTATGCGGACCTTCAGCGACCCCGTTCTCAGATATCTCCCCTTTTTTATACTCCAGGTCTCGTCCGCTGCGATCACCAATCGCGACAGAGGGTGATGAGTCGATCTCCGTGACTCATCACGCGCGTTTGACGGCGGAAGGCTGCACATCCTTTGAATCTTGATCGCTATCTCCAATTTTGATCGCTATCTCCCGAGGGGGTTTGAACAATAAAATTTGAAAATCGGACTGGCCGGTTTAACCCGGTCCTCACATAAATAAGCTTAGCCTCAGATAAAGAGTCAGAAAAAAAATCGATAGCTATTGCTTTATCTTGGATGATGCGTGGGAACTGTATTGGACTATGAAAGCTTATACCCTTCTATTAAAATCAAATTCTGCATGGAAGCACTTTTAGAATACATGCTCAACAAGAACCCAGATTTAGCACGTTACAGTAATGAGGTGGTAGAACTGGCTAGTCTCGTATGTTATGAATCATTTTTCACCTTAATGGCCAGCCATACAGACAAAAAAGAGAAGTCCCAATGGGAAGTCCAGTATCAGTAATATCATGTGAGCTGGTGGTGAGAAAACTAAAAAAAAGTCTTCTTTATGATTTCAAGAACGATATAGAGTATTTTAAAAGATATGTAGACGACGTCTTTGTACTATGAAGGAATGACCAAAATATCGATGAGTTTATTGGTAAGGTCAATAACAATGATAATGCCTCAAATTGAAGACTGAACAGAAAGGTTCCTCAAGGATACATTTTTTTTAGACATAGATATTGAATTCCAGGAAGGGCATTTGGTCACTAGTGTGTACGTCAAACCGACACATAGCCTGCTTTACGTTCCATCACAGTCGAATGATCCTTACCAATATAAACTGGCTGCCTTCCGAGCTCTGATTAGAAGGGTCTTTCTGTATTATAGAAGTGTAGCTGATAGACAGAAGAAGATCAACAGAATATTACTTGGTTGCCAGAACTCTAGGATACGATAACAGGATTGATCGAAAGCTACAAAATAAGCACAGCAAAGGCTCCATGTGACGATATCGGTAAAATCACGAAGTTCACATATGATAGAAGTAAAAAAGCCATCACAAGAGAAATTTCAAACAGCGAAAAGTCCAAATTGATTTTGTAAAAAGCTCCAAACCTGTGTAAGATATTTAAGGAATGAGAAGGACAGCATTGATAAAAAAGAAAAAACAGGAGTGTACAGGATTCCTTATGAATACATGAAATTAGGAAACAAGAAAAACTATATTGGTGTTACTATAAAAAATTTCAAGATCAGACTGAGGGAGCACAAATATAATGTCAATAAGAGATTCAATGCCACAGTATTATCTCAGATGGCACAGGCCAAGGGCTCCGTAGTAAAATGAGAGAAAGCAGATATTGTTAAGTCCGTGCATTCCCCGACTTAGCGACGAGTGCAGAAATCTGCATGAAAGTACTTAGTTAAAAAGTTTTCAAGAGCTCATAATTTGTGCCTTCATTTTATTTTTGCATTTGTTACATTTTTTTGTATATTTTATACGATATTATTACATGTTATATAATATTATATTTGTCTGTTGTTTTATTTTATTTTATTTTTATACATGTATGTGTATGTGTATATATATATATATATATTGTTGTAATTCTTCCATTAATTTTGTATTTGAATTTGTTCCATTGTATTTGTATTCAAATTTATATACTCTATTTTTAGAACATCATTATTTTTATATCTCAATTAACCTGAAGATAACTAATGTTTTTGGCCAGATTGATTGGCTATGTTTTAATAAATTTTATTTAAAGAAAATGATACATATATAAGAAGATTTAAAGAACACAGCTATTATCCAGTGTAAAAATTGTATTAACTTAAATAGCTTAATGGGATGGAAATTGATGACATATGATTATATCATCATTAAGAATCATAACAAATGTTGCAAATGTGAAGTTGGTTAGAGAGAGACAACAACCTTAGACACTGAAGCAGTCAGGTTTGTTTTATATACTTGTATTTTTTTTCTTTTTAATTTAATTTTTTTATTTTAATTGTTTTCTTTGTTAATATGTGTTTTTTAAATTTTTTTTAAATTTAAATTTGTTACCTGAAGATAGATTGGAAAATTACCAATCCACAATGCATTGTTAAGTAGGCAAAATACAGTAAACTGTTTTAATCTCAGCCTCTGTTAATTGCAGCTAATTAAGAAAGACGTGATAAATATCACTTGTCTCACGATTGGAAGAAGAAACATTTACTTATAGTTATATCAATTCTATTTTAATATTTTCAATTTTTATTAAATAGTTAATATACAGAAGATCGGTAGTATAAACTAAGTGGAATTACTTGAAATAAAAAATTAGTACACTGGTACTAACTAAATACCAGTATACTAATTTTTTACTTCCAGTAAGAATCATTCACAATACAAGACATTATATATATATATATATATATACATACACAGGATACAGGATTGGACAAACTAATGTGAACACCCAGTGACATGAAGCTAAATGGGTTATGTTATTTTGATATGAGATTGGACTGCCTTTCACTTATAGTACAATCTTTAACTTGTTTAACTGACATAAAATAGACAAATAAAGATTATGGATACTGCCTAGGGTAACGTGTCCCCATTCTTCAACAGTAGACTCAGGTTCCAAAAGTGTCTGGAGGAAGAAACCTGCTGCACACCTTTGCCTCTAAGATTTTTCACAATGAATAAATCCACAATGTTCAGATCAAATGATTGTAAAGTCCAAGGAAAATGTTGAACTTCTTGATGTTCATTAAAGCAGGACTGGATAGATTTAACAGTGTGGTTTGCCACATTATTGTCTTAGAATAATATTTCTCCAGTTTGAAACAAAACTTGTACTATGGGACATAGTTACTCTTTCCAAAGTTCAACATGATGTTGTGCCCTGATCCCTGAACAATGGGCCCCAGTAAATGCCAAGATATTGCTAATAGGTGGTTGTCTCTTTAATCCGAAAACATTCGGTAGACTAACTTACAGCTGTACAGACTTAAAACTTTTTTATTGGTTCTTCATCAAATGCATTTCAGACCAGTTTTATGAGTCCTGGTCCCTCATCAGTGCTACAGGAAAACAAAGGTTTTTATTAACATGGGTGATGCGAGTACGTACATAATAAGATTTACAAAAATTCTTTAAAAAACATTTTAACTAAATACATTTTTTATATACCTTTTTCGTATACTCTTTATTAACAATACATTGCTTACTGGTATCTGTTTTCATATTCGTTTTTTAATTCCTATTTTCCCTTGTATTTACAGTAGTACTATAATTATAAAGTTTTCTTATATAAAATCTTTTACAAAGATCTGTGTAACTAATATAGAGTTTTCTAAAATTAAATACGTACTTACTATTTTTTCGGATGTATTTCAAACATTTTACAGCAAATTTTGGTCCTATAAATATACACTTAAGGTTGTTCGCAAAGCATTGCGCTTTTTACAATACTAGAACGTTTTTGCAGTAGGGTGCCACACATAAAACTATTAGTCGTAGCTTAAGTGTATATTTATAGGACCAAAATTTGCTGTAAAATGTTTGAAATACATCCGAAAAAATAGTAAGTACGTATTTAATTTTAGAAAACTCTATATTAGTTACACAGATCTTTGTAAAAGATTTTATATAAGAAAACTTTATAATTATAGTACTACTGTAAATACAAGGGAAAATAGGAATTAAAAAACGAATATGAAAACAGATACCAGTAAGCAATGTATTGTTAATAAAGAGTATACGAAAAAGGTATATAAAAAATGTATTTAGTTAAAATGTTTTTTAAAGAATTTTTGTAAATCTTATTATGTACGTACTCGCGTCACCCATGTTAATAAAAACCTTTGTTTTCCTGTAGCACTGATGAGGGACCAAGACTCATAAAACTGGTCTGAAATGCATTTGATGAAGAACCAATAAAAAAGTTTTAAGCCTGTACAGCTGTAAGTTAGTCTACCGAATGTTTTCGGATTAAAGAGACAACCACCTATTAAACATATACAGCGACTAAACAAATTTAATTAAGATATTGCTACATATAACTATTTTTATATCAAGTATTCACATTATTTTGTCCAAACTCCATATAAATGATATTTTCATGATGAGCTAATGTTACAATTTCTGATTTAAAAAAATTTATAATAATAATTTTTCTTACATTCACAGCTCCGTAATTCTTCATCTATGAAATAACTAGTTCCACAGCTACGAACACATATTTTATGTTTCAAATAAAATCCTTCTTTGCAGTAGTTACAATGATGGAAATCAAAACAACTATAACAATTCTCTGAACATTCTGCAAATATAAAAAGTACTAAAATGAATGAAATATGAATTATTCACATAAAGAAAAAAACTAAAATAATTATTTCAAATGAAAATTTATTACATATACTTCAAAATAAACAAATCTTGGCATCATGATGTAAAGATGCAAGCAGACTGCTAATTAAAGCAAATAAACAAAATGATTCTTTGACAGGTACAGTACATAATTATCATAAGCTTTCATTAAAATAAAAAATAATATCTAAAATAAAGTACTAAGTACTTAACATTCCAGAAAAGCAAAAACTTTTAATCTTATAATGTAATCAAAATGAATTGATAATAATAATAATAATAATAATGATAATAATAATAATAATAACTCTCCCGTGGTCACCACCTAGTCGTGGTAAAGAAGCCCAGTAATTTTACTGATCCATAGGGCAATGCAGGCTGGAGCACAAGCTCCTGGTAGGGACACCCATGCCAGTAAGGTCTATGGGGAGAAATGAAGCTAAGAGTGACCACACCCACATTCTGTGGAGATATTTATTATAGTAATAACTAGATCAAAGTGTAATACCGGCTCAGACGTCGCCCGGGTTAACAAGGTCCGCGTTCGTGGGTTAGGCAGAGGCTCACGTTCGAAAAATAGGCCACAGTCTCCCTTGGTTACCGGTGGCAAAAGCAGCACCGACCCAAGCATGGCTACTGCAATGCCCTCAACAGATGTGAGGAACCAACCCAGTCTTGGTGTTTCTGTGGCAATGCATCCGCAGACCACAAAGGCTGGAAAACCACGCCAACGGATGAAATGGACAGTAGAAATGAACGAGTTTATCATCCGTACTTACTACACAATCACAAAACTCAAAACAAACATGACAGAATACAGACAACAACTACACCATAGATTCACACAACAGTATCCTCATCTCACTGTCACCGAACAAAGGGTTGTTGATCAAAAAAGAACAATTATACACAACAACCTTATTCCAGAAACAACACTTGAACTTATCAAACAACAGGTTGCTGATCAAATATATCAACAGACAGAAACATCTAACATTAATGAAGATTACGTAACCTGTCAGGATAATCCAGCAACAAGCATTGATAATAACACATACAACAATTACCACTAATGATACTACATGTAAGTTCGCCGACCTTTAGGGGGAGTCGTTAATCCCGCGACAGGATGGTCTAGGGTCGTTCGCGTGTGGGTGTGAGGGAGGATGACACAGACAATAAGTGTCTCACAAAGAAACCCGTTTATTTAAACATAAAACAACTCACACTATGCACAGATCGTTACAAAGGTAAACGTTCGAACGTTTTTGCGCCGATGTGTTTCCTATCGTCGCTCGATAGAAGGCCCCGGGGCAGCGACTCGTCGGTTGGCGTCGGCGGACCTTTCGATGGACACCTTGGAACACCTCTTGTCTCCCTTCAAACCTCTCGGAAAAAATCTCTTGTCCTTCCAATTCGGCGATTACTTCAATCTCTCTTTTTCATATTGTTCATGTTGATTGGCTCCACGTCCTTCCTTTCTCTCTTCTTGATTGGTCCCTCGCTTGTTTCCAAGCGAAAAACGACCCCTGTTCGAGTCACGAGAAAGAACCACCTCGACAAATCTACTTGACACCCTCCGTTTACTCAGGTTGGAAAGAATTGATGGAACGTTGAAACTTGCGCTCATATTTTCCCCATTGTTGTCTAATCTGAGAGATTTTTGAAATTTAATGCTTCGATGTGATGTTCCTTTTCATAATTAACTTTTCATTTTTTCCTAATTTTAATGATCTAAATTTCGTATATGAGCGACTTGTCAAAGGTCCATCTATACTGGAGGACATTCGTCTACAATCATTACTCATTACAATTATTGCGTTTTATTTTACATTAGGCCTTTTTGTCTTTCGACATCTTTCTCCTTTTTTTTCATGCGTCGCGGTTTCAAATGACTAACGCGTCAAATCCGATCTTTGATCGGTTTTTGTCCCTTGTAACAATGGACAATTTTCTACATTTGTTTTAACAATCTTCTAATATAAATAATTAATGTTAACCCGTTTTTGGGACTTCACATACAGACACTTCCTCATCCATCACTGATAACATAGACATTGATTTAGTTAATACGCTCTCACTTATATTTCAGGAAACATTCACTAAATATACAGGCGCAGATCCCACACAACGACCACGAATACCAAAAATCAACACGTCAAAGGAAGTTGGAAAAACACTAAATTATGTAAACACTCACTTAATACCACACTACATTCATTCAATTTCTACACTCGCAGACATTCATACATTAGTTCATGCTGGGGCAGTCACAGTAGTGACATACCATAAACTGAAAGTACAATCACAGACAAATACACAGAAAACACAATTCTATCACAAGCCTGCCTGGCAGAGAAGAATAGAAACACAAATAAATGACATTAGACAGCAATTAGGCAAGCTGACACAATACACTAAAAACAACCTAACACCCAAATTAAGAAAACAGCTCAAAAACATTTTCGAGAAAATAAAAACACACACAAAACACGAACATCACAACACACGCATTACAGAATACATTGATACACTAAAACAAAAACTTGCTACCAAAGCACGTAGACTCAAACGATACAAAACATGTACACTACGAAAACAACAAAATAAATTAGTTACAAACAATGAAAAACTCTTTTACAGACATATTAATAACAAAGCAAACACTGATACACAGCACAGTGGCACACCAACAGAAGAAAAACTCACAACTTATTGGTCTTCTCTTTGGTCCAGTGCTGTCACGCACAATGCTAATGCAGGCTGGATCGAGGAGGAGAAGAGAAACTTGCACTACATACCAACTATGCCCTGTGCTGAAATAAACATACATGATTTCCAATACACTGTTAACAGAACACACAACTGGAAGACACCTGGTGTAGACAACGTTTACAATTTCTTGTACAAAAAGATTACATCACTGCACCAGGAACTAGCTAAACACCTAACACACATCATCATCAATCCACAAGACATGCCAAATTTTCTTACTCAGGGCATCACCTACATGAAACCTAAAAACAACAATACCACAAACCCCACATAATATAGACCAATTACATGTCTTCCAACACTCTACAAATTATTGACATCCTGTATCGCAAACAAAATATACAAACATATTGAAAAACACGACATTCTCACGGAACAACAAAAAGGTTGCCGTAGAAATCACAGGGGTTGCAAAGAACAGTTACTCATAGATTCGGTCATTCTACGGCAAGCACACAAACAACACAGAAACATACACATGGCATATATAGACTACAGAAAAGCATTCGACAGTGTTCCACACAGTTGGCTGCTACATATTCTACACATGTACAAAATACATCCATCACTCATTACATTCTTCCAAAACACCATGCAGCACTGGAGAACAACACCACATCTCAGGGTTCATAACACTTCCATACAAACAAACCAAATTTTTATTAGGCGAGAAATTTTTCAAAAAGATTCCTTGAGTCCTCTCTGGTTCTGCCTAGCCTTGAACCCATTATCCAACATGTTAAACGACACGCAATATGGTTACAATATCAGACATGAAAAAACAACACAGTTTACACTGTCACATCTCATGTACATGGATGACATAAAACTTTATGAATCCACACAATAACAACTTTGAGAACTCCTACAAATCACACATTCATACATCAAGGACATACAAATGCAATTTGGCATAGATAAATGCAAAACACTTCACATAAAAAAAAAATCCTGAAGAAAGAAGGTTTTGCGCTTGGAAATGGAGACGTTATTGAATCCATGGAAGAGGGCGAGTTCTACAAGTATTCAGGATTCCAACAGGACAAACTAACAGAACATACACAAATGAAGCAAAGATTAATTAAAGAATACCAAAGTAGTTTAAATGCTATTCTCAGAACACAGTTAAATGCAAAACATACAGACAAAGCAATAAACACGTATGTCATTCCAGTACTCACATATTCTTTTGGAGTTATACATTGGACTCACACAGATCTTGAGCAACTCCAAAGGAAAACAAGAACTACACTTACTAAGCATAAACAACATCATCCTAAATCTGCTATACAAAGACTAACCCTTCCACGTAAAGATGGCGGACGTGGCCTGATTGACATAGTTAACCTTCACTACAAACAAATACAGTCACTGCAAGAATTTTTCTACAGAAAACAAGAAACATCACAATTACATAAAGCAGTAACTCTAGCAGACTCGAATAACACACCATTAAACTTACACTCACATCATATGGACACAACACAACATATAAAAAGCATAGACACCATTAAGCAATCGTGAGCTCGAAAGGCACTCCATGGCAAACATCCTTATGATCTGGCCCAGGATATTGTTGACAAAACTGCGTCAAACAGCCGGTTAGCTCGGAGATTCCTCTTTGGGGAGATGGAAAAATTCATGATTGCCATACAGGATCAGGTCATAAATACTAAAAACTACAGAAAACACATACTCAAAGATGCAACACTCACAAATGACACATGCAGAAAATGTCACATCATGCCAGAAACTATACAACACATCACCTCTGGTTGCAAGCTCTTGGCACAGACTGATTATTTACACAGACATAATCAAGTAGCAAATGTAATACACCAAGAGCTTGCAAAGAAACACAAATTAGTAGACATCCACAAACCATACTACAAATACATTCCACAGACAGTATTGGAAAACAACACGCACAAAATGTACTACGACAGAGCCATAATCACAGATAAAACAATTTACCACAACAGACCAAGCATCACACTGATTGAAAAACACAATAAAATCACATACATTATAGACATATCCATTCCAAACACTCACAATATACAAAACGCATGCACTGAAAAATTTAGCAAGTACACAGAACTCGCCCAGGAAATAAAGCATCTGTGGAGGATGGATAGGGTGATTATTGTACCTGTTGTTCTCTCCTCTACAGGTGTCATACCACACACACTGACAAAAGCCTGGGCACATTACAATTGAATAGAAATACATCACACTACAGAAGGCCAATATATTGAATACATGCCATATTGTTAGGAAATTTCTGAATACAGACACAAACTCTGAAACACTAATTTAATTTTAGTTTTGTTTTGATTGCCATGCCTTGACTTTGGTCTGGCATAGTACACAGCCATTGGTGTCAACTGAGTATAGTCCACTACACCCAACAGAATAATAATAATCACAGAGCCCAAATGGTTAGGAGTTGAAAGTTGAAATTTGGTACACAGGGTACATCATGAGAACATACACTAAGAAGGGTTTTTTCGAAATCCCTGCGGGAGAGAGGAACAGGATTAAGGCTTACTGTGAAAAACTCAGCTTCCATTACACTATTTTAAATGTTGTTTTTTGCATGTTCGATTGCGTTTTAATAGGGAATGTCAGGAGAATGCACATTAAAAAGGGATTTTTCGAAATTCCCACCATGAGGAAGAGAGAGAGGGTTAAGAATTACCCAGAAGAACTCAGCTTCTACTGTACTATTTTAGATGCCTTTTTTGCATTTATGCTGGAAATAAAACATATTTTTAAACCCTTCTAAAAATTCTCAATGATATTTAGTATTCCATCAAATATAAGGTTGACATGGGGAGCGCATGCGCATAAGTTCACTTTATTCAAACTCTTCGTCTTAATGTTTAATTTTATATTCAAATTTATATTTATGAATGATTCTGGAAGATCCAGCTTATTTTTCAAATTTAGTAAACCTTAAAAAGAACCAAAAAAAATGTTTATTATTCATCACTTAGTGGTACTACGCACCGGTTAGTGGTTGCAGCAAGTCTTAATTATTGTTATCCCAATGTGGTAAGCAGGTATCTAAAAATTTTCTAATTAGTCTCGGAAGAGGAGGGACCTAATTCTTGCACTCGGTGAAAATAGGTAAGATCGGCTATAATCTAATAATCTCAATCTTTGATATCGTTACTTTTTGTCCGAGCAATGCCGGGCTCATCAGCTAGTAACTAATATTTTTGGTCATATTTAATAACTATCCTCAGATTTACGAACTTTCACATACTGAACTGAATGATTTAGAATACAAGGAAATGGAACAAATTTTTAACAAGACAAACATTTTTTAAAATTGATTAGTTACCTTTATTTTTGTTTCAAACATCTTTACTACACCTGATACATGTAAAGCTATACACCAACCAAAGTCGAATATAATCAGGCTTTGGTTGGTGTATAGCTTTACATGTATCGGGTGTAGTAAAGATGTTTGATTATTTATATATGCCTTACCGGGGTTTGCAATGGCCAGTTGAGTGCCTTGGGTAGCACGTCGTGGATGCTGAATGCATCCCCAGGCATTGTAATAACCAACGATGGTTATAGCTTATATATGCTGGAAGAGAAGATCGAGCCAAAGGTCGGGGTAGCATAACTGGTAACGTGTCTGCACGGATGGCAGAAGTTGCAGGTTCGAGTCCCGTTTCGGGCAGATTCTTTTCTTCCAGTAATTCTAAATTATTATTTAAATTATTTAATTAATTCTAATTATTAAATTTATTAAGAGATGGCACCTAACGTCTACCTCTAATGCCAAATTGTCTATTAAATTATTAGTATTATAGCCATTTCTCGCCCGATTATATTCGGCTTTGATTGGTGTATAATAAAAATAACAGAAATAAATACCATAGATACAAAATGATTTAATTTGAATTATTAATTGGTTCAAAAATTATGGTTTCATTCTGTGTGCAATAATTTTTTGGAAAATTCTGTGTATGTTTGAAAGAAATTTTGGGTCCTGATAATATTCTGCACCCCTTTTTGTAAGTTGCATTGCACCACATTTTTTTATTGTTGTTTGCAGACAGCTACACTTGATCAACCATGTTGTGAGCAAAAAAGTCAACAAGACAGCTGTGAAAACAAATTCCCCGATTTTTCCCAATACTTTCACATTTCGACAAATCCTGACTTCCCGTGACTTATTTCGAACACTAATGAAAATCCCTGACTTTTCAGGTGCATAGGAACCCTGCATAAAAAATCACTAAAATATTTTAGTGAAAAAGTTTCCAAAAATAATTAGCAATGAAATGACAAAGAAGAACTTCTCAATGCTATAATGCTGGCTTTAAACAAAATAGATGATTCTACTTTGCAGAACCTCATTGAAAGCATCTCCAACTAACTTCTTCAAATAACTAATCAAAATGGAGTTGTATTTATTAAATTCAATCAGCATTTTGGTTTAGAAATAAAAAAAATTTTTAACAAAAATACATCAACGAAACCCGGTAATATAAGTAAATACACTCACAACGACCGTGAATGAACGAATTAAATTTTAAAACCCGTTCATTTACGGCTGTTGTGAGTGCATTTAAAAAAATTTTTATTTCGAGAATATGTATATTTTTGAGTTAACGATATTCTGAATGTCATCACTTTGTTCAAAATTTATTTATCAAAATTGATTTAGTGCAAAATACATAAGTTCTTCAAATTCATGAAAATAAAAAGATATATAATTTATGCTTTTTAGTATATTAGAAGAATTTTTATATGCTCATCTAATGTTTTTCTTCATACAAAATTCGAATAAACACAATAAATTGTAATAAGAACAAATTATAGTAAAATTTTATACTGTTTTATTTAAGCAACTTCAATACTATTTCTACCCATAATGATATCTTCTCTTAAAAATGTAAAAATGTTTCCAACTCAAGAGTTTGTTTTAATGTGTGATAAGTTTCATTTCCTCTGGAAGCAGAACCTGTTACTTATAATGGTAAAAATGTTTAAAAACAATACATGATTATGTAGAGAATCCAATCTACATTCACGGATTCCCTCCTGTCGGTTCGTCGTACTAAATTGAAACAGTAAAATATTTTTGAACTTTACTACTACTCCTTCCTTCACTCTCTCTCTCTACTGTTCTTCCACATTTGTCCTCTTAATTTTTTATAACTCTTCATCTACCCTTGTTTAACTCTACCTTCTCCCCTTTTACAACCCTTTGTTTCTTACTTTTACAGCTGTCTGTAAAGAGATTGGATATGGGCCAACAAGAGAGTAGTCAGGGGAGGAAGAGTATGTTCAATATCACTATAGATAAATTTTTCTTACTTACAGGATTTCCTTTTCTGTTTCATTTAGTTAAACATATAATAAAAGCTTACATGTAAATATGGCATCAATATGAACTTAAAAACTATAACAAAATCATACAATGAAATGTATGTGAAAATTTATTCTTTTATGTAAGTTTGTAAATGAACACAGCACATATGTCATGAAAAATAACATGTTTATTTTGCAATTTCCATTACAAAGTTTCAACAACTATTTTATGCATCAACTCATAATCTTAAAAGTCTATCTTAAAACTATCCTAAAGCTAGAGAAGACAGAAGTATGGAATAGGCAGGAAAAATCAGAAGAGCCAAAGTGAGAGAGGTATCTAAGTCCAAAATGGTAAATGATAATGATAATGTTCTCTCTCTAAATGTAAACTTGGAATGATTCCATGTTGGGCAATCCTTCCTATCATTGGATTTTCTTTCTGTTAGTGATTTTGTGGTCCCAATCTCAAACTTTATTGTTACCAAGACCTGATAAGCTTCTTCTCAAGCTTTCCTTCTGTACATACAAGCATCTCCAAGAGAAAAACAATGTCCCTGCTCCTCCATCTACCTATTATGTACAACTCACCTTCCATTTCCACTGGGTTTCTTTTGTCTAGCTAGTTTATTGACTAGAAGTTATTGGCTTGAGGGCAATAAACAAGCAAGACAAAAGACAGACAAAAGACAGACAAAAAAAAAAGAAAAAAGACAAAAGAGAAAGGCAGAGAACATTTTGGTAAGGTCTACAAATAATAACTATAACTAAAATATATACATAAAATACATGGCAGGCAAGAAAGAATGTTAATTAAGAATGTAAGTGAATCTAATGTACGCTTATTAATCAGACGGAAAATGTTTGTTTCTCTATATATTTTGCTGGAAACAGAAAAGTTTCTTGTGTAATTTATGTGATTTAATTATAACAGTTGTGAAATTTAACACATTAATTAGTATTAATATATGAGATTGTATTCTTTGTTTAAAAGCTTATTTTAAACATTTTACATCATATTTTATTTGAATACAATCAAGTCAAAATGCATATCGGGCATATTATCCTTCTTAAATTTCCTAAAGGATATAATGCTATACAAACAGTAAAAAATAGTAATAGTGTGTACGGGGAAGATGCTCCTAAACTTTGAATACGTCAAATATGGTTTTGATAGTTTTGTTCGGAAAGTTTTGAACTAAAGGAAACAAAACATACAAGCTGCCCAAAAGTTACTGATAAAAAGAAATTGCAGGAAAACAGAGTTAAAAATCAATGAATAACAACTCACGAACTTGTAACAGATTTTAGTGTCACAGAAACATGTTGCCGAACACTTCATCCACTTGAAATTGTTGTAAAACATGACGACAATTGTGTTCTGCACGCACTAAGTGAAAAACTGGATTGAGTATAATTTTTTTCTGAGAAAGTTAAGCTCTAAGGTTTCATTTTATTTTTAAATACAGTTACTCATTTTTATTGTAGAAAACTTTTTACAAATGACAAAATTAGTTAAAATAAAAATATTTATTATTAACCAAAAATTTGTTCTAGCAGGTGATTGTTCCATCAAATACCAAGGTACCACTCTATTCTACTCTAGGTGATTATCATGATTTTATTTATGCAGTAGAATCGAGAAATTAATTAACCATGTTAATCAAAAGATACCTGTAGTAGGTAATCAGTATATAGCAGAAACCTATCTACTACAGAAGAATTGCTTGGTCCTGTTTGATTCCATTATTGACAAATTTAACTGTATTATTTCAATGTGTTAAAAGGAATGAACTGTTAGGCTGTTATCAACAAAAGCAAAGTATGCTATAATGGCTGAAACGGCATGAGAAATGATGTGGATAAAACAGTGACAAGTAAATGAAAAAAGTAAGTAATATTCCAAACTATTTGAGCATAATCAAGGAAATATTAAACTGACTGAGTGATGGAATTAATAAGAGAATCAAACATATCAATGCAAAAGACCATTACATTTATGTTTTTCAGAAAGAAACAACTTAACTGTCCCAAGAAAACCTACAAAGTTGCCAATCTTTTCACAAAGCCACTCAAAGATCAAATTAGTTTTTCAGTATACATTACACATTATACAATTAGCATAAACAATGTTGATAAGCAACACTTATTGTTACATTTATTTTTTAATAGTTTAATAATGTATTTCATTCTATACCAAAGATATCCAAATTATAAATTTGTTTAAGTTGATTATATCATGTTATCTTCTAATATTTATACATAAACCTTATATTAGGTAAAATTATCAAATCTTATACAAAATATAAATATACATTTTACATAAACAAAAAATGGCACACGTATAAACTGGAACTGTAATATTCAAAGAAATAACACACAAAAGCAATTTCCAGCAAACAACAACTAAAAAACTTTACTGGTAATTTACCCAGTAAATTTTTTTACTTGTTGTTTGCTGGAAATTGCATTTACGTGTCATTTCTTTGAATACATTTTACATATTTTGAAAACAGCATATTTACATATTTTAATTCAAAAACTGAAATGTTCATTATTAATTACTTACATTACATCAAAGTTAAAGTTTTACTTTATTAAAGAAATTTGCCTTACCTTTACAAATTTGATTATTTCTATCAGGATATTTTTGAATTCCACAATTTGAAACACATTCATTATCTAAAAGTGAAAGTGGTGAATGACAAGAAGTGCAATTTAAATAATTTGTGCATGTTCTGCAGTTTTTACTACAAACTGAAAATAAAAACAAAGTTTTTTAAATAAACCTTTAGTGATTAAAGTAATTATAATAAATGAATATTTATCTTTGTTTTCTATAATCTATATTTATAATTTTCTAAGAAATGAAAAGAATCCTATTTGTATTAGATATATAGTAGATGTAATAAACAATATACAGATATACTAAAGAATACTGAAGCAAAGCTATGTGAAAATTGGTTTCAATAACAATAAAAAAAATAAAAGACAACCACCATTATGATAACAACAGATGACAGCAACAATTAATCATTAAAAATTGTGTGAGAGATACCATATGTAAGGTTTCTATCAGTATAGATTTACTATGTCTTTGCATTCTGGTGTTAGACTCCCTATCTAGCAGTCAAAGATAGGGTTGCTCACCATTCTCACATTTTGTCAAAATGACACAAGAAGATTGAGCCTTATGAGAGTACTGGTGGCAGACATAGAGTATACAGTTTGACAATTAAACTTGTGTTTTTTGAGATGACACAAAGACTTCTACAATGAATCAGATGATATCTTCAAACATAGAAATGATAAAGGACAATATCCCCTGACAGTGGCAGTGGGGCTCCTTCATTCTTGGGCATTAATTGGAGGGCAGTTTAGGGTTTTTGCAGCAGGTTCTTTTGTCAGCATTCATTGTTTCTCAGACTTTGTTGGACATCATAAAAACTATGCCAAAATGCTTGGTCCCTTTGGTGAAGAAAAGATTAAATTCCTATCAGGTTTGTAAGGTTCCAAGTACATGGTACAACATGATTAAATGGACAAAAGGACTAAAGAACCCAATGTCCTTGAAAACCAGAGTTTTTATACAATTTGTACAATCTGTCTCTTATCCCATCCCAACTGATCCCTGATCTACAGACTCAATTTGGGTCAGGGAGGTGATGACCATCTCTTTTCACCCCAATGCAGACTCATTCTCCCGGAAGGATTGGGTTACTTCTCCTTGAACAATTGCATCTAAATTAGAGAAAATGGTGTTTCTCTTTCCTCTCAAGGAGGATGCAGCTGGATCGACATACACTCTCCTCCAAAAAAAAAAAAAAAATGAATTTTTCAATTTTGACCTATTTCAATTTTGACCTATTAGATACCCACCAAAGTTTTCCATCAATGTCATCACTTCCCTTCTCTGATGCAACCATTGGTTAGGAAGTGTGACAATTAAGTTTTACAACACCGAACCTCTTCATTCAATGCACACAGATGTGAAAATTCAAACCCGCCAGAACCAAAATCTAGCAATAAAATTTTTATTGCTTGTTTCGCACGGAGAAAAAAATGAATCATGAGGAACAAAATCCGAATAGTGCTGGTTGGTAAAGGAGAGGAATGTGACCGAGAAGATAAAAGGGCGACCAGAGAGGGAAAGGGGGGCAGTTACAGTGTGTCCGTCCAATCGAATCCAGGCCGATTACCGAGTGCCCGTCCGCTCCTAACAAGTCCGGAACGCAGAGCGTGTCCGTCCCGAGAGAAACCGACGCCGTTACTGAAGGAAGCCCAAGCCGAAGATACTCTCTAAACCCTTTGCATGGACCTCTCTACTCTGACAAAGAGGTATGATCTTCCCTAATTTGTGTGAACTCTCTCCCGGGTACCCTAAACTTAGGCGACTGTATATCATCCATCCTTGTAGCTGTAGATTTTAGTTTTAATAAATTGTTGTTATATTTTCTATCGATGTCATTTATTCGAGTATCGCCGCCGCTCTATCGTCGGACCCATCCATCCTCTTCCTCCACTCGCGTGACGCATAACAAACCCGAACCACCATCTTGACCGTGAGCAGGTCTCACCGACCTGTTAGCCGACAAAAGGAGGTACGACTCCGTCCACCTCCCGGAGCACCCACACAGAAAAAGCCTCTCTTTCTTGTCACAAGCTCTCATATTTAGATTCTGTTTGGTCCGAAGATACAATTCACATTCCTATTATGAGATTTTCATTAATATATAAACAAAGCAATTATAAAATCCAATTAGTGACCAATCAATCCAGCCACCCAACAAATAAAGAAAAAAAAGACCAGAAAGGAGGCAGGTAGACAACAAAAGAATAAGTTAAATAAAGAAAAATAAAATTTGAAAATAGTATTACACATCAAAATTTAAGATAGTTGTCTCCCATATGTTGTCAATCTATCTTTTGATGTTACTTTAACAAATAAACACAAAATAGAACAAAAAACAAACACTTTTGGTAAATAAACTCGCTATCATCAGACAAAAACATGTTACAAACATTCTAGAATATCAACAGAACAAAACTTAACTGGACTGCAATTTGAAAATATTGTAGACCTATAAATTTCCAGACTTATAAATTTCTACATCACATCTGCCTGTGTTTTTCCAGATTGTCCTTTTAGATCTGGAAGGTCTGTCATCAAACCCGCTAATCTGTTCACACTTCTCTCATTCGATCTATGAAAGCAGATACAGAGCATTACATTTGTAGTCTGTATGTTCGTGATCCATGCTTTCAAGTTAGCTGAAGAAGGGCTAATGCCTAAAATGCAACCTGTAATTGATGTCCTAACTGAATAAAGTGATGAATAATATGCAAAGTGTTTTTTGAAAAACGTCACTCCATTGTGTCATTATAAATCAAAGTAAATTAAAACACAGTTTCATTAGAATTAATTATAAATTTCCAGTTGTCTATCCATCGTCTGTCCTTCCCTAATCTTGAGAATAGAGTTAGATGAAAGTCGAGACCAGATATAGCAAGCTTACGAGCAGAAGGTCTTGATTAACTGTATGGGAACTTCCAGTTTGCACCGGAAGTCACATTTTTCAATTCAAAAATTTCCCTCAAAGGGAGTTAGATTATTGGCACAACATTATTGATAACAGCAAAAGTGTGATGTACAGGGGCAAGAAACTAGTAATTTGAGATGAAGAACATATATTTAAAATTAAATAAATTAATCACATGTTTTAAATTTAAGTTTATTTTATGTTCTATTGGTATTTTTTTTAAACTGTTTTGGCACTAACAGAACCTTTTTAATTTTTCTTATCAAGCTCATTATGGGTTCAGCAAAGCTCACAATAGAGCAGCCAGGTGGTGACGGACAGTACCTGACATATCTGGACAGACCATCCACAAAAAATTTCTGGGATTTTTTGACTTGTCCAGATTTCACGAGTCCCAGAGCAATAGGCTGTCATCTTAACCACTCAGTCATCCAAGTGTCATTCTGTTGATACTCTAGAATGTTTGCACTGAATTCCATTTAAATTATATCTTTTGTCTAATGAAGATAAATTTATTTACTAAAAGTGTTTGATTTTTGTTTATTTTGTATTTTAATTCATTAAAGTAACATCAAAACACAGTTGTCTGCTATTTTATCTACAGGGGAGACAAAACACAGAAATATGTACTTGTACAGTAACATAGTACTAATTTTACCTCTATACATGTATATTTTTTGTTTCTCAATTTCTCAACAAACTGACACCATAGCCAGTGTGATGGGCAATGAAGTGACTGTCTCAAGCAGGGACATGAGCAGTAAAAATGTTCAAAAGGAGAAAAAATAACAACAGTAAGTCAAATACATAGTGAAGTCCCATAAATATACTTTAGAGAGGTTTACAAATACAATTGTTTTGGAAAAATTATTTTGATACTGAAATAATCAAATTCACAAAAATATGACTAAACATTAAACAATTGGCGAATATAACAGACATATTTAAGTATTTACACACCAAATGTCGTAAAGATATTTGCATAAATTACAAAATTACACCATTTTAAACAAAGTAAGTTGAAAAAAGTATGGAATACTGATGATTATGTTTTGTAGGGCCATCTTCCCTAATTACAGCCATAATTTTTTGTAGTATTGTAGAAATAAATTTTTTACATAGTTCTGGATCAACTTCTGACTAGGATTCTTTAACTGTCTTCTTTAATTCTTCTGCAGAATTTCCTGAAAGAGTAATGTAAACTGAAGTGCCAAAAAATTAGAGACAGCAGATACAATGTTTTTAATTCTATCCACAAGAGGAATGATTTCAGTTGGAACATCTGTATTTGACACCAAAGGTACAATACTTATCAATTATATGTCAGCTTGGTTAGAGTAGCATCCTTTCCCAGGTGGTCTCACCACCACCCCTTGCTGTACCTGCATGAGTGTACTATTAAGCCCCACTGACAATGCAACACCACCTTCTACTAGACCTTATGCACCACTATCCATAAAGGTCATGCTATATATTTAAAGAGCTATGCACTGCAGGTATAATACCTTATATAAGTACACCCAGATACTGAGTGCTATGCACTCCATTATAATAGATTAAAACTGCAGCAGGTTGTTTATGGACACCACTGCTCCAGAACCTAATGCCTTCTCTGAGCAGGAAGGATGACACCATAAAAACCTAGTAAAACCTATGCACTATTAAAACCTTGTATATATAAAACCCTTAAACCTAGGTTAAAACCATGTATAACAAAATCTATATACCTTGAAAGTTGGTGCACCCAGACCTACACCATAAAATTTATTTAAAACCTTAAAATGTGTGTATTTAACTATATATAAAAACCCTTAAATGGCTGTATCTGTATACATAATAAATTTTAAAATACTATACAAAATAAGGTATAGTAGAGCCCATTAAAATTTATAAATAACTTAACAAAGTTAAAAACTGGGACCTAACATCATACTGTATGCTATACATCAATATACCATAAAAGCAATATACATATATGCACCATAAAACCATACAATCAATATGTATATAAAACCAGGTTAAATACCAACACTTAAAATCATCTTACGTCTTAACATACTGTATAAAAACCTTATATGAACTATTGTGTATCCTCTTAGTGCACCAAACGCAACACAAGAGGAGTCTATATTCAGAATATGCATTAACTTTTCTATGTCATTATTAAAAATAATACAATTCAAACGCAAATATTGGAGGATGTTGACGGCACCACACCCATATAGATCAGTATTGACCAGTGGAACGATTAGAGTAGCAATGGGCTGTGTAAAGGATTTATTGCAGTTTAATCATGGACAGATTGTTAAAGCAAGAAGAATGGGTCATTCTACCAGTGAGGTGGCCAATGCTCTTGGATTTTCTCATGCAACAGTTTCAATGTTTACCAGGAGTACTTAAATATTTTTCCCCTTTTGTTTGTGTTCGAACTGGTAACACTGACACAATGAGAGGGATGTACTTACAGATGCACAAGGGTTGGAACGAGGCTTTTTCCCTTTGTGTCAGAAAATGTTAAGTTGTGAGTTTTGTCTGTGTAATGTTTTTATGACTGTGTCATCATTAACCAGAAGACAAAAACGAAATCCATGTCCATTGAAGGCATTAATCACGAAACTTTCAATTGAATGTGATAAAATGATTAACCTACTAGCAATTGACATCCCTAAAAGAATATTTGTGAATTTTATATGTAAAATTTTGGTGTTAAACGTTATGACAAACCTTTGTTCAGTGTATTCGGAATCCAAGTTCATTTTTGTAACATAACCATTAGTGTTCCATACTTTTGTTCAACTTACTTTGTTTAAAATGGTGTAACTTTCTAATTTATGCAAATATCTTTACGACATTTAGTGTGTAAATACTTAACACGTTAATTGCCACCTGTAATATATTTTGCTTTGACTGATGTCACAACTTGGTGAATTTAAAGACAAGTGTCTTTAAATTCACCAAGTTGTGACATCAATCAAAATAAGAAATAGAAGACACGGTTTCAACAAAACATGATATTCTGCGTTTTATCAGGCTAACTGTAATATGATATTTTCCGTTTTTTCAGGCCACAATGAGAAAATTTGATATTTGATATTTTATTATGATATAAATAGAAAGGTCATTATATAACAGTCGATAGAGTCAAGATAAAAAAACATATCAACGATGACCAGCTGTCATATGGCCTGAAACCGGAGACTATAAGACCACGAAATATTTAATATTAATTACTTTACATGTAACTAAAGAGAATAATTAAACTAGTTTTCGATATTGTTTCCTTGTTTCAACCATTCTCTATTAAAAAAAAACACTATTAGATGAAGTGGTTCGACGGTCGACGGTCGAACCACTTCATGAGCCTCATGGGGTGGTTCGACGGTCGGAAGTCAGAAACCAACTTCATAGACGTCTGTGAGAGGCAACCACTAAGATGTAAAACAACGTTTTATGAAGCCAGGATAATTTAACCTTGAGTGAAACTACACTGGTTATAGCGATGTCGAGCAACAGCTGGCAGTCAAATGGCTCTGTGAAGCCCTAGGTCTGCACATCGGATGGCTCTGTGAGGCCCTAACTAATAAGACGGCCGGCATATTGGACGGCAGTTAACATGTTAAATATGTCTGTTATATTTGCCAATTGTTAAAAGTTCAACGATGGTTTTATGAATTTGATTATTTCAGAATCAAAATAATTTTTCCAAAACAATTACAAAATATTCCATACTTTTGTTCAATTGTTGTAGTTCTTACAAGAATAGAAGTGCTATCTATTGGCAATCATTCTGAGAGCAGAAGTGGTAAAAGTTGGTTCTGCCTCAGGTAGAGGTATCATCAAACCAGCACCTATTATTGCCAGAAATGTTATTATTGTGTAAGAAAGAACATTAATACTTTAAAAATTACCTTTACAATCTTTTCCATCCTGATAAAATCCTTCTTTGCAGCTGATAACACAAGTTCCTTCTTCTAATAATAAATTGCCAAGACATGAAATGCAATCATGAGGAGTTGGTCCTTGACATTTTCCACAGGATACAGAACATTCTAAATTAGAAGTGTTAAAAAAACAAAAAGTAAAATTAGGTTTGCAGTTAAACAATATTAAACAACTAATAAAAACTACCAAATTAGTCAAATGAATCAGTAGTAAACTGCACTAAGATAAATTTATGAATTTCTTTGAACAATGGATATTCGTGTTTGTTTACGTCTCAAATTAATAAAATCCTTCTCTAAATATACACACCAGATTCAAATCACCTTTCTACCAAAATTCCAACCTATTTTTTTGTCATCTCCTGTGTCTCTCCTAACAATGCACTTATTTGCCAAAAAGTTGGGGAAAAAAATACAGGTGAGTGATCAGTAAACAGACATAATCAATCCAAAACAATGTTTGCTACCCGAAGTGTTTGTAAACTGATTATCAAGTTATCATAGATTTTTGTGGAAATTTGATTAATTAGTTCTGGAGACCCCCAAAAATAAATAAAAAAATTATATACTTTCTTTCTATGTTTATTTACATGATAATAACAAACTAAAAGCAATCTCTCCATTTTTTTTTCATGCATGGCACATCTTTGTTTTTCAAATGCAATTTTTGTTACTCCATTATCTGCCTGAGTCTTTTTGATTGTATCTACTGTACAACTGTTGAAGCCACACTGCCTAGGAACATTAGACATCTGCCCAATCTCTACCTTGTCTATTATCTCCTGCCTAGTTTATAGTGAACATAGTTCACTCCTTTTAGCCCCATAATATTATCAGGTTTTTAAAATAAAAAGTTCAGACTGGCACTGACAAAAATTTAGAGAACAGAAATCAACTAATGCAAAAAAAGGCTACATATACAACTGTGAAAGTCTCATTGCATAAACCATTCATAGATTCCAGTAAAATAGTTTTACAAATCTTAAATACAACGTTGATCCTTCTTGTGTTTGTTCTGTGAGGTGTTTATTATCCAAACACGTGTTTGTTGTCCAAACATAAAGATCTTTCACGAAAGAGTACGTTGCCCGATTTGTTCGCAGTCTAAACTGTTCATTAAGAAATCACCCACTGTATTGTTAAAGTGATCTCCTATAAGACAGATTATTGCTATTGTTGTAAACATGTTGATTGTATTTATATTAATTGTTTTGAAGTGGAATGAAATGCATAATGTTAGGATCTTAGAAACAAAACATGTACCAGCAATGGCATCACAAAATCCAGTGCAAGGAAAAGGAAACAACGATAACTATCTTCCTCAAGCCAAAAACCAGCTCTAGTTACAACTACTCTTACAAAAGAAACATTCCAACCGATAAATAAAATAAATTATGTATCAAAAGCTATGTATCTGTATCTGTTTCTGTTTCTGAGAAAAACAAAATGGAGTTCGTTTTTGTGTCTGGCCCGAGTGCCAAAAGCTGGCCTCAAAAATAATGGTATCATACACTCATACATGAGTAGCACACACCCCTTTCCCAGTTGTCATCATGGTGATGTAATAATGCCCATTATTTCTTTTTACCTGTATCTAGTATTTGGTAACGATAACCTTCATAATAATAATAATAATAATAATACTTTTATTCAGTCTGTACAATGTATGGTACAATGCCAGCACCGCTGAGCACAGTTAGCTTAAGATACAATAAAATACATTGTAGAATGTTTAATTAACATTAATATAGCAAAGTTAAGAAATTACAAATGAAGGGCAAAGGAAAAACATCTATGGCAATGATTATAATTTACAAAAGAAGTTATAATGAATAACAATACTATATACATTATGCATTAAGCATAACAGTGCTAAATAGAAATGTCAATAAACGATTAAAGGTAGAATGTGTGTAAGAAGCATTGATGCTACATTGCTGATCGAACAGGAATGCACAAAAGTTTAACTGGTAGCCAAAAGTAAAGTTCAATGTCTCAGATACAAAACAGTGCTGATGTTGTAATATTTTGTAATCAAGTCATGGAAGTATTCGTAGTTTTGTTTCTTAAGGAAGTTCTTGTGTCCCTCTTGCCAGACACCTCCATTTTCATCTACTGATGTTTTTAGGAAGTCTCTCTCTTGCTCTAGACCAACACAGTTAAAGACGTAATGCTCACTTCCATCAGGGACATTGCAACTAGGGCACAAGTTCGAATGATGTAGTTTAATGATGTAGTTTAAAGAAATAGAGGTACGAATAAAACTTTCCATGACCGGTCAGGAATTGAGTGATGTAGTTGTTAATGTGCATCCAGTCATTCTGTCAATAATCGTCAATAATAGTATAAACTTAAATGTTATTTGATTACGGTTATCCATCCAATCAGTTTGCCATTACTTAATAAGTTCCTGTTTTAGATTAGCCTTGATGTGCCTTTTTGGAATAATCAAGCTGTAGGTCCATGTTCTGAGCTGCAGACTTTGCAAACTCGTCTGCTCTTTCATTTCCTACTGTGCCAATGTGAGTTGATAATATTGGAGGAAGTCGTGGTTTCTTTGATAATGTAGTTTGCAAGCGAGTGATATGTTGAATTTTGCAAAAGATGTAAAACAGAGGCGCTGTCAGGAAAAATAGAGAGTCGAGTGTTGCTGAATTTGCTGTTGCTCCATTGCAGGGCCCTAAGAATGGCTAATAGCTCAGCCTGAAAGGAGGAGCAACTAGGGATGTAGCCTGTAACTGTTCTTGAGAATTTCAACATAGTTTTTGGCAGGCCATTGAAGCTGCATTCCCACGCTGGTGTCGTGTTTGGAGCTGTCAGTAAAAATACTTATTTCTGTATAGTCATTGGAGTTAATTGTAATTGTTGGTAGATGGTAGAGGCTAGATGGTATCCCTGTAATCTACAGGTTTCTCTGTATCTCTTACTTGGATAAAATTGTCGGCTATGCTAATGCTATCCCCTCTGAGAATATTCCAGATGTTTACATAGTTCTCTAAGAGAAGGTTGATAGGAGCTTTTTTTTGTAATGACTTGCAGGCCAGTGGTGGGGCAAGTCCTGTAGCCTTTAGCAATGTACAGGAGTGCCCTCCTTTGCAATGATATTAGCTTTCTTCAGATGTGTGATTTGTTAATGGCTATTGCCCATGCACTGAAAGCATATGTGATAATCGGTATATATACCATGTCATAGATGATGGCCATATCTTTCGAGTTCAAACCCCATGTATTCTTTGCAAAGCGAGCCAGGTTTTGAAATATTCTTCCTGTAGTGTTAGAGATATACTCGATATGGTTTGTCCAGAGAAGCTTATGATCCAACAGGATTCCAAGATATTTAAGAAATTTTTTTATTTTTATTATGATTCCTCCCAATTTAGGTGTTAGGACTCTCTTATAAAGGTGTTTTTTGCCAGGTTCGGTAAATATAATGCCCTGCATCTTGCTGGGATTGAAATGTAATTTATGTCTAGAGCCCCAGTGTTCAATATTGCTGAGGATCTTGTTGCCTCTAACTCCAGCTCTGCTCGGGATTTGGCCTTAATGAGAACAAAGATGTTGTCCACGTAGGCAGCAGTGTCGTCCTGCCCGAAGTCCTGAGTTAAGAAATTGTCAAATAGCACATTCCAAAGGAATGGGCCGCATGCTGAGCCTGGCAAACACCCCCTGTTAATATTGTGTTCGAAGTAATTGTTGCCAGATTGTAGAATGCCTTTATGGTTTGATAAGTACTCTTTAAAGATGATGTAAATATTTGCAGAGCATTCTAAGTTACGAAGTATATGGAGCACCAGCGGCCACCAGGCGAAATCAAATGCCTTGCTGATGTCCGAACTTATGCCCATAATGTACTTATTATTTTGCAGGTATGACGAAACATTATTAATGACCATTTTTATTGCATCTGTCATAGATTTCTGTTTTCTAAAACCATACTGTTTTTTGTTTAACTTGTTATTTGTTTCCAAGTGCCAGTATAGCCTTTCAGTCAAAAGTTTTTCCAATATTTTTCCCATAACTGGAAGAACTGAGATCGGTCTGACGTTGTCCATATTTCCAGGCTTGGGAATAGTCACTAACCTAGCAATATTCCAACAGTTGGAAAATGTACCATTTTTCAAGCACTTATTGTATATATCAGACAATATTTGAGGGTGATTGTGCTAGACTGCTTGAGCTGTGTCTGCTGTTATACTGTCCACACTTGGGGCCTTTCCCTTGTTTAATTGTTTGATGACAGTATTAATTTCTATGTAAGTAAATAATGGGTCATTCTTGGTAGTGTATGGTTTATTCATCTCTGTAATGATCTGGTAACGATAACTAAAATCATTAATCAAATTGTAGCAAATGATCCAGATTTTGAAAAGAGTGCAAAAGCGAAACAAGGTGTTTTGGATGCAATCTTCCACTACTGACATTTGCTTAAAGAAAGAAAAAAAAAGTGACAGATGAAACTACACAACTTTATTACATAAAAACAAGAATTTCAGTAAAGCCGGAAACTTCGTCACAAAAAATGAACTTTACATTTCTGTGTGCATATGTTTAAGTGTTATTTAACATATTTTTATATTAATTTGTATTAATTTGTATATAACTTAAAATTAAAGTAAAATTAGTTTATATTTGATTGCATGTTCCCATATCCCTATCTACTCTATGTTAAAATGACCTTGTTTAATGCCGTTTCGTTTAGCGCTTTGTCATCTAAAAACGCATCCCCACGTAAAGCAGGGTCTTACTATAATATAGTTATTATACATGTCATGAAAGTGAACATCATATGGAAGTGGAGTGACTTCTTTTTATTATCTAAATATTCTGGTAGAATCGCAAATCACACCTAAACACAAACTTTCCAGCATATAAACTTAAAAAACTTACAGATCGAACGTTTTCGGCCACAAATTTATTGGCCTTCTTCAGGAAAAAATCAATTAAAACAGCATTCTACAAATAGAATGTCGCCACCTTGTAAATTTCAAAAGATTGTGAACAGCTGTGACGTATAGTGTATGACGTCTATTATGAGTCTAGATAGCGTTTCCAAGTCGTCAATACAAGAATGACATCGGTGTTGATGCAGGTTCCACTTCTGCTCGCCTTGTAGATCTCCAGTGCTTCTAAAAATTTTAATATTTTGCTGATCGAAGACCTGCAAAATAATTAAAATTTTATATTAATATTAGAATTAGCTTGGCCTGGTCCCAACAGGGGGAAATCCCTGGATTGCTGGCATAATGAGCTAAAGCAGTTATTGGTGTTTCCTTTTGGCACATCGTATTTGTGATCTTTTAGTCTTGCTTACAGCGATTTGTACATGGATCCTATGTATGACAGTATTCTGTCAAACCTCTCATCATGTAGGGGGATGTAGTAAATCCAAGGAGCCATTGCATCCTTAGCTCTGTCCTTCGCGTTTGACAGAAAGTGGAAAATGTTGGATTTCCTTTTGTAGGTCAGGAGTACGTTTATATTCTTTGCAATCCTTCAATAGATGCGAAGTAGCAACAGTTCGTAGTCTAAGACCACCTAATTCCTTTCAGCTTTGTTGATAATGTTGGATGACTGTGGGCCAGATATTTTGATGCCAGCTTGTCAATAAACTTGCGCCCATATCCATGGTTGGATGCTACCTGTTTGAGATGTTCAAGCTCCTTTTGTGTATCCGACAAGTGTGTAGAATGTGTGTGAATCAGTGCACGAAAAGCAGAAGTTTTATAAGACCATGGGTCAGCTGAATTGGCTGGTATGAAAAGGGGGTATATGATGTTCTATTTATAGAATGCTTTTTCCGTTGATTTTTTCTTGAAGAAGGCTGATAGATTTGTGGCCGAAAACGTTTGATCTGTAAGATTTTTACGTTTATTTGCTGGAAAATTGGTGTTTAAATGTGATTTATGATTCTGTATGTACTGTTCCAGTTTTTTATGAAGTTATATTAAATATGCTGGTATGTCTGATTCATATTTTCAAATCAATAATTAATTATTAACTTAAATAAAAGTAATATTACATATGCAATGAAATTTCTGCAATGCTCCTATATTTCTCAAGCAGCAATCCAATCAATTAATCCATATCATCAAACATTTTTCCATCTTAGGCATTAACACATCTTTTATACAAGCAGCTCTATTCACACCTAATGAAGACACTCTCATAAACACAAGTAAAAAAAAATTTATTAAATATATCTTCTCTTAAACTTGCCAGCTTACTTTTTTGATTGATCCTTAAATTGCTCATACACTACTTGGTTCTCCAAACCACACACAATATAGTTATGTACAGTATTATGATACACTTTTAAAATATAAATTTTATAATAGATTACTTCTCCTGCATGTTTTAGTTTATGTGTATTTAATTTCATTACTTGTAATAACTCTTCCCAATTTCAACTTCATATATAACAAAAATCATTTAAAAGATAAAATATATAAAAATATAATGAATATTGATAGCAAATGAAAAACAAGTATTTTTTTTTTGTAAATTCATATTTTTATATATTTTTTAAAAATTAAATACCTTTGACCAAGTTTTAAATTTTTACAAAGGTCTTACTTTTTATATATGAATAAATTCAATTAAAACTGTTGAAAATATTTTGTGTTTAGAATATAAATTTAAACAACATTGTAAAAAATTCTAATCTATATATATAATCGAGACGAGTTGTTAATTATAATAATAATAATAATAACTCCACAGTGGTCATCACCTGGTTGTGGTGAGAGAGCCCAGTAATTTTACTGATCCATAGGGCAATGCAGGCTAAAGCACAAGCTCCTGGTAGAGACACCCATGCCAGTAAGGTCAATAGGGAGAAATGAAGCTAAGAGTGACCACACCCACATTCTGTGGTAATATTTATTATGGTAATAACTAGATCAAAGTGTGATACCAACTCGGACGTCGCCCGGGTTAACAAGGTCCGCGTTCGTGGGTTAGGCAGAGGCTCACGTTCGAAAAATATGCCAAAGTCTCCCTTGGTTACTGGTGGTGAAACCAGCACCGGCCAAAGCATGGCTACTGCAATGCCCTCAACAGATGTGAGAAACAAACCTAGCCTAGGTGTTTCTGTGGCAATGCATCCACAGACCACAAAAACTGGAAAACCATGCCAACGAATGAAATGGACAGTAGAAATGAACAAGTTCATCATCCGTACTTACTACACCATCACAGAACTTAAAACAAACATGACAGCATGCAGACAACAACTACACCATAGATTCACACAACAGTATCCTCACCTCACTGTCACCGAACAAAGAGTTGTTGATCAAAAAAGAACAATATACACAACAACCTTATTCCAGAAAAAACACTTGTACTTATCAAACAACAGGTTGCTGATCAAATACATCAACAGACAGAAACATCTAACATTAATAAAGATCACGTAACCTGTCAAAATAATCCAGCAACAAGCATTGATAATAACACACATACAACAATTACCACTAATGATACTACAGACACTTCCTTGTCCATCACTGATAACATAGACATGAATTTAGTTAATATGCTTTCACTTATATTTCAAAAAACACTCACTAAATATACAGGCACAGATCCCACACAACGACCATGAATACCAAAAATCAACACGTCAAAGGAAGTAGGAAAAACACTAAATTATGTAAACACTCACTTAATACCACTCTACATTCATTCAATTTCTACACTCGCAGACATTCATACATTAGTTTATGCTGGGGCAGTCACAGTAGTGAAACACCATGCACTGAAAGTACAATCACAGATAAATACACAGAAAACAATTCAGTTCATCTATACATACCGGGGTGAAAACCATATACTTCTCTTGTAAACCTTGTCACCAATGCTGCCAATATTTGTACGCTAACGTTTTTGGCCCTTCGCTACATCCTTCTTCAAGCGAAAATTTATTTGATTTTCTTTTTTGACCATTAGATCGAAGAATATCCGCTTTGTAGATAAAATTCGAATTGTTCGATTCCGTATCTATGGAAATCACGTGTCAATAATATTCCAAATTTTACGCAAAATGATCACACGCTTATTTTCGTGACGTAAACTATCAAAACGCAATCCAATCGCATCTTTTCCATGTCAGTTCCTTGCAACAGCCTCTTTAATCATTTTGCCTCCATAGGTTTGAATCGGTGTCCCGAATTAGCACCAGCCATGCCAAAGATAATTTTATCTCGTCCTTCCAATTGATCAATTGGGTGTACGAGAAGGCTTTACATATCTCCACTTGCTCCACTTGCAATTCAAATTTTATCCACAAAGCGGATATTCTTTGATCTAACAATCAAAAAAGAAAATCGAATAAATTTTTGCTTGAAGAAAGACCTAGTGAATGGCCGAAAACGTTAGCGTACAAATATTGGCAGCACCGGTGACAAGGTTTACAAGAGAAGTATATGGTACACAGAAAGCCCAATTCTATCACAAGCCTGCCTGGAGAGAAGAATAGAAACACAAATAAATGACATTAGACAGCAATTAGGCAGGCTGACACAATACACTAAAAACAACATAACACCCAAATTAAGAAAACAGCTCAAAAACATTTTCAAGAAAATCAAAAAACACACAAAACACGAACATCACAACACATGCATTACAGAATACATTGATACATGAAAACAACAACTCGCAGCCAAAGCACGTAGACTCAAACGATACAAAACATGTACACTACGAAAACAACAAAATAAATTATTTACAAACAATGAAAAACTCTTTTACAGACAAATTAATAACAAAGCAAACACTGATACACAGCACAGTGGCTCACCAACAGAACAACAACTCACAACATACTGGTCTTCTCATTAATCCAGTGCTATCACGCACAATGCTGCTGCAGGCTGAATTGAGGAAAGAATAGAAACTTGCACAAAATACCAACTATGCCCTGTGCTGAAATAAACATACATGATTTCCGATACACTGTTAACAGAACACACAACTGGAAGACACCTGGTGTAGACAACGTTTACAATTTCTTGTACAAAAAGATTACATCACTGCACCAGAAACTAGCTAAACATCTAACACACATCATCATCAATCCACAAGACATGCCAAATTTTCTTACTCAGGGCATCACCTACATAAAACCTAAAAACAACAATACCACAGCCAGTCGCATAGCCTGGGTGTCAGCCGCCCGGGGCAAAAAGAAAATTTCGCCGCCCCCTTATTTAGGTATCTCGACTTAAAGAATAAAATATACAGTAATTCTAAAGAACTTTTCAGAAAGAATAATCATCATTATTGTGTATTGTACAGGTTTAAATTTTTACAAGATATTATTCATAGATTCAGTCATTCTACGACAAGCACACAAACAACACAGAAACATACACATGGCATATATAGACTACAGAAAAGCATTCGACAGTGTTCCACACAGTTGGGTGCTACATATTCTACACATGTTCAAAATACATCCATCACTCATTGCATTCTTTCAAAACACTATGCAGCACTGGAGAACAACACTACATCTCAGGGTTCATAACACTTCCATGCAACAAACCAAATATTCATTAGGCAAGGAAATTTTTCAAGGAAATTCCTTGAGTCCTCTCTGGTTTTGCATTAGCCCTGAACCCATTATACAACATGTTAAACAACACACAATACGGCTACAATATCAGACATGAAAAAACAACACAGTTTACACTGTCACATCTCATGTACATAGACGACATAAAACTTTATGCATCCATACAAAAACAACTTCATCGACTCCTACTAATCACACATCCATACATCAAGGACATATAAATGCAATTTGGCATAGATAAATGCAAAACACTTCACATAAAAAAAGGAATCCTGAAGAAAAAAGATTTTGCACTTGGAAGTGGAGATGTTATTAAATCCATGGAAGAGGGCGAGTTCTACAAGTATTTAGGATTCCAACAGGCCAAACTAACAGAACATACACAAATAAAGCAAAGATTAATTAAAGAATACCAAAGTAGATTAAATGCTATTCTCAGAACACAGTTAAATGCAAAACACACAGTTAAAGCAATAAACACATATGTCATTCCAGTACTCACATATTCTTTTGGAGTTATACATTGGACTCACACAGATCTCGAGCAACTCCAAAGGAAAACAAGAACTACACTTACTAAGCATAAACAACATCATCCTAAATCCGCCACAGAAAGATTAACCCTTCCATATAAAGATGGTAAATGTGGCATGATTGACATAGTTAACCTTCACTACAAACAACAGTCACTGCAAGAGTTTTTCTACAAAAAACAAGAAACATCATAATTACATAAAGCAGTAACTCTAGCAGACTCAAATAACACACCATTAAACTTACACTCACATCATATGGACACAACACAACATATAAAAAGCATAGACACCATTAAGCAATCATGGGCTCGAAAGCACTCCATGGCAGGCATCCTTATGATCTGGCCCAGGATTTTGTTGACAAAACCGCATCAAACAGCTGGTTAGCTCAAGGATGCCTCTTTGGGGAGATGGAAGGATTCATGATCGCCATACAGGATCAGGTCATAAATACTAAAAACTACAGAAAACACATACTCAAAGATGCAACACTCACTAATGACATATGCAGAAAATGTCACATCATGCCAGAAACTATACAACACATCACCTCTGGTTGCAAGCTCTTGGCACAGACAGATTATCTACACAGACATAATCAAGTAGCAAATATAATACACCAAGAGCTTGCAAAGAAACACAAATTAGTAGACATCCACGAACCTATACTACAAATACATTCCACAGACAGTATTGGAAAACAACATGCACAAAATGTACTACGACAGAGCCATAATCACAGATAAAACAATTTACCACAACAGACCAGACATCACACTCATTGACAAACACAATAAAATCACATACATTATAGACATATCCATTCCAAACACTCACAATATACAAAACGCATGCACTGAAAAAATTAGCAAGTACACAGAACTCGCCCAGGAAATAAGGCATCTGTGGAGGATGGATAGGATGCTTATTGTACCTGTTGTTCTCTCCTCTACAGGTGTGATACCCCACACACTACACAAAAGCCTGGGCACATTACAATTGAATAGAAACACATACATCACACTACAAAAGGCCACTATATTGAATACATGTCATATTGTAAGAAAATTCCTGAATACAGACACACACACTGATACAGTTCTTTAATTTTTGTTTTGGTTACTATGCCTTGACTTTGGTCCGGCATAGTACACAGTCACCGGTGTTAACCGAGTATCTCTCACTTAACCCAACATAATAATAATAATAAAAATCAGCGCAGAGCCTAAACAATTAAAATTTGAAAGTTGAAATTTGGTACACAGTTAGGGTATGTTACGAGAATGCACACTGAGAAGGCATTTTTCGAAATTCCTTCCCATGGGGGAGAGGAATAAGATTAAGGTTTAACACTTCCATTGTTGATGGAAGTGTTAAGTAACAATGGAAATGTCAACAATGGAAGTGTCAACAATGGACGTGTCAACAATGGAAGTGTTACGTAACAATGGAATTGTTAAGAGAAAGCAACGTGCAAGATGCAGATGCAATTTTTTTCGGTTTTTGTGGGAAATTGAACATATTTTTAGACCTATCTAAAAATTCTGTAATTATTCTGGAAACAGGGGGACCCAATTCTTGCATTCTGTGAAAACGAGTAATGTTGACTGTAACGTAATAATCTTAATTTTCGCTAAAACAGTTAGGAGTTGAAAGTTGAAATTTAGTACACAGTTAGGGTACCAAATTTGAGTACCAAAGTGTTAAGTAACAATGGAAGTGTCAACAATGGAATTGTTAAGTAACAATGGAGAGAGAGAAAAAGCGACGTTCAAGATTTATGGGCTCTGGAAAAAAAAAAGAAAAAAGAAAAATATGTTAGAACACATTTGATTTTCAAATTTAAATAGATTAGTTTGGTTTTTCTCAACTTTTCTTCTTTAGAACATTAAATGAAAATCAAACGATAAAATCAGAACACGTCGTGAAAATCGAACAATATTAGAACATTCAATTTTCAAATTTGACCTTTCTTTAGAAATACTTAGTTCGTTGATGAAATTACTCTTTTTCTTTTGAGACTATAACATAATAATCTCAATCTTCGCTATCATTACTTTTGCCCGAGCAACGCCAGGCCTACCTGCTAGTATGTTGTATAGTTTCTATGCCATCTTTCTTTTATATATGTACTTACATTTTTCATTTTTATTTTTATTGTGATTTTTACAGATTTTAATTGAGTATTGTGAAGATGTACTCGATCTTTATAGTATTCCCTGTACATGAACGAAAAACGAAACTTCAAAGAAATAAATCACACACTCTACGGACTACTCCAATGCAAGGAACTTGCATTGAAAGGTAGTTTATTTTTAGTTCTTCCACTCACTTCTCAGTCCTTTCGCTATAACAGACAGTAAAACAAAGGAAGCAATACAAAAAAACACAAACTCGCAACTCTCTCGTCCACACTTCTTCTCCTTTTTGTTTCTTCCGAAAAGTCCCACTTCCTCCGTTGAGCGTGCACAATCTCTCTTTCTCCCTCTTTGATCTGGGTTTTTCAGGTGTCATTGAGAATGCCCATCCCTCCTTTACCCTGTGGACCACCCAAGGAGCTGGTTTAGCAACAAAACACATGGTCTTCAGACCACAATATTTTTCATTGTTAATGTGAAAATGGCTTATTTTGTTCATTGAGTATCATCATTTATCTTTTCTATAAAGAGTAATACTAATAAAAAACATGCATATTCTATAAATAGAAAGATATTTACATAGAACTAGCTATATACAGACACAATATATCATAATTAAATGCTTTTTTAAATCAGAAATTGTTATTTTTATTGTAAAAAAGTTTGAATATCATTTCTAACAAACTGAACAAATATACAAACCTTTACACTCTCTTGTTCCGTAATCTAAATAATAATCTTCATAACAAGATGAAACACATTCTCCAAACTGCAGAACAAGATCATCTCTGCACATTTGACATTCACCATCATAACTACATTGTATGCAGTTAATATCACATGCTGAAAATAATAATAATAGAATATAATAAATAGGTTTGTTGAAATTGCATATAAACTGGTTGCCAAGCATTTCATATAAAGCTTTATGACATTTAAATCAAATATAAATTTATTTTTACTAAAATATATTTTGATATCTTATAGCATTAGTCTTTTGGTTGAGAGTCAAATAAAATGTACAATTAAAATTTGTTTAATCTGTTCAAGTATTTTTGTTATAAATAACAATCAATGTCATTATAAAAATGTTCATTTTTGTAGAAATACAAATAAAAAATTTTTTTTACATCAAAAATTTAAATGAACAAATTTTTGTATAAGTTTTGACAAGACTATCTCTTGTTTATAAAATCACACTGCCTGCTGGGTAACCAGGTTAGAGGTATGAAGGAGTACATGTCAGGAGTTGCAATTTGGCACAAAGTATTAAGTGCCCAAATCATGCGCTGATAAAAAAATCCAGACATGTAGGTAGTCAAGGACTGAGTCAAAATAAAATTCAAAATGTTGACACTCTCTACAAACATGCAGTAGTGAGAGATTTGTGCGTGTGTTGCTCGTTGGGAAGTTGGAAATGTGAACGTTGTGAAATTGAATTTTAACAAATGCATGTGTTGGAAAGTTTAAAATGAGAAATCAAATTTTGACAAACTAATCTTTGAAAAAAACCCATTTACCTGTCCTGTGTGATTCCAGACATATCTCTGGTTGCCACGTGCTGACCATGACCAGTTGACCCAAGATATCTCGTTTCAGCACTGAAATGTTTTTCAAAGTAGATGGCACTTGTCATTATAATTTTATATTAACCCCTTAACGCTATTGACAAGTTAAGCTGTGATACGTGATGTAATTTGTATGCCTGTTGTCAACCAATTTAGTCCAATTTTCAAAAATTGTTTCTATTCTCCTTATGGACGAGATAACTCGGGCAAAGGTTATTTTACACTCTATTGTATGTTGTTTATGACCTCAGCAAATTTTGAAATTATACACCCAATAGAAGTTTATATTTTGGACCATTTTTCCTGTCCCCACCTATTGAAAAAGTATACATGATCGAAAATTTTGTAATCTATTTGAGTGTCTACGGTAACAAATGAACATCTGTCTAGAAACCTGTCTTCCCCTGAAACTTTCATGGAAATAACCCACCAACATCGACAAACAGCTGTTCTCAAGAACATTTAGCTTTGTACACCAAACTGTGGCCATGTCACATGATCCGTTGTGATTGTTTTGGTTTGTGAAAGAGAAATCGTTTCTACATAATACATTATAAAGGAAATAAAGTTTTATGCTAAAATTTTTTAGAAATGTATTTCATAAAATGGTATACAGGTATACCTCGAGTTACATCATTCTCAATTATACATTGTTTGTCAAAAAAGTATATGGAAAAATAAAAATCAAGTTTAAGTCATTTTATTCGACTTTACATCCGTCCGCCACAAATATTGAAGTCGTAATATCACTAGAAAAGCATTAAAAGCACATAAAATCATATTAAAATACGTACATTTACAGTAAATGTTAATATAATCATCATAAATCCTAGAGAACGAAACACGAAAACATCTGTGTTTCTGTGTTGTCGTCTTAGATTAGATTACTTTTCTTCTGTACTATATTAAAAACTAAAATTTATTTGTTTGTAAGCTTAAAATGGATTCTTATTAACCATATATTATTAAAAATGCATCTATAAATAAAATACAGAACTGGGAATGGTAATTTGTGGTTTAGCCTAGTGACAAGTAAATTCGACTTACGTCGTTTTTCGACTTATGCCGCATCTCCTGGAACCAATTACCAACATAAGGCGAGGTATACCTGTATTATTAATTATTTTAATTTTTTGTGGGAGTTTTTCCTGTAAAGCTTAAAAAACAGGAGTTAGGTACCTCAGGTTAAGCTTAGCATATAATATAAGTAATAACAAGAAACTAATAAAAAACTTATTAGAAAATAAGTAATACATTCGAGTATTTACAGTAACTAGTACAGACGTGTCGAAAACCTACTTCCCCCTCAGGCACTGTTGAGAACATCCCGCGAACATGGACTAACAGCTGATTTCAAGGCCATCCAGCTGTGTATATGTACTGCCGCCTGTATCAAGTGTCTTCTTGCCAGTTTTGTGTTATATAAAAAATAATAAGTTTCTAAATAATACATAATAAAATAAATAAAGTTTTATACTAAAATTTTTAAAAATGTATTTTATTATTGTTTTCTATATTCAGTACATATACACAGTGCATTCACATTTGATTTTATAACATTGTATTATATAATTATTTTTCATTCTTCTTCATATTAATCGTAATAATTTAAAATATGGCTTTATGCCAATAAATTTATTTTCATTTTATGTTTTGTCATGTTTTCGTTTTTAAAATATTTTTAAAGCTAACCTACAAATGACAGCTTTCCAGCACGACAGCGACTCATGCAAAGAAGCCATCATTGTCCCTGTAAAGTTGGCTATCCAGACGAAAAAGTGCTATTTAGGAACCAATTTTGCCAAATCGAAAAAATAAAATGAAAAAAACTTGTTTTTTCAATTTAAATGAATAATGAATTCACTCAAAAAAATATTATAATATTAAATATTACCCCTCAATTCTGATGTCTAAGTCCAATAAATGAACCCTAGTTTGGCTGTGTTGCTCTACTTCCCAGCATAGCCCAAAAGGATTATTGTTCATTGTGTTGATAAATTGGGTGAGATTGAGTGTTGTTCTCCAAAAAAGTGGTTATGCATGAACAGAGCCATAAGGAAGACCAGGAAGTTAATCTATTCCAACTTGAAAGAACTTATAGACATTGAAAAAGGCCATTTAACCTTCCAAATTCTTGAACTATTGGAGTTGCAAATGGAAACAGAGATAATTAGTCTGATCCAAGATCAATTCTTTTAATAATATACAACTAGGAATTTATAATATAAAACTTTCTTCCATAAGGACCCCCGAATCTTAAAGATAGAAAATGCTAAAGTCATCAACATGAAGGATAGGCTTAGATCAAACATGAAAAAACATTACAGCAAAAAACTGCAGTGCATTTTCTACTATCAAATACCTAAGAGCTGCAGCCATCATGAATGTCCATTTATCGTGTGGGATGACATACAAGTACCTGGATTCAGCAAAAGATTCCTGAAATTTGGACGGGCATTTGCCTCTACTCCTCCAGTTAAGGAGACTATAAGATCATGCATACTGGATTTGGAAATCCTGTTACTCCTTTAGTATATCCGACAAACCTTGTATTATAGGTGGCTAGTCACTTTCAAAATAAAAAAGTTTAGTGACTCAGTGGAAGTTCTCGAATTTAGAGAAAACATTAAGCACACAACTAAGTGGATATGCCAAAACAAGATTACATTAATCAGGGCAGACAAAACCAGACTATTAGTGCTTATGAAACGTGAAACCTATAAAAAAGTCTACGAGAACACCTCACCATAACTCAATGCATCAAGGTTGAAAGTAACTGGATTGATAAGTTACATGCAAGAGTCAAATGGTTCTCCAGTACAAGATTGGCTAGTAAATTAAATATGGGCAGCGTGGTAATGAATGCTCCTGATGTACCTAAATTGACCACTTTTGCTAAAACTCACAAGCAAGAGCAAGAATTACACTTGGTCTTTAATAAAGTCAAGGCAAGGCTCTCACACGTAAATTGGAAAGAGCTATGCATAACATCCTTACTCCACATCTTGAAGGGTACCATTGTACCATCTCCAACCCAGAGGAATTAATTGAACACCTTAAAGAAATCACCTCTCTAGTTGCATTACAGTATTGGACTTCAGATCATTGTACCACTCTGTTGAACTGCTACCATGTTTATGCACTCTCAGGGATTTCCTCTTTACAAGAGTGAACAGTAATATACTACACCAACATGTACTGGGATTGGCCCATCTAATATGTTACGGTTTGGTATTCCAATTTGATAGGGTGGTATACACACAAACTAGAAAAGTCCCCATGGGTAGTCTGGTATCCGGCGACTTATGTGAATTAGTTGTAAGATAACTGGAGAGCAGAACCCTTCCTAGTTTCTTACAAGACATCCTATACAAATGATATGTGGGTGATTTTATTATTTTTGAAGAACAACACCCAATCTCACCTGATTTAATTATATCAACACAAATGAATTTTTTGCCGAGCATAAATTATTTTATTTCTCAAATGTTTTCAACCTACTTTTTATAGGCCATCTTCAGGCTTATGATTACCGTTCCAAAATGGAATGCAACGTTTTACGAATACTTTTCATTTTAAATTTAAAAGATTTAAAATAATTGTGTATATTAAATAAATAAAAAAATGAATAAATAGAATAAACAACAGTAAATAAAATACAATAAAATAGCATAAATAAATAAATAAACACAGTAAACAATGCTAAGTATAACTACTACAAGCTTTAAGGGTTTTTAATCCCCATGCTTTTTTCTATCATGTACAGTACTTCCATGCTGTTGGAAGCAACTGATTTATCGACAATAATAAAATAAGACTCTACAACCAATAACTGCTGCAAAGTACGAATCCAATCGCTCTGAAATGCAACCGCTCACGTGACCTATCTCTGAACCGCCACAGCTTCCACATCAACTAGGACACGGTGGTGTCAATCCTGACGAGGCATCGAAGAGGTGCCAACCCCTTAGTCACACAATCTAGATTTAAGCATTTCACCAATACAAAGTTGGTGAGAAGCCTAGCTATGGATAGCATTGTCGTGGATTCACCAGATGTCCCTAAATTATTTGCATTTGCCAAGATACACATCCAAGGACAACACTGCACCATTACAAAGCTACAGCATCTACACGTAGCTTGAAGGAAGCCATGCATATTCTACTTACTCCATACCTTTACGGATATCAATTTGCCATCTCCAGCACAATAGAACTATTACAGCCGTTCAAAGAAATTTCCCCCATGTACATTATGGTGTTGGACTTTTCAGTCCTTGTATCCCTCCATAGAGATACCCTCTTGTTTCTATGTTCTCAGAAACTTCCTGTTTACAAGAGTGGATGATAGAGACTTCCTGTTTACAAGAGTGGATGATAGAGCAATGCACCAACATGTACTGGAATTGGCCCACTTGGTGTGTTATAGTTCTATATTTCAATTTAATGGGGTTGTATACACACAGAGGAGAGGAGTCCCCATCGGCAGTCTGGTTTCTGGGGACCTATGTGAATTGGTTGTCAGACAATTGGAAAGCAGGACCCTCCCCACTTCCTCCACAGCATCATCCCTAAAAGATATGTTGACAACATTATCACTTTCTGGAGGACAACACCAAATCTGCAGCAGTTTGTCGATGCAATGAATGAGAATCAGTATGGGTTGGTCCTTAGGTGGAACAACACAGCCCCCACCCGGATCCACTTCTTAGACATAGATATTAGGGTTGAGGGGTTGAACATATACGTGTCTGTTTATCATAAACCATATGCAATCTCCACATATATCCCGATTGGATCATGTAATCCATTTCCACACAGGAGGGCAGCCTTCGGAGCCCTAGAAGAGCATTCACACATTCTTCTAACCCTCAAGTGCTGGCAGAGGAATTAGGACTTGTAGAATGGATAGCCAGGACACATGGTTACACGAAGTGTATGTGAACAGCACAGACAAAATCCACCATTTTGACAAAAATGCCAAGATATAAACAGGAAAAGGATATGGAGAGGATTCCTCTCACTTTTAACCCACATTTTAAATCATTATACACTACAATTGCCAAGAAATGAAGCATTAGTATTACATACAGGAGATGTCCCTCCATATTCAGTCTACTATGTAATGGAAAAGATCACCCTAACCCCAACATACTACCGAGCATTTATAGCATCCCTATCAGAGATAACAGATAAGATAAAGAAATGGTGTACATTGGGTCTATTAAACATTCACTGCAGATCAGAATATGTGAGAATAAATCAGATATTTCCGTCTAGACACCTATCAACCTTTAAAATGCAGCCTTCTAATTCTAATTCCAAACATTTTTGGTCTTTTTAAAAGTCCTTCTTCAGGAATACAAATCGAAATGATTCTTTCTTTAACTGACTGTTTGTTCTGGAACATTATAAATTTTAATTTTAAATTTAACTTTCGATTTAACTGCACAGGCTCGTATATAAATACCTATAAACAGTGATGTTACTCGTACCAATATACATAATATATAAATAAATATAATATATGAGTAAATACATAATTCACCGCTCGTCTCTTAATTATTATTCAAAATTAGGCTTGCTCTCCATGCAGCTGATATTTTACTGGACTCTCTAAAATATGCAGAGGCATATTTCAAGTGCCTCTTGTCCTAGATCTTTTGTATTATTTTAGCCCTATGCCAATCCACAGTGACTTCCTCTGGGTCTGCAATAGCATATGTAGCTAGGGCAGTGACCGGTTGCTCATTACACACGTTCCTTTCAAGCTCTTTCAGTCTTTCTTTTAAATTATATATTATTATGTACATTGGTACGAGTAACGTCACCATTACAGGTATTTATATACGAGCCTGCGCAGTTAAATCGAAAGTTAAATTTATAACGTTCCAGAACAAACAGTCAGTTAAAGAAAGAATCATTTCGATTTGTATTCCTGAAGAAGGCCTTTTAAAAAGACTGAAAACATTTGGAATTAAAATTAGAAGCTGCATTTTAAAGGTTGATAAGTGTATAGACAGAATTATTAATTAGTGCAGTTAAAGAAGAATATAAATCAGATATACAGCATAGGAGTACCACTGCACTCTCCACGTATGCGCCAGACCTTGATATTACTGCAGAGTTCCCTAGAGCCCAAATCATCCTTACTACCCCACATGCAGAACACCTCAAGTAATTAGAGGCAATCAAAATTTTTAAAACTTACTACAAGTCCACATGCATCAATTTTAGAAGAGATGTCTCTATCAATGGCATGACAGGCTTTACCTGATAGCAATATTTAGTGTTCAACCTTATTTAAAAATGTCATAGGAGATGCATGCACATAAATTCCCTTTATTCAAACTCTTCATCTTACTGTTTGATTTTATATTCTTCAATGATTCTGGAAGATCCAGCTCAATTAGAATTAAGAAAACCCCTTCTGCATTTTTCCTCACATTATGGAAATGTTTGTTATTTATTACTTACCTGTACTTCACAACATTTATTGGTTATAGTGTGTCTTATTTTATTTAAAAATTTATTGTTTAAATATTATTTATGTATGAAAATTAAATTACTAAAATATTATATTACCTAGACATTCTCCATTCACTTCAAAGTATCCTTCATAACAATAATCAACACATCTTCCATTATGAGTTAAAACTTTTCCTTCTTTGCAACTGGTGCAACTTCTGGTAGACTTTGCATTACATGACAAACAAGAATGATGGCAGGCTAATGTAAATATAATTTATCTCTTAGAAAACATATTAAACAACAATTTAAGAATTGAAATAGATTGAATTCATCATATTAAAATATAATGAAGTAAATTATGAAATAAAAGTTAATGTAAAATGTCTTTTTAACATGTCATTTGTTTAAAAAAATTCTATGACACTTATCAATTTTATCACGCGAGAGCTTGGACTTTAAAGTAAACAATTTAAACTAAATAATAATGTTGTTATTATTGAAAAGTTGTATTATTTGTCAACTTTCACACCTGGGAGCATCTCTTCCTACTTGTTCTCAGCATCAAAAAAGACACTTTCCCACAACCTTCTGACATGCTGTCCCAATTTCACTGATTTAATATGACAACTAAGAGCCAGCCGAGTCAGTCATTGCCAGCTCCTTAATGCATCACGTTCATGCTGAGCCACCTATTTGGATTAACTTCATCGCCAATGACCTTCTTAAGTGCTCCCTACTTGAATTGATTTTGTCATCAAAACCCAGAAAATCCTATATTTCATCCCTACTCCCAGGACAGGAAATTTACCATGTCAAATACTAAACTAACCACATCCTAAACTTTTCTAAGGTGCCAACCTTCTCCCTAGCTCCACCATTGAAAAAGACTGATTAAATCCTCTCTTGCCTATGGTCTACCAGCAGATCAAATCAAACTTCACATATTTACATCTACACAAAATATTAATATCATGTAAACTCTCGATCACGACCACCTACAATGTATAGGTCAGTTATTTTGACATAGTATAATGTATATATCCTGTAACCCTCTTTTTTCTTAACAATTAAACAGTTAATTGTTTTGTTAAGACAACAAGACGGAAGTGAATCACTCTGATTCACATCCGTCTTGCTGTATCGTAGAGCACCTCCATCCAAAATCTGATCACTTACATACACAACTGCTCATGTGACCTAGTTTCTAACAAAAACAAATTGCCATCACAGCTTCTGTGTCAATAGAGACACAGTGGTGTCATCCTGACATGTTATCAAAGAGGTGCCGACCCTTCAGTCACAATCAGATTAAAAAATTATTTTAAATATTTCTGAAATATCTGATAATTCTCAGATGCACATTTCTCATACTAACAGAATGAAAATCTTTCATATAAGCATGGAAAAACACCTTTTCCAAATCAGAGCTCATTTATTTTAAAACAGATAAACATACTACAGTAGAGCATCGATTATCCGACCCCTATCAACCGTCACATTGGTTAACCGACTGCGTTCTAGTCGGCAAATTCAAATGTCCGCTAGTGATGTGGCGCTACAATATTTGGCTATGTCTTAGCTACTTTAATATTATTTTTGTTAAATTTTTGCACATTTTAGCTGACAACACTGGCTCAACCGTGAAAGGAAGGCCAGTATTTAAACAAGGTTTAATTTTCTACTTTTCTTTATTTTGTATTCTGTATTTATTTTGTGCAAAATAAAGAAATAATTTTTAATGATACAATAATAACAACTACTTTAAAAAAATTTTGTTAGACTTAACATCGATGAAAATTCAATGCAAAGTAGGTTAATAGCAATATACTAATATACTAATTACATGGGATATACTATACAAATAACATATTTTTTAATACTTTTCGGTTATCCATTTTTTCAGTTATCTGACCAACCCTAGTCCCTAATTGAGTCAGATAATCAATGCTCTACTGTACAACCAAGGGACAAAATTCCTGCAACAAGCAATTTTTTTGAACCTCAGTAACTTTGTTGCCATGTAACAGAAAACTAATCAAATTTACATTAAAATTATTAATAAAATAGAAAGAGACATTCTTTTGTTTTTAAAGGATGACAGATTTTATTATAGAATTATTTATTTTCACAGCACAATACAAAAAGTAAAAACATATCACGAACAAAAGTCCTGCAACACAGAAAAACTAAAATACAAGTCATGCAACTTTGATTAAATTCATAAAATTATGTTATAGCAATTTCATATTTTATATAGAAAATATTCCTTGTGTTTTTCAACCAGGGTTGTGAAGTCGATAAAAAAACATTCAACTCTGACTCCTGATAATTTTAGTAAGCCAACTCAGACTCCAGTAAATTTAAATACTAAATCATTTTATAGGGGGCAGAGACACTCATAGGGAGTACCCTACTCTGAACTCAAAAAAGGCCCATATTTGGGTAAACCAGGCTCTCTTCTTAGTCCTATGCCCTTCAGAGGGCATGGTGATATTACGAATTGATGGCTTTAATTGTATATTTCCATTGCTCACAGAGTTTTGCCATATGAATTGCTTCATACATATGTTCTGTAATCATAATTACTTGGTCTGCACACCTAATCCAACATCTGCCTCTAGGGCATTTGCAACTGATCTTCCCTTCTAGGATTTGTTTATCAAATCCATTTTTGTGTCTGGAAATATGTCCCAAGAAGCGGAGGTAAAATTAAATAAATGTATACTTGCTTACTGGAGAATACAAAATCAATAAAATAAAAAACCATTCAAGACTCCCAGGACTCCAAGAATTTTTGCCTTTGGAAAAACCCATAAACCGAGTTCGCAATTATGTCCTGCAGTAAAAAAGTGTAATGCTCCCACTTTCAAGATAGAAAAGCAACTTCTTATATTTAAACAAAGAAATATGCTAAATTTGCCTTTTTCGATAAAAAACTTGGTAGACTTGATATGAAAGCTGGAAAATATTGTGCTCATGAATGAGGAATGTATGACAGTTTTGGATTATAAGGCTTTATACCCCTCAATCAAGCTGCCTCCATGCTTTTGTGCCTTGAGAGACTTTTTATTCACCAGTATTAGGAATGCTACCAAATACCACGCCCAGATCTTAGAGTTAGCAGACTTGATATGTCACACATCTTTCTTTGGATTAGAAGATAAAACTTATCTACAAGGGCGGGGCATACCGACAGGTAGCCCTATGTCATCTATACTCTGTGAATTGGTACTCTGTAACCTGGAAAACAGCATCCTCCCTTTATTACATCATAATATCTTCTTATACATGAGATACGTGGACGATATCTTTATTTTGTAGAAAGATAATCGCAACACCAAGCATTTTATAAATGTAATAAACCAGAACCCTTATGGTTTAACTCTGGAATTGGAGCAGCAGAGTGGTAGCAGCATTAATTTTTTGGATCCAACTATAACTTGCATAGGAGGGGAAATGCGAACCAATATTTATTGTAAACCAACATCTCTCCCCATCATTATATCTAAGAATTCAGCAGATTCGGAGCATATCAAAATGGCAATATTTTGTTCTTGGATAAGGAGAGCACACACGCATTGTACAGATGTTTGTGATACGATTAAGGAACTACAATATATCTGAAGAACAGCATTACAACATGGCTACAGAGGAGAAAAAATAGATGCTCTCATCAAGAAAGATCATAATCCTGTACGTGGGAAGACTTTGGTACCATGAAGAGGAAGACAACAGAGGGAGACTAATGCAAGACTTACTCAACGAAATCGACGGGATCTCTCTAAATACAACAGATACACCGACTTTTGAAACGAAAAGGGCTAAGGGTTGGACAGACGTCTGCCTTGCACCCACCAGTGTGGGCAGGCTGATCCACTCTTGTAAAACCCTTCAAACTGACTCGGCAAGTGATCACAAATATATCCTCACAGTCCTCAGCTGCCCCCAACAAAGTAATACCAAAGAAGGCATGGATTACAGCAGGATCACTAACTGGGAGCTTTTTAGCACTCTCTTTGCTGGGTACTGGAGAGGTTACAACTTCACAGACCTGAACACCAAAGAAAAAGTCGACAGATACGTGGAACACATGACCAAGTCCTTAGAAAAGGCCACATGGCACTCATCTACCTCGAAAACAAAAACCCACAAGACACATTGGTGGAACAACAGCCTAGAGAATGAGAAGAAACAAGTCAGAAGACTGCGCAGGAGCTGGGCCAGAGAGCAAGATCCTGATGTAAAGCACAGGAAGGGCAAAACATATGCAGAGGCCCTCAAACAGTATAAGAGCAATATAAATCGCACTAGATCAGCAGCCTGGCGGCAGTTCTGTGGGAACCCTGGTAAGGACCCGTGGGGCGAACCCTACAGGATCGCCTTCAAGAGCAACAAATGGTCCGCCCTCCCAAGTATAATCTGTGGAAACTCAAATAGCACCAGCTATAGTATCCAAGATAACATCAAAAAATTACTTGACTTTCACTTCCCTGAAGACGACATTACTTCGGACCAAAGTTATCATCACCAAATTCGTACATCTATTGGCACACCGTATTGTGGAACCGACGACAGGTGGTTCACCTTCACTGAGGTGCAAAAAGCGATTACCACCATGACAAATAAGAAGGCCCCAGGTTACGACGGCATAACGGCCGAGATGGTAAAGCATGCTTTTGCGGAGGTCCCCATTGCCTTTGTACTTATGTTTAATAGCTGTCTCCATACTGGCTATTTCCCAGTAAGATGGAAATAAGCAAATATTAAGTTTCTCCAAAAAACAGATAACTCAGTATTTAAAAAGGATTACCGCCCTATCAGCCTACTCCCTGTTCTGGGAAAGGTTTTGGACGGCCTACTCATAGGACGTATCAACTGGCATTTGGCCAGCCACAACCTCATGCAGAAGAGCCAATATGGTTTCCGACCAGGTAGCTCAACGGTCACTGCCATTAATAGTGTCACTAGTTTTGTGGAAGAAGCATGGGACCAGGGCAAGCATGCATTGTTGATCAGTGTTGACTTCCAAAAGGCGTTTGATAACCTCTGGTGGCCGTCAGTCAAAAACAGGCTGAGGGATACCAATTGCCCAAGAAATATTTACAACCTCCTGGATAACTACTTAACGGATAGGAAAGCTGGATACTTATCTAATGGGCTCAATATTGTTAAAGAGGTGAACCGGGGATGTCCACAAGGCTCCCGTAGTGGTCCGGGCTTATGGAACCTAGCCTATGACAATCTGCTCCAAACACTTCCAAGTACACAAGATATTAGGCTCCAAGGTTTCGCAGATGATACGATCATAATGATTAAACATCAAAATAGCAATATTTTACAAAGTAAAGGCAATGAAATCCTCCATGAAGTTTACAATTGGAGCGAGAAGCATAAGCTTCCTATAAATTTTAAAAAGTGTGAAGCCCTTGTCTGTACGAAAAAGGAAAGACGTAAGCAACTACAACGCCCTCTTTGCCTTTATATTAACAGAAACAAAATTAAAATCACTTCGCATCTGAGGTACTTGGGAGTCATCATCGACCCAACTTTAAGCTGGAAATATCATATAGAGGAACTTTGCAAAAAGATTAAACAAAAGGCTAACAGTCTATATTACATTGCACGCAATACTTGGGGATTAGGAGCTAAACAATGTAGCATAATTTATAAAGGAGTAATCGAACCATCACTTCTGTATGCTGCCCAGATCTGGGGCAAGAAGGCAAGCCTGATCCATAATAAACGAAAATTACTATCAGTGCAAAGAGGTTTTGCTATTCGGATCTGCAGGGCATACCGTACAGCACCTACGGATGCCCTGTTGGTCTTGGCCAACCTGACCCCCATTCATATTAAAATAGACAACATTGTCTGGAAGTGGAACCTTTTAAATAAGGATTTACCTCAAAGGATGGGAGAGAACACACAAAACTCACAGGACATAATTAACAAGAATGACTATCCAGACAGCTGTCAAGAATTACTTCAGCTAATTGGCACCTACGATGTTGATACGTACCATTCTGGTGTGGAGGTGGGACAGCATCCTGCCGAAAGCAACATCACCTTGATACACAAAGAGGACGACGAAAACATTGCAGATGTGAACTGGAGTATATATACCGATGGAGCAAAAAATGAGAATGGGACAGGGGCAGCTTTTATTGTGAGAAACAATACCACCAACACAGTTGTTCATGAGGAATATTATAAGCTACAAGCCCATTGCTCCAACAATCAAGCGGAGCTCTGGGCAATGTGTAAAGCCCTAACAACAATAACGGCAAAACTAAAAACCCTAAAAGGGAATTTTCAATTTCTCACTGACAGCAGATACGTCCTAAATGTGATAAAGGGCACGCAGAAGTGTACCGCAACAGGGGTCAAGGTAAGACATCTTATCAACAACCTCAAAAGAAGGAGGAATGTTTTCTTTTGCTGGGTTCCAGGTCATAATGGCATCAGCGGGAATGAAAGGGCAGACGAGCTAGCAAAAAGAGTAGCCACACTAGATGTCTCACCTTCCTTCAACACAGTGCCTATAAGCTACATAAATAGCTATCTTCAGAAGAAGACTCTGTCTGCTTGGCAGTCTGAATGGACTGCATCTACCACTAGGCGTACCACCTTCCGCTTCCTACCATCGGTGCAGAGCCGGCAACGGCTTTTCCACATATCTCCCACCTATAGCCTTACTCAGTGTCTGACAGGGCACGGAAACTTTCCTTCATTATCTACATCGGTTTGGGAAGAGCAACTGCAATTCCTGTGACTGTGATGGTGTCTCCTTGGGGGATGTGTTTCATACTTTAATTGACTGCCCGCACTATGATGCAGAACGGCATGACTTATTTGTCTACTGTATACAAAAGGGCCAAAACTGGCCACCCCAACTCGATTTTCTCTGTGCGGACAAGGAGGCTTACCGGCACCTAGTGACTTTCGTCAAGTCCTGCAGCATATTCCGGGCAACAGAGACTTCAGCACAGCCTGCAATCTGAACTACAACAGCGGGATACTATTCCCACTATTAAGGGACAAGCGGAAAAAGCTTGTTGGCCTCTCAACCATGGACAGTTTATAAACTCTCACATTCTGTGGTATGTGAATGTGTCTTTCTTGTGTACTGTGTAATGTTGTATCTCTGTTTCAATTTGTCTTCATTGTACACATTCATGTATTGGCTTACAGCATACTGTGTATGCATGTACTAGCCATTAAACTCTTGTTGTTTTGTTCTCATTGTAAATTACAGTTTTAATCTTTCTTGTACACGCATTTTCTTCCTGTATTACTTCCTTTCTTACATTGTATTATTGGATTATGTGACTCGCTGTACTGATTGCATATATTGTATGTAAGTGTACCAACATTCATCGCCGCCAAATTGGTCGTTTGTATGTATTTTATTACTGTTTTCATAAATACTTGTGTTGTAAGATCACAAGTGATCCCATTCCCACTCCCTTCCTTCCTTACTTTCCACCTATACCCCTCTCCCATCCTTCTCCCCCCATTCTTCGCCGGGCTAAGTCTTCCAGACAGCCCCCTACTCTGTAACGCTGTGTCTTTACTCTGTACGTGGGAAGAATGAAAACCACCAAGAAAGAAAGAGTGGTCCTCGATTACATACCTTTTCTTAAGCCGTTTATTAAGAGAATTTCCAAAAGTGGGAACTTGCAAATCACTTATCAATGCAATCCCACTATATACAAGCTATTAAGAAATGACAAGAAAAATTATGAGCGTAACTCCTTAACAGGAATATACTCAATACTGCTATGAGACCATAGGTTCAACTCTAACATGGTGTATATAAAGGTGATGTTGAGGAATTTCAAAAAGAGAATCAATGAACATAAGCAGTCAGTGAACAAAGCAGTTGATAGTACAGTCCTTGCCAATTATGCCAAGCAACGGGGTATCACCGTCTTCTAGGATCAAGCTTCCATCATCAAGACTACATCAAAACATGTGATACAGTTTTTTGAAAAAACTGGAAATCCACAGGGCACAGAAGAGCACGCACTGCATCAATTATAGGGATGCTGATGGGCTTTCCACCGCTCAGAAGTCGTTTTGTGACATATTGGCCTAATTCTATATAAAAGGCATAATTACAGTTAGGATATTCCTGGACGAATTATTTTATTTGTTTACTTTAAGCATATCATTAATTTTTGTATTTATCGCCTTTATTAGTTGATTGTTAATTTTTATTTTTATTGTATAACAGTTTATTTAAAATTTAGTTTACGTAATGTTTGTTCGAATTTCACATTCGATTTAAAGAAAGTAAATGATGATGGACGCTTAATGTGTTTGAAAACGTTCTTAATATTAAAAGATTTTGTGCTGGATGATTGAATGGTTTTTTATTTTATGGAGTTAAAATTGGTATATTTTAGCAATAAGGCATGTTATGATTTTCAGTTAATTTAGGATGGAGCAATTTGTTTGGTATTCTGCCCAAGAGCTTCTTAGCAATATTCTGTGTGTCCATGTTTCAAAGGAATCAAGTTTCTTCTGAGAAGTGGCATTTATGGTCCAGATTTCTGAGGCATATGTGGCAATCAGAGAAATAAGCATTCTTTATGAGCTTTAGTTTATTAAAAATAGTGATTGCAGAATCTTTCCAAATTCTAAATAATTTAGAGGTTGCACTGGGAGCAAGGCAAATTCTGTGTTTAATTTCATTATTGCATCCTCCTTTATTCATAAGAAGTGATCCAAGATAAACAAATTCATTCACTACCTTTTAGCCTGCAATATCCTTAGTCTGTGTCAAAGAACGATCAATTGTCATTCTTTGACACAAACTAAGGATATTGCAGACTATTTCGTTTTACTTCCATTCATCAGCAATCCATATTCCCTGCTATGAATTTCAAGACATTTCATAATATATTCAAGTTCTGATTTACTGGATGCTATAATAAGTATATCGTCAGCATATCTCAGGTTGTTAACTTTATGGCCCCCAATAGAAATGCCTTAATTCCAGTTATCTAATACCCTTCTTGTGATTATTTCAAAATAAGCATTAAAGAGTAAAGGGGAAAGAATACATCCCTGTCTTACACAAGCTTTGGATGTAAATGTATTAGACATAGTTTTGTTAACTCTTACTCTTGCAGTTATTCTCATATAAATTTCTGATCTTCGAAATAAGATGGCGCGGGACTTCCACGTTCTAGAGAGCGAGCCAGTTTGTGCCCGCTTATTTTGATAAAGGTATTTGGGCATTTACCCAAATACTTTTATAGTTAGTTTTATTAATATCTAACTTATATTAATATTTATTTGTATAAAAAAATTAATTTTTAACAGATATTTAATAAGAGAAAAAAGGGGAGTGATAAAATTCTACATCTACATATCTTTATTCTACAGCTTTTGTACTTCAATTTCACCTTTCCAGAAAAGCTAGCCCAACCAATAAGTGTGCAATCTAGCTACTTCAGCCCCTTGTTCAGAAAAAAAAATATACACTCTGATCAATTAGTCTGGCTCATTCAGAAAAAATAGAGTACTTATTTAGAGCAGGGATAATAAAGAAATGATTCAAAAATATTCAAATTCAACTGGGTTAAAATATTCTAACTACTAAACACAAATACATATAGAAAACTACATACAGTAGAGAGTCGTTAATCCGAACCCCTGTAATCCGAATTGCCGGTTATCCGAACAATTTTCAGTCGGACTGTGTCGTGCTAAATCAAACGTTTTTGATACTAGATTTACTTCTAAAGTATAATTTTCATGTTTTTATATTCTTCAATATATTTATTTCGTTTGTACAAAATAAAGAAATAATTTTTAACGATACAATAGCCTCGACTATTATTATAAAAATTTTCGTTAAGCTTAAAATCGACAAAAATTCAACACGAAGCGACACGGAACGGAGAAAAATTTGAACATCGGAGAGGTTATATTTTTTCGTACATAATCGGTTATCCGAACAAATCACAAATTCGAACAACCCCCTGTCCCCAATTAATTCAAATTAACGACTCTCTACTGTATTTAATAAATTAAATTGCTAATTTTGTATTTAAAATAAATTAATTATAACAAAATAAAAAAACATTTTAAAAAATTAATAAATATAAAATAAATTTTCTTTTATTTAAATAAAAAAACTAAATTCAATTTAAAGTGCCGGAATCAGAGTTGACACATTTTTCCCAACTCCGACTCCTCTGACCAGGAATTTCTCCTGACTTCAACTCCACAGCCTTGTTTTAACTCACATTAGCAGAAGTATTTTGCACCTTTACGGTCAATTTACACACAACAGTGACGTGCCAACACAGTGTAGTAAGCATCAACTAATATCACACACAGCCAATCAGAATTTCATGTATGACACTTGTATGATTGACAGAATACAGATCGCATGTCGTACATGAAAAACTGATTTGCTATGTGTGATATTTATCAATGTTTATGCACCAAACGGTCGCTGTGCCGGCATGTCACCGCTGTGTGTAAATCAACCCTAAGGCTTGTTAAAATTAAAATTCATTTAAATATAGCTATGGTGCCTAAGTAGAAAATTTGAGAGAATAAATCATTAAAAAACATTTACAAGGTGTTTCCTACTCAAAAATAAGAAAGCTGATAAATTTCACAAATGTACTATGCAAAGAATCATTTAAAAAAAAAATACAAAGAAACTGAAAAACAGATGTGCAATCAAGATCAGGAAGACCATATTAAACTAGAAAGATGGAAGATAAAGTTTTCAAAAATCTTGTAACAAGTTCTAAGAAAAATTCAGCTAAAATGTTAACTATCAAATGGAATAAAATAACTATAAAAAAAACCTATTTCAGAAAAAAATAACAAGATGGAGACTAAAAGAAACGAGGCATGAATTTAAGCAATAAAAAAAAAAGACTGCTGCTTCAAGTGAAATGAAACAAACCAAAATTAAGTGGTTTGTGTAGAAATATAAAAACTGGGACATTAATAAGTAGAAAGAAATATTATTTTGTGACAAGTCAAGATTTTTGCCTGTTCAAGAATAAAAACACTAAGATGTTGCATAAAAAAGACAAGGAATATCATCCAAATAGCATTTCAAAGACACTAAAATTTGCCACGGATTATGGTGTAGTGAGCTTTAACTGCTTATGAACTTGAAAACTTACAAATTGTGAATCAAAAAATTGATTCATCAGTTTACATCAAAATACTAGATGAAAATCTTATACCAACAGCAAAATATTACTTCTCTGACAATAAACACATTTATCAACAAGATGATAGTGTGCAATGAAAATCAAGAAAAATTATAATTTTTATATTAGTTTTAATTGGTCATTTGTATTGCTGCAGCCAATAAAATGAATTCATATTTTGAAAACATGGGTATAGAAGTACCATATTGGCCTGGCAATTCACCATACTTTAATATCATAAAAAAGTATGTAATAAGGGAAAAAATAACTGAAACAAAAAAAGTTTGAAAGATTTAAACAAAAACATACATTGAAACCTCAATGTAGGTGAAGTTGTGGTCATTGTCTGTATTATGGGGAGTGAATGTAGTACTCTGGATGACTTCTTCTGTAATCCAGGATTACAGATGTGTGTGATAGTTTCTTCCGTGTTGTTGGTGTAGCGACCATCAGGGAGCTAAATAGTGGAGGGGGTTGAGAGCTGGTGTTTATCCTTACAATCTAAGTAGTACAGCAAGTGTTGGTACAGAAATCCTTCCAAGTGTTAGTCTTTGTTTTATTTATAAGGGTTTTGTAAGCATTGTGTTCATGCCTGTACTGGTCTTTAAGTGTGACTTTAATGTCCAGGTCCTGTTCATTCCTAAATTGCCTCCTTAATCTCCTAACAACTTTTTTCTTGTTTTCTACCTCAGTGGTCCACCAAGGAACCTTTTTGTGTTTACAATGTTTAAGAGTTAGTGGTTGTATTTGTAAGTCTAATGACAAGATGGTCTAAGGTGTTCTGAGTATAGTGACTGGGGTGAGGGTACCAGTCCAAATGTTATTGAAGGTGTCGCGGAATAATTGCCAGTTAGTGTGAGTATAGTGAAAACTATGATTATTAGCATTACTAGTAGTGTTCAGTTGGGTGAAGATAGATTCTGCCAGTGACCATAGGTATATGTCGGTGGTGTAACAGTGGTCAACTCTAGGGGCTGTGTGACTATTTCCTAACATTAGGTTGATCCAACTTTCCCTCGTGGTACAGGAGTTGGTTGGAAGGGTGCAGAGCCGTAACTAGGATTTTGGACGCCTATGGCCAAGAATAAAAATGGCGCCTTTTTAATTTTTGTTATTAAAAAAAATGCTATTCTAAAAAAATTATCTAATGACATTTAATATATTTTTCAACTATATATACGGTAAATAATTTAAAAAATATCTTTATAAATAACCTTTTTTGACTATCATAGATTTCACTTTGTTACACAGGCAAAGGACTCCAACATATATACTGCTGCTTATCAACAATGTTATGAAGTTAATAATATCACTTTTCAATGTCAAAATTAAATAAATATTTAACCCTTTATTGGTATGTTACTGGTAACAAAACAAAAATAATAATTACTTAGTAATAAACATAAAAAATAAAAGTTTATAATTAGCATATCAGATTGATGAACGTTCACAATATTAACTATCTTTTGAATAACAATCATAAAATAAACAAGATGAACTTTTCTCGCCTTCAAATTTGCAAATTCATCTATAACGTCCTCAAAATTGGTTTCTTTAAAAATATCATTTTCTATATATAATAAATTTAAACTACAGTACTCAATCTGTTTAGGACATTGTAGAACGTAAATAGTTCTTAATGATTTTTAATTTGCCGAAACTTCTCTCACCTTAAGCAACAGTCACGGGCAGAGTAAGCATTATCCTTAATGCAATACTGATGCCGGGATAAGACTTACAGAGATTCCACTTAACCATTTTCTCTAATATTTGTAAATGGTGTAAAGATATCAAGTTTTTAAATATTATTTTTGCTTGACTTTGAAAGCATCCAATTGCACTATATAAAATGCAACAGTCAGCTGCAGCTTTTTAAAATCTACTGATGGCATGGTAACCAAATTTTTTCCATTTAAAAAATCAAAAATCTATGATATTGAACGCATATTTTTAAATCGATCACCTAGTTGGGATATAATATTGTCAACAACTTCATAAAACAAATGTTTTAATTTATCCTGACTTGAAAGTATAGTTCCTTCTTCTGTTTCTCCAGGTAACAGTTTTCTTTTGCGTTTTTGCTTCATCTTGGGTATTGAATCAATTCCCAACTCTTCACATTTTTGCTTTCATTCTAACATGATAATATCATACCAATTATTTCTAAAATGTTGAAAAAAAAGATACTAATCCATTTAATAATTCAGAAGAGCAAGAAATGTCTTGTGATTTATTCTGTAATTGGTTATTTACAACATTTATTTTGGCTAAAATATTTTTCCACATAATTAACATAAAAATAAAATTGTATGATTCAATATGTCCAATAATAATTCTAGCTGTAGCGACACCATCTCCAAATGAAGAATATTCTGATATTTCTTTAAAGACTTCTATAGCTTCGTTAATTTGATATTTTAAATGACTTACGGCTGTTGTATAGAACTCCCCGTGGAATTTCGGAACTTTCAGTATATATCTGAACTCAGGGAACCGAGACAAGTTCAACGATACCCTACTTTTGGACCGAGACGAAAAATAAAAAAGTTGTCATATTTACGATTTCTTGCCTTTAACAATGCATTCTACAAGGGTACCGTTGAACTCGTCTCGGCTCCCTGAGTTCAGATATATAATAAAAGTCTCAAAATTCCATGGGGAGTAATCTATACAACTTTTATTTACTGAACGTGATTTAAAGCACCATCTCGTGTCGTTATGTCCTTTAAGTGTTGTCTTTAGTAATGTTGTAATTTTTTCCCATCTTCGGGTAGAAGAAGCAAAAAATTAAACAATTTCTGGATTATTCCAAAAAAATGAAACCATCTCCACGGTCATGCTTACTGCGTGCACTCCAATTAAATTAAGTGAATGCATGGCACAAGGAACAAATTTGGCAAGATCGTTTAATCGTGCTATATGCGCTTGCATGCCATTATATCAATATATTCCGGCCATGTTTGCTCCGTTATCGTATCCTTGTCCTCTTATGTTTTTAAAATCTAAACCGTCATTTTTTAACTTATCCAAAACTTCAATTGCAAGTCCTTGTCCCGTTTTACATTTCGATAGTACAAAATCAACAAATCTCTCTTCGATAGTTACCATTTCATTTTCAATTTTGACATATCTGATAATCTGGCATACTTGTTCTTTTTCAGATATATCAGGAGTACTATCAATTATTATGTTAAAATATTTTGCTGTCTTTATATTATTCATAATTTTGTTTCGATGCTAGTAAAGAAATAAATTCGTTTTGGATTTTTGGACTTAAATACGATACTTGGCCTTTTGGTCTTGGTCATTAATAGTGCAATGCATATGCAATGTAAACACCGAACCTATCGTAACAATATAGATAAATACGTGGGGTCGTATTTACTGCAAAGAGGTTCTCGGAAGTAAACTATTGTTGATAAAATATCATATTCATATATTTCAATTTGTTATAATTGTTAACAAACTGAAATATCCGCTTTTCCTCTTTCCTTTTATTAACAATTTTATAGTTAATAAAAGGAAAGAGGAAAAGCGACCAAAGTTGCATTGAAAAGAAGACTTGAACCACAGGGGACTGAAGAGAGAAGCCCTTGATAGGGAAAAATGGAAGAAACGCATTAGAGAAGGAAACGCCGACCACATATAAACATGGAAAAAGACAGGGATAAAGAAAGAAAGAATTTATATATTTCAATAACAATAGAAATGGCGGTTTATTTTTGAAATATATGTTCGTAGAAATTATAGATCATAAATACTATATAAATATAAATATAAAAGTTTTTTTGTGTTATTAATTTCGAATACGTATTATTCTGAAACCTTCTCGTTGGCGCCTTTATAAAATAGGCGCCTATGGCGGGGCCACATCGGCCATACCCTAGTTACGGCTCTGGAAGGGTGCTCAAGTGAGTAAGGTTGTGTTGTGCCATTAACTACATTACTCCTAGGGTCAGCTTTTGGACTATGCCACGTTGCAGACTTGGCATTGAAGTCACTTACTATTAGAATAGGTTTATCTTTGTACGAGTTCATGAAGTGAATGTCTTCTATTTACCATATTTACAGGCTCAAGGAGGACCTGAATCGATATAAGATCGAAAGTAAATCCGTCAATTCAAATAGTTATCAAGAATATCCTTGGATTCTGAATCGGGCCTCCCATTCCCATCAAATGGACATCTCTATCTACACAGATGGCTCGCTCCACAGTGGCGGTGTTGGTGCCGCTTTTGTTCTGTTTAATCACAGAAACAACACTACTCACAGGTCTGCATTCAGGCTGGGACCCCACTGCTCTGTTCCACAGGCCGAGATCCTTGCAATCCATAAGGCTGTGGAACACGTGTACGAGGAGTGGTTCCCCCATCAAATGGACATCTGTGTCTACACGGACTCATTGACTGCACTTCACTCCCTCAACAGTCCATACAACAGAAGTGAAAACATTTCAAAGATTCACCACCTACTTTCTACAAATACGCACCGGCACACACTTCAAGTGGATTCGTGGGCACTCTGGTGTCCCCGGCAATGAGGCTGCGAACCAGCTTGCAAAGCAGGCTGCCAGTTCCAGCCTCATCTACTCTTACAGCAAGATCCTCAGATCTAAAGTTAAGCTCTGGGCTTACGACCAGGCCATCAAACTGTGGCAACGTGAATGAAACAATGGTGTTACGGGGAGAACAACTTATGAATTTATCCCAGACATTGGTGATAGGTTAAAGTGGACTTACTTCACCCCAAACTACCAACTGACACAACTAATCACCGGGCATGGCTGCTTCAATGCATACCTGAAGAGATTTAACATCAAATCTACTGATACCTGCCCGTGTGATAACTCTTCGATTCAAGACACCAGGCACCTACTCTGGGACTGCAAGTTCTACGAGCAACAACGGATAAGGCTGATGGGCGAGGTACTCAAGAATAATTACAGCTGGCCCTGCTCACATAGCAAGCTACTTAAGGACCGAAACGTCTACAGTGCCATTATCGCCTTTCTGAGATCAACTGCAGCCCTCGACCCTCCTAATGCACATCAAGGGACCAGCACCAACTGAAGACCCCACCTCAAGTGCTCCTTCCATGTAAGCGGGCTCCGTCCCATCCTGTTGGCATTCTGGGTATAATAACTCTGTAACTGGTTTCTTCTGTACTTTGTATCCCTGTTTGTGTAATTCGGTTTATTACATATCGTGTACTTTATGTATCCCGTTGTAATAATATACTCCTATGTAACTTTCCTGTAATTTTGTATGTTTGTTCTCTGTAGGAATTTTTACACCCATGTTTTCCTCTTGTACCATCTCCCCAATTATTTGTACTATTTACCTGGCCATTTATTCTTCGCGGGTTTGTTTTGTAACGGCCGTATTTTAATCTTTACCTTTGCGATTACCTCTGTTTTGTCTTGGCTCTGCCATTTGTACACCTGTATTTGTTTACTCTTCTTCGCGGCATCGTCACGTCTCGGTTCCAGTTTGATGTATATCCCTACTTCTTTATATTGTACATCTGTCCTCGTGCATTTCTGTTTCTTGGTGTCAACGCCGCGACCTCTGTAATGCCCTTGGCTACGCTAATTATGTTTTTGTATATATTTTTCAAAGTTATGTATCTCTCTCCATTGTATTGCATTTCTTCGGTTAATTATCCATGTAACCTACTTATTTATCCTCTGTATATATTTATTGTATCCTTTGTTATCTATTGTAACCCTTACTGTTTATATTGGCTTCCCGTTGTGGCTCACGGCCTCCCCCTTCATCTCCCTTCTCTTCCCACCTTCATCCCCTTGGCCTCTGCCACTAATCACTTTCCCTTCCGTCTAAGACCTTCTCACTTCATTTCATCCCCTTAGAGGAATACCTTTGAGTAACGCCTCCTAATCACTTTCCATAACTATAACTAACCATATTTACAGAACATATGTAAAGGCGAATGTTATTGTCTGTAACACAGACAGCGGTAATGTATTCTGTGGAGTGTTGGGAGAGAATTCAGGCAGTAATATTTTTGTTCTTGATAATACCAGCCTTGATAGCCAGGGTTCTGAGCTGGATAGACTTTCCAGTCATTGAACCTGACTATCATGTTGTTAATAGTGTCTGGTTCTTGAATCATGACGATGTCTGTATTGTGTACATTGGATATGTGAATGAAGAGGGAGCAAGCAGCTTTGCATTTCTATGCATTAATCCGTATGAGTTTATAGCTGCCTGTGTTCATATTGTAAAGGGTTATATTATTCATAGCTGACCCTACTGGCAGCTTGTGTTATGCATTTTGTTATGGGGCACTGTTGAGAGAATGCATTATGCACGATCTTATGTTTGCTCCCTTCTGGTAGAGTGTTATTGGCCTTCACACAATTTACACAAAACGGTTCCTGACTGTGGACATGGCAAGCCATATAGCTGTGGTTGCCCATGCAATGACTGCAGTGTTGTTTTTCTGTACATTTACTAGCTAGATGGTCATAACCACAGCATTTGTAGCAGTGTGTGAGAGGGATATAGTCATCTACAGCAATCACTGTCCATTGCACACTAACGTACTTCTGTTGAGTTAGCATGTTCCTGATACTAGGAGTTACCCGAAAGACAACGTATAATCTAGATGTGTCTGTTGTGTTGCAGTTTATTTTGGTTAGAACACTGCAAGAGTCTTGAAATTCCAAGAGTGTGTGTGTAGAATTTATTGCAATGTTCTGGATGTCTAGTTCCTCAATGAAGGCACTAGTGACAGCATCGCCCAAAACATTTAACAGAATGACCTTGGGTTGTTTGGCTGCCAAATACCTAATTTCTAACCTATTCATTAATGTTTTACTGAGTTTATGGCAGCATCATTTTGTCGCTGTCACTCTGTGTTTAACTGAATATGAACTCTGTTATTCCTACATACAAAACAACAGACATACCATGGAGCTAAAGAAATAACAAAGCATGTTATATCAGCTTGTACCAGCTTGGAATGAGACCACCTCTTGGCACAATATCTGGACCACAAATATCAATTTTCTCTGGAAGGCTTTGTTCATCAAAAAACTGCAGCCCTGTAGCAAACTTTCAATGGAGCTCCCAAGGGTATTATGGGTCACACTGTTCAAATCCTTAAAGAATTAATTTGTAATAAAGAGCACCATTTCTTGAAAGTAACTCATTTTTCTACAATAAAGTAGTGCTAATCTACATTCTGCACAGTTGGCTCTCTACATTGCAATCAATTCATCTTTATGTTCAAATGATTTCAAGCTCTTCAAATTCTATAATTTTATTCCATCTAGACAGAGTTAACGTTAAAATTTTAAATTTTATGCTAACATTCTAGAATATGTTTTACAACTTGAACACCAACTGCATTGTGTATTCACTTGAACACATGGCAAATTTCATCATTAATTTTTATTCAGTTGATATGGATACTAAATGCTTGTACACGTTTCGGGCTGTTCACACCCCTCCTCAGCCAAGGAAAATAAAAGTATACACTATTTACAAATTGAAATATAAATAAAAAGGTTATGCTATATATAACATACCTTCAAATCACATATCTTTGTAAACTTAAAACTGTTTAAAACTTCTCTACGCATTCAATTTATACCATTAATCAATTCTTGTTATCTGATATAGAATTATACATTAATTATTGCGTTAAATTAATTTCTGGTGACAATTCCATAAATCTACAACAACATATCTAGTTATTTGTTTTTCATCGAAGTCAAAGATGTTCTTATTGTACAAAGAAATTCTTATTGTACAAAATTCTTATTGTCAGAAAGGTTCTTATTTGTTTCTTACACCTTTATAACATTTCTAATTTTAATGCGTATGACTGTGTTCATTTACATAGTTATGTGGTAGATGGGCCACCTTGTGGCAAAACTTATGTTAAAGAGACTTTAATTTATTCCTGCTTAACTTTTGATTATTATATTCCTAACTAATTTTCATTTATTTTATATAGAGATATTTTTACTTAATTTTTATTTATAATATGCCAAGCCAATTTTTGTTTATTTTTATACTGAAGTTTTTATTTATACGTTATCCACTTTTTATAATCTCTATGCTTTCTTTAAACTTTCTACTATATGTTTCTTTTTCTTTATGAAGGATTTCCACACCATCTTTATCTACGTTGCAACCATTCAGAGTACAATGTGACCATTGTACTCTGAACGGTTGCAACGTAGATAAAGATAAAGGGGGAATTTATTCTGTGATATTTTAGATCGGCTATATGTTCCTTTAATCTGACTTCAACTTTCTTTTTGTTTCTCCTATGTAGTATTTATTATCATTACAAGTACAAGGGCTTTTATATACTACGTTTCTAGTTTCAGTTGGTGCTTGTTGTTTTTTCAATGTGTTGAGGTGTTTTAATCTATTAGACATTAATCTAGTAACACTGAAAAGACAGTGTTTTCAGTACTATTTACTTGATGAACATTCCATCATGGTGAAAAATTTTCTCTTTCTTAAGAGCAAAGTTGTTAAGCTTCAATTAAATGTAGCAAAATTAATTTGAATAAGGATACACTGCTCTGTTCAATGCATTGTGCTTATGTATCCATTCTACCAGTTAGTGGGAGAACACGATTTGTTGAGAGTGGGTCTCATCTGGGTGTCCTTTATATGAGTCTTGGCATATACAAATAGTTGAGAAATTCCTGAAAAGGCTTTTACTAGACCCTTGTCTTTAAGGTATAAAGTCTATTTGACATTGTCTATTGAAAGTATTTGTTTTACAAGTTTGAATTTGAATCATTAAAAAATATCACTAGTAATAGAATAATGGAAATTTGAATACTATCCCAGCATATCAGTTGTGCATGTTTCATTGTGTCTTGAAAACTTTACATTTTTGGGCCCATCATCAGTGAAAAAACGTTTTGAGTTAACATATAACAACTGATGATAAAGGATAGTATAACAAACAAAGCCCAATAACGAAAAGCCCAATAAGTATATAGAAACATCACCAAACAATTGCTTAAATAATCAATTAATGATCAATTAATCAACGATCACCTAAATTAGCAGAATTATAGTCCAATTATTTAGGCAATTGTTTGGTGATGTTTCTATAAAGGATAGTGCTACTTTGATAGTTTAATTGCATTCAGTTTCAATCTAATTAATTTTTATTATATTTTCGTTTCAATTTTTTAAACTAATGTAATAATTTACATAGTTTTGAAATATAAATAAAACTAAACAATACAATGTTTCATTTATTAATTGCAAATACTTATTTATATTTATATTGAAATTTGACTAGTAATTTGTATATAGCTTTTTAATGCTTTCATTAGCTTAGATATTTCTTTAAAAATTATATTACCTTCACATCTTCCGAAATTATTCTGAAAAAATTGGATACCACAATCTTTCACACAACTTTCACCTAAAGAAAAATATGATGGTTCTTTGCATAGCATACAAATTGACTGTAACTTTTCAAAGTGGAGAATACATGAAGAACAACTAGGATGGCAATCTATTAAGAAAATAATAATCAAATTATTTGTTAGTTTAAATTTTATTAAAACTAAATTATCTAATTTAATAATGTATCTATCAACTATTTAAATCATAATTTAACCCTTTAACTCACAATCACATGTAGTAACGATGACTTTGCACATTATATTTTTTGGAGGCATTTTTCACCAAATTGACTAACATAGCTATGCTTCTTAGATATTATCATACTGTGTACTATCCATCTGACTTTGTAAAAATTTCAGCCAAAAAATTTTTGTCAGCTTATGATAAGCATAGACCAGTGTTTCTCAAACTTTTTGGTCGGCGACCCCCTTTTGCACTTAAAAATTTCGAAGGACCCCCGAAGAATGAGTATGTGTAGAAAAACATCCCGGAGGGAGGGGGTTAATTTAAATTCAGGAGGAGTTCATTTCTTTTGTTTAATTAATCTATTCCATGTTGAAATTTCTCTTTGTCGCGTGCCACTTTGCATTAAATTTTTGTCAATGTTAAGACTAACGAAATTTTTTAAAAATTATTTCTTTACTGTATTTTTCAAAAACAAAATAAATATATTAAAGAATATAAAAACAAAAAACATTATATTTAAAGTTAATCTCGTCTCAAAACGTTCCGATTCAGCACAACACAGTCCTCGGAAAAACAAGCAAAACTTACCACTCACGATAGGAAAAAAGTCTCGTTCAAATACTGGTGCGTCCTTAAGTACCCTCTCATGATCGCGCCAGTGCTGCCAGCTAAACACACATATCAACTAAAATAATATCTAAGTATCCCAAGACATAGCCAAATATTGCAGCGCCACAGCACTAGCGGAAATTCGAATTAGCCTACTGAAACGCTTTCGGTTGATCGCTTTTCGGATAATAGACGCTCTGCTGTATTTCTAACTCGACTTGCCTACAGACGCAATGCTGCTAGCGAACACCATTCCAAATGACAATGCTGTTCTATCATAGTTTAGGCGGAGAGTGGAACTCAAGGGATTCCCCAATAGCACACAAATTTATAAATATTATATTTAGGCTCGTATTTTAATATTTATATTGTTTTTATTATTTATATGTGCAATAGTAAAAATTAATTTATATATTTTTTATTCCTATTATTTCTAAACATGAATCCATAGTAAATTTAAAAAATATTTGAAAAAACATTGATCTGGCATCAATTTCTTCAGCGACCCCCGCAAATATTTTTCACGACCACCCGACTCTGTGAAGAATCAACTGGCATAGACTAATTACCTAGCGAAGCTAGGAAGACTGGCAAGCTAATAGAACGGAAAGGTTGACTGAACCGACCATCGCGTCCTCAAGCGGACGCCGCGTGAAAACTACCGCCACGAACATGGCATGTTAGAACTACGATAATGGTTCGTAAGCAAAACGATGCCGGATTTATTCATATTGTATTTTTTTTAAATACTATGAAGTTTTAATGTATTTGCAGTTCTCAAGTAAACTGAAAACTTGTAAAAGAAAAACTTGTGAATAAAATACTCTTAAATCTTAAAATCTAAAAAAATGTTTTACTTAATATTGTACAGATTATACAAATGCAAAAATTACCCAATCTTCTAGTCTAACTACCGGTTTATTTAATCCATAAACTCTTCTCTAACCTTTGTATCCGGTACTTCCTTTACTGTCCAAAAATGCAAAAATATTTTAAAACTTAAATAATTATATTGAAATGATAGGCAGATTCTTTTCTGTATTACGATTGTAATGACATTGTAATTAACAAGGCAAATGCAAAACTTTACAAAGTTTTGAGTAATTGGAACTGGTGGAAATTGAAGTGACCTTTGTTGTAGTAGATATTGTCTGATGTAGAAATTTTGTAGCATAATATAAACGCATTCGTATATACAATTTTACCAGTAAATCTTGAAAGTCTTCGCAGACGTTTATTTTCATAGAAAAGTTGTTTAGTTCTATTGTCCTTAAAATGTGACACAATTCCTTTCTTATGCATATTCGCATTAAACTCTTGCACAAAAGTAGTTTCACAATGTGACATGAACTGTAAGACTTCATCGCGAGGTGAAATTAAACTTCCAAAATCTCCTTTTTCATACGTATATGATTTAAAATGGGTAAATATCTGATGAGAAGAAGACAGCACAGGGTTTTGTGAACCTGTTAAACAAAAGCTACACAAGTGAATCTTGTAAGCTTTTCTCAAAACACACCCTGTAATGTAGGACAAAACACATTTCTCAGGTAAATCTTCGTCTTGAGAAGAAGCTGGCAACAGCAAGGAATTGTTACATTGTATTACTCCAATATTTGCAGAAAGTTCCGGAGCTTCTAAATTAATAGGTAGAGTAACAGTTTCTGAATTTATAGGGATATTTAGGTCTCCTGAATCCACAGGGGATTCCTCAGCTTCTACTTTAAAACAACATTCTTTAAACTGAGGGAGAATTTGCCCAGTTGTTTTTTTGTGCAAGTTTTGGTTTCTTTGGCAAATCAGAACGAGGTGTCGGTGGTTTTCTTTTTCCAGTCAGTAATTTTGGAGAGTTTGGTATATTGAAAATTGTTGAAACTGCATTCCAAACTAATTTCTTCTTTGCCGAATTCATAAATTGGTTTTTTCAAAATGCTCAACACAAAGATAATTATTTTTATATAGCACTTCTGCTGTTTTATTTAGAAGATCTAGGTGTCGAGTGTTTTGGACCCAAAAGCAGCATCTGAAAAATAAATAAAATGGAGCTGCATATGAATGGATAGTATGACACTTTTAATTAATTGCAGGCAATTTAGAAGGTATACTGGTTTCTTCCTACGAGTGACAGTACCTTAAGCCTGGTTAAAGTTTACCTAAATAGTCCCGATGGCTTGCAATTCTGACTGTTCGTGCTCTTGACAAACTCTGGCCGAAGATTAATTAACATCACTTGTTATTGATTCGGGCTAGTTCTTGAACTAAAGAAAAAATGGAAACATCTACTAAAAATGTAGTTAACCTAACCTAACCAAAGCGCCAACATTGGGACTACCTAAATAAACTTAAACCTTAAGTCTAACGTCATTCATGAACAAAAACATGATCTTACCAGTCTTTTTCTTTAGAAAATCTAAAGAAGGACAGATAATGATGTTTCCCTGGAGCATATGAGCAATTAACAGCTGAACAATAATTAACTCCTGCAGTCTTCCAAGATCTTGAATTCATTTTCTACTTCTACCACACGTATTCACAGCATAAACGAAGTTAAATTTAAGTAGTTTTCACGCGGCGGTCACAGAGCAGCGCTAGCAGCAAGTATCTGCGTAAGCGTTAATGCGCGGAACAAGTTTGCCCATAGAACTTGCCAGTCTTGCCATAATTAGTCTATGTGATAAGTCCTCAAAAAGCCACTGCAGAAAATCACCATCCTACACATACAATTGCATACAATTCTCCATTATTGTCACACAATTGCTTGCACAAGGTGATGATTTCTGTTTTGATATTACTTTTTGGTAACCTAATGTTAATGACATCAAGTCATCAAAAATAACATCAGAGCATAAACTCATGATATCTTCTTACACAATTGCCAGAAGTACAAGTAAACCCCGTATAACACAACACTTCTATAGCACAGATTCACTCTAACACAGTTCAAGAAGTGGGTAAAACCGTCATACAACATGAAATGTAATAAAAACTATTAAAACCAAACTTTATCTAATTTGAAATCCCCGTACAACAGTTCAATAAACGTGATAAAGCTTTTAAGTGCAAAATATACCTCATTTGACATTTTTCATTTGAGCATATACATACTATCAGATTTTCCGGCAATTTTTGTGAACTATTAGTACTTAAGTACAGTATGTAAATTTTCTTTTCCCACCTTCTATCGATACACATGGTCCCTCTCGAAACTTGTTTCAGTGTTGCCAGATCGCGACAGTTCTGCTTTTGGTATTGTTTAATTTATATTAATATGTATCACTTCTTAAGAAAGTTTTAATAAAGATATTTATCTTAATTCTGAAAATATAATAGCATGTTTTTTAATTTTTGGAACCTAACCCCCCCTTTTCGTACTAGTTCTTTGTTTCGTATAACATGGCAAGTTTTGGAACAGGTAACTCCCGTGTTAATACGGGGGTTACCTGTAGTAGTCATGATGTTTGTAAGCTATGCATAATGTAATAACATAGTGGGCTTCAGGTTGCTATGACTTTAAATGCTTGTCTCCTTAAGATAACCATGAGCTCTATGACCTTAAACAATTTTTTAATTTTTTGCAGTTTTTATTTTGTTTATGAAAAATACAGAAAATCATTTTTGGCCCTTCTGAGAAACACCTCAGCCCTCCCAACACTTATTTCTAGCTGAACTCATTTCACATTAGCCCAGGTTCTGCAAAGTCTGAAGGGCTCCTATATCTTCTAAACTAGACCAAAGTATGTCATTAAACTTTAGAACACATGCAGAGAAAACACACCACAGGATTTTTCAGAATTAACATATTTAAGAGATGGGCAATTATGTGCAATATAGAGTCACAAATCACACCTAAACTCAAATTTTCCAGCAAATAAATGTAAAAAACTTACAGATCGAAAGTTTTCAGCCACAAATTTATCAACCTTCTTTGGGAAAAAATAAATGGAAAAAGCATTCTATAAATAGAACAATAAATGTAAATTTTAGAAGATCGTAAACAGCTGTGACATATAGTGTATGATGTCTATTATGAGTCTAGATAGTGTTTCCAAGCCAAATGTCATTCCTGTATTAACGGCTTGGAAACACTATGTAGACTCATAAAAGACGTCATACCACTATACATCACAGTCATTTACGATCTTTTAAAATAAGGCGGCAATGTTCTATTTATAGAATGCTTTTTCCATTTATCTTTTCCCGAAGAAAGCCGATAAATTTGTGGCCAAAAACTTTCGATCTGTAAGTTTTTTACATTTATTTGCTGGAAAATTAGAGATTAGGTGTGATTTGCAACTCTATACATATCGTTCCAGTTTTTGATGCAGTTATATTTAGTATGTGCAATATAACTATGTGTAAAAAAATTGGCTAAAAATCACCACCTTATGCATTAGATTGTTTGGGAGGGAAAAAAATTGTATGTGATCATGGATTGAAGGTAAAATCTACCCAATGTATAGATTATTAACAGAACAACAACCTTAAACTTCCAGCTATAGTTGGTGGCCAACAATTGATTCCTTCCCTTTTTTCTCACAACAGTCTGATGTTACACAAATTTACAAAACTAAACTCCATTCACGCATTACAATAATTAAAAACTAAGGCTACTATAAAACTATCTTAGTTTTATAGTAGCTTTAGTTTTTAATTATAATTATAAAAGTTAAAAAAGAAGATCTAGAATAGGACAAACAAAGAGGATAGAGATAAAGTAAGCATAGAAATATCCAAAATATTTTTTTGTGTTGGGATGATCCAGTTCCTTTCCAATGAAGGGGGTCCACGATGAAGTTTTTACATAAAATTCCACTTTTTTCTTTATGTGTAATATGTTCTGTTGCCTTCTTTTTCTTTTTTTTCCTCTACTCATCACCAGAGTTCACTACAAAATTCAGAGACTACAACTGGGTCACCTGTTGCACCCTTCAACCACTCCATGAGATGTTCTCTCTCCTTATCAAATCCTGTTCCTAACACTGCCAGTCTCTTCTCAGCTTGAGCAAAAATCCATTCAAGCATCTTTCTCCTGATTTGATGGTCAAGTGAAAAATGGCCTGCAACTCTTTTCCCATCACACCACATGACTTCACTTTTCATTGTACCCGATGGTTCTCAGAATAAGCCAAATGTTTCTTCTGTTGAAAAATATATCAGAAAATTGGTTTCATTTCCAATGTGACATTTTTCATTTTGTATTTATTTCCAAACTTTTGCATTTCCATACAGCCAATTACATAGTATATTTTGGTCACGCGACTATTTCACAGTAATAGCTGCTTTCTAAAGTGCAAATGCTATTGTGTTTGATTGTTTTCTTAATTTTTCTTTAACAGTGGCCACATTTTCTGAAGAAGTTCAAGAAGTATTTAGTCAACATGCTAGAAAGCGGTCGCATACTCCATTGGTATGGCAAAAAAATAAACAGAAAAAATGTTAAGAAAACTTAACTGCTTCTTTCACCAGAAAACTGTAGTGTTATGACACTATTAATTTTTTTCGGTAAACTCTGTATCAGAATTTACCCTGTGATAACCAACAGCGAATGACAAGCGAGAATCAACAAACACACTTTGTTAATTTACAAACTATATTTTTATTCGCTACAATATTGGATTCTTTGTATACTGGATCCCAACGTGTAGGTGGTGAAATTACAAAATCCAGAATACATAAAACAATACTATTAATATTACAAGTATCCTTATATCTATACTTAACCTACTTACAAACTAGAATAAAAAAGAAGAGAGAATTTGGATACAGAATAACAGGAAGGTGGAAATACCCGGGTTTCTGCTCTGGGTGCTCCGTGATACTGGGCGGGGTTACTGATGTCTCCAATCATCCACTCCTATCAACGAGGCCTTCCTTGGCTCCTTCTTTAATCTATTTTAGTAGATTTCTATTGTTAACTTTGTCATCTTTACTTAGGGAGATCGGATAAGGTTGGTTGTGCTTATCTGGGCTCCAGCTTTGGTTTACGTTTTTGGCGGTTCCTTTGGTTATAGGCACAAATGCGATACATCGTTGGAAAGCACTTCGTCAGGGGGTTCGTATAGTATATTTGTAACGATAGGTTAAGCAGGGGGAAGTTATAAGGGGTTGAATTTAGAGGTGTTTTTTTTTTCTTTTTTATTTTTTTTAAATTTTTTTTATTTATTATTATTATTTATTTATTTATTTATTTATTTATTTATTCTTTGACTGGTTCTAGCAAGGGTTAAATAATCATAAGAGGGGCGGACATAGGGGGATTGGTAGAAGGTACTGTACTAGTGGGAAGGTGGATGTAAAGTTGGGTGAGGGTAGGTCTTTTATTAACTGTTACAGGGTAGTTAAAACTTTGCTTCATTATGTCCATGGGAAAAAATTTCAATTTTTCAATCGCCAACGGCTTTTCCGACGGCCTTTCCCACTGTTTAATACTGTTCTAACGTCTTTCTCAACGGCCGTAACGGTCTTTTTAACAACTAGTCGAGTTATTTATTTATTTATTTTTTTTTTTCTCGTAATTTTAGTTTTACATTTAGTTCTTTTCCCTGGGTTTACTGGAGGGGTTTTGTTACATACTGGGTTAGAGGAGGTTGGCATGCCCCGCTCCTTCTCTCCCTTCACCAAGTAAACCTTGCCCACCTTTCTCTAACTAATTTTTGGACTTTTTCATTGCTTCCAACATGTCTAAGAACACAATCGAGGACTTCATAGCAAGCTCAAACAAGGTGCTGGATGAGCTTAAAGGGTACTGTGCCAATAAACATAATAATAAATTAGGTTCTAAAGAATCAACGCGTGTGATAACTGAACATTTTACGAAAGTTATTAAAATGGCCGTGACTTTCTTTAAGGCTAACTGCTTCCCAGAATCCCTGGGACAAAAGCTGGCCACACTAATTTCTAAAGAAGAGGACCTCATACAATTAGTGACATCTCAACAAGAGAAGTCTTTGGCTGCAATCTATGAATTTAAAGCCGATTTTGACAAAATAAGTAAAACTAATGCTGATAATGACCACATACAATTACTGGTCACTCAACAAGAGAAAACCCTGACTGAAATCACTGCTTTGAAAGCTGATGTCGATAAAATAAATAAAGTTAATGTGGATAATGAACACATACAATTACTGGTCACTCAACAAGAGAAGACCTTGAATGAAGTCACTGATTTGAAGGCTGATGTTCACAACATAAGTAAAAAGAATACTGACAATGATCATACACAACTATTGGTCACCCAACAGGATAAGTTCTTGGCTGCAGTCTCAGAGGATATAAATAAGGTTACTGAGGCCACTAAGAGATTGGAAATAGAGTTTTCTGGTGTAAGAGAAATAGGTAGGGCATCTGAAAATATGGCAAGCGGTAGTGAAAACAGAACATTATACAGTGACATCCTCAAGGGGGGCGCTAAGCCTAAACCTAAAAACACGAATTTTCCGAACACCATACTGGTCTACCCAACTGATAGTAAAGCGAACTCTGAGGACACCAAAAGACTATTAAAAGAAAAGATCAATCCAATACAAATCAAGGTTGGCATCAGAGGCTTTCGTAGGATAGAAGGAAAAGGAATTGCTATAGATGTTGGTACTAAAAATGAACTCCAGATTCTCGAAAGGGAAATTAAGGAAAGGGCCCCCAATCTTAAAATAAGGGTTCCGAACAAAAGGAAACCAAAGGTTCTTATTAGGCAAGTACCAAGGCACCTTGAAAAAGAGGAGGTTGTTGACTGCATCTTCCAACAAAATGAGACTATTCATGCTAACTTTGAAAGGGAAAAATTTGATGAGGGGTTTGAATTGAAATATGCCTTTGGAGGAGATAGCAAAAACAATGTGGTGAACTGGGTGGCTGACGTTACTCCATATGTGCTGAAAATCCTTACCACAGTACGGAAATTAAATATTGAATGGGCTCGTTGTTGGACAACGGAACACTTCTCTATACTGCAGTGTTTCAAATGCTGCAGATTTGGGCACCAAAGCAAAAACTGTGAAGAAAAAGAAGAAATCTGCAGCCAATGTGCTGGCAATCATAAATATAGAGACTGCCCGCAAAAGAATAAGAGCCCTATTTGCCATAATTGCCACCTTCAGGGAGATAAAGACCAGAAACATAATGCATTTGACAGGGTTTGCCCAGTTTACAAACGTATAAGGAACTTAATAATGACCAGGACCAATTATGGGGACTGACTATAATAGACTAAATTTTCTGCAAATAAACCTACAGAGGTCTATCGGCGCAATTTCTTCACTGGGCAAGGACTTATCTAACTTTGATATTGTACTGTTGCAAGAACCTTATAGCATTAGCAACAGGGTGGCTTGCCTTCCACACAGGCATCTTGTAGTACAGGACAATACTCATACCCCATGGGCTGCCATTGTTGTGCCCAATAACAATGTGGCCATACTCCATCATAAGAAGTATACAACAGACAAAATAGTCTGCATCGAAACCACACTTGGGGACCTCAGTCTGATTATTATCAACGTTTATGCTCCAGGCAAGGAAGACATAACTAATGAACTGGACCAAATACAGGATATCATAAATCACTTCAAGGATAGCCAATATGTGATTGCTGGTGATCTAAATGCCCACTCGCCTACTTGGGGGGGCAAGAAATTGGACCCCAGGGGGAGGCTATCGAGGAGTTCCTGGCTGTGAATGGTTTGGTTGTTATTAATGACCCTAATTCCCCTCCTACGTACGAAGGTCCCAGGGGGCATTCCTGGATAGACATAACCTGTGTCTCTACTGGTATAATTAACAAGTTGCACAACTGGAAGGTCTGCACTAAAGACAGTCTATCGGACCACAGTTACATTAACTTCCATATTGGCTGTACAGATGACTATAGCACAATAAACAACATCAAATTCTACAGAACGAACAATGTGGATTGGGACTTTTTCTTCGAATGCCTAGATGATCGAGATAGATCTGTCTCCCTCAATTAATAATAGGAGTGAGGCTGTGGACTACATTGACACCCAGATCCTAATGATCTCGCAAGTCTGTGATGAGTGCTTCCCTACTGATAGACCAAGGAAACAAGGGGTACCTTGGTGGAACAAAAATCTGGATAACATGAGGAAAATAAACAACCAAAACAGGAAGGCTTACCAACGCTGCAAGAACAATGACAGGGATTCTCTAAAGTTACGGTATCAGAACTATCAGGCCATCTATAAGGAGGCTATAAAGGACGCTAAGGTTAAATCATGAAAGGAATACTGCTCCTCCGCTTCTACAGACCCATGGGGTTTTGTTTACAAATGCTGCGCATCTAAACTTAAGACTCCCTCCTGCCTCACTAGTATCTGCTCGTCTGATGGTGGTGTGAAAAATATGGAGGACACGATCAATCTTATAATGGGGACCCTATGCCCGGACGATACGATGATTCTTTCCAGCACTCCATTAGGGAGCAGACTAGTGCTCCATTGCATTATAACAGCCCGCATTCTTTTACCGTTATGGAAATTGAGGCAGCTGTCAATAGGCTGGCAACACGTAAGGCTCCGGGTCTGGATGGGATAACTGCGGTCATTGTTCGGAAAATTTGGGAAAACCGTCCGAATCTCCTACTAACACTATACAACTTCTGCCTAAAGTTCTGTATATTTCCTGCCGATTGGAAAAAAGCGAGGATGGTACTTATTCCCAAGACCAAAGATGCCCATATCACTTCTCCGGGAGATTACCGGAATATCTCCCTACTTCCCATTTTGGGTAAAACATTAGAAAGGCTAATAATGAATAGAATGGTTTGGCATTTGGAGAAGGAAGAATACTTAAACGTACAGCAATTTGGATTTAGGTCTGGGACATGTACAACGGATGCCATTTTCTCACTGGTTAATAAAATTAAAGCCCTGCAAAACACCCACCCATACATTATGGGGCTCAGTCTGGATATAGCAGGCGCATTTAACTCGGCCTGGTGGCCTATAATATTGATGTGTCTTAAAAAGAGCCAGTGTCCAAATTATATATTCAACATGATAAGGAACTACTTGCATGATCGTACCGTCACACTACAAGTGAGCTCACGTTCCCATACTCGGCATATCACACGTGGGTGCCCGCAGGGCTCCGTGCTGGGCCCGCTATTGTGGAACTTGTTGTTCAATGGCTTTGTAAATAAAAATTTTGGAGGTGTCTGGACAGGGGCCTATGCCGACGACACGATGATACTGGTAACAGCACATTCAAGGGCCGAACTTGAACACAAGGCCAACAGAATTCTGGAGAAGGTCCTCAATTGGGGAAGGAGGAACAGGCTTGAGTTTAATCCAAGCAAGACAAAAGGGATAATTTTTACCAGACCAAGGGCACGACATCTATACAAAAGGGTACCGACCATTAAAATGGGCGGCACCAGTGTTAAGGTAGTACCAACATTAAAATACTTGGGAATCTCGCTACACCACAAGCTTAGTTGGCTTCCTCATGTCAAGAACATTTGTAATAAAACTAATCTGCTATTCAATAAAATGACAAAGGTAGCGAAAACGAAATGGGGGCTCTCTCCCCAAATTATGAGTGTGATCTATGATTCTGTGTTCCTTCCTATGATCTCATACGCAGCCCCGGTCTGGGTCGAGGGCCAGAACCAGGTACATATTCATCAGAAGCTACAGAGCGCCCAGCGGAGAGCACTCCTTAGGATTTGTAGGGCGTACTCGACAACCTCCACGGCAGCCCTGCAGGTCATCGCAGGCAAACTGCCAATTGCACAGGAACTCGAGATGGTTTCGCAACGATGGAAAATGAGACATGGCTTGAATGTCCTCATAAACAATGAGAACTATAACAATATAGAGCAAACTCTACACTGCAAGTACAGTGAAGCACCAGAGAACTGGCCCTTTATTGCCAGTCATCCCTGGGCAGACCAAACTCTGGCCATTTTCTCGGATAGATCGAAGGATGGAGAGCAGGTAGGCAGCGCCTTCGTTGTCTATCAGGATAATAATGAAGTTCACCACTCCTCATATAAGTTGGGAAGATTCTGTTCCATGTTCCAAGCGGAACTTTGGGGTATCCTCTCAGCCGTAAGATGGTGAAATGATAACTTTGGTGGTATGAAAATTAATCTCTTTACTGACTCCAATTCCTCTGCGCAATCCATATGTAACTACAATTGGCGCCACCCAATTGTAAATCAAATCCTCAAAGAAATATCAAAGAATGTCAACAGTTTTGCAATCGTTTGGGTAAGAGGACACATTGGAGTCTGCGGGAATGAGCGAGCGGATGAGCTGGCTCGATGTGCTTCAAATATGAATTGTAATCCAAGCTACACTGCAATCCCTCAAAGCTTCATAATTAGTCGACTCAAAGAAAGTGCACTTATCAAGTGGCAGCAGATCTGGGACACTCAGAATAAAATAACAAGAAACTTCTTTCCCAAAGTTTCTACTACTGCTGGACATCTCATCCAACATAATGTCACCCAGTTCTACACAGCGCATGGAAGGTTCCAGAACTACCTTTACAGATTTAACAAGTCTTCAAACCAAAACTGCTTTTTGTGCAATGTTCCTGATGGTGTGGAGCACTACCTATTTTGGTGCCCCATGCTCGAGGACATGCGTCATCACATTATTACCATGTTGCCTGCTCATACCAACTGGCCATGCAATTTAAATGTACTTATCAACGATAAAAACATAAATCAAGCTTTTAACAAACTTGTTAATATGTATTTTAAAAGAACGATGGTCAGATAGGAATATAATGGATAGTGTTGTTTTGTTACTGTAATCTCCAAGAGAATTACTCTGTTCTGATGCTATATTCTTAATGTGAGCAACTTTGTTGTTAAATATTATATTGGCTATGTTTATTTATATACTTTGGTCTGACAAGCATATGCTCTCAAATATTAAACTGTATTATATTCAAAAACGAATAACTTTGTTGATTTGTATTTCTAAAGTGTATATATTTTAAACCTTATTCCGTAATCTATGGGATATATGGTCTGATTTGTATACTTTCAATGTCATCTCTGCAGTTGTAACCTACACGCGAGCTTTTATAGACTATTATCTTTGTGTTTATATTGTATATAGTAAAAATGTTAAAATGTAAATATTCTCTGTACCTCACCTCGGTAATGCACTGCGGTGCCGAGGCAATTTGTAATAAAGTCTTTTACAAAGTGTTAACTTTGTCAATATTCTACTGCCGAATCAGTCCAACAAATCTGGCAGATCAGTAAGAAGTTCTTTGCCTACTTTAACAGACTAGATGGCTTCTCCGCCTCGACCCCTATCTTCCGTCGTTCCGCTTCAGAGCCCGTTCTCCTCGACCTTTCTCGTCGAGAGCCGAGATCCCTTCTGCCCCTTTTTCTTCTCCTCTCTTTTATTACTTTGTTTTTAACAATGTTGTTTTTCGTGTCGGAGGCATCACTCCCCACCAGGTAGTAAAGCAATTAGATAGTAAAGTAATTAAAAAGGAAGTCTTTTTAGTCAACAAGAAAGGGAAACAATAGAAATCTTAAGCCTAACTTAAATTTATAGAATTATTAATTACAAAAATATACATTAATATAACCAACTACCACAACCCTATAGTCGTGTACTTGTATTATTATACTTATTTCCAGTTGTCACGAGCCGAGTTTTACCGTTAATCATTTTGTCGTGATTGGACTATGTTTGTTACGTATAGCTCACATGTCTTTCTATTAACACGGTGTATAAATTGTGGGAGCGCCATGCTAGAACTGTCTTTTCTTCTTTTGGATTGGTCTTCATGGGGAGAACTTTAACAGTTACTACGAGGAGGAACAAGGAGGTAAGGAGGGAGAATTCCGAATAGTGAGGTTCTCAGTGGCGAGTTAACAGAAAAAAGAATCCATCGTCATCGAGACAAGAACATTGTGTGGACTCACGACTGTTATGTTATATATAATCTTTTAGAGACGATTATTGCTGATATATAGTTATTTTCTTATTTGGTGGAATTTTATCCTTTATTTCCTACTCACAACTTTTGTCACCATGTGGCCGAGAATAAGGTTCTACACTCGTTGGGAGAATCGTCATCAACCGCATGTTCCATCCATGTAAACCTTGTAAATATATTTAGTCATAATTTTAATATTTAGTATTGGGCTTAGATTGTTAAGTGTACTCAGTCAACCCATCATCCAACCTGTGGAGAAATTTGCATATCTGTTGAATGGCCGAAGCTCACAGAATATAGAGAATAAGACCAATAAGGATTTTTCAAAAAAAAAAACAAAAAAAAAGACAAATATGGTGATTATTAAATTTAATAACATTATATATATATACAGTAGAGCGTCGATAAGTGGAACCAATTGGGGACTGGGGTCCTTCCAGTTAATGATTTGTTCCAGTTTCCGACTTTGTACGAAAAAATACATTAACCTGTCCGATGTTCAAATTTTTCTCCGTTGCGTATCGCTTCCTGATGAATTTTTCTCCATTGCGTGTCGCTTCGTGTTGAATTTTCGTCGATTTTAAGCCTAACGAAAATTTTTATAATAATCATCGAGGCTATCGTATCGTTAAAAATTATTTCTGCATTTTGTACAAACAAAATAAATATATTAAAGAATATAAAAAACATGAAAATTATACTTTAGAAGTAAATTTAGTATCAAAAACATTCGATTCAGCATGACACAGTCCGACTGAAAATCGTTCCACTTTCCGGCCATTCCACTTACCGGCGTTCCACTTATCGACGCTCTACTGTATATATATATATATAAGGTTTACACATCGTGATAGTACCAAACAAATTCCTCCACCGGCTGGGTGATGGGTTAACCGAGTACAATTGATAATCTAAGTCTAATACTAAATATTAAAATTATGACTAAATCTATTTACAAAAGTTACACTGACAGAACATACGCTGATCGATTGCTGGTAATTCTCCCAACGAATGTAGAACCTTGTTCACAGCCACGTGGTGACGAAGGTTGTCAGCAAAAAATAAAGTTCCACCAAATAAGAAAATGTTAAGGTTAATCATATTAGTCATTGTAAACCGCACTTTAGTCAGTCACTATCCGCTTATTTTGTGTGTCCGACCGTCAAAGAACCACTCGGGATCGAGTTACGTATATACAAGCTAAGTTTTTGTTTATTGTCTGGTCAATGTACACTTCCGTGTGTCAATTGTTCACGATAGGAGGCGTTTTTTTTGTGTAAGATCCAAGTCGGATGTATGTGAGTTAATAAATGTTCTTGTTGCCTTTGCCTCGCCCTGTTTTTGACTCGTTCACGGTTATAGGAAATCACCACAGAAAATAACTATAGATCAGTAATAATCGTCTCTATAGAAGTTATATAATATAACTGTCGTGAGTCCACACGATGTTTTTGTCTCGATGACGATGGATTCCTTTTTCTGTCGCTCACCACTCAAAACCTCGCTATCAGAATTCTCCCTCCTTACCTCCTTGTTCCTTATCGTAGTGCCCATCGAAGTTCTTCTTATGAAGCAATCCACCAGAAGAAAAAGATACTCTTGCATGGCGCTCCCACAATTTATATACTGCGCCAATGAAAATACACGTGAGCTATACGTCACGAACATAGTCCAATCACGATGAAACAAAAACGGTAAAACCCGGCATGTGACAAACTAAGCATAATAGTACTAGTATGCGACTAAAGAGTAAATTCCGATACGGAGTTTACCAAAAAAAATACTAGTGTCATAACACTACAACTTTGTTTAGTACTATCGTGATAGATGTGTAGACCTAAACATATTTGTTATTAAAATTGATAATCACCACATTAGTTGTTTTTTCTTTTTGTAAAGTCCTTATTCGCCTTACCCCCCCATTCTGTGAGCTTTGGCCATTCAACAGATCTACAAGACTATAATAAAACTTTTGAGCATGTAAGACAAGTACAATATGTTCTTGATAAAGATTGGCAACTTGGTAATTGGAAACTTACAGTTCATTTACACGTTAAGATAAAAATGGATTTTAGTGTATTTGAAATGAAAGTAGTCTGATTAAACTCTAAATATGTTTGTTGAAAACAGCACTATTTTGATAGATCGGGGATGTGCAAACATGCAACGTTAAAAAAAGGTAAAAAATGGTCACGAATCAGTATCAGTTTATTTGTTACCATTGGGGAATAAATTTAAGCAGAAAAAAAACAGATGATGTGAAGAAACTTTAAATAAACTGGGAATAAGTGATGGGCATACTGCAATGACATTTTACAAAAAGTGTTTTCTTGTTTAGAAAGTGATTAATTAATTCTAAATAGGTACTGTGAGAAAATAATTACAATATGATTTTCATTAATAATTAGGTTTTTATTTTCTTTCTTTTGGAATTAATATATTTTTTTAAACACTGTTTATTATTACTGTCAATCATATGAACAAGATATGTGATTTTCATTTTTGTTTTGTATATTATTTTGTATATTCTCTTTTGTTTTTATATGTTAAAAGTTTTGGACCATGTACCGTACCTGTTGTTTTTATTTCATTATCGGTTCAGATGCTTCAATTTTGTTCCAAAGTGGTTTTTTTTTAATCAAAAAGACACTGTGACCAAATAAGCCTTTTTCAAGTACAGTGAAACCTCGCTTAATGAGTATTTTGCATAATGATCAAAACAAATTGCAAAACGACGACTCGCTTAACAAGCGACGTTTCGCATAACGAGTGACGAAGAAAGAGAAAGTTCCAGATTGTGCGCATGCTCCATCAGTCTGTGTTTAGCACTCATTCTGCTAGCATCTTACTGTCACTTGTGACCAACAACCATAGTCCATTATATAATAAACACATCAAACAATATACCAAGTTCTTGGGCTATAAAAAGGCTATAATTTCATATTAAAAATAAATTAATTTGACTAGAGGTAGGCAGTTATGTTGCCATCTTGTATTAAATTTAATGACCAATTCTGAATTAAATTCCAGAAACTTCTAAATTAAAAATTAATTATTTATAATTATTAAATTTAATACGAGATGGAAACATAACTGCCTACCTCTAGTCAAATTAATTCATTTCTAATATTTATTTTAGCGTTTACATAACCCAAGAATTTGGCATATCGTTTGGTGTGTTTATTAGACATATTATCTGATTTTTTTTTTGTTTTCTGCAAATCGAATTCTCATTCCAGGTTGGTTCATTCCATGCTAGAAGAAAAGATTCATGCTCCTTAACAATGTTTATTGTATAATTTTCTTTGAATAAACATTATAAATTTGAATTAACAAATATAAAATACTTGAGTATTTTTTTTAGCATGGAACACATTATTGTATTGTACATTAATTTATATGGAAAAAATCATTTCGCTTAGCAAGTGTTTCGCATTACAAGTAAGATTCTAGAACGAATTACGCTCGTTAAGCAACGTTCCACTGTATCTTCAAACAAACAACCAACAAATAAAGCAAAACAGTAAGAGGGTTAGTTAAAGCAATAACCAAAATGCAGGCTGATTATTTTACACTATTTTCGTAGATCCTTTTAGATTGATTAATAACAATCACTATAACTTAAATCTTTTACATAGTTTTTTGTAGATTTTGTAACTTAATATCTTTCTTAGATCAATACTCAAACTATTCCAATAGGAAATCACTTGGAAAATCGGTGCAAATTTTCCCACCATAAGTGTAACAATTGGAAAAATAGAGAGGTTGAAGCCAAAGTTTTCAACACGAAAATGTATACATCAAACGTTCAGTGCCACTTTCCCGTAAGCCTAGAAGTTTGACAATGGCATTTGGAAAGTCAGTGGAATCATGCTCGACATTCCAAATACTGTTGTCAAACTTCTAGGCTTACGAGAAAGTGGCACCGAACATCCAATATACACGTTTTCACGTCGAAAACTTCGGCCTCAACCTCGCTATTATATCCATAGGTCTTGCAAGTATCCCGTGTCGAAACATTTCGACGTTCACCTATTTCGTTTCCGATATAGCTGTTTTCCTTTTTACCCTTTATAAATTTATAACTCCCAACAGGACTTGTTTCATGTAGATTTCACATATTCTATCAATATTTTCAGTGCAGTAGAGTTCCACACCAATTCTCTGAAATGTAGATTACGAACTGAACAAATAAAGCAATTTTATACTACCCGAATTTGTTAATAGCATATAAAAATGCAGTTCCCCAGACTATAATTCCGTATCTTAGTTTGGAATCCATACATATATGATATACCTGCTTTAACTGTAATATACTTAAAAAGTTTTGAATTTTTTTCATTTATTCCAATATACTTTGCCAAGGATAAAGCAATATCATCTATTTGTCTATTCCAGCACAGATTATCATCAAATGTTATCCCTAAAAACTTTATAGCACTTACTCTTTCTATGTTATTTTCAGTTATTTCAATTTTTAGATGGTCAAGATTAACTTTTTTGTTTCTATTGGCAAAACAGAAATTTCATCTTGTTTTTATTAATTGCCAGCCTATTTTTTCCATATAACCATTTAATGTTTTTAGGATGTTATTTGAACTCTCTTGAAGAATTACAGCATTCGTATGAGAAGAAGTTATCACTATATCATCAGCATACATGATTATGTTGTCTTTTGATATATGGTTGAAAAGATCATTGATATGTATATTAAAAAGCAGAGGACCTACAATTGAACCTTGAGGAAAGCCCTTGTTTGGTTTAAACAAACTGGAGATAGCCTGTCCATTTATAATGTGGTAAGTTCTGTTTAACAAATATGATTTTAACCATCTTAAAGAAATTCCTCTTAACTAACAGTTTGCAATTTTAATTCTAAAAGTTCCAGATTCAAGCTATCAAATGCTTTTGAGAGGTCTACAAAGAAAAACTACTATATTTGATTTATCCAGTTTCAACACGATTAATTGTTTCGAATGCAACAAAGCATCTCCCGTCGAATATCCCTGTTTGTATGCATATTACTTACTGTGAATAATCTGAAATTTATTTATAAAAAGTAGAAAATCTTTTACAGAAAATTTTCTCAAAAATTGTTGCCAGAATAGATACTATTATGATTGGATGTTAGTTTTCTACATCACACTTAGATCCACATTGTTTAAAAATGGTATTTTTCCAGAAAAGTTAAATCAAAACTTAGTTTTGCTGTTAGATAAGGATAAGTCCTTATATAACTTTTCTGGAAAAATACCATTTTCAAACAACTTGTTTATCACTATATCTCTAACTGCACTACTATAATACATCAAAAACCTCAAAAACCTTTAAAATGCAGTCTATTTTGTTTACGTACCAAATGTTTTCGGTCAAATTAACTGACCTTCAGGATCGAACGAAAAATTTAATTTGTCAAACGGAAAATTCTTTGCCAAATGGAAATTTTAGACCGTTTTTATAAGTACAGTGAAAAAGGGCAAACTATAAATTTTCGGGAATCGTATAAAATCACACCAGCATGGAAAGCGGTGGCTTTGCAAGTATAAAGGATCAAATGGATTTGCGTAATCGAATCGGCAAAGATTTTAGGTTTTTAAAAAACGTTCTAGAATTTCTGTTTGGCAAATTAAATTTTTTGTTCGATCCCGAAGAAGGTCAGTTAATTGACCGAAAACGTTCGGTAGGTAAATAAAATAGACTGCATTTTAAAAGGTTTTCGAGTTTTGTTTATTTGTTTATCGGGTACGACAATGGTCGAGCTAAGATATCTGCTACATATTTTAGAATTTCAAAAAGAAAGTATTGGAAATACCAGCATTTACAATATGTTGCTTTAAGTTGACACTTTTGCCAACATCTGGTGTGAAACTATTCATGGATCTGTAGTAATCGGCAAAGATATTACAAATTGTGTGCTCATCACCAGTTGTTTTCCCATTATAGTTTAATTGATTTATTTTAACTTTATTCTTTGTCTTGGTTACTTCAGAGTTGTGTTTAATTCTTGGTTAGTAACACCTAAATTAGGGCCATTTTAATTCTTTTCCAGAAATCAGAAAGGAAGTCAACGTTAGAAAACAAAAGACTATAATAGTTCATCTGCTCAATCCAAATGTTCTTCCTAATTTGTTTATTCAAGTTATTTATATTCTCTAAGTACTTGTTTCAATCTTCAGGGGTTATCCAATTTCTATTCTTAACATGTGATCTGATATAAATTTCCTTAGGAATACTTTCCTGTTTATTCTGTTTTTTTATTCTTTTACATATTCTCACTTTGGGAGATATTTGTCAATAAAAACCAGTAAAATAGTGTATACGTAGTCAGCTAATTGATCAATTGTCAAACTTTGAGTATAAAAATAAATAATTGCAGGAAAAACATGATAAGGCATTTCATAAAAAGTGAATAGAAAAGTTGTTGATTTTGCAGTAAAGTTACTTTACTCCTGAGAAAGGCCTTGATATGAAAAAGAAAAGTAAAGACAATGATAGGTAAATGGTCAGAAATCAAATCTTAGTGTATAAAAAATTCAGACTCAGTATCATTTGTTAGACCATAGTCTATTAAAGAGTGAGTATTTTTACCATATCTGGTAGGCTGATTCGGATCAGTCAGGATTGTTACATTTTCTGCATAGCATAAGTTTACCAATTTGCAGGTTTAAATCCATGGTTCGAAGTACCATGGCTACCATTCCTTTGCCTCGGGATTTTTTCACTGTTAAACCTATATTCAGAATATAAAAATAAAGCTCTGTACCAATAATTATGGTTTTATCTTAACATTTAAAGCGAGTATTTAAAATTTTCGATTTTTGGAAATTTTTATTTTCTGGAGATACATCACTTTGGAAATAAGTTCTTCAATTTTGAATAAAAAGGATAAAAGGACATATTTAGACCCAAAGGTGCGATGCTTGACATCAGTCAATCAGTATAAAAGGCCTAGACAGAAATGTGTAATTTGAAGATTAATTCTTACCAATTCAAGTTGATTAATTGTAGCAAGTTTTATTTATGTACAGTGTTGTTATATGATTATTACTTTATTACATTACTAATTTATTAATTTATTATAATTGGAATATTTTGATTTTTAAACAAACTTTATTGAAGTAAAACAAAATCAAAATATTTTTGAAAACTTTTTTTTTAGATATTATTCAAATTTATTAATATGTTCTATGTTAAAATCTGTTTGTTAAATGTCCTATTTTACAATGAGATAAGAAATATCTTACAAAAATGTCATAGAATGAATTGCATTTTGATTCCTTGAACTAAATATCATCATTTTTGTTTCTAGTTGCAAAATGAAGTCCATTGTTATTAGAACAAATAAAATATATCTTTTAATTTATTAGAGTTTGTTGTTGTTATTGAATTATCACTCTATGTACTCATTACTTTAAAAAGAAAAACCTTTTAAAATCATTAAGTATTGAAGTATAAAAGCCAAAACTGGAAACATTTGTTTAATTAAAAAAATATGAGTGGAAAGTAAGAAGTGTTGATATACGAGTTGTTCATTAAATATTCTCTTCATATTTATCACATTTATTCAACTTAATATATATATATTATATATCAACCAGTCATTTTCTGTAAAATTATTAGTGAACTTTTCAATACTTATAACTTGATAAGAAAAGATTTGATTTAAATTATACTTAAAACATTCTTCATTGTAAACCACTTATATCAAAAACTTACATGAATTTTCTAGATAGGTATTTTATTTGTAAAAATAACCACATGGACTGGTCAACAAACTGGCCACGTGGAGTTTTCTGGGTTTTCTTCACGTTAGTAACACCTAAATTAGGGCCAGCTTTACATAAAAGTCTTTCTGGGATGCAGCCTCCTTGGAAGATTGCTCGGCGTTACGTTGCCATAACCAAATAAACCGAACCAATTCTAACAAACTCGATATTTACGAGGACATGCTTAACTACCACATAACTTGAAGACCTCACACCCTCCCCTGATTTCATTTCCCTTATTAACTCATACTGCTTAAAAATATTCTAATGTTCAGCCAAATTAATATATGTGCAATGATTTTAAGACACAAAGTAGAATTTGAAGTCTTTTTCTGTGCCAATGTTTATTTTTCAGATTTATTATTATGGTCCAATTTATTAATATTAAAAAATTGAATTCTTATTCAGATATTAAAAATTATTACTTTTAAAAGTTTGCATTTTCGTTTATATGCAATATACCCCTAACATATGTAGTTTTTCAATCTTTTGTAACAGTCTAATTGTGTTTAAAGTGCTGTTGTGTTCTTGCTACAGTAGTAAATATACTTTGAAAAGATTTGAAATTAATTAATTTATGTATGTTAAACAAGCTTATGGACTGAGAAACTGCAATGATTATGATATTACGAGTCATAATTTTCTTACCAAAATAAAATGTTAATTTTATGCACTTTTATTTATATTATTTTTTAATTTTAGAATATTTAGAGATTCTGTTTTAAGTATTTTATTTTAAAAAAATTGTAACTATAATAATAACCATCTTAATAATAATAATTACCAAAACAATAATAACCATCTTACCTTTACAGTTTCCATCTGAGTCAAGATATTTTCCTGGTGTACATTTTGAAGAACAACTTCCAAAGGAAAGTTTTACATTTTCAGGACAAGATACACATTCATCAATGCCAGCACCATAGCAGGTTTTACAAGAAACATGACACTCTACGTCGGGAAGAATAATTTATTTAATTCGTAAAAATTTCAATTTTGAACAATTTTCTATTGCATTATAATATTTTTGGCATTTTGTTTACTTAAACCATTAAAATAGAAGTATATTGCTGAAAAATATATTACATTTTAAAATCAAAATTTTCATCTATATTTTTGTTAGATCAGTATCAACTTTTCTACAGTAATTTTATAGTTTCAATAACTACACATTTAAATTTACCTTAAAAATGACTACTTTTTACCTTTGTTTCAATAAATTACAATATAAATAATTCCACAGTAATATAAAGAGTTATAAATATGAATGCTCAAATAGTTTGAAAAGACATAGAAAAAGTTAATAAAGAAATTCATTTATATTTTCACAGTCAATTATTTTTGTACTTAATTATATTTTTGTGATTTATCATCAAAGTATTTGTGACTATTTTATGTTTATACAAAAACTATTAACACAGAAAGACAGTTGTTTAATGTGTTATTTACATAATTTGGCATCAAGTGTGTGTTCAAACTTTATTCATTTTTATGATCCACTTACCATATTTGATAAATTGTGTCAGCTTTTTAGTTTCATGATGTTGTATTTTTAATAAATATAAAATATAAAATCAGATATGCAAAATATTTCTATAAATAACTCTTTTCTAAAAAAGATAAGCTTACTTTTAAGCACTAGGCCTACTTTCAGTGCAATTTTGATACACAATTTTATCTAATAATTTATAATTTCAGACAATAACTTTCCCAAATTGAAAAATAAGAAATGTAGATGTTTTCAAATAGTAGATTAGCACATTGTAAAATTTGATAAGTTATCTGTTTCTGAGAACTTCAACGCCCAAGAATAGATGCAAGCTTAAACTTAAGAAGTGAAGCCATAACTGTGTAAATATCTGCTATTTTTAATGTTTTTTGAATTACTAAAATGAGAAAGTCCTGCAGAGTATTAAGTACCCGTATCATGTGCTCATAAAAAAAAAAAAAAAAAAAAAAAAACACCACACTTGTAGATAGTCGGGTCGAAAACGAAGTCAAAAAAAAAATACAAAATGGCGACACACTACAAACAGGCAGTAGTGCAAGATTTGCACATGCATTGCTCATTGAAAAGTTGGAAATATGAATATCGTATTGTGAAATCGAATTTTGACAAACACGTGCTTTGGGAAGTTCAAAAAGCGAATGTTGCTAAATCAAATTTTGACAAACGAATCTTTGAAAAAAACCCATTTACCTGTCCCGTGTTATTCCCCACATATTTCTGGTTGCCACGTGCTAACCTCGACCGATCGACCGGAGATATCTCGTTTCGGCATTGGAATGTTTTTGAAACTAGATGGCGCGCAGTTATAATTTTATATTAAAACTAACTTCCAAAATGTAATTTGTTTTCTTCTTACTTTTTTTACATTTATGAATATATATATATATTTCCTTTGTGCAAAATTAAAAGAATAATTTTGGACGATACAATAGTCACTATTATTATTTTTCAAAAACAAGAAATTTTTGCATTGACAAAAATTCGACCTGGAGTGTCATGCAATGGAGAGAAATTTGAACATTGGATAGGTTAATTTCATTGAAAATGCATCGTGGAAGACCTCGTGGTCGTGGCTGTGGCCGGCGAAGATTGAACGATTGCACTCAAAACCAGTGATACCAAAGACGATTGGAGAATCGGAACGAGACCTGTCGTTAGCGTCGAAGTGATCCCGCTTAGTAGTGAGTTTCCGAGACACGGTCTTGTCCCAAATATGGCATTGCCATTTTACTTGTTTGTAGTTAAAATTTAATTTTAAAAAATACTTGTACTTTTGAGTTAGTGACATTTGCATCATGGAAATTTGCAGTCGCACCTTAGATAAAGAGTTATATTCTTCATTGATACATGGACTTGATGCTACTATTCGGTGTCACCAATCAAGAATGATAACTTATTTGATCCAGGTGTTAAGTTCTAAAGTTAAAAATTGGATTACACTTTTTATTTTGTTTTGGATAATGCAATGAGTTTTATTGAATGATAAGTTATCAAGAGTCAAGTTTCTGAAACTTTACTGTATTTATTGTAAACCAGCAGATGAGCCTAGCATTACTTGAGCAAAAAATAACAGCAGCAAAGATTAAGATTGTTAGATTATTCACAAATTAAATACATTCAAGTACTTTCAACATTTCAAAATGTCATCCTCAGGCAAACAAAAAATATACAAAATTATACAAACACATGGAATCACAACTTGTGGTGAAGGCTAAATGGGCAAGGTAGAACAAAAGCACAAGCAAAATACAAGATATGATCAAAAAATATCCAACCTTAGTTTTTTCATTGCAAATATTTGCAAGCTGGAGAGGAGACTATCATCATGCAATCCAATGTGTTTGTATAATCAACCAATTAAAATTCAAGCCATCTTGTATAAACAATCACTTGTAACAAAAAAATAAACAAAAAATTTCTCTAGCTCCTGCAGTCTTCAAGCCACAACTCAAATCATCCTCACAAGATATAGTACCAGAGTTACTCTAATGTCACAGTCCTGGACAATATTCATTGCATTTTAGAATATGGTCCCAAGTACATTCTATAAATAAAAGCATCCATAGCCCAGTTAATTCATCCCATCATGGCAGTGGCAAAAAGTTGTCAGTACCTGCAACCCAGTTTGGAAATAGCAGCTATATCTGAACTTTATTCTTCAATCAGATATAAAACTCTGATTGTTAACAAAAATTGTAGATTGATGAAGCAGTTCCTCCACAACAAAAACTCGATACAATTAATTTTGAAAAAGACTAAAAGTTTTGTCCTATGCTCCAATGCCGACTTCTCAACTAAAGCAACACACTTTTTGGCATAATCTGGATCTATTATCCAGAATGCACACTGAACCCACTCCTACAGTCTTAAGGAAAGCTAGAAAAATATTCCATGTTCTGATCTTACTTCCATTATCACCAGCTCTCTACATCCTTTTACAAATGTGACTTGCTTGTACTTCTTTGAGATTAAACTACACAAGCCTGGGTGGTCTTTATGCCCATTAGTCAACAAATGCACTTATCCCATTTTTCTTAGAAAAGGCCTAGCAATCTTTTTTTATGGCATTAATCTCCCATTCTAGTAACTCGTCTCCCCAACATTGGAAGTCAAATCAATTACAGTAACACCTCTGTTTTCGTCAGTTTCAGTTTTTGTCGATTTTTTTTCGTAAAAAATTTGTCTCGGTTTCGTCGATTGCCTCAGATTTCGTCGGCATGCTCGAGTAACCTTGCTGCTAATTTTGCAAAAACAAAGGGCGACCCAGGCATTTTCCGGCACAGTGTGGCATTATTTCTTGTTGTGTGAATATTACCCCATGATGGCCCACTACTGGTCAATGGTTCCGTTCCCTGAACACTGGGAGTTCAGTCGTGGGTTTGTGCTTCATTAGGGCAGGCTGGCCACGTGAAGTTTTCCAAGTTTTCTCCATGTCTGTAACTCCTGAATAGGGGCCAATTAGCCTTAAACGGATTTCCCGGAAGGCATTATTCCCCTCGATATGACCATCATAATCACATACAACTACTATTACATGACAATTACATCACACTTTACCACGGGGCGATATAGGCTAGAAGCTCATGTCCAACTAGCTTCTACAAGACAAGATATTACCCCGCATGTCTAGCCGAACAATTCCATTGCTTTCATCTTAATGCTTTTATCTTTATGCTGATTAGTCTTTTATGTTAATTTCTTATTGCTTTTAGTATTAACTAAAATAAATTCCACCTTTATCTATCCAGCAATAAATATTTAATAACATAAAAACGTTTTCAACCATTTTTAATGGTCATCATCAATTAATTGAATATTAAAAAAAGAACATTAAAATAGAAAGTATAGCTCATCTTTGACTGCATGACTTATCAATACCCAACTCGTACCACCTTATATAAGCAGCCTTGTTTAATAGAATCTATCTAATGTTTTCGATCGTGTTTAACGACCTTCTTCAGGTTAGAACATCGAAAAAAAATTGAACATAAGAACGTTTAGCAGTAACGACCGCTCGTTTCTTAAAACGTTCCAAACGAGCGGTCATTACTGCTAAACGTTCTTATGTTCGATTTTTTTTGATGTTCTAACCTAAGTCGACACGAAGAAGGTCGTTAAACACGATCGAAAACGTTAGTTAGATTCTATTAAACAAGGCTGCTTATATAAGGTGGTACGAGTTGGGTATTAATAGAAAGTATGGAATACATATGAAAATTCAAACAGGATTTGTGCATGTGTAGAATAAATACAAAATAAATGAAAATGCGTATGAGGATTACTTATAAACAATAAAAATAAAATAAAAATAACATAAAAATAAGGCTGCAATAATAAAAATACAGGATGACCACACAGTATTAACACGTATTATTGTAAAAAAATTTCCACGCAGTGGATAATGTGTCTGCATCCCTATGATTAATGCAACCTGTTCTCATTTGCGCCTTGTATATACAAAGCACATAATATGCATCAATACTGTGTGGTCATCCTGTATTTTTCCTTATTGCAACCTTATTTTTATGTTATTTTTATTGTTTACTAGCTGTTACCTGCAGCTTCGCTCACATGGATTTTGCAAGCAAACCCTATTTACATTCAATATTTCAACAACCATAGTAATTGTTATTTAACACCTACCGCTGAGAATGATGACAATTGCCGAAAATCAAACAAACTGTTTTTAATTTGATAAATTTTCTGGAATGCTTACAATCATTCTATAATTGAATGAAGCAATTGAAATGCAAAAAGAAATTCAAATTTAAAATGTTTCGAACATTTGGTTAAAAAATCAAAATATATAAGAAATATTTATGACGATTCATACCCGTACCCAGCAGAATTAAATAAAAAACTTAAATCAACACCTTAATGTTTGCTGAGAAATTTTTAATTTAACGAACGTTTTCGGCCTCATCTATAGGCCATCATCAGGTCGAAATACAAAAATTGGAACGCTTACGTTCCATACATAGAATACAAAATTCAAACTAAACATTTTTTTTAAAAATGGAACTAATTAACAGATAAATAAATAAACATATAGTGAGAAACTAGAAAAACAAAAATAATAATAAAAAACGAACATAATATCAATATTACCTATCCTAACTATAAATAATTCAATTTAAAATATAACTAAGTTCATGCGCCTCCTATAAGTTTTTAAGGGCATATTTCCAAGCCGAAGGAAGACCCATCGTACAATATGAAGACAACCTAGTATGTTGCGTATCCTTCTTCGTTTACGAAGACCAAACATTCAAGCAAAAAAGGGGAGTACCAATGGGAAGCCCGATTTCAGGGCTCCTTTGCGAACTTGTTGTTAGAAAAGTAGAATTAAAAGTGCTGCGCGGCTTCGAAAGTGACATAGTATACTACAAGAGATATGTGGATGACATTTTCATAATATGGAAGAACAATCGGGTAATTGCTAACTTTGTGGATAGAATTAACGAAAACGAAGAAGGCCTTAACCTGAAGCTTGAGCAAAAAAGCTCTAGGATGTTGCATTTCTTAGACATTAACATCGTATTTAGCAAAGGGCATATATCCACTGGCGTATTCATTAAACCTACACATAGCCCACTTTATATTCCTGCTAGCTCTTATGACCCTTATAAATATAAGTTAGCGGCATTTAGAGCTTTGATTAGAAGGGCCTTTATATACTGTGAAAATGTGATAGACCGACTTACGGAGATAGAAAGAATTATACGGATAGCAGGAAGATTAGGGTATAAGAGGAAAGTCATAGAGGGAATTATTAGAAAATTTGAGACCAGCAGTGATAAAGACACTAGACAAGGGCCTTATAGGTACATGAAATTTACATTCAATAAATATCTAGGAGGGATTATGAAAGAAATAGCAAGCATGAAGGATGCAAGGGTGATCTTAAAAAGGGCTCCGAATTTGTATAAAATACTTAGAAACGATAAAGGATTAGTTAAAAAAGAAGATAAGGCAGGTGTGTATAAGATCCCCTACGAGAATAAGTTGTTAGGTATTAATAAAGAGTACGTGGGGGTTACTACTAGAAACTTAGAAATAAGGATAAAGGAACATAAGTATGATATTAGAAAAGGGTCCAATACAACAGTACTAGCCCAGATGGGGCAAGCTGAAGGATCTGTGGTACGGTGGAATGAGGCGAAAATCTTAAAACAGGTACATTCCCCAACTATGGCGAGAACAGCGGAAAAAATGTAAATTTACAGAAGTAAGTTAAAAGATAAATGTATTAATGCAAGGGACGCGGAGGGTCTTCCTTCGGCTTGGAAATATGCCCTTAAAAACTTATAGGAGGCGCATGAACTTAGTTATATTTTAAATTGAATTATTTATAGTGTTAAAACACGCACGTGGTGATTTATGATCTAACAAAGAGATACCAAGAAATACAATAAAAACGTTTTTTATTTACACCCGTGGTCTGTACAATAATCAGGATTCTTATAGATTCCGATGCTCCTCGTAGTCCGTTCGTACTCTTGTACGATCAATTAACACTAAACCCAGACAGAACTCGTTGACGCGATTCCCGCGACAAAAAAATAAAGATAAACGATCAATATAAATCTACCGCGGTACAAAGAAGTCTTATATCTAAAAACTAAAAACTACTTATGCTAACAAATAAAAAGAGAAGAAGGAAAAGGATAGAGAATAGGATGAGTATATCGATAGAATGAGACAAGAAGGGTACCCAAAATTGGTGAACACTCTGGTGGTGGTGGTGGCCGAAATATTTCTTTCTTGAGGGTTGAGAAAAAATGACGTAAATATCTTCAATCAAAAACTTTCCTATAACTTTCCAGAAGTCTTGAGATCAAAATATTCAGTCTTAGCTTGACTAATGTCTCTCCAACTGATGCTAAAACAGTCTGGAGAACCCTACACTGCGTCTTCTTCCTTCGACGTCCCAGCCAAAAGTAGCTTATCCTTTCTTACTTTTGCCCTCAGGGTTACCACCTTTCTTTTGTGTTCGAAGTAGGTGACTCACCACCCATACTAAGAAGCTTCTAGAAGTTGAAAGACAAAAGAATCGAGAACAAAGAAGGAAGAAAGTATAGAAATATATACATATATATTAGAAATATACAAAAAAATATTGGTGTACTACCACAATAGTTAGGATAGGTAATATTGATATTATGTTCGTTTTTTATTATTATTTTTGTTTTTCTAGTTTCTCACTATATGTTTATTTATTTATCCGTTAATTAGTTCCATTTTTTAAAAAAAATGTTTAGTTTGAATTTTGTATTCTATGTATGGAACATAAGCGTTCCAATTTTTGTATTTCGACCTGATGATGGCCTATAGATGAGACCGAAAACGTTCGTTAAATTAAAAAATTTCTCAGCAAACATTAAGGTGTTGATTTAAGTTTTTTTTTTTTTTTAATATTTATAACAATGTCTAAAATGTTATCAATTTAATACCCCTAAGTACTCAATGAAGACTAAACGTAGTTATATACGAAAATTTGCATCTAAATTAGTACAGTAGAAGCCATTCTTCAGGTTAATGCTCTCCCTCTCCCCCCCGCGGAAAAATTTCAAAAAATCCCTTCTTAGCGTGCGTTTTCATGATGTACCCTAACTGTATACCAAATTTCACCTCTAGGTTCTGGAACTTTCTAGAAAAAACTGAAATGTTCTCATTGTAGCATCACACATTTTTGAATTCAACCACTTTCAATCCCCATAGAGATATAGCTATCGAGACACAACCACCATAGTGCACGATGGGAGACTTGGGGCTACTACCACACGCAAACACCATTCACCTGCCATGTGTAGTTTTGGCTGCAGAGTGAAATATAGGCACAAACACATAAGCAAAATAAATGAAAATGCACACGAGGATTACTTATATATATATATATAAGTAATCCTCGTGTGCATTTTCATTTATTTTGTATTTATTCTACACATGCGCAATTCCCATAGGTATTCCATATGTTCTATTTTAATGTTCTTTTTTTAATATTCAATTAACTGATGAAAACCATTAAAAATGGTTGAAAATGTTTTTATGTTATTAAATATTTATTGCTGGATAGATAAATGTGGGATTTATTTTAGTTATTCATAATTCCAGTAGATTTTGCTTTCAGTATTCAATGCTATATTAAGTCTATAAAATATGTTTTCTTTTATGTATTTTGGAGTGTCTAGGACAAATTAATTAGATTTACATTGATTCATATGAAAATAATTGCCTCGTTTTTGTCAATTTTGGATTTCTCCGATTGTTTTCGGACAGATTATCGACAAAAACTGCAGTATCACTGCATCATAAAAATGGTAGAAACAATCTCACCCAAAACATATCCATTTTACAAAATTGATGTTATTTCTTTATATCCATCTGTACCACACTTTGATGCAGCAATTCTTATTAACTGCTTTCTGTCCACGCTCGAACTGAGTTCGAGCAAGTTACATAGCATTACAAACAAACGAATTTTTGGTCCCTCAGAAAAAAAAATTTTTTTTTTATTTTCGGATGTTTTTAAGTCTTCAAATTGTTTAGAAAATTTTTACCTGCACAAAAAAATTTTATAGCGATTTTAATTCACCTTTAATGACGAGCGATTAATGCTTAATTGTTTTTTTATGGGATTTTTTTTATCAAATTTCATTCATTGTTCTAAAGTTCTAGTGCACGGATTTTACTGCGGTAAAGTTATTTAAAGCTACTTTCTGATGTCAAAAATGACATCCAATAGTTTTTTAATTTTTTTTAATTAATAGATTTTATTATATATATGTTTAATTAAGTCAGGGAGATCAAAAATTGCAATTAAAATTGTAATTTTTTAAAAATATTTAGAAATATACCGCCACCTAGTATTCACCCTACTTTAGACCCTTCTCCTCCTGCGACTTCTATGAAAATGTCCCGCGAAAGATGACACCAGCTGTTCTCAAGGTCATCCAGCTGTGTACACAATAACTCATCGGTGTCAGATTTCGCAAAAAGGCAAGACAAAGGAAATTAAACTTTGAAGCTTTCTCTTCAAAATTAAGGCATTTCTTTCGTTTTTTTCATTTTTATGTTTACAGTAGAGAGTCATTAATCCGAACCCCAGTTATCCGAATTGTCGGTTATCCAAATGCTTTCCAGTCGGACTGTGTCTTACTAAATCGAACGTTTTTGATACTAGATTTATTTCTAAAGTATAATTTTTATTTTTTTATATTCTTCAATATATTTATTTGTAACAATGGTGGACTTCACGCCGATCACTGAATAGGCAAGAGACAAGAAAATTAACATCCAGGCGTTAAGTGTGTACCAATATCTCTATAATTACTAGCGCTTTCGACGAAACTATTTTCATCTTCGTCAGGTAGATAAAAACGGTTAAAATCCTTTTTCAAACCAAAAAATTTTTGAAATGAAAAAAAAAAAAAAAAAAAAAACCGCTTTAGAACTTTGGAACAAAATCAATGATGGAACTGAGCGAGAAGAAATTTAAACATGTGCGTGTGGTGACGTAGCGCATGCGCTATAAAATACTGTGACGTGGAGCCAGAGGCATTACCTTAATCTGTTATATAAGTTGACCCACATAACAGGCAAATCAAGTGTGGGTGTGTTGTACGGATTTAGTGCAGCGATAAGAAAAGCCTCCCAAATAAACACGATGCTCCTGTTATTACAATGCCTGAGCATCACCACCTGGTTCCACAGTGGGGTGTATAGGTGGTGTAACACCATTCTTGCTAGCTCGATATCACCTTTCCCCCGATGGAAAGTTGGTGTTCGGAAATACAACAAGCCAACATTCTAGTTGTTGCACCAACGTAGTGGATGTGAATACCGGATGTAGTATTTTCCATTGGGATAGAGTAAACTCCAGACCTCTCTAGTACAGAGGTAGCATCCCTGTCATTGCACAGTAGCCTCCTAAAATTCGGCTGCGGGGAGACTGGTAGAAAAAGCGCGTTGCCTAAAAACACGGCAAATACTGATGGTGACTCGTCCACATAATGGTAATGCGGGAAGGACTACCGTGCATTCCTTTGGAACATGTAACGCCGTGGCAGGAAAGAATGATCTTTTGACCTTTCAACATAACGCTTTCGACGAAACTATTTTCGTCAAAAGCGCTAGTAATTATAGCGATATTCATACATAGTTTAACGCCTGAATGTTAATTTTCTCGTCTCTTGCCTCTTCAATATATTTATTTTGTTTGTATAAAATAAAGAAATAATTTTTAACGATACAATAGCCTCGATTATTATTATAAAACTTTTCGTTAGGCTTAAAATCCTATTACTGAAAAATCCTACAAAATTCGACAAATACTTGACATTCACAAGCCCTCCTCTTAATAGCTTAGCATAATTATTTCCAGTTTAATGGACAATATTTTTTGCAAAAGCAGAGTGTCCCCTCAAGCTTTCCTTTTTTCTGCAATTTTGGATGAGTTGGTCTTGAGCAACACCAAATCTAGTCTTCTCTTCTCTGCTTACAGTAAGCTATTCCATTTTATAAATTAGATATATAGATAATATCTTAATAGCTTGGGAAAGCTCCTTTGAACAATTGTCAACTTTTGCTAAATTCCTGTCTGATGTTCACCCTTCCATTTCATTGAGAAAGAGCAAGCCAGGAAAACTGCATTTTTAGATCTAGTCTTACATAGAGCCTCCACTCATCTATCCTACAGTGAACACCACAAGTTCAATTTACCTCCATATATCATACCAGCTTCCTCCTTGCCACTACCAGATACATAAATATGGCTGTATCTGCCTTTATTCGTAAGATATATTTATATCCTTCATTGTCTATTTTTATACAAGATGAATTGTGTTTAGTGATTACTGCTGTATGTATGCAATGCTGAGTAAACAATCACCAAGTTTAAACATATCAACAACCTGACCCATAGTTCTCTCTTCCTGCCCACTGCCCTCCATTCTATTGACAAATATGAAAAGCTAATATTTGCACAACCTCTACTTAAGGCCTCTTACTAACCGGCTCAAAACTAAGTACAATCAATTGTGGCCGTCGGCCATGATATTGTATATTTTGTATATTTTATATTGAATTAGTCTTAGATTTTCTTTGTTCCTTTGTCTAACTCTTTCTAGAACTTTCTTTGTCTAACTCTTTCTAGAACTTTCTTTGTCTAACTCTTTCTAGAACTTTCTTTGTCTAACTCTTTCTAGAACTTTCTTTGTCTAACTCTTCCTAGAACTCTCTTTGTCTAAATCTTTGCCCTTGGGGGAGGATTATCTTTCCCTCAATAGGTAGAACAAAAAGGTGAAGTAAGGCCCTGGGGCCGGTGAACAAAGGGGAGAGAACAGTCTGGGTCGAGCTCTTGACGAGAGAAGGTAGCGCTCCAGATCGAGTGTCCGACGATTGGAGGTTACAAGGAGCCAAGGAATCGATAGGAAGGAATTCCTATAAGAGAACTTTGAAGGAAGTCTGGGTTGGAATCCCGAAGAGGTAGGAGCTGAAAAGGAGTGCTCCAGAAAGGGAGAAGGGTGATCTAAGAGGATAAAGTGCAGAGAGAGATCATCGAGGAAAGACGACTCAGTCTGAAAGAAAAAGATTATATACGAAAGATCTATAAGGAAAAGGGCTACAAACGTAACAAAAGAGAGAGATCCGAAGTTGTTCCCCACCAAAAGACACATCGCAAAGAAACCCGGGTATTTCTACTACTTTTCTTATCTTTCCTTATTTCTTCTATTCTTCCAATTTCTTTTAGTTTTAAGTTAGTATAAGTTAGTGTAAGTGAATACGGTCCTCGTCAGATTGTCGCGTGTGTGCAAGATAACCGTTTTTGAGGACAAACATTTAATGCCTATATATATTAAATTCTGGAAGTTGTAAAGTTGGGATCCTATGTAAAGAACCTGTTCAGAGAGAATGAAACTACTTTGTATTAAGTTTTATTTTGTACCATTTCGCTCGCGGGATTGTGTACCTCTTGTTACGAACACCACACAATAAACAAAATGATCAAAACCAATTTCAAGCACAAAGTTAGCAAAAAGCAAATGTTTTCAACCATTAAATAGGCAATGAAGATGCCCGATTAATAGTCGGAAATGTTTGCTTTCAGTCATTTTGGGTCTGTTACTTTACAAATAGTTTGTGCATACAAAAAACACAGGATCATTCTTACCATCAAACCTCAACAATCACTTTGCAGAATTCTATGTAATGATAGAGATTGTCTTACCCTTTTGAAGAATTGCATTTACATAATCCTATTACAGCAAGTGCAAACAAAAACAAACATTTTTACTTAGATGCCACAAACTAGGAATTTATTAAGCCATTCAAATAAACACCAGGATAATGTTAAGAATAGCAAACTCTCTACTGACCTTGTGAAAAATGTATTAAAAAATAATTTTACACCACTAGGAAACCAAACTTCCATTCTTAAATTACGTTTGGATTGCAGAATCCTGTTCATCTGGGAGTTGATATATGGTGTGTATATATGTTACAGTCAAAACCCGTTTTTAGTTAGAACACGTTTTAACTAGTTGAAACTAGTTTATACTGGATGTCTCTGTTAAAACCTGTTTTATCTTGTTAAAACTAGTTTTAACTCAAATTCATTTTTGACTAGCAGTAAATTCTAGTTTTAACTAGACAAAAGGGTTTTAACAAAGACATCCAGTATAAACTACTGTAGTTTCAACTAGTTAAAACGCATCCTAACTAAAAACTGGTTTTGATTGCAACATATAGAGTGATTCGGGGTAAGATGGTAAGTGGGGAAGTGCCTACTTTTTGATATTTTCAAACGGTGACGTCAGATATTGTCATGTGTTTGTATGATGAATCGTTGGGCCAATATTGAGTGCGGAAAGCTGTAGTTGGCTACCATTATCTCATTTTCTACAACTGAGAAGAATAAAAACAAAAGAACGAAGTTTTTGTTGCGAAATGTTTCTAGAATCATTTTAAAACTAAAAGTTAAAATAGAATTTATTAAAAATTGCGAAAAATAATTAATGTGTGATGTAGTTAAGGTTCTAATGTTTCTATTGTGAGCTACCGCCGATCCCGATCGGACATGCTAGAACACGTGACTCCACTAGGCATCTTACCCCGACAAATGGGAAAGATGCCACATTTTTCTTGGGGTAACATGCCTATTTTTTGTTAATTGAATTCCAATATGCCTACTTTTAATAAATTTTTGTTTTCTCGTTTTATTGCAGGATATGCATAGAAATTATATAAAGACTTCTCAAAAAGGTTTTTGAACTGAAAAAATCTTTCAGCTAGCTATAGAGCATGTTAGAACGGGCAGAAACTTAACAATACTTATACTGTGCTGTTATACTTACTATGAAGTACTTTGTATTACATATGCGATACATTAAATTTAGTTAAGATATTCAAAAATTAATTTTATGCAATTATATTTGTTATCTTACCCTAATGGCCTCATCCCACCCAGATACTTGGGGTGAGATGCCTAAAATGCCAGACAGTAAAAAAAGTCGTCATTGCAAACACAATATACAATTATTTTTCATATACTCCGAAGTTTTATTTGAAAAACATGCTCAAGAATATGACATTTTCATTAGAGGCCTCCAAAACCCAAATTATCACTATAATTTCCTTCATAAGCAAAATGTTAGGCATCTTCCCCGAATCACTATACATAACTTTATTTATTTCCTCCAAACATATTTATGTAGCTAAAATTAGTTTTAACTAATGTTAAAAGTTAAAACTAGTTTTATCTAAAATCAAAACATGTACAGCAATAAATTAACTAGACAAAACCATTTTGTGTAGTTAAAACTAGAATCTACTGCTAGTCAAAAATGAATTTGAGTTAAAACTAGTTAAAACACGTTCTAACTAAAAACGGGTTTTGACTAACATATATATATACACAAACCTGAAACTTTGCTACTCTCAAACCTTACATATGGATAGTACTTTACAAAAATCTAAAACCTTAATCTTTGTGTTCTTATTCATTTTTGACATCTAGATTTTTACTTTTGTTTTAGCCCAATTTTGTTTTTATGTTATTTTACTTAACTGTATATTGTATTTTATTTATTTTATTTAACCACATTTTATGTATGTTGTTAAATCTGTATTTTCTTTAAATTTAAATCAAAACTTGTTGCACCCATTTGAATTCTAGCACTTACTATGCATTTAAGTTTAGAATGTGTTCTTATGTTTGCTTAACATTAAAATTAACTTTTTTAAATTGCTATTCACATTTTCTATTTTCTTTGTTTGCCTTTGTTTGATGACTTTTGAAATGTCAAAAGTACTTGCATGTATTCAATTTGTGAAGTGGATAAATTTAATGCTGAAAGATGGCATATTTCCTCCATAACCTATATTTAATGTTGTATGTGAAAATACAAATGTTTTTTATTGTATAAACTTTTAAAAACAACATTTTCCATTGTATATAATTTATTTTTTTGGAAAACGAAGAGAAAAAATTATAATAGTTAAAAACATTTTTTAAAACTTACGTAGACATACACCATTATTAGCAAAGTACCCACTTCCACAAGTTTTCACACATTCACCATCCTTCATATTGAAATCCTTATTGCATTTGATACAATCCATAGATTCTGGTCCATCGCATTCAAAGCAACTATTGTGACATGCTGAAAAATAAACACACAAATTTTTCTTGTTTTCTTCAATGAATTACATATTAAATGTTATTTTTAGAACAATTTTAGAAAATATTTATTGCCTTTTACTATAAAGCACTTATATAAAGCTACAATGGAAGCTAAGATAAATTATAGAATTATGGCATTATCTCATGATGTATCCTATTATGTCATGCATAAGCATAAGGTTGTGCAAAAGTTATATTTCATAAGGTTATGAAAAATAACTTTTTCATTCATTTTTAATGTATATAAGTTTGCATCTTTCTCACCTTAATAAACTTTAACTGAAATAAATGTAAAATTTAAAAAGTTCTAGTCTGACAAGCAACAATTTTTTATTTATCAAATGTTTTTGACTATCTAAGTAGCCATCCTCAGGATAGAACAAGTAATAGAATACATTTTAAACTTAAAGTTCTCAACAGTGTTTTAAATAAGAATCAATGACAAATAACTAAAATAACTAACATACTTGCAGAAAGAACTGGAAACACAAATCAAAATACCAATAACTCTGTAAGGCTTGCTGACTGTGTGCGATTGTCGGGGCGATGTTGAGATGATTGAGGAGTTGAGATAATCACGTATGGGCATGAAATTAGCAGAGACAAGCTTACCATCTTTACCTGTTTAGTAAGATAATTTACGGTTTTCTTACAAATATCTCCACGTCTCCATCGACACACATTTACAAAGATAGAGTCCGGTAAAGTCAGAAATATTCCAAAAAGTGTCTTCCTCAGTTACGGTTGGCCCTGACTAAGAATCAACGACATCAGGGTGCACTGAAGCTTGGAAAAGAAAAAAGGATAGACCTCAATGCAGGGATAAAGCTTGAAGAGTGCAAACAACTCTGGAAGACCAAGCGTCTCTTGGAGATAGATGAAAGGTCTGGAGCAAACATCATGTTCTTGAAACACGTGTTTTTATCAGCTTTTCCCCTCAATTCTGCATTCCAATTGGTCTTCTCTCATCACCTGGTGACAATTCAAAATCTTTTGGGAAGTGGAAGAGTCAATTTTGCAACTAAATGCGATTCCCATTCATCTAAAATTCCCTCTACTTTGATACTTTCCTTGCAATTCAAACCCTTTGTTTTCCGTTTTGTTGGAAAGAACTTTTTTTTAAGCTAGACTTTAACTCTTGCTTTGTTTAATTCTGAAAGGTGAAAGCTTAACTAACTCACTAGATTTTTGAAGTATATTGTGAGGCTGCAGACATGTCCAAACAATCACTAAGATTCACATTAAAATATTTTTTGAAAGGAAAAAAAAGCTAGTAATAATTTTTTGTGTGAAAGCACAATGTGAGGTTTTAAACAATAGAAGAATGTAAATCCTAAGATCAACCATCTCCAGTTGGGGATCAAATTAAATGTCAATGTTGATCTCTCCCACACTCTAAGCTGATATCTCATTATACTTTGTGTAACAAGTGATCAACCTCTTAGAAAGTGATAATGAGGAAAAGTGACCAATTGGAATGGGTAATCAAGGATATACCATGTTTCACGGATGTAAAACTCACAAAAACCACCAGGGATCAACACACAAAAAAATCTCTAGAAAAATAACTATACACAAACATAGTATTAAGAATCTGTGTATTAATCATAAAAATACCACTTGCTTATAGGCAGTTTGGAAGTATGTTTTAAACCAAGATAAGGTTAAAGTACAAACTAATTATACTATTGTATATATTCAATTTGTAATGTATTATCATCATTTGTATTTTATGGTTTCTTTATTATTATTTGTGTATTTTATTTTATAATTAGTTTTAGTTATTTATCATTGATTCATGTTTAGAACACGTCTAAGAATGTTGAAATTAAAATTTAATTTAAAAGAATTCTACTACATAAATGTTCAATTCTAAGGATGGCTACTAAGATAGCCGAAAACATTTCATATATAAAAATTTGTTGCCAAAACAGGCTATAACTGTTTATATTTATGCATTTTAAATTTAAGCATCTTAATTAAACCTTCCAGTTTAAGAAGCTTATTAAGTTATTTAAATGCATAGTTTTATCAAAATTCAATAAAATGACTCCTTTATAGCTTTTATTATTATTTAAATTTTATATCCTAGTATAATTGAAAATATCAGACTTCCAAATGGCCCCTTTAACCTGTGGTTCAAGTGCTGGGAAAGTCAAGAAAGAGCTCTTGCAAGTGTTTTTGCAATTTAGATAATGCTGTTTAATATAATATTAAACAGCATTTTCTAAGAGATATTTCAAGTGAGATAAGTTATTTAAGTACAATAGATGTAACTGGCAATATCTTATATGTTAGATGTCAATGTTTAACGACTCCTCAACAATAGTGCTTGCAAGAAGAGCGCAAGATCTCGTCCCATTTTTTAAAATAACAATCCCTTTTTATTTTAGTTGTTTTCTTTCTCTATGCGTGCAGTCTGTGAAGTTTGCAACTGCTTTATGATCTGTGTAAACAACTTCAATAAAGTTTTTTTTTGAAGACATTGCTGGTACGTATAATTTGTCCTCCTATCCTGTGCTGTGAACGAACAAATCATCATTAGCATATCAACACTAAAGTTAATAATAATAGACCTTAACCCTAACATTATACACATATTCATACCTTTGCATACTCCAGCAGGTGAAACATAATGATTTGATGGACATTCTTCAACACAATAGCCAAATTCATTTTCTGGATGAGGGAGCAGATAGCCATGGTTGCATGATAAGCATAAATCAGGAGTAGGGCCATTTGCACAGAAACGACATGTTGGATGGCAAGCTAAATAGAATAAAAATCTTTTATAATACTATAACATCAAATTCAACATTACATATGATTATTTAGTTTACATACAAAAATTTAAATTTAGTTTACCAAGTTAGAATTTTTTTTCGTGTTCTACTTACAAATTAGCTAGAAAAAATTTTTATTCAGTTTAGCATTATTAGATTATTAATTTATCTAAAAAAAGTTTTAAATAACAAAAGTTGTTTTTAACAATTTTAAATCTTAGAACAGCATATGTCCATTTTTAAAAGAAATATCTAATTTATTTCTTTTATTTACTTCAAAATAATATAACAACTGTTGTAAATTCTGACAGCAGCCTAAAAAACTTCACATAGGGGTTAAGGATATTATGTAACAAATACATCCATTGTGATATATTCAAACAGAAGATGCAATTACCAGCAAGTAATTTGCTTTAACTAATTGTTAAACAAACGTTGTCGTCTGTTATCAACAGTCACTCTCAGGTTTTGACGTAATGGAATGCTTATTAAAAGAAAGCAAATTCCAACCATTTAAAAAGTTGCACATCATGAAAATATGCACATGCTCAATGCATTTGATTCTGTAGATCATAATATTTTATAGTGGCAACTTGAGAAGTAGGGTATCTCCAATTCATTTATTAATATTCCAATTCATTTATTAATAAAAGCTGTTTAATAGCTTAAACAGCTATTAAACAATATTATAAGGATATGAAGCCCTATGTCGGGGCTTCTATGCAAATTAGTGGTTAGAAAAATTGAAGAGAAAGTTCTGCACAGCTTTAGAAACGATATGGTTTACTACAAGAGATACGTTGACGATATCCTTATAATATGGAGAAGTAACTGAGGAATCAGTACCTTTATAGAAAGAATTAACGATAACGAAGACGGCCTACGTCTGAAACTAGAGCAGAAAAGTTCAGTAGTGATGCCCTCTCTTAAAGGTGATATTGATGTCTAAGAAGTGTATCTATCCACTAAAGTGTATACTAAACCAATGCATAGCCCACTCTACATCCCTCCACAGTCAAATGATCCATTTCGTTATAAATTGGCTGCGTTTCGTGCCTTAGTCAGAAGGGCTTTTACTTATTGCGACAACGTTATGGACAGGGTGAACGAAATCGACAGGATCATGCAAATAGCAGAGACCTTGGGCCACAGAAGAAACGTAATTAATGGTATCGTGAGGAAGTTTGAAATGAGTGACACAAGAACCTCTAAACAAAGACCTAGTGAATATACTAAGTTTATATTCAACAAAAATGTAAGAGGCGTTATGAAAGAGATTGCGAACATTAAAAAATCAACATTGATCTTAAAGCGAGCCCCGAACCTCTACAAAATTCTACGAACTGATAAAGGGGAGATTAAGAAAGAGGATAAAGCTGGGGTCTATAGGATCCCTTACGAAACCAGCAATTAGGGTTAAAACAGGAGTATATAGGGGTCACAACGAAAAACCTAGATGTAAGGGTCAAAGAACACAAATATGATGTGAGGAAAAGTTCGAACGCAACGATACTGGCCCAGATGGCCCAGGCCGAAGGATCCGTCGTCGGATGGGAAGAGGCGGAAATTGTCAAACAAATATATTCTCCAACTTTAGCAAAGACGGCAAAAAAACAGAAATATACAAGAGTAGACTCGACATTAGATGCATTAACGCCAGGGACGCCGAGGGATTACCGTCAGCTTAAAAGTTTGCAATTAAGAGACTTACAAATGGCTCATGATTTGCGACGTGTTTCGTATTTGGAGAACCTTAATATTTTATTATCTGTTAAATGGTGTTAGCTTGTACTAAGAACTTTGGAATTGTTACGTGTCTGTTATTTTACATTTGTGTATTTTTTACGCTTTCATTCTCATTTTAATTAGTTGCTCCGTTGTCGGTATTTTTGAATTTAAATACGTTGTGTTCTATTCTATGGAATTATTTTTTGTTTGTCAGTTCAGAACCTGAAGATGATCTATGGAAGAGATCAAAAACGTTAGTTTTCTTAATTAAAACTTCCCTCGGCAACTTATAAGGTGGTGGTTACTGGAGTATATAGCATTGTCCTCACAGATTGAGTTAAACTATCTTTTATTTGCAGATGATGATATATTGCTATGTAACTCTGTTGTTTCCCTTCAATTGAAGTTTAAATTTTTAATTAAATATTGAAAAAACAATAGATTGACAATTAATGAACATAAATCGAAAATGCTGATTTTTTGCAGAAGCAGAAAACTTGGGAAGGATGATAATTCTTCCTGTTGGATAAAAAATTGGAAATAGTGTCTCATTTCAAATACTTGGGTATTCACTTTTCTTCTAAAGGTTCATTCTCTTTTCATTTTAAAAGAATTCATTTTCCAAGATTCTAAACATAAATTGACAAATACAGTGACTTCAATTGCATTATTATAAAATGCAAAAAACAAATCTGATGATCTTAGAGCCCCGGGTATGTACAGTGTTCCGGAGAGGAACAAAAGGTTTCAGATAGACTTGGTTTACATTGGTTCCACCAAATATCTGTACAAGTGTGGGAACACAAGTACGACACTGACAACAAAAGATACACCACTGCCCTATCTATATATGCCACAGATCTGGAAGTGCACAGACCTTCCTAGCACCAGGCTAATAAAACAGGCCTATCATACTAACCATATTAGGGCCCTGAAGGCCCTAGAAATATACAAAGCTGGCTTGACAGGCAAGTGCATCAATTTTAAAAATGGTAACACATCATCATATGTCTGGCATTACTTGTGTGAGGAACATGGCAATGTTAACACACATTGAATTTATATTATTTACTGGCATACTGGACCCTCAAATAATAAGCACACAGGGGTTGCCTTATATGTATTTGGTGAATTCACATATTTGCAACTGTTAAGTCTCTGTTTGTTTTACCAAGAATTCTGATTTTGGAATTCTTGCTTCAGGTTCGATTGCTCTCTAACCTGAAGCAGACCTTGAATAAGGTCAAAAGCATTCATTGCATGATTTATTAAACGTTTTGTTACCAGAAGTAAAGGTTCTTTAGGGTTGTCATTAGTACTAGTAATTAAATTAGAAAATACCTTTATACAGTAGCCCCTAGTTATATCATGGATTCAGATATACAGTAGAGAGTCGTTAATCCAATCGTCGGTTATCCAAATGCTTTCCAGTCGGACTGTGTCGTGCCGAATCGAACTTTTTTGATACTAAATTTACTTCTGAAATATAATTTTTATGTTTTTATATTCCTCAATATATTTATTTTGTTTGTACAAAATAAAGAAATAATTTTTAACGATACAATAGCCTCGATTATTATTATAAAAATTTTCTTAGGCTTAAAATTGACGAAAAATTCAACACAAAGCGACACGCAACAGAGAAAAATTTGAACATCGGACAGGTTAATATATTTTTTCGTACATAATCGGTTATCCGAACAAATCACTTATCCGAACAACCCCAGTCCCCAATTGATTCAGATTAACGACTCTCTACTGTATCACACTTTGTTTTGGTCCCCAAATTTTAAAACCACTTGAGTAAATAAATTTTAAATTATCAATTGTCCTTGAATTTCTTTTTGCAACAAAATACAGTATTTTATCCTTATTATTGTCCTTGAAACTACCTCTGAAAATGAAACAATAAATTCATCAACATCTAAACAAGCAAAAATGGACAGATCAATTATCATTTATGTTTCCTTTTGATGTTGAAAGACTTTTGTTTATTGGTTTGAAGTACTGTATCCTCATTTACAAGTTTCTGGGAAGTGGAAATTTCACACCTTTATGTGAATTGATGCAATACTGTCAATTCACATGAAAGTGTGAAATTTTAAATTCAAGGCAAAATGTGTATGGAAAAGAGATTTCTTTGATTCTGAACAGACATTTATAAAATTTTTACAGTAGTAATTTTATTTTGCTTTTTAGAGAATTTTTACTCTTTGTAATTATATAAATTTTGATGTTCTATTATGTGTTCAATATTTATTTCTTAAATTTTCAATTTCTGTATTTATAATTTCTATTGATAAATATAAAAAAAACTGCACTTAAAACTGGTTAAATTATAATTAAAAACACTGAATCTATAAACCAGCAATTTTTGAAAAAAGTGCAAACATTTGTGCAAAACTGCTTGTTTATAGGTTGTTTTTTTAAGAAAATATAAATTACATAAATTTTTAATAAGGGATTTATTATGAAATATAGTACTGTATAATAAAATTTCAACTGATGTTTTGTTTTATATCAACAGTATTTGTCTTTAAATTTCTTTGTTAAAGAAACAATAATGCTAAATGGGCATTTGTGGTACCTATGTACTGTACATGTAAACATCAATGAATATAGGTGTAACAATGAATAAAATTCAGTAATGCAAAACTAAACTTATTTTATATCAGAAACACTTGCTGATGAAAGAATAGATAAAAAAACTCCATAGCATATATTATCTGTTTAGTAGAAGCCCAGAATGTTTAGTACTTGGTTATATCATGCCAATGAATATATTGCACTTTTTCTGTCTCCCAATAAGTGCAATATAACAAGAAACTACTGTATAATAAGATTATTAACAAAAGTGAAGATGTTTTCTGTCAAGAATTATTTTAGATTTTCTGATTCAATAATAAAATTGAGTTTAAGTTATATGTTTCCAATTTAGGGTGTTAGTTTTGTAGAAAAACTAGGAAAGGTTCAATTATAGTTTCTAAATGGATTTTCCATGTATTGTTTAATATGTTGGATAATGGGTTCAGGGCTAAGCAGAACCAGAGAGTACTCAAGGAGTCTCCTTGAAAAATTCCTCGCCCGATGAATATTTGGTTTGTTTGTATGAAAGTGTTACTAACCCTTAGATGTAATGTTGTTCTCCAGTGCTGCGTAGTGTTTTGGAAGAATGCAATGAGTGATGGATGTATTTTGTACATGTGTAGAATATGTAGCAGCCAACTGTGTGGAATACTTTTCTGTAGTCTATATATGCCATGTGTATGTTTCTGTGTTGTTTGTGTGCTTGCCGTAGAATGACCGAATCTATGAGTAACTGTTCTTTGCATCCCCTGTGATTTCTACGGCAACTTTTGTTGTTGTTCCGTAAGAATTTTGTGTTCTTCAACATGTTTGTATATACTGTTTGTGATACAGGCTGTCAATAATTTGTAGTGTGTTGGAAGACATGTAATTGGTCTGTATTGTGTAAGGTCTGTGATATTATTGTTTTTAGGTTTCATGTAGGTGATGCCCTGTGTGAGAAATTTTGCATGTCTTGTGGATTAATAGTGATGTATGTTAGCTGTTTAGCTAGTTCCTGGTACAGTGATGTAAATTTATTGTACCATAAATTGTGAATATTTATTAAAATATTTTACATTATTACATTTTAAAAGAATTTTACTTACCTGAACAGGATCTTTCTAAAACATTTTCATAAAATCCTTGTCCACAAACATCAACACACACACTTTTCAATAAAAACTGATTGTAAGTACATTTAGTACATGATGTTGGCTGTGAATCTCTACATTCTTTACATGCAGGATGACAAGCTACAAAAAATTTCTTAGATTCATTATCAGTCTTTAATAATTATATAAAGAAATAAATAAATAAAAAAAAATATATATATATATATATATACACATACAATATAACTTCTGTACAGCAGACACCATCAAAACCAAGAAGTATGTACACTATTTACAGATGTCCAATATTTGGAGGTACATGAGGTACATGCCTGCAGCCATATCATATTTTAATCTGGTCATTATAAATTCAAGAATACAATGGATTACAAAAATATCAAATCCACATTATGAATGTGAAAATACCAAAAAGTATACATAGCATATACAGGCCTTGCAGTGCCATTTTCCCTCCAAAAAAGTGGAAAAAGTGAGTTGAAATACAGAAAATGTGAGTGCAATAGTGACAAAACAAAGTGAAAATATGAAAAGAAAACTCAGCAGAATAGCAGTAAAAGTTGTTTTTTTTCTTTTTATTCTGTTATTGATAAATATATTTTAAAAATTTTTGTATATACTATAATAGAGTTGTCACACTGATTATACTGCAGATTCAGATATATTGCACTTTTTTGGTCCTCCAAATTTTAAAAGCACTCGAGTCAATAAATTTTAAATTACCAATTGCCATTGAATTTCTATTTACAACAAAATATAGTATTATATTTCTACCATTATCCTTGAAACTACCATTGAAGATGAAACAAGAAATTCATCACAATCTAAATATGCAAAAGTGGACATATCAATTGTCATTTGTTTCCTTTTGATATAAAAAGATGTTTATTTATTACTTTAAAGCATTACTTACTTACATTATGTATATACAGCTACCACATCTGACATTGAGAAGGACACTGTCTTCTCATTTGTGTCAATTTACATAAAAGTGTGAAATTTCGAATTCACTGCATAATGTGTAACAAAATTCCAAATGGATAGTTCTAAAATTTTTGTACAATAGTAACTTTATTTTGCTTTTTAGAGAATTTCTACTCTTTGTAATTTTATAAGTTTTGATATTCTATTATATGTTCATAATAAACATATAATAGAATATCAAAACTTATAAAATTACAAAGATTAAAAATTCTCTAAAAAGCAAAATAAAGCTACATCATATTTATTTTTTAAAATTTTCAATTACAGCATTTAGTTATATAAAGCACAATATAACTCGGTTACATTGCACTTTTTCTTTGTCTCTCGACAAGCGCAATATAACAAGGAGCTACTGTATTTTCAGTAAACCATGAATACTAAAAAGTCTTTGGCACCTGTAAATAATCAGTCATGAAAGATGATGTTCTTTTATTAAATTATTCTGGATGTTGTCTGCTTCCTTCTTTTTTGGTTCCTCTTACTTTAAAACACTTTTAACACTAGCAAGCATTACATGTGCTGCCCGTACTTCATTCGCGTTCTTGCTATTACTGACCTTCTCCAGTTTTTTATTTGCTTCTTTTAACAAAACTTGGCCTGTCGAATGTATTTCACTTTCTTCTACATTTTTTTGGTTTAAGCGTTCTTTCCAACATTGACGCTCTATCAAGAGAAAGTGCCCACTGTGAAATTGAAAATCCCCATTCCACATCATCATCGCCATGACAGAGGGTCAATGCTCATTTTACTAATTTGATTACTCTGGGATATCTATCATGATCAGAAACTGTTTATTTTTAAATGCTTCAAGATGTGTAAATATTGATTTCAAAATACAGGTATACCTCATCTTACGTCGGTAATTGGTTCCAGGGGAGGTGACGTAAGTCGAATTTAGTTGTGTAGTTACGACGTAAGTCGTAGTTTCGACTTACGTCGTAACTAAACACCAATAATGGAAGAAACGCCAATAATGAGCACTTAAAGACCGCTAAATAAGACGACAACACAGAAACACAGATGTTTTCAGGTTTCGTTCTCTAGGATTTATGATGATTATATTAACATTTACTGTAAATGTACATATTTTAATATGATTTTATGTGCTTTCAACGCTTTTCTAGTGATATTACGACTTCAATGTTTATGGCGGACAAATTTAAAGTCGAATAAACTGACTTAGACTTGATTTTTATTTTTCCATATACTTTTTTTGACAAACGACGTATAATCGGGAACGACGTAACTCGAGAGCGACGTAACTCAAGGTATACCTGTAAATTAATAAATCTGAAATAAACAATTTCAAATAGTCCTCAATGGCCAATGTGTCAAAAATGTACACAGAACAAATGTAAAAGTGAGTGTTAACTACAGTTTGCATTACCGATGACATGTATTTGGTTGTGTGTTGAGTAAAAAGGCAGGCAGTAATATTCTTGTTATTCTTGTTTCTGATGATAATACCAGCCTTAATACAACAGCCAGGGTCCTGAGCTAAGAAGATTTTCCAGTCATTGAACCTGACTATCTTATTATTACAAGAACTCCTCACTTTATAACCGAGTTCCGTTCCGACGACTATGTCATTAAGCAAATTGGTCGATAAGCGAGGAGCTTGCGCCGGGAATATAGGATCGTTGTAAAATTATACAAATTATGCAACAAACTTCAAATTTATTCATAAAAAGACTATTATAGTTGCTATTAGCCTATTATAGTACTATATGACTATTGTAGTACGCGCAAGCCTATTATAGTACGCTTAGTGTGCACGTCGCCATTTGCCACCGACCGACACTCAAGCCGAGAAGGGGGATTCCCCAAATTGCAGGTCAAAACTCGATCGGTCGTAAGTGCGAGTGGTCGTTAAGCAGATAGGTCGTAAAGTGAGGAGTACCCGTAACGATATAGGGCTCTCGGAGATTGATTATGTCAGCATCGTGCAAATGCGTAAATGAGAAGGGAGCAGGCAGCTTTGCATTTCTATACATTAATCTGTATGATCTTATAACTCTATGTGTTGGTGTTGTGTAGCTGGTCCTAACGGCAGCTTGTGTTTTCGTGTGTTTGGCAATGCGGCACTGTTGAGAGAAAGTGTTACGTGCAGCTTCCCATAACAACACAAAACTAACTATTAATAACAAAATAGTATATTAATTGAATACAACTAATTCTTTAAATTAATTAAAAAGAAATGATAATTTTCATCTAGTCAGATAATAAAAAGTAAAAATAAATATTAATTAATATTGTAAACTTACAAAGACAAAAACCATCTTCTGATGGATAATATCCTGGACTGCAAGATTCTTGGCACAAATCATCTTGTAAATAATAGCCACTTTGACAAACTCTACATTTGAAACTATTCTTAAAGCATTCATTACAAGTTTCATTACATGCTTTAATAAAAATAAAAAAGTGAATTTTATAAAAATGTATAAAATACAAAAACTTTTATAAGACCATATACAATATTGAGACACAATTAGTTGCATGTTTTCCAAATTACAGGGTTCATACTCAAATTTTTGTTTTAATTTCCCCGACTTCCCCGACCGACTCCGTACAAACTCTCCGACCCTCACGTCTTTTACAGTATGGCACTTTGACTAACTAAAACAGCATTTGACTTACTATGTACATACGTTTTGCTTCTACAACATTGTAATTAATTATTTATGTAATTAACAGATATATTTTTTATAATTGCAAAATTATTAAAATTCTGTTATTTTGTTATTAATCCAAGACCATAAATCTACATGGCCTTGAAAAAAAATCAATTATTTATTATTAATCACTAACAAATTCTGTATAATCCATGTACAAAAGTATATGTTTATTAAATTTTTATCTTTAATAAATTTCTTGAACTTTATAAAATATTAATAAACTGGAAAAATTCAGAAATTGTTTTGTTATGCAATCAGAATTATTAAAATGAAAAATGATAAATAATACCATTTACACTATTTATCGTTTTGTGTACTTTGTAAATTTTTAAAAAAATTGTGTGTAAGCTTAAGAGAAATTTTGGGTCCTGAAAATATTCTGCACCCTGTTTCAGAAGTTGTGTTGCACCACATTACTTCTTGCTGCCTGTAGATAACTACACTTAGTCAAGGATATTCTCAGCAAAAAATCAACAAGGCAGCCAAGGAAGCAAATTCCCTGGCATTCCATGACTTCTGAACATTAATGACAATCCCTGACTTTCCAGATGTGTGGGAACCCTGAAATTAACTTGTTTTAATTTCTAAATTCATTAAAATTATAAAAATAAATTTGTATTCTTTTAATTTGCTGACTAACAATTTATTTTTTACTAAAATTTTACTTATTTTAATTTGAAAAATAAAAATTGCATGTTCATGACATGTTTTGATTGCTACTTTTACATCAAATGGACATCAATCATCTATTTTTCTACTGCATAGACAGCATCTTCTGGTAAAAAATTACATCAGGTTTGTTCTGACTCTGGAATTTCAACTATTTCTTCAAATTTTTGCAACATAATTTTACATTATTTTGAAATACACCTATCCCTCGATTTACACGAAAGATAGGTTCCTGAGAAAAACGTGTAAATCGAATTTGTATCTCTTTGAATGTAAAACCGTGTAAATCGAAAAGTATGCAAAAAAAACGCATAATTTCGTTGTTTATTAATTATAAATTTTTTTCAATTTTTTAAAGGTACATAAATCAAACAAAAATATTGAAAGGCATAGAAAAAATATGTATTCTTTTATTAATTAAATACAAAGTACAAAGGAACAAAAAATAAAATCTGAAAGATTTATAAAAATGTAATGTACTTGTGTAATGTAGTGTAATGTAACGTAAAAAATGTAATTAAAAATAATGTAATCGTTTGTTACTTATAAGTATGAAAAATTAAAATTTTCTGGTTTAAAACTATGTGCAATGAATGCAACTTCGTGCGTATGGGGGAGTACCCTATATCGATTTATCGTTACTATTTGACGGATTGAAATAAAACTGTCGCCTAGTATCCTAAATATCAACTATAACATATAATTAAGGTGGATTGGAATATAGATGTAGATTAGAGTTAAAAATTGTTCCTTTTGATCATAGCCAGTTTATTTTCTACATTTATTTTTTAAACCGTGTAAAAGCGAAAACGTGTAAAAGAAGTACCGTGTAAAACGAGGGATAGGTGTATATAGTTATCTGTTTCTGTCAATCAATCTTCTGTATCACTCTACATAAGTCAACCCTCAAATTAATGGACATGGAAGTTCATTTGCTATTGATACTATTACATTTTTCTATGACAACACTATTGGTCTCAATATTGTGCATCATGCTTATAATTATTCTTATTTAATATGAATATAATGCTCACATAAGCATCAATTAGATCAATTTATAAATTACTTATAATTATATTATATATTTTAATTGCTACAAGACAAACAACAAAAATAAATTGAAACAATAAAAAAATAACAACAAACAAAATTTGTATGGCAAATGCATCCCTAGTAATTCAAAACACCTTAACTTACTATTGACAATAAAACCAGCCTTTTATTTTATTGCAGCTTTTAGTACAAAAATAAAAAATTCAGTCTTCACGAATTGATCTTTCGTCATCCTCGAGTAAAATGTTAAAAATTTATTGTTAAAATGTAGCACGACAAAAGAAATTAAACGAAGAAACAAGATTTCTTCTTTTAATTTCTTTTTTAAACTAATGCAGCCTCACAGCCATGTGAAACTTGTCTTTATAATTTTAAACTAATGCATTAATTTCAAACAAAATTAAATTGTCAATCTAAGGAATGACAGAATATTATTGTATTTAACCAAATATAAGATTTGCCCTATTTTTGGAATCTCCTTTCAGAAAAGAACATTTCCTTGAATATAAGCTGCACCACTTTTCTAGCTAATTTTCAAAAAAAATATTTTTTTAACTATATTTTGACAAAAAACTTTATGAAATTGAGATACAATATAACAAGTTATGTTAAAGAGCTATGTTAACACATGCTTTCACCAATAAAACAAACATCTGAGTGAAATAAAACCATTTTAGTAGAGATAAATTATTTCTGTACAAAAAAAAATCATTGCAGTACAATTTAAAAAATGGAATGATTCTCTTGCTAATCTTTAATTTCACATGCATCGTCCTTACGCTGTGTCGTACAGAATGATTAAGTGTTCTTACCAGATTTATTGTCGGAATCTGTCCGGTGTGACCTGACGTTTTCTTTAGATTGACTGCACTGAAACAAAATCTGCCCGGATATCCAGTGTGGATATAGGACTACCTTCGTTGCCTTCCAGCATGTAGTAGTGCCGTAGTTCGTCGATGAATTTTCTAGCATCACGATTTGTTACGGGCTTAGGTTCGGGAATGTCGTCGTCATCATTTTCTTAGTCTTCTGAGATCTTTTGATGTTTCGCGGAGATTTCTGCCACAATCCCGTCTTCCAGATCTTCATTTTCTTCGTGGCATTGAAGATTGTTGTCAACTCCTAAAAACTCGTTGTATTGACGAACTTGTTGCATTTCTGCATTAACGTCATTCTCGTTGCTATCTGCTGCCACTGCTTGCATTACTGAGTCAGAGTGTTTGAAACCACAATGACCAAACAGTTTTGAATCATCTTGCTGCTTATCTTTTGCCAACTGCCACTTAAGAACTGGACTGCTTGTAAAATGTTGACCATTGAGCTTACTCTGATAGAGGTTGAAGATGATATTAGATCTTCTTCAATTGCTTGAAGAATGTGCTGCCACAGTACGTGTACAATGTCTTCAAGTTCTTTATGATCCCCACATCCATTGTCCACATCCTATAGCAAAGAAGTGGTCTGGGAGGTCAAAAATTCAATCTGGATGTTTGTGAAGAATCCAAATGAGAATGTGCAGCACAGTTGTCCAATAGCAAGACAACTTTTCTTGAGCTTTGTCCTAGCTCTCGATCCCACATTTTAATCCACTCCTTCAGAAGTCATCCATGCCTTTTTGTTTGAACAGTAAACCACTGGCAAATGTAAGAAAGCCGACTTCCAGGCGGAATCAATTAATTGCACATCAGGAAAAGCCTAGGGACTGATCGTATGTGGGTGGTGATGCTGGAAACAAAGATGACACATCCTTACAAAAACATTTATTTTTTGACATAGGATACCTTACACTATTAACAAAATAGTATATTTTGAAGATAGGGAGACTGGGTGCGATGACTGACAATTTTGAAGAGTTGCTCGACAGTTGATGGTGATGGCGATGGAGGATGACAATGGTGAGGCCCCCAGACAGAGGCGACATAGGTGAGAAGGCCAGCTTAGTCTCGGGTCTTTCAATTTCAGGATGAGTCAGAACAATCCAGGAAGGATGCAACACTGATCAATTGCTGCAGAATCTTGAGGAGAACTCCCCTTCAACCTTGAGATTCAAGGTTTTTATAAGATTTTTCCCTCGAATCTCATCTTTTGATTGGTCATGTATTCCTTTCCTCTTTTTCCGATTGGTCTCCCTTTTGTTTCTAGGTAAAACCTGAGACTTGATTGGGTCACGAGAAAAGTCCATTTTGTGGCATCTTTCTGATAGCTTGTTATCGACTCTGACTGAATTTTGTTGATAGATCCATAAGTCATGCACTCGTAATTCAGCCCATTGTTTCTATTTTCTGTAAATTTTTAGATTTTAATGATTGTACGTGATGTTTCTTTAACCATCAAATCTTTCTCCTTTTTTGACCTTTTAAGCTAGATCGATCGTTTATGAGTGCCCGTATCAGAGTTCTATGTTCTACGGCTGACATTCCACCTGATCCGTTATGTCACTCGTTTGTTTTTACAACTACAGTTTTTTTCCCCCTCTCCTCTCCCTTACATAAGTAACATGATCTTCAGTCCAACTTGATAATAGCATTTGCTTTTAATACGTAAAAATTAAATTTTAGTTTTGCCCTGTTCTGGAACCTCACACAAGGCATCCATTAGATGACATTTAAAACATTGGAACTTCACACTTTTCCTAATGACCAACAACTTCCATTTGTTGCTACTTGACAAGTTCGAGCAGCACAACACAGTTATGCAAGCCATTCCTTTCTTGAAACCAGATAAAGCAACATGTTTGTAGCACAACAAGCCATCAGGCATAATACAATAATAAAATCCAGTCTCATCTGTACTGTAGAAGTTCAGGCAATTTGGTGTTTTTCCATTCATCTGCACTTGTGATGTCAGCACTTTCCTTCTCACCATGAAATTTCTAAAATTTGATTTCATGCCTTGATTTCCATCAAGACAACCAATCATCTGATGCTTTGAAATCATGATAATTCAGCTTCTTAGCGAGGACTTCTGCTTGACGTTTGAGCATTCGACCACTGACACGAACACCTTTTGCAGCTACAGTGACAAACCATTGATTGAGAGATTATTGACTTCTGGATCCTTGCCCTCACATTTCCATTTCGTTCCTTGGCTTCCCTTCGTAGAATATCCATTTTTCTCAAAGTTTGTCTTCCTGCTTTATCAAGCGTGAGATTGTGTTTCTGGACACACCCATCATCTCTGCCAGTTGCTGGTAGCTGGTGCTATAGGGTTCTCTTCTGATTCAGTCTAGCAGATCAATTTTCTTAGCTAACATTAATTCCGTCCATGGCATCTTGAATCGAACACTGTTAAGGGGCTACTAAGCAATATTTCGGGGCCAGTGAGCAAAGTAAATTATGCTTGCGTTATAGGATTTGATTACATTCTTGAATGTTTTGTCCTAATACATGGCACGTCCAAGTTAATAACTGGAATTGACTGTAAATACCAATGAAATCCAATTCGAAATTCCAACTTTATGCAAAAGTTTATTTATAATTAATTTATTGAAAACTTCTTGTAGTATCAGAACTTACACTAAAATATTTGCTGAAACAGGTAAAGTCACCATATGAGAAGTTACATTCAGAAGAAACTGAGTTTGCAGGCTTGACAAACAAACCCAATGCAATTTTGCAAAACTTCATATACTTTTTTGGTGATAATCATATTTCAATTCAACCATTTGTTTTTATCTGGCAGTAAATTTTTCTTTAGAGTATTTTATCAATTTGTCCTCTATATCCAACTGAATGATGTGGATGGTATCACAACAGTTTGCCCAGGGCCGGTTCCGGTAGGTGTGCAGTGCATACGTGCATGCAAGTGGCCAAATTCCTAGGGCAAGAATTTGGCCACCTGATTGAATTTAATAAACAATTGAATTTTATTATTTAAAGTGCACTAATATGATTTAATATAAATCAGCAACTGCACACCGGTTTGTATATAACAAAAAATGGACTAACTTGAACCTTTGACCGGTGCATAACATATTACACACCAGTCAAAGGTTCAAGTGAGTCCATTTTTTGTTATAATTTAATATTATTTTAATATAGTAGATGGCAATGAAAGAGATTAACATTTGCATGATGATTGATGACATAAATATGTAGATAGATTACAGATATAAATAACACCAAAGCATACATGTCAGATGTTCTGTATCAGAACTTGAAAGTGCAAGCAACAGGTAATGGGGATTCATCCATTAAACCAGAGAAAAATTCATCAGTAGAAACTCCATAACCACTACAATTGTTTCTCATTTTAAATTGAGTAAAAAGCATTAAAAGGTTATAAACTTTATAAGTTTGCAAACTCCAAGTTATTTATTTATGTTAATATTTTGTATATAGGTTAACATTTATGTTAACAACTTATGATTAAGTTTAAGGTTACACTAACTTAACTAAGGTTACATAACTTATTGTGAAAGGGTGAATTAAACAACATAGGTACAAGGTTTTATGTTTATTCTTAATTTTCATTGTGAATGAACCTTTATTCATGTACTGTTAATCTTAAAGCAATACTTACACCATTAATTTAATTGTTGATGGAACCAAATAAAAATTTAAATAAAGAAAGATGCTCACAAACATTATTAATTTAAATATTCACATTTAAATTAATTTTTATATACACATACATATATATTGTATTTATATACTAAATGAAATAAATTTTTTTAAATTAATTTTCATCTTAATTTGCAAATTCTATTTATGCTGATGCTAAAATATAACTTTGAACAAAGGTGCCTGTTATCTATGAGAATAGTTGATTTGAATAAAATTAAAATAAATATATGTCAAATATTTTTATAAGCTTTTTTACCTCTATCAACTGTGTGAAATTGTCATAAAATATATCAGTAGGCTCTCGTGGGTTGGATTAGGTTATGAATTTACTCATGATCAGCACTGATAGGGGTGGCCAAATATCTGTAGTACACGGGCAGCTATCTGTCCAAAACCAGCTTCGAGTTTGCCTATTGCGACAATATTGGAAAAACATCTGCAATGTATTTTTTTTGCTATCGCTGGAATGTATTACGTTTTGATGAAAAGATATAGCTTCATTTATTTGTAAATTGTTTAACTGGTGAAAAAATTTTGGTGATAAGAAAGTAGCAGACATATGCCAGTGAGTTATCTAGAAATGTAGCTCAATCATTGTCTGAAGACATTAACTTAATGAAACAGGCTCAATCATTTTCTGCTGGAGCACAAATTAAAAGTTCTTTTTTTTTGCATACAGGATGCAATGTTGGTTTATTTTCTTGACATAAAAGTTCTTAAATGCTTTTAAAAGTTTTCAGTACTAGTAATGTATGTTCCAATAGAGAAATGTTAATTTTTGTGAAGTTGCTGAATTGTGCTCTCAAGTCAGAGTAAAAGAGGTGCAAATTTGTATGTGGGTGCAATAAACAGCGAGTCAGACTCAACAGTTACAAAAAAGTTGTCCTAATTTATTTAAACAAAAAAAGGCTTACAGAAATAATGTTCTTAGTGTGTCAGCAGGTGAAGAGCAAAACTGTGAATATCTGTTTTTCATTTTGTAAAAGAGTCCTGAAAGAAGGATCCTCCTGTTGTTTGTCCTGATCCTCCAGCCCTGAAGCGATGTTATTACAAGTCCAAGAGGAGGTGATATCAGTCCAGGTAGAGTCAAGGGTGAAGTAGAAAATGCAACTAAGTAAGATCTAGCACTGAGAGAAATCAGAGAGAGGGGCTCTGTTTGTCTTTGAAATTCAGAGTTTTTATTATTTTCTGTCCCTGATCAGTTATTCCGACCAGTTGCCATTCCTCACCCTCACTTTCTAAGTGATGATCACTCATTATTAAGTTAACGCTATCTTGACCTATATTGTGGGATGAGTAAAAACCAACATTTAATTTGATCCCAGCCAAAGACAGTTGATCTTAGGACTTATATTATCTAGTTTTCCTTTGTCTCATTTCTGAGAAAAGGTTTTTCATTATTAAAGGTTTTTCGTAATTAATATTAATTAATTTAGTGTAGTTCCAGGACATTGCCAGAGCCTCATATTTTGGATAGGTGCATGTTTATATCATTCTAGTCATTTGCTATTCTTTTAATATTGTCTAAATTCTCTGCTATTAACTTCAGTATTAAAAATTTTGAATTTCATCAATGAGCTAAGTCTTAGATTAACTACAATGATAATTTTGAATTACAATGATGTGATCTGTTCGTATATTTGACTAGACAACTAAAACACTTGAAAATTGTAGATATTTCATTGAATGTATTTGAATATAGTTCTGTAAACTTGTCAACAGTATACACCAGAATTTAATTTAAACTGTGAACAGCACATAAAATCCAGTTGCATTCTAAAAGACAATTCCAATACTTTCCCTTGTTATGTATACATAACAGCCAGGAAAGTAAAAGCTCTTTTTATTGCTAGGCAGTTATTTATAATCATAACAAAAAAGATCTCTCTTTTAAATTAAAATTTTCTGTAATTTTACTAAAATTGTCTCTAATTTTCATTTCTGACTGGCTGTCAGTTGAATGGAACAATTGCTTGTAGATGAGATTTTAATCTTTAATATAATTGCAGTTACAAACTAAAATAATCCACCATCTTTGTTGCCAGTGATTGCTAGTTAAACTCAAATTTCACTTACTTCATTCTTGACTTTCTTATTTATCTCGTAATATATTAAAGTATTTGTTCTGAAACTGTAACAGCACTGAGTAAAATATCCGCAATATCAAATTTTCTGTTTCACTACAATATTCACTATATACTGTAGCATGTTCTTCATACAAACATCTTTTATGAACATAAATAACTAAGTTCTGCACTGAATAAAGATCTTCACATTTACAACTTCATCTAGGAATTTTTCTTAACAGTGCTAATTAGAACTATAATAGTACTTTCTCTCATTTTTAGTAAGATGGCTGGAACAAACAAATGAAAAGTAAAAAGTATATGACAATTTCTTAAGTTATGATAACCTAACACAACTAATTGAAGCAAACAACTCTAGTACAGGAAATCTTCATCAGTTCAAAATTCAGGGGATGAAATATTTGCCACTTCAAATTATCTAATTTCAAATTATCCAAAATTTACATATTTCTGTATATGCCAAATGCCATGTAAGTAATGTAATTTATTAAGCAAATGGAATACAGCTAATTACACAGAGTTCTATTATTGTTAATTAATAATAATAGAAATAAACTGCAGGAAAACAGCATCTGTCTGGTGAGAACCTCACAGGTTGCCAGATAGGTTTTATAAAAAGTAAAGTGGAATTCCTCAAAATATAGCCAAGTTATTTTTAAAGTGGCTCAAAAATAGTAAGTTGCCCAAAAGTTGTACAGGTTATTAGAAAAGACAGGTTATTAGAAAAAACAGTCTTACCTCCTTTCCTTCCTAATATCATATACAGAAGATACAGACAATATTTTTATATTGTAGAAAGCAAAACCAAATATAGAAAGCTTCATAGAACAAATGAATAACAACCCATATGGACTTTCCACAAAATTTGACCAAGCCAGCAATTCAAGGGCACACTTTTTAGATCTCAATATCAGTATTATAAACAGAGTTATCCATACCAATGTTTATCATAAACCATCACACCTTCCATTGTTCACACCAGCAAACTCATATGACCCATACAGCTACAAAATAGCTGCCTTTCGTGCCTTAACCGAATGTGCTTTTACCCACCGCACGAATTACAAGGACATGTTAAAAGAGGCTAAACATTTGGAAGACATAGCTAAAGAACATGGTTACAGCAAACACCTTATCGTAAATTAGTGAACGCCTATTCCAACAGGGGTACTCCTCCTTCTACACCCAAAAACTTTGTATCGCAAAGTAGAAACGCTCACAACACACGCATAGTTCTAGATTATAACAACATCACGAAAAGCTTATATAAAGAAATTGCCCATCATAGGTGATAAATTTGCATATAGAGATGTTCCCACTGTTTATAACATCCTCAGAAATGCAAAGAACAACACCAACATGCTTAGGGTTCCTGGCATTTATAAGATTGCACCGAGACAATAGATTCCAGTGTGATCTTGAGTATGATCTCTGAAAGTAAGGTTGGCTGTACACAAGTATGATATCAGTAAAGGAAAATACAACACCGCCCTAGCCAGGTACGCCGCAGACAACGACATTCAAGCCCATCTAGACCAAGCTTCCATCATACGACAATCTAAGCACGACGACCAAATAAGGACACCGAAAGATCTCAAAATATTCAAATCTGTAAAGAGCGGCCGTTTCATTAATTTCAAAGAGGAAGAACAAGTATCTTATGCACAGCAATCCTTATACCAAAGGAAACAGTCGACTTAAAAAATCATTTTGGAGAGATTTAAATTTGATTTAATCAATTTAAATTATTTAAAAATATTTTAAGAGAATTAGTTAAAAAGTTCTCGTTTATATGTTTTTTAAATAATTCTTAAAAACGTTCCATTTCTGCATTCCAATTTAAAGAATCCAGAAGAAGATCTGTGAAGATTGAAAACGTTAGAATTTGCAACAGATTATCCTGGAATTTCTTTTAAGGTTCAATTTGTTGCTATTTTGTATGATATATTCCAGGCTTGCAGAGTTGGAGCTATAATGTTATTAATCCTATTCCTAATAAAATAAAATAATTTCTTGATAAAGGTAGTGACATGCAAAAAATTATTAATAATAAGTTAAAGCACAGTTTAAATATTTGAATGTTTATTAAACATTGTGACCATATAACAGTCTCAATTGTCTCAAACTTTAAAATGTGGTTACATTACGGTTGCTCTAGTTTGTGTAGTTGTAGTTATGGTTACAGTTACAGTTAAAAATCTTCAACCATTAGAATTCTAAACTATAAGTATTGTGAATTTTTTACATTATAAATCATAATATTTAATATTATAAATAATGATTAGTCCTTCCTCTTATTGTTTTTTTTCTTTACGCTAACTTCTTTCTTCAGTTTTATTTTATTCAATATTTTATTAGTATTTTTTACTTACTTTATTTAATTTGATTTCCATTAACTTTATTTAATTAAATACAGTAGAGCATCGATTATCCGACTCGATTGGGGACCGAGGTTGGTCGGATAACTGAAAAAAATGGATAACCGAAAAGTATGAAAAAATACATTAGTATAGTGTATTAGTATATCGCTATTAACCTACTTCGCGTTGAATTTTCATCAATGTTAAGCCTAACAGTTTTTTTTAAATAATAATCATCGTTAAATTATTTCTTTCTTTTGCACAAAATAAATACAGAAATAAAGAAAAAAATAGAAAATTAAACCTTGTTTAAATACTGGCCTCTCTTTCATGGTCGAGCCAGTATTTCCAGCTAAAACACACAAAAATTTTAACAAGAATAATATTAAAGTAGCCAAGACATAGCCAAATATTGTAGCGCCACATCACTAGCGGACATTTGAATTTGCCGACTAGAACGTGGTCGGTTAACCGATGTGACGGTCGGTCGGGGGTCGGATAATTGATGCTCTACTGTATTACATTCTTAAAAATATCAATAATAAAAAAAGTTATAATAATTACCTAGGCATTCATTATTAACTAAATGAAATTCAAAACAATCTTCAATGCATTGTCCATTTTGTAAAACCTTGTTGTTTTTACATGAAACACATTGATTTTTGTTTGGACCCAAACATGAAGAACACGAAGTATGGCATTCTAAAAAATGAATTCAGAACAATTATTAGCATTTCATTTTCTTTTTTTATACTATTAAAGATGGGTCAAACCCAAAAATTCCTTGAATCTAAATCTTAAAAAGCCTATGAATCTCTTGAATCTTTAATATAAGTTTGTCATTTGTAGCTTCAAAATGTATAATATTAACTGCAAAAAGTATTAAAAGCCTAGCAGCACCAAATGTTTGTTGGAAAGTCTGTTACAGGTTCCAATATGTAATGTGATAGACATTTGTACTGTGTACCACCCAGACACCAGAAAGACATTTGGTTCAACATCAATGTCATCATACAATACAGAAAACTAATGACTGAATGATACCAAAATTTCTCACAATTCCGCCAAAAACTCCCGATTCTGATAGAATTGCTGATTCCGATTCTTTTGAATACAGTACTTTTTCCTATAATTTATTTTAGTTTAGAAAAATTAACAATTTTCGTTACCGGTACAATACATTCATTAATTAAGAAACATCAAGTTTAAGAATGGAAAAAGATTGGGAAATTCAAAATCAATCTTTCGAAAAAACAAAAATATTCCATTTATATGTGGACATGCATACCTTTGTTGTGTACTACAAAATAAATTTGTAATCTTATATCAGATAAACTTATAAACCAACTTTAAATTACTGGAAATTAAACTTAATATGAAAATTATCACCTTTAATTGTCCAGCACAAATGTTTTAACAAAAATAAAAACGTTTTCGATCGTTTTCAACGGTCATCTTCAGTTACAACTCAAATTAAAAAAAGAACGATAAAATAGAATTAAATACGAAAATAATATAAATGCGCATGCGCAACTATAAATATATCGCGCATGATGCCTAATATACAGAATAAATGAATAAAATTATGTAAACAAAAATACGTGGCCGCATCTCTTGTATGTTGTTATTGTTTATCTTTATAAAACGATTTCCATGCGGTTGATAAAGAATCCGCGTCTCTATGATTGATACATCCCGTTTTTTCTTGGGCTTTATATATTTCTAGCTTTTCTAGATGTTTGATTGTATGTCTATTGTTCGTCGGCTTGATGACGGAAGCTTGGTCCCACAATACCTCAATATCTTGTTGCTTGGCGTATGAAGCTAGAACTGTACTGTCCAGATTCTTATTAATCGAGTACTGGTGTTCTTTGATTCTTTGCTCTAAGTGCCGTAAAGTAGCTCCCACATAAACAATATCCGAATTAAATCGTTGGTCCTTTATTGGTATGGAGTAAACCCCCGTTAAAGAGTTCCGATCTTCTCTCTTCTTGTCATTCTTTAACAATTTGTAAACTGTCGGATTACGTCGGTAAACGATACGTATATTATTGGCCTTAGCAATTTCGTTTATCATTTTGTTCAAGAAGGGATAATAATTGATTACCATCTTCTGTTTACCGTTATCCGCGGGAGAGTGATTACTTCGATTCTGGAACGTTGTGATATGTTTTTCTACTATATTTCTCTGGTAACCTTGTTGTGTTGCTATTTCGAGTATGTAATCCAATTCTTTATAGGTATCACATATGTTTGTGCAACGAGTATAGGCACGCTTGATCCAAGATCGGAACGCCGCATACTTAATATGCCTGGGATCCACCGATTGATTCGGGATGATGATAGTATTTAGACTCTGTTTCCGGTAAATGTTCGTCTTGATTTCCCCTTCCCCGCAGGTGATATTAATATCGAGGAAATGAACATTATTATAGCTCTCCTGGTCCAGTTGTAAAGTTAAACCATAAGGGTTATCATTGATATCATTTAGGAATCGTTGAGTGTTGTGCTTATTATTCCATAGAATGAATATATCGTCTATGTATCTAGTGTATAGAATAATATCATTTTGGAATCCGGGAAGAATAGTATTTTCGAGTCGCATAGTATAGCCGACATCGAACTGCCCATTGGCACCCCTCTACCTTGCAGGAAAACTCTCCCTTCAAATTGAAAGAAGGATGTATAACATATTAAATCAGACAGCTCCAGGATGTGTTGATGGTATTTGTATGAATTCTTGATGTTTTTAAAAAGGAAATCCCTTAACGCACAGAAACACGGGGGTAATTTTATGGAGGGATATAACGATTCGTAATCCATAACAGTCATGTACTCATCATCCTTTAGAGCAATGTTTTTGAGCTTCTCTATCAATTGTAGCGAGTTGGTGATAGTAAAAGGGTGATTTTGTTCTTTAGAACGAATAAATCTTACTAATTGCTTTTCGATGCGAAACGTCGGAGAATTACATTTTTCTATAACTGGTCGTATTTGGCAACCCGGTTTATGAGTTTTCCCAAATGCAAATATTCTTGGTGCCTTTGGAGCAAGGACTGTGGCTTTCTGCATATTCAACAGGCGTGCTAATGGGGTTGCTGTGAATCTTTTGACTCTCCGTTGTGATGACTCCAAGTAGTTGCAGGGTGCTAGCTGGCAATCAGTGTTCTCGATGTATTCTAGTATTTTCTTGTTATACGTATCCCGTTTGGTAAGTACTATGAGCCAAGCCGATTGTTCTTTCATTGATGTCTTTTAACATCTCCGGATCTCGTGCATATAGATCATTTTCTACATCTATAAGTTTATGTAACGAACCATAAGCTTAGGTTACCAGAGAAATATAGTAGAAAAACTTATCACAACGTTCCAGAATCGAAGTAATCACTCTCCCGCGGATAACGGTAAACAGAAGATGGTAATCAATTATTATCCCTTCTTGAACAAAATGATAAACGAAATTGCTAAGGCCAATAATATACGTATCGTTTACCGACGTAATCCGACAGTTTACAAATTGTTAAGGAATGACAAGAAGAGAGAAGATCGGAACTCTTTAACGGGGGTTTACTCCATACCAATAAAGGACCAACGATTTAATTCGGATATTGTTTATGTGGGAGCTACTTTACGGCACTTAGAGCAAAGAATCAAAGAACACCAGTACTCGATTAATAAGAATCTGGACAGTACAGTTCTAGCTTCATACGCCAAGCAACAAGATATTGAGGTATTGTGGGACCAAGCTTCCGTCATCAAGCCGACGAACAATAGACATACAATCAAACATCTAGAAAAGCTAGAAATATATAAAGCCCAAGAAAAAACGGGATGTATCAATCATAGAGACGCGGATTCTTTATCAACCGCATGGAAATCGTTTTATAAAGATAAACAATAACAACATACAAGAGATGCGGCCACGTATTTTTGTTTACATAATTTTATTCATTTATTCTGTATATTAGGCATCATGCGCGATATATTTATAGTTGCGCATGCGCATTTATATTATTTTCGTATTTAATTCTATTTTATCGTTCTTTTTTAATTTGAGTTGTAACTGAAGATGACCGTTGAAAACGATCGAAAACGTTTTTATTTTTGTTAAAACATTTGTGCTGGACAATTAAAGGTGATAATTTTCATATTAAGATAAACTTAATATTGCAACACTATTCCTAAATAAATTACAGCTAATTCTCTTTTACTCAATAAACTATTCCATTACACGGTTAAGATTGCCATCTTTGGAAACTATGGTCATGTGACCCTCCCCATTATAAAATTTAACGCCTTTAATGCCTTAATTAAGAGGGCCTGCACACACTGTTTTCTCAGATAGCTCTCCGAGCTGAGCTGAGGCATACTGAACATATAGCCAAAGAACATAATTATCCTGCCATCACACACGAATTAATCTGCAGATGGAACCGTTGCCAAGAACTAGACCCAATCCTGGCACCCAACAAAGTATCCCGGTATCCACCCGGTATCATCCCAGTTACATACAATCCATACCTTAATTTGCTATACTCTGTGACAGCTAAGAAAAAGAATATTTTCATCGCTTCTAGAAGATGTTCTACAATATTTGACATTTTACGGAAAAGATACCCCAACGAAGAACAACTCCCGTGTGTGTACACCATCCAACTCATGGACCATTAAAAATTTCTTTAAATTGTGTACAGTAGAAAAATAAAGAATTTTTAATTTAAAATATGTTTTAATATGTAAATATGTAATTTAAAATATGTTTAATTTAAAAACCCTTATGTAAGGGTTTATCACACCGAGTGACCAATCTTTGCAGTTATATAAATCAAATACTATGATATAACAAACGTTAAAACAAAAACTGTATGAAGAATTTGTTATTTTAGCCTACCATTGTCACATTACTCACGATACTCGGACAGTACAAAATTGACAATTTCATTGGTCAAGTAGACAGCAATTGAAAATACAATATCTTAATTGGCCCACCAGTGGCCGAGCGGTCTTCGTCCCTGCACTTGAGAGGACTAAACCCTGAACAGTTCGGTTGTGGGTTCATGCTCACTCAGATGGGCTGGCTGGCAGCATAGAATTTTCCGGGTTAAAAAAAAAAATCTTAATTATATAATCTAAAATTTAAGATGTTAAGCTTAACATCTTAAATTTAACTTAATTTAGCTGTAACAAACTGTTTCATTCATACAATCCTTACTTCCTCAGCAGATTTACCAATAATAATACACAAACACCTAATTACTTGCTGAGCTTGCTGATTCCTTTATTTTCTAACGTTTTCAACCTAATGAAGATAGGCCTATAAAAATTAGGTTGAAAACGTTAGAAAATAAAGGAATCAGCAAGCTCAGCAAGTAATTAGGTGTTTGTGTATTATTATTGTTTCATTCATAGCCAAATATCAAACAATATTCTACAAACAAATCAAATTTTGCAAAAATAGAACAAATATTTAAACTCAGCACCCTAAAAAACGATTTAAAACTTATTTTGAGCAGGCTGTAAACCTCATGTTATGCAATTTTCATATTCAAATGCAACCATACTGTTGGTCCAATTGAAAGAAAAGACTATTGCAAAAGGGAGTTAAAGTCAATCTGACCAAAAGTAATCGTTCACCTCCTCCCAGAAGCAAAAATGGTCAATGAATACTCATTAATATTGATCTACTATTAATGTTTTAAAAATGATCCATGTTGGATAGGTTTGATAGCTCCACATATGATTGAAGTTGTTACCTTAATGTCCAAAAGACTTCATATGACTTGTTTAAATAAATAAAAAAAACCAATAAAAATGCGAGAATAATTGCTTCTATGTGATCCCCAAAAAAACTGGTGAAACCAGGTTGAAAAAGAAAAGCTCAGCAAAAACATCTAAGTAACAGAAAGTTTTTAAAGTTGTGACATAGTGTTAAATCTGCTTCCACTATTCCTAACTTGTAAGACTCAATATGTAAATAAAGTGCACATTACACAGGTTACAACTACAGGAAGTTTTGGATGAAGAAATCTCACCATGATAATAAATAGGAAAGATAAACATTGGCACAGGAGGAAAAAACTTCAAGCTTTGTGCCTTAAAATCATTGAATATACAGTACTGTACATTAATTTTGTTGAACATTATAGAACATCTTTAAGCAGTATCAGTGAAGGAAGTTCGAAACAATGGGTTTACGAGTTACTAAGAGAAGATGAAATCAGGAAAGGGGATGGGGGTATTTAGTTTTGTGGTAGTTAAGTGTTTATTACATAGATATCCACATAATAAATACTTAACTACCACCATATTCACACGGATGTCCATGTGAATATCACACCAACAGACTGTCCATCTACAGAAAACTGCAGATGGACAGTTGCGCAAACCCATGACCAACTATTGGTGTTTGGTAATTTTATCCACTCAGTTATAGGAGGGTACTTATTGCTCTGCAATTTGAAAAAATTGTAGATCTAAATTCACTGTCATCCATCTGCCGTCTATTCCTAATCTTGAGAACAGAGTTAGATAGATGAATGCCAAGACCAGATATGGAGAGCTTAGAGGCAGGAGATCCTAATTAACTATAACAAACTTCTGATGGAAACCAAGTCATATTTCAATTCAAAAATTTTCCCCTGAACACAAATACATAACTGGCAAGCTCTATTGCCAACAGGAAAAGTATGATGTACAGGGACAAACAACTACGTCACTCCATGCAGGCAAGTGCTATGTGCTACATGTTGCAGTAATGGCGTAATGGTGTATTTATTTTGAACTACATCATTGTCGCAGTAATTAAGTGAATATAATATATATTTTTTTAAAATTATATCCTTTTTTGTAAGAATTATATTTACTTTATTAAAATTTTTAGACGGCACTACAACGTAAAGCCAGAAAATCAAAATGTAGACAGAAATTAATTAATATGTAGAAATTCATCAATATTTTAGAGAGAGATGTACAACATGACAACATGATCTAAGTTAGAAGTATATGAACATAGTTTCCAAGTTTCATAGCAAATAGTCAAACAGCCTAAGTGTGCATAGCAACCAAACAAACACATCCTCATTTTATATATATGTTACCACTAAAGCTCGAAAGCCGTTAATGTGTACATTACCTAGCTAATCTCCAGATTAACTAGGTCGATCCGTTAACGTGCAGAATCAAGAATTTTCCGCATTTTACCTAGGTAATCTGCACATTAACGGCTTCCGTATAATTAAAGTTCAAAAAGTTTGTTTCTCTCATTTCCTTTCCCTACTACTTCCCAAAGAAGACAAAGCAAAAACTGATGCACGCTCAATTTTAGCTGTGGTTCTTAGTAAAACAAAGGATGGCTTTTATAAATTTGAAACTAAAACAGGTATTTTAAAACAATTGTATGCAAAATCTGAATTCGGTGTACGTAGAGAGATTGTTAACGATAGAAGATGGTCCTGCTATAGAAATATCTTTACATCAAACAGCAATAAAACAATACCTTGGTACTGGGCAGGGTTTCAGAGAATGTGGTTGCAAATCTAAGTGTACCACAAATAGTGTGCTTGTTGCAGAAACCAATTGCTATGTAACTCAAAGTGTCACCAATCTTTAGATTGCACTAATAAGTAAGCACAATTTTATCATATGTTTTTCAAATTCATTTCCCTAATTGTAATAATATTTTAAACCATTTGATTTTTTGTAAACAAACTTCACTCGTGACTACCGGTACATATAAAGTCTAATCCAGCAACTTCAACCTTTAAATTTCCGGTACAAACGACGAAAATTAACAGAAAAAACTAACGTTTTCGAATCTCCATCGATGGAGATTCGAAAACGTTAGTTTTTTCTGTTAATTTTCGTCGTTTGTACTGGAAATTTAAAGGTTGAAGTTGCTGGATTAGACTTGATTTTTTGTATTACAGTTTTTTAATTGATTGATAATTGATTCTATCAACTAATTCGTTGATTGTTTGATTGTATTAACTTGATTCTTTAGATATTGAAAATTATGATTAAGATTATGTTTTTAGATTATTGTTAGTTAGCTATTTTATTTACTCTTGTATATACATAAGTTGTTAAAAGTTCAAATTCAAATAAATTCGAACAAAGAGATCCATTTGGAACAAATAATGTAAAAGCCTGCAGATGGCCTATACAAGTAGGCCGAAAACGTTCGGAATAAAGAAAAAAACTCGGCAAATATAAAATCGGGTGTGTTTATTAATATAATATAATATAACATTATGTTAATTTCAGCATACAGAAACGTTGCTGTTGTTCCAGCAAAGATCTTATTTTTACTTCACCGAGTGCCTAGTAAGTAATGTGCAGATTACCTAGGTAATTTGAGAAATGGAACAATTTTCGAAACTTTAACGACTCACCCTAGTTAATCCGGAGATTAACTAGGTAATGTACACATTAACAGCTTTTGAGCTTTAGCAGTAACATATATATTAATATAAAATTATTTATTTATCTATTCTTCTAAATTCAACTACTGAAATAATGTATATATGTATATATATGTAATATATGTAAATAAACACTACACATATAATCAATATCCAGCAAGAGAAAACTAGAAGAAAGGAAATATTTTTGTTCATGTTTAATGGACATAGTCAGTTAGACTGACGATGTCTGTTTCTTGTAATTTTTTTCTTGCTGGATATTGATTATCAGTGCCATAACTAGGATTTTGGACACACATGGCCAAAAATAAAAATGGCATGGCTTTTTAATTTTTGTTATTAAATAAAAATATAAATGGTGGTTTATTTCTGAAATATATGTTTGTAGAAATTACAGATAATAAATACTACATAAATATAATTTTGTGTTATTAATTTTGAATACATATTATTCCAAAACCTTCTCGTTGGTGCCTTTATTAAATCGACACCTATGGCAGGAGCTACGTTGGTCACACTCTAGTTACGGCTCTGTTGATTATATATGTAGTGTTTATATAATCTATTGCTCTGACATCTGAATGAAAAGTGATAAAATATTAATTCAACTTATGGCTTTGAGGTCATCCTTATATTACTTTCAATTCTAAATTTTATAAATGTATCTTACAAAAAAAAAAAAAAAAAAATAGAATTAAATTACATATAAGAGAATAAAAATAATTCTTTAATTTTTATATTATTCTTGTATTATTATAAAATAATCACCTTCGCAGGATCGATTAAATACAAAATAACTTTCTCCACAATTTTCAACACAACTTCCATGTTTTAGTAACCTGTTGTTGTAGCATAATAAACATTGATTTTCTTCTCTCCCAAAACATTCTTTGCAATTCTGATGACAAACTAAATAAGAAAATTAATGAAAATTTCAGATAATCATAATTGAGAGATTTTTCTGGCAATCTATAAAGCAACAATAGATGAACATGTTTTATTTTAGCAAAAAATTTATGAAATCATTTGTTAGCATTAGAAATAAATGTTAAAAGCTCTGTCTTAGCTCTAAATTAAAACAATTATAATCTTTACTCAAATCTATCTAACATCTGTACATATATTTTTCAATGTGTGTTTGTGCGTGCGTGCATGTATGTGTGTCTATCTGCAATAGAAATTAACAGAAATCTACCTAGAGAACTCCAAAGCAACTAGCTCATCAGCAGTAACTTTTACAACAAATATAATGGTATCTGATCAATGGTTAAATATGGTGCCAAGTATCTCTGCTAGTTAACTATAGAAATAACATTCTGATAACTTTCAAAAAAAACAAAAATAATAATATAGTTTCAAAGTACTGTTTTCAAATGTTAATTATTAGCTCAGCTTCAAAAAATTTTAGAAATCAGCCAATGAAAATACTGAAAAATGAGTTAAACACCAACTTTTTGGTGTTTAAACTCAAATGGGTCGTCTAGTGGGGTCATTGACCTCTAGTAATGCAATAGACTTATTTTTTGTTTCAGTAGCATTTATTCCTGCATAATGTCATTGTTTAAGTTTTAGTTAGTTATATGTACATTTATTAGCATCTCTAGGCTACTTAGAGTTATGCTACGCTATTATTTTAGAATATTTTGTTTCCCACTTACTCAGACTCAGCTTCTTAATGAATATACTAGAAACATCCAATACACCTTATTGCTGAGAACAACTATTTATTAACTAAAACTAACGTTTTCGGCCCAATTTATGGGCCATCTTCAGGTTACAGTTGTTCGACTCTAATACAAAATCGAACACGTTCAAAATTAAAGCAAATTAGAACATACGTTTAAATTAAACCAATAGAACAAGCATATCACAAAATAATAATTAACAAAATCAAATAACAAGAAAAATGAAAATGAAAATAAAAATAAAATACTGTGACTGGCCGTAAATCTGAAGGAACAATTCTTTACGCATTAACTCAGATACCTACTGAGTCACGGCAGACGTATTTTTACGTGTGTTACGTCTTAGTGGATGGTTCAGTGGTTGAATGGGAAGATGCCAAAATTCTTGCAAAAGTACGCTCGCCAACGCTGTCATCCATAACTGAGAAATGCGAAATCTACAGAGAGAGTTTGGCTGACAGATGTTTAAATTATAAGGATGCGACGGGGTTGCAGTCATCCTGGAAATACATAGTAAGACGTAACACACGTAAAAATACGTCTGCCGTGACTCAGTAGGTATCTGAGTTAATGCGTAAAGAATTGTTCCTTAAGATTTACGGCCAGTCACAGTATTTTATTTTTATTTTCATTTTCATTTTTCATGTTATTTGATTTTGTTAATTATTATTTTGTGATATGCTTGTTCTATTGGTTTAATTTAAACGTATGTTCTAATTTGCTTTAATTTTGAACGTGTTCGATTTTGTATTAGAGTCGAACAACTGTAACCTGAAGATGGCCCATAAATTGGGCCGAAAACGTTAGTTTTAGTTAATAAATAGTTGTTCTCAGCAATAAGGTGTATTGGACGTTTCTAGTATATTTTGTTTCCATCGTAAAGCAAGTCAGATCGGGTTGTAAAGCGAAACATTTGTTTATCCAGAGCGCACAAGTTGGCTTTCTTGGTTTTGCTTGCTATACATTGTTCTGTGAGTCTATTGGCTAACATCCTCGCACGTGGTTTGTACTAGTCAAGAACTTGTATTATTTTATTTTGATAACTATTAACAGGGTAAGATCTGCTCCACCACTAGGACCAGTCTCAGCAAACACAGCTACTTTGCTGTCAGCTTCACAGTTACTGGGATAGCATATCTTTTACAGCTGTTTAATTTAACTTGTACTTGAGTTTTCCAGGTATTGTGGTGTGTTGGATCTGCTGGAAGGATGCTAATTTTCTTTTGTAACTAGCTCTCTTCCCTCTGCACTGACAAGGCTCACTGCCCTTCAGTGAAGAGCTCCCTAGCAAAAGGGCTATCTTTACAGCACACTTTTCTAGCTTTGTTAGGTAGGTTATACCATTTCACAGTCACTTACATACTTTAGCTCATCCATTTTTGTGTTAGTTTATATACCTACTCCATTTTTCTGTTACCATGGAGCTATCAGAAAGCATGCCAGTGATGTTTCTCGATCAATTGGATACAGAAGTGTCTAAAGAGCCACACCTAAAGATGGGGATCCAAACTAGTATTAAGGAAGACATTCTCGCAGAGGCAAGACATCTGTTGGGCAGAGTTTTGGACCTCTGCCCAGAATTCTCCAATGGTAGAATTAAAAAAAAGCAGAGGTTTGAGATCCGAGACTGTGTAACTCGTCTCTTCGGCAATCTACATGAGGCATACGGCATCATTTGAAAGTTGAGAAGAAATAGGAAAAGCACACCACCATTGACAGAAAATCAACCAACCAAAAAACTCCTATACACTGAGATAGTAAAAAAGAATATAAAACCAAGTACAGTGACGAAATCAATAACAAAGTCACTAAATAGCAAGGTTGACAATGAGAGCAAGTGGGCTCACATGCCCTCCTCCTTTAACTGGAAAAATCAGATGACAAGTCATTTACAGATGTAAAGTCTGTAGTGGCAGAAATTAAGCAGAGAATTAAACCACACAAAATTAAGATAAATCTAAAATCAGTAAGGGAAATACAGGAAGATGGCATTTGCATGAGTTGCAAATAAAACAGACTTTTTTCTTTGTTTGTGGTTTTAGGCCCTTTACCGCTCAGAGAGCACAAAAAGACCATAAATAGAACAGACTGTGAGATGTTAAGTAGTGCAATTAAATCAATCCCAGAGCTAAAACAAAAAAGTGAAATGCAAGATCTCAGAGGGGGAGAAATCCCCAAATTCTGCTAAATGTTCCAAAATCAGTAGAAGAGGAGGAGGAGATCAACATGATTTACCAGCAAAACAACATCTGGGATGGACAAACAAGGAAAGAGTTTGTTGAAGCGTGTAGGATTAGCACTGTACTTATCAAAGGAAGGACAGCTGAAAACTGAGGGTACATAGTTTTATCTGTGTCCTCTAATAATCATGAAAAAATAATAAGAAAAAGAACACCTTTTGATCTTGTGAAAAACAATAAATGCAGAAGACTACATAATGGTAACTAGATGTTACAGATGCTGCAGGTATAACCACGTCACAAAAAACCGCACACAGAAACAATGTTGCAGCAACTGCGATGGCAAACACAAATATACAGAGTGTGACAAACTGGATCAGTCACCATGCTAAACAAACTATCAGACAGTGAATAAAACAAATACCCAACAATAAAAAGCAAACAACAAATCATAATGCATTTAATGCAAGTTGCCCAGTAACAAATCACACAAGAAAACTGAAAACAACTACACTACACAGCAAAGCAAGACACACTGTCTCAACTTCATGCAGATAAACTTACAACGGGTGAAAGCTTCCACATCTCTCACTCTCAAGATGCAGGAATGGAACACTGATTTGCTGCTGATCCAGGAGCCCTACCTAATCAATAACTATTTTATGAACTTCAGTAAATGGATTACCTTCTCCCCAAGAGGACATACCATTAAGACAGGAATCGTCATTTGCAGTCAGGAAATAGATTCCCAATATAGACCAGACCTTAGCACAGACTACGTGACTATGGTCACCATCCACATGCAGGCAAATGAGCATCCTCCTCTCCTCAGTCTACTGCTCACCACTTGAAAAAACCCAGCCTCTAATCAAAGATCTGGAGAGCATAGGGGGCAAAATACAAGACCATCCCTGGTTAATTTGTGGAGATACAAATACAAAATCACCCTTATGGTTTAGTCCCACAGAAGACAAAAGGCTACCTCCTCCAGGAACTGATGGCCACTCTACAACCAGTCTCTTATAACACCAGTCCCACCTATAGTAGTATTAGAAGGGAGAGTTGGATCAACGTTATGCTTGCTAACAATAAAATGGCTAGTCAGATACAATACTGTAATACAGAATAAATGCCCTCTGCCAGTGACCATACATACATTCAAATCAAACTGGGCAGAGTGGGAAAGAACACACAAAACAAGCAGGCATTCAAGACAAACTGGACAATTTTCCACAACCTCTCACAAGAAACATGGAAAACTGACAGACCAGTGAATGATATGAATGAAACAGGAATCAACAAGTGTATCACTCACCTCCATAATACACTGCAAGCTTGTTACCAACAAACTACAAAAGCGGCCAAAAAGAAGACATCAGCTCCATGGTAGGATAATGAACTAGCCACTTTAAGAAAGATGAGAAAGACCAGAAAAGAATACCAAAGGGAAAGAAAGGAAGATTTATGCAAGACGAAACACGCAGAATACATCAACAGATTTAACCAGTATAAGACAACAATCAATCAGAAGAGGCACAGTGCTTGGAGAGAGTATTGTAGCAGTTTTGACAAGCATGAACCCTACCCTTTTACATAGCGTTCAAAAAGAAAACAAGGATAGGAATTCCACCACCTATCAAGAAAGACAATGGAGAACTGACCACAACATTAATTGACACTATCCATCACATCTTCAAATAATATTTGAGTAAAATTACTCTTCACTCCGACACCGGGGATGAAATACTAAATACCGAACCTGTTACCAATGTAATTTGCGTGAAAAAATCTTCTTTCCACAAACGTTTTCGAGCTTTCCAAACAGCTCTTCTTCAGGTAGAGAAAAAAGGTTCCGACGAAATACTTTGAAAAAAGACGAAAAAAGAACGTAGACATTTAAATAAAAACGGAATCTAAAAATAGAATGCAGATGTTTAAACAAAAATTACGGAACTCGCATATCAAACAAACATTAAGGTGGACATGCGCATTCGTGTGCCGATGTTGCTATTTATAGATCGTTGTTTATGAGGGCCTGCCACGCTATAGAAAGATTAATCTCATCCTTCCGATTTATACATGTGGTCCGATGGTTAGCCTTACAGATGGATATAGCTTCCCGCCATTTTAGTTGGTCCAGGTGGGGCGTAGTGTCGATGATGTCAGCTTTGTTGAACTCCGGTTCTATATCGGGATCAGATGCAAAGGTGGTTAGGGCCGTGGTGTACCGCCCGTGCCGAAGGTCCGCCTGATGTTCTTGCACTCTGGTATTTAAAGATCGCTTGGTTGAGCCGATATATACAAGGCTCTCGTTACATCTGTTATCTTTCAGCGGGATAGAGTACACGCCAGGAAGCCTGCCACGGACTGGACTGCCTTTTTCATTTCTGAGGATGTCGTAGATTGTCGGGCCTCTTCTATAGGCTATTTGTAGTTGTTGTTTTCCAGCGATCTCAGCGTATATCGCTTTAACATATGGGTTAAAGGTGACTGAGAGGCGTGTACGTTCATCCTGGTCAGTGTTGGTCCTCGTACGCGTAGTGGGTGCGTATTGTGAGCGTTGAAGTCGCTCAATTAGACGGTGTGTCAGACCATGGTAACCGTGCTTGGCTGCTATCCTCTTGATATAATTCAATTCGGTGTTGAGGGCTTGCGTGGTGAACGAGTGGGAAAAGGCCCTTTTAATCAAAGTATTAAATGCTGCAGCCTTGTAGGTGAATGGGTCAGATGAACCTACCGGTATGTATATAGGGTCGGCATAAGGTTTACGGTATACCGACGTGAAGATGGCAGATCCTTCTACTTTAATGTTTATATCCAAAAAATGGACCTCAGTATTGCTAGATTGTTCCATTTCCAGCATTAGGCCGTAGGGATTATCGTTAACGGTTTGTACGAAGTTAGAGATGTCAGGTATTGTCCTCCACATGATGAGGATGTCGTCCACATACCTCCTATAGAGTAAGATGTTCTGGAGGAACAGCGGAAGTATTTTTTGTTCCAGTTGCCTAACGACCATTTCGCATAGGTCCCCAGATACTGGGCTACCCATGGGGACTCCTCTTTGTTGTTTGTAGACCTCTCCGTCGAACGCAAAGATAGAATTATAACAGAACAGATGGGCTAAGTCAACCGGACCTTCGGCACGGGCGGTACACCACGGCCCTAACCACCTTTGCATCTGATCCCGATATAGAACCGGAGTTCAACAAAGCTGACATCATCGACACTACGCCCCACCTGGACCAACTAAAATGGCGGGAAGCTATATCCATCTGTAAGGCTAACCATCGGACCACATGTATAAATCGGAAGGATGAGATTAATCTTTCTATAGCGTGGCAGGCCTTCATAAACAACGATCTATAAATAGCAACATCGGCGCACGAATGCGCATGTCCACCTTAATGTTCGTTTGATATGCGAGTTCCGTAATTTTTGTTTAAACATCTGCATTCTATTTTTAGATTCCGTTTTTATTTAAATGTCTACGTTCTTTTTTCGTCTTTTTTCAAAGTATTTCGTCGGAACCTTTTTTCTCTACCTGAAGAAGAGCTGTTTGGAAAGCTCGAAAATGTTTGTGGAAAGAAGATTTTTTCACGCAAATTACACCGGTAACAGGTTCGGTATTTAGTAAATAATATTTGCACACAACAACCCAAATAAAGAAAATGGAAGACAAAAAAAACTACATAAAAGCTTCAGTCCAAACAATCCACCCTTCGCCTTCAACGAGATAAGTAATACCATCAAGAAAATCAAATTAAAAAAGCACCAGGACCAGACAATACGTCAGGCTATATGACCAAGGACGCTTTCAGTGTAACCCCAGCTTTCTTTGTTGTCCTCTTCAACCATTGCTTAGAAATAAGACACTTCCCAGAGGAATGAAAGAGAGCCTCAGTGAAGCTCATCCTGAAAAATCCCAAAAGACAACCCACCCAAGCAAAAGACTACAAACCAATCTCCCTCCTCTCAGTGATAGAGAAGGTGTTGGATGCACTCATCACCAGCAGGATAATAAAACACCTCAGGAGTAACAACCTTCTAAGCTGCCACCAGTATGGGTTTCTTCTTGGAAGGTCCACAATAACCACTCTACTCAATAAAAATCACATCATCAATGCAAAGCAGTTAGGAAAATACACACTGCTTGCCTCAATAGACTTCCAGGGAGCCTTTGACAACCTCTGGTGGCCGGCTGTCTTATGCCAACAAAAAAAGATACAAATGTCCAAAAAACCTTTTCAACCTGATCAGCAACTTTCTAGACAACAGAATAGCTGGTTTGTATACAGCAAATATAAAATACAACCACAAGATAATGAAAAATATAAGCACACAATGAAAGTCACTCCTAACTCTCACAGAAGACATTTACCAGGAACTAATAACATACGGGGTTGAAAGGAAAATGCTCATTTTCAACATCACCCTCCCAACAAACATCAAATGTAGTAACCCTATTGAAGAGTGAGTATGACTACAGAATTTACACCGACAGATCAAAGAATGGTGAAGGTCGGTGCAGCATTTGTAATTTATTAATACAAGGATGACAACATTATCCACAGGTCCGTCTTTGAACTTGGAAAATACTGTTCTGTACCTCAGGCTGAGTTACTAGCAATTAGAAAGACCCTGGATCATATCGACGATGCACAGTTTCCCCGTAAAAGGAAAATTGTCATATATACCAACAGTACAACTGCTCTTCATTTGATTAAAAATCCAACAACAGAGGATACAATGTCACCACAATCCAACAATTCATAAACAGCAATAGCCACAAACATCAAATCGCCCTTAAGTGAGTCAAGGGCACTTAGCTATGACCAAATACAAAGCCACTGACACTATAGCAAAAAAGGCAGTGGCCTCGTCCCTCCCTTACACCTATAGCAAAGTGCCAATGTCAATAATTCGGAAACAGATTCGTGAAATAGTCCAACAGCATTGGAAAAAGGTAGCAAATATTGTAGCGCCACATCACTAGCAGACATTTGAATTTGCCGACTAGAACGCGGTCGGTTAACCAGTAAGTCGGTTAATCGAGGGTCGGATAATCGATGCTCTACTGTATTATTATGTTGGGTTAAGTGAGATATACTCGGTTAACACCGGTGGCTGTGTACTATGCCTGACCAAAGTCAAGGCATAGTAACCAAAACAGAAATTAAAGAAGTGTATCAGTGTGTGTTTCTGTATTCAGAAATTTTCTCACAATATGACATGTATTCAATATAGTGGCCTTCTGTAGTGTGATGTATGTGTTTCTAGTCAATTGTAATGTGCCCAGGCTTTTGTGCAGTGTGTGTGGTATGACACCTGTAGAGGAGAGAACAGCAGGTACAATAAGCACCCTATTGTGGCCGTGCACCTTAGTTTGTATATTGTAATACATATTATTCTTAATATTTATTCCATTTTCTTCCTCTTCGTTAGTTCTTTTGTCTATCTTTTCCTAGAAGCTTCTGTCTTCCCTAACCCTTCCTTGCTCAAATGGTGGTGACCTAATTAAAAGACAAAGAAAAGGTGGTAGCCTGAGGGCCTAGTGAGGGACAAGAGTTCACTTTTTGACTGAGACATCGAAGGGACAGGACATATTGTGAAAACCTCCAGGTTGTTCTAGCATCGACTGGAGGACAAATAACGATAAGCCTAAGCCAACGTTCGTGAGAAATCCGAAGTATGTCCTGATATAGGAACCTCGAGAATCTTATTGGGAGGATCAGAGAAACGTCCAAAATCAACAACACAGAAAATAATCAATCTAGTATTCGCAACCATAACCCCAAGATCGTCGACACTTTGTGTACCCATTCTTTTCTATCATACTTCCAACTATCCTATTGTCTGTCTTTTCTTCCCTATTTTTTTTAGTTGTATAAGTAGTTTTAAGTAATTAGTCTTAGTTCCTTATATTTTGTAACGCGCTGAATATTCCTTTGTCGCGAAGTCGCGTAACGATCCTATCCAAGCATCTGCCGAAATTATATGTGGAAAGGGTTATTATTGTAAAAACGAGGACTGTCGGAATTGTAAAGGAATCCTGTAAAGTAAATAAACACAAGTGACGAGAACATATTTTTGTGTTATATTCCATTGTGAATCACCCACCACGTGCACTTACCACACTATACATCCTCCACAGATGCCTTATTTCCTGGGCGAGTTCTGTGTACTTGCTAATTTTTTCAGTGCATGCGTTTTGCATACTGTGAGTGTTTGGAATGGATATGTCTATAATGTATGTGATTTTATTGTGTTTGTCAATGAGTGTGATGTCTGGTCTGTTCTGGTAAATTGTTTTATCTGTGATTATGGCTCTGTCATAGTACATTTTGTGCGTGTTGTTTTCCAATACTGTCTGTAAAATGTATTTGTAGTACGGTTCGTGAATGTCTACTAATTTGTGTTTCTTTGCAAGCTCTTGGTGTATTATATTTGCTCCTTGATTATGTCTGTGTAAATAATCAGTCTGTGCCAAGAGCTTGCAACCAGAGGTGATGTGTTGTATAGTTTCTGGCATGATGTGACATTTTCTGCATGTGTCATTTCTGAGTGTTGCATCTTTGAGTATGTGTTTTCTGTAGTTTTTAGTATTTATGACCTGATCCTGTATGGCGATCATGAATCCTTCCGTCTCCCCAAAGAGGCATCCCCGAGCTAACCGGCTGTTTGACGCAGTTTTGTCAACAAAATCCTGGGCCAGGTCGTAAGGATGCCTGCCATGGAGTGCCTTTCGAGCCCACGATCGCTTAATGGTGTCTATGCTTTTTATATGTTGTGTTGTGTCTATATGATGTGAGTGTAAGTTTAATGGTGTGTTATTTGAGTCTGCTAGAGTTACTGCTTTATGTAATTGTGATGTTTCTTGTTTTTTGTAGAAAAACTCTCGCAGTGACTGTATTTGTTTGTAGTGAAGGTTAACTATGTCGATCAGGCCACGTCCGCCATCTTTACGTGGAAGGGTTAATCTTTCTGTGGCGGATTTAGGATGATGCTGTTTATGCTTAGTAAGTGTTGTTCTTGTTTTCCTTTGGAGTTGCTCAAGATCAGTGTGAGTCCAATGTATAACTCCAAAAGAATATGTGAGTACTGGAATGACATATGTGTTTATTGCTTTAACTGTGTGTTTTGCATTTAATTGTGTTCTGAGAATAGCATTTAACCTACTTTGGTATTCTTTAATTAATCTTTGCTTTATTTGTGTATGTTCTGTTAGTTTGGCCTGTTGGAATCCTAAATACTTGTAGAACTCGCCCTCTTCCATGGATTCAATAACGTCTCCATTTCCAAGTGCAAAATCTTCTTTCTTCAGGATTCCTTTTTCTATGTGAACTGTTTTGCATTTATCTAGGCCAAATTCCATTTGTATGTCCTTGGTGTACGAATGTGTGATTTGTAGGAGTTGATGAAGTTGTTTTTGTGTGGATGCATAAAGTTTTATGTCATCCATGTACATGAGATGTGACAGTGTAAACTGTGTTGTTTTTTCGTGCCTGATATTGTAACCATATTGCGTGTTGTTTAACATGTTGGATAATGGGTTCAGGGCTAAGCAGAACCAGAGAGGACTCAAGGAATCTCCTTGAAAAATTCCTCGCCTAATAAAAATTTGGTTTGTTTGTATGGAAGTGTTATGAACCCTGAGATGTAGTGTTGTTCTCCAGTGCTGCATAGCGTTTTGAAAGAATACAATGAGTGATGGATGTATTTTGTACATGTGTAGAATATGTAGCAGCCAACTGTGTGGAACACTGTCGAATGCTTTTCTGTAGTCTATATATGCCATGTGTATGTTTCTGTGTTGTTTGTGTGCTTGCCGTAGAATGACTGAATCTATGAGTAACTGTTCTTTGCATCCCCTGTGATTTCTACGGCAACCTTTTTGTTGTTCCGTTAGAATGTCGTGTTCTTCAACATGTTTGTATATTTTGTTTGCAATACAGGATGTCAATAATTTGTAGAGTGTTGGAAGACATGTAATTGGTCTATATTATGTGGGGTTTGTGGTATTGTTGTTTTTAGGTTTCATGTAGGTGATGCCCTGAGTAAGAAAATTTGGCATGTCTTGTGGATTGATGATGATGTGTGTTAGGTGTTTAGCTAGTTCCTGGTGCAGTGATGTAATCTTTTTGTACAAGAAATTGTAAACGTTGTCTACACCAGGTGTCTTCCAGTTGTGTGTTCTGTTAACAGTGTATTGGAAATCATGTATGTTTATTTCAGCACAGGGCATAGTTGGTATGTTGTGCAAGTTTCTGTTCTCCTCCTCGATCCAGCCTGCATCGGCATTGTGCATGACAGCACTGGACCAAAGAGAAGACCAATATGTTGTGAGTTCTTCTTCTGTTGGTGTGCCACTGTGCTGTGTATCAGTGTTTGCTTTGTTATTAATTTGTCTGTAAAAGAGTTTTTCATTGTTTGTAAATAATTTATTTTGTTGTTTTCGTAGTGTACATGTTTTGTATCGTTTGAGTCTACGTGCTTTGGCAGCAAGTTTTGGTTTTAGTGTATCAATGTATTCTGTAATGTGTGCATTGTGATGTTCGTGTTTTGTGTGTGTTTTTATTTTCTTGAGAATGTTTTTGAGATGTTTCCTTAATTTGGGTGTTATGTTGTTTTTAGTGTATTGTGTCAGCCTGCCTAATTGCTGTCTAATGTCATTTATTTGTGTTTCTATTCTTCTCTGCCAGGCAGGCTTGTGATAGAATTGTGTTTTCTGTGTATTTGTCTGTGATTGTACTTTCAGTCCATGGTGTGTCACTACTGTGACTGCCCCAGCATAAACTAATGTATGAATGTCTGCGAGTGTAGAAATTGAATGAATGTAGTGTGGTAGTAAGTGAGTGTTTACATAATTTAATGTTTTTCCTATTTCCTTTGACGTGTTTAATTTTGGTATTCATGGTCGTTGTGTGGGATCTGTACCTGTATATTTAGTGAGTGTTTCCTGAAATATAAGTGAGAGCGTATTAACTAAATCCAAGTCTATGTTATCAGTGATGGATGAGGAAGTGTCTGTAGTATCATTAGTGGTAATTGTTGTATGTGTGTTATTATCAATGCTTGTTGCTGGATTATCCTGACAGGTTACATGATCTTCATTAATGTTAGATGTTTCTGTCTGTTGATGTATTTGATCAGCAACCTGTTGTTTGATAAGTTCAAGTGTTGTTTGTGGAATAAGGTTGTTGTGTATAATTGTTCTTTTTTGATCAACAACCCTTTGTTCGGTGACAGTGAAATGAGGATATTGTTGTGTGAATTTATGGTGTAGTTGTTGTCTGTATGCTGTCATGTTTGTTTCAAGTTTTGTGATCGTGTAATAAGTACGGATGATAAACTCGTTCATTTCTACTGTCCATTTCATCCGTTGGCGTGGTTTTCCAGCCTTTGTGGTCTGTGGATGCATTGCCACAGAAACACTAAGGCTGGGTTGGTTCCTCACATCTGTTGAGGGCATTGCAGTAGCCATGCTTGGGCCGGTGCTGCTTTCACCACCGGTAACCAGGGGAGACTGTGGCCTATTTTTCGAACGTGAGCCTCTGCCTAACCCACGAACGCGGACCTTGTTAACCCGAGCGACGTCCGAGCCGGTATCACACTTTGATCTAGTTATCACCATAATAAATATCTCCACAGAATGTGGGTGTGGTCACTCTTAGCTTCATTTCTCCCATAGACCTTACTGGCATGGGTGTCCCTACCAGGAGCTTGTGCTCCAGCCTGCATTGCCCTATGAATCAGTAAAATTACTGGGCTCTCCCACTACGACCAGGTGGTGACCATGGGAGAGTTATTATTATTATTATTATATAAATTTGTAATACGTGAATATTTAGAAATATTGCATATAAATCTGCTGCTTCTAATATTAAATCACAAATAACAAACAATAAAAGACAATAGTCACACACTAAGTGTTTAGCAAGAGAGAAAGAAGGGGAAGGGGAGGGGAGAAAGGAAGAATGAGGATTTACTTGGTTTATTTAGTCTAAATTTCCATGTAAAGCAAATAGAAAAATTTTTAACTGAGGATTCAATGATTATTTTATCTTATAAACTTGGATTAACAGCAGAACACACCAGGGCCACGTTCAGTAACTCAGAGCATCTAAGTTAAAATTCTGAGTGACTTAGCGGGCTGAACTAAGAATGTTCTGAGCATCAACAAACAATTATTCTTAGACAATTGGGCAAAATGGTGGACGAAGTTAAAATTATGTTCACAACAATTGTCGCAAACAAACTGGTCGAAAAGGATGAAGTAACCAATACAATTATTCAAATAAAGCTGTGGCAGATTGTGACAAAATTAATGAAGCGATTATTAATTGTAATCAACAAAATAAACCGTTGTCTTCTGTTAAAATGTGTTTGGAATCTGTTATTCCGACATGTGACAATTTTACATTTCGAAGTCGTTTTAGAATGAGTTAATGATTTAAAATGAGAAAATAGCTTTGTGATTGTTATAATAAAATACGTTTAGTCTAACAAGAGTAGCCATCTTGCAGATTGTACGCCGAGACAAAAATGACGATGTCACTAGTAGAAGTTTGCATAGATAAAGGCTGACTGAACTAACTAGAATTCTAGCAGTGGGAGGATTCAAGCAGTAGCTAGAAATGAGTTCAAGATCACAGCTTAAGTAGACTTAGCAAGAATTTTGCATTACTGAACACAGCCCTGGAAACAACAGTATACTAAGAACTGAAAATTTAGGGAAAGTTTTTAAACTTAGAATTCCCGTATAATTCCATAGCATATTGAAATACATATATTTAACATTATTTTATTAATGATATTTGTAATTTAATATGCTAATCACTAAGAAAGTAAAAATAGCAATTATTAAATTTTTTTAAATACATAAATGAAATTAAATAAAATCTAATAAATAAATAAGATAGATTGATTTTATTAATCATGAAAAATATATCCTACTTTGGCAAACTCCATGATAATCAATGAAATATCCTTCTGGACATTTCTCTTGACACTGGCCCTCAAATATTACATGTTTGTCATTTAAACAAGCAGAGCACATTCGGTAACCATTTATTTCACATTTCTTACAAGGTGGTAAACAAACACCTAAAATTTTAAATATATAACATACTTTTAAGTGCATAATTTAATTTTTCCTGTTTTAAAATACATTTAGGGTCAATTTACACACAACAGTAACGTGCCGGCACAGTGACCGTTTGGTGCATAAACATCGATAAATATCACACATAGCCAATCAGAGTTTCATCTACGACACGTGATCTGTATTCTGTCAATCATACAAGTGTCGTACACGAAATTCCGATCGGCCGTGTGCGATATTTATCGACGCTTACTGCACGTCACCGTCGTGCGTAAATCGACCCTTAAGCTATACAATTAAAAAATCTAAGATATTTAAATTCATTTCAAAAAGATGAATTCAATTTTCAACTGAAACCTATATGAAATTAATTTAATATTTGATTAAGTAATAATTACAGCTATATGTAAAATTTAATTTCAAAAATAAAAGTCATAATTATAATTATTAATTAGTTTATATTTTATATTACTTTTCTAAAAGCACACTATACAAATGTTTCAAAAAACTTCATCAATCTTTTATCATTCTTATATCTTAATAATAGAATACCCAATGAATTCTATCAACAATATATTTTATTTATTTATTTTTGTTACATTAGAAAAAGTCTGAGACAAAATATTTCCACTCTGTGTAACAATAAAAATAAAGAAATAAGCAAGCTAAAAATATGTAACAGAAGAACATTAGAATGCATTAAAACAACTTTTTCTTTATTTTCATTTTTCTGATTAACTTATGAAGAGAATATATTTTTATAGTACTTTTAAAACAAGTAAAATTTTCATAAAGTATGTTTTTGAGGTTAATCATATGGTGTGTAATATAATAAAAAAAAATGATCTTTCAGAAATGGATGGACATCTTTATATTTACGGTCAGCAAATATTTTTACACTTTTTTTTAAACTAAAAAAAAAAAAGTAAAAATATATGCAGGGTTACACAGGTTTTACTGTGGTGTTGTTAGTAAAAGCCAAATCAGACTGTATATAATTATTAAAATATTTAAAATGTAAAAGCCAATCAAAATATTTAACTTGTTCTGTAAAAGTAGGGAGCCTCCATCTGGACCCGACGACGTTCGAATGATAATAGGCAAAATGGCAGTTTATTTAAAATAAGATGAATTTTGTCAAGTTCTTTCAAAAATTTTTCTAAAAGGAAACGACTGCCACGGTCCAGATTGGTAAACCATAATCGGAAAGAGATTGAAAGTTTGTAAAAAAAATATAACATAATACCCATTTTGAAGATATGGATCTGCAAAACCTCCAGTGAATTCCATGATGGCAAGAGATTTAACTTTTTTGGCAATTTGTTCTGAAAACATGAGTTTATCATCAAAAACTATCTAAGTAATTCATAGAGTCGACTTGATTTAAATAGTTTGTATCGACGAAGGAAGACAAGGGCATATTCCAAAGTAAAAATTGCACGACAACTGTTTTTTTTGTGTTAATTTTAAGGTTATCCTTTTCAAAAAGGGTTGCTAAAAGTTGTAGATTTGATTAGAGGACATCTGGGTTACAGTTAGTTAACTGAATGTTGTCGGCATAAGCAATAACTGTAAAATTGAGTTGAGTAAAAAAATGATTTATGTAGACAGAAAAGAAAAGTCTGCTCAAGATAGATCCCCGTTATATGCTGCAAGTTGGAACAAAATCAAACGAAATAAATTTAAAATAGGTGATTTCAAATTCCTCAATTTTATAAAATAATTTAAAAAACCATACAGAAAATTAAATGACATTTTTACTGATATTTAAAATTGTTGAATTATTTTCTTTCACTTTAAACATATCTATGACTACTTTTTTAAATGGAAAGAATATTTGAGTAGATTATAGAGGAGTATGTAAAATTATTTTTAAATTGCACATCATGTATACAAAAGTGTAAGTAATAAAAAATAACAACAAAATATTTAAAAAAATAAAGAATATTCTTGAAGTCTGTCCCATGGAAAACTTAAAAAATTAGTCAATTCAAGTTTTTTCAATTTCAAAGAATAATACTTAATTAACATTATAATTTAAAATAAACTTATTAATTTATATTGCCATAAAACAAAAAATTTGCTAAAATCAGATTCTATATAAAAATCAGATTTCATGTGCCATTTATATATCTCTTACATACACAGTAAAGTCTCTATCTATAATCCTACATATATCAGATTACAGCAGATTGTCAAATGACTGGATTTTGTATATATATGGTCCATGGATTAGTTTATCATATTAATCATGATTGTGGCTGTTTTGCCAATGCACTTGCAACAAACGACTGGCGACCGACGGTATACACGTACATCACTCTCTCTCTGCTACATACCTCGAGTACATAAAAATTTCACGTGCCCAAATGACAAAAATGTCAAATTACGAGACGTGTCAAACCGGCAAACGACGACAGACTATAGAGACACTACCGTATTTCGTTTCGTTTGAATTATTAGTTATAGATTAAAAAAATTACGCTAACATGATATACATTACACTTGAGAAATTATCTAGAAATTCATCTCAAATAAATAGCATATTTTGCTTAAATAAGCAATATATTAAATAATTTTCAAAACTTACTGAAGTTTACAAACTTGTTGAGATTTTTGAAATCTCACAAAAATATTGTGTATATTTTTAAAACTGAATTTTTTAAAGGTGTACAATGTTTACATAATTTTGTCTTTGTTAAGTTATACCTGATACAAATAAGCCTTTCCATAGGAGGATACATGTCCACTAGAAAATTTTCTTTACAACACTGGTCATGTAAATTAAACCTTCAAAACCTTTATATAGGACCTTAGTTTATAAAATATCTAAATTGTTAATCCAAAAAATTGATTTTATTTGCACATTAATTTATGTATGGTAACAACATTTGTAAGTTTTAAAAATTTAGTTACATGCTGTTACAATATCAGTCATTCAATTCATTTTTAACCAGAACTATTGATAAAATCATGTTTGTATCAAAAGAATTTTTGAAATAAAATGTTACTGAATTGTTAATATTTCGGTGGTATGTTTTTATGCATCTAAACTATTTTTATTGAAAATGTAAAAAACATTTAAAATGAAATGTTTGATACTGATTGTATACATTTTTTGTATAGTTCTTTACTTCAATTCATTACTTCAATTCATTGTCATAATTTTCTCTCTCTTATCTTCAAGGATACAAGAATTACAGTATACTGAATGGGAAATATATGGAAATTTTATAAACTACCTGGAAAATTGATTTTAAAAAGTTATTCTAAAACCTAACAGACAGATAACATTATAGTGAGATAGACAGCTAATAAATTTTTACCTTCTGTATAGTTTAGTTTCATATCTTATATTTATATTAATAAAAAAATTCAAAACTATGCAGATTCATCAATACATATGCACAAGTGTTATCATTTTCTTGAATAAAAATTAGAAATGGGCAAATATTGTCCATATATATTCAAGTGAGTATTTAAGGTCTTTGAATATTTTCAATATATAAAAAAAAAAATTGATTATTAAATACCTCTAATATTGCACCATATGTATAGACAGTGCCTCTTTAACCAAAGTTGCTAGGCAGATACATTCAATTATTTCCAACAGGGCTGAAAAATTTCCCAAAATTACAGAATTTTATCAAAAAATTCTCCACAATAGTAACAAAATTATACATACAATTTTAATAATTTCAATGCTTGTAACAGCCAAAATCATCTTCAGCAGGAAACTTCACTCAAACACCATATTGTTGCTGAGAAAATGTTTATGAAACATTCAAACATTTTTGACCAGTTTTACAAGTCATCTTCAGGTTCAGAATATTAACTACATTTCTTAATTAATATATGTAACTTTTTATTGAACTGTTTTTCCAGAGTTATTTACTGAAGGTTTCTATTCACATTTTTGTTTTAAATTCCACGACTTTTCCTGACTAACTTTGTACAAAATTCCCTAATCCTCCCATCCTTTACAATATATCATATTGATCAAATCAAATTTATCCTGTTATTAATCCACAATCACAAATCTATGTTAGAAAAAAAAGCCAATACAGCGGGCGATCGGTTAACGAACAGTTCGGACGAACAAATCAAACACACTTTTGCGAAAGATTTTTATGTTCGGACAACAAACGCGTGCTCGGATAACAAACACCCGACAGAACAAACATGAGAAGTGATGCTGCATTTAAGATTTGTAAAACTATATTTTAATGGCATCTATACATGGTTTATGAAACAAGACTTTCACATTTGTATACATAACCTTTTTGCACTTGTTGATTTCTGTTTTCTTAACTTTTTACGTAAAAAACTGATAATATTATGAGGCCTAAAAAGAATGGTGTCAGGAACTGTGTTCACTGTAGAAACTACACAAGAGACAATAGCCAAGGTAGAGAGTGGGCAAAAGATATGATATTGCAGGCAGATGACTTGAACAAGTCTACAGTAGATTTAATTTTATCTTTCTTAGCTAAGATTGTAAGGACTCAAGCAGATAAAGAAGTAATGAAAATCACATTTGAGAAACAAAGATGTGCCATCCATGAAAAGATGGAGGGATTGCTTTTAGTTTCTTACTATTTTATTTACATGTAATAACAAAGTTTACTTATTTATTTTTGGGTGGCTCCAGAACGAATTAATCGAATTCCCACAAAAATCTATGGTAAATCGATAATCAGTTAACGAATAATTCGGATAGCGAACAAAGTCTTGGAATGGATTATGTTTGTTAACCGATCACCCCGTATTTAAAAGTTATCAACAAATCCTGTATAATCCATGTATAAAAGTATATATTTACTAAATTTATCCCTTCATAAATTTCCTGAACTTTATAAAATATTAATAAACTGGAAAACAATAATCAGGAATTGTTGTGTTATGCAATCATTATTATTAATTTTAATTGCATTTAAATTAAAATTATCATTTTTTTTTTATCAGTTCATTAACATCTGCTTTCAAACTGAGAATGTAAATGGTAATTGTGAGAGATTTGGAAAGTTAAAATATTTCAAAAAAAATTTTAATCCATGTTAGATTATTAAGAGTATTACAAATTTTCTCTCAATTTCATAATATTGCATAGTTAATACAGCTTTGTTAAAATTTACAAAATGACAATTGATATTGGGAATTAGTTTGATCACCTGATGTTTTGCAATACTCTGGTCCCGTGGCCGGACAGCCGAGCGATCGAGGCGGCAGTCAACCACTCTGGGGGACTTGGGATTAAATCCGGACGGGTTGAAAAATCCCCAAGAATTTTTCGGGGGGTAGTCCGTTCGGAAATGTCGGGCACCATCCCTCACCGGCCAGCCACCCCATTGTGGGCCCGACCGAACCCATAAAGGTCTTGCTAAAAGAGGCCTTCTTTGGGCTTACAGGACAGAAAAAGTTAAAATATACAATATATATATATTCTGGTCCCTGTTGTATTTTAAAATTCTTCACATAAATAATCAATATTAGTTTTTAAAATTAATCAGCACTATCACTAAAAGAAATGAATATCTGTAATAATTGTCTGAACATTAAACAAAAAAAATACACAAAACGATCACAATTAAATGGTCTAATTTTGAGTGATTTTAACTCTTCCCCTCCCATTTGACAATATTTCATTACAAAGATTTAGCAATAATGCCCATTTGACAAAAATTTGGGACTGCCAAATTCATTTAATTTTAATAAAAAAATTCCTAACTTAAATGATAGTTCTATAAAGTACAGTACATGCATTGTTACACTGTGTTTTGCATATTTTTAATTAGATGGCAATGTTAATTATTATATATATATTTTGAAGTGTGAGAAACATTTTTGGCTTTGTTTTACAGTTGGGCCTTTTGTGATTTTTACTGAATATACTTATTGAATAATTTTGTAATTATTTGAAATTTCACTGTCTGTAAGATTATATATATATATATTATATAATATATACACTGTATATATAAAATACATTATAATTTCTGTATAGTTCTGTTAATTTGTTATTTTTTCAAAACAAAAGGAAATATGTAATTTTTTATTTTTTTTTTAGATTTTTTAAATATTATTTTATTATACTAGTATTCAGTTCTACATCGCTAAGTTTTACATATATATTTATATTTATATAAGATATTTTATAATTTTATTTATTTATAATTTATCCAAAGGAAACATGTGCATTTTTTAGTTTTTTGATATTCATTTTACTCTTTTGTAAAGCTTATGTTTTTTTTTCTTTTGATAAGTTTTACACATATAAGTTTATTATTTGCATAGTCTTTAGTTTAATTATATTTAGTTAGAATTTGTTTTCAAAGGAAACACATGCGATCTTTTGTATATTTTTAGTTTTTTACTGGTTTAAATATTTTTTGTTGTTTCATAATACAGTTGACTCCGCATAAGTCGACACCCCAAGGGGAAGTAGAAATGTATCGAGTTATCCGATGTGATGACTAAAGTGAAGTTGGAAAAAAAAAAACAAAACTACAATGAATAAAATACAGTAGTGCGTTATACAGTAGTATAGGCTTACAATACATTGTGTCCTCCATTTATAATTACAGTAGAGCATCGATTATCCAACTTAATTGGGGACTGGGGTTGGTCGGATAACCGAAAAGTATGAAAAAATACATTATTAGTATAGTGTATTAGGCCTGGTTTAAATACTAGCCTCCCTTTGGTGGTCGAGCCGGTGCTGCCAGCTAAAACATGCAAAAATTTAACAATAATAATATTAAAGTAGCCAAGACATAACCAAATATTGTAGAGCCACATCACTAGCGGACGTTTGAATTTGCCGACTAGAACGTGGTCGGTTAATCGGGGATCAGATAATCAATGCTCTACTGTACTCTGTAGATGAAAAACTGAAAAATTCGTTTAGTGTTGTTTGTTTTGAGCACTTAACTGTCTCCACTTTCTTTTTCAATCATCACAAACACCTTGAAAACATCATCTTTGCAATTGTCAATCGTTGGCAAGTAATGTCTAAGGATTCTTAATGCCTCTAGCGTGAGAAAATGCAAAATTGGATTCTGGTGTGATGTTGATTGTATATTTTCCTTTTGTTTATCTATTATTATTTTATACATAAAAATACATAAAATGTTAAGGCATTTTTATTAATATGTGTATATATATATATATTTATTAATAATATTAATATATTATTAAATATATTAATTATATATTAATAAATAAATCCGAGTTTCCTCCTGAAAAAAAATGAGTTCGCACCATACGTGGGGAGTGAATTCATTTTTTCAGGAGGGGGTGACAACTTATCAGAGTGTGGGACAACAAAAGTATGTCAACTTATCCAGTGGTGATGAGTTAAACAGTATCCAGTAAACCAGAGTTTTTTAACATTAATGCCTATGTAAGTCGGCCGGGACACCATCGGTTAAGTAGTCAGTTTTCTGTGGTGTCACAGAAAACTGACTACTTAACCGATGGTGTCGAGTTATCTGGGTGTCGACTTACGCGGACTCAAATGTACTTTTGTTTACTGCTTTATCATCTTACGTATATATTAATTATTGATATAATTTTTTTTCTGTCTGTAAAGAAATAATACCATATGATAAATTGTATGATAAAATATATGATATCTATATATTATTTATCAAAAGAAAAATATATAAGAATTATAAAACAATATAACAAAACTAAGAACAAAATCATGCATATGTTTCTTTTGTTTAAAAAAATTATATATAAATAAATAAAATTATAAATTTTTGTATAAAACTTGTTTTTGAGAATTATTTTTTATTATTATTTGAATTTTTTAAACATTTATGCTTATTATGAAAAAAAACATATCTCTTTATACAAAACAATCAATTCTTTTTAATATGATTATGATAACTATTGAACTTACTTCTACTCAAACCAAACAGTGCTACTATTTCTTTCTTCTCTATATTTCTTTCCTCATTAATGTTTTCGAACCTCCGGTTCTTCTTCAGGTGAACAGACAACAAACACGTTATTCGATGACAAGAATCTTTTCAAAAAACGAATTCTGAAAGCTCTACTTAAACATGCGCCGTTTTTGTCATTCTGCACATGCACAGTTAATGGAAGTATAGCTTTACGTTATCATGTATCATAGATCAGCATTTGCCAGGCTACCAATAATGATAATTCTTCTTTATTGTTAATACATTTTTCTTCCCTTGCTACTTAATGTATCCATATCGCTTACATCCATCTTAAATGGTGCGGCCGCTGCGTCGTTTGTATTATTTTCGCCTCATTAAAAAATGGTTGTATCTCTGGGTCTGTAGAGTACTATGCCAGTGTGGTTGTATATCTGCTATGCGCGATGTCTGCTTTGTGCTCCTTAACCCTCACCTCCAATGATCTTTTCATGGCTCCTACCTATATTAACTCTTTATCCCATCTATGATCTTTCATAGGGATTGTGTACACTCCAGTCAATTTGCCCTGCTGTGGAGCATCTTTCCCATTACTCAACATGTTAAAAATAGTGGGACATCTAAATATAATGGTGACTTGTTTTCTTTTGGCGATCTCTTTATATAGATTTTCTAAGTACAGATTGTATGTAACCATTAGTCTGTCCTTATTCAAGCTATCTTCTCGCCTTTGTACTTCTGTTTGTTCCGCTCTTTGGGGCCGAAGAGTTTTCTTGTATAGTGCTGCCACCAGATTATTATACTGATGTCATTCAGCAATAGTATTAATCATGTTGATCTCACTTGTAAGTGCTTGCAGTGTAGATGAGTGGATGTACGCCCTTTTAACCAAGCTATTAAGTGCGACTATCTTATACCTCATTGGATCACACGACCGTGCCGGGATATACAATTGATCTACTTGCGGTTTTCTACATACTTCTGTGCAAATGTCTGATCCTTTAATCATGATGTTCACGTCGAGAAAATGGACTTGGATGTAGCTCTCCTGTTCTAGACCCAGAGTTAAGCCATAGGAGTTACTATTAAACTGGGCTACAAATGTCAACATACCTGGTTTACATTTCCAAAGTATGAGTATATCATCCACGTATCTCTTGTAGATAATGATGTGGAGCTGGTCAGGAAGAACTTTTTGTTCAAGGAATCTAAACACTATTTCACATAAATCTCCTGCTACAGGGCTCCCCATTGGTATGCCTCTTCTTTGTTGGTATATAACTATTGAAGTTTCAGTTAATTTTAGACAAGTAAAGTTACATAAAATAGACATGAAAAACGTAACCATGAACTTTTTGATATAAATAAGAATGGCTCCTAATTAAATATATCAATATATATAAATCATATAGCAAAATGTAAAGGACAAACTTTTACTTCAAGCCAGATCGTCGAAAAAGTTAATAATTTGTTTTTATTCATTTATCTATTGTGGAAGTGTAGTAAAATATTACAAACAAACAGTAGGAGACGATAAAAATTAGTTACAAAAAAAAAAACTAGTTTGACATTCACAAACAAAAACTAAATAATCAGAAACTATACAAATGTGTAAAAAGGATTTTTTCCAGTTGTAAAATATTCAATTTTTATCATACAAGTTATATAGTGTGTGTGTAATGACCTTCAGTGACTAATATTAGCCTTGCATGTTTTCAAACTGAAGTACTAAAACTTGTAGAGCCAGTTGGGAGAAGGGTTAAATTTGCCACACAAAAAAGGAACAAACTAGATCCCAAAATATTTTCAAATGCTTCTTTTCATAAGTAAAAATTTGCAGTTAGTGAAATGAAAATAATCATTGCGTAATCTATTGTAATTAAGGTAACAGTACTAAGAAGTCATCTAAAAGGTATTTTACAATACCTTTTAAAATTCAAAGTCAAATAAAAAGTGAAGTTTCATTTCTTAAAATATATAAATTGTTTTCTTTTTGTTTTTTATTTTGCTTTATTGATGTATTAATATATAACAATAAATAAAACAAGTTAATTTTATGTAATATTTATTATTTAACTAAATAGGTTAATTAAGTTCACTAAGTATTCGACGTATTTGAATATTTAAAATATGCAAGATCTAAGTAACATTTATCCATTTCTAATAAAAATAAATAATGTATAAGAAAAAATTCAATGTTCATTTCAATAAGGTTTATCATCATATTGTGTGTTTATTAAACAAAAGTTGCCAATTGCCCAAATATGAAAAATAAATAATAATAATAAATATATAAATATAAAATATGTAATAACATTTCTTTATAGTTAAATATAGTTATCAAAAATTTAATATTGAAAATAAATATTTCGAAATTAAAGAATTTACCTTTTTGACAGTTGGGACAACATTCTTCAAAATTTATTACTGTAGTAGTATTGTTATTGATACATCTAGTACAGTCATAGTGAAAGCACAAAATTCTTCCTTTCTTGCAAGAGCATAAACCACATTTACCATAACTCCAAGTATCACCGTCCTAATATTTTAAACTGGTATGTTAAAAATATTTTACAGTAATAGTTTTTACTTTGAAAAATTCAAATATTTTTTACTTTATACCACTTGTCTCCAATTACACAAACATCAAAATCTGTAACACACTCAGGGCAGCATTTTCCTTTCTGATGAATTAACTTTTTTCCCTGAAATTATATTATATTTCTTTGATTGAAACTTTTTTAAAGAATTTTTACAATAAATGTAAGTTAGTTTTTTTATTTAAATCATCATTTTAAAAATTTTAAATATAAAATACCTCAGAACAAGTTGAAATTTCACAAACAGCCTTTTTGCATTCAATACTTCCTTTATTACATGCACAGTATTCACAGTCATTGTTATACCACAAATTTCCATTATAATAAGTTTTATTACCAAATGAACAATGTTCTGTTAAAATATAAATTGAAGGCTTTTTATATCAAATATAAGATAAATATTAATAACTGAATACAAACAAAATTCTTATTCAGCACTTACAAAAATTTGAAAAGCTGTGAAATTAAATTTATATTTATAATTTGTACTAAATTTTATTAATATTTAATATTTTTATTCTAACTTTCCAAAAAATTTCTCTTAAAAAGTATCTTACAATACAAACTCTTTAAAATTTTCATTTTCAGACTTTTGACACTAGTGTGAGATTCTGAATTTAGGATTCATTTATTTTATAAAGTTATAAAACTCAATGTAATATTTTATCACTAAATTATACATTTTTTAACTTTTGAGGGAAATTAAGGAAAAACACGAAAATCCAGTTCTCTTTCCCACCAGTTTACTTCCTTTCTAAAAATTTATCACATTCTCTGACTAAATACAACCCATCTTGACATCATGACAAATGATCAAAATACTTAATTCCCACTGGAAGGGAATTTTAGTATAAAAAGGTTTTCCGTGCCAAACCTAAAATGTTGGTAAACAATATTCACGCCAAACACCGTATAAACGTTGCGAAAAGTTCACCAAGTTCAGCGTTATATCCACATTTGCTTGTCGCAAGTACTTTCGACAAACCTTACTGTTGTCGTCTTCAGGCGAGTGCATAAATTTGCCGAAAAACTTTAAAAAGAAACAAATCCGTGCAGAATAGAACGCATATAGCTTTACCAAAGCCGTTACGAACGTAAATCAAAAATTCAAAAAACGTTCAAAAGCCGATCGAGCATCTAGCTCCGCGACTAGCAAGGCCACGCATGCGCAGACCCACGCTTACGCTAATCGTATATTAGATAACGCTAAAGCGCGTTTAAACGCTTGAATAACGTGACCCAAATATTGGGCAGCTCAAGAGTGGGAGTGTTGCATGCTTCTAGCGTGGTGGTAAGGAGGGATTCCCAGATGAAAACTGTTTTTCTATCATTGCAGCACTTGAGCATATGCGCTTGCGACCATAGCGGATTGTAACCCTGTTCGAGAGCCTTTATTGCCAGCTCTGTGGTGTGCCTACCCCTCACCACATCGTCTTGGTGCTTGGCAAGGCGGCTGGCAAGCATTCTGGTGGTGGCCCTGATATATCGTGTGCTTATTCCCGTTGCTAGATTTTCCAGTGGGACAGCATAGCCCCCCCGACTTCTCGAGCGTGGAGAGCTTGTCTCTGTCGTTACACAGAAGCTTGCGCAAGTTTGGAAGTGGAGCTAATGGCAGTACCAGGTTACGCTTCCTGAATATTCTGCAGATACGTATAGACAGGAGTCCGAGGTATGGCAACGATGCTTGAATCACCGAAACCTCCCTCTTGCTGCTTAGTGTGGTGCTTGGAAACAATGATTTCTTTAACCTACTGAGCACATGTGTAAATTTTGCACGTGAGAAGCCAGCCATGCGTACTGCCAAACTGATGTTATCTAACTCGATATTGGCCAGCTCCTGCGTAGAAGAAAGCAAAAATGCCCTTCTTATGAGGGAGGCAATAGCTGCGTTGACATATTGAGAAGGCTGAAAGGCTTCTGCTGGGATGATATACAAAGCTATGCTGGCCTTGTGGTGTACCGAGAATTGTAGACCTTCCGGAGACTTACGTATACGCAGGTCTAAGAACGTAATTGCAGCGTCGTTCTCTTTCTCCCAGGTAAAATTAATAGAAGGGTATACGCTTGAGAGATGTTGCTTAAAGGTAAGAAAGGCCTCCTCTGTGTCATCCCACGCTACTAAGATGTCATCTACATAGCGCAGATACAAGCACGGGTAGCGGATAGCAAGTGGGGAATCGAACGTCCTGCACTCTATCTCTCTCATGATGAGTTTCGCTAAGATGGCAGATAAAGGGAAACCCATGGGGACCCCTTGCTTTTGTAAATAAATTCTCTGGTTGAAACGGAAGTAGTTATGGTCAGTGACAATTTCTGCGCGCCATAGTTCCGGATTTCCCACACGTCGCTCCCTCCTCTGTTATCGCCAAGTCCACCATCGCGTCAAGCATTGGAGCTCTACCACACGACGCCTACACCTTCTACAAGCTAGATGTTGTTTCTTTATACCCTTCTGTACCCACCTTTGAGGCCGTAATGCTGGCTAACTCTCTCCTACTAAAAAACGGCTTCAGCATTCAGCAGGTACTTGATTTACGAGATGCGCTCGTTTTTGTCACTGACCATAACTACTTCCGTTTCAACCAGAGAATTTATTTACAAAAGCAAGGGGTCCCCATGGATTTCCCTTTATTTGCCATCTTAGCGAAACTCATCATGAGAGAGATAGAGTGCAGGACGTTCGATTCCCCACTTGCTATCCGCTACCCGCGCTTGTATCTGCGCTATGTAGACGACATCTTAGTAGCGTGGGATGACACAGAGGAGGCCTTTCTTACCTTTAAGCAACATCTCTCAAGCGTATACCCTTCTATTAATTTTACCTGGGAGAAAGAGAACGACGCTGCAATTACGTTCTTAGACCTGCGTATACGTAAGTCTCCGGAAGGTCTACAATTCTCGGTACACCACAAGGCCAGCATAGCTTTGTATATCATCCCAGCAGAAGCCTTTCAGCCTTCTCAATATGTCAACGCAGCTATTGCCTCCCTCATAAGAAGGGCATTTTTGCTTTCTTCTACGCAGGAGCTGGCCAATATCGAGTTAGATAACATCAGTTTGGCAGTACGCATGGCTGGCTTCTCACGTGCAAAATTTACACATGTGCTCAGTAGGTTAAAGAAATCATTGTTTCCAAGCACCACACTAAGCAGCAAGAGGGAGGTTTCGGTGATTCAAGCATCGTTGCCATACCTCGGACTCCTGTCTATACGTATCTGCAGAATATTCAGGAAGCGTAACCTGGTACTGCCATTAGCTCCACTTCCAAACTTGCGCAAGCTTCTGTGTAACGACAGAGACAAGCTCTCCACGCTCGAGAAGTCGGGGGGGCTATGCTGTCCCACTGGAAAATCTAGCAACGGGAATAAGCACACGATATATCAGGGCCACCACCAGAATGCTTGCCAGCCGCCTTGCCAAGCACCAAGACGATGTGGTGAGGGGTAGGCACACCACAGAGCTGGCAATAAAGGCTCTCGAACAGGGTTACAATCCGCTATGGTCGCAAGCGCATATGCTCAAGTGCTGCAATGATAGAAAAACAGTTTTCATCTGGGAATCCCTCCTTACCACCACGCTAGAAGCATGCAACACTCCCACTCTTGAGCTGCCCAATATTTGGGTCACGTTATTCAAGCGTTTAAACGCGCTTTAGCGTTATCTAATATACGATTAGCGTAAGCGCGGGTCTGCGCATGCGTGGCCTTGCTAGTCGCGGAGCTAGATGCTCGATCGGCTTTCGAACGTTTTTTGAATTTTTGATTTACGTTCGTAACGGCTTTGGTAAAGCTATATGCGTTCTATTCTGCACGGATTTGTTCCTTTTTAAAGTTTTTCGGCAAATTTATGCACTCGCCTGAAGACGACAACAGTAAGGTTCGTCGAAAGTACTTGCGACAAGTAAATGTGGATGTAACGCTGAACTTGGTGAACTTTTCGCAACAACATAACTAATCATTAAAACTATATTATTACTATTTTTATTTGTAATTTCTTCTATTTTGTTAAACTTTTGTTATTTTTGTTTTTAATTTGGTTGTTCCTTGATTGACACGTAACAGTCACTCTATCAACTTACCTTCGACTCTCCTTACTCGTTATAAAGCCCTCCTTTTTAAAAGATGCTGTTAATGAATTGAATTGTGAGTTAGGACGTGATATTAAAATAAATTAATCCTAACTGCTGTTGGGAATCCTGACAGAAACAAAATCTTACAATTTTCCTTCTACATTAAATTTGCCATCCAGTGACAAAGTGAGTGGTTTTTGCCAAACCGCTCCCCGAATAAGTGGTAAAAGTAATAATCCTTTGTCCCGGTTCCTCACACTAGCTAATGATAAATGAAGTAAGAATTCATAAAGACAAATTGGTTGGACACCTGCTTTATTCACCAGTTCTACTCCCTACTGATTTCAGGCTTTTTCCCAAATTCAAAGAATATCTTCATGGAAAAGAATTTTTAAGTGTAGATGGAAAGTGATAAAGATGTGATATATACAATATATATTGTTAACAAATGGTTTTCAGAGATCAGACAACCTTTCTTGTAGAATTGAATTAATTGAAATTGAAATGTTAGAATATCATTGGTAAAAATGTATTACAACACTAAAAGGAAATTACATTGGAAAATAAATTATTTGTTGCTGTTAGTAGTCTTATTCTCTGCTTTTGATATATAAAGGATTCAAACTATATATTGATAGTTTAGATACAATAAAATAATATATGCTAATGATATATAATGTGTTGGGTGGTTATGGAGTGTGTCAGTATTAACAGGCTTTAGGCCTGTTTAAAAAAAAAAAAAAAAAATAGAAACCAATAAGAGATTCTATTGGTATTGTATTCAGCACCAGATGAACGGGCGGGCAAGCCGGGCGACTGCCCGGCCAAATTTTGAGGGGCGCCGATATAAAAATAAAATTTTTTTTTACATTCATTATTTTTTTAGATTTTATAAATTAAAATTGTTCATTTTTCATGAGACATCGATTTTTTTAGCAAGCAATAAATTGTTTTTTCTTTAATAATACCAAATAAAGGTCACACCGCTAATTATTTTATTATTGTCAACAGATATAAATAATATTACAATTATTCAAAGAAAACTATTTGTATAGTCAGAATTCATAATAACTCAAAAAAAAAATTAATAGACAAAAACAAACATTTACTAATTAAAATAATGAAACCTAAGAATTTTTATGGCTTTTATCACACAACATTGATGCGGACAAATGCTTTTTAATCTCTAAAAAGTTTATTTTTATTTATTTTGAAAAGATAATTCGTAATCAGTATCACGTATCACAACAATCTACTCAAAAAATGGACGAGATCAAATTTATAAATTACAAATACAGTAGAGCGTCGATAAGTAGAACCAATTGGGGACTGGGGTCTTTCCAGTTAATGATTTGTTCCAGTTTCCGACTTTGTATGAAAAAATACATTAACCTGTCCGATGTTCTAATTTTTCTCCGTTGCGTATCGCTTCCTGTTGAATTTTTCTCCGTTGCGTGTCGCTTCGTGTTGAATTTTTGTCGATTTTAAGCCTAACGAAAATTTTTATAATAATCATCGAGGCTATCGTATCATTAAAAATTATTTCTGCATTTTGTACAAACAAAATAAATATATTAAAGAATATAAAAAACATGAAAATTATACTTTAGAAGTAAATTTAGTATCAAAAACATTCGATTCGGCACGACACAGTCCGACTGAAAATCGTTCCACTTTCCGGCCATTCCACTTACCGACATTCCACTTATCGACGCTCTACTGTATCAACAAAATTATGAATAGTCAAAGTAATACTGGCGCCTGTCATACGCCTTAATGGTTAAATAACTGTCTTTCTGTAAACTTAGCATTAACAACACTTGCCGTGCTTTAAATAAATAAATTTTTTATACAGTTCTTTATTGTGTAATTTTGATTTTTTGCCTTTTTTACTTTTTTTTAATTTGCAGTAAATTTGTATATTCTTGTATGAAAGGGCGCCAAATTTTGTTTTGCCTGGGGCGCTGAAAACCCTAGAACCGGCCCTGATTGTATTGGTTTCTACTGGTAAGTAAAAACCAATAGAAATTAGTAAAAATTTTGATTGGTAATCTAGCGCAATATTTAAAACCAATGAAAGTAACTCAAACATGTTCTTGATTTGTCTGTCATAATTGCTTGTAATCATACAAAACAGCAATAGATAAAAAAGAAAAAAAAACCTTCCTACTTGTAGGGTGCATTTACTTCTGAGCCAATAGTGCTACTCCTAAACACCGGAAGTGACATAATTAGTATGTGTATTCGTGCTTACATGTCCAGTTCGGAAGTAAATGCAAATGCTAACAAGAAATATGCCGGTTTCCTGCAAATAATATTGTTAAAGCTGCTATTTTAAGTGTTACATTACAGATAGAACTACTTGATTCCGAATCGGCCTAGGATGATCTTATTGTGGATATAATTCTAGAAAAAATGAAAGAAAAAAGAAAAACACGGTCAAATAAAAAAATAGAAACTTTTATTGATGAGACTACTCTTTTATAAGCCAATCAATTTTAAACAAACAACCGTAGACTTACAAGAGAATCTTTTGAAAGTCTCCTTTAGAAAATAAGCCCAAATACAGACAAAAAAAAGTTACTTCCTCTGGAAGACGACCTGTGTCTCCTCAAAAGCAGCTTTTATGCTGCCTATGGACATTGGCAAATCAAGAATTATTCAGGTTTGTTTGTACAAAGTAATATATAAAATTAGATGCAGTATATAAGAGAATAGCAGATTATACATGTAATACATATTTAATGAAATTGTTTTACCCAGTGAATGGATGTGACATTGTTCTTTTATTGTGAAACTAAACTGAGTTCAAAATTAACAAATAATTTATATTAAATACAAAACATTTCTTTTTCTTTCTTTTCTCCAAGGGTATTGGCAATCATTTTAATATGTCCAGACAGACTGTGTGGAATATTTTAAATACAGGTTGCTAATTCTCTCTTACAAGTTAGTGTTAAATGAAAATGAAAAAATACTCTCTAGCCATCACAGAGAAGGATGATGTAAGAATAATGAAATTTACTATACCAAATCTTATCTTCCTGGAATTAGAAGCTCTATTGATGAAAAGCATATGATATCAACTGATGCAGCAGCAACTTATTTCAATAGAAAGAAGTATTAATCTGTCATCATATAAATTTAGTTTGTAATGAAAAAATGGTATTCAAATGATACATATACAAAAAAAATTTCTCAAGAAATTGTAAGTGAAAATTCATTCAAGTATACTGTGGCTATACACCATATAATTTTGTAGATTTTAGTATTCTAGATTTAATAGTTTTAATAATTCTCTCTCCTTAATCCTTCCTTCTAACTTCCTTTGTTTATTGTTCTGACTTCTGGGAATAGGGGCTCTCCCCTTTCTCCCCATTAAGGGGTTGGGTGAGACAATGCACTTCGAGGAAGATAACGAGTAGAAAAGGGAGTCTTGAATGATAATTCTTTTGCCGGACACAAAGAGGCACAGATGTAGATCAGTAAGTTCGTGAGATGGAATTCAACGAGAGCTGAATAGGGAACTGTGAAGTGAAGATCCGGACGATAGAATCGGAGAGACCAATAAAGCTATTGTAAAAGATATTCAACAGATGAAAGAAGAACCAAGAGCTACTTGGAAAATGGCACAAGCCGGCATCAGAGTTTCATCAAGAAATTGGGTACCCACTATCTTATTCATTCTTCTCATTTCCCTATCTCTATATTTTTCTATCTTTAGGATTGATTTAGTTAAGGATCGTGCGAGTTTTGATTCAAGTAGTTACCACGAAAGCAAGCTACTTGGTTTATTGTTGCCATCAGGCAGTGAGAGAACTTGGCATTGTGAGAGATTGAGGGAATCCAAAAGAACTTTCTGTATATAATTGTGTGGTGTACATACAAGTGGTACCGTACGGTCCGTGAATGAAAGTACAGAAGGACACTACAACAATTATACAGATATTCAAAGTCCCTTTATTTTACTTTGTACAAATAAGTTCTATCAGGAATCCCAACTGGCTACATAAAATCTTTAGATTCGGCGCGGCTTTCACAAAACTCCTGGTACCAAACAAGTGTAGCGCTTCGCCGCTATTAACTATATGTATATATTTATGTATTTTTTTTTGTTCGATTGTTCTATTTATATGTTTGTTTTTCCGTTTATGTCGCGTCGCGTATATGTTGTTGTATCGGGTTTTAGATGTGAGGCACAGCCATTTTGTTGTGTACGGTACCGTCTGTTGTCATCATTGCTGTGCGGTGGTGTTTGATTGGCTATTTGGAGGATCACGTGGGAGGAAAAGAAAAAGCTCCCGGATGGTGGGAGATATAAACGGGTGACTTCCACGTGTCGAGGCATTTTTTATTTTTCTCTTTCGTGGACCGGGGATCTGGAGCGGTGAAGAGACGAGAGAAAGGATTCGAAGCAGAGCAGCCGATCAGGAAGAAAAAAAAACAAAAACCAGCGAGAAGAATCTAATTTCGTAACAACGTGTCCCACGAAATACGGCGACGGTACCTACCATCTTGTAAATGTTTGTATAGTTTTTTAAGGTTTAATCGCGTATTAGTTTTAGTCTCGCGATTAATTACTGTTGTAATCATAGTGTTATTGTCATCCTTAATTTTGTTAAGAACGCTGTTTGCCTGTTTAAATCAGGCGATCAATCCCTCCTTTTTTTTGTGTGTGTAATTAATAAACCTTTGTTTGTTTATCTATACACTTCTACTGACTATTCATTTCCACTTCCTTTCATACCCGCAAACCACGTGCTTGCAGAGTCTACACAAGGCACAAAGTGACCGTTCCCCGATCGCGTGACAATAAAATTTTGGAGAAAACGCGTAACTAACCTAACTTAATTCTAACTTAAATCTAACTTAATACTAAAGGAAAAAATGAGGGAGATAGGAAAGTGGGAAGAAATGAGAATTGAAAAGTTTCTTCACCCGGGATTTTACTATTTTCAGGACGATACGCACTTTGGGGTGGTCTTGGTTCTGTTATCGACTTCCGTCTTTTGGATTCTCTCCTCTATATCGTTATTCGAGACTTAAGTTCTCTTATTCGGTCCCTGTCTGGACGGCCTCGAACTTCTTCTCTCTCGATCAACTTCTTTTCGAGCTCCTCACACGTCCGATCTCCTCCATGTCTCGTCCAAAAGTGCTCTATATTCGGGCGCTATCCACCCGGCCACACCTTCTACTGTTCCGTGTTCCGATTCTTAGAACCACTAATTCCACCCCAAGGCAATAACGGTCTTTGAAAGTTTAGGAAAAGAGAAGACAAAGAAACAAAGGAAAGACTAAGACTAACTAAAATTAACAAATATAAGTATATTATTATGGCCGACGGCCACAATTGTTTATAGCGTGATTAAATTTGTTTTAAATCGAATTCATGTGTTTGTGTATTCTTATCATGTTTCACTTCTTACACTGGCATCCACAACAGGATTCCCTCCTTGTTGATCCAATTCTCTGTATAGCTGTGCTGAATATCAGCCACCGTTGTAAATTATATGGAGATCAAAGGTACTCCCAGTATGAGTTTAATGGCGGAAGGCCCACAGAGAGAATCCCCCCACTCGTGGTTACTGGTTTCTTAGGGATGATCCCCACCTTCTCAAAGTCGCCTAATGATATGATAAATATAAATCAATTATTTAGAACCAACGATAATGCGGCTAAGTTAGCCCATTGAGGGGACAAAGTTACGGTGGTTGCGTTACAAGTTAAACTAAAGGGCGAACCATTAAACACTTTCTTTTGTTTATTGGAGCAAACACCCCCACCAACGTTTAGGGAAATTGAAGAAGATTTAATTAAATGTTTCAAGAAGCATGAAGGAAAAAGAAAGGGCTTACTTGATCAGTTATTAAATTTGAGACGAGGCAAAAAGGAGTTGGTCAGTGAGTACATCAATAGGACTAAGACCATAATGTCTAAGGCAATCCGAAGTAATTTATTTATTTATTTATATTTAAAGATAAGAAAGGCTGTCTGTGTAAGCAACAGACTTTGCCCTGTGTGATAAGGAAGGAAGAAGTAATAGAAAGTAGAATTAGAGGAAGAGGAAATAAAGGAGGAAAGGAAAGTGTGAAATAAGCAACCTTAAGCCCAAGGGACCCCATGGGTGTCTGCCTCGCTTTTATTAAAAGAAAACAATTAAAGTATATTGGAATCAATTACAAATAGAAATTACATAAATAACATAGTTAATTGACTATGTTAGTAACTGGTTTGCCAACAATCACATTACAATTTACACTATGTACATTATTTACACAAGTAGGTCCAGTTAGTAACGTCATCGTCATCGTTACTCTGCTCACTTGGTTGTTGTATCTGATCATCTTCGTTTTCTTAGTTGTCATGGTTTTCGTGGTTTTGTTCATTTGTGTTGTTGTTGTAGGCGTTGTTATAGTTGTGATGTTTTCATTTTGTCCAAATCATGGTTGGCATTGTTGTCTTAGTCGTTTTCGTTGAGTGTTTTATTGTTCATCATTGTCGTCTTGATCTTCTTGTTCCTAGTTGTTGTGGTCATCTTGATTCTCGTCGTCGTTGTAATCATTATCTTGGTTTTCTATAATTGGTGGTATTAGTGCTTTACTATCTCGTATGAATTTTGTCATGGCTTTTAGTAGTTTGTCACAGGCGAACAAGTCTTGTGTTTTGGGTGGTCAATTGTGACCCTCCTGAAGACAAACTCTCTCAAAGTTCATTCTGTGTTCTTGATATTTTGTGCATTCGAATAAGAAGTGGTCTACTGAGTCTTCGCAGTTTATATCTATGTTGCAATGGTTGTAACTTTTCTTCTTAAAACGATGTAAGTATGTGTTAAAGGCTCCGTGGCCTGTCAAGCATTGCGTAAGTTCGAAAGTAGTTTTGAATGATTTTTTCTGTTGTCTTTTTTCTATTGATGGGATGAATCTGTAGCATTGTCTACCAGTTGCGGATTCGTTCCACTCCCTCTGCCATAAGATGTTGGTTTCTTGTATGACGTAGTTTTTAATGAAACCGATGGGGAGTTTAGAGTAAGTAATGTTGGAGTTTGTAATTGCTTTTTTAGCTAGCTTGTCCACTAATTCGTTTCCCTCATATCCTCTGTGGTAATTCAAATATTGTGACATTCAAGGATGAGATTGTCAAGAAGAGGTTCATCAGGGGATTAGACGTAAGTATCCGGAGTCACGTGCATTGCAGGGAACCTGCTACCCTAGAGAAAGCTTTCGAATGCACTGAAAGGGAGGAAGGGCTAGAAAGGGAATGTAGTAATCCTAAAGATCTCAGAATGGTCTGTTATAACTAGAGGATTTGATCCCGGGATCCCGACCACTTTTTAGTCCCAAAATTTTCAGGATTAAGTTTTCCTGATCCCGAGATTTTTTTTTGAAATTGACATTATTTTAAAATAGTTGCAAAATAGACTGCATGAAGCAAAACGTTCAATGCCAGTGCTCTTAACAGAATTGCTTGCCTATCATTTTAATATAAAACTTCTTGTATTTTGAACTAAAATGATAAGCAAGCAGTTCTCACTGGGTTACCTGGTAATATACTTCATTTTTGCATTTTCGCAAGTGTCAATCAATTTTCTGGTGCAGTCGAGAGCACTTTTGGTTGGCTGTAGAGTTCTAACAAGACCCTTCAAAAAGTCTAATAAGTCATTCAATGGAGGAATATCATCACCCTTAAGTGAGCACTCCCACCAGCCTCTGGTTGTTGCATCCAATTCAAATTGAATAATGAACATAAATAATATGCTCGAAACTCATCTATATTAAAATTTAGAGCTTCTAAAGATCGAATACACTCTGTAGTCAATTAAACAAAATTGCAACATGTGTCAGGTGCGTTTATGTCATCTAGCATTGATGTACAGTCCACAGCTCTGTCACACGTGTCAGGTATGTTATGTAACTGTAGACTTAAGAATGTGGGGTGAGATCTTCCCACCTATTGCTCAGTGCGTTTTACCTGTCAATGTGTCAGCCATCTTGTTTTGCCAGCAGATTTTAGTAGCGTTTGTTGGTGCAAACGCTACTAAATAATTCAGAATAAATAATCCCAAAATAATCCCAGGATCAACTAAGTATAATCCCGAAATCCCAAGATTAGAAATAACGATCGGGATCAAATTCCCTAGTTATAACTCAGAGAAAAGTGGGTGCGGAATGTACAAGTCTGGAAGTAATTCCTAATACTACTCTGAAGGATGAGGATCGTTTAGTTAATTTAGAAAAAGGATTAAAGACCCTTTTCAAAATAGTTTCCCAGACGGCCGGAAACTCAGCCCAGATTACTAGGTCATTTAATATTAACGGCAGACTTTGTTTCATTTGCAATAGCCCAAACCGCTTGGCTTGGAAATGCCCCAAAAGAAATAGCCAGGGTTTAAACTAGCATGGGAACTTAATCAGGGTCAGCGTCAAGTTCCCATCCTTACCTTTAAACTGACCGAATTTTTACCTTTGGAAAGGGGGCTCCCATTAATAAGGGACAGAGTAATAGGGATGGATATTAAGTTCTTAATTGACACAAGTGCAGAAAGCCCTTTAGTAGACAATGTGTTGACTCGAAATGCAAAAGTGGCTAAGCTTTTCCAGGTTGCAAAAAAGGGTGAAATCACCCATATCAGAGGTATCAACAACACTATCTCCACATGTAAGGAAGTCCTAAAGGGGTCCATAAGCTACAAGGATGAGGTGATACCCACTTCCCTTTGTTACATGGAATTCTCGGATAGGCCAGAATACGAAGGGATCTTCGGAATGGATATCATCAACTCAATCCAGTCTTTGATAGTAGATGGATGTGCATTCATTAAACGTAGAGCTAGAACATTAAATCACCATACTCGTCCATTGATCATGTATTTTGATTGCTTAAGTAGTACCCCTGTAGACACTGCCATAACCCCAGGAACTCCAAGAGCTAATGATGAAAATCCGGTGACTCACATCCTCAATAAAGTACCACAGTTTGTTTTTGGAGGGAGTCAAGGATTTGAAAGGCATCAATTTTTTTTATGCATAGCCCTGAAACACACACTAACTGGGTAATTAATACTCGTCAATACTGTATTCCGAATTGCTACCTTACAGAGTTAAAAAAATTGACTAATGCATATCTTAAGGCAGGCATCATAGAGGAAAGCTATTCAGAATGGAATTCCCCCATCTGTATTGTAAAGAAAACCTTGAGAGAACTCAGGATGACTTTGGACCTGCGTAAGATTAACGAGATAACGAAACCACAGGTGTTTCTGCTAAGTAGGGTGGGCGAGATACTTACAACCTTCCATGGTAACAAATATTTTTCCGTAATAGACCTCAAATCTGGTTACTTCCAAATCTCGCTTGACCCCAAGGTTAGGCATATATTTGCCTTCACTACCTGTTGGTCAAAATATCAACTAACGCATATCCCACATGGGGAGAAGAACAGCAATCGGTTCTTCCAATATTGTATGTCACGTCTCCTCGCTCCCTTTCATCAGAAACAAGTGTTATGTATTTCAGGACGATATCATCTTTTTCTCTCCTTCTATGGAGGAGCATTTAAAACTTCTTGACCAAGTGGTAGGGATCTTACATAAGGCAAATTTGAAGCTCCACCCTACCAAAAGCAAATTTTGTGTTAGAGAAATCAAATATTTAGGTCATATTAGTAACGATGAGATATACCCTGACCCAGGCAACATCAAAGAAATTAAGGAATGTAAAACCCGTCGCAATGTCAAAGAAGTTCGCAGTTTCCTCAGAATGGTCGGTTTTTTCGTAATTTCATCCCCAATTTTTCCAAGATGGCACTACCCATGAGTGAACTAACAAAAAAATGAAATCTTTTGTGTAGGACAGTAATTGTCAGTCCAAGTTTATAAAGTTCAAGAAAGTTTTATCAAACCCCCCTGCTAGCACACCCAGTCTTTTCTTCTCCATCTGTGCTATATACCGATGTTTCTGATAGTTGGCTAGGTGCCATTTTGGGACAGCAATGAGATGAGGGTGTGGTCCCACTTGGATATTATAGCAGAAAGTTTAAGGGGCCGAAATTGAGATATTCAACAATCGAGTAGGAGTGCCTTGCGATTATTCTTTTTCTCCGACACTTCAAATCAATAGTTCTAGGTCACAAAGTCCCTGTGTACTCAGATCATAAGCTCTTATCTTACTTGAGAAATATGAATAATCATAATGACAGATTAATGAGATGGGCCTTAGAATTAACGAACTATGATGCTATGATAGCTCATGTTAGGGATAAATACAATCCAGTGGCTGACCTTCTGTCATGTCCAATATGCTGCAGGAAGAGACCTGACTTGGTCAACCAGTGTTTGGATGTACTGTACATAGTCCCAGTATCCACCATAGAGTAGTGGAATCACAAATGTGAGACTATTTAAAAAAAAAATGAAACTAGGTCTTGTGAAGGCTCAAAGGAATGTGCATCAGGGTCTTGCCAGAAAGGGTGTCCAGCCAGAATTTCAATTGGAAAGAGATGTATTAGTCCACATTAAACCAGGAAGGTGTGGATTGTATAATTGGAAGCAGATATGTGTACGTCAGAAAATGGGCAATAAGGTTGTTAAGCATTCCATGAGTCCGGCCTTGGGGGACACTTAGGCATAGAAAAGACTTGTAGTACCATTGACAGGCATTACTACATAAGAGGTCTACAATCGATGGTCCAATCAGTAGTGAAGAGTTGTAGGACATGTCAGAGATTTAATTTACACAAAGGAAAAAAGCTGTTCCAAGAAAGAGAGTTAGCTGGCTTTCCATTTCAGAAGGTAGCTATAGATATCGTTGGCCCCCTCAAGGTTACTCCTAGCGGAAATTCGTACATACTATCTATCATTGACATTTTCACAAGGTATTCTGAAACAGTTCCTATTAAGGACCAAGCTGCAAGGAATGTAGCTGACGCCATATTCCAGCACATGATATGCATTTACAGTTGCCCCGAGACTATGATCAGGGTAGCCAGATTTAAATTTTTATAAAGAGCCAACTAAGATAAAAAAAAAGCCAGAAAAAAGCCAAAATTTATTATATATTTTATATACATTATACTTTAATTATACTTGAATGCTATTTTATTATGTTAATGCTTCTTTTCCAAAAAGCATATCTTCATGATTAAGGGAAGAAATTGAATCAGAGGAATACAGTTTCTCAGAAGTAAAATACTCTAACATTTTATGTGAAGGGACAAATTCTTTGCAACATATTTGAGGACAAAAGTTGTGACCTAATCCTAATAATTGCATCTAGAAGAGAAAGTTGCATTTTATTCCTTGCGTTATTCTTAAAATGAGTTAAAAGTGAAAACACCCTCTCTACCGTAGCATTGCTAATGGGTGTTACAGGTATACCTCACCTTACATCGGTAATTGGTTCCAGGAGAGGCGACGTAAGTCGAATTTACTTGTGTAGTTATGTAACTACAGTGGAAAACGCCAATAATGAGCACTTAAAGACCGCTAAATAAGACGACAACACAGAAACACAGATATTTTCACGTTTCGTTCTCTAGGATTTATGATGATTATATTAACATTTACTGTAAATGTACATATTTTAACACAATTTCATGTGCTTTTAACGCTTTTCTAGTGATATTACGACTTCAATATTTGTGGCGGACGGGTGTAAAGTCGAATAAAATGACTTAAACTTGATTTTTATTTTTCCATATACTTTTTTGACAAACGACGTATAATTGAGAATGACGTAACTCGAGGTATACCTGTATTAGGCAATTGAGGGCAAAAGTAGCAAGTTCTTTGAATTGGGGATTTTGTAATATTTTTTGGTAAAAAAGCTCACTTTCATTGGGTATTCCACATTTCTTAAATTCATCTTCATCTATCCAATTGACAAAAGGTAATTTCCTGTATTGCTCTTCAATCATATTAAGATTGTCTTGTGCTAAATTCAAAAATAACAATTCAGAAAACTTTGGTCATAAAGCTTGGTTTAAAATTATATTTGGGCTTAATTGTGCTAGATCTTGAAATCAATTCATTGCCAACGGAAGCCGTTGTTGAACTTGATTTAAAGCCTCTTCTAACGTGTGAAAACACCTTTCTTTGATAGTTAGAAATTGTTGCTTGACTTTTTCATCATTATTTACTTGCAGGTATTTATCTCATTCATTCAAAAAAATTCATTCCAAAATCAACTTTAGAAATACTTTTCTTATAATTACCATCATAAAGTCTACTTTTTAAAGTTTTGTAGTGAAAAATAAACTTTCATGCAAGTGATAAGGGTCTGCTTTATTTTGTTAAAAAAAACCATTTAACCTTCCAAATTCTTGAACTATTGGAGTTGCAAATGGAAACAGAGATAATTAGTCTGATCCAAGATCAATTCTTTTAATAATATACAACTTAGAATTTATAATATAAAAACTTAGAATGCCTACTGGAAAAAATAAAATCAGATTTGTTAAAAAATAAAATTATCATGATGTTATTCGAAAAAAGCCAAAAAAAAGCCAAAAAGCCAAACAAAATTTTTGACGCCAATCAGACTGAAAAAAAGCCAAATTTCGCAAATTTGGCATCAAAAAAGCCAATCTGGCAACCCTGACTATTATCTATGATCGAGGGGCTAATTTCACATCTTCCACGTTTCAGGAATTACGTGACATACTCCGCATCAAACACGAAGTCACTACTGCATACCATCCATGTGTGAACTCTGTGTGCAAGTGGTTTAATAAGTCTATATGTAGTATTATAGCTTCGATCTCCAGAGGAAATAACAGAAAGTGGGATGAGCATCTTGCTCAGGCAGTGTTCGCCTATAATAAAGCCACTCATACATTCACTGGCAAATCCCCTGCCCTTCCTCCTTTTCGGTTTCGATCACAGGTTACCACAGGTTTTTCCAACGGGCATACCAGCCCACCATAATTTGCCTGATTATCGAAGGAAGTTGTTAGAAAAACTGAACACTGTCCATAACTTAGCTTATTCACAGAGCAGGCGAAACAACTTAAAGAACAGGGAGTGGTGCAATACAAAAAAGAAAGGACGTGGCTTTAGTGTTGGTAAGAGAGTGTGGCTTTACACAAGCACTAGAGTAGGAAGTTCAGAAAATTTTCCCCTACATATTTGGGTCCTTTCCGCATTACAAGAATTTTAGGTCCAGTAACCACAGAGTTGGGCGGTTGTGGTGGAAAAAAAAAAAATTGTACTGTGCATTTTTATCGTTTAAAACCATATTGTTCATATACAATTTATTTAATGCTCTGAACATAAACTTCACTTTTAATCATAAACAATGAATCAAACTTAATTTTTTTCACATTAACTCTGTTTATGAAAAAAGTCATCTACCTTACAATGAAAAAAGATCATTGTAAACATTTTACATGACAAATAATTGAAATTTACCAGTAAAACAACTTTCTGCCATTTATTTTTCCAAAACTGCTTCCATTTTCATTACTTTCTGTACTTTGTACAGAAAGTAATTTTTTCACGGAAGCAGCCATATTGAATTAGCGCAAAGCTCGACAACGAACTAGCTAGCACTCCAAGCTTACCAATTTCAATAAACATAATGTCACATAGCTCTAAAGTAAATGCCAATGAGCATGGCACTTGGACAAAAGTATACAGGCTGAGCATGCTGACAGTAAAATTAGCTCAGAAGTAAGAAGTAAATGCACCCACAGTCTGCTGCAAAATGGTGAAATGAATATTTACCTTGTATAGTGAAACTATTTTCACATTTACTCAAATTTTATCCTTTGTTTTTTATGTTGTAATTTATCTTGAAAATCATTCATTCAAATTAAATTATATATATATATATATATATATATATATATATATTTTCTGTAGTCTGTACATAAACATATATAAATAACACAATCGCAAATCACACCTAAACACAAATTTTCCAGCAAATAAACGTAAAAAACTTACAGATCGAATGTTTTCGGCCTTCTTCGGGAAAAAATCAACAGAAAAAGCGTTATATAAATCGAACATTGCAGTCTTGTAAATTTCAAATAATCATAAACAGCTGTGACGTATAGTGTGTGAATTGTAGTGTATGACGTCTATTATGAGTCTAGATAGCGTTTCCAAGGGAGCTAAATCTGAACACCAGAGGACGCTCTACCTGATTTTATATTTTTACATTTTTTGTGGAGGCAGTAGCCTGAAAAGGTCGTCTCCGTAACTTTGTGAATTTTAAGGATTGCCGATGGTGTAACGGCAAAACAGAAGGACTAAAGCAAGGTATACCTGTGTGAAAGTCATATTTATAGTTTTATTTATTAAAAAAACAAACAATCTATTATCTCAATGAAGTGTTCATTATTAAAAATAATAATGAATTAGATGGATAATTCAAGTTTGTAATTCATACTCAATAAAAACTAAATTTTAAGTGCAAGTTTAGACCAACTCAGACCCAATAGATTCTATTGGTTTGCATGGAAATTTAGACCCAGTAGATCCTATTGGATCAATAGGGATCCAATAGGATCTACTGACCAATGAGTTCTATTGGGTCTAAATTTCCATGTAAAACTAATAGAAAAATTTTTAACAGAGAAGCCTGCTACTAAGTAAGAAAAAATGCTTGTGGCCTGTCGAAGCATAAATCACTTGTGGCCACAGGCAGAAAAAGTTGCTCATCACTGATTTAAAAAATAAATAGTTTGCAATAAAATTAAAATTTTATTTTTATATGAATGTTATAAAATAAAAATATGTTATAAGTATAGATTTTTAAAGTACAATGAATGTTGATAAAACAAATGTTTTTACCTTCTGAAGAAACGCAAGAAGGACAGCAGTCATCATTTATTTGTCTTAAAATCTGCCCCTGAAATGAAATTTTTAATATATTATTTAGGAATTTCGAAATAAGTCTTTTTCAATAAAATAAAATATTAAAATGAGTGAAATGTAGTAATTCCTAAAAATATATTTTATTATAAGAATGTTACAAAAACCAACAACTCTTATTGCTGGAATCAGCATTTAGGTGTGAATTTTGTTAGTATAGTTCCAGTTTATATGTGCTAGTTTTTTGTCTGATTTGTGGAACAAATTTTAAAAACAATCATTTTCAAATGGTAATTTATCGAAACAACCTGCATCAGTCAGAGCTTGTCCCATAGCGACAGCATAATTGATCACTTTCTGAAGATCTAATTCCGACTCTTTTTTAGCAAATAAATTTGAACAAATCCCGAGATAATATAAGCTCGATAGAAATTGATCTCTTAAACGTGTAGGAAGTGTCTCTCCAAAATTGCACTTTTCGCTTAAAGATTTTAACCCAACTATAAAATCATTAATTGATTCTCCTTCTTTCTGTACCCGGCGAGTAAAGTTTGCTCTCTTGGAAATTATACTAACCGATTTATTTTTATGAGATCTCATTATACTTTTTAAGTCAGAAAATGTCTTTGAGGAAGGTTTATCAGGTTGGCAAAGGTTTCTTAACAATTTATAAGCTACCAGTCCCATCTGACTAAGAAGAGTAGCCACCATTTTCCTATCGTCAGTAATATTAGATGCTATAAAGAATTCTTCCAACTGTTCCGCATATTAATCCCAATCACTATTTACATTATAAGGATTAACATTAATTGCATTTGCTATTTTTGAAATTTTTCCAAGGAACGAATAAAGGGAAAAATAATAAGACAATTTGGTAACTTACAATTGGGAATTCAAAGGTCTAGCTGAGCATAGCCACGTGTTAATCTTGTCAAAGAAGGGAATGTTAGTATTCTTGCTGAAACTTAAATAAAATTGAAGTAAATACATTATTTTCTATCCCATCCACATCGCCAGAATTGGTATATATGATTGTTGAAATTAGGTATGAAAGGATGAAGATGGATTCACATGGACACAGAATAACAGTAACACAGCTTTATTGAAAAGGATGTGAACAAGAATGTGAATTGCACAAGTACTCTACATTATATATATATATATATATATATATATATATAAATATATATATTACATATATACACATACATATTTGGGTTGCCTACAGAGGGCACTGCAATACATAGCATAAATATCCTTATAGTTTGGGCTTACAGAGGAGTGACAACAAATTAATAACAGATATTATGCTAAGTTTGATGTATCTGATTCTGATAAAGTTTATTATATTCATCTGTCATTTCAATTCCACTCACGTATACAGCAAATGAACTGGTCAATTGATGATTCCACTATTCCCAAAAATGGATACATAAACAATAAACAAAACACCATAAAAATACCTAAAAATTTCAAAAGCATAAGGTTTTAATGTAATTTATACTCAGACAAATGTTTTCGATCTAATATTTCTGCATCAGGTGTATATGAACAAATGTTCTCTTTTGAAATGTATTGAAGAACATTTTGAATTTGAAATTTACAAATAAATTTGAAAACACAAAGAATGTATACAGCACTTACATTCAGAATAAACTGCTAAATTTTATAATAGAATTACATATACAGTGTGGGCCAACGAAAACGAAACGGCAGAATGTTTGTGTTTGTCCAAGCAAATCGCTTGGACAGGTCGATTTCATTCTCGAGGGGACATCTTATACAATAAAGTTTTTGCGAATCTGAATATTAACTAAACAAACATTTTTTTCGAAATAAATGTTTGTTTAGTTAATACAAAAATAAGTTTTTAAAATTTTTTGTTGTCTGTTGTATTCAGAATCGTAAAAACTTTATTGCAAAAGATGTCCCCTCGAGAATAAAATCGACCTGTCCGAGCAATTTGCTTGGATGAACACGAACACTCTGCCATTTCGTTTTCGTTGGCCCACCCTGTATATTGCTTAGAATCTGCTGAATTATCAGGCTATGTTTAGGCTAGATTAATAATTAGATACAAAGTAATTTGTTTAGCAGTAAGCAGGTAAACCTCTATCTCCTGACACTTTTAATAATTATAATTAAAACCTGCCATCCATATTAAAAATTAAGGGCCTTGAGTGCTTAAAGTTGTCCTCAGTCAGTGCTGTGAGTGACCTGTACAGGGATACCTAAATTAATAGTTCTGGATGTGAAGATTGGACAGAGATAAGAGTACGGTAACTGTCAGGTTTGAGCCACACTCCGGACCAATTCTTTTCTACCAAAAATTCTAAACGAACAATTAATTTATTATAATTATTGAAATTATCACAAGATGGTGACTTAACTGCCAACCTCCAGACAAATTATTTTGTGTTTATTTATTAACTTATCCTAATCACAGTTCAATAATTTTACAGATCAAATTTAAAACAGCATTAGTATTTTGGATAAATGTAGGTCATAGATGGTCACACAGGCAGCAAATGGGGAAAGAAAAATCATCAAGAAAGCTCTATTTCATCACTCTTACAAAATAAAGAGAGGATGGAAGTATAATAAGACAAAATTCAAAGCACATCATAAATAATTAGGCACAGAAAGCCAAAGACACGCCATGACAAAGACTTTCTTGGAGAACAAAGTGTGAGAGTTTGGAATTTTAGAGAAAATATTTTAGAAAATTAATAGCAATTTGTTAAAAACTTAATATAATAAAATCAATAATTTTTTATCAAGTTAAAAATCAAAGAGAACAAGGAACAAATGTTTCCTTTGTTGACAGCCAATTCCTGAGAGAGATCTTTATCTCCCATGACTAAAAGGGTGACTAAATCTGAAAAACCCATCAACCACACCCAGTCAGATGATCCTTAAGCTGGATCTGCATTGGAAGAGATCTGGAAAAATCAGAAGGTATAAACAGAGAACACATGCCAAACTCGGAGCAGTTTGTCAGAGTTCGATAGGACCTGAATTTGCCATACAAGTTAGGCACCTCAGTAGTCGTCATAGCTCTCCAACGAAACTACCATATGCAGTTCGGCAAAATGAAGGCCCGAATTGGCCATACTCGTCTAGTTCGAGACTTAGCCATAGAAGCACCATAAGAAAAGTGTCATAGGCCATACAGGTTCGAATAGAAGATTCTCCTCACATTGAATAAACATAAACAAATCGAAGAAAAGTGTTATTAAGGTAGTATATACTTATGATTTGTAAACTCTCTCTCCGCGGGATAGGTTTTAGTATATAAGATAGATAGTTTAGTATCTCCACAAAGATAGGCCTCAAATATATCATTTGTAATTCCATTAATCTGTATTCTCATATCATTTGTATTTTTATTGTAATTTTTATTTCATTTGATTTCATTAAATTTTATTGTTATTGTTTTAACATGATCTCATTAATTGAGCTCAGTAGATTTACCACTAATAGGAGGGTTCCTATGATTTGTATGGACATTTCACTTGGATGTCAGAGAATCTATTAATAGAAGTAAGCACAAGTTAGGGCGCGTATTTTATTTACCCTAGCTGGTGTCGGGAACCTGACATTAGGAGAAGGGCAATTACGTGATCACCAATCTCCGCATTTTTATTTTTCACTCATATAAAACTTTTGGACAACAGAGGGCTAGTTTAACCAACTAGATGCCAAATAAGTGATAAAGAATATTTTCCGACTCTACCCCCGGCTAGCCCCTCACAAAAGAATAGATAATTCAAATCAAACTTTCAAATACACCAGCAATTCATTAACTAGTTAAGTAATGCTGCATCAGCGTGTGGTCGGAATGAAGCTGCTCGCACCTTTATTTTCTAGATTATGAGGGAAAAAAGAAACAGAATCATTCGTTCTCAACAATATATTTGATTTCTATTGGATCATTTAAAAAGGTACAAATATAAGGTCAGAATAAGCCATTAATTAATTGCTATGCCAACGTTTCATGAAATTCTGTCTATCACTATGGGCCTTGGACTTACAGATTGACTCGTAGCGATCTTTATTGTAACTCTTTAAAAAACTAGTCAGTTATTTTTTTCACTCGACTCAATGTAACATAGGTAAGACAGATAGCTCTCTCTTTTTTCTCTATATCTAATTTGATTTTTGGAAGAGTTAATCCCTGTGATTTATATATAGTCATCAAGTATGCTAAGGTAAGGGAAAACTGTCTATGAGATCACAGTATACTGCCATCGTTCGAAGAGCATGTTATGGGGATTATTGGAAACAGATTACCATAGATGAAAGGTCCCTGATAGCTATCGAATTCCACTAAAATAAACAGAGGAAGAGCTGGAGGGCGAGCATTAGGAGCATATATAATGTAGCAGATAGTTCCTAGTGAACCATTTTCGAGACCTCCTTGCACCCATAAGTTGACTCTTGGCATGATTTTGGCATTAACTAAGAGATTCAAATACTTGGCGAGACCAAGAGCTGAGTCATCTTTGAACGAAGGCAGGGCAATATCTGGAGTGTTTTCAGATGCTATATAAGCAACAGGGTACCCAGTTGACTACAAGTAGTCTTCGTTGCTTTGTTTAACTTGCTTGTTTGTTGGATATAGCCATTTGGAACTGATCAAGTTCATCTCTGGATAAATAGGCTCAATTTCTTGTCGTCAGAGTGTTCAGATCTGTATCAGAGAAATCACCAGAAGCTAGATGTTATAAGACATCTGTGAAGGAACTATCTGCACTATTTTGTCTATGAAAATTACTAAGTTCAATGAACTTCTCAAAAGAATCAAATGCGAATGTAATGTAATGTCCCAACAAAGTCCCTACCTTGTTGAGACATTACATTGTAAAAAACACTCAAGGAGAGAGAAGTATCTTTAACAGGAGGAAGCTGATGAAAATCACCAAAGAAATAGACAAAGAATCCACCAAACGGCTCATCTTTCTTGGGGTTTATCTCCCTCAATCTTCTCTCGGTCATGTAAAGTATCTTGCACCAATCATTGACATTTCATTGATGATGATGAATTTGAGCGACTTCATCTCAATCTGGAATCTCTGTGCAGCTTTTCCGTTTAGAGATTAAAATTTCATACTAACGATAGGAAGACGAAGGAGAGAATGGATCATAAAGCCATCAATATTGATCACTGCTGCTCCATGTTTTAAAAAGAAAACTTTTTTAAACTTATTATTCTATAAAGATTCTTTATATTTGTTGTGTATCCAGTTAGCGATAACATTTACCTTTCAAAATTACCATTTTAATGCTTGTCACATTTTCCAACCACTAGATGACGCTTCTACACCTGTGTGCAGGAAGCGACTAACACTTGACTTCGTGCATTCCTTGTCAACAAAATAACTCTGGAACGAGTTGTCCGATCTCGATGAAATTTTCTCGGACGACTCATCATCACAAGGACGAACTGATTAAAATTTCAACTCTCAAAATGATCCATACTGAAGAAAAACCCCTATCTGCAGTTCTACAAAAACGGATCATTTTTGAAAGTCGAAATTGTAACCAGTTCGTCCTCGAGTGACGACGAGTCGTCCAAGAAAATTTCATCAAGATCTGACAACTCATTCCAGAGTTATTTTGTCGACAAGGAATGCACGAAGTCAAGCATTAGTCGTCACTACGTTCCGACAATCAAATAGGTCAACAAACTTGCATTTTCAATTTGCAGACTATGTGGTTTATAATTCCTAAAGGAAAGGCTACCTTACCATGAAGTTTGTTTCTGCAAAACAAAAGTTGCAGAAACAAACTTTTCAACATCACAATAATTACTAAATAAAAATTAACATTTTTCAAAATATTTAGATAATTACTCAAACAAAAGCATTATTATTTAAATCACATGGTCATAATTATGCATAGATGAGTAAAGTAAATTTATAGCAGTAAAAAATATATTTCAATTATTAATTGAAAATTTTTTAAATTACTCTTTTTGTCTTACATTTTTGCAAGGAAGATTTGGAGGACATTCTTGAATATGACAAACAATGTGACCTACTTGGCAAACACAAGCAGTGCAAGGATCTTGGTTCCATATTTCACCATCCTGTCAAAATATAAAAAGGCAAAAGTAGTTAAATTTTTTAGGTAGAATCTTAAGCATATATTTCAGATTCAATAACCAAATTTCTCCATCATAACACATTTTTATTTTTCTTAGCTGTTATATATATATATATATATATATATGTGTGTGTAACAGAGGCAAAGTATACAATATCAATCAGTCATTTTTTGACTGATTGCATACTTTTGACTTGCGGTACCTTAAAATGTTGACAAATGCAAAATAAAACAGGGAGAGTTAGAGTTCAGTATGTACGGACATTAGTGTATGTGGGGGAGTACAATTTTGTTTATCCACTTTGAAGCTTAACTCCTGTCTCTTTTGTTAAAAATTTCAAAAATTTGTAGGAAAGTTTGTGTATGAGGAATTGATGCTATTAAATTCAAGTGATTAAGATTAAGGGCTGGAAGATGGACAGGGTCGTGTATTACATCTTGCATAGGGTCAGACTTAATAAAGATTTTACTTACCATTAAGATTTACAACTTTTTATAAAATTCATTTCTAACCTTCAAATTAAGCTTCTACTATTTTACAATAATTATGAAATTTTATTAAAAATACTTTTTATATAAACAGATGGTGCCGCACGTAATGTTAAATGTCGTTGTCAAGAAAGTTATGCAACTCATTGCTAAATTTTTTCATAATTTTATTAAAATATTCTATCTAGACCTATTTGTGATAAAAATAGCCATAAAGTAGGTTGATTTATAGTAATATGGGTAAAATGCATACAAGGTCTGATCAAAAAGTTTCAACCTTATTTTTTTTTGGTTCTGTAAATGTATCTCTCTTTAATCCAAATTAAAAATTAATTTCGGTAGACTATCCACACAGCTTTTAAGGTAGGTACTTCTTTTATTGTTTCATATGCATTTCGGGCTTATCTAAAATCACTAAGCCCCTCCTCAGTGTAATACAAAGGAGGTGTTAATTAAAAAAGCAGTGACACCTTTGTATTGCACTGAGGAGGGGCTTAGTGATTTACATAAGCCGAAATGCATATGAAACAATAAAAGAAGTACCTAACCTAAAAGTTGTGTGGATAGTCTACCAAAATTAATTTTTAATCCAGATTAAGGAGACATACATTTACAGAACAGAAAAAAAACAGCTACCATAATTGATATTTGAAACTTTTTTTTTCTTTGGGGAGTATTTGCAAGCTGGAGAAAAGTCTATTTTGCCATGATTTGGACCCTATTGCATGTGTTTAAACGTTGGCAAGTCCATCATATCCTGCAGTCACTGTCAGACAGCCATGATAGTTGCATGTTTATGCTGTTATCATCACATTAGTGATTAAATAAAAATGGAGGATCCTGATGAAACCTGATTTCATGATGGTTATAACACTAGATGAGATCTGGGTATGAGCCTGAAACAATCATCCCAGTGAAAAATGCCATGGTTTCCATAGCCCAAGAAAGCATAGTGATCACTCAGTAATGGGAAGGTCATGTTCACCATTTTTTTTTTTACCACCAGGACATAGTTCATCATGAGTATGCACCTCATGGACAAACTGTGACATAGGAACTCTACCTGACTGTTTTTATCACCTATGAGGTGCTAACTGCAAGAGATGACAGATTTGGCAGTCTGGTTACTGATTCATTCATCATGACAATACTCCAGTCCATGGATTGTATCTATCCAGACATTCCTTGAAAAACATGGTATTGCACAGGTTCATCAGCCTTTTTACTCTGCAAACAGGGCTCTGGTTAGGTTTTAACTCTTTCCCAAAAACTCAAGATTTTAGGATGCAAAGGCAATCAGAACTAATATGATGAAGCACAATGTAGATCCCAATAAATGAGTTAAAAATGCTTCCAACAATGGAAACTTCAATGGGAGACGTGTGTGAACTCAGATGCAGAGTTGTGTTTAAATCAAATAAATATATACTGTAGGTGTTTTTTCTTGACCTCAGGTTGGATATTTTTTCATCAGACATTATATTAAAATTATTCATATTTATTTCAATTAATATATTTATTAATTTGTACAATTTACAATGAAACCTCGCTTAACGAGCATAATTTGTTCCAGAATCTTACTAAGAATGCAAAACACTCGTTATGCCTAACAATTTTTCCCATATAAATTAATGTAAAATACAATAATGCATTCCACACAAAAAAAATACTCAAATACTTTATGTATAATATTTATTCAAATAAAATTATACAATATACATTGTTAAGGAGCACGAATCATCATTGTGGCGGCCGAATAATTATAACCTGGCGCTGCGTACGAAAAATCCAGGCGGCACTTTATCGAGAATATAAAAACTCCTGCCGGCCACCCGCCACAGCTTTTTCCCGCTCTTTTCTGGCTCGTTCACTTCTCTGCGGATGACTTGTACCGTTCTATCCTAAATCTTGTAGCCGAGATCTCTTTACTAGACAAGTGTAACGGGTATTGTAGATTATTGTAAATAAATCCATTTGGAAAGAAACCTGGCTTTGGATATTTCGAATCTTAATGAACATTTAAGTGGTGATACTAGACTGCCACAATCATCATATATTTTCTTCTAGCACGGAATGAACCAACCCGAAATGTAAATTCGATTTTCAGGAAAAAAAAAACCAAAACACAGATAATATGTCTAATAAGCACGCCAAAGGATATGACAAATTCTTTGGCTATAATTAAATATAATATAATTAAAGGATATAATTAAATATTAGAAATGAACTAATTTGACTAGACGTAGACAGTAATGCTGCCATCTCATATTAAAAATTTAATAATTATAAATAATTTTTAATTTAGACATTTCTGGAATTAGTCATTAAATTTAATATGAGATGATAGCATAACTGCCTACCTCTGGGTCAAATTAAACAATTTCTAATATTTAATTATTTCCTCTACATCGCCCAAGAATTTGGTGTATCGTTTGGTGTGTTCATTATATAATGGGCTATGGTGGTTGATGTTTATATGTAATGTGTGTAAACACAAGTTTGGAAAAATGTGTGATCACAAGCGACACGAAGATACTAGCAGAACGAGTACTAAACATAGACTGATGGAAGATGCACACAATCCCTTCTCGTTACACAAAATGTCACTCATTAGGAGTGTCATTTTTTACAAATTTGTTTGTTTGTAATGCAAAATACTCATTAAGCAAGGTTCCACTGTACTTGTTTCTTTGCAAATAGGATAACAGAATCATAGACTGACACTGGAATAAAAAGGCAAAATCTTGCACCAGGACATAAAAATATGCAGCACAAAGTCTTAGTAGCCAAAAAAAAGAAAAAAGAGCTCTCTCCTTCACATATTACATTAGGCATAATTATATAATTTATAAAAACTCTTCCCAAATAATGATAAATGCTTTAAGTATCTATTTGATAAATTTCATTTCCTGTTTGCAACCAAATTAAAAGGAAATCATATTTGACGGCCACAAATAAATAAGCTGATGAAAAATTCTAAATTTGAGAACACCATGACTAGCAAAGAAAGAAAAAGCATGGGTAGAATTTAAGATCAACATAAAAGGTTTTTTGAAAAATCAAACATTGCAATTATGGTTATATTGCAAAAGATATTCTTCAAAAGCTTTAAAAATTAGAATGTCAAATGAGTGTCAAGCTACATTTTCTGCATAATCATTTAGGCATTTTCTCAGCTAATCCAAATTGTCAAAATACTAGATTAATATGTAGATAAATCACCAACATCAATAACTAATAACTTACACAAACCTCAGTACCTACTCCAACACTCCATTTACTAATCACAAGAAGACTTTCTACCCCATTAGGGGCCTTTGTCAAGTAGTATGGCTGATCCAGCTAACCCAACATATACAGAATAAATTAAAAATAAAAAGTGTTCTAAAGGAATGTTCCACTGACAGAGTGACATGAATATTTCAACTAAACATTTCCATATGAATTTTCAAACATGAAAATAAAAAGTGATCTACAAGAATGCTCCATCAATGAAGTGACATAAATTTAAACTCACTTTAAATTTAAAGTTCCATCAGGAATAACTGTAAAGTTTCATCATACAGTGTAGGAGATGTGCCTTATCAAAGTCCACTTGCATGTGGCATGTTATCTGATGTAGAAGCTGTGAACATGTTGGAGAGCTGTCTTAAGGCTGTACTGGTGCTCTTTAATCCTTGTGTGCAGGCTTTAGCAATGGCACCTATATATTCATATAAACTATATAGTATTTCGATTTGAGACCAGAGGATACAAACGCTCGGCAAGTGTTTTCTCTCTACGGAGTCTTTTTCGTTTCTACGGACTGGGAAAACGATACGGTTTCTATTAAAAACAATTCTGTTTTTACTACATAGGGCTATCTCCTTATAAATGGAACATATGGCCCTGTCTTATGTGATTACTACACATGATGTATTGTCAGGTTGTGCATGATCAGCCTGTTGATTATGGCAGTGTTCACTAACGCTTTTATTAATATTTCTGCAGCAATATTTCTTATCTGATATGTACAACTGCATGCACGATTTCTTCTTTGGTCTGGATGAGCCACAATTATTTCACCGAATCGATTGTTGTTTTGTCTCAGGTTCACCATAAATCCACGTTTGGTCTCCCGTAATCACTCTTTTCTGTTGCAGCCTTGCCAAGTTTGAAACAAAATTTCACTCACACACACACACTTCTTTCAAAGAAATCATTTTACAAAGAAATGAAAATCACAAATTGACAAGAACACAGATCTACTCAAGATAGCACAAAAAAACCCATACATGACAAGCAATTATTTATTGTGACATAGTCATAATGCCAGGCTGCAATTTTTAATTATATTTTTCATTTATTTAATTTAAAATACATGCTCTCCATCTCAAATTAGTAGTGGCTTGCCCCTGTACATAATACTTTTCCTTTAACAATAGTGTCTGCCGGTCATCTTTTAACCGCTTTAGGGGAAAAATGTTTGGAAGTCATGTTATTTCAATTCAATTTTCATCAGAAGTTTCTATACAGTTAATTAGGGTTTCCTGCCTCTAAGGTTTCCATATCTAATCTTGACTTTCTTCTAAATCCCTTCTCGAGATTAAGAAAAGACAGACGAACGGACGACAGTGGCAATTTACAAATCTACAATTTTTTCATATTGCAGCCCAATAAGGACACAAAATTTGGCAAAAAGCTAAATAACGATATTTATTACACATCCTAGTTCACACGACGTGGCCGATCGTAGTGCCACGTCACCGGTCCCAGATCTTTTTGACTGCATCTCGTATTTCTGTTTACTTTTAAATTTTAACATTTTTAAGAAAATACTATTCCTTACTTAACCATTTTCGTTCAGTGGAGCACCCAAAGTGGGGCAAAGGGACACGGCACCTTTTAAAAAAACAGAAAGAAAAATATTTTTGGACAGTTTTTAATTAAAAAATTTATTTTCTCTTTATATTGTGTTATGTCTTCTATTTCTACACTACTTATGAATTAGCAGTCATATAAAATAGAAATTTTATTGAATTCATATTAAAAATTTTTAATCCGTTCAATTTGCTCCCCGAGATTAAATCCCGAGCGCACCATCGTTTTGGTTTAAATAATTTTTATATTTAAATGAAATAAAATATTTACAAACGTGAGGCAGGTAATAGTAAGAGCTTATCACTTGCGTTACTATTATCTGCCTCACATTTGTAGATATTTTATTTCATTTAATGATACCAAGGGCTAAAAGCAATTTCTGTAATAATTTTTATATATTACTCTTATTAAATTTTAATTCCTGAAGAATAAGGAATTTCAGGAATGTTTTATATTAAATTTTAATTAATCTAGTAAATTGAGATTTTATTTAAAATTATCATCTATTCAGTGAAGCTTGTGACAGCTTCAAAACATAAGTAAGTATTCAATTAGAAAAATGCTTATCCCACCATAAAACTAAAGTCAAAATAATAAGAGTCAACAGAGTCTTATTATTAACATAAAACTACAGTAGTAGTGATAAAAGTTAAATTTATTAATTATTTAAATGGAAATCTAAATGGATTAAATGGAAGTATTTCAAATCTAAATGCAAAAAATACCTTTATATTTTCTTTTATTATATATACCATGTCTTATTTTTGTTTTAATTCTTCATAAATTTTATACATTTTGTAAATTTTTACAACTCTTATTCTCTAGTTTTTAACAATTTCCGTGTATTATTTTTTACCAATATTTTAAGCATAAAGTATTTATTGCATTTTTGTTATTTGTTTTTTCTGCTTTTGTAGGGCATATGAATTGTTTTTTGGGGAATAGTAATTACATGGTTTATATATCAATACCTTATTACATAGATGTAAATAAATAAATAAATAAATCTCATTTGAAGAGAATTTTATATCAAAGTAAAAGCATGATAGTTACATAAACATGAATATATTAAGTAACGTAAAAAATAAATTATTACTTTACGAATACTTATTCCGTCGTCGCAATGCTTATTTACACAAATGGGACAACACTCGCTCGGTAAAAATTCTAAACTTTGTTCCTAATTGAAAAAGAAAAGAATTTATACAATTTATAGATGGAACAGATTTGATCCTTTTAACATTTAGTTATTTAATTTTATATAATAATATAATATTAATTTAAATGTTACTAAGATTAAATGTAATTTAATATTACCGTATATTGTACAAGTTTAAGATTGTGGCATTATATGTCGGAGTAATGATTAGTAGGAAAAACTGTCTATAACATTATAACTTATCCATTAAAATCTGTTTTACAGTTATTAAGTTTACAAATTAAATATATGAATAAAACATGTGAATTGAAGTCATTACGTACAGATTATCAAGTTCCACAACCTGTAGTGTATTATGCTTCTTGGGTTTATTTCGTATAACCCCGGTTTATTGTACAATTCATTGTACAAACCCCAGTCATTTCCAGTCATTTTTATTTTTATTTCGTACAAAATTGTACATTTTCCCGACCGCGCAACGAGCATTGTACAAACCCCACTTCGTGTAACAAAATAACTGTAAGATGGTAACTGTATGTTACCGAAAGTGCTCGTGAACTTATTTTTATATTTTAACAATTCGCCGTGGTAACCACAATGAATTGTTAAAATATTTGTGTGTGTGTGTGTGTGTGTGTGTGTGTGTACTGACTTCAATTTACCTGTAAACACACAGCTTGTCCTACGACCCTATCCAAAATTTATTCCAAAATGGAGCTGTAATATCAAAGAAAAAATCCCACCCACTTTATTTGGTGCAAGTAAAATACACCAGGAGAATGTCAGATGTACTGTACCATCTACCACAAAATTTTATTCTTCTTTCCAATAGAGTTTACAAGTACAAGAAGAATCAACTTACAACTTACAACTATTGATATCTAACAAAGTCAAACATGTAATTTGTAAACTAGATTTTCTTGCTAGAGCGTAAGATTTATTTGACCTATTTTGAAACCGTGTCGTCTTCTAATTGTTCTTTACTTCACAACCGGGTGCATAGGTAGGCACCGGGCATCTTTAACACCACTCTTTATTCAGGAATATCTTACACACCAATACGCATTTCGAGCACGCGCCCCTCTTATGTCGGCTACGTCGTAAAATACGAACGTGTATTTTCCACATTACAAAATATTATATAATGGTAAATTAAATAGTACCTTTTTCTTTAAGACATTTTGTAAAGAGGTGTTAACTAACGTACATCTTTGTTTAAAGATGTACATTAAAGATGTTTTAAGATATACTTTAAAAAGAAGAGAACAGAAGCAAAGAAAGAATATAACATTGGATAAGAAAATCAGAGGTGGTGTTAAAGATGCCCAGTGTCTACCTATGCACCCAGTTGTGAAGTAAAGAATACAAAATTTTCTTGTTACAATTACGTTCCATCTACTTTGCCACAGATCCTTCCTCTACTTTGCTTAGCAAGGCTAGAAGGGTAATCTCCCAACACTAATTATACAACCACACTTTTCATCCAAAGATTGGTTATCTGAAATGCTTTCGGGTCACCATCAAACTTTCAATCCTTTTTTTAAAAATATCAAAAGTTTGGCGGTGACCCGAGGCAGACAATATAAATCAAGTCGTTTTAGACTCGATTTATATTCATCAGATAACCAATCTTTGGCCGGAAATGTGTGCCTGTTGTATAACCAAGTGTTTAAATATACATTCCAACTTTATGAAATGATCTTTGGGTTATCTCCCTTCCAGCCACATAGCATGCTTCTAGTCCAGTGGAGATGGAAAATTTTCCAAGGCAGACATCTCGATCAAAGACGGGAGTTTCAATCTCTTTTAAAATCATCCGCCGGAGATTATTTTTCAAGGCAAAACTCACAAGGACGACCGGCCATTTAAATTATCAATTAAAAAAATAACACATCCTGCATATTTTTTAGAGAAAGTTCTAGAAACCCCTTTTCTTCACTCCTCTCCACTTTGCCTTACATAGTCACTTTGTCATTGGAAGCTAAGATTCCAAGCCCAATATTGCCATTTGTACGTATTCGTACGTATAAGCTACATAAATAACAATGTAATCTCGTTATACGTTTTAGTTCCTACTTTCAACGATACAAAGCTTGCCAACACACTACTAATCAAAAATGATTTCAATGTCCAAAAAGTTCTACACACAAGACAGGCCTTGAATTTAAATATCAAAAACAATTTCTATTTTTCAATAACTGCTATCTCTTAAACCAAAAAGGACTCACCTTTTTCTGTCATTTTAGAAAAGTTAATAATACAAAAGAAAAAACCGTAACACCTTCCTTACTTCCTAGTCCAGCCCTTTTCCCATCTCGTACCGGTACCTCGGGTAAATAAACGACTTACTTTTAGCACGGGAGAGTTCTCCGGACGAACGAAAACAATTTGCGGATTCCCTTTCCACCATCTACCCTACCGTCGAGTTCACTATCAAACAAGAGGACGAAGCACGATTCTTTTTCCGAGTTTAAAGTTTAATCTTTTTATACTTACACTTTTGTTTTGCGTATATTGCAAATTCAACGGTTTCCCTAGTTAGTCCGAACAATTCCTCTCGGCCGGGTATTTTATTTAGAAAAAGGGGTTAACGGCCGCACACGCGGGTATAGCCGTAAGGAAGGAGGAGGGAAGAGAGCGGGAAGAGAGCGGATAGGAGCGGGGTAAAAACGGAAAGCGGTAGAAAGAGCGTAGCGGAGAGGGAAAATAGAGACGAACGATACGGATCGGAGGTGGAAGAACAAAGTTCTACGACCAACACACCCGGTTTCGCATATAGAAATAGAATGGGTTACAGAGTAGCCGGTTCGAGAGCAGACGATTACGAGGACGATTTTAAGGCCGTACAAAACAAAGATTAAGCACGGTTATTTGAAGAAAACGAGACTCGTCCAATCAAGAGGGACTAACACGAGAAGTTCCTCAATGGCGTACAAACGAATCGCAACCGAAACCGGCAACCGGGCGAAAAGGCGAGCTCCCATCTGCCGATCTCGGACAAAGGCCCGCCGTAGCCCGATGGCCGGACATACAGAAATGTTACGACGTCGACATTAATCCGTGCCGAGCAGGGCCGGATTTACATAAGGGCATTTGGGGCCTGTGCCCAGGGCCCCCACAAAATAGGGACCTCCACAAAACTAAAAAAAATTATGTTTAAACATAATTTTTTTTCTATTACCGCGACAGCTTAGTGTGGCCTAATCACGAAAGCAACAAGCAGAGAAAACCAAACCCGGGAAAAAACCTATGAAACATCGGAAAATTTCGGGAAAAAATTTCACATAGGTATTTTTCAGTTAAATTAAAATAATTAGTTTTACACAATAAAATATGTGTATGTTTACAATAACCTTATTTTTAAATGAAATTTACAACTTCCTAGTTCAAATCTAATTGAAAGTACAGTATTTTGTGTAAATTTTCTAAATCATCAAATTTGCCTACTCTTAAAGGGGGACCCCCGCCGAATTTGTGCCCAGGGCCCCTGGATTGGTAAATCCGGCCCTGGTGCCGAGAACATAATATTTCCACCCACATAATCGACAACGGCGAAGGAATTAATACAAGTCATTACCGACGCCGGTTACTCCCAACGAATTTCTTCCCGTAGGAATAACAAACGAACTAATTCGTTTCCAGACTCTAAACAATGCCCATTTCGATAAACTTATAACAACAAACACACATAATTTAAGTTTAAAATAACACGATTAAATGCCGTAAATAATAAATAAATACGAAAACAATAAATAAAATACATACCGTAAATTAACACGAAAACTGCATTTATTGTTGAAACATCTGAAACGACCTTCCCCTCGGACCCTCTTGCCGCCATTACTAAACGAAGGTCGAACGGAAAGTTTTTGCATATTTTTAACGGCCGTCGTTAACGTGGATTTGTTATTTAATTATAACACTTGTGAAATATAATACTTATTTTAAACTTTTTACTTTATACTTTGTTCGAATAAAATCAAGTTGAACCGCCTGGGGATAAAACGTATAGGCCTATCCGGCATATGCTTTCATTTCAGAAATGCCGTACAAACAGTGAATAAATCTGTAATGTGTACGAGGAAGATGCTCCTTAACTTCGAACGTGTGAAATGTGCTTTGAAAAGTTTCCTTCGCGAAATTTCGAACCGAAGGATACAATTACAGTAGAACATCGATTATCCGACCCCCGATCAACCGTCACATCGGTTAACCGACCGCTTTCTAGTCGGCAAATTCAAATGTCCGCTAGTGATGTGCAACTACAATACTTGGCTATGTCTTGGCTACTTTAATACTATTTTTGTTAAATTTTTGCGTGTTTTAGATGGAATCCCTGCCTCGACCATGAAAGGGAAGCCAGTATTTAAACCAGGGTTAATTTTCTATTTTTCTTTATTTTTGTATTTATTTTGTGCAAAATAAAGAAATAATTTTTAACGATACAATAGCAACGATTATTTTTTTTTTTTTTTTAATTTTGTTAGGCTTAACATAGATGAACTTTCAACGCGATGTAGGTTTTTTTTAACTCTTTCCTCCCTGTGGGCACTAAGAGGGCCTTTTTTTTAGTAGGCCCATTATGGGTTCGGCCAGGCCAACAATGGAGCGACCGGGTGGTGAGGGACGGGGCCCGACATATCCGAACGGACCACCCCCAAAAAATTCCTGGGGATTTCTCGACCCAGTTCGGATTCGAACCCGGGTCCCCAGAGCAGCAGGCTGTCACCTTGACCGCTCGGCCATCCGGACTCACCCGATGTAGGTTAATAGCGATATACTAATATACTAATTACATGGGATATATTGTACTAATATACTATACTATTAATGTATTTTTTCATACTTTTCGGCTATTCGTTTTTTCAGTTATCCGACCAACCCCAGTCCCAATTGAGTCGGATAATCGATGCTCTACCGTATTTATTTGTTTCGTTAGTTACGGCATCGCAACAACTGTTCGACAGAAACTAAAATTTTTGCACGCTCAACAAGCGTATGATTTGGCGGACAATTCTTATTTACAGTCAAAGTTCTATATAACGAAGTGGCTAAAACCCGATAAAACTCGCTATAGGCAAATGGCCAAGATTATCCAAGCATCGGTTCATCGTCCCAACAACGGTGTTGATATGTTGAATAGTTTAATTAGCGAAGCAGTTTCGAAATCCCTAGTTGATAGTGTCTGTCGTTAGTGTCAACATCCCTAGCTGATAGCGTGATAGTGTCAAAAGGAGGTTTCCGAGTAGGTCGGCTCTCTCATTGATAGCAAAGTCAACAAAATATTGGACACTGCAAAAAACACTATTCCGACTAGCTTGCCGACCTCCTCCTACGTTAGTGTTGCTGCTAGGGCTAACACGACAAACACCAAAATTATCCAGAAAACAGTCCAGTGATGGCGCACGCGCGGTTCTCGTTCTTCCAAAAGAAATCATTAATATCACTCAGGACGAAATAAGGCAAATACTCAGTACGGACGTAGAACCTAGTCAGTTAGGAATCTCAGTTAAAGCACTCAAGAAAATTAGAAATAACCGAGTGTGAGATCTGGAAATCCCCCTGAACGTAAAATTATAATAATTGTTCCCTATATTGAATTGAGAATTTTCCTATTATAAACATCCTCGCTAGAAAAAGTCCTGGCCGAGAAAATATGCGTCCCCGGCCGTATAACTGTCAACTATCCATTGTTCTTACGCTGAGTACAGATCATCTTGCAACTTAAGTTTATAGTTAGCGCCCGAATTCGCCATATTGTTTCCAATCCCGGGAACGCCTGTGACCTAATCACATTCACGTGACCAACTTTCCCAGCAGAAAACTATATAAGAGGCTTTCTCCCCCCGAGGAGAGAGTCAATCATCGACCTAGATCGCGTCACGATCTAGTCCATCTTGTCCTTGTGCCTAACGAAAAATTTTACTTTGTGCCTCTAGAGTTACCGACTCTTGCCCTTTAAAGGAAGTACCGAGCCTTGTGACCAACGGAATATTTGAAATACGAATGTTCTAAGAGGTATGGAACCCATCTATGTGAGCTCTCTCTCTCTTTTAGCGTGGTAGGGATATATAGCTTTTTATATATGTCATCCCTTTAATGTCAGATTTTTGTAACGAATTTTTTTTTCATTAAATCGTTGTTATCCTGTTACATGGTGTCTTGTTTGCTCGAATATTCGCTTATCGCCTTACCACGACTCCACCTTCCCTCCTACACTCGACCGGATGAAAAGTAGTCCCGTCCCTACGGGATCCCTACCGACAAATAAGCCATCTCTGACTCGTGGGCAAGTCCTTCCGACTTGTTAGCCGAAATTAGACAAAGGTCTGACCTCGTCGTTCCTCCTCGGTACCCACAGGAGTTTGCATTCAGTTAAATACAAAGGCTGATTTTTTTTTTAACTCTTTCCGCCCTGTGGGCACTAAGAGGGCCTCTTTCAGAAGGCCCATTATGGGTTCGGCCAGGCCCACAATGGGGCGACCGGGTGTTGAGGGACGGGACCCGACATATCCGAACGGACCACCCCCGAAAAATTCCTGGGGATTATTCGACCCGTTCGGATTCGATCCGGGGTCCCCCAGAGCGGTAGTCTGCCACCTTTACCGCTCGGCCATCCGGCCTTACAAAGGCTGATAGCGACAAAATGGTGGCTGTCATAAACTCAGTAAAAACATTAACGGAGAGGTTCGAAATCGGAGACTCGGCAGCCAAACAACCTAAGGTTATTCCGTTAAATTCTGTTAAATGGAGTTCCTCTATGAAGGCGCTGGTGACAGCGCCTTCGTAGAGGAACTCCACATCTAGAGCACTGCAATAAATACTACACCATTAAATACTACTGCTATTCGTTTATAATGCCAAATAAAATGTGTGTGTGGACAATTAGCGATAAGTTCAACATTAGATCGTAAACTTGTAATTCGGCGAGAGGAGCAAAAAAATAGGTAAAGAACACCATTAAATTATATTAAATGAACAAATAATAAACAATTTTACATATCCTTGGCTTAAGAGATTTTTGTTTATAAAATCTTTTTCTGTAAAATGGTCAAAACACACGACATAGTTTCTATTTAAATATTCTGGCCCTTTTGTTTTCAAAATCTCGTCTACATCGGTCCTTCCGCTCTTAGTAACCCACCGAATGCATCTAAAAATCAATATAAACACACATGTTGAATGATAACAATATTTTAAAGGAGGAATGTTGATATAAATGAAAACAATCGAATTGCTTATTAATTTACTTACACACTTACACTAGTTTGTTTTCGGGGAATCTTGCGATCCTTTAGCATCTCGTAATTAAAACGGCCAAACATAGCGCAAATAACAGCTCTTCCGGCCATTCTAATTATTGCGAGATATAATAGGTTCAAAACATTCTGTTAATACCCAAAAAGGTCTCCTTATACACGCGGTACAAATGAAGTGAAGTGTACTTATCTCTTCGAACCACTAGATGGTGGGCAGAAGCTTATCGCCAGTTTCCACTATTGTGGTATAAACTATTTCCTCGATTTAAGGAAGCCACGTGGGGGCGGATTACGCCACGGTTTTAAAAGCCGACCACCCGGGCCGCGTTTTGCCAAGGGTTTACAGATGCATACCCGAAATCGAAGCAAAATTCCAACTCGATCCAGAGGGAGTGATCGACTTTAACCATCGACGGTCCTTACATAGGCCCATTAAAACAATTCGTTATACAGAAATTTAACTTGGCTATTTAGAAGCAACTGTTCATATATGTTGGCCGAAAGAGCAGTGTAAAATGCAAAAATTTATACGGAGGAATTCGCTAAATAGAAGTTTGACTGTATTTATTTATTTATTTTATAAATATTGTTAAATTATATATAAATACGAATATGTTTAATACTTACGAGTTACGAATTATTTCCAACTATTTTTATAATTAATTAATACCTGGCTAGAATGCTCGTTAACTTCCGCGACAAGACCTTATCTCGCCGAGAATTGTTTATTATCCGTAACGAACGTTTTCAATTTTTATAAATGGACTAAGGAAAATTAGGAAAGAACCGTGGCAGGTTTTCGGCACGGGCGTAAACGTAGATGTTACGACGAAACCGAGCAGAGAATCTCGAGTTTTAAATTGCTACAGGGCAAACATAATAGAAGTAGAAACTTCCCGTCCGGCTTTCTCATTTTTAACGAGAAAGTCGTTTCTGCAGCCTTCGACGTTGCTCGAGTGTACTTCACGGGGTCTCGGTCATTCTTATTCTTTTACATCTAGAATTTACCTGACCAATTTCACTCTCGCGCTTCTCCCGAGCATTTTTTGACAAAATAGCCAGTCTTTTTAATTCCGCGTTGATAAAACAAAGATGAAAAATAAGTAACCTGTACTTTTCGTCCAAGCGTAACCAAAATTTCATCTGGATTGGACGAAAATCGCAGCAGTTAGAAGGAATTCATTCACACGCACACACAACGGCTTTTATATTAGTAAGCTAATATCAATACTTAAGTGGCATCGCATACAATTATAATAGGAATTAATCAATTTAAAATAAAAAGTTTGTTTTGAATTTCGTGTCTTTTTTTGTTGTTGTTTTAATGTACGTAACATGTTTAATATATTTCTTAATTACAAAATCGTTCTATTAACTAGTTTAATTCGTTCCCACGACGAACTACCAGTGTTCCGGGAACGGAACCGCTTGGCCACCGGTGGGCCTCCGGAGGATACAAACGTTCGGGGCGCCCAAAGACTGTCGACGAAAAAAATTGCAGGAAGAAGTTATTAGAAATCGACAAATAAGACAATATATATAAGCGAACACACTAAAACACCGAAAACACGGTAGGGTACAAGAAGAGACGACTTGGACACGCAATAGATGGCGTTTATGCCACGAACGCATATTTTTAATGCACACTTCGAACTTAGAAGTATCGTTCGAACTCCGGAGCGAATTTCTGTCAAATTTAGCATTCGGACTCCGAAGCGTTCCAAGTACAGATACTTGGAACGGCTTCGGAGCTGCCACTGTACTCGAATCAAAGGGCATTGCCCTCTCTCTTTCCTGTTTCCACTAGTACAATAAGAGACAGACGAGAGCATCTGGACATAACAATTTCTTACTTGGACAATATATTTTTAGCAATTGCACGTTTGTGATTGTTCATACAATTACGCTCTCTTACCACTCCACAACCTACGAAGATTACTTTGTAACGACAGAGAGTCGTATACAAAATGTGGCATTGAACAGGCCGTGTACAAAGTTTTCCTCAAACACAGCACCTCGGGCATTTTAATACAGTATGCGGGGTGATCATTAGAATGTTATTTCGTCCGAAAGAACATCAAACAGACATATTATAGCGCAAGCAAACCATCAAACTTGCTAGGTCAGTCTCGAATGCCTCCTTCGAACACCCTTGGGCCGAAACTCGGCTAATTTGTTACGGGAGATCCTATACATTTTGAACAATCAAATGTGTAACAGCCCTACACTCGTATTGCCCGAGCATCGACTGTCTTATCTTCTTACGGCTACCTTCCCTATTTCCGATTTTAATTTTTAAATTTATCCCAATATTTTGCATTTAAATATTTTAAATCTTATTCACTTTTGACATAAATATTTCATATTTTCGTTTCAAATATTTGTAATCTATGTACCATTTACGTATATTATGTGTAACACAGGTTATATCATAATATACACGAATATTACTATTAATCGTTATATTTTAAAAGTTTTTGTTCTATTCCAATATTTATAAATTTTGTTTTCTCATTTTATGTTCAATTTGTTCGAGGATGATAAACTCTTATATCAACGAAAGTGCTCGCACATTTTGTTCATTTATATGTTTTGCTTATTTATTAAAATCGACTTTAATATCATTGAAAGAGTTTTTCCTACTAATCATTATTATTAGATTACATTGCAAACTTAATGCTAATACTTAGTAAATACCATATTTTATGGCATATAAGATGCACTCCCATTTCAGCACAGAATCTTTGAGAGCAAGTAAATTAAAGCCATTCTGCACTTTTTGCATTCGGATCCAAAATTTCTTGTGGTGTAATTTGAACTTATCTCGTCTACAAGTACTTTATCAATTAGCTATACACCAAACAAACCGTTGTTTGATTACTTTATCAATTAATTATACTGGAGTTATGGATGCAGCAATTAGGTCTTACGCGTCAGAAATAATAATGTTTATTATTTCTGACGCGTAAGACCTAATTGCTGCATCCATAACTCCAGTATAATTAATTGATAAAGTACTAGTGGACGAGATAAGTTTAAATTAACTTAAGACACAAAGGCATATTAATTAAACTTTTTGCAGTGTATTCTGGCTTTAAAAAGTAAATTTAGAATGCAACTTTTATTTATCGGGTGAAAAAACAAGTTAAAATAAGTCATTTACAATTAAATTTTACCTTTATAATATTCAATATAAATACATGCTAAAGCTGATTGGACGTAGGAAATAATAATACAGTATTGTTTTCTGTAGTTATGCTTTGACTTTGATCTGGTATAGTACTAGGCACTAGTAAATACGCTGCGCAGCAAACACTTCAACAACACTATAATAGTATGTTTACTTCCTTTACCTAGTCACCTAACATTTTAATTACTGTAGCTAGATAAAGATTGTCTGTAGCCTACCAAACGTCATATAGGAAATTCATCAACCTACGAGCGACAACTTTAAAATACACAGCAATTTTTCCAGCGCATTCTTGGACAAAACTTGCATCTTATGCGGCATAAAATACGGTAGAGTATTTTTAACATAATTAAACTAATAACCTCTTTACACACAGTTGCCGGACATTCGGCTATAAAACAAATTACAACCCCTTCTCGGCACTGACATTTGGAGCAGTTTGTTGTCGACCAGATTTCTCCATTTTCGTACAATATATTATCATAAATACAGCTTTCTATAAATAATAACATAAAATTTATATTATATAAAATAGTTAACAATTTATATAATAGAATATTGCTCGAAAATATACATTATTTTAAGACATTAACATTTTCATATATAGGCCTATTATACTAGCAGATGAGCCCGGCGTGGCTCGGAAAAAAGTAACGATAGCGAAGATTAAGATTATTAGACTATAGCCGATTTTACCCGTTTTTACCGGGTGCGAGAATTAGGTTACCCTTCCCAGATTAATCGGAGAATTTTTAGATGGGTCTGAAAATCTGTTCGATTTCCCGCAAAAAACCGAATCTAAAATAGTACAGTAAAATCCAAAATCAGGATAATCCTTAACCCTCTTCCTCTCCCCCGCGGGGAGGGAGAAATTTCGGCAAATCCCTTCTTTGTGTTCATTCTCGTGACGTACAGTACCCTAATTGCGTATCAAATTTCAACTTTCCACCCCCAACCGTTTGGGTTCTGGGCTTATTATTATTGTTATTATCAACCCATCTCGATTATATTATAAGATGTGAGAACCCGGACTAGTGTAAATTCGACGATTTCAATCTAATTGTTTTGGTCAAAAAAATATAAAAGGGGAGAAGTATTCCATTTCACAAATGTAGTCAAGGAACTTCGTAAGACTTTCCCACGGACAGCACTTCGTCTGGGAGTGACACGGATTCCGAAAATCTACTCATCGAGGGAAATGGAAAGAAATCCCAGATTGGAACAACAGTCAAAAGTGGGCATTAGAGTGGCACGGGGAAGACCCGAATGAAAGGCAAGAGGACCAGTTGTCGATATAGTTTTTATTGAAGCAGATGCATTCGCGTCTTCGTGACCCCTTTTCAGTCCTTAGACTTTACGAAGGGATCAGGAATACATAACACAGAATAATACATATAATATTTTAACAAAATATTTTAAAACTATTATATGTATTATTCCGTATTACGTATTCCCGGTCTACTTCGTTTTGTAAAGTCTGACTGAAGACGGGTCATTAAGACCTCCTTCGACAAAAACTATATCGACAACTGCTCGTGTGACGTGTTACCGAAAAAAGCCAATAGCTTTTAATTCTTTAAAGTCTACAAAACCAGTAACGGAAACCTAATTAAATTTTTACAGCGTTTATTACAGGGTATATTCTAAGCAAAATTCATCACTACCCGAAAAAACTATATATATATAACACCCAATAACCCCATAAGTTACAATGTATATTTCAAATCCCATAACTCGGAGGACAGCGAATAGACTCGTTGCTGCGATGATGTTAAAATTAAATAAGCTGCATAATTCTATAAATTTTTTTTAAAGATTTAAATAGAAAATTAAAAAGGTGTTTTTTATTATCAACGAATAAATAAAAAATATAATTTTGACTAAACCACGATATTCCGAATAATAACGTTTCACACACATATTCATTTATCAAATGATCTATCGTATGTAAGAGTGGTAACACGGTGCACTTGGAATGTTTTCTGACACACGCTCGCATTAATCAGACGGCGCAAATATTAGCGCGGACGCATCGTCCCGTTAAGCGGACAAAATCTTCCGCGTCATACGTCAAAGGATTACAATTTTGTCAGTGTACAGTGCTCGACCAACGTGTTACGACTATAATTGAAATTACTGTAGATACAGAGCTACGGAGAAGAAGGAGACTTTATCGAACTGGTTAAAGAAAGCTTCGGAAACAGAGCAAACATCGAAATCGTATGGTAAAGTGCCAGTCGTGCTAAATCACGGACAAGAATCGGGCAAATTCGCTCTCTCCCGTCTACGCGTAGCTGCGAGACACGACCTCTATTCGCTCGACGGTGTTGCCGTTATATGGAGATTATACTAGGTATTTCAAAATATTTAAAGTTATTCAACATTTATAACGCATCAATTGTAATTGTAAATTTTACTCCTAAAAATTTAATGACTGTAAAATGCGCATATATTTTTATTTACAGACAAATGCGTTGACAGAGAAACTTAAACGACAGTGAGTGATCGGTTAACGAACAATTCGGCCTACGAACAAATCGGATAACGAACATTTTCGCGAAAGATTTTTTATGTTCGGACAACAAACACGAGAAGAAGCGACGTAAAATAACGAATACCGATCGGTCTTCTCTCGTTTTCGGGCAACAATTCGAAACTTTTCGGAGTGCGGGAGACGTCGACACCGACGCTCAACCCGATGTATACCGATCGGAGAGTATTCCTCCGAACTTTGAAACTCTCTCTCGTAATTCCAGCCTTTTATTTTTCTGACAGAAACAGATTTTTTATAGTATTCGCGAGACTGTCGGACGGACACTCGTTAAGTTTTGCGTGGGTTTTTATTTTCGAAAGGTGAGAGTATAATAGCAAAGGAAGAGAGCGGGTAGATATCCGAAGTTGCCGGGCACCGTGGCTTAAACAGGCGTACAGTAGCCGCGGCTCAATCTTATCTAAGAAAGATACGGTGTAATCGAGAAGACTCGAGCAGCTAAAAAAGTAACAAAAATCACATCCGAGAAATAAAGAACTTGGAAGAGCTCGTAATAGAAGTCGAAACTGATGCGACGACAGAAGAACGCCAAGAAGTCTCGAACGAAGAACACCGAGAAACTCGGAGAGTTATATTTTATTCCGAAAAAGAGGATTAATGCCGATATCCGCCATTAAAGACCTTTCGAAGAAGTGGGAGGCAGTCGGAACAACAATCATCCAAATGGCGTCCAAACCATAACGAGGTTAATAGGCTCGGAGATCTCTACAACGACGACGCTATCGATTACTACCGAAAAATCCCGAAGAAGGGAGAAAAGCGATCGACATTAGACAGATTCTATAACCCCCCACAAACGGAAAACACGCGACTAATAAAAATGCAAGACTGCGTATATACGTAGTTTTATTATTACATATAAGTAAACGTAGTAGGAAAGTATATATATTTTTATTTTGGGAGTCTCCAGAACGAATTAATCGGATTCCCATAAAAACCTACGGTAAATCGATAATCGGTTGACGAACAGTCCCGGAACGGATTACGTTCGTTAACCGATCACCCACCGTATACCGAACGATTCGATCGACCGAAAAGAAAATAATACGGACAAAATAGATACAGAAGAAAACGAAAAACATCAATTAAAAGTAAACACAACGGAGCGAAAGCGCTTGGAATATTTTCATTCCAACAGTCGACGTTACGTAAAATGTGTCACCGGCTACGAGTTTCCGCAAATCGTACAATTTTATTCTCACAATAAAAGGAATCCTCCAATCGCTTTTTCTGCCGGAACCGGAGGGAGACGATCATTTAACGGTACGACGCACGAAGAACGCGACAAAGCATTAAAACAGTCTAAATTCTTCGGAAAACTCCAACGGGCCAAGGGATGGGTAAAGCAAATCTTACTTTAGCTAATCGTATCGGGAAATTAACGATTAATGTTTACGGAATCGCAAAAAACTCACGATATTCGCCACGTTTTTCCATCTTTGACGGTGGCGAGTAAAACGGCAGAAAAAAGTTCAGTTTCGACAATTTTTATTTTTCCGAAAGAGATCAATTTCAATACACGCGTGTATTGAAATTGATGGTAACTCAGATAATATAAATTTCTTGTTTACGAAAAAAACATACGTATAAATTTCTGTCAAAAATCCATTCTTATCGCAGTTCTATCGCTAAAGTCGTATAAACATCGAGAGAACCGCGCTGCCGACGACGACGACATCGCCGATAATAAATGTTAATAATTGCTAACTGACGTCTTACGCTCTTTAAATAAGTTATTTATAATTTAAATTACTAAATATAAATTAATTTACGATGATTTACGAAAAATAAGCAAAAGTTTGATTTTATTTAAAATGTAATATCGAGTACACCCGCTCGAGGGCTAAGCGAATAATTCGCTTTAATTACCTAGTGCGAACGAGTAGTTAATCTCGTTTTCGACCATGCGACTTAACTTAATTCCGCTTAAATCTTAATCCCGCTTAAAATGTACGGTGCGAATAGGATATAACGCCTAAATAGGGGCCAGTTTTCCTTAAATAGACCTCCCGGGAGCCATCTCCCTAGGCAGATCGGTCGAGCGTCGCGTTGCCGTAACTTAACAAACAACCCAGTGCGGAGTTAAGAAAAATATCCGAAGAGAAAAATTTAAAATTAGTGACATTCCCAAAATTTTTTTCAAATTCGCTAAAGATTTAATAAATGCAATTTTACAATCGTGGCAAGTGATTGTAACGTATTTCAACCGATCGAATGAACGAGAAGCGAAAGGATATTACAAAGGATTGATAGAGAAAAATACTCTAATTAGTTAACAATACTTTAAAAACGTCAGACAGATCGTTATTCAAGTATGGACAGAGTTCCTATACTTATATATTTATTAAAATATGCCTTCGTCGGATAAATGCGATCCGAGACCCGCTGTATCGAATTGGATCGCTGCAAAAAATCGTAGAGAAAACAGTTGCCCAAAGGCTAAGGAACAAAACTGGTACAAAGGTATATTTGATTTTCCTGATATAGAATCGATGGAACGAAGGAAAAAAATAGTCAATGCGCTGCTTTTGAATTTAATTTTAAAATGCGTGAGGCAAAAATAATAAAACAAGTAATTTTAATGTAATTTTGTTTCAATAAATCTGTATTTTCATATTCGAATATGAAAACAATACAGATTTATTGAAACAAAATTACAGTTAATAAGAATGCGAGGAGGTTTTCGTCAACAATCAAATTTAAATTTCTTAAAATTTAGTTTAGGTAATTAATTTTACTACAATCGAAATTCGCATTCGTCACTACCTTTTCCGTCGCAACTACCGCTTAGAATATACCCCGTTTCATTAATATAATGCTCGGCCATCACGAATAATGACTAAAATGGCTGCGCAGCCTAATAATTATTAATTAATTTATTAAATTGACCAGACATTACGAATAAAACTACATTTGCTTTGGGCAATTTGATTTTCAAAAAATTTTCACTTTTACTTTTCCAGCTATTATATATGTATGCATTATGTAATAAGGGAAAGTATTGGAATCGAGTCAAATTCGACCTCCGAGTTTTTTGCAGATCCCCACGTTTTGAGATCCCTAAACCCAAAAAACAGTAAAAAAAACGGCAAAAACCATTCCGTGGATACGTATGTATGTGTGTTTGTTAGCGTCTATTTCGCTTAATATCTCGGGGTAAAGGTTAAGAAACGAAATTTGTCGTGGTGGCTTGTATACGAGAAGCATCGATGCTATTAAACTTTGGTATATAAAGTTAGAGGGAGGAATTAAATGGATGTCGTGTGTCATATCTGGAGAAAAGTAGGACTTAATTTCATTCGTTATTCGTTATTAATACAGTAGAGAGTCGTGTTATCCGAACTTCGGTTATCCGAACGTTTTCCAGTCGGACTGTGTCGTGCCGAATCGAACGTTTTTGATACTAGATTTACTTCTAAAGTATAATTTTCATGTTTTTATATTCTTCAATACATTTATTTTGTTTGTACAAAATAAAGAAATAATTTTTAACGATACGATAGCCTCGATTATTATTATAAAAATTTTCGTTAGGCTTAAAATCGACGAAAATTCGACACGAAGCGACACGCAACTGAGAAAAATTTGAACATCGGATAGGTTAATATATTTCTTCGTACATAATCGGTTATCCGAACAAATCCCTTATCCGAACAACCCCAGTCCCCGATTGATTCGGATTAACGACTCTTTACTGTATTTACTTTTATTATTATTTTTTTACATAAAACTCATCCCTACCCTCCAAATTATGCTTTTTGCTATTTTAGAGTAATTAAAAATATAAAAACTTTTTATAACAAAAATTCATAACATATGGCGCCACAAGCAAGTATATTTATTGACAAGACTATGTCTTGTTTATAAAATCGTACTGCCTGCTGTCTTATCAGCTTAGAGGTACGAAGGAGTACGGGAGTACTCCTTCGTACCTCTAAGCTGTCGTGTCAGGAGTTGAAATTTGGCACAGAGTATTAGGTGCACAAATCATGCGCGCATTTTTTTATGCGCGCATGATTTGGGCACCTCGTAAGTAGTCGGGAGACCGAGAACCGAGACAAAATAAAATACAAAATGGCAACACTACAAACAGGCAGTAGTGCGAAATTTGCACACGCGTTGCTGGTTGGAAAGTTCGAAAAGCGAATGTTGCTAAATCGAATTTTGACAAACGAATCTTTGAAAAAACCCATTTACCTGTCACGTGTTATTCCCCACATATTTCTGGTCGCCACGCGCTAACCTCGACCGTTCGACCGCAGATATCTCGTTTAGTCATCGGAACTTTTTGAAACTAGATGGCTCCTCGTTATAATTTTATATTAAAACTAACTTCCGAAATAGAATTATTTTTTCTTTCTATATTTATTAATATATATATATTTCGTTTGTGCAAAACAAAAAAATAATTGTCAACGATACAATAGCCACTATTATTTTTTTCAAACACGGGAAATTTTCGCATCGACAAAAATTCATCCCGGGGCTTCACGCAACGGAGAGAAATTTCGACATTGGATAGGTTAATTTCAGCGAAAATGCACGGTGGATGACTTCGTGGTGGTGGCCGTGGCCGGCGAAGTTCGAACGATCGTGCTCGAAACCAGCGATACCAAAGATGACCGGAGAAGGAGGACGAGACCCGCCCGAGCGTCGAAGCGATCCCGCTTTGTGGTGAGTATTATCCCAAATACGGCCTTGCCGGTTTACTTGTTTTGTTTAATAATATAAAAGTTACTTTTTCTAATAAAAACTCATAAGAGCCGGGAAAGTTACGCAGCTCGTTGCTGGATTTTCTCATTAAGAATTACTGTATTTACTTTTTGCGAATGATTTTATAGTATTTTAAAAACAACATGTAATTTTTTAAAATTTTTATTAACTGTATTGAATAAACTAATTTTGACAAAATTATAATTCAATCGGAAGATCAATTTAAAGGAAACTTCTGGAATATCATTTTTGGATATAAAGTTTATTTATTGGAGCAATTAAGATTTTGATGACATTCGGAATTAAATTTTGTTCTTTGTGATATTTACGTCTGTAACCAATTTTGTAGCGGTATCGACTATAGCCTGGGTCTCTCTAGGAATCGGTACCTTATTTTAACTCTTTCCGCCCTACGTGCACTAAGATGTTCTATTTTAGCAAGCCCAGTATGGATTCGGCCAGGCGAGGACCGGGGCGCGACGTACTCATTCGGATTCGATCCCAGGTCTCCAGAGCAGTAGGCTGCCACCTTGACCGCTCGGCCATCCAACCGAGAGGTCAAGGTGGCAAGGCCAAAATGTTCAGAAATGACATTTCTGAACATTTTGTAAGCGAAATTTCTGTACCTAGCACCTCTCCAGCAGAAATGAACTTTTCTTTATAAACAGTAAATTCATTTCTGGAATATAACACGTTCAATATTCCGTGTTTGATACCAAATTTGGTTAATGTTACTTTAGGATCCAAAATGGCGGCGGAGGGGATTTTTCCCTACTTCGGACACTGCGACGGGGAAAAATTTTTCCCTAGAGTCGAGACGTCGACGACGTGGGGATTTTTTCCCCGTTCGGTTTCTACCCTGCGTTCGACGTTGCCGAGTATCCTGTAACCTCGAAACGGAGACGGTAGTGTGTAAATTTGCGACGGTAGAGGGAACCTTTTCGTGACGTCGTGCGAGAGTAAAATCGGCGGGAAATTCGTAGGGGTGTTACGCACGAATATGCAAATGTATGATCTGCAACGTGATTTCTCTTCATTTCTGGGCACTTGTATGCAAATCGACTAGTTTCCTGTTGGAATCGTTTACTGCTGTGTTGCGACGAATTGCGTATTGGATTAATTGCTGTGTTTTTTTTCGTAATGATATTTCATTAGCACACAAATTGCTATCGGTGAATATTTATTATTATTAATTCCTCCAGTATTAGTAAGTATTGTTATTTCTTTTATTACAATTTAATCCTAAAAGTTAGAGAACCAAGTAATCAGAAATTAAGGAAAGACCGTGTTTTTTTCCTCTCCTTACCTCCCCGCGTTTAGTTTATTGCCAATTGTTCGATAATGACTAGTTTTGCCGATTTGAGTTGCAACGACGAATTTTGGTCGAGATGCACTTCCCGTGATTTCTAAAAGTAAATGGAAGACGACTTTTCGGAGCTAGGTTTGCCTCCCCGTATCGATAACGCATCGAATTTTGCTGTAAAATTAAGCATACAGCCGACCGAGTCCGTTTGCATTCATTGCGATGAAGATAAGAAATGCTTCATATGCCAGGTGAACGACAGATCAGAAAACACTGTGAATTGGATCGTTTGTAAATACGTGAATTCCGGCAGTACGATAATAACGGACGAATGGAAAGGATATATGCACATTGACGACTTAGAAGGAGTAGCGGTCGAACATAGAACAGTCAACCATTCGAAAAATTTCGTCGACCCCCAAAGAGGAGATCATACTCAGAATATCGAACAATCGAAAAGTGAGTAAAAACTCCTCTTTTGTTGTTTTTTTTATTGTTTATTTTGGTTAAAAAATCCGCGGAGTCTGCAGAGAAAATCAAGATGGCGGCCGGAATCGCGGCCATCTTGAATCGAGGGAAAAATTTTTTCCCCATCGCAGTCTCCAACGTAGGGAAAAATCCCCTCCGCCGCCATTTTGGATCCTAGGGTAACATTAACCCCAAATTTGTAAAGGTTTTTATCTGCGATCGCAACAACACCTAAAATATTTTTTCATCGCTGCGAGCGCCATCTACATCTCGTATACGAATTCTTACTGTTTCACTCCTATTAGTTTCTGGGTATTTGGAATTCGATATATCACGATATCTCAACGTATCACTCGATGACAAAATTAAAATTAAAATATTTATTATTAACTAAAATTTGTTCTAGCTGATGGTTCGGCCGATTATCGAAGTACCACGGTACATGATTAACGCCGTAGCATCCGGGAATTAATTAATCGCGTTGATCGAGAAATGTCTGTAATCTATTTAACATGTTAAATAGTGGCAGTATTTATCAAAAATACATTCGTAATTACAATATTCCACCATCTCGACCATGTTAATTATCATAATAACTGCACCACATCTGAAAGTGTTGTATCTGACTTAACACAGTTCAAATATACTGTATGTAAATAAGAGATGTATGTAGACATTTTCCCGTTCGTCTATTTTTTTTTTTTTTTTTCTATGTGTTGTCTGTGTAGAGTGAATACAAATACATTTAGCAAAAGATCTTAAAATATACGTTCTCTTTTATAACCATTTAAAAGAGGGTTTTTGGACTAATAAAACAAAATTACGTCCTTTGAATCCGACGTTCACCCGAGTTCAAGAATTACTCAGAAGACGATTTTATTTCCAAATATTTTATTTAAATGCATTTTGGATCAGAATGTTTGCCAATCTCTCTTGGGTAAACGTGCAATGTGCGATACAGTTTATCTTTTGAGCCTCTCTGACATCAATCACGGTAGCGATGCTGTAAATTTGGATTTTGCATACCTTAATATATTGCATTTAACTATGGACATGTTTTCTTAACCATAGTGGTCAATGGCTATATTCCTGCAAAGCATTTAGGCTAAATTTAGATCATAGTTTCAGTTCATTCTTCACAACTAGAGTGCAGGGTATTTAATAACTATATATTCTGGTACGCTGGTGCTGCTTTTGAAACCAGTGGCTAAAAATGAGTATGCCGGAGCCCCGCATTCAGGCCGTAATTACCACAGTGAGTTTTTTCCCCATCCTGTAGTGTCTCTTTTAGCCAGTCCCTTATAGGTTCGGCCCGGCCGAACCTATAAGGGACTGGCTAAAAGAGGGGGGCCGGGTGATGAGGCACAATGGGGGGCCGGGTGATGAGGAACGGGACCCGACATATTCGAACGGATCCCCTCCCGAAAAAGTTCTGGGAACTTTTTGATCCGTCCTGATTCGATTCCAGGTTTCCCGGAGCAGTGGCCACCCGGCCGTCCGTACCATATTAAGCAGAACAGTTTGCTTGTTTGTTGATTAAGTAACGCCGACGCAACACTTGGGCGATCTGCTTAGAGGGGGAATGCTTTCTGGGGGTCTTTTAAGGGTAACTAGCCTCTATTTAGGCGTTACAGACATGGAGAAAACCCGGAAAACTCCACGTGGCCAGCCAGTCCTGGCCAGGCGCGAACGCACGACCGAACTCCCAGTTTTCGGGGAACGGAACCGCTTGGCCACTGGTGGACCGAGTGGGACAGTACCTTTCTTTTTTATTTTGCTCCGCTCCGGCCATCCTGCTATTTTAGTAAAGTCTTCTCTTTTGTCCTGTCCTTTTTGGAAACAAAAACTTAACTCTAGTTTCTTTAAATACATTTCTATATACATGGTGTTCCAAACTCATGATTTGTTAGAAAATGTGTATTTTGCATTGATGAGGATCGGAAATTTGACGGCCGACCAACGGCCAAGCGATTCCTTTACTGGAGCACTGGGTTGTGGGTTGACACCTGGCCAGGACAGGCTGGCCACGTGGAATTTTCGAGCCGGCCACGTCTTCATTGCTAATGTCAGAGGAGCGTGAAATAGTACAGACGCTAATTTTTCGATTCACGGTGACGAAATCGGTGGTCAGACGAGCGCAGTTGCTCACGGAGCGCGTTAGTAGTCAGCTTTATTTCGAACGCGTAGACGACGACGCGAATCTCGTAGATTGCCACGCGCTGTTTTTAATTACGTACAGAAGTTTTTAAAAACAAAAAAATACGTAGGCAATATTGGCTACGCCCTTTTGATGGTAATCGACATTCATTTTTTTTATTTCTGTCTTCATTAAGTTCAAACAATCTCTCAATTCTCGGACCTGACTAATTTGCACGATCATTTTACTCATATCAATGTCTATTTTTTAAAATACCCGGATACCTTAAACCTTCGGTAGAACGACACTGACCCAGTATTTCTTCGAAACAATAGAGAGGTTGAGGCGCACGTATTCGGCCCAAAACGTGAACGGCGGACGGACGAGCGCCGCCATCTGGCAATTCTATACGGTCGATAATGGCGTTCGCTACGTCTGAAATGGCGAGTAGACGATCGGCTTAAACTTCATTTTTTTGTGTTTGTGGTTAAAATTATGACGTATTTTATTAAAATAATGATTATTTAAGCATTTACGAATAATATTGTAAAGAAACAGACGATTTTAATCCAGAAATTATTTAATTATTCAATTTTTTAGCAAGTGATGCGAAGTGCCTATAGAATTTACATATATTTGTCTTCGTAATAGCTTATCTTAAGGTAGGTTTGTTCTTCCACGGCATCTTCTACCATCAACGGCGTAATACATTTGTAAATTTTGTAAAAAATAATTTTCCAAATTTACATAAGCCACTATTTCCCTCGACAAAAGCGTGAGGTAGTCCTATCGTTCTCTTGTACGCTAAGAGACACAACGATAATTAAAAATAATTATTTAGTGTTATTAAACATCCTATAAATACTTTTAAACAGTTTAATTTGTTTATTTACCTTCGCTGGTAACCCTCGATGTTAAATGTGTCCGCCTTTTTTTCTACAAATCTCCCGTGAGTCAATGCGCGACGTCAAATAGTTTATTACGACAATAGTGGAAACTTCTGCTGAAAACTGGCGACAAGCTTCTGCCCGCCATCTAGTGGTTCGAGGAGATAACTACACTTCACTCCATTTGTAACGCGTGTATAAGGAGACTTTTTAGAATGGCCGGAAGAGGGGTTATTTGCGCTATGTGTGGCTTTAATTATAAGATACAATGTGATCGCGAGTCGTTTTACAGATTCCCTAAAAACAAACAAGTGTAAATAAATTAATAAGCAATTAATTATATCAACATTCTTCCTTTAAAATATTGTTATCATTCAACATATGTGTTTATATTGATTTTTAGATGCATTCGGTGGGTTACTAAGAGCGGAAGGACCGATTTAGACGAGATTTTGAAAACAAAAGGGCCAGAATATTTAAATAGAAACTATGTCGTGTGTTCCGACTATTTCACGGAAAAAAGATGATCTTCAGAAATATCATCAATACAGTAATTCAAACAATTTTAATATATTTTTGTTACAGAGCCCATATGGAATTAAAACTAAGTCAATTAATTATTCCTTAAAGAATGCAAATATTAAAGGTGTTTGCGACAATTGTATTAAATTATTGGCAGATAAATATTTCAAAGTCCTTATTAAAGCATGTAACAAAAAATACTGTAATGATTCATCTGAAAGTTTTCTGAGAACAAGAAATGCTAAATTAAAGATTTCGCATATGTAATAACTGTATTGTGCACATAATACATTTTGGTGTTCAATGTGTTTTAATTTAATGTAAAAATGTTTTATTTTTAAAAATTGTTTCCATTAAATTAAATTAAATTCTCAGATTTTAATTTAAAAAGTCTGATTCTTATTGCATTTGATTTGTTTTATTGGTATTATTCCTTCCTTTAAATCACTATCCACCCACGTTTCCTACTAAATAAGATAATAGTTCGTGTTTTAAGATAATTGAGACAAAAAGATGATGAAATATTTATTTCGTTGCATTTTTGCAAGTTTTCTTAGACTTTACATAGTCTGCGGTGTTAGTGTTCTCCTCGAACCGCTAGACGTCACTAGTTCGCGCTGTCTCCACTACGGTACAAGCTAATTCACGAGAGTTTCCAATATTGTTGTATAAGCTATTTGGCGACGTTTATTGAGTCACGTGATGTAGTGAACGAGCGCCGCAAGGTCTTTTACTTGGATTTAAAACGTCAAACGTGTACTTCTGCTTGCTGTATAAGTTTACCCGAATAGATTCGCCCATCACTCAAACGACACCTGTCCTCTCTGTGACATTTAGGATGGAGCCAACCATTATATTTTTGAGTGCCCTATGCTTGAAGCAGAGAGGTTACGTCTAAAGACCATCGTTAATTCTAGAGGCATTCAATGGCCACGCAGTCTCAACGATCTGGTCAATGATCAGACCACCTATACACACCTTGCCCAGCTGGTCACTCAGTACCACAGCTTAGTCACTCATCGTTCCGCCACTTCTCTTCCCCGAACCTCATCGCTTGGTCTACGTCCCATCAGCTACACTCAGCAGCTGTTCTTCCTGCTATTTTAGACATATTGTATATCGTAACCATGTATAGAATATTCGATGTGTTTTTTAGCAACTCCTGTACTATACTGAACTTATGTGTATTATTTACCCTGTACCTTCAATACTCTCACTGTATTGTATGCTTTTTTTAACATTTGTACAATATTTTTATTCCAATTTTATTTGTATAATATGTATCTTATATTTTATTTTCTGTATTTTGCATTTTAAATTTTATTTGTATATTATATTTTATACTTTCCATTTTATATCATGACTTGTGTTATGTATTTTGAAAATTTTGTATCTTCGTATTCTTATACTACATTTTGGATTTGTACTGTACATTTTGTATCTTATACTCTGTAATTTTGTATTTTATTTTGTATATTGTATTCTCAATATGTTTTTTGTACTCGCGGTGTTACCGTTGTGCTTTTTGCGGTACCGGTGTTGTTCTTTTTTGTGCAGCAAATAAAATTGATCGGTTGATTGGATTGATTGCCGTACAAGTTTAACGTTCGTACTTGCGCCTCAACTTCTCTAATGCTACCACGTCCGTCGTTTATCGCGCTCTCCGACGACCGTACACTTCGAGTGTATTACCCGGCGCGCAACGGTCACCAACGTCACGGGATGATGGCGGACGATCCAACCGTCCGTCCGACCGCTCCCGTACCCGTATGTTTTTGCAATCCCACCCCCTCCGTCGAAATCGATGGACGTGAAATCACGCTCGTCCGACATTAGCCTAACGCCTAAATAGAGGCCCGTTACTCTTACAAAGACCTCCCGGAAGGCATCCCCTAATCAGAATGCCAAAGTGTTGCCTCGCCTTAATTAACTAACAAAACAAAACATAAATTTGAATGAATATTTCTTAGAGAGATGCCCGAATGGCAGTAAATACAGAATTGAATTTAGTTTCAACATATCACAGGAGTGGGGAAAGGAAATTCTATTGCGAAATAAATGGATGCTAATAAAAACAATAAGTTATAACCGACACCTGGACAAAACGAAATAAAAAAATCTAGCAACGAATCACGTAACTTTCCCGATCGCTACGAGATTTTACGTAAAAAATAACTTTTATATTATTATTTTTAACGAATAAAATTGAGTGTGGCATCATCTGTTATAAAAAGTTTTGTGATAAAATTTTGTATTTTTAACTGTTATAAAATGGCAAAAAGCCTAATTTTGAGGTAGAGACGAGATTTATATTAAAAAAAAATTGAAAATGTTAATATCGAATAAAATGTTCATTAAATTCAACCCCATTCAAGATATAATACTCGTATGTGATCTTTTTAATAGCATCGATGCCCTTTATATAAAATTACCGCGTCAAATTTCGTTTCATCATCATTACTCCATCGAGATATCAAAGGAAATAGGTGCCAACACATACGCACACGCGAAATCCAGTAGAACACCCCGGGAAAATTTACGACGCCGCGTCGAAATATCATTCCGGTCGTCGACCGCGTCGCATTTGCGGCAAATTAGAAATCGGTCGTAACGAAAGCGTACGGCATCGAATTAAACTCGTTACACACCGGCGTTAAACGCGCGTTTTGCGCGATTCAAAACACGCATTTAACATAATTAATACATAGGCTACGTCGTTTCAATATTCACATATTCACCGGAAGTCGTAACTTACATCGGACCTCGGAAGGAAAACATGGACGGCGCATTAAGCTAAAAAAAAACTATTTTGATTTCGTAATTATTGACGGGAGCAGCGTTAAAAATAAATGAGTATTTCGAGTAACGAATATAGTAATTGACGAGTCGATCGATTATACTTACTTTCGAGCGGCAGACATTTTCGACAGCAATCGTCCGGTCTGCGAGAAAGTATCTGGCCCGGTAAGCAGTTACCGACTGGACAACGGACGCTTTCGCAGACGACGGTACCGTTCCGGCATCGACAATTTTCGCACTCGGACTTCTTCCACCGACTCGAATCCTATTTACGTATGGAAAAAGATTCCGTCAATCGTGTCGCACTTTCCGAGTAATAAGGCCGAATCGATATAAAACGACCACGAAAGCTAATAAATGGATTTCGGTAATGTCGTCGCATCCGATGCTTTCGGTCGGTTTCCGTTCCGAAAACAGCGACGTTAGTCGTAGCCTCGAAAGGTACAGAATATTTACGAGAATTAGTATAATCCTAATTATACAGGGTGAGCCAACGAAAACGAAACGTCCGAGCGGGTCGATTTTATTCTCGAGGGGGACATCTCTCGCAATAAAGTTTTTGCCATTCCGAAAACAATAGACGACAAAAAAGTTAAAAACTCATTTCTTTTTTATTAACTAAACAAACATTTATTTCGGAAAAAAGTAACACAAACTATTAACAAACATAAAAAGAACCTTTTAAGCCAGACCGCACACGCGAGGAAAAAAGAAATCGATCGTAAAATTAAGGCCGATAATGTGTTATCCGTTTGCGGATGTTCTTTTTTGTGGTGTTCGCATTAAGCTCGACCACTCGGCGATTCGATCGGAATTTGAGATTACGATTTGTTTATTGCGAATTCTGTACAACGGAATCGTTACGGTTTACACAATTGCCGAAAGGGTGGAAATAGTAAAGCCTGGACTCCACATTACCCGAAAACAGAAACTCAGAAACAGAATTCAAACACAGAGAGTTTTCGTTTCAGTTTTGTTTTCGTTTTACGAACAGCACGTTACGTGGAACTGCGCCATCTGTTGATCAGTTTTGTAATTGTCGTAGAGTCAAACACGGACGACGCTACGGATTTTGCCTCGCTTTCTCTACATTTATTAACAATGAAATTGTTAATAATCTTTGAATTATTTACATTTTTTGTCGTATTTTCTAACTTCTTCAACGAATAATTCCAAATCTATTTGTTTCCTCGTCCTTTTCTGCCTTTACCACAATCAAACTACATGTGACGAATGCGCGTCACAAATCCTCGCGTTTTTATTGGTTGCAGTAGGACAGAAGCGCGGAACGAAAACGGAAAAGTTAAATAATTTTTAACTTTGCTTTCAGTCTTGTTTCTGCCCAACCGAACCTTCCAAAACTGAAAGTTTCGTCAGTTTGGCTTTCAGTTTTACGATTACGTCGCGGACTCCGGTAATGCGGAGTCCAGGCTTAACTCTTCGTTTCGGAAATGGCGAGAATGCTCATCTTTCCGCAAATTTATTTAATCGACGCTATCCAAACAAACATTGTAACGCAAAATACGTTCCGGAGTTGGTTCAAAAGTTTCGGTTAACGGGTTCTGTGGCTAACAAAAGACGCGACCCCGGACGCGAAGCGACGGAGATTGGGATTTTGGGGCAAGGTGCTGCGGACCCAACTTTAAGTACGAGGAAGCCGGAGGCTGCGACTGGCATTAGCGGAACATCTATTCGCCGGATTTCAAAGCTCGCGAGTTCCGTCCGTACAAAATTAATTTAGTTCGCCAATTAAATAAAGATGATTTTGATTGGCGACAGCAATTTTGTGAAATAATGATAGAAAGGTTAAGAATTGACGCGGATTATCTTTTTAGCATTTGTTTTTTCGACCAGCGCACGTTTTTTTAAACTCGACGGTTAATCGTCACAATTGTCGTCGATATTGGTCGGATAATAACCCGAGCGTATTTCGTGAAGTTCGTAGCCAAACTCCACAAAAGCTAAATGTGTGGGCCGGAATCTTTGGAGATCGATTACTTGGCCCCGTTTTCCTACGTGGTAATCAAACGGGAGAAAGTTATTTAGATTTACTCGAAAATGTTGTACAACCATTACTTGTCGATATCGTCGAACGTGACGACCGATACTTAGAAGATCGCTTAACTTTCAACAAGATGGAGCCCCCCCGCATTACGCGAGACCAGTTACAGAGTTTTTGAACACGGCTTTTTCTGGGCATTGGATCGGACGTAGAGGTCCTTTAGAATGGCCGGCTAGATCCCCGGATCTTTGTCCTCTTGATTTTTTCTTTGGGGACATTTAAAAAGTAAGATCTATGCGACCGAACCGCGATCTCTCGAAGAATTACGACAAAGAATTATAGACGAGTGTTGTCAAATAACACCCGAAACTTTCCGAAGTGTAAGAAACCGTTTTGAGCAAAATTTGTATTATTGTATGGAGGCTAGTGGCAGGGCCGGATTATCGAATAGGCAAAGTAGGCAAATGTCTAGGGCCCGTAACTCGGAGGGGCCCGGCTCCATTAGTCATTGCCTAAAAAAAAAAAAAAAAAAAAAAGGTCAACAGCCATCCGTGCGTCAAAAGTAATCTCTCCCACGAGATATCTCGCACCATCTACATATATTTCTAGGGCCGCCTCTCATAGTAATACTGATGTATGGTTTTGATTCATTTTCTAAATTTAAACTTATACGTCGCGACATCGCATATTCGATGTAGCGTTCGAGTTGCTCGAGTGCGAAGTTATTACAATTCAATAGTGTTTTATAAAACAGTTAAAAAGGGTGACACCACGATATCTGCACCGGGTGTCACCCATGCTAGCTACGCTAATGTCACATTATATAAGATTTGTTTAGAAGCAAGTTATTTAAATGGGGCCCCAATTTAAATTTTGTCTAGGGCCCGCTAGAGGCTTAATCCGGCGCTGGCTAGTGGTGCTCGATTCGAACATTTATTGAATACTCGATAACTTTTTCTTACGTTTGTCACTTTATTTGAAATAAATGTTTATTTAGTTAATAAAAATAAATGAGTTTTTAAACTTTTTTGTTGAATTTGAAACGCCGTTGTCAAACTTCTAGGCTTACGGGAAAGCGGCGCTCAACGTCCGACGTACACGTTTTCGTGTTTAAAACTTTGGCCTCGACCTCGCTGATAATAATATAAATAAATGGCGGGTAAATAAGGACGACCGGCGAGAACCTCGCGTGTTGCCAGATAGGTTGTACATAAAGGAAAGCGGAACTGGTCGGAACGTAGCCCAAATTATTTTTAATGTGTTCCAAAAAGTAGTAAGTCGCCCAATGTATTAGCGTAGAGCCCTTCAAATATCTCGATCCGCTTCTCGCAACCCCATCTGGGACTCTCGAAACACGGTCGTATTTTACCAGATAAAGAGAAAAAAAGGGTAGTCCACGGGTAAGGTGACGCCGAGAATGTGTTACCGTAAAAGCAAAGACATATCGACTAGTATTTCTTTTGTAAAAAGAGGGCTGACGAATTTACACTTTAAAAAATACGTAACAGAGACTAAAAATGTTCTCACTTTTCGCCGTGTCCAAGCACCGGGAACGACAGTCTTACACCGCAGAGGCTACGTCTCTGCAAAAAATGCAAAACGGTTAAAAGTTCACAGCTAAGGGGCCGTCCATAAATTACATAAGGGCGATTTCGGCCATTCTACCCCCCCACCCACCCCGTGTAAGAAACCGTAATATTTTCTTCGATCCCCCTCCCTTCCCCTTCCCATCTTACGTAATATTTAGGCACGATTTTATAGGAATATTTTAACAAAAAAATAGGTCCAAAATATATAATTATAAATTAGTTAATTAATACGTACAGTACTATTATTTATAAAAGACTATGCGAACAAATTTAAAAATATAAAAATTTAATGAATTCGAATGAACAATTTATTTTAAGAACTGTATTTTTTAATTATTAAAAATCTTTTTATTATTATCATCATTAGCCAACGTCATAATATTCATTTTTATATTAATTTTAATTTTCACAAAAGGACGCAAACAACTTTGACAGATCGACTAGCTAGCGCACGTGTAAACAGAAACGTCATACAAAATAAAACAAGACAAAATAGAGAGAAACCACATCCGTTACCGTATCGATTACATCTCGGCCAAGGCCAAAAAAATAAATTACACGCTACTAAAATGCGCTAGGTGCACCCGGGGACCAAATCGTAAAGCTCGTAAGACTCTATATAATGGGGCAATACGACCGAAGCTACTTTACGCCGCCTCCAGCCGGGATCGCGTAACCAGTAAAAATTCAGTAGCGAGTAAGTTACTCTCTTTTCAAAGACAGTTTGTCATTAGAATTTCAAAGCGCTGCAGAACTGTTTCTACTAATGCCTTTTCGATACTAGCGGAGCTCCTTCCTTTGCCATTATGTATCGTAAAAAGGTTCTAAACTACTACACCAGAACTACAAACATCGAGGCTCAACTACGGTCTCTACTCCAGTGGCGTGCCGTGACATTTGACGATAGGGAAGCCGCGTTTCCGTAAGAAGCCGACTTACAGGGGCAATGGCCTAGGGTCCATTCGTACGCGGGTGGTGGCCGGGTAGAGACAAAGACGATAAGTATCTGACAAAAACCGTTTATTTTAACATAAAATAAACATACACTACGCACTGTACAAAATAGTTTCCTTTAAGACAATCGGCCGTTCGGACGTCCCGGGCGTCGATGCGGTTCTTCGACGGTCGAACGAAGGTGGCCCCAAGACGGTGGCGTGGACGAGTCCGTGGGGCACGGGGAGACTTCGTCCGTTGGAGTCGGGGACGCGGTCTAAGTCCGAAGTGGCACGGGTTACGGCTAGGCACAATAGACGAGAAACTGTTTTTTCTTTTCTTTTTTCGCGCGTCGACACGCGGCGTTTTGGTCATCCGGAACGTTAACCGAGTGCGGGTGTCCTCGATCGTCGGAGATTATATCGATCTCCGTTCTTTCTTTCGTCCATTTGATCGGTCGTTCTCTCTCGATCACGCTCCCCGAGTGGTCGGTCCCGGTTACTAAACGTAACGAGACTCCTACCCGGAGAGCGAGAAAAGTCAAAATCGAAGACGAATTCGATGTTCCACCGACCGTAGGACGACTTCCTTCCGCGATTTACGGTTTCTGCCCGGCAGTTTGATATAAACGACGGGTGTCCGACTACGAACGACTTTTACCTACGTTTTTTTAAACTAATAAATTTTTCTCTAAATTAACCGTTTTTTCGCGTCTTTCGAGACGGGCCAGACCCGTCCGATACGTGACATTTCCATAAGAGTTTTAAACAAATACTGGAAATGAGAAAATAAACAATTTATGTATTTTAGTTCTAAAATACAAATAAGACATGCATAATACAAATTGATACGAAACAAAAAGTGACAGGAAAACTTATTTTTTAAACGTTTTATAGTCTAACTCTATTCGGCCATTTTTTCCGCAAAGTCGTTAATTACTTTATCGTAAAAGTCGACGTATTTAAAAGCTCTTTTTCTATCGAAAGCGAATTTTTCCTCCGACCGACCGAGTGTTGTTGGCCAATGTACGAATTCGCTCCGTGGCCGAAAAACTGCGCTCGGCAGACCCACCGGTAGATGGTACCGTAAAAATTCACGATATTAAATCGTATGATTCTTTCGGTACGTCTTTGTTCGGATCGACCTTAACTATAAAATGTTTTATGTTCAAGAGTTACTCGTCGATATAGTCCGCACACGAATATAAATATCGCGATTCGCTACGTAATTTAGATAAATCAAAAAATTTCCCATAAAATTTACTTGATTTAAAGAATTAAAACACGCTCGGAAAAATTGTTAATAATTTTAATATTACGAAAAACATGTAAAAGTGATAAAAATTCTAAAGATTTTATGTCTGAAAATCAGTCAATATAATTACGGTATAATTTAAAGAAAATTATAATTAAATATAACTTTGCAAAGAAACGTACTGCACATAAAAATAACATCGAACACTCTTTACTTTTTAAATCTTAAACAATTCACTTAGTCAGATTGCTCCCTGCCAGTGGCTAAGGGATAGAATCGTTGGAAGCGTTACGCGTGTGTAACTTCCACCGGCTACACCGGCCGAGGTTGGTGCTCCGTAAAGCGCACGCGCCGATGCCCTCTGGCTGCTTTACACCGTTCGGTTACTCTGGCCTCGAAAGCTGTCTCGGAAGCGCTTCCGTTCCGCCACCGACATTCGAATATACAATAGCGATCTTATCGTTTTTTTTCACTTGTAGTATAGAAATTTTTAATAAGATACGTAATGCGGTTATAATAAGATATTAATTTTAATTAATTCAAAGTACGTTAAAATATGAAAATTTATATTTTCGAAAATTCGAGGGAAGGTCGTTGGAAGGTGGATGCGGCGCTTCCACCGCTTCCGATGACGGCACGCCACAGCTCTACTCCTATCTACGGCTGTTCGTACGCTACCACATTGCAATTACCCTACTATCTCCGATCGTCACTCCGTAAACAACGTTATCCCCGGGGTAGATTTGGTGTCATCCGCTTCCTTCGTGGATAACCGTGCAGACATTAATATCTACGCAGATGGGTCCAAAAGCCCCCTTCGTGTCGGCTCGAGTATCCGTATCTTCCTCCAAACTGACATATTTTGCCCAAAATATGTTAGAAGGTACGGATACCCCCACATATCGAGCCGAAGAAGAAACTGTCTACCGAGCTGTTCGGTGGGCCACTTCACTACCAAATAAAACTCTGTCTATCGACATTTACGGTGATTCTTAGTCTGTCCTAAAAGCTCTATTAAATCCCAATCGCGATAGCAATAAAATCACATATATCTAGCATCGTATTAAAAATCTTGTAAATAAAATAACTTTTATATTTGTTTCTGGCCATACGGGTATTCTAGGAAACAGGCTAAGTCGGCCGCGAAGGACACCGAACGGACTACACTCGCATCTCTCTCCCACGTAGCAGCCTTAAAAATTATATTCGTGACAACGCTATAAAAAAGTGCAATCAACAATGACAGCAGTAAAACTGGTAGAATAACAACACTTTATTTTCCTAGTGTCGAATGCGGGTTCTCGTCACCACTTAGAGATTTAACGTTCGCTACTGTTCAACTTCTTACCGAGCGTGGTAATTTTAGAAGCTACCTAGCGATCTGTTACCGGGCAGAAACTGCCTCTCGCTTTTGCTCTACAGAAAATCTGGACACCGTCGGCCGTACGATCTATCGTTGTCCAATTTACGATCGAACTAGACTTCTGAAATTAGAAACCTTTGCACTTGGTTTCGGATGGCCACGTCCACTCGACGTGCCCGTTCGGAAGCCACTGTTTGATGCTCTTTACAATTATCTTCAAAATATATGGAAGAAAAAACTATAATTTCTAATTTCTAGTTTTACTTTTTAGTTTCCACTAAAACCGAATACTAATTTTATGCTTACTTTGTATCGTGTATTTTGGTTTACGTATTCTTAGTGTTATACACCCATAGATACCTATTCTAATAAAAACAAAAAGACAGAAACCACCGCACGGCCTTTCTCCCGCGATAAAAAACGTGCGGAGCGCGAGTTTTCTAACGTTATTATTCTATCGCGTCACACGTCACCGGCATTCTTAATAGGAACCGTCAAATTAAAGCCAAATTCAAAATTCCACCACTCAACGAGATTAAAAAATAAAAATAAGATTATTACGTTAGACGAGATCTATTACCCCCTACCCCCGAGTAAAAAATCGTAAGAAATCCTCGACCCCCACCCTCACCAATATACCTTACGTAATTTATGGACGGCCCCTAACAACCCAGCACAATTAAAAATATAATATTTGCTTTGTAGAAAAGGGTTGCGTCGGAAGACGGTCATTCCCGGTGCTTGGACACGGCGAAAAGTGAAGACATTTTTATCTCTGTTAGGTATTTTTCAAAACGCATCGACCAGATTAGAGTAGTTCTCGGTCTATCGTTCTATTACAGTATAGAAGCGCTTCGATCTAAACCAGAGGTTCCCAACTTATTTTTATCACGGAACCCTTTTCACTTTAATACAAAATGTTTGAACTCCGCAGATATCGACGAATTAAAACGTACTAGGTAGCTACTTTACACCGAAACTACAATTAAAAATAAAATCGAAATTAATTATGGAACTACGAACACTAAGTTTTGGCTCTACGGAGGACTTATCGCACACTATCGAAGATGTCCCGAGTAATCACGCGGAAGTAGACTCGGGCATATTATGCATTTCGGACAGACTGTCCGTCCCTCTTCGGCCGTATTTGTTTCAATTTGGTGAGTATACGGGCGTATAAAAGAAACAATCTCTATTATTGCCGATGCGTGAACGACTTCGCGTTCGGTATCTTTCACGGTCGTTACATTATTTTTTTTGTACAAATAGCAACCGGAGATTAAAATTGTCGCTAATAGTGTGTGATAAGTTCTCCACCGAGCCAAAACTTAGTGATCGCAGTTCCATATTGTAACGTAATGACAGAAAGCAATTTACCAATCAAAATTAATTAATTAAAATTGAAATCAAATCAATTGAAAATTAAAACAACGTCTTTAACGCCGTTCAAAAGTTGTTTTGAAATTTTCAAACTCTAAATCAAATTTATTTTTAAATTTACGTTATTTGTGCGCAGTTGTGCCAGAACATTTTGCTTATATATATAGGCCTATTTATACACACGCAGAAGATTTAACGATTGTATTTTTATTTATACGTTGGATCCTTTTTAAGGTTATGGTTTTTGAATGATTTTCTAGCTTTAGTTCACATTTTACCGATTTTATAGTTTCCGTTACCTTGTCAAACATTATATCACGATTTCGGTTCGTTTCCTTATCGGTAAGTCGGTTCCCACTGTTCGTAAAGCTATAAATAACTTTAGCACGCGCAGTCTCGGATCGAATGCTCGTATCGTCGTACAAGGACTCGATCCGTGACTAGAACAGTTACCAAATCTGCATAACGCATTCGTACATCGTAGTCTCGACGGATTTTATTGCGGGAACTCCAAATTTTTATTAGAAGAGCCCTGGGATACTACGGAACGCAGTTTGGGAACCCCTGATCTAAACGAACGAGTTCGGGTACGCAACTCAAGATTCGGACAGAATTTTCAGTTGGAATTTCGAAGTAGTCGAATTTCTTAACGCGTAAACCTCTATACCCCCGGCCGGGACAAAAGTACGGTTACCAACTAACGAGATTTTCGAACTATCCGAGTTCGAATAAGCCAGAATTTCCAATATTCTTTTGCTTTTTAAGAAACCGTTCGATCGACAGCGGCCGCGAGAGTAGATCCGCTTATTTTACCGGTTAATGTTAATCTGCTGTAGAAAATAAACTTTTTTCGTACAAGTGGACATTATTCGAATTGTATCCGGCGACAACCGCGTGTCTTTATCTTATTACCGCCGTATCTTACAAAACGATCTTAACCGATCGAAAACTTTCGCCGGCGGTCACGGCAATTATCCGCACGTAAACCACAGCCGCAGCCGCCAAAGAAACGGTGGCAGAAAACTTACCGTATTTTACGGACTATAAGACGCACTTTTTTCTTCGAAAAATTGCTTCCAAAATTAAGGTGCGTTTTATAGTCCGTAATATACGGTAAACCTTAATGGCTTACTTTCCCACGTGGTCTAGTGGTTAGGATATCTGCCTTTCACCCAGAAGGCCCGAGTTCGATTCCCGGCACGGGAACAATTTAGACAACCGGATGGCCGAGCGGTCGAGGTGGCAGCCTACCGCTCCGGAAGACCCGGGTCGAAAAATCCCCGGGAACTTTTCGGGGGGGTGTCCGTCGGGATACGTCGGGTCCCGACCCTCACCACCCGGCCTCCCCGTCGTGGGTTTTGCCGAACCCATAATAGGCTGGCTTAAAGAGGCGCTTTTAGTGCCCACGGGGCAGAGTTTTATAAAAACTTTACCGCAAGCGCCATTTTTTAGAGTAAGCCACGCGCGGAGGGAAGCCACCGTTTCCCTTCGCGCGGACCTTTAAATCTGCGGCGGTTACGTCGACGGCTAGGACACTAAAAATAAAACCGACGGAAGTTACTTACCGGAATAACTTTTCCTTGGCTGAGGCAGAAATTTCCGGGCCCGAGGCATTCCGGACAGCATCGGTCGGCGGAGATGCGGAGAACCTCTCCCTGTCACAAAAATAAAATTAAATTAAGACAGCACCCGGCCCTTTCCCCGCTTTCCGTCGGGTACCGGAGAAAACCGAGGTGCCCGAGTCACAAGCCTCTAGCTGCGGAAACACCTCGGCCGGCCGAGACCGACCGTAGCGCCTCTAGCGAAGTATATCGAGTGAAGTAATTGGTAAGATTACTTCATTCGATACACTCGGACGTAACGCGTGTTAACGCGGAAAGTTAAAATAAAAGCTAGGTTTCGTCGTATTCGAATCAAAATTTCAGCTATAATAATCGATATCGAAACTTATAAAAAAATTACACCTCGATTATACACGAACGAAAAATACACTTTTTACACTTTTCACTTAAACTATTCGAATATAATTTGAAAGACTACTTTTTCCGGTCGGCGTCGTTTATCGAGATGTATAAACACTACTTTGTCTTACTTTAATTCAATAAACTCGTAATTAAACACATTTACACATACAATTACAGGAACGTAGGCCAAACGGGTTTTGTTTATTTTAAAACCTTCTTTCGAAGTAATAATAGAAATAAAAGGAATCGATTCGCCAATATACACTATACGTCGATAAATTTAAAAGTAGTCTATTAGTCAAATACGGTAGTTGTCTATATAACTTTAATTAACACAGCTCCCGAGTGTTAAAGATTAAGCGAAATGTTTTAATGTTTAGAATTGTAAATACGAGTTTATCCTAATTTCGTTTATCGAAGTAACGGCAAATCTTTAGAAAATCATTTTTCTGGCAATTCGTAATTCTAAAGTCGTTTTAATTAATAGACAAACGAGACCGGTCGAGCCCGTCCGCTAGACGCTCCGCGAAAGCCAATCGAATCGGGCAGTTTTTACCGTAGCTTACAGTCACCGTCACCGTAGGCGAAAAGGTTCGATTCCTCCTCGCGCATCCGAGCGCGATCGATGGATCTGACGGAACTCCCGAGCCCGAGTTTAGGCTTAAGTTACCCAAAATTTTAATCGCTATTATTGTACGGGTTAATAACGCTTAAGCGTCTTCCCGCGCCCAAACTTTCCTTCCCCGTCGGGCCTTTCCGCTCCGCAGCTTTCGTTACTTCCGCGGCCTTCCTCTCCTCTGCCCGCCTGCCGGAATCCGTTCCGATATCCGTCGCGGTAGTCTACCTTCTTCCGTTCCCCGAACGCTCGATCGGCGCCTGGCCCGGACGGGCCGGCCGCGTGAAGTTTTCCGGGTTTTCCGCACGTCCGTAACGTCCGAATAGAGGTCGGTTACCCTCCCGGAAGCCGTCCTCCCGGGCAGATCGCCCGACCGTTACCTTGCCGTAACTTAACGAGGCGCAATTACGAAATCGTTCGTTTAACTGGTTTAACCGTTTCTTTAAAAAGTATTATTTCAATTTACGGGGTAATAGCCGGATAAAACAGAACGGTGATTTTTATTCGAAAAGAAAAAAAATTGTATTTTGTCCACCGTCGCCCGGTTAGCGGTAGCCCGGTCGACGGTGTCCCGAAAAATACGCCGACGGCGACCGGAAGTCGTCGGACGTTTCGGACGGAAGCGACCGGAGGTGCCGGCAACGCGTCGAGATTTCGAATACGCCCGTCGCAACCGAGTTCGTCGCGGGAGGATTTTCGGAGAATTTCGTGGCCTTTTTCGTAGTTTTTCTTACGTCGCCCGTCTCGCAAATAGAAAGCCAATCGCAATTTAACGTCCGCGAAAAACGGGGAAAGGTAAAGCGATACCGGAACCGAAGACGAAAATTATTAGCCGGAAATATAAAGAGAAAGTCTCCGGACCGGCGGATATCTCGGTCCACAGTCCGAGGAATCGTAAAATATTTTCGAGAAAGAGGAAAACACCGGTCCGGATAACGTTTTAGGAAGAATACGGACAACCATATTTCCCAAAACGAGCGAGTCTCCGTAGAAAATTTGACAGAGTGGGCCTAGTAATATTTTAATATCCCGTTATACGAATGCGCGGCGCGGAGACATAGCCCATCCGACGACGTAAATGCCGGGAAAAACCCTCCGGTAAAGGAATTACGCAACGGCGGACGTTTAGCCGGGGTCGGAACTGGTCGACGGGAAGATAACGCTAGGGTCGGACCGGGGAAACGTAGCCACAAAGCCACGGGTACTAAAAACGAAACCGAGAACCCCGCAGGCTATTCGAGACGCAGCGGCGCGGGGAAGCGGGAGTTTGCATTTGTGCCACGGTGCCGGTACTCCCGAGTGTTTATTCCAATCTTCGAACGAAGACGTAGAGGTTTCGCAGAGAGGATAAGGCCGTCCGCGCAACGTCGGGAGAAGCCGAGCCGGTCGCGGTCTAACGGTACGGGCGTACGGGCCGCGGAGCGGAGGCGGCCGAGTTAGAAAGGACGAAATAAAAACTCGTAAAAAAATGTTCGATTTAATAATTAATCGATTAACTATTAGATTCGAATCCGTCGGACAGCTATCGAGCGCTCGTCGCCCGCTTATCTCGCGGCGTCATCCGATAAAAATATTCTCGGGCGATCGGAATGGTTACGATCGGCAGGCGTATCCCTCCGACATTGGTCTAGTTTCGGACCTCGACCGCTTCCGTTTAAAATGTGTTTTTATAGTCGGGCGAAAGAGAAGTTGCCGAACTACTTTTATTTCGCACCGCAGCCTCCGATAGGTTCTCTTTAACTTTACGGGCGACGACGACGACGGCGGAACCGAAACCGAAATTAATCAAAACTTATTTAAGAAGCGACCTGTCCCAACACCGTCTTAACTCCGGTTACTATATCCGGGGGCCGATCTACGTAGCGCTTAAGCCCCGGCCCCGAGTGTCGGGGGCCCGGAAAAATTGCACGGTCACCACAAATTTTTAATACTTTTTTTTTATTAACAACGAGTACTTATCGTATAGTAGAAAATAGTCAATATTAATAATAATGTAATAACGATAATTTATAGTATTATTCGTATTAGCAAGAAATGGGTTCCCGTCGGACTCGAATGGGCCCTAGGCCCCGAAAAACCTAGATCCGCCCCCGACTATATCGATGGAAAAAACAATAGCTCGTCGACCCGACGCGAAGAAAGCGATTGGCCGATTTGCGAACGAAAAAGCGAGAAAAGAATTTCCGAGTCTTTTTACCGGGCGTGTTTTTCGAGTACCGTTTCGATGTTAAAAAACACGAGTGCAATTTTCGATTTTTTAAATAATTTTACTCTTACGCCGAGGCCCGCGCCTCAATTTACTTTTCGACATATTTCCTCCGATACGAAGGCGCTTCTCGTATCGTACGGCGGCTTCCGAATTCCGTCCCGGTAGAGACCCGATTTGCCAACCGCCGCGGCGCGGCGTTTCGACGTCGTCGTCGCGGTAACGCCGTCCGCCTAGATGCCTTTTCGAGCGGTAGTCGCCGCCTAGATCGGGGCCGCGAGGAGGGCGATCGGATCGTTCCCGGCCACGCCGGGCGACGAGACCTCGGGTTCGTCCGGCCACGCGTGGACGGGCATCGTCACCGAGCGAAACGTTCCCCTTACCGACTCGCCACGCCTTTCGTTTCGGACGACGAAATCGTAAAGCGTCCGTTTTCTCGAACTTTCGCTACGACTTTCCGCACTAGGCCTTCGGTAACGACGGACGGTCGCCCACCACGCTCCTCGTCGCGGACGTTAGTACCGCTACCTCTAAACGCTCACCCATTTTCTTCCCCTTCCGTCGCTCGTAACGTTTTTTCCGTACACCTCACTAATCTGCCGACGAACGTCGGCCGCTTTCGTCTTTCGCATTAAAAAAAAAAAGAAAAAGAATTCCCGCGCGGACTCGACGATCGGCGGGTTTTCCATCGTCCGAGGTATTTTAAACACGCGCGAACAAACTTAAAACGAACGAACGCTTCGGTAATCGCGTCCGTGGCTAGCCGACGGACGTAGGTAGGCCTACCGGGCGCGCATCGGCCGAACACCGACCGTAGTCCTATTTTAAAACGGTACTTACTTAAAAAACACGCCCGGTATATATTTGTTACGAAACTAAACTGGCTTACGTTTTGTCAATACACTTTGTATAAAACGTAGTAAGGGTATTACTAGGTACTCCGTACTTAACCCTCTTCCTCTCCCCGCGGGGAGAATTTGGAAAAATCCCTTATTAGTATTACGTACCCCGCCTACCGAATTTCGACTTTCGACTCCGAACCGTTCGGGCTCCGCGCTTATTATCGACCCGTCTCGATTATATTATAAGATTTATTAAATCGAATACGTTATTGTCGAAGTGCCTCGAGTGTCGAATAAATCGTTATTAAATAAATGGAAATAATTAGACAGTTTTCGAACGAAACGTCGAAAAGAAATTTCGCCGGACGTCGTCCGAGGAACGAGGCGGTGCGGGGCGCCGAATACGCGGCCGGGCCACCGAGATTTTCGAAAGGAAAGACGAATTAGCGGGCGACTCTCGTCAAGAGAAAGGCGTCGGCGGGTTGAAATCGCGTATTTCCCGAAATTCCGACTTTCCGCGTCTTTATAGTAAATTACCCGGCGTTGCGAAATAAGCCGCGCCGGCGATTATTTTAAGCGGTTAACGGCGCGGACGGCCGCGGGCCGCGGGCACCGGAGCGGGAAATTTCGGACCGGCGGAGACCGAGATTCGACCGACGCCGGCCGGTCGAGCGTTTTATTTTCCGACGGGACGGGGCGGGATAAGAGGAAAGGCCGCTTTTCCCGCCCGCCTCGTTAATTAAACGCGTAAAGAGGGGACTAACGTCCGAGTAGGCGGCGAGAAGCGGAAAAGAAAAGAACTCACCTGGGAGAAGTCGCAGAGGGGATCTCGGCAGCGAGTGCGTCGACAGACGGGTCGAGAACGGTGGCAGGAACAAGTCCGACAGGCGTCCAAATCCCAAACCGCTCCCTCCTGCCGCCAAACAAATATAAAATTATACGAAAAGGCCACGTTTCCGCCTTACGCTTAACCTTCGAATTTCTGGCCGCGGGGAGAGTCTTCCGGACCGTTCCCGCCGGAAAAAAACACCGACGGCCGGTAATTACGGAAAAGGGGGTAAAAGCCGCCGTTTCCGGCTTTCTCGGACCAGGGTAGCGGCGGGAGAGAGAGGAGGAAGCGGTAAAATTCTGCGGGTGTGTTTTTGGCTAATAAAATACGTTTTACCCGTTATTTAAAGAAAATTCGATCGACGAATCTGCCCGGCTTTCGACTTTTACGCCACTAAAACTAAATAACGGATACGTACATTTAGAATGGCCTTTAACCCTACTAAAATCTCCGTCGGCAAAAAATAGCAAATAGAACGACCGGCGAAAACGAAGCCGCCGGAACGGCCGGTCTCTCTTCTATCCGGCAATCGTTCCGCTCTAATACGCTCGGACTTCTTTAAACGTTTACGGCGAAGGCGGCTCACTCATTTCGGACACCGTTTCGCTCGTCTAGGGCTCGACACGATCCAAAAAATCACCTTCTACGTTCGGTAGCATTTTCCACCACCGTCGAACGAGTGTTATCGGCTTTATTTTGTTCCGAGATCGAGTTACACCGCGCATCGCACCCGGTACTGTCATTTTTTTCCAAAATTTAATCAAATCGTCACCTTACATTTTTTAAAAATTATTAATGCGCGGATAATCGGCAGTTTACCGTAACCCTAAACTGTCCGTTACGTCGGTTTCTCGCCCGCGGGCAACGATCCGACTATTACGCCGCGGGGAAAACGCCTTCTTCGGAGCGCCGGTGTCTTCCCCGGCCGCCACGTTCGTTTTACCGCCACGGTTTACGCGTTGTCCGATAACGCCTAAACGTTTAAGTCCGGCTATCTCGGCCGACCGCTTTTACTTCCGTTACGGCCACGCCCGAGGAAAGGCCTCCCGGGAGGTCTTTTGGGGGAAACCCGGAGAAAAGTAGCCGGCGACGGACGACGGTCCGCGCTCGGCTACCTTTTCTCGTTCCTTATTCGTTTTTGGCAAGCATTCCCAACTTTCGGTTCCCGTTCGGTGCGGTTTAAAGCAATTACGAAATTGCCCCCTCTTTGTCCTCCCGGCGGTCTCCCACCCGGAATTGCCACCCTCGTCCGGAGAAGGGCCCGGGGAAAATCCGGAAGGGAGGAAAATTTAATGGGCAAAACTTGTTTTATAATTTAAATATCCAAAAGTATTAGTTTAATGTCCGTACGGTGGGAAATGCCGAAGTAAAAACCCGGGTTAAACCGAGAAAAGAACTTTTAGGGTCTTGGGAAAAGACTCGGGATTCGACGATAACCCACCGTCGGAACGGGCGGTTAGGGACGGAGTAGGGGACCAGTTTACCGCCCCTATTTAAACGGACGCCTCCTCTGCCGGCCGGAATACGGTAAATGCCGTTTTCGTCGGGTGGGGTGGCATTTACCCTTTTCGTCTTTCGCCTTACATTAGGCTAACCGGCCGCGGGAGAGGACGGAAACGGATTAATCGGCTTTCCGTCCTCTCCCGCTCGGATTTGCGCTCCGAGAGGCCGCCCTTCGCGCCCGCGTCAGACGCGAGTTTTCTGCCGGGAACCCTACAGTCTACGTTTTTCTTTCGAAAACTTTTCGCCGCGCGTCGACCGGAAACGGCCGTCCCGTTCCACCTAATTAAGGAGGGACGGGAGACGGCGAGTCCTACCGCGTATTCGAATCCACGTATAGGCTATATATAAGAGGTAGGAAGGGGAAAGAAAGAGACTCACCCGGAAGTAGAGATGGCCGTATCTACAGATACCTGAAAGAAAAAAAGAAACCATTAGTGGCCCGAAACTTCCGGTACCCGCGCCTAAGCCGAGTCCGTTTCCCCTACTTCCTTCTCGTTACCCGAGAAGGAGACTCGGTCCGTTCTTTTCTCGGTCGTAATGTACTGTACGTACGATACGCTCCACCGGCAAACGTATCGCCTCCGATTCCATCCGGGCACTTTCTGCCGATATCGGCGTTTTGGGGCCTCCTCCACGCGTGTGTCGGTTCGAAGACGGATTAATCGGAGACCGGGGGTGGAATCGGAGGAAGGGGAAGCCGTTCGTACCGGGGTCGGTGGGACGAAAATGCCTTTCCCTCCGTCTTACTTTAACTGCCGAGGAAACCGACCGGTGGCCGCTTTAAAACGAGGCATAAAATATGCGCGAGGGTCGACGTATATTTTCGCTTAATATCTCGGGACGAAGGTAGCGATTAAGACGTTGGCTTACGTCGGAGACGGACAACCCGCGGCCCTCGGGCCGCACGCAGCCCGCATTCATTTATTTTGCGGCCCGCGACGCATAAAATGCGAATAAATACATCAATTTCCCAGCTCACAAGGTTATTCCCTAATTTAAAGCAGTAACCAGAATATGATTTTCTGTCATCTTCATCGCTAGCATAATCGGCATCGCGGAAGCCTACAATGTCTATTTCTCCGTTTCTTTCGTAACTAAGCACTACGTCCGCAGTTCCTTTCGAATATTTAAATACCCTCTTTACTGCCTCCCGGTGAGTTCTGTCAAATGCATTGTTATATTTGCTCAAATGTGAAACAATATGTGCGATATCGGGACGGGTCATTACCGAGGCGTACATTAAACAGCCTATTGCCTGCCGATATGGTATTCTCGACATCGACTCGGAATCTATTACCCGAGGTTTCTCGAGTTTTAAGCTAGAATCGCATGGAGTTGAAACGGCATTACATTTGTCCACGAAAAAACGTTCTAAAATTTCGTGAATGTATTTTTCCTGGCTTAAGGTAATTTTGCCTGTGTTGCTATCCTTTCTAATTTCTATCCCTAAAAAGGACTTTGGAGAACCTAAGTCTTTTAGTTTAAACGATTCTGTCAATCCCTGCTTAATTTCGTCTACCCATTTATTATGGTTGTAAGCTATTATAATATCGTCTACATGAACCAGCAATAATAAAATTTTCGTCCCTTCAGCTCTATAATATAAACAGTCATCGGAGATTGATCTCTTCAGTTTTATCTGCATCAATTTCTCTTTTAGTGTTTGTTGCCACACACGCCCTGATTGTTTCAATCCGTACAACGCTTTATGCAATCTACAGACCCAGTTTTCCTTCCCTTCTATGCTAAAACCTTCTGGCTGAGTTACGTAGATTTCGTCACGCAACTCCCCATTTAGAAAAGCTTTCTCGAAATCAAATTGCCCGAGTTCTAGGTTTTTCATCGCAGCTAGTGCAAACAACATCCGAATAGTTGCGCTTCTTGCGGTTGACGCATACGTTTCCCCGAAATCCACTCCACTAACCCGAGCGCAGCCTTTAGCTACTAACCTAGCTTTGAATTTACTTTTCCCTTCTAATTCCTTCTTTGTAAAAACCCATTTAGTTTTTATCGCTCTCTTATCACTGGGCAATTCACATAATGTCCGTACCTTTTGATCTCGAATCGCCTTTAACTCAGTTTTCGTTGCATTAATCCAATCTTCGGAATTTGGATTCTTAATTGCCTGCAAATATGAAAAAGGCACTCGACCTACCGCATAGACAATTGGATTTCCGTATCGTCGTGGTGGTCTAACATTTCTTCTCAATCGAGTACTTGTTGTAGGGACAGATGAATGGCTCTGCTCTCGACTTTGCTCTCGCTCTTCGGGTTCATCTTCCGAGTCCTCAGATTTGGAATCAGCCCCCGCTGACCTCTGGTGTTCGTCTTCGTTGAACTTTTTCTTGTCATCCGATGGAAATACGTTGACAGTTTCTATCTGTTTCTCGTCTGATGTGCATCTTGACATTTCGTTAAATTTCACGTCTCTCGATACTACAATAGACCCGTTGCTCGGATCGTACAGTCTGTAAGCTTTCGTGGTGGGCGAATAACCAAGAAAGATGCATTTTCTTGCCCGTGCTTGAAACTTATGCTTTCGTTGCACCTTATGGATGTGTACATAAGCTGTGCATCCGAATACTCTCAGATGTCTTAAACTCACTTTTCGGTTAAACCATCTCTCATACGGAATATTTCCATTCTTTTGTGGAATTCGATTCACGATGTAAGCTGCTGTTAATATACTTTCTCCCCGGTACTCCGGTGGAATATTAGCTTCGAGTAACATACAACGGGCTTTTTCTAATAAGGTTCTATTCGTCCGCTCGGATTTTCCGTTCTGTTGTGGTGAGTACGGAGAAGTAAGTCGGTGAATTATTCCATTTTTACTCAAAAAACTTTTAAATTGACTATTCACATATTCGCCGCCGTTATCAGTTCTCGGGTTTTTTATTTGTTTACCTGTTTGCTTTTCTACCAATCTTTTATAGTTTATAAAACAATTAAGCACTTCGCTTTTGGATTTTAGGAGATATACATGGATCCATCCCGAATAATCGTCAATGAAAGTCAGCAAATATTTCGCACCTCCGAGTGATGTCACTCCCATAGGGCCACATACGTCACTATGGACTAGCTCTAATAGACCTTTTGTTTCGTGATTTTTTCTTCGACCAAACGGCTGGCGTTGACTTTTGCCTTTAGTACACACATCACAAACTTCATTTGGTACTGTTTTGTAGTCGATGCTGTTTGGTTTCTCCTTTAATATATGCTTCATGGTAGCTTCACTCGGATGTCCCATTCGTTTGTGCCATAACCAATATTTACTTTCAGGACTAGCTATATTAACAGTGTTTTTATATGTATCCAGTACATATAAATGGTTTATCTTCTTCGCTGTGGCATACATAAGTTCGCCCTTTCTGACGACACATTTATTTCCATAAAAATGAGTAGTCGAGCCTCTCTTGGAAAGTTGGCTTACCGATAATAGATTGACGGTCACTTCGGGCACATACCAAACATCTTTTAGTATACAATTGAAGGGTACCCCTTTCACGTTTAGGCGCAAAGATATATCACCTTCACCCGCGACTCTCAAACTCGAATCGTTTGCCACATATATCACGTGATTAGCAGGTCTAAACTTTACGAAAAGCTCACGAGCATAACTTAAACGATGAGCGCTACCACTGTCTATTATCCAGTCAGAGTTATGTGAGTCAACACCTTTGTTTATAATTGAACATAGCATCATTGGATTTTTCTGGTTCGGATTTGTTTCGCTGTGACATTGCGATGCTCTATGTCCATACTTATTGCACTCGAAGCATTTTCCATTAAAGATTCTTGTATCGTCATGTTTTTGTTTTATACTAGTGCCTCTTCTATCGAAACGGTTTCTCGTTGCACTAAACACTTTTGACTCATTACTACTACTGCATTCATTTTTTCTGGCAGCCTGTTGCAGCAGTTTAGCTTTAACTGCAACCGAGGTTAATTTTACGTCTGCGGCAATCGCTAAATTGGTCACTAAACTATCATATTCTTCCGGTAAACGCATCGATAATAATTCCGCACGTTCCCGATCATCAATTGTACAACCGATTTTTCTCAACTGGTCGATGAGGGTTTGTATTTCGTTAATATAAGCGGCCATACCCGAACACGTGTTAAAATCCATGGAGTAAAGTTCCCTTTTTATTTGCAGCCTTTTCAGAATACTCTTATCTTCGTAGAGATTTGCTATAGTATCCCACGCTTCCTTGGCACTTGTACAATGTTGGATATCGACTTTAACGTGGTCCCCAACTGTCAGGGCTATTGTTCCTAACGCCCTTCGATCACAACTTTTTTCCTTCGCCGTAGGTTCTCTATCTGTTACCGGCGTCTCGATCGCTGCCCACGGGTCTTCCTTCATCGACAGCATTTTTACGTCGAATTGCCACGATGATAAATTGGATGAACCGTCCAGTTTTTGGAAGTTGACAAACCCTTCCTTTGTGAAGATATCTCCATGTAAATTTTCCATCTCACACGTTGTCTTTCTGATCCCACCAAATCTCAAACAAATCCAATATCACAACGAACAAAAATTATAAAGGCATTAATATACTTAATTACTGTCCTGGGTTACTTGGTTACTTTCGTTCTGGCCTGGGTAGCTGCTCTGGGCCCATAACCTTTTTGTTAGTAATTTCTGTTAGTGGAAGTTGGATGATTGAGCCAGCAAGGATGAAAACACGAACGGGAGACGGACTTAACTTCTGTACGTCTTCACTCCACCGAGAAGAACCACACACTGACCACACACCACTGGTCATTAACACAGAGGCAAGAGTTCCCACGGACATGTGTAACAAAGGAAAATAAACATTGTCACCGTACATCACAATATAACTGTCAAAGAACATGTGACAAAACTTTAACACGTGACAGCCACATGTCTAACAATACCTATGCTAATTTATAATTGTATACGAATAAATAATTCCGATTTACCAACATCTTTTTTCTCTTTCTCTCGTATGCGGCCCGCATCGGTTCGAGTCTTAAAATGCGGCCCTTACGTAGAAAAAGGTTGTTTATCCCTGGCTTACGTGGATGCTATTGTAGTAGATTTTGGTGGTTAAAGGTCGAGGGGGCGAATGGGTGGTCACGCCTCGCGTCTGGGCGGGGTAGGACTTAATCATTTTATTGGTTATTAGCATTTGCAAATCTTTATACAACGAGAATACGACCGACAGGTCTACTCCAGTGGGACGCGCGGAACTTCCGACCGCGGATTTAAATTCTGCCGTAAACTTCACCTTCCGTCCGGCTTTACTGTTTTCCGCCATTTTTTCTCGACAAACAGGTACGCGATTGATAAACCGCGTATCTATTTACCGTAAAACCCGCGGGCGATTCCCCACGCCCCCACAGCGGAAAAACCAACCGTTAAGGGCAAGGGCGTGGCTAAAGGGGGCAGGGGGGGCAGCTGCCCTCCCCTAGAAATTAGAAAAAATTATTTAAATGCTAAGTTTTAATTAAAATAATCTTTTTGGGCTTCTTGTAAGCTAAAAGAAAATGTTTTAATTAAGATATTTCTTTTCCTTAACGATTCGTAAAGTTTTAATCATTTACATAGTAAATGATTAAAACTTTATAAATCGTTTTTATTTTACCTACGTCCAATTCGTATCCTCTATCAACTTACATCGTCTCGCCCCCTGGCCCATTGGCTGGCGTCGTCCTTGGTTAAGGGAAGCGCCTTTCGTCCTCCCCTAGCACTTTCCCTTCGGGCGATGCCCGGCGTTAACAAAGGGCAGACTCCGTCTTCGACTTTGGCCCGGGACCCGTCCGAAATTTTCACGCTACTCCCGGGTTAATCCGCGGGGCCGGTAGACACGCGCGAAAATCGAAATAAACCGGAGAAAAAGAAAGGCTTCTTCCGTTATTTAAAAGATAAGGCGTAAAAGTGACCGAACCAACCGACGCCGACGGGAAGTTCCGCTTCTTCCCATTACGAATTATTTCCCCGTCGGGCGCGACGCTAGAAAGCGGCTTTAGCGTGGAATCCGATTCCTCGGATTCGGCGGGGGTGACGTCACATTCGCCACCCGCCAGTTGGTAAAGACTAGAAGATACCGCGCGGAGGAGGACGAAGCGGTGGTGGGCGGAAGGCGGGAAAGGGACCCGACAGCGGAGTAAAACCTCCCGGCGGTTTTCGTAACCGGGTCACCCGCGGAAGGATCCGGCGCTTCTTTACCTTCCCCGCGGGAATCTACCCGGGTAGCTTCGCGTTTTCCCCAGCCCTTTCCGTCCTCCGGTCGGGCCCCGGTCCCCCATCCTTTTCGGGTAGCCCCGGGAAATATTTACAAATTAACGAATTTCGATCGGCCGGCGGCCGCTTTCTTTCCGGCTAAATCCGGCGGCCCGGGACCGAAAAACGGGCGTAACCCGTTAAAATTCGGGCCGGGGGCAGGAACGGGTGGCTTTTGGGGCGTAGAAAAGACGGACGAACCTTCCGGAGGAAATGAGGAAAGTCGGGTTCGAAAGGAGGCAAAAAACCCGGTCCGGGGATCTTTTACTCTCCTTCGTAATGTACCGGCAGCCTTCTCGAAACTCTCCGCGGTGAGAAATTAAGGAAATTCTCCTCCCGCACCGGAACGGTCCGAAAAGGCGCCTTCCGCCTCTTCCTCCTCCCAAGCCTGCGCGAAAAACGCGGCATCGGTGGCGCGGTCCGACCGGTCCGCCCGGCGCGCGGAGGGAGATCGGGGGAAGGCCGAGAGAAGAAGTTTCGACCGGACCCGCACCTTTAGCAGGGAGCTACGTCGCCCTCTCGAAAAAGTGGCCCCGGGCGCCGCTCCCGGACTCGAAAAGTACCGCGGGCCGGGAAGGCGGAGATCCCGGCATCCCAGCGCTTTCTCGGCCGCGGCGTCTTCTGCGGCACCCGGAGAGGAGGCCGAAGTTCCTCCCGGGCGGGAAGACGAGGTCGTGGCAGGTCCTTGTCTTCGACCTCGGACGCCGCGGCCCGGCCGTCTCCCGGCCCGACGACCGAGGAGAAACACCCGTCCGCCTTCCGGGAAAGGACAAAAAGCGGCGAGTGGGCGGCCGAAAAAACGCCCGCTTTCTAATTACGGAAAGACGACTCGGCGTAATCGGCCTCTCCCGTCCCAACAAAGTCGCTCGTCTCCCGGACCCCGGGGGGAAGAGGCCGGAACTATCCCCCCTCCGACCGCACCGCCGTAGAGGAAGGCAAAAGGTACTCACCCGGGTCTCGGCGGTGGGCGCGGGCGGCCCACAGACACAGCACAAGAAGGCAACGCGTCCACATCCCCCGCCGCTTCCGGCGGAATCCGTCCCGACGTTCCCGACTCCACCGGATCACCTCCGGCCTGGCCACCTGGCGACGAACGTCGGCGCCGCGCCGCTTCTCCGGGTCGGCGGTAGGAAACTTCCCGTTCCCGACCGCTCGATTCTTAGGGACCGTCGGTCGATTAACTCCGCATTTTTCTGCGAATTTTTACTCCCTCTCCTTTTTTCGGACGTCCGACCGAACCCGACCCCCCTTAAAGCGTTTATTACTCGACCGTCGGTACAAACAAAACGTACGAGAAATTTCCAATTAAAATAAACCGCGCCACCGTATAAAATTTAACCAAATAAACGCCGGTCGGCCCCAGCTCCACCCCTCCTTCCAGACGAAAAAAACGCGGCTTCTAGCGGGCGCCCGGGCGCCGGAAAGTCCCGTGGCCTCGATCCGGCGGGACGAGCCCTTCCCGGACGCCGGGCGGGGCCCCGCTGGAAACGACCGACCGGAGAAAGGCCCCGCCGGACGAAATCGCCCCGGCTTCCGCCCGGGCGCCGGGCCACCGATAGCTCGTCCGTTTTTTACCCGTTTTTTCGCGTCCGGCGAAATGGGAAAATCGGCCCCACGCGGCCATTTGTCGGGAAAAGTGGGTTTTAGCCAACGGCGCGAAAGAACATTCCGTAGGTGGAGTGCGGACGGCAATGCCTAAAGGCAGCGCATTTCCTTCCCGACTGCGGGCCCGCCCGCATTTCGGGGCGCCGGGGAAAGAAGCCGGTTGCCGCCCGCGCATCTTTCGGTAAGGAATAAGATTGCTTTTTGTCCTTTCCACCAAATCACCCGTTAAATGCGTTATTCTCTCCTCTTCTTCCAAACGCGTCGTCGCTAAAGGTAAAATTCGGTGGGCTTTGGTGGCAAAAAGCCACGCGGTTCCGCCGCTAAATTATAATAGGAAAACGAATTTGAATTATCCCCGTTCGAGTTAACCGGAGGTCGTATTCTGGTCAGTAATCTCTGGCAGAGACGAAATTCGTCTGGGAGAGAGCGGCCATTTTGATCACTTTTAACCATCTCCTCTTCGTTGTCGACGTCACCATCGTACTAGATTGATTGCACGTGTTCGGGTTATCCGCGCGCGCAACGCGGTGTAGAATTTTAACCAATGAAATTGTAAAATTTTCGAAAATGCGGAGTACGAAGACGGTTTTTGTTTTATAACGTTATTACGGGTCAAATAGTCTCTTAAGAAATAAAAAGTTTAACCGCCCGAGTCGGAAAAGCGTGCCAACTTAGTTAGGAGAAATTAGACGGCGATATTTGGCAAAATACTTAGAGAAACGGATCGCATTCAATAATTTAGTAACCGATGTAGGCCGTGGCGTAGCTACTTATTCGGCACCCCGGAGCGAGTAGATCGGTGCACCCCTCGTTCCTCTTCCGACGCTACCGATTGGCGAAATTTGTTTTCGTCATTTCATTTAAAAACATACGTGTAATTATTTCCACTTAAAACCTTACTTAATAGCAATTTATTGGAGATTCGAGGCGTTTCCACAATAAAATTTTCATTTTTATAAATGTATAATAATAATAAAAGAAAATATAATTCTTTAAGTACGGAGTACCTAATTACAAACCGTATTGACAAAATGTATGCGAGTTTAGTTTCGTAACAAATACATAATAATACGTAAAGAAAACTTCGAGATTGTTTTCTGGCTTTTTCGTTCGCAAATCGATCGATCACTTTGTCCGGATCGAGTTGACAAAATATTCCTTTTTCGATCGACGTAGCCAAAGAACCGAGACGGTATCGCGACACGCTGCTTCTTAAATAAGTTTCGATTAATTTTAGTTTCGAGACACTTTGTTCCGCCGTCGTTGTCCCGGCCGGTTATGTTAAAAGAAGAGGCACGCCGCAATAATGTCGGAGAACCTACTCGAGGCTGCGGTGCGAATTAAAAGTAGTTCCGCAACTTGGCCTATACGAGTCATTTCTTTTACTCGAGTATAAAAACGCATTTTAAATCGAAGCGGTCGAGGTCCAAAACTAATCGAAATTTCGGAGGGATATGCCAATTGTAACAATTCTGCTCCTTACGAAATATTTTTATCGGATGATGCGACCAGATACGCGGGCGATTGGCACTTAGAAAGTGTACAAAATTGTCCAACGGATTCAAATTTTATTTCGCCCTTTCTAACTCGGCACCCTGGCGATTCGTGCGCCCGGACCGCTTTGCTCCAACTGTGCTCCACGGTAGCTACGCCTCCGGATGTAGGATAATTTTTAAAAAATGGAATCGGTGGCGTTCCCGAGTAGGCGCTGGATAAACATCGCGAGCATTTTCTCTCTCCCGAGATAGAGATTATACAGCGGGAATAGCGCGCCGTCGTCCATATTAGATACAATCGAGGCGAAAGACGACAGACGACTATCCCCGGTCCAGAATCTTTTGCAGAGACGTAAACGGACGATTGACCAATCGGCCACCGGCTCGTGACGTACACGATGTGTCTCGGAGACGTTCTGTCCTACGTGTACACACATATGTATTACACGATTACGGGATATATATACAGTACAGTCAAACCTGTTTTTGTGCGGTGGATAGGGACGGCATAAAAGAAAACGCATAAAAAAATCGCGCGAAACTTCACGAGTGGCTATAAAAAATAGTTTCGCAACACAATTAAAACAATATTTTTTTTATGCGGTGAATAGGGACCGTATAAAAAAAGTCTCGCGTAGAAAATAACTCGAAACCGTACGAAATAACTAGGAATTGCTTTTTTAACTCCTCGGGCCTTTTTTGCAATCCCTAACGGGAAAAAATCCTCTAAGAATTTTAATTTTTATATTAATTAATTATTTCCACTTAAATACGAATCTAACATTAAAAAGTTAAAAATAATCGTTAAATAACGATTTTATTTGATAAATATAGCTGCAGGAAGTGTTATTTCGTTTAACGAGGCGTGAAATTTCACACCCGCAGTCTAAAGCCGGAGGGGAGCTAACTTACCGCATCTGTTTAAATATAACATAATATTTATGATTTTTACGCTATTAAAATGAGAGGGGACCGAAAAAAACGTATGAGAAAAAAATTTTACCGAATAAAAAGTGAAAAAAACCTGCCGATGTCATAGAAAACAACGAATAGAGTTTTTAAAAATTTTACAGGAGTCAATTATGTTCGAATTTGATTGAAATTTTCATATACCGCACAAAAGAAATCGCACAAATAAAAATCGCGCAGAAAAAGACCGCACAAAAACAGGTTTGACTGTATATTGAGTCGACTCCGCATAAGGCGACACCCCGAGGGGAAGTGGAAATGTGTCGAGTTATCTGACGCGACGACTAAAGCGAAGTTGGAAATAAAACCACAAAACCACAATTAGGAAAATACAATAGCGCGTTATACAGTAGCATAGGCTTACGATACATTGTGTCTTCCAATTACAATTACTCCGTAGACGAAAAACTGAAAAATTCGTTTAGTGTTGATTGTTTCGAGCCCTTAACTGTCTCGGCTTTCTTTTTCAATCGTCACGAACGCCTCGAAAACATCATCTTCGCAATTGTCGATCGTTGGCAAGTAACGTCTAAGAATTCTTAATGCCTCTAGCGTGAGAAAATGCAAAATTGGATTCCGGTGTGACGTCGATGTAGATTGTATATTTTTCCTTTTTGTTTATCTGTTATTGTTTTATACATAAAAATACATAAAATGTTAAGGCATATATATTAATAATATTAATATATTATTATACAGTAAGACCTCGCTTAACGCGGGGGATGCGTTTCTAGATGATAGAGCGCTAAACGAAACAGCGTTAAACGGGGTAGTCTTAACACGTAAATAAGGGGGATACGTGAAACAGAACAGAGAATAAGAAAATTTATCAGTTTTTTTGTTTTATTTTGTAACATTTATTGTTAAATACTTTTTTGTTACATTAATTATAGACTTATTTATTGCTAATATCGAAATTTATTCATAAAACATTCACGAAAAATAAAAAAAAAGTTCGCGTAAAGAAGTTACGTTTGTGATGGGGAAGGTTCTTCCTCATTTGACGTCTTTTGTTTCTTTGTGAAGAAGTCGTCTAACGTCGTTTGCCTTTTCCTGTTTCGTTCGGCAAGCAGTTTGCAACAGCGAGACATCGCATCCGCGACACTTCGTCTTGCCTTTGAACTTCTATCAAAATTGAAATTATTTTGTATAAACTGATCCATTATTCCCGTTATAGTGGCTAAACCTTTTTTTTTTAGAAAATCCGTCGAAAGTTCCTTTCGTTCCTCATCTTCAGAAACGCTAATTTCGTCATCTTCGCGCACCTGTTGTTCTACTAATTCTTTAAGATCGTCGTTGGAAAAACTTTCTCCAGTCGTAATTCTCAATAATTCTTCAGTATCCCGCGCATTTATATTATCCAACCCCGTTTCGTTAGCTAGCTCGACAATTTCGTCGACATCAACAATGGATTCTGTCGTGTCAACATCCTCGCTTAGCTCCGGCCGTACATTCTTCCGTACTCCTTTCAAACGTTTCTCGGTCGCCTCATTCCGGGAAAGATGATGATGTCTACGGCATCCACGATATTCTAGTTTTTCCAAAAATCCCTAATGGATTGTTTATCCGCTCCGTCTGTTTTATCGATCGGTTGTCGGGATGTCCACCGCAGATAATAAGCTTTAAAATTTGATATTACGCCTCGATCCCAACACTGCGTGCGATCTCGCGTAATTCCAATATTACCGGGTAATACCGAAACAGCGTTAAGCGAGGTCTTACTGTATTATTAAATACAGTAGAGAACCGAAAATCGGAATCAATCGGGGACTGGGGTTGTTCGGATTAGTGATTTGTTCCGATTACCGATTATGTACGAATAAATATATTAACCCGTCAGACGTTCAAATTTTTCTCCGTCGCGTGTCGCTTCGTGTCGAATTTTCGTCGATTTTAAGCCTAACGAAAATTTTTATAATAATAATCGAGGCTATCGTATCGTTAAAAATTATTTCTGCATTTTGTACAAACAAAATAAATATATCGAAGAATATAAAAAACATGAAAATTATACTTTAGAAGTAAATTTAGTATCGAAAACGTTCGATTCGGCACGACACAGTCCGACTGAAAATCATTCGGATTACCGGCGATTCCGATTACCGGGTTTCCGATTAACGAGTTTCTACTGTATATTAATTATATATTAGTAAATAAATCGACCCCCCTCCTGAAAAAAATGAGTTCGCACCATACGTGCGGAGTGAATTCATTTTTTCGGGAGGGGGTGACGACTTATCGGAGTGTGAGACGGCCAAAGTATGTCGACTTATCCGGCGGTGACGAGTTAAACGGTGTCCAGTAAACCGGAGTTTTTTAACGTTAATGCCTATGTAAGTCGACCACGGAAAACTGACTACTTAACCGATGGTGTCGACATCCCAAGGGAAAGTGAAAATGTGTCGAGTTATCCGATATGACGACTAAAGCGAAGTTGAGAAAAAAACCACAAAACTACAATTAGGAAAATGTAGTAGTGCAATGTCGTACTCTTGGGAATCTGGACCGCCTACGAAGACGACATTGACGCCACCGCAGCCGAGCTAGTTTACGAACAAACACTGCCCTTGCCTGGAAAATTTTTCGTAACCACCAACGACAGTACGATAGAATCGTTCGATTTCGTCTCTGATCTTAGGTGCAGAATGGGACGATTACGTCCTGTTTCACCGCGTAATCACGGCATTCGTCAAACGTTTATAGTCCGCGATCTGCAGACCTGATCGCACGTCTTTGTACCCAAGACGCCACACGTAGACTTCTGCAGTCCCCATATGATGACCCATTCCGAGTACTTGAACGCTCTGGCAAGACATTCGGGATAAACATTAATGGCAAAGAAACAACCGTCACCATCGACCGCCCGAAACCAGCTTTTAGCGAAGTTGAGGCCGAAGTTTTAAACGCGAAAACGTGTGCGCCGCTTACACGTTCGGCGTCGCACATGACCTGAGTATAAACTGAGGCCTATCAATTTGGATAGTCGAGCGTGATTCTACTGACTATCCAAACACCATTGTCAAACTTCTAGGTTTACAGGAAAGCGGCGCCGAACGTCCGACGTACGCGTTTTCGCTCTTAAAACTTCGGCCTCAATCTCACTTTTGTCACTGACCCTACAACACGCGTCCCAAACGACACGAAAAAAGAAACCCCACGATCAACAATCTCCGAGACAACCACAACACCTATCACAACCCACTCTGGACGACGGGTACGTTTCAACTTAGGTATCGTTAGCACTCGCGGGGGAGTACTAAGAGTGAGAACGCCGCCAGAGGGTCTCGCGCGGTGGTGACGTCAGCGACATCGAGGAATTTCCGCCTTTTTCCTCTGGCGCCCAACGAGATTAGACGTGTATGGTCGAGATCCAATCGCTTCGACCTGACAAGGACTGTAGTGCCCAACGACCACAGCCTACAGATATATCCAGCCAACTAAATTTTACATTTTTAATTATTTTCTGTTACGCACTAGCTACGAAGTGAATTTGTCGTGTATAATAAATTTTTAAGATATTTACCTAATAAAAGTACCGTATATTTCCGCAGATAAGACGATAGTTGTATCATAAAAAATGCCCCCAAAATCCGGGGTCGTCTTATAGGACAGACACAAAAAAAATTACATTGAAATTTATATAAATTAAAACCATTATAAAAAATGGGCAAACCGTAATTATTTACTAGTAGACAGACTGTCTACTAGTAAATAATTACGGTTTGCCCATTGTTAGGACATACACGAGGGTATGTCCTCAAAATAGAATAACCCGTACGACGTTCTTGCGAATAGTCGAAGTCATTACCCGAATGCCGGAAATAGTGCCAGTGTTTGCAACAATCGCAAGGCAGTGCTGCCAGATGCAAGAAAATAAGATTTGTTCATTCGAAAACTTACGAATAGGACGTAATTCCTTATACGCTATACAGTATTATTATCCAAATGACGATGGCCGATCTAAACTAAATTCGTGGGCCGTTGATAGTTTGGGGGTGGTCTTATAGGACAGATATATGCTAACGAGCCTAAAACCACAAAAAAAGATATATGCTAACTATTAAACTTTGACGAAAATTTATACCTCGTTTTATCTGCGGAAGTATACGGTATTTTTACTTATATTTTTTAAGTAAAAAGATTGGGGGCTAGGATATTTTCGTTATCGTTGTTACGGGCCCAGAGTAATGCAGTTGTGTTAAATCGACGGGAATCTTCGGAATGTCCGTTTGATTTAGAAGAGGCGGCGTTGCGTATTTCGAAACGCCACCCGCCAGGAATTGATAAATTTGCCGGTTTTTACGTCACATACGATACGGAGTAAATATAAACAAAACTTAAAAAGATTTTATCGTATCATTTTCAAGCTCCATCAAAGACTCGTCACACGATTTCGGCAAAATTGGCGGAAAGGACTCGACGTTATTACGTAATCGCAATTAAATTTTTGCACAAAAGTGAATTTAATACTGTTGTCATATATTGAAAAATCATAGTAAGGCTGTCCATATTTCCTTCACCCTAAAATCTCCACTAATTACATCTTACCACCCGAATTTCATAACCGGAAAATCGTTTCCTCCGGTACGAAAATCTAGAAAACGTAATTAACTTGTATTAACTGTGGGAAATATTTTGTTACTCCATCATCTTTAAACTGACATTAACCCGATATTTATTTTCCTAAACTTCCCACGGGCATAAGCCGATTTCCCTTTTCTCTCATCCCATACCGTAGCGAGAAAACAGTGCGGGTGATGGGTCATTCCATTTGTAATTTAAGGTTACTAAAAGGAATTTTCTAGTCTGTTTATAACGCGATTCCCCGTATTATACTCCAAAAACAAGACCCGTTTTGGAGTATAATACGGGAAAATAACCCAGAACAATTGAACAAATATAAGTCACACGAAATATCCAATAATGTTAATAGAAATGTAATTTTGAATGGGATTGTAGATATAATCAAACACTTACCAGAAAATAAAAGGAATCGTGACCCGCGGATGTCACTGAAATTGAAATTAGTTCAAACTCAGATTCTGGTGAATGGCGTTCGTTGCTTACCGTACCGGGGCCGGATCACGGCATAGACAAATGAGACAAATGTCTAGGGCCCGGTCAAACTGTCTATTTTGAAAATATTTGTAAATAAGATGATTTACTTTTCTGAATTTTTACATAAAGTTTATTTATATTTATATACTTACTTTTTAAAACTATCTTGGCTTTTATTTAGATATTATCCAAAAGGGTTAAATTAAACAATTAATGCGGATACTATAGATTACCACCTATGGAATTTCGGGACTTTGAGTATATACCTGAACTGAGGGGACCGAGACGAGTTCAACGATACCCTACTTTTGGACCGGAGACGAAAAATAAGAAAGTTATCACAGTTTTTAAGTTATAATGCTTTTTTAATGCTTTCGTGCAGACGACACCGTAGTTGCTAGTGCTGCCATCTCGCAGTAAAGTCTGCAAACAAATTAAAAAAAAAAGCACTCTGAAAGGCAAGAAATTGCAAGAACAGTCGAACGGCACTTCCTTTTTTTTCCCTTTTGTTCAAGAACTACCGTGAATTCAAGAACTCGTGACGTTAAACAATCGACGGCTCCCCTCCGGGGGAGTCCGTCGGGAGCACGAACAGTCGAACGCCAGTTCTTTTTTTTTCCTTTTGTTCGAGCATCGCGACTCCCGATCGCGATAGCGCGATCGGCCCGTAGTACTAGCCGACCGCGAGCGATAGCGAGACTGAGGGGCCGTAGCCCCCGAGGTCGACGAGCGCGAGGGTGTGCGAAAAGGACTTAACTCGAACTGCAGACGATCGGTGCGCTCGTGGATCAACATCTGCCTCTGTCGAAAGTATATATGGCCGACTTGCCGGACTGCCTGTTAAACACGCGATAAGCTTAGCGGAGAGCGACACGACTCCCGATCATCGCGCGATCACCGAAACAGGTACGATAACTTTCTTATTTTTTGCCTCCGGCCCAAAAGTAGGGTACCGTTGAACTCGTCTCGGTCCCGAGTTCAAATATATACTCAGAGTCCCGAAATTCCGTAGGTGGTAATCTATAGTACACCCCAATTAATATTTTAAGGTAATATTGTTATTGTATAACAACTTTTGTTAGACACTTAAAATAAATTGCAATTTTTTAAAATTTATAAACAAACTTGAAACTTTTCTAGAAAAACTAAAATTTATTGTTATATATTAAATCTTATTTTTTATTAATAAAACTTTAAGATTTGTTTTAGTTTCTCACATTATTTAGTTTTGTTTCGTTTTACATTTTTTTGTGCGCTCTATTTCTTGTGGAAGAGGGAGGGAGCCCCAAAGTGGGTTAATCCGGCCCTGTACAGTACCGTACCACCTTCTCACGTCGACGCGGGAACCAAGTGCGCAGTAGAAAAGTCAAATTTAACGAAAGAGAAATTGGACTTATTCATTAAACACAGTGGCGGACTAAGGCTAAAGCGGGCCCTAGGCAACATTGTAATTCCGGGCCTATTTTTCAGTCGCGACACATACTTTGCGTTTGGTAGTTTGGTTTTAAAGCATATAGTATGTAGTTCTGTTTAATTATCGGATTCCAAGAAAAAAATAATAATAATATACATGTACAAAAATTAAATAAACATAATTTATTAAAACAAACAATAATACTTAAACAAATATACCAGATTGATTAGTTATATTGCCTTTTTTCTTACTTTTAATTCTGCAAACTCGTCAATTAGTTTGTCATAATTAATAGAGTTATTTAATAACTCTTTTTCTATATAAAGTAATAATAAACTATTTAATTTTTGTTGGCCTAATGTGGATCTTAAAAAATTTTTTATTCTGGCCATTACCGAGAACGATCTTTCACCGCTCGCATTGCTTATTGGAAGGGTTAAATAAATTCTCAGAATTATGTTTAAATTAAGGAATGTTGAAATAATATTATTTTCTTGAATAAATGACCACATAGATACAGGCGAAATAATATTTTCTTTACTTATAAAAGTCTTAAATTGTAATGCTTCATTTTTCAGTTCTGCTAGGTTTAAATCTTGTTCGTAACATTTTAATTCCTCTATTGAAGAGTCACTAACATCACTATCGTGAAAAATTGTTTTGAATTTATTGTTAATAGTTTTATATCCCTCAGATCTCTTTTTAACGTTGCTAATTAAAGAATCGCATACAACAAAAAAAATATTAACTTTAAAATGTTCTTTGCCACCGAATCTTATTTCGTGTTCTGGAATTTCATCACGAAATAGTTTTCGTATTTTCTGCCGATTTTTATCATTAGTATATGCAATATCTTTAACTTTTTTTGCTTCTTTTTCTAAATTGTCAAAATCATCTCTAACAGTTTGTACGAAATCTATCAACGAATCATATATTAAAACTGCTGTATTTAAGGATTCGTCTTTTTGTCGAAGAGTCTTGTTCGAAGCATCTATTCTCTCTAAAATCTTTTCCCATGTAGTAAGTAACAGTACATACTCAAATGTATCGAGTTTTTTATGTAAATCGGCAGCTTCGGACCTCGTTAATGGTTTTTCGTCTTTGTTTGAGGAAAAATGACGTAAACAATGTTTAATTTCTTCATAATTTTCCTTTAAGGATTTCGCAGCATCGGAACGAGCAGACCACCCGCTGTCACAAATAGGTTTAATACTCGAGTGTTTGCTCTTACAAAATTTTTGTAATGCATTCCACCTACGTGTAGAACTTGAAAAAAATACGTACAATTCCCGAACGATAATGAAAAAAGTGGTCATCTCTATGCAACTTTCGGCAGCGGCGTTTCCAATTAAATTTAATGAATGATTTGCGCGTGGTATAAAATGGGCAGAAAAAATATGTTGTTTTATTCTGGATTGGAGTCGCTTATATTTACCCGACATATTAAACGCATTATCATAACTCTGTCGCGACAGTTAGTGATGTCTAAATCTATATTATTTAAAAATTCTAAAATAACTTTCTCCAACTTTTCACCCGTATGAGAAAATATAGGTAGAAATCCCAAAAATCTTTCTTTTATACCACTCGGAAGAACATAGCGAATAATGACGGTCAGCCGATCTACGTGAGATATATCGGGTGTCGAATCAATAATTAGAGAGTAAAATTTGGCTTCCTTTATTTCGTTCACTATTGCGAGTTGTAAATCTTTCGATATAATAGAAATAAATTCATCACATATTGTAGACGACAAATAGTTTATAGTACCGGTGCCGCAGTTTGCATATTTTTTCGCGTGTTCCCGCAAAAATGGATCGAACTCGGATAAATATTCCAAAGCACCTATATAATTACCATTATTTTCACTAAAAACACTTCATTTTTACCACGAAACGCTAAAGAGTATGAAGAAATTAATTTGATTGTCGCTACCACACGTTTAAGTACTTCCCTGCAATATATATTTTTTTTCATTTATAATTTGTTTTTCCAGTTCGGTGTCAATTCGTCCGGTTATTTTAGATCTTGTTATAAAAATTAAAATGGAGTTAATGTGGTCGCTGGGGTTTTCGTGCTCTGACAATTTTTATGTACATTTTTCCAATCATTCGTCCCTTTTGTCATTAGCGTTGTTTGCTTGGAAAATAATTTACAGACGTAACAGTACAATAAGTCGTTGGTTTCAGTATAAGCCAACCAATCTCTTTTAACTTTTTCCCGCTATTAATAGTTCTGAAGAAGGAGGCAATAGTTGATTTTCTTGTGATTTGTTTTGACTCTTCGTTGCATCGAATAGATGATTCCAAAGATCCATTTATTGATTTTGGTGGATTTTTTATATAATACTCTCGCACGGCGTCTGTTAAGTATTCTGGCCATAATGCAACGTCGTTTACAAAACTCTTAGTTTAAAATCATCTCAAAGTAATGATGAAATTTATATTTTCTCCTTTTGTTTCATCTTCACAAACGGAATTGCTCGGTTTTTCCCTGCTGGTCTTTTTGCAGAATAGTTTCGGACACAAATGATGTTTCTGGAGTTTGAGCGGGTGAAATTTGTGAAAATGATGACGATTGTTGTAATTGTTCTCCATCTACAGTTAAAAATTTGTCCAACGATCTTTTCAGTTTGTTTTGCCACTTTATCTCGATCTGCTTTTCGTTTTCTTTTTTCACTTCCACTTAAATGTTTATAGGAACTCATTTTAAAGACCACCTACTAAAAAGAAATGAAGAAAATGATCTTCAATTAAATTTAATTTTTACTCAATATCACAATCACAAACAAAATCACAATTTGTGGTATTTTATATTATATATTATTTTAATTAAATAATGTAATACTTTTATAAAAACTTACATTTTTATTTTAGGAATTCCAAAAAGTATTAACTATTAATCCAAAACAATCTGTTTGCAATCGAGTCTAGGTACTTAAGTCTTAATTGCACAATTTTCGATCACAACTCACATAAGATGCAATACGTTCGGGAGACACTGATTTTAAATAGCTACGTTTGACTTTTTAAACACGTGCATAGTAAAGGCTCGATCGTATTTACGCACATCGATACTCGCGGGCGTGGATGCATAAGCACGGGAACGCTCGTCCACATTTGTCGACTTTATCAATCAACGATTCGGCATAATTTGGATACGTTTCGGCGATAATTATGAATATCACGTTTTTCTGTTAAATAAAAATAAAAATTAATTATAAAAATTAAAAAATTAAATTAAAAACCTAATTTTCGGGCCCTAGGCACGTGCCTAGGTAGCCTAGGCTTTAGTCCGCCCCTGATTAAACATAAAACTAGCGTAGACGCCGATAACAGCAATATAAACAAATTTAAAAATGTGAAAGATATAATTGTTAATAAGGTTTTCAACTCTCTAACGACAGTACTGTAAAGGTCCAACCAGTATCGATTCCGAGAGACCTTTTTCTAATGCGGCTGACATTTATACGAAAATTAGATCTAGATTAGACCACGAGAGCCTAAATGTATTTTTAAGAGCCTACTTTCAAAATAAAGAAAAACAATTAATAATCGGCATTATTTTAATGTCCGTTATCGCGGTAACTGCAATGTCGATCGAATCTCGGTCGGACAACCACGCGGCTACGTCGCCCGACAGTATTTTCAATATTCGTCGAAAAACTTTTAATATACGTGACTTATTTATTCTTAACACGCACGAGGTAGTCACCAGTTTCGTCGGTACCGTTTCTTCCCACGTCTATTGGTAAAGGTACCAAGGAAATGGCTCGGCAGGCACGGTCGACTGTCTTCCCCCTCCCCGGCACTCTTTGCCTCCGGTGGTAAATAGCGCTTTATTAATCGAACGTTCGTACAGAATTAAAGAATGCGCACTCTTTTAAACGTTCCATTCTTTTATTTGACGTACTGTTGACGTATATACCGCATCCGCGCTTACGGCACTAACGATGCGTTATATTTTAGTGTTTGGGAAAGACAGAGCGAGAAAAATTAATAGAATTTGTGGGTGAATATCCGGAACGGCGGAAACTCGGACGTGATGCCCGTATCGCCTACTCAAATCTCTTCTTTCGTCTTCGCCCGATAACAGAGTCCCGGAGAAAAAAATTTTCCCCCTCTGTTTACGTAATCACGCCGACCAGCGGTTAAAAGTATACGTTATATCGAGCGAAACGGAAAGATTTCGCCTATCTCCAAAGGGTCCGGATACGTAACCTACAGGCGTGGCCTAATCGTAAGTCGCGAAATTTAACACCTTATTGCTAATTTCCGGTTTATTCCGTCGGGAAGCCGGTTTTCCGCTTACCGCGCTTTTTTTTGTCGCTGCACGCGTAATTCCAAGTTTCCAACTCCGGACGAATTTTTGCGGAATTTCGAGTTCAGACTCCGAAACGTTCGAAATACGAGGTACCGCAGAAATTGAACTTTTACGGCAAAAACATTTACGTGGACGGCGGCCGTTCCGCCCCGAAAACCAGCGGGTGGAATCGAGTAAATAAGGACACTTAAACCAGGAAGGATAAATAAAATTCGTTAATTTATTTTTAATAAGTTAAAATAGAAAATATTTCCGAAAAGTCCGTTAGAAAACCGCTAGCGTTACGTTTATTGCCGATTTGCATATTTTTGGTGGGAGAGAATTTTAAAATATCGACTAGAGCGGCTTCGTTTCGGTAATTAACGCCCGCGAAGGATTTTTTTGTACTGCGAAAGCGTCACTGCCTCCAGATCCTGACCTGCAGCACCTTCAGGTACCCGACCAGTCTCTTCAGGCCGAACAGGTAATTCTGGTCGGTCTTGTCCGAGGGAAAGACGTGAGCGAAGTCGATCATGCGAACGTCCAACAGAGTCGGGGGGCGGTCGTTCCTCCGGCGGATGGCGCCGCACACCTCCGAAGACAGTCCGCACACCGAGCAGGATCCTCCCCGACACTCCGAGCCCACTCCCGGATTTGCGGCCGACGAATTTAAATTGGAACGGGAAATGGTTTTCGCCGCGTTCTCTTCCTTGCAATTCGGTATAAAAGTCAGCTTGTTTATGGCACCGATTTCCCGGTTGCAGCGGTCCCACACGCTTCTGTCGCCCTCGTAGACGAACAAGATCGAACTGGAGTAGAAGGCGAAAGTCCTTTGTACTTTAAACCAATTCTCGATGGCGTGCAACTTGTGAAGGAAACCGCACAAAATGGCGTGAACGGTAGTTTCGTACGATTTGTTCAGATACAAGAACAAGGCTGAAATGTAAACGAAAAGAATTAGTCTCTTCCACTAGTTTCGGCGTTAAGAAAGACGAAAGCACCTACCGTCGGCTATCGTCTCGGGAGTCTGCTGCCTCCCGTAATGTTTATCGAAATACAAAACTTTACCGTGTGGAGTGACAAAATATCTGAAAAATACACAACTATTCTTAACGGTATATTAAAGATCTCCTTAGGAATCCCAATGCCGGCGCAATAAAATCGCCTTCCGGTCGATACGTCGTCCCTTTGTTTTAAATTATATTTCTAGTTGTAATATTTGGTAGATGTACATTTGTGGGTACAATTTTTCCATAAACGGTAATGTGTGTCTTAAACCGAACAGACGATGCGTTTGCTTGTAAGTAAAATCTAGCCATATTACAGTACTACAATGCCCGAAATAGTCAACAAAGAAATGATAAAAAGGACGAAAACTGCATACGGTAAATAGAACATCCATTCGTCGGGTAAATGAATATATCTTTGTACCGTACACTGTTAAACCAATTTCGAAATAAAATCTATCCGCGCGCTACAAAGGCCGTATCATTCAGTTTTTCGACTTACAAATGGTTCTGGGATCGGTACCAATGACGACTTGTATAATAACAATAAATCTGTTATAATATGCCGTTTGTGCATCGAAAACATACTTTAAAATTTTAAATAAATGAAAGGAAAACTCTCCGTCATTTAAATTAATATTTGATAATGTAGTAGAAATAATATATTTCAAACGAAAAATTATGTTACTTAGTAATAGGTTTGTTATAAAATAAACAACGGAATAAATAGAGTTCTATCTGACGGTATTGTCTACTGTTTAGTAAATTTTTATAAATATACTTATTTAACTTTCTACGAAAATAATTAAATTTAGTTTACATGCGTAACTTCCCTCGTTTAGGAACTTTCTTATCATCTCTCTCGAACCCTTTCGAAGGTTTACTAAACACACACAGTTTGACAGAAAGGCTTTCTTTTATCTAGGGTTTATACAAAAACAGACTTTTTAAAAAACCGGTTTTTCAATTTTCGCTCCCTCCCAAAAAATACAGATAAGGGATATTTACAACTTACTGTATTTTAAAACTTTTTAACTTATTTAATATTCATAAAATTTCAAAAATACAAGAAAATGAAATCGACTAATGTCTACACAAAACAAAACGGTTAATGTTACCGTAGGTAGCCGAGATGGCGGCTCGTCTCTAATTCCAGCAAGGAAACATGGGACGCACGTTCTAACCTAACCTAACCTATTCTAATAAATGACCATAATTATTAGCAACCAAATTATTAGAATAGGTTAGGTTAGGTTAGGTTAGAACGTGCGTCCCATGTTTCTTTGCTGAAATTAGAGACGAGCCGCCATCTCGGCTACCTAAGGTAACATTAACCAACAAAACAAAACAACAACCGTAGAAAACCATAAAGAAAAGAACAGCAACGAATGCCTACAAAATATTATTTTATTTCTTATTTTTCCTAAGAAAATATGATTTTAGAAAGCAAAGAACGTCTATAAATCTATCGCTCAACCGTGTCCTTATTTTGCACACAAAATTGCCAGGAATAGAAAAAAAAACTCTCTCGCTTGCCACCGAGCTAGGTTTAATCGTCTTCAAAGCATTAAATAAATTAAATTTTTCGTTCTTCTGTTTGTACCCTCTAACACTAAAAACTCCTCTAGTGTCTTAGGGCCGAACCAAGTCACTTCTTCAGATTCTCGAAGATATTCATTAGGGTTTCTCATTTCCCGGTCTTTTGCTTGTCCCGGGATCCCGGGACAAAATTAATTATTTTTAACATATACAAATTATCACGAAATCAAACGATATAATTCTTTTTCGTATTTTAAAGTAATTTAAGACGCTCCGCAACCCCCAGAATCATATTAATAACGCTGTTAAGACATATATTAAAAATTTCCTTTGAACTACTAGAAATTTTCACAAATAGAAAAATTTATTAGAGCTTGCTGGAAACTGCATACAACAACAACAACAAAATGCTTTGAATTGAGTTTTTAAAAAATGAACTCGGATCAAACTTCTAACTTAGAAGGCAATTTTCGTTTTCGTTTTTTAAAATAAAATATAATACAAAATATTGTAAATTTTTATAAGATTTTAAAAAGCGAAGATGGTCGATACTCCCATCACTCGATCTAATTCTTATTTTAGTGACTGAAAAGTCTCGCTACCGAGAATGCCTTTTCCGATTCAATCGTGTTTAATGCATTTAAGAGAAGACTAATATTGTGTTTTTTTCACCCGTATCCCGAAAGATTTCTAGTTCGTTTTCGAGATTGTAGTACTTCTTTTGTTCTCTAGTATTCTCGATTTGTCTACCTCGACTGCTTTAATTGAAACATCGTAGCCCAATAATTCGGCAGTTCGTTTGTCTTTAATAATACGGTTACGAAGAAAAACTTCATACTCGCAGACTTTGTTCGTATCCTGGCCCAATTGGCACAACTTGGCGTTACGCAGTTATCCAAGCTACTGGGCGTGGTTAAAAATTAAGACAACATCAGCGCAATTATTCCGGATATTACAGGTAAAGAATTTCGAGAGTCCTGCCACAAATAAGCAACCTATTGATTATTGACCATTTGTGAAGTGCCATAACGAGTAAAAATTAAAAAAAAACTAATAAGTAGGTTTAAAATGAATAAATACAAATGTATTCTGACAGTTTATGAGTTAATTATACTTTCTATTTGCAAAATTTCCCCAACATTAACACAATATCAGAAAAAAGTGAATTTTTAAGAAATTTGCGGGATTTCCCGGGTTAAAAAAACAACCGGGACCCCGTTTGAGAAACCCTAATATTTATGTATCGATTTTTCCATAGCATTTTTTAAGCTATGGCTCGATTTTCTTCTTCGCAGTCATCTTCTGTAGAATAATTTGGATATAATCTCGATAATATTTGTCCAGATAATTTAATGATATCAGATTTGCAGCTAGTGAAAGAAATAGGCTAGACGACTTAGTCCAAACGTTGTGCAGATTTTGTAAATCGAGGAGGTGTTACTAATCCCGTTTGTCTTCTCTCTCGAATTCGTGCCTCTACGGCACGTAACGACTCGGAACTAATTTCAGTTTTAAACTGTTTTAATTCACGTAACAGAAATTAATATATGTCTTCGCTCGTTAATAAATTTTCATCTTGTCGTCCTAAGGCCTCGGCTGCTAAACGTATTAGTCCTAAAACTTTAAGAAGCTCTACAATTTTACAATACTCTGCTTCATCCCACACGAGAAGCACCGATATCATTCAAAGCTAAACAACGTCTTTCTATCGTGACCTCTAAACTATTTCATCTCGTTTGGCAGTCAAGAATTAGACTTAATTCCTTCCCGGCTATCTGTTTTACATAATTCTGGAGAATGCTATTTCTTACGAGAGATTTTCTAAAAAATTTGCAAATGTTTCTGATTTGGTAAATCAATTGTTTATAATTGTCTGATAACACAGATAATCTACAATCGTCAAGATCGAGAGAACTTAACTGGTCAAAGTCATCCTCGAATCCTCACATGTAACGTTTACATCAGTTTCCGCAAATTTTTTATTTTTCTATAATGCATCGGTAACTGCTAAGTGAATGCCATTCGAATAGCTAAGTCGATTAATTATAAGTGATATTCGGCCAAATTTTTTTCGTAACACCGCCACCGTCATTTGTTGCTGCAACTACAGTAGAGCATCGATTATCCGACTCAATTGGGACTGGGGTTGGTCGGATAACCGAAAAGTATGAAAAAATAAATTATTAGTATAGCACAGGGGTGGCGAACCTGTGGCACGTGACGTATTATATGAATTTTGTCCTTTTCAATCAGATTTTTTATACTTATTCGAATTAAAGCGTATCCATTTAATTTCTTTAAATATCATTATTCGAAGTCTAAGACTTTGGCACGCATTAACATCTTTAAAGCTAAGTATGGCACGCGGACTCAAAAAGGTTCGCCATCCCTGGTATAGTATATTAGTATATCCCATGTAATTGTATATTAGTATATCGCTATTAACCTACATCGCGCTAAAAGTTCATCGATGCTAAACCTAACAAATTTTTTTTTTTTAAATATAATCGTTGCTATTGTATCGTTAAAAATTATTTCTTTATTTTGCACAAAATAAACACAAAAATAAAGAACAATAAAAAATTAACCCTGTTTAAATACTGGGCCGTGTTCGGTAACGTAGAATTCTTGCTAAGTCTAGTTATGCTGCAATGTTGAACTCATTTCTAACTACTGCTTGACTCCTCCTCCTTCTTCTATTTCGTATGGAGATGTTAGCTCTTTCAGGCTCCTTCTCCGATCTGACTTCTCTCATTGGTTAGTTAAAGCGACCCGTTCGTGTAATGTATGTTTCCAGCCCCGACACGAGATGGCGGGGCGTGATGTTATTCGTTGGTTCGTAAATGGAGAGTAGCGCGCTTGCGGTGGCCATGTTGGTATTCGGGGTCAAGCCCAGATCTTGGCGGGCGGTGGTGTAGTGTGAGTGCTCGACTCCTCCCACCACTAGCTTCCTTTATCTATTCTTAGCTCCGCCCATTAAGCCACTCGGAATTCTAACTTAGATGTTCCGCGTTACCGAACACGGCCCTGACCTCCCTTTCGTGGTGAGCTAGGGTTGCCAGCTAAAACACGCAAAAATTTAACAAAAATAGTATTAAAGTAGCCGAGACATAGCCAAGTATTGTAGTTCCACATCACTAGAGAACATTGAATTTGCCGACTAGAAAGCGGTCGGTTAACCGATGTGACGGTTGATCGAGGGTCGGATAATCGATGCTCTGCTGTATATCGGTTGCTAGATCCGAGTTAAAATTGTGTAGCTCTCAGAAACCAGTCTTAATGTTGCTTTAGCATCGCAAGAACTATGAAAACTAACCCTAAATTAAAATTTTTTCAAAATGGTGTACGCTGATATTCAAATATCTGCGATTCCTCTTGCTAGTCCATTCATCTAAGGTTATAGAGAACTTTCCCCATTCTTCTTCATACAACCCAATTCTTTTATGGTTTCAAATTTGGCAGTTTCGTAAAATGTATGAATAAGTTCCATTACTCAAAGTTGTTTTGTGGTAAGAAATACCCCCGTTGTTGCAAAGATTCTCGTATGAACGAGCTTGCCATCAATGGCAGCAAGTTTTGAAACAATTTCTTCTAAACTACTCCTTTTCATAAGATTAAAGTGCTGGTTTGTATTTGTGGACAGGAAGAAGATGGACCGGGATCGGATATTTCTTGTTTATCGATCGGTTCAGGTTTCTTGTCGATTATTATTTTATGGATTGCTTTCAGATGAATAGGGAGGTTGCTCGTAGATGATCCTTTGCAGGTCAACGTTTTACGACAATAATTACAGCACGCCTTGTCTTTTTCAACCTTTTTGAAGTTATTCCAAACTTCTGACTTATTTCTATAACTCGTTTTGGTCTAAAAGACTGATTAAAATTTTTTAATACAATCAACGAATCAAACTTCTATTGGGCTTAAATATCTTGTGTTTTTGCAAATCGTTAATTTATTGGTTACTAATCCCCTTTCTCTGTTACCAGGTGAAATTGGACCAGATCGGTTCCCGAGAAAGACGATTATTTATAAGTACAATTCCACACAGTCTTTCGCGTTTGGTGTTGAATGAGCCTTGTACCTTAACAAACATTTCCTTTTGTGTTCGACGTGTCTTATAAAAAATTTATTTACTAATTTTTCTCCTTTTTACCGCGCGGTTTTAATATTAAAATAATTTTTTCCCCTTTTCCTTTATAATTTAGTTCCCTTAATTTTAATTAATCGCGAAGATCAAAATACGTTTTTGTTTGGATTTGGTTAAAAGAAGGGCTTTTCATCTCAGCCCAGGGCCTCGCAGTAATATGAAAGACTGACTGTATTTTTAATGGTATTATAAAATATTAGTAGAACTAGCAGATAAGCCCGACGTTGCCAGGGCAAAAAGTAACGACAACGAAGATTAAGATTATTACATTATAGCCATTTTTATCTGTTTTCACAGAATGCGAGAATAAAGTCCCCTGTTTCCAGACTAATCAGAGAATTTTTAGATGGGTCTAAAAATATGTTCGATTTTCCGCAAAAACGCAAAAAACCGCATCTGCGTCTGTAAATCTTGCACGCCCTTTCTCTTAACACTTCCATTGTTAACACTCCCATTCTGTACACTTTCATTGTTAAGGAATACACTTCTTTCAACCCCACGTGGTACCCTACTAAAACGCAGTTAAAAAGAAAAAAATTGCATCTAAAATAGTACAGTAGAAGTTGAGTTCTTTAGGATAAGGCTTAATTCTTTCCCTCTCACCCGCGGGGGAAATTTCGAAAAAGCCCTTCTTAGTGTACGTTCTCGTGACATACCCTAACTGTGTACCAAATTTCAATTTTCAACTCCTAACCGTTTGGGCTCTGCACTTATTATTATTATCAACTCCTCTCGATTATACATATACTCGTAGATAAACACCGATACATTTATTTACACGGTTTCTGTTTTTATTAACTAACATAAACTTCAACTAACTGAAAAACTGGACTAAGTTGGTTTGATTTTGGGAGGGGGCTCACCACCAGTATTGCCAGACGTTTTTCCGTTGCTGCAAGATGTCGAATTGGACCTGTCGAATTGGACACATTTTATGCGTAGGGACAGTTTTTGTTTTTGTAGTTAGTTTCATGAAACTTATTACTTAACGATATTCCAGTTTTATGATAGAGACGATTTTGTGGCAATATATCAAATAAAAGATAAAAATCGAATAACTAAGTCTAGGCTCAAAAACAGTTTTTTTTTTTTTTTTTAGTTGGGAAAACCCAGTTTTCAAATTATATAAATTTTTTCATAAAACCGACAAACTACTTTTACCTTCTCTTCGTCTAATTTTAATTTATAAAAGTGTTTACCCCGATGCTCCCATTTAGTTTGTGTAATGCAAAAACGCACGTGAACGTATCCGGACGAATCGCCAGCGGAGAAATTCTCGGGAGTTTTTCGACCCGTCCGGATTCGATCTGGGTTCCCGGAATAGTGGGCTGCCACCTCGGCCATCCCGCTAAAGAAACCAATGATTAGTCGCAAAAGTTTTGCTACAAATGATCTACGCGCGAGTTAAAAGAGCGCAAATAGAAGCCATCTCTACAATGTCCACAATGTAAAACTGACCAAAAATGTATTGGATTTTCTGTCAACATTCCCGTGTCCGGTCTACACATGCACCAACACAACTGCTAGCATCAGCGCGATAACAAAATGCTTTGATTTGTCTACTGTAAAAAACTCCATCCAAATTACGATATCAAAAGACGACAATAATAAATAAGTTTATAAATACATGAATAGAATTTTTGTATCGATTAAAAATAAAGAAGAAATGATATACTATATATTATTTATTCTAAACACGAATAGAATAATATATTTACCCTCATGCCTAAAATTCGAAATCCAGTAATTGTACTAGTTGGATATTTGATAGTCTCGTGAAGTATTTTTTCAGGAGATGCTTCGGGATCGTAAGTACAAGGTCCGACCTTTATATCCAAAATGCAAGGTTTGACAAAGGCTTCGGTAACATCTTCTATACATAAGTATTTGATTCCTATCGAAAATACAATTTATCAAGTAATTATCAGTTTTTCTTAACAAAGTTTATATATTAAAAATTTTTATGTATCTTCCTCAATCAAAGGATAGAGCATCTACTATAAGAATTCTGTTGGCCATGTGGCATGCATTTAAAGTGCCGCTTCCTAGGTATTTTAAATCTTTCATACGCACTCACCCGTTAACAACTTTCTATCTTTAAAACAGATGATCTTTCGCATTCTTCTTTGCCTAGTAAGGAAAAAAGAATGCCAGCGCAATACACACATTTATAAATAAAAAAAAAAAAAACATGATATTTGATTATAACACATGTTTAAATTAATGCAAAACTAATCTTCAAATACAAGCTTTTACATTCCCGACTGTTATAATATTCTAATCGTGTCGAATTGGACCCTCTGGGTTTTTGAAACCATAATGTTTTGACACCTCTGAACCCAAAAAACAGATACCTGAAGTGTGTGTGTGTGGCATCTATTTCATTTACTATCTCAGGATGGAGTGATGAAGAAGAAATGAAATTTGGCATAATAGTTTGTGTATAAAGGATATTGAGGCTATTAAATTTTAGTGGTTAAAGGTAAAAAGGTTGGGGGAGACAGCAGTCACCTGTCATATCACCACAGGAGTTGGACTTAAGATTTTACTACCTCATTATTAATATTACCCTACTCTCAAAATTAAGCTTTCTGACATTTTAAAATAATAATATAAAAAGGTTTTAATATTAAAATCCTGGCAGAACACAATTTTATTTATTATAGCATGATTAATAATATAAAAGTTATTTTTTAAATAAAATCTTAACAGCTGAGAAACTTATGCAACTTGTTGCTACATTGTTTTGAAGTTTCAACTAGTTACTTCCATATCATTACATGTTAATGATAACCGGCCAATTTTTTTAAAATTTCCCATAAAAATTGATAAATGACAAGAACATAATTTTTGTTTATTCTAATGGTGACCGTTCTAGACGAGATCTTAAACTGCGGATTACATAACAGAACACCGGTCGCAAAAAATTTTATAACAATAAATAAATATGCTCGATAGAATTAATAATAATTTGAAACATAACTTTTTGTTACAGATAGTTATTTATTCTGTTGAGCCTGTTAATTTATTCACAAGTTTTGGATCAATTATAATTTGAATATGATATGAAGGGGAAAATACAGTTTAGTTTGAGCTCACTTTACAAGAAAATAAAAATGTAACAATAATAATATAGGTTTTGTTCATTAGATTATTAAGTGTTTATCACTTTAATTTCAAATGAATAAACCAAACCATTTTCCAAAAAATATATTTTTACATAAAGCTGGAAAAAAGTTTTTGAACACTGTTCTAAATTCACACATCTGAGCATTCTAATTTGAATGGAAGAAACTATTAGCTTTAAGAATTGTGTTTGTATCATTTCCTAAGCGAACGGCAATATTTTACCCGTCTTTGCTTAAACAATGACCGCAATCAAAAAATTTAGTAACAATGTGAGAAAACAATTTATAAAGCTGCTACAAAATGGAAAAAAATCAAAGTGGAATTGGAATGTCATTAAGAACTGTAAATTACACTTGGAAAAAGTTTAGACACAACAAGCACAAAAAAAAAAAAATATCAGAAGTCCTAAAAACCAGCAAGGCCTGTTGAAAAATATGTTTAAAATATGTTAATCGAATATCATTTTCCAAACAATTAAATGCAGAATGGAAATGAAATAAATGTGACAAATCAGTAATGAAACAGACTGAATGAGATGGGATTTTCACTTGCAAAACCAAAATAAAACCTTTTCTGACCAAAAAACAAAAAAAAAAAAACCAATTGTTTAACACAAGACAGCATAAAAATTAGATCATAGAAGATTAGAAAAAAATTTTTTCAGATGAGAATTATGTTTGTGTTTGGAGAAGTGCAAATGAGGAATTTAAGAAAGACTGCCCAAATAAGAACATTAAGTTTCCAACAAGTTTAACGATTTGGAGCTGCACGTGATGGCTATTGGATCTGGAAATATCGGTATTTTTAACGAGGCTATAACGGCAGAAGTGTACGAAGGAATTTTAGAATCGTTTGCAATTCAAACAATCGAAGATCACTTTGGCAATGCTGACGTTGTTTGTGGGACAATAATGCCACATGCTCTGGAGCCAAACAAATTAAAGAATTTTGAAAGTATGAAGGTGTTAAAACATTAACCTAACCTGTAAATAGTCCAGATTTAAACCCTATTGAAAATTTATGGGTGAAATTGAAAATGCCGGTCGACAAAAGGGCACCGAGTAATAAAGACGAACTTAACGAAGCCGTTAAAATTAGCCGGCATAGAATAACTTTGAAAACCTTCGACGAAATAATTTCGACGACGTCGAGATGCATAAATGCCGTAATAAGATCGAGGAGAACCGACAAGATATTCACTTCTATTATTTTGTATGTGATCTTTTTATTATTGTTGTTATACAAATATTTTTCTCCAAGTTCCCTTATGTTCAAATTTTTTTCCAATATTGCTTTGTATGTAAAATTTTTCTGGGAAAACGGTTTGAGCATATCTTTGATCATACACAACCTACAAACGATTTTGTTACCATTTTCACAAAAACGAATTGAGACTTTATAATCATCCTGTATTTAAAATTAAATTATTTGAATGAATTTATAAATGAATTGATTTAAAATATTCTATTGACAAATCCACTAGTATAATTTTGTAACCATTTCTAGCAATTTTCATCATTTGACACATTCAAATGATGAAAATTTTGACGAATTTTGAATTGCAAGAGTAATTTCGGGTAGTAAAAACTTTTCAAAGGTAATAAATTTAAATTACCCTGGTCCTGTAGGGTGGGAGTTTGGACGATAGGCCTGCACCCCATCTCCCGTAAAAAAAAACTTGTATAACATGGCAGCTATGTTCCAAAAAGTGCCGTGTTATGCGAATCCGTGCTATACGAAACAAACAACTAATGCAAAACAGAGTTAGGTTCCACAAAGTAATAAAAGTATACTATTCTTTTTCATTACTAACTTTCAAGAGAAATATGTTTATTAAAGCAATCAATAATTAATTATCAATCATAAGTAAAACTACTGTATAATGTGGTAATATTAATTTTTATTTTCTTTTTCAAAATATCGTCATCATCTATGATTTTTTGTTGATTTTGATCAGAAATATCAGCAACGTCTTCGTTTTTTTATTTCTACCATAAAAATTTTTTATGGACGACAAAATAAAAATAAAAAAATGTTATTAATTGAAAATCTGTTCAAGCTGGTTGTGTTTGTTCAAACGAGAACTGGGCAATTTTTCTCTAGAATTTGTGTTCGAATACGTAATTACTCGAGTCGGGAACAGTTCGAGAACATAGATACCGCCGTATTTCGTTCGTCATTTTTACGAATGATTGCTTACCTACAGTTAAAAAAAGTTTACTAACACTTACCTAAAACTGTTTAAATAAACTTTACTAAATATTAAGATTAATCTATAAGACCATAACACGGTGACAGTCTTAAAGACTAAAATCTAAAAGTAATGATAATGACACCTGATTGATAGGAAAGCTAGGACAAGGAAGAAAAAAATTGTATTTGTACTATCAGTTTTCATTAAAGTAAATTTGAAGAAAGGCAAAAAACAAATTGAACATTTCAATATTCTAAAATCCGTGAGCAAATTTGAGATAACTTCAATAAGAAAAATATATAGAATAAAGAAGTTTGCACTTAAAAGTTCTGAAATTTTGTACATGGGATATTCCAATTGTTGAGCCATGTTGAGGAATACCTGTATTAAAATAAAATAAATGAGCAAGACAGGAAGTATAAGACAGTATGTGGGACTTGTTTACATTACAAGATGGCAGTGTACATACTGTGTGATGTTACACACCAGAGCATAGTATAGTTGCCATGGAAACAAAAAGAAGTTTTACTGGCACATGGTATCACTCGGTACATTTCACTGTGGCGGTGCAGGTGTAGTATGTCGGTCAAACTAGGAGTTCGGGCAGAACCCAGATCTTAACAAACCTTCAGTATCTTTTAGCTACTTCATCTTCAAAATGCTTGAGTAATTTTAGAGTCATCAGTGTGGCAGGTAATTATTCGTATATGTTAAGAACAGCATTCAAAAAGGCAGAAGGTAACGGTAACAGACCTATAGAACAGACCTTTATTTCCGGAAGTTTGTACAGGGGAAACCACTCACTGTTTCTGGTATTTGCCACCTGGTTATTTGTTACTGTCATATTAAAGTAAATATAAACACAACTTGTACAGCCTTAAAGAACAAAGTAAGTTTACTGTCGTATATTTACCAATCATGGGAAACAAAGTATCAAACTTGTTCTCCAGTTGGTGGCAGTCCGGCCACATGTCACACTTTGTCTGATGGACCACAAAACCACATTATTAGACAGAATGCCCTATCTTGTACCTTCTAGAACATCCTAGAAGATACAGGAACTATGGTTCAGTAGACATATAATCATCATAGGATATTTTATCAAACCAGTTTGTGAACATTATTGGCATCAGAACTTCAATGTGTAATGTATTAAAATGAATATAAGATTTTTTGGGAGTAAAGGTACTTTTTTCTTTTTCACACAAAGACAGAGTCTGATGCTTTCATTTAAACATGAAAATTCAATTCATTTAAGAAAATATTTTATTACATATAAATGTGTAAAATAGATCTGTGGCTAAGATATAAAATAAATGATACAGTCAACTCTGCAAGGAGAACAAACAGGTCGGAACATTTAGAACGTCAATTGGGAAAAATCAAGCTTTATACGTAATTTTACACATATAATGAAATCTGAAGCAGAGGAAAAGAAATATCAATTTCAAAAACACAACACACAGTAAATACCCAAAATATTTTAAAACAAGAATTATACACTTTTCATTTATTTGCTGTAGCAATGGATGCTGTCTGGTATCTGCTCAGATATTGCCTGTCCCCAAATGGATAAAGGTTGCTGACCCTTTCACTATGTTATTACAAAATTCAAAATATACATGACAGCATAGAAACACTACATTACATATTCATACAAAATTATTCATATCTCATTGTCACAGAAAATTACTGCTGATCAGATAAGAACAATTATGCAAAATAACCCTACTCCATGAATAACATTCAAACATAGCAAACAAGTTGCAGAATAAATACATGAACAAAATTTCTATATCACAGTAAAGATTGGACACTCAATGACAACAGTTACTAATGAAATTGTACACAGCATAGCAAACACGATGAAAACAAATACAAAAATTACACACAGTAACACTAGCAGAAAAATGAATTAATATACAAATTTATTCCAAACACAATTCATTAATTAATTATTAACTAATTTGTTAATTATTTATCCTGGAATTGCATTTAAAGGTTCAACGAGTAGTTATTGTAATTCATTCCAGGCTTGAAGAGTTATATTTTAAATATAAAGATTTTGGTCCCACACAGAGACCACAAATCCTCAAAGTAGACACATCCAAATAACAAGACAAAACATTATACAGTAATACCTCGGTTTTCGTTGACTTCAGTTATAGACGATTTTTATCGCGAAAAATTTGTCTCGGTTGCCTTGGATTTTGTTGGCCTGCCCGCATGACCTCGCTACTAATTTTGCAAAAATAAAGGGCGACCCATGCATTTTCCTGTTTGGTGTAGCATTGTTTCTCGTTGTGTGAGCACTAGCCTGTGCGTCTAGCCAAACAACTCCTCTATGACAGCCGGATGGCCTAGCAGTCAAAATGGCAGCCAACCGCTCTGGAGGAGCCAGAATCGAATCCGAACGAGTCGAAAAATCCCCAAATTTTTTGGGTGGTGGTCTGTCCAGATATGTCGGGCCCCGTCCCTCACCACTCAGCCACTCCATTGTGGGCCTAGATGAACCCATAATGGGATTGCTAAAAGAGGCCTTCTTAATACTCATGGGACAGAGAGAGTTTTAAAAAAGCCTAACAATTCCATTGCTTTCCTTTCCTTTTAGCTCCATCATGGAACCAAAAAAAGTTTCCAGAGCCAGCAGCCCTTCAAATGCCATGTTAAATGTTCATTTATTCGTTACATTAGTATTTTATATTCATTTTATATTAAATTCGTATTGTTTTTAGTATTAAAACACTATATTTATTCTCTATAAAATGTGTTTTTGATATGTCTAGAATGAATTAATTGGATTTACATTGATTCGTACGGAAATAGTTGCCCTGGTTTTCATCGGTTTCGGATTTTGCCGATTGTTTTTGGACGGATTATCGACGAAAACCAAGGTATCACTGTACTATCACGTCACTAATAAAAGATGTCAGAAAAATATTCAAGAAAATCAATGCACACAAAACACAACACAATATACATATACATTAGCATCTTCAAATAAAAACCTCCAGTCAAGTCACAAACACTCAAACAAAATCTGCATTCTACAAAAACAATATAAACTGCTCACAAACAATGAAGAAATTTTAACAAACAAGTACATACAAAGTCACCAATCAATCCTGGCACAATGGCACATCAACAGTGAGAAACTCAGGTTATTGGTCTGCTCTGCTCCAATTTAATTACACACAAAGATGAAGCAAATTGAATCACCATAGAACAACAAAACATTCACAACACACTGATTATATCTTGTTCTGAAGTAAACACACGACATCAAAAATGCATCACAAAACATATATACACACACCAATCACCTTTGTAATTTTCTGTATTGTCAGGTATTTTTTTTTAATGGTTCTTGTAATGTGCAGTATGTTTGTTTGTTTGCTTGCTTGTTAAGTTATGGCAATGCAACACTTGGGCGTTCTGCCTAGGGAGGATGCCTTCTAGGAGGTCTTTAAGAGAAACTGGCCCCTAATTAGGCATTACAGACACGGAGAAAACCTGGAAAACACCACGTGGCCAGCTGGTCCGAGCGAGGCACAAACACAGGACCAAACTCCCGGTGTTCAGGATACGTAATGTGCAGTATGAAAACTATCTAGAAAGTCCAATGACATTGGATTCAAAGAAGGAAATACAGGGATTACAATAGATAGTACCTATACTTTCAAAGCTTTATTTTAAACTGCAAGTACCAAAAGCACAAACATCTCTCTTTCATTCTTTTAATTTATGAACAGTTACAGGAAGAGAATAATAATACAGTGAAGACATACGTTCTCTTCTCTTTTTCATTCTCACAAAATATCAACCAGTCTTAAGTGTACTAACATCAATGATTATTGAGCATTACATCTTTGCATTTATTTTTATTTTTAAAAATATTGTTGGACCCCAAAATAAATAACAGGAAATGACATCGTGAGTTTTTAATCGTAAGATCATTTCCTGTTTAGCAAAAAATAAGTCCATATGTTTAACTCTCTTGTCATAAAATAAAATTTTTTTGCTTCATATTTTTAGATATTTTTGCTCGTGGTTACATACTACGTCACCACAAGAAAACAAGCTTCAGATGTTGCTGCACATGAATGAAAAAGTCAAATTTTGTAAGAAAATTGGATAGCATACTCACAGCATTTTTTTTAATTGTTAATATTATGGACAATTTCCTCGTGTGCTCGTGTTTGTTATGCTTCAAATATAGCAATACCACCAGATCTGAAAGCAAATATGAAGAAATAAAAATTTTATTTAATGACATAAGAGTTAAATCTACAGAGACTTCTTTTCCACTAAATAAGTAATGACATGACAATTTTTTAATCTCTTGTTTTATAAGCTTAAACATGATGAATAATAATAGTAATAATAATGCTAATGATACAGTAAAGTACTAAAATAATTATTATTTTATGATTTTATCACATATGAAAAAAAATCATGAAGGATTAAATCCACATTGGTAGGTCAGTGCCAAATTTCAGTGAATCCAGGGTAGTTGGCAATCTAACCTTGAGCTTCTCAATACATGCATTTAAACAAAAAATAAACATAATGTAAGGCTTTTTGCACAGAGATTCTCTGGAAAATGCCTAAACACTTATTCCAATGACATACAAATGAAATTTAACGTAGACAAATACAACACACTACATATAAAAAACATAGAATTCCAAAGAATCCTTTACACTCGAAAATGAAAACATCATCGAATCCACGAACGAGGGCAAAGTCTATAGCAGGGGTGGCCAACTTTTGTGCACGTAAGATCTACTTTTTATTGTAAAAATGTGTCGCGATCGACTTGTTGTCATAGGCATAGTCCAAGTGGGGAGGGGGAAGTGTGACATACATACTATGTTTATACACAGTTTCAGTACGAAGTGCACTCACTGCTTATGACTCGAGTCATAACTGCATGCATACAGTTGCGTTCGGTTAGAAATATAATATATTAAGTCAAGACATCGCTAGCGATCGACCAAAATTGGCTTGGCAATCGACCGGTCGATCCCGACTGACTTGTTGGCCACCCCTGGTCTATAGGATTCCAACGGGCTAAACTCACAAAACGTGCACATATAAAACAAACTAACAAAATGTAATAGAATAATTAAAATACACCCTTCTAACCTCTTACCGGTGTCGTTCTATTTTTAGAATCGCAAACGTTTTCACAGCCCCTCCTGGGCTCTTCTTCAGGCTTCTTCGAATAGGCCGTTAACATTCGAATAAATATTCAGTAATACAATAGGTTAAGTACAGTACTAACAACATAGCTCAATGCAGAGCACACGTTTAAAGCAATCAACACACAACTTATTTCATCTCAGTAATCACATATTCATTTGGAGTTACACATTGAAGTTATTCTTATTCTGTGTGTCCAAAGGAAAATGCAAATATTATTAATAAAACACAACAAACATATAAATAAACAACAACTAACCCGTTATATATAAAGACCAACAACTGCCGAAACACCATTTAAACACAACAAACACCATCTTAAGTCATCTACAGAAAAGCAGACTCTTCCTTGTAAACAGGGAGGACAAGGCCAAAATGAAAATTCCTTACAAAAAGAATTTTTTTTTGCATTTTTAAAGCGTGTCTGTGTAAATTTAGACAAAAGGAAGTGATTCAATAAATTTGTAAATTGCAAGTAAAAATTCACAAACGAGTCACACAGTCACATAACCCACATCCACTTTTTGCATCAACTTCTAAATACAGATAATTCAATACACAAAATTATGTTAATTTTTTTTTGAACATTTAAGGGGGATACTATAGATCAGTGGTTCTTAACCTTTTTATACTCGTGGCCCACTGAATATTTCATAATTTTTTTGTGACCCCCATTTTTTTAATAATAATTTATATTTGTTAAATTATCTATAATAAATTGATTTTTTTATTATTGCTTTATTTTTTTATATAATAAATGTAAATCATTATCTATTTCAGTGTTTCCCAACCTTTCTTTCCTCGCGAACCAAAAGAAAGGTCCGAAAAAATTTGACAAACCCCCTATGTAGTCGTTAATGACAGGTAAAAAAAAAAAGCAATAAAATTTGATAGAATATATATTTTACATATTGCAGAATAATTGATTATATTAATCGTCGAAACATTTAAATAAAACATTAATAAGACTAAAATGATGGCTATAAAAGTTGAAAACAAGATAAATTTAACAAACTGGTTCTTATGTTTTACATTTGGAAAAACTCTTAATGGGATATTTGTGGCTGTTTGATAGAACAAAGCAATTCAAAGTTAGGCTCAATATCTGACAATTTCGGTCTTAGATCGGGTTCTGCATTTAACCTGTTTCTGTATTTATCTTTCAGATAAGTATATGTTGAAAATCCTTTCTTGCATAGATATGTTATGCAAAATGGTAATAGAACTTCAATGGCTTTTTTTGACAGAACAGGATATTCATTTTGTATACTGAGCCAGAAGTCAATTAAAGATTGATCTTTAAAAATTGCTTCTAGAGAACTGTCACAAGATAACTCTATGAGTTTTTCTTTTTCCAGTATATTTAGAGAGGTTTCTGAACTTACATTTCCTTGAAATGGATTACGTATCCAGTTGTTTGAGATGGATATATTGCATCTGTTGGGAAAATAGTCGTCGAAAGTTAATCGAAGATAGTTCATATGTTCGCATATACTCCTTTTAATGTTTTCGTCAAGTTTAATTGAATTTTCTGATAAAAAAGTGCTGACAGAATCGAAACATCCATACTCATTCATCTGCAGGCATCGAATCCAAAAATTGATCTTTCTCAACATAGCCTCAATTCTATCATGTACACTGAAAATGGTGACACCCTCGCCTTGTAAAGACATATTTAATTCATTCAGTTTACAAAAAATGTCAGCTAAATACGCAAGCTTTTGCAGCCAAAGAACATCGGATATACAAGAAGACAAATGAAACGGATGATCAATAAAAAATGCTTGAACTTCAGACTTCAATTCAAACAAACGCGTCAAAACTTTACCACGGGAAAGCCATCTAACTTGTGTGTGAAGTAGTAAAGAAACGTGGAAACTTCCAAAATCCTCACAAAGCGTACGGAATAGACGGCAATTTGTAGCACGTGATTTTATAAAGTTCACAATTTTCACAGAATCACTTAAAGTAGTAGATAACTCTGCAGGAATACACTTACATACTAAAGCTTGTCTATGAATACAATTTTCTCGTTGATCTTCTTCACCCGTGCCACAAAACCAGAAAATTTTCCTGTCATTGATTTTGCACTATCTGTACACACACCCACACAATAAGACCAGCTTATTCCATTCTTTTCAAAATACCCATTGATCATATCGAAAATCGCTTCTCCAGTTGTGTAGGTTTTCAAAGGTTTTGCAAATAGTACATCTTCTTGAACAATATTCGTAAAAAGATATCTAACGTAGACAAGCAAGACTGCGGCATTTGTTACATCCGTCGAGTCGTCAAGTTGAATTGCAAAATAATTCAATTTTATTCTTTTTAGAAGTTCGTTCTCCACATAATTAGCCAAGTCATTAATTCTACGCGACACCGTGTTGTTTGATAAGGGAACTAGCTCAATTTTCTTTGCTGCCTTTTCCCCAAGCATACATTTGGTGATATCTTTCGCACATGGTCCAATTAAATTTTCTGCTATTGTATGCGCTTGTCCAGATCTTGCAATTCTATAACTTACTCGAAATGATGCTTCAAGGGCCATTTTACTATCTTCGTTTGAAGTCAAGAAAGAAGAAAGGCTACACTTTTTGATATCTGCTAATTTTCTTTTGAAATATTCAAGAGGTTTATCTTTGTGTGTCGGATGTTTTGTTTCGATATGTCTACGAAGAAGTGATGGTTTTAAACTGCTGTTGGCAAGAACTTCGTTAACACAAAGCGGTTTAGGTTCCGACTCATCCCCAGTAAAATGAAAACCCAATTGTAGATAGTCGCTGTCGTATTTTCACTTTTCTATCATCATTTCCTTTGTTTTTCGTCTGGTGAAACGATACCTCAATACAGCTTTCAGTACTATCATCTCGATTATCATGTCTCGTTTCTAAACGACCCATTTTTAACCATCGATCCATAATAAAAGTAAGCTATAATAATAATTAAATTAATAATTATTAAATCATTTACACGAGAACTTGACAGTCACAGTATCACTATCACTCAAGCTTTACAAGTGCTAAGCCTATGTATGAATGTCTGTTAATACAACACTACTCTCCCACTTTCCGGTTGTGAACAAATATCTAATTCTAAAATCTGTAGTAAACTGCCTTAATTTGATATTTATTTCCAATTGTATTGTAAAAAAAAATATTACATAGAAGGGAAAACTGCTGCAATGATTTTAAATATAAAGCAGAACATGATACTAATCACATCGATAAAATGTTTTAAATATAAATAAATGTTTGTAATAAAAAGAAAATAGTATTTGATTACTTGAATAAGAGGAATAAATTATAATGTATAAAATTGTTGATATAATTTGATATTGAAGAAGTAATTTTGAAAAACAAATAAGGAAAAAAGAAATGAAAATATTGAAATTTATTATAGATTTCTTAACAAACAGGCAGCGAACAATCTGTTTTACAGTGGGTGTGTTCTTTAATTTGTGTGTTTTTGTTTTGTTTTTTTTTTGCTTTTGATTTTAATGGTGTTTTAAAAAATCCGCCATTATTATTTTCGCAAACCCCCTCTGCAAACACTGCGAACCCCAGGGGATCGCAAACCACCAGTTGGGAATCACTGATCTATTTAAATAACATTCAAACTTCACAATTAAACACAGAAAACTCATTAATTTTTAACAGAAAATAAAATAAGAAACATGTCGATAAATCGATCCAAAGCCGATGCTAAAACTAAACTAAAACTAAAACACCCACAACTTGTAAGGATTTTGCATATCTTTTGCAAAAATATTTAAATTTTCAAAGCCTACTACTAAGCCTACTATTTTTCCTAATTATTTTTAAAATTCCAAGCATTAATAGTTTCTTAGAATTGCTTTGGAATAAAAAAAGTAAATACTGCGGTGTAAGTAGCATATTTGCATTTACTTCTGTACTAACAAAGTTGTATGTAGGAAGAAATCAGAAATAAATAAATAAAAAAAACTAAATAGGAAAACTTTATCTTTCTTATTTCACTTTTCAATACGATATTTGGTTATATATCAATTTTCTTTTTATTATATTCCGAAGGAAATTTTGAATAATTTGGTGGCCGCCTGGCAAACTTCTTACGGATCCCCAGGGGGCCGCGGCCCCGTTAAGAATCACTGCTATAGATTACCACCTATAGAATTTCGGGACTTTGAGTATATATCTGAACCGAGGGGACCGAGACGAGTTCGACAATACCCTACTTTTGGACCGGAGACGAAAAATAAAAAAGGATACTTTTATCATACTTTTTTCGGCAATTGCGCGACGATCGGGAGTTGCGTCGCCCTCTCCGCTAAGCCTATCGTGTGATTAACAGGCAGTCTGGCAAGTTGGCCATTTATACCTTCAACAGAAGCAGATGTCGATCCACGAGCACACCAATTGTCTGCAGTTGGAGTTAAATCCTTTTCGCACGCCCCGCGCTCCTCGACCTCGGGGCCTACGGCCTCTCGGCCGCCGACACGTTCGCCATCGCTCACGGTCGGCTAGTACTATGTGCCGCTTTCGCAGCTCGTCCAACAAACCTAACCTATCCCTCCGGGAGATGACCGTAGTCCAATGTCGTGGTTTGCAGACTTTACCACAAGACGGCAGTACTAGCAACTACGGTGCCGTCTGCACGATAGCATTAAAAAAGTACGATAACTTAAAATTCCATAGGTGGTAATGTATAGTACAGCCCATTTAAGTCTTTCCAATAAACTTTTGATATTTATTGGTGACATCAAAACTTAATTTGTAATAGTATTGAAGGAGAATATATCATACACGCTACAAAGTTGAAATATATGAAAAATATCAAAATTGAAAAGTTTGTTTCAGAAAAGCAAATAAACGCTATAAAAATTTATAGGATTAATACGAAATGCTAATGAATATTCAAACTTAATTAAGCTTATTGTTTTTTTGTCTCACATCAATTATCAAGAATTTTAATCGATACTTTAAAAAATTTCGGAAAAACAAAGCCAAATTATTAGCACCATCATTAAAAATAACTTAATATATTTTTACAATGTAAAGTAGCCAAGCCCAAATATAGCCTGCCATGCAATTTATTCTGGTCCACAAATATTTCCAAAGTACCGGTCACAAATTATCGACGAAATCGGGAATTCTAAAAATTATACACTTCTTTAACACGTAATGTGCTCGTGGTTATTTTGAGTCAAAGATAAAAACATTTCACATACACTTTTACATGAGAGTAATGTATGTATACTAAATAAAATGTAATCTTTCTCAAAAAAAAAAAAAAAAAGTTTACATACTTGAACAAACAAAATGTCTCTGTCCTATCAATTTAGGATTAAATTTGCCATTAAATGACTACGTTGGCCGCTAGGGGTGCTTCGAACATTTGGGATTCTAAACAATATGAAAACAGCAGAAGGCATTTTACTTTTCAGTTGTTTAATCTTTTGATTTTTAGTCATTTAGTCACTATTTTTTATTAATTAATGCATTTAGTTATTACCATTTAATCAATAAGGAATTTAGTTATTTAGACATTAGCAAACATGCCAATGTGCTTTGTTTCCAGGTGCAATTCAGAATAACTTAGTGAAAAATACAATAAAAGGCACATTTTAAGTGTGCTGGAAAATTGTTTGGAACACTGGAGAAGGTTTGTTCCGTGTGAAGATAAGAAATTAACTGCAAAGGCTCGCATATGTAACGAGCATTTTGAGGATCAATTGTTAATAAAATCATTCGAACATGCAATTGACGGCCAAATCTATAAACCTTAATCTATACTCAGATTCTTTGAATACTGTATATCAAACACATCTTATTACCGAGAGACTTCATTTATTACGTTAAACAAATGTTTTCGACCCACTCGAGGGGCTATTGATGTTAAACGAACTTTTACAATTGTTTAAGGATGGTTTAGATTTCCAACAAGGAACTTTTACAATTCCAACAAGGATGGTTTAAAACTTAAATTGAAGCTCCAATTTAAGTTTTAAACCATCCTTGTTGGATAATTAGAACTCACTTGTGCCTGTGACCGGTGTGAAATTAATTAATTCAAGTTAACGAATGTTTTCTGGACGCCTTTCGTGTCCTTCTTCGGGTTAAACTGCTGGATTCTATTATTTTTAAAAAAATGCTGTTCCGATCTTTTAAGAACGAATTCGAATGATGATAGTTCGAAAGCGTAATGACCATCGCGCATGCGCTATATCTGTCGTGTTCCGTGTCGTACTGTATCGTATTCGTTTTTAATCTTTGTATTCATTTTTATCTTTGGGTCACATGACTTCATGTGTCATCGGACCCAAATAAATCTTCATGCATCCTCTTGTAATAAAGTTTGTCAAGCAAGCGAAAGAGCTATCTCGTCACGTGAATTCATGCATGTTGTTTTAGTTTGCGCTTTATGTATCTCTATCGCTTCCAGCCATTTAAGGTGTTCCATCTGAGTTGTTTTGGTTATTAGCGTGGCCCCCGCGAAGTCCACATTAATGCCCGGTTCAGAAGCGTACACTGCGAGTGACGTGGTAGCTCTGTTGTATCTTATATCTGCCTTGTGCTCTTTAACCCTGACTTCCATAGAGCGTTTCGTTGATCCTATGTAGATCAGATCCCTATTAAATCTCTCGTCTTTTATCGGGATTCGGTATACGCCTGCCATTTTATTCTGGTCAGATGGGTCCTTTCCGTTACGTAACAAACTGTAAATAGTTGGGCCTCAACTGTAAGCAACGGTGACCTTACGTCTCCTGGCGATAGACTCATATATGGATTTCAAGGTCGGGTTATATGTGAGGGGTATTCTCTCCACCTCCGTACTTTGGTTGTTACCTTGTGCCACTGTAGGTGCGTTTTGGCTCATTCGTGTTTTTTGGCGTTCCGACATTCTTGGAATAATGTTGTGGTAGCCGTGTATATCTGCAATCTTCTCAATATGTTTCAACTCTTTCCTAAGTGCTTGTTGAGTGGAAGAGTGCGTGTATGCCCGTCTGACCAATGATCTAAATGCTGCTATTTTGTATTGGATTGGGTCGCACGAGTCACTCGGGATGTATGTGGGGCTTGCACATTGTTTTTACAAGTGAGTTCTAATTATATAATATACACCCCGGTGTGTATGAAAAAGATATACATCCTTGTTGGAATTTATTTCATTCAAAAAATGGTGTATTCTCATATCATTTCTCCATAAACACATCATCCACATACCTTTTGTATAGGATAATGTCTTCTCTAAAACTTGTAGTTGTGATCTGTTCTATTCTGCGTAAAACCAACTTGCAGAGTAAGCCAGACGTCGGGCTGCCCGTCGGAACTCCTTTCATTTGTTTGTAAACTCTACCTTCAAAATGAAGAATGATTAAAAACATATGAGGTTTGCCAGCATCTCTATGTCTCTAGGATAGGCTGACACACTTGGGTTCAAAGTGCATAAGGCATTGATTAGTGCGCAATAACACGAATCTAGTTTTATGGACGGATACATACTTTCAAAGTCCACGACAGATTCGACTTCCTCGTCCATTACAGATAAAGCCTGGAGTTCACGTATTAAGTTATGTGGGTTCTTCATTCTTGGAGCAGATTAGTAATACAGAGATATATTTTTTAGACATTGGAATTTCATTCAAGAACAGGTCTCTAAACACGAAGACATATATCAAGCCCACTCGTGACCCATTATACATCCCGTCGACCTCTAATAATCCACATACCTATAAACTCTCAACGTTTAGAGCTCTGATTAGGAGGACTTTCCAGTATTGCTCCAACATATATGACAGACTGGAAGAGCTAAATAGGATTAGAGATATGGCTAAAATGTTGGGCTTTGGAACAAGAGTCATTGAAGAATTAATTAACTCTTACATGAATCCTAGAAAAAAGAGGAGATAGGAACAACAACATCACAAAGTTCACATACAACAGAGGTCTATCCGGTATTATGAAGAAGATTGCAAATTACAAAAACACGACACTACCGTACAAAAGGGTTCCCACAGTATATAACTTACTCGGGAACGACAAGGATAAAATCAAGGAGGAGAAGCAAGCAGGTGTATACGCGATACCGTATAAGAATGGCCAATTAGGTGTCAATAAGGAGTATGTAGGCACCACAACCAGAAACCTAAATAAAAAAATCAAAGAGCACAAGTACAACATAAACAAAGGACATTATTCAAAGCGTTATCAAAGGTAGCACAAACAGATGGGTCAATAGTCGAATGGACGGAAACCAGAATTGTTGCACCAATACATTCACCAACCCTGGCATTAACATTGGAAACGTGCAATATATATAAATCTAGCCTGTCTGGAAAATGTTTGAACTATAAAGATGCCACAATTTTACCTTCAGTTTGGAAGCATATAATCAAAAAGAGCTTGTAGTTTAATGCAAGGCATACCGTCGACGTAAAAATCCTATGTTATTATATTTGTATTATTTTATTTCATTATATTTTATTTTGATTAGTTCAATTTCAGTATTTATTATTTTGATATTATCAGTATTATTATTTTGATTAGTTCAATTTCAGTTATGGACTAATTGGATGTTTTCTATTTTGTATATTTTGAATTTAACATAATGTTCGAAACACTTTGAATTCAAATTCCTTGGTGATTCGATAAGAACAATTGTAAAAAAAAACGATTGTAAAAGTTTATTTAACGTCAATAACTTGACGACAACCCTCGAGCGGATCGAAAATGTTCGTTCGACATAATAAACGAAGTCTCTCGGTAATAAGGTGTGTTTGATATACAGTGTTATTTATAAAAGTAAGTTTTTCTTATAAAGTAATTTATAGAGATATACTTTTAGTTTTGATTGATATTATATTTCCTATGGGTGAATCTTTGATATGTTTTGTTTATATGTATGAGCAAAGTTGGCAGGAAATTTTTGAGATTTTAATTAATTTTCACTTTAATGAAGATTCTAATTTGATTATTTTTGGTGATTTTAATGCACCAGTGGGTGAAGAAAATGTTATCCCTGATTACATTGGTGATGCTTTTGGTATTGATCTTGCTAAGAGAAGTAGGATATCCAAGGACGCTATTGTGAATAGTAGAGGTCAAAAGATGCTTCGATACTGTCTCGATAAAAATTTAATAATGTTAAATGGAAGAATGTTAGGTGACAAAGCGGGTGAATATACATTTGTTTCTCGTTTAGGATCTTCAGTTATTGATTTTGGTTTAATAACTCCATGTGTTTGGGGTTGTTTTAAGTCTTTTTTTGTTGACGATTGTTGTTTGTCGGCCATTTTGGTACTATGTTTGGACAATTTGTTGCAATCTCGGGTGAATAATAATGGTAATTTTTATAAAAGAATTTTTTGGAATTGCAAGATTATGAACAGTTGTGTGTGTGATGTTGAGAAACATTTGTTGGGGTGTTTGTCTGTTTCCTTATCAGACGTAAGTAAGTTAACTGTCGAGATTGCTAATTGCTATAATATGAATTCTAAACCAAGAGATCATATCAATATTAATAATTGGTTTGATTTAGATTGTCGTTTAATGATTAGAAAGAGAAATAGAGCTTGGCAAATTTTTAAGAAAAGTGAATAGGAATTACATCGTAAAATATTTGTTTTATTTCATAGTTTGGTTAAGAAAATTTGTTTGGCCAAGTTTTTGTATATGGCACAGAATTTGGGTATTTTCTGCAGAAATAATAAATGGTTTTGGAGTTTGTGTAAAATTAGAAATAACAATAGTAGAGTGAATATTTCTTTGGAAGAGTGGTTTATGCATTTTCATTCTCTATATCAGTGATTCTCAAAGTGGGGTCGCGACCCAAGGGGGTCGTAAAAAATATTTGGGGGGGGTCGCTGAAAAATTGATGCCAGATCAATTTTTTCAAATATTTTATAAATTTACTATGGATTCGTGTTTAGAAATAATAGAAATGAAAAATATATAAAATAATTTTTACTTAAATAAATTGCACATATAAATAATAAAAATAATATAAATATTTAAATACGAGCCTAACCCCCTCCCTCAGGGATGTTTTTTGACACACACTTATTTTTCGAGGGTCCTTTGAAATTTTTTAGTGCATAAGGGGGGTCGCGGTCCAAAAAGTTTGAGAAACACTGCTCTATATGGTTCTTTACTTTCTTATATTGTAGACTTGTCAGTTTTTAACGAATGTTTATCTTGGTCTGATGACTCTTTGGGTGCAGATGTTACGAATTTGAGCCGAGTTATGTTTTAAGTAAAGTAAAAGTTGGTTCTGTGCCTGCCGTCGACGGTATCCCCTCGGAATTTTGGAAGACAGATTCCGTTTATCCGATATTATTTAAAAGTTTTGATAGAATCTTAAGAACTAGGGTAGTGCCAAAGGATTGGGGGAGTGCTCTTTTGTGTCCAGTATATAAAAATTGCTCTAAATCAATTCCTGATAATTATAGAGGAATTTCCTTGCTAACCTGTGTGCCAAAATTTTTTTGTAGAATATTGTATTACAGGTTAGTAACTTGGTTAAATTTAAATGATTATCTTATTTGAGAATCAGGCTGGTTTTCGAGAAAAATATCAAACTTTATTGGTCCAAAGACCCTTTGTATGAGAACTGCCTCATAAAATCAGTAATGCCTAGAAATCAATTTGAAATTTTACTGAAATTTTGGCATTTTGCTGATGATAATTCTCTTGACCACAATGACCATCTATACAAAGTTAGAGAAATTCTCACAAATTTATCTGACAAATTCAAGGATGCTATTAGTCCAGGAGCACAGATTGTCATTGATGAAACAATGATTCCGTGGTGAGGTCGACTTCTGTTTCGACAGTACATTCCTGGAAAATCTCATAAGTATGGCATCAAAGTCTACAAGTTGTGCACGCCAGATGGGTACACTTATTCCAGCCAGGTCAACATGGGGAAACAGATGTCAAATTCTGGAGTTTTACACAACTATGCTGTCTGTATGCAACTGTGCAGTGGTTTTTGCAATGCAGGTAGATCTCTTTACACTGACAATTTTTACACAAGTGTAGATTTAGCTTGTGAGTTAATGGTCAAAAATACAAGACTGTGTTGGACCCTTAGAAAAAACAGGCAAGGTGCTCCAAAAGATTTGTACAAAAACGACTGAAAAAAAGGTGAAGTTTGTGGGCTACAAAATAAGCAAAGAGTCCAAATAATAAAATGGGTTGACAAAAGACCCATTGTCATACTCTCAACTGTAGAAGCACAACTGATGCACTTGTTGACACTGGGAAAAAGTAAAAAAAAATCCCAAGAGCCTGTGATGAAACCACAATGTGTCATTGACTATAATTATGTCAAAAAAAAGAGTAGATCTGTCAGATCAAATGGCATCCTACTACACCCCACTCCAAAGAGGTATCAAATGGTACAGAAAGCTAATGGTAGCTTATTTACTTGGTATTTCCATGGTCAATGCCTACTGTATCCATTCCCAGAACCGTGGTCCAGGACAAAAACATCTCTCAATGATGAAGTTCCGTGAAGTGGTGGAAAAAAAATACTTGGCAAAACTGTACAGACAAAACTGATAACACCTCCTTGTAATAGTAAATGCAGCAACTTGAATAAAGGTTGGATGTCACGCTAACAATTTTACTGATCCCAGAAAGTTTATCACCGAGGCAAGCGTCGAGATGACCGAGAGCTCATTTACTGAACTTTCTCTGGGATCAGTAAATGCAGCATTCATACTCTGCAAAATCGAAGTGGTCCTGCAAGAAAAGTATGTCAATGTTGCCAAGGTTGTTATGCAGAAGCACGTAAAAACACTACCAGCCGAAAGGCAGACTGTACCACAAAACAAGTGACAACATTTTGTAATGATTGTCCTTGGCAGTCAACACTTTGCATAGCTTGTTTCAACAGAAAACATCATTCTCCATGAGATTCAACATAATTACATTTTTATGTAAAACTATTTCAAAAACTGTTATGTATTATAATTTCAATAAATGTGAGTTTTCATTACAGTTTTTGTTCTATATCTTTAGCACAGTGTTTAGAAAATATGAATTGTAAAAGTATGCCTTTTACTATGAAACATTCAATTATAACTAAATAAAATTAATATTAAAACAAAAAATTAGTATACAGCCTTTAAATTTATTTAGGTTTTTTATTTCTGCATTCTATTTGCAATGATAGCTTTTGTGATTGCATGCTAAAAGTTCTTAATTTACAAAATTAAAACCTCAATTTTGATTCCCCATAGGAGCTCTACGAATCACATTTGCCTCGGACTATGGCAAAGGAAGAGAGATTATAGCATCTTATATTAAATCTATTAATGATTTTGTCTTGTGTCCAACAACTAACCATATAGAATGTATTAACGAATCAAAGTTGCACAAGACACGGGTGGCTCGTACAGCCCTGCATTAAAATAGACCACGAGTCACCTGTGACTCGTAACACCCAGTAGATGCCTAAAAGTTTCTCTACTGATGCTGTTAACATGTTAAAGTCCAACATTTATCATTCGGTTGTTGTGTTTGTGGTGGACTACAGCTGGAATCATTCATTATGAACTTCTCTCCTCTGGCCACTCACTGAAGATGTATACTTGACAAAACTGCAATGAGTTCAAGATGCACTGCTGCAAAAACAACATATATTTGTTAATCACAAAGGCAATGTGTTCCTTCGGGACAATAGGTGACCTCATACCGCAGAGGTGACCCAGGACTAGCTTCGCAGTCTGTTAGGAAATTTTCCAAAAGAATAACCTCCGCCGAGACTAATAACCTAAGTATCGTCTCCTGTAGAAAAACTGGATGTAGTAATGATGTTTAGTTTATGGAACTTACAGAAGACCCAACAGAAGACCTAAAACAAATGGCTGCAAAAACAAATGAACAAATTACATAGGGAAAAATTACTAACATTGGAGGAAAAGAGGAGGATTACATATAATGAAAAACTTAGAGCTCCTAAATTAAACCTGTGATTGAAAACATAAAGCAGGTGAGAAAGCAACACTTACAGTCAATTATAAATATTCTATAATGTATAATTTAGAAAATTTTTTAAAACATTGTCTAGGCAAGTGTGAAAATGCAGTTTATTCCATTAAAAATGCAGCCTACATACAGATTTATGAATTTGGACTTTAATTCAATGTACCCGACCATAAGACGGTCCAGTACAAAAATTACCTTAGAGAACATTCACGTAGAATCGTGGGTAATAAAATTGGTCGAGAAGTGCTTTTCTCAGAGTTTTTCAAAATAAGTGATAGAATTTTTAGACAATTAGCCTGAATATCAATGGGTACCATTATAGGCCCAAAACTTGCCAAATTGGTTACGATTGATATAAGTAAGGAATTTGCAAATATGGAAGGAATATTTTTATGTAAGATACATAGACGACATTTTATTGATTTTTGATACTGAAAAAATAGAGGAAAAAGGCATTGTAAAAGCCTTTTTTCCTCTATTCTGATTTGATATTTGAATATGAAATGGAGAATAATTACAGTATCAATTATTTAGATGTTACTATCAAAAGATATGACCATTACATTTCATATACTAAGTTTAAAAGGTGTGTAATGCATTAAAAGCAATAAATTACAAATCTCTTTGCCCTGTGTACATTAAATGGAATAACTTTTTTCGTTTATCTTCAATTCCCTCATCTTCTGCGACACGTCTAGCTAAACGTATAGGAATGACAAGGATAATTGTCTCCTCCCCAACCGTGCCAAGGCTCTTTGGGTTTGCTAAGACGCATAAAACAGGTAAAAGCATAAGGCCCGCAGTAGATAAGGGCGGTGCTCCTACAATACTATTAGAACGGAAACTTAAATGGAATAATTTCCATTTAACGTACACGGGGCAAAGATATTAAGTACAATGTACAATTAAGTGTTAGCGAAGATTTAAAGAAGGACGTATTTTCCGGAAGATACAATAAAGCAGGAGGGTAAATTAATAAAAAAATATTTGTTGAATGGTTATCCAGCTAGATTGTTAGAACAATGGAATTCAGCTTATAAAAATAATAGATGTTAAGTTCAAAATATTAGAGAATTTCAAGAACGTATAAAATTTCCTTATATAACAAACTTTTTAAAAAAATTTTGAAATAAGAGTTACAAAGTACAAAATTTGGATAATACTGGAAATGGGTAGTAAAATTTAAATACATGGTCCTTCTAGAGATGAAAAAACAGACTTAGAAATGTCAGTAGTAGTGTATAAATTGAGTTGCACATGCAAAGAAAATTTAAATTATATTGGAGAGACAGGAAGGAAATTAAAAGCAAGAGTGAATGAACATGTGACATTGATTTGACTAGGACATATGCAAACGCTTTGGATTTTGCATTGCATAGAAAAAGGTTGCATGATAAATAAAAAGAACAAAACACATCACATTTTGAGAGAGATTTGTACGAACGTAGGTTTAAAGAACATATAGAAATATTAAAATGGAATTAAGTTAATTTAAATAAAAGTATGGAGATAGATGGCACGTGAAGAGGTCTCATGATAAAATAAAAGAGGAAGTGAACATGTGGAAGTTGAGGATGCTGGAAGAAATGGAGGTATATGTAAGAAAATTTAGTCACAGAAGGATTACTAAACAATTTTTTTGGCTTTTTCGGTCAATGCATGGTTTTTATGTTTGAGTTTTATACATATGTATGAGATTTAATTTTTTAATTTTGTTAATTTTTCAGTTTTTTATATGAAAAACCTCAAAAGGAATGTATAAAAAGCCCTCATTGGCTTGCAGGAAAATGTTAACTGTGTTTTGTAAAAAATGATTTTTAAATTGTTTTGGATCAATGTTTTATATCTTAATCCTTGCTTTTATATTTAATTGTTAATGTTGGCTATATATAATACATTCTTTGTAGCCTGAAGAGGGAATGATTTTTTTCAATCCCAAAATGCATTTCTACTGTAACAAGTGTGTTTAAAGTACCGTATATCTCGGCGGATAAGACGATAGTTGAATCATAAAAACAGGTCCCGAAAATCCGGGGTCGTCTTATAGGACAGATACAAAAAATTAGATTGAAATTAATATAATAGCCCTTACGACGTTTTTGTGAATAGTCAAGGTCGTTACCTGAATTCCGAATCGGTGCGAATGCTTGCAACAATCGCAAGGCAGTGCTGCCAGATGCAAGAAAATAAATTTGTTCATTTGAAAAATTACAAACTAGGACATAATTCCGTATATGCTATACAAGATTATTATTCAGATGACGATCGCTAATCTAAACTAAATTCATAGGCCGTCGATAGTTTGAAATCGTCTTATAGGACAGATATAAGCTAAAACTATAAAACTTTGATGAAAATTTTTACCCAGTCTTATCCGAAGGTCGTCTTATCCGTCGAGATATAAGGTATTTTCAATAAATTGATCTTTTTTGCCCGATTAAAACAGACTACGTAAGACAAAACTTAGGTTATTAGTCCGAGCAGAGATTATTTTTTGAAAAATTTCCGCACACGTTTAACGAAAAAGTCTGCCATCACGATTTAATTGTCTCAATCGTCGTCTATCCCATCGTTCGTATTCACCAGACGTAACACCGTCGGACTATCACCTTTTGTTTGGTGCGGGACGATCATATGCCAAAACCGACAGAGCATCGCCGGAAACAGAGTCGAAGGTTTTCTTTCCTTCTAAAGACAGACTTTTTCAAAGTGGTATTTACAAACTTGTCTCTAGTTGGGAAATGACTATAGACTGTAGTGGTACTTACTTTACTGAATAAAATACTTTCATTCACCTTTTACATACATTTTTATTTTATCCTCAAAAACCACAAACTTTTTCAGTCACCTTATAATCACTAGGTACTGCAAACATAAAATATATGCATGTGATTTAACAAAGTGTTTTACACTATGGCTTTAAACCAGAATTAAGCAGCCTTTTTAAATGGTGAACAAAATAAAATGTCTTTAAGGGACAAGCAGAAAGATTTTTAGCTTTCCAAAATTTATAAGCTTATTTTTTAAAAACATAAAAATGGTATGTAACAAAATACTGTTGTAAGCAATTTTGCATTATTTATTCTACTATTTTTATATACTTTAAGTATTATTTATTTATTAATAAAAAAAAAAAGACAAATTCAATATTCCATTTATTATATATATTCTAAAAACAACTGTCTACAAAAGTTGAGAAAATGTTTATAAAACATTATTTATAATTTGAAGATTGTCACATTTAGAATATTTTTATCAACATATTTCAAATTTATAAATATAACTTATCACTAAATTTTCCTATCTGATTTCTTCCCCTCCCATTCAAAAGTGTTTTTTAAATCTATTTACTATAAAAGACAGTTTAATTGAAAAGCCATATCTTAACATTATTGCAACCTCGAAAAACAAAACACTATTCTTACTTGATAATTACGGGATACACTAGAATCTGTCTCGAAAAGTAGTAATTATTTTTACTTTACAATTTATTGAAGTTCATTTCTGTGGAATTCTTGAATTTATCACAATATTATTGTTGTTATTATTTCAATTAACTGCATATTTTGATACCATTAAATATTGATATTCTTCTGATACGATTTCAGTAACTCAAATTTTTTCATTATATAAAATCATTGACTAATCTTATAATTCTTTGATTAAAACCATAAAAATATAACTTATTGAATTAGTTAATAAATGAATAAGTTTTACAAGTAACTTAATAAATATATTCAAATTTCAATTTCTCAAATTTAAAATGTCACAAAAATAAAACCGTTCGATTTGTTATCGATATTAACGGAAAAAGTTTTCGATCTCTAAATCGGACGTCCTCGACTTAACCGTCCGTCAAATGCCGCAGGCAAAGTACGTATAACATTCGAAAACACGGTAAATCGTCGATTTTCAAACGAGAACAAAAGATTACAAAAAATTTGTTGGATTTAATAATTATAAATAATAGAACAAACCAACAAAAAATTTTGAAGATTGACAATGACAAGAGGTATTGATTGACAAGTATAAGAGGAAAATAATTGGTAATAACAAGGGAAAGTGACACTTCCCTTATCATTATCAATTACTTTTGATATTACATATAGGCTATAAATTTATCAGTTTTTATTACCAATTTCTTACTCTCTCATAATTTATCTGTCTATCCTGATAATATTTGATTATTTTAACATCGTAAAAAATTTTATAATTTACCTCATTTATAACTATTAGGGCAATCGGAACAAATAAACATATATCTTTGATTTGATTTTTATAAAACTCGACGCAATTAACGTTAGGAATGCCAGCAGCCTCAAAGAATTCGACAAATCGATTTTACAACACATTAAGAGAGAATTTTAAATGCGAGTGAATTTTAATTACAAATTCGGCCTTTGCCACAAATGTGTTTTGAATATCGAGAGAAGCAGCTCCGACGAAGGTTACCCGCAGAATCAAATATACTATATTTAGCTTTTCATCAAATTGTACTTTTGAAAGCTTCTTAAAATGTTACATTTTAAATATATTGGTTACTTAAATGAAAGAATGAAACATTTTTGTAATCAAAAACACGTTAAATAAATTTCTGAAACATTATTTTTGAATATAAGCTGCTTAATTTAAAACACACGATTGCTTTAGCAGCAATGGTGTATTTAAAGTGTATATTATTATTACTACTAAAGAATATGATTAATAAATATATCAATCATTTTCTTTAATAAAAAAATAAACATCGTTTTTAGACTGATAAAAAAATTCACTTCTACAGAAAGCAATTAAAATAACCATAAAAAAAAAGCAGGTAGATAAACATGTAAATAATTCTAAACAGATAATATTAAAATGTTAAAAAACAAAAAGAAATATTGTATTTTACTTAAGAAAAACATTAAAGTTTTTTAGATTATAACAACAAAATAGTTTATTACATTTTAAAAATACTCTCCCTGCCTATTACAGTCAATAATAGACATGTCTATATTCGGTTTTAATTCTTGGCATATAATAAAAATGATTTGTATAAGCAACTTTGCTCGTAGCATACGATTTAAATATTGTTTGTCCATAAACTGTGTTGAGTTTGATTTTTGTCAAATCTAGATCTTTACAATAATTATTTTAAAAACTAAGACATTGTGCAACTTTGTCATATCATGATAGAATTGAGACAGAGACAAAAATAAAGATGAAATCCTTACACCTGTTAGACACAGGAGAGGTGATTCTCGTGCCTGACGAACACGAACGGGTGAACTGTGCACTTGCCACCACAAAATAGGCTATACTTGTACCTGCAGGCCATGGGAGATATGATCTATGATCTATGCACTGGCCAGGTACAGAGAGGCAATTGAATAAAGCAATCAGTGGTTGATTGCTTTCTTCATTTTTCACACTTACTTTCTGTTTGGCATATACAATGCTGTTTTTATTTTTGACCTGAAGGCCTAAATTCCATTAGGCACACTCAGTTGCATAAGAGAGCACATACATTGTCATTATAATACCTTTGTATATTGATAATGAAGTAATAGACTCCTATTTTTTACTTTCCTGGCTCTGTTATAGATAACAGAGGAAAAGCATGGTGATTGGTCAAAAAATGATCCTCCCCAAGATTTTTACGTTTGGACTGTGGGTCTTGAAATGTCAAGAAATGCAAAAATATTCAGAGGTTTTTTCTGCATATATGGATGTTAGTGTATGTGGATGGATGGATGGGTGGGTGGTATGATTTTGTTCACCCTCTTTGAAGTTTAATTCCTGTGCTTTTTTCAAAACTTTCTGAAATTCTGCAGGGAGGTTTGATTATTAGGGGAATTAATAATCTTAAATTTTGGTGGTTTAAGGCTGAAGGACTGGGAACATAAAGGGAGAGTCGTGCGTCATATCTAGGGATTGCAATCCAGCAGTGTTTTCAATCCAGCTGGATCCAGTGAGGATGTATTTTTGGTACAATAAAGTGTTATCTGTCTATCTATCTATCCAGAAATTTATGATTTTTTTAAATACTTAAGAAGCTTTGATTCAGTAACACACCTTGTGTTAGTGAATGAAAGAAATTAAGACAACACAGTTTCAAAAAATTAAAAACTTAAGAAGCTTTTATTATTTAGACTGTCACTATAAATCAGTAAAACTTCTTACACATTTAGGTAGTAAACTTAACTTTGGTTCAGTTTAGCACTTGAGATAGAGATAATTAACTTTAAATGTTTAGTTAAAGATTACATTATAATTATAACCTAAGTTAGTAGAATTACCTTTGCTATTATTTAATTAATTTATATTAATATATTATAATAATGTAAGGACGGATAATCAGTGGCTAAGTGCTATCAGTTTTACCAGTTTTCTTATATAGGCTCTACATATTAGTCTGTAGTTATTTATAAGTATATAAAACTATGTGCTGGAAGTGGAATAAGTTACATAAACTACGCTTTTATCAATCCAGCAAAATTTAATAAAATAATAACGTTTTCAATCGTTTTTAATGATCTTCCTCGGTTACAAAAAAATAGAACATATAGAACATACTGTGTTCGGAATATATATAAAAATTACCGGAAAACGCCCAAGCGGACAAAATATAGATAGATAAACAAAATAAATAGCGAAAAGGAAAAAAAATATAAGATAAAACAACAAAACCAGCATTGTCCTTTAATAACATTAATTAATGTAAAAGGATCTCCACGCGGTAGACAATGAATCTGCATCTCTATGGTTTATACAACCGGTTGCCATGTGCGCCTTGCAGATTTCCAATCTGCCAGACGTTTGACTGTTCGCCTATTTGTCATTGTTTTTATAATTGCCGTTTGATCCCATTGAATATTAACATCGTTCTGTCTTGCGTATGATGTCAGTGCAGTGTTGTCAAGGTTCTTACTGATTGTATATTTGTGCTCCTTGTACCTTTGTTTTAAACTGCGCATCGCTGCACCCACATAAACAAACTTGGAATTGAAACGTCGGTTGTGTAAAGGCACCGAATATATACCCGTTGTTGAATTCAGATCCTCTTTCTTTTTATTGTTTCTTAAAAATTTGAAAACAGTGGGATTACGTCGGTATACAATGTGAAAAATATTAGACCTGGCAGTACATCTATGTATCTTGTTTAAAAATGGGATGTAATTAAGCACTATTCTTTTTATATTTATTCTGAACACATTTTATGTTCTATAGTTAATGTTGTATTTTTTTGTAACCGAGGAAGATCGTTAAAAGCGATTGAATACGTTATTATTTTATTAAATTTTGCTGGATTGATAAAGGTATAATTCATTTATAAGTAATTTAATTATTAGTGTTAGTAAAGTAGTGAGTAAGTAATTACTAGCAGTCTAGTAGTTAGCAAAGCGGCAACTCTGACAACGTAGATTTTTGCACCATTATTAAGAAAGTTAATTGAGTATTTGCAGATCCAGCAGGCCGAAGAATGCACTGGATCCAGCTGGATTGCTAGATGAGGGATCCAGCAATTGCAATCTGTAGTCATATCTCGAGTAGGGTTGGGTTTAATGACTATTTTACTCATTATTAGCATTTGCAATTTCTTATAAAACCCATCCTTGCCCTCAAAATTAAGCTTTTTGCCATTTTATAATTATAAATGTAAACAGTTTTTTTTAAATGAAATATCTTAAATGATGGCACAACCAAAATTTCAAATGTTGCCAGGAAAGTTGAGAGATTTGTTGCTGGATTTTTTACATTTAAATGGACCCACATTACATTTCTGGATTCCTCATCTCAATTAATAGAAAATGACAAAGTTTTATCCACATCAGCCCATTAAATTTTGAGGACAAACTTGATTCTATAAGCCCATAGAAGACACACTAGTGACCACAAAAGAACACACGACAAAGTCACGTGATATTGCTTTGTCCTGCATGCTCACGAAACAACTTTATATCACAAAAACTATGTCACAAACACCCATTTTTTATTGCATTTTTGGATTCCTCATCACAATTAATGGAAAATGACAAATTTTAATCAAAATTGATCAAACAAATTTTGAGAACAAACATAATTCTGTAACCCTCATAGAAGAGGCTTCACTAATGCTCTGCCTCAATTAATAACCTTGATATACTTCATACTTCTGATATGGTTAAAGATGATGTGCTTGTATTACAGCAAATAATTTATAATAAAAATTATTTGCTTATTTTTGTTACATTATATAATTTTACTTATCATTTTATTTACTTTAAAATTTAAAAAATAAATTTAAGTGTGTTTCTGTGTTTAAATTTTTGAAAGAAAGTGTTTTATGCAAACATCCAAATTAATTTACATTACTAGTAATAAAGGTGCGTATCTTGTTTATTCAAACTAAAAAAATTAATATTTATTTTTCTTGTTTCTAATAAAGAAAAACTGTGTTTGTTTGAGTGGTCAGAACTTGAATTAACAATTGTGTGATATTTCATACAATTGCTAATGTGTAGCATTTGTAGATTTGCATAAAGATTATTTTTGATTCAAAAATTTATAGGTTAATTTTCTGAAAATATCCAGTAATATTAATTGTATATGTAGATTGCGTAAGTTTATAAAAAAGGTTCAAGTTCACTTGAATTAATGAGTTTTGTTTCTTTTACAGGTTGAATTTGATTAATTGAATTAATAAAATACTTTTAATTATTGATATAGGTGTTGAGAATTCTGACCACATATTTTTCTTTTTGATTTCTTTTGTCTGTCTCTTTTGTTTGTTTAGTTTCTTCTTTTTGATGGTGTTGGTTTTTAATAGTGATGTAACGAATAGCATATTCGGCCTCGGGCCGAATACCAAATATTCGGCCAAACTATTCGGCTTGATTAACGCACGTACAAAAATTGGCGTGTAAACCGCATTATGGCAAGGATTGCGCACCCTGCTCTCTATTGACCCACTGTCACTGCGATTTTTTCTTCCAGTAGGTCTAGATTATTTAAATTAATTAATTCAATTATAATTATTAAAGTTAATATGAGATGGCGCCTAATGTCTACCTCTAGTACCAAATTGGTTTATAATTTATGTAATAGCCGCAAATAGCCCGATATGATTTGGCAGTTGTTGGTATTTAGATGTAAGTTATAACTTACTTTATTTGCAATCGATCTTTTTAACTCTTTAATTAAGCACTAAAATTTTGTTTTTACCACGTATTTGTAGACTGAATAGTACCACAAAGATATACTTTAGTGGGGACATATGGTCTAGTTTCTCCCCAGCTGTGGAACAGTTTAAATATATTATTGGGGGTTTCTATTTGTGAAGTTTTGTGATATTTTGTTGCTATTGTTTTGTCAATATTTTTAAAATTAACATGATTTCAAATGTTATCTTTTGTATATAACAGAGGTGGGCAAGCAAGAGTTCAGTGGGAGCCGAAATGTAAGTTTTGCAAAATGCATGGGAGCCGCAGTTCTGTACTTTCGTGGCGGATAGTATGGTAAAGCTGGGAAGTACAGTATAGCATCGATTATCCGACCCCCAATCAACCGTCACATCGGTTAACCGACTACGTTCTATTCAGCAAATTCAAATGTCCACTAGTGATGTGGCACTACAATATTTGGCTATGTCTTGACTACATTAATATTATTTTTGTTAAATTTTTACGTGTTTAAGCTGGCAACACTGGCTCGACCATGAAAGGGAGGTCAGTATTTAAACCAGGCTTAATTTTATTTAATGACGCTATCCAATTGCTGTTTTTAAAATGTGTGCGAAATTTAGCGGCAAAAAATGAGTGTCAGCTGTGAAGAAAAAAAAAACTTTGGACTTCTTTTTCTAAGGTATAAGCCTATTTTATGTAAAATATGTAACCCAAATATATACAGTAGAGCATCGATTATCCGACTCAATTGGGGACTGGGGTTGGTCGGATAACTGAAAAAACGGATAACCGAAAAGTATGAAAAAATACATTATTAGTATAGTATATTAGTATATTCCATGTAATTAGTATTTTAGTATATTGCTATTAACCTACTTTGCGTTGAATTTTCATCACCTAACAAAATTGTTTTTAAATAATAATCGTCACTGTTGTATCGTTAAAAATTATTTCTTTATTTTGAACAAAATAAATACAAAAATAAAGAAAAAATTGAAAATTAAGCCTGGTTTAAATGCTGGCCTCCCTTTCATGGTCGAGCCAATATTGCCAGCTAAAACATGCAAACATTTAATAAAAATAATATTAAAGTAGCCAAGACAGCCAAATATTGTAGCACCACATCACTAGCAGACACTTGAATTTGCCGACTAGAACGCAATCGGTTAACCGATGTGACGGTTGATCGAGGGTCGGCTAACGATGCTCTACTGTATATATTTTTTGTTTTATATTTTTCAATATACAGTACAGTACTGTATTTATTTTGTGCAAAATAAAAAAATAATTTTTAACGATACAATAGTGACGATTATTATTTTTAAAAAATTTTGTTAGGCTTAACATCAATGAAAATTCAAAGTGAAGTAGGTTAATAGCTATATACTAATATATAATGCATTTTTTCATACTTTTTGGTTATCCATTTTTTCAGTTATCCGACCAACCCCAGTCCCCAATTGAGTCAGATAATCGATGCTCTACTGCAGTGGTTCCCAACCTTTTCTAGGATGCGAAACACCTTTGTGAGCAATTTTCTTTAGCGGAACACTTACTTAAGTTAATATGAAATACATAAGCTTGTCATCAGTTATTTTATTAGAATTAAGCAGATATAATTCAAAATCTCTACTCGTATTATTAACGCCAATTCTAAGACAGGAAAAAATATACCTAAATAACTTTAATGGGAAACTTGTGCCCGATGTTTTTTACATATTTCATTCAGTTTTTATCGTTGCCTTTATCTTATTCGAAACAGTCGTACACTCCATAAGTACGAGTCATACATATATATTTAAGTTTGTGAAAATTTTATGATTTTAATTTTTTGATATTCGGCGGCTAGAATACGATTGTACACTTTCCGATTTGCGACTAAATCTGCGGAACACTTGGGAGATGCACCGGTTGGGAACCACTGCTCTACTGTATAGCACTTTTGGCAAAAGCCACATGTAACTCAAAAAGAGCCACGTTTACCCATGCCTGGTATATAATGAGAAATGCTCATTCTTTGCTTTGTAAATAAAATAAATTATATATTAGTTACTCATCTTCTAGAAATAGATAAATAATTCTTTTATTAAATACGATAAGTTTCAATAAAACGTTTTGTAAATCATTTTAAAATATCGTAAAAAATATTAAAATATACGCAAATACGAATATAACATAATTAACTAAACAATAACATTAATGCCCGATACATTCTAACCTACATGCCATCAATGCCATAAGATATCTGGCTAGATAAAGGCTATAATATTATTTAATTACGAAATAATTTAATACTAGAGTTAGATGCTATTTCTTAATAATTAACTTTAATAATTATAATTTAATGTTCAGCATTAATAAAAGTTACCAAAATGATTAATTTACTGCGTTTTTGTTATTTATTACTCCTGTTTTTAGGCATTCGGTATTTGGCCGAATACCGAGTAATAACCGAATATTCGTTACATCACTAGTTTTTAATGCTTAAATATGCTTGTATGCTAGTGTTGTTTAAGAGTATCATTTTATTTGAACCAAAAGGATACTAACATCTGCTTTCCTTGTTTCATTTATCAATAAGTTTGTATATTGTATTTTGGAAATCTTAGTTCATTTAGATAGTCTTCCTTATTTTATGCAATTTCAAATTATTTTTCTTTTGTAATCAAATCAATAATATTTTGATAAAAGTATAAATTTTAAATAGATTTGTAATTCTTAAATATAGTAAATTAATTATAATTTTTTTAAACTGGAAAACAGGTACAGTAGTACCTCAGAACTAAAATTCAATTCATTCAGAGGGCATTTGTTCCAATTTTTTCCCTGGGGAATAATATAAAAGTAAATTAATCCATTCCACTATCCCAAAAATATCCATATTAATTCTAAAAAAGTCATAATTTAAGGTAAAGTAACACAAGTAAATGCTCTCACATAAAGCATAAAACAATGAAAATAATAAACATGTACAAAATGTACTATGACAGAGCCATAATCACAAATAAACAATTTACCACGACAGACCAGACATCACATTCATTGACAAATACAATAAAATCACATACATTATAGACATATTCATGGGGTCCCCAACCTTTTTGTACCTAAGAGCACATTCTAGAATACCGGCTGGACGACGGGCACCATTTATTTTTTCAAGGTGAATTTATATTTGGACATAGTTAATAGCGCCGGATTAAGCCTCTAGCGGGCCCTAGACAAAATTTAAATTGGGGCCTCATTTAAATAAGTTGCTTCTAAACAAATCTTATATAATGTGACATTAGCATGGGTGACACCCGGTGCGGATATAGTGGTGTCACCCAGGAATATTTCTAGATGGTGCGAGAGATATCGTGGCGGAGATTACTTCTGACACACGGATCGCTGTTGACCTTTTTTTTTTTTTTTTTATTTAACGACTGCTGAAATTTCTAGGTCACTCCAAGTTACGAGCCCTACACGTTTCCCTACTTTGATTTTATGGTATTCAGAACGGACCGATTTACTTCATTTCAGGTATGGGAAATTGAATTGGTGCAGATTTGGCGGAGGGGAAAAAGAGATCGGTCGCATTTCGCTTTGTGCTTTCATCTGTGTTGGACGCCATTTCTACTTTTGAATGGTTAATCATTCAAAGTGAAAAAACTTTTACATAGCATTTTATCAAAAACCGAAATATTTTTATTTTTATCGTGGTCGCACAGTGGCGGGCACACGTAAAACGATTGGCGGGCGCCATGGTGCCCGCGGGCATAGGGTTGGGGACCACTGTTATAGACATATTCATTCCAATCACTCACAATGTTCAAAACACATGCACCGAAAAAGTGGTCCATTAAAAGCAGCACTGGTCCAAATATGGCTACTGCAATGTCCACACCAGTTGTGGGCATTGCATTGTCTAACCTTGATGTTTCTGAGGCAATCCAGCCACAGACCACAGGTAAGGAAGGGTAAACCACATCAATGGATGAAATGAACACCAGAAATGAATGTAAGGACCCAAACGAGGTCCGAAATCGCAAAAATGCAGAATTCTGTTGTGAAAAAAATATCGATAAATTATGTAAAAGAGAGAGAGAAAAAAACTCTTAATCAAAACAACGTAACGAAAAATGTAAACAACAAGTCTCGGGATGACGTCAACGCGTGTTAAACGACCTGTTAATGTTTAGTCCAAAGGTAGAACTCTGACACATGCACTCATAAAGAGATATAAGGTTGACACAAGTATTCAAAGAAAAATTAAACATAGGAAAACAATTTCAGAAAAAGGGAAAAATTGAAGAGATAGAAAAATATCGCGTGATCGTTAGAATTCCAAAATGACATCAATTGCAAACAACGGATTAAATTATGAGTGCAGGTGTTGTGGTTCTATCAACAATCTTGGAGCATAGTCGAAAAAGGGTGTCAAATAGACACCTCGAATCGGACCTTTCCCGCGACCCGACATGGTCTCGTTTTGCGCTTGAAAACAAAGGGGAGACCAATCGGGAAGCGAGGAAAGGGACGAGGGACCAATCCGCAAGGTGGATAGTACACGAGAAAAACGTATAAAAACTGGAACTTCAAGGTCAAGAGGAAGAGTTTTTCGGAATGACTGACGTGCCTCTTGAGGATTAAACCAGTGTGTGCTGTGTCGTCCCTCGGAACTTTACGTGTGCCACCGCCCGTCACCATCGCCATCGTCCAACAGCCCTTCTCGTCCGCCCGGGACTGGATAAAGCGGCCCACCGAACTCTTACGTTCTGAAGATCGCCGAGATTTGGAACAACCTAACCGATGTAAGCATGTATTCGACCAAATAAACGGTTTTCTGCATGTAAACACTTGTCATCATTTGCCTCCTTTGCCACCGCCCACATACACGGGTTCCCTTAAGCTCATCCTGACGCGGGATTAATTGATTCCCTCCCTTTCAAGTCGGCGAATCTTACATGAATGAGTTGATCATCTGTACTTACTAAAATATTACAATACTCAAAACAGACAACCGTTAATCACTTGTTTTTGCAATATCCTCATCTCACAGTCACTGTACAAAAGGTGGTTGTTGATCAAAAAAGAACAATTATACATAATAACCTTATACCACAAACAACACTAGAACATATCAAACAACAATGCAGAACAATTACACCAACAAACAAATACTCCCAACATCAACAATCACATAATCCTTCAAAATCATCGAGATACATGCAGACAATACTGTTCTTATCCCATTTATTTTCATTGATGCTGTCAGTATCAACACTTCTTCATTAGCTACAATAAATTCAGGTTTAATTCCAGGAAGCTCTCTCTTTCCAGGAAGCACTCACTAAATATACCAGCACTGACTGTGCACAATGGTCATGCATTTCCAAAATCAATACTTCTCAACTAATAGGCAAATCCAACACCAGGGGTGATGAACCTACGGCATGCACGCCCAAAGTGGTACATAAGGAGAAATCATCTGGCACATAACTTATCATACAATTTCAATTTATCATCTGTGTTTTTCAATCATCCTTTTGTTTTATCACCCAATCATCCTTTTTTCAATCAGCTTTTCTACATTTATTCTAATTAAAGCATATTTATTTAATTTCTTTAAATATCATTATTCGAAGTCTAAAACTGTGGTGTGCATAAACATGTTCAAAGATAAGTATGCTTACTGTATAGCACACAGACTCAAAAAATTTGCCATCTCTGCTCTACACTATGACAACATTGAAGTGAACTCACTCAGCAAAATTAAATCACAAACAAAATTTAATAACTAACAAACGTTTTCAGCCAAATCTGTTGGCCATCATCAGGTTAAACATATTCGAATGCAAACACAAAATGGAACAAAAAATTTAAATACAAATAAATAAAATAACGGATAAAATATACATATAAGAAAGTAAAAATTAAATATAAATAACAAAAATATATAAAAAATATGTATAGGTTAAATAAATAAATATTAATAAACTACACGAAACTCTAATAAATGCAAGAAGTGCATTTATCAATAAATTATACGAAATTCTGACAAATACAAGACTGACAACACTATGACAACACTTACATATTACCAGACTGCACTCATTCTGTTATTTCACTCTCAGATCTTCCCATACTAGTCTATGCAGATGCAGTCATAGTAGTTACCTACTATGGACTAAAACTGCATCCAGAGACAAAAGCAAAAACCCTTCAGAAACAAGCCTAGTAAAGAACAAACACAAATTAACAATATTAGACAGCAGCTAGGTAGGCTGACACATACTAATAACAAAACAACACCTAAATTAACAAAACTACAAAAAAACTTTTCAAGGAAATAAAACACACACCACACTGCAGAATACATAAGACAAACTGAAAATAAAACTTGCAGCCAAAGCACGGTGACTCAAATGATACAAAATTCTCTCTGTACAAAACAACAAAATAAATTATCTGCAAACAATGAAAAACTCTTCTATAGGCAAATCAGTACCAAATCCACTGCTGATTCCCAACACAACTGCAAGCTAACTGAATATAATAATTAACAGAAAGTAATTCTCAGAAATAAAAAACAGAAAGTCAGCAAATAATTATTAGGGTATCAAAACACACTTCATGTCGCCGAAATAATTTATTAAAACTAAACTAATATTTTCAATAGGCCATCCTCGGGTTAAACCAAAAGATTAGAACCTCAGAGTTCAAAATGGAATATGTAAATTTAAAATAAAATGTTGCTCACAAAAAACCCGTAACCGGCGCGTAACATACAATATCAGTCAGTACGAACGTTTTCAAAACCCCTCCTGGGTTCTTCTTCGGGTTAAAAAATTGACTGGAACGATTTTTGAAGATGAAAAAAGGAACCAAATCACGTGCCGAACAGCATAGAATGTAGAAATTTTTACATGTGGCCGAATGTAAAAATTTCCACATTTTATGCTGTTCGGCACGTGATTTGGTTCCTTTTTTCATCTTCAAAAATCGTTCCAGTCAATTTTTTAACCCGAAGAAGAACCCAGGAGGGGTTTTGAAAACGTTCATAGTGACTGATAACAAACAAAGTATATATGTATAAATATAAAAGAAAAACAAAATCAAATATAATAATAAAAATAAAAATCCAGTAATAATACCTTAAACAAACATTAATAGAAATTATTAAGGTATATTCATAAAACATGAAATTGTAAACTAAGGCATAATTTAATAATGAATTTAATATTTAATTTAATTGAATAGACTGAAAACATTAGTTTGGATTTAATAAATTATCTCTGCAACATAAAGTATGTTTTGATAATCTAGTAGCCAAATATTACTAATTGAATTGAAAATATAACTTGGCTCTAGCTTTTTAAGATTTCGAACCAAATATGTCAAATTTTTGGAAAAATATGCCATTTTTCTGTAGTTCTTGAAATGTATTCCTATACAGCTTGAAGTACATTTTCTTAAATGCAGAAAGAAAAAAATCATTTTGTCTGTTAATGAATTTCCATTCTCCTTTCTAGTTCAGCCAGCAACCACCAGAGAGCAATGATGTGGCTGTGCTACAATACCAAGGTGTACATTGCATCATTTGTCAGTTGGTGTGATGCTTCTTGTGTAAACTCATGCAATGTGGTGAAGTAAAATGTGTCCTTGCTTTGTATTCTCCAGTTTATCAATCAGTAGGTACAGTACAGTATGTGAGAGCCCAGATAAGATGAAAATTTTATTTAACCATAACAAAATATATAAAATTCATTAAGAATAATGTTTAAATTTCTCATATTATATAAAGAAAAATTTTCCCAACACTTAATAAAAGATGGAAGGATGTGATTGCATCTTTCCCCAGATTTACTTCCTTTCCAAAGGTGACACAACTTACAAATGTATGTGTCACCAGCAGTGGCGTGCCATGACATTTGACGATAGGGAAGCCGTGTTTCCGTAAGAAGCCGACTTACAGGGGCAATCAAGTAATTGCGCGTCACGGCCCGTTCGTATTCGTTTGTTCGATAAGCTAGTAAAAACCGTACACTTCTTTCAATGTATTTTTAATAGATTATCCGACGTACTTAATAAATAACAAAGTTCAATATAATTACCTCTGTTATTAGATTCAATAAATTCCCCATGCCCTCTAAATGCCAATTCTTGCTTTGAGAAAAAACATATAACATCTATTAATTTAGATATATCTATTAATCGTAATTATCTCGTTATAATTTTCAATATTTATTTTATATTGTCTACCAATGTTAAATTCTATTCTATTTTGATTTCCAAATTGCTTCAATTTTACAAAAGAATCGTCATTCGTCATAAATTTTATCGTCGAAATGTCGAAATTTTTGTTGACGTATTTATATTTAATTTAGACATTGGTCTTTCTCTTTTAATAACGTTTTCTTTTTTATTATATGGTCTCGAGCCAAAACTTTTTAAAATAAATTTTTGAATCACTAGCCACGACATAAGGGCTAAAATTAAAATTATAAAAAAACTTACTTGGTAAAACAAAATGTGTGATGAATACACGTACCTAGTACAAAAAATTCTTAAATTGTACGAATATACTTTTAAAGAAACTTATAATTAAATATAACTTTGTGAAGAAACGTACATAAAAATAACAAAATATTCTTTACTTTTTAAATCTTAAAACAATCTACTTAGTGAAATACTGTAGCTCCCTACCAGTGGCTAACGAATGGAATCGGAGACGGTCCGGGTAGGTGAGTGCGTGCCAAATCCCGAGGGTGCCGATACTGGTCGATGTCAAATACCTCTTTTGTCGCATCACTAGTATATATCAAAGGACGCAACAGGGTTGTTGTAGATTTTAAACGTTTCTCACCGTAGCTGTAAAAAACTAAATACGTTAAACTTAACAGATTGTCCGTCGTTCGTTTTCTAACTAATTCGTTTTAGGACCGAGTGTTCGCGGAAATTTCCAAAATTTACAACTTTTCGGTCACTCTCGTTGAACTGGAAAAATTTGTCTTTATTACATCTAATATTATGAAGAGAACAGACCCCACTGTACTCGGCAAAAGATCGGTTTGGTTAAGCTTCTGTTTAAGTAAAATTTCGGCTCTTTCGTCGGAGTTTCATTTATGTTTCTAATTCCCTAATCACTTAATTATTTAACTACTTCTTAAGTAGAAATAAGTCGAAACCGGTTACTTTGTACTTGGATATCTGTAGTCTTGGGAAAGAAGTGGAAAGAAATTTTTATGACAACCGATACATAAATCGTAAATTTAAGGAAAATAAATTTTAGAGCTTTTTTTTGTACCATTGTACGTCTTATTCATTAAATTTGGTTGTATCAGGTGCAGTCCATAAGTCCGTGCGCATTTTTATGACCTTGAGAAAAATTTTGTTTTGCTGTTAAAAATGTCAGTCTAATGTGATAATTTTTACACCGAAGTGTTAAATTGGATCTCATTCATATAATACTGTTCAGAATTGTGAACATTTCAGTTGTTTATTTTCGTTAAAATGAAAGTAACGGACGAATACAAAAGACATGTTTTATACTTTTTACTTTTAAGTGGTGAGAATGCTACAAATGCAGCCAAAAAAATAAATACTGTACATAATCAAATCGTAATTAGTGCAAGGACTGCGCAGAAGTAGTTTGAAAGATTTAGAAACAATGATTTTAGTGTGGAGGATAAGGCTCGTACTGGAAGATCCATTGACTTTGATGATGATGCTCTCTCTGCACCAGTTGAAGCAGAACCATCTTTAACAGTTGACGAAATTGCGGAACGTTTAAATTCATCCCACGGAACTGTTCATAGACACCTACGACAAATCGGAAAAGTTTCAAAGCTAGGAAAATGGACACCGCACGAACTGTCAATAGCTAACCGACAACAACGTGTAAACATTTGCACGTCTCTTTTATCCCGTATTGCTTTAGAACCTTTTCTTGGTAGGCTGGTTACCGGAGACGAAAAATGGATCCTCTATAATAATGTGACGAGAAAAAAACAATGGATGGATGGCGACAAGCAGCCAAAACAGACTGCAAAAGGTGGGTCGCATCCAAAAAAAATTCTTTTGTCTGTTTGGTGGGATATGTCGGGTGTAATTCACTTTGAGCTGTTAGAACCTAATCAAGCAATTACAGCTCAAATGTATTGTGAGCAATTAGAGCGTTTAAATGAAAAATTGAAAAAAAATCGACCGTCGTTACGAAAAATACGCACGAACTTATGGACTGACCTGATAAATGATGCTGCAAAAGTAACCGTTAATTTTTTAACACTACTAGAATTGTACACGTTTTTTCTGCATCCCCTTACAGATGAGACTTACTAAATCGTAATATCACCGGTTTAACATCGAAATCCGTAAATAATATAAGATGGGAGAGCGGAATAAACGCGGAATAAATATATCAAATATTTTAATGGATTTTTTTTAAACTCCTGTCAACTATACAAACTATCGTAAAAACGTGCCAGTAAACTTCTATTGGTTGGGTTAAGTTATAAATCTAGTCCAAGGGTGGGCAACCTTTTTTTAACATGGGCCGGAATAAATTTTACATTTTTTCCGCGCCGTAATAGTTAATTGACGCCTTCTTGTAACTAGTAATTTTTTTAGTCTGCAAATATGAAATAAATAAATAAAAAGTTAATTACTACATTTATTTCTCTTATCGTTTTCGAAAATTACAAAGAATTGGAAAAATAACTATTAATTAGTTATTTTTCCAATTTAATAATCTATTACAGATCTCATGGGCCGGATAGAAACTTTTCGCCAGCCGTAGCTGGCCCGCGGCCGAGGGTTGCCTGCCGTTGATCTAGTCTACTCGTGATTCGCATAATCGGGTGAGGACGGCCGAATATCTAGCAGGCAGGCGGCTAACAGCCCACAACCGGTCTGGGATATAAAATTAGAAGCTTTATGCATGTGTTGCTTCTACCAGCTAAACCGGGTGAGGTTGGTGCACTGTAAACCGCATGTGCTAATGCCTATATAATCTGGCTGATTGGAAACTGATCCAGTTTTGACATTCCTTCCGCCACCGAATTATTCGAATATACAATAGCAATCTTATCGTTTTTTTCACATGTAGTATAGAAATTTGTAAAAAATACATAATGCAGTTATAATAAAATATTAATTTTAATTAATGCAAAGTAGGTTAAAATATGAAAATTTATATTTTATAAAATACAAGGGAAGGTCATTGGAAGGTGGAATCGGCGCTTCCATCACTTCCAATGACGGCACGCCACTGGTCACCAGGAACTTTCATCCGAAATTCATCTATTGGTCAAAAAAACTTAACATTGCCTAAAAATGAGCATCGAAATCAAGGGGGAGGACCCCTGAAATAAAAGACGAACATCGGAACCGACAACAAGAGTTCACCAACCTCCTTTTCATGTGAGTGCTCCGTCACTGATATGAGTGCTGGAGATGGCCCACCTGATTTGCTACGATTCATTTTTTCTGTTCAATGGAACAGTCTATACGCAAAAAAGGGAAATCTCCATGGGCAGTCCTGTGTCTGGGGTCCTGTGCAAAATCGTTATTAGATAGTTCGAACACAAGATCCTCCCACGGCTCTCCCAAACATCCTTTTATATAAGAGGTGCGTACATAGATTACATCATCATTCTATGGAGGACTTTACCAGATGTGACAGCATTTGTAGAATCAATTAATGACAACCCTTATGGCTTAACCATGAAAATGGAACAAGCTAACACCACAGAGGTCCACTTCCTGGACATTAACATTAAGGTCAAAGGATCAATTCTCCACATCTCTGTATACCAGAAACCATGTTCGGTCTCTGTTTACATACCAGCAGGTTCACGTGACTCATTTCCGTACAAGATCGTGGAATTTAATGCTAGTAGAAAAAATAAATGTAAACTCACACTAAAGTTGTATATTCTTCTGATAAATATCACTGAGTTCAGCGTTAAAGTAAAATTTTCAATGCATGCGCCGTCAGTCGCACCAATTTAAAATCTCTTCCGAACCGGCGAAGTTACCAAACGCTAAAAATCTATTTTTAAAATTTTGCCAACGAAACTTTTTCTGTTGTCTGTTTGGAACGCTCGGCACGTGCCACTTTCAAATTTGTTCTTTTCTTTTTCTTTTTCGCCTGAGGACGACGAACATAACTTCGTCGAAAGTGCTTGCAGCATAAAGAAAATTTTACTTTAACGCTGAACTCAGTGATATTTATCAGAAGAAGAATTTAATGCTTTAGTTAGGAGGGCATTTTCTCATTCGTCCACCCCACAAGCTCTAGCCACCGAATTAATGCATATAAAACACATAGCAACTACACATGATTACCTAATCTGACACACAAATTAACTGATCAATACCACCACTCACTGAGTGCATCCACCGTCCACATGCGTGGCAACAACCATCCAGAAGATGAAACATGTCTCTCTATCACATTTAATCCATACATTAAATCATTATATACGGAGATTGCCAACAAATGCCACATTCGAATCACATACAAGAGATGTCCGACCATCTTTGACATCTTCCACAACGGGAAAGATTCCCCCAACCACAACAGACTCCCTGGAATTTACTCTATCCCTCTTAGGGACCACAGATGTGATAGGGACCTTATTTATATCAGATTAACCAAGTGCTTCTTAGGAGTCAGAGTGCGTGAATACCACACTGACATACAACACACGAGGAATTCCATGGTCCTTGCTATTTACGCGGCTGATCCTGATATCGAGGCGGCCTTCAACCAAGTGAAGGTCATCCTCACCTTGCTTCATGCTGAACACCTGAGATGGTTGAAGGCCATTTCCATTTATAAATGTAGCCTCACGGCCATGTGCATCAATCATAAATGAATCATACAAAAGAAGAGCTGAATTTGTCAGTTGCTTGGCAGACACTGATGGACACTGATCTTTAATTTGCCAATAATGGCTACCCACACAAATGCACATGTCCAACATAATGATTTCTCGAGACATAAATTCGATCTAATTTTCAAATCTTCATGTTCTATTTACTCCATGTTCCATCAGTTAATCAGTGTATCACCAGAAGAACTTTAAAGCTGTTCAAGAACGTTTATGATGTACTTTATCCATTGTTGACTTCACCCCGATGTTGTTTGAATGTACATGTTTACCATTTAGCGATGCTGGCTAATAGATACCGTAAAATGCTAATTATCCTATGTAAACATATAAATAGTTTACATAAATAAATGGATATTATTTCTTTATAATTAAGTTGTAGTGTGCACTTCTTTCAACCATGTTCTCTTAGACATCCAACCTCCCAAATCCAACTGCTAACAACAAATCACAATTGCCGATCCTGACGTGGGTATTGTGATTGGGCATTGTGATCCAGTGCCGACCCTTTGGTCACACGTAAGTTGACAAAATGCCCAGCATATGCATTAATAATGTTGACAATTTTCATTACATTTGTGGTGAATTCACGTGCTTTGCAAAAGCATAATATTACTCCACTCGTTAGCATGCCTACAAATTGTATTTTAGATGTAAACTTGTGACCAAAATAAAGTATGGCCCCACACGTTTGTTGCAACCACTGTGCAACTATTTTTTGTCAGTGGCTGAATGGGAAAAAGTGTTTTATGAAATTTGCACAGTACTGTACCTATTGTATGGAGGGAGCCCACAGACCACGTACATAACTGTTATTTTTGTATGATACCTCCAATCAGTAAGGGCTACTTGAAGAATAAAAAATGGACAATAAAATATCCCAATATTGAATCTGAACGTTGACCTGTACCCCACAGTGAAGTATATCCAGTTCCTCAACCACCAAAATCATATTCATGTGAGTCAATTGAAGATGAAGATGCAACCAAAGTTTCTGATGATGGCCAGCCATTAACATCTAGCAATCCTGATTTCATTTCAAAAGTCATTGGACAAAACCCTCATTTAATAACTGAAGAACAACTTAATGACCTGGTACATGGCCTAGACCTACCAAAAACTAAAACTGAACTGTTAGGATCCAGATTACAGCAATGCAATCATCTGGAAGACAGCATGTCTGTGAGTGTGTTTGATTTTTGTCAACTACCTTTATCTCCATTTTTCAAAACGGATGGTAATCTTGTCTTCTGCAGTGATGTATATGGTCTTATGACACTCTCAATGTAAGCTACAAACAATGCAAATGGAGACTTCATTGATTCTTCTAAGATGAGCCTTAAAGCTGTTTTGTTACACAATGGTAATACACTGCCCTCTATTCTTATTGGCCATGCAAAGGACATGAAAGAATCATACAAAAGCATGAAGCATCTTGCAAAAGTAAATTATGAAGAACATAAATGAAAGGTGTATTGTGATTTCAAAGTTATAGCATTATTACTTGGACTTCAGCTGGGGTATACAAAGTACTCTTGTTTTCTCTGTGAGTGGGATAGCAGAGACCAAGTAGCACATTTCAAAAAGAGAGACTGGTCACAAAGGAAATCCCTCAAACCTGGATCAAAAAATGTTATTTCTGAACTGTTAGTAGAGCATAATTTTTTATCATACTATCATCGTTGCATATAAAATTAGGACTTATGAAAGACTTTGTCAAAACTATGGATTAAAATGGCCCAGCATTTAATTTTCTTACCCCCATATTCATCAACACAAGTTAGAGTTAGAGTTAGGGCTAAATCTCAAGTTAACCAAACACAGTTGGCTTTACTTTTAGTAAGTGAATCCTCATTGGTTAACTTTTAACTCTAACTCTAACTCGTGTTAGTGAATATAGGGGTTAGAGAGACATTTCCAAATGTTAGTGAAGTAAAAGTTAAAGAGGGAATATTCGTAGGTCCACAGATGTCCAAGCTTCTCAAAAATATGCACTTCAATAGCATATTAATAGGTGCTGAAAAAGAAGCTTGAAATGCTTTTGGGATGGTGGTAAACAATTTTCTTGGAAACCATAAAGCTTCTAATTACAAACAACTAGTGAATAACATGCATCCCATCTTTTCATAACACAACAGCAACATGTCATTAAAAATGCATTTTTTGCATTCTCATATTGACTTTTTCTCTGAAAACTGTGGGTCTGTCAGTGATGAACATCAGGAGCATTGATCACCAAGACATTGCTTGTATGGAAAAACAATACCAAGGGAAATGGAGTCCGTCAATGTTAGCAGACTACTGCTAAAACATTACGCATGAAATGCCTGCAGATTCATACAAGAAGTCTGTAAAGAAGCACCATACATGCAAGTGATGTCCTGGGTATTTTATGCTTTCACTGTTTAGTTTTTATGTATCAAGAAGTGTTCTGACAGTTTCTGTGTTCCAACTCAAATGAAAATTACATTATGTGTACATATTCAGATGTATTATGCAATTTATTAAACATTGATGTACCTTGTAAACTTCAGCTAATTCTGGTTTTTTTTTTTTTTTAATTCAGCAAGTCAAAATCATTAAGAAACAGATTGTTTTATTTCTGAAGGAAACAAAAAGTTTTTATTTGTAAACCTGTGTTATTGATCGTCTCTTTGGTCTACTGCTGTCAAGCATAATGCAGATGCAGACTGGATCAAAGAGGAGAGCAAAGACATGCAGGACACACCTAATATGCATTTTGTTGAAATAAATACACAAGACATCTGTTGCACAATGCAGAAAGCACACAACTGGACAATACCTAGTGTAGACAACATACACAATTTCTGGTACAAAAATTCACATCCCTGCACCAGAAACAAGCTAAACATTTGATTCATATCATCAACAATCCACAAGACATACCAAATTTTCTCATGCTTGGCATCACCTATGTGAAACCAAAAAACAATAATACTAAAAATCCTGCACAGTACAGACCAATTGCATGTCTTCCAACACTTTTACAAAATTCTTACCTCTTGCATTGCAAACAAAATATACAATCATATTGACGAACACAAGACAACAAAAAGGCTGCCATAGAAATCAAAGATTGCAAAGAATAACTACTAACATTAAACCATGAATGATTAGAAGTATGTTCTCGTTGTTTGGCAGTTGACTGACGTATGAAAGCACCGAACCGTTTGAGTAACCTTCAGGATTATTCGTGGGAGTGTCCATGTAGCGCTCGGTGTAACCTGTATCATAGAGATTCCAAAACATGACCGGAGCTCCTGCCATGGCAATCCTGAAGGTATCTGGTCTCTGTGCCAAACCCATTAGTGATAAAATAACCATCGTAAGACCAACCGTGAATGGCTACCCGGTCCAAATCAATGTAATTTGTAGTTTCTGCCAGTTTTAACAACACTTCCACTTGGTCTGCAATCTCCACAGTTCCCATGCGCCCTTTTATGTGACTTTCGAAGATGATTCCCCGATTTCTCGAACCTCTGCAGTCGGCTGCTACCACTATGTATCCTTCTTGGGCTAACAGATGCTGTCTCAAATGCTTCATGCCTTTATATGTATTAGTAACTAATTGTACCTCCGGACCACCCTAGATAGTTAGAATGGTCAGATATTTCTTATTGCTCTGCATAAATGGCGGTTTGAATATCATACCGTATATCGTTTGACCCGACTTGAGCGAGTGACTGAAGAGTTCGGGCTGCAGATATTCAAATTCTGATAACGAAATCGAAGGTGGTTCTAAGAGATAGCCCAGAGATTGGGCTGTTAGATTAAAGGGTTTTGACCCATTCTGTACCAACCGATATACTTCTCCAAACGGACCATGATTTATATTACTCTGTATACTGACAAAGTGTGTATAGAGAATATATAGTAGATAAAAAAGCAATCAATATAACTAGTAAGATGAATAGATTAATAAAATTCTTTAAATATAAACAATTATCTATTATTAAAGCAGATAAATCTCACGCACTTATAATCATTACAAATTCAGACTTACAATTAAAGAAAAAAGAAATAGTATCTACTAATAAATATGAGCTGCTACGTAATAATCCAATAGAAGATATTAAAAAAGGATTGACAAAGTTAATAAAAATGCATAAAAAAGAATTTACAAGCCAAGATTACAAAAAATAATGAACTTTAACAATGTACTGTACATATATCACAACTTAATATTAGACTTAAAACTCATAAACTAGGAAATATTTATAGACCTCTAGTGGATTTTAAACACTCTATATTATATAATTTAGAACATTACAGTAGAGAGTCATTAATCCGAACCCCGGTAATCCGAATTGCCAGTTATCCGAACGATTTTCAGTCGGACTGTGCCATGCTGGATCGAACATTTTGGGTACTAGATTTACTTCTAAAGTATAATTTTCACGTTTTTATATTCTTCAATATATTTATTTTGTTTGTACAAAATAAAGAAATAATTTTTAACGATACAATAGCCTCAATTATTATTATAAAAATTTTCGTTGGGTTTAAAATTGACGAAAATTCGACACAAAGCGACACGCAACGAAGAAAAATTTGAACATCAGACAGGTTAATAAATTTTTTCGTACATAATCAGTTATCCGAACAAATCACTAATCCAAACAACCCCAGTCCCCAATTGATTCGGATCAACGACTCTCTACTGTATATAAAAAATTATTTACAGTGTATACCAGATTCTAGATATAGCATAAAGAATACAGATCAGTTAATTTCGCACCTGTTATATGGCCAAAGTAAAAAATCCTTTAGACTTATGAGTCTGGATGTAAAATCAATGTACCCATCAATAAAGTGGAATTTTGTTTCAGAATGCTTAAGTAACTATAATTTATCTAATTACATTATAGAATTTATACAATTTGCTTTTAAAAATAATTATTTTACAGTTTCTACAGAGTTTTACCAACAAAAAGATGGGATAGCAATGGGGTCCGTGATAGGCCCAAAGATTGCAGATATTTGTATGACATCACTAGATCAAAAGATTTTCCAGTTCCAGGGTATCTCATTTTATGCTAGGTATGTAGATGACATATTGATTCTGTACGATTCCAATATCACTACAGCTAAAAACATTGAGACTTATGCAAACAGTTTAAATAATGATATTAGATTCACCTACAAAGAGGAAAGAAATAGAGAAATTAACTATTTAGATGTTACAATCACAAGACAGGAAGAAACATTACTATTTCGTAAGTATGAAAAAAGTTGTAATAATAACAAGGTGATTAACTATAAATCGTATCGTTCTCTAGGCATAAAGAGAAATGTTTTTCTGATAAAATTAAGAAAAATTTTTAATAGAACAACATTGCAGAAGCATATAGAAATAGAAACTGCAAATCTCTTTAAAAAATATTTACTCAATGATTATCCGCAACAATTAATACGTAGGTGGTACAATTGTTACACCATCAATAGATATAATGTAAAAAAAGAAAAAAATTAATAATTTATATATTAAAATTTCATATATTAAAAAATTTTTTGAAAAATATAAAAATAACTTTAAAAATTATTCTGTCAACTTAGTAGGTGAACAGAGAAATAGATTGAGTAAAGGTATTTATGTGGTGAATAAAGGAGTTGTTGGGCATTCAAGGAATCCTTTGGAAGTAGCGGGAATCGTCTACAGATTGATGTGTACATGTACAGAAAGTAAATTCTATGTCGGCGAGACAGGAAGACAGCTTGAAAAGCGGCTAAAAGAACGCGAAGCGGCAATCCGACTAAAAAGAACTGAATCTCCGTGGCATCAACATTGTAATAATAAAAGTTGTATTATAAATAGAAATAATGTTAAGATATTGTATAAAATAGAAAACATTGTAACGAGATGCATCGTTGAACATTATTGCATCAAAGGTTATGCAAATGTTATCAATTTAAAATACTGGCATATCTGTAGATGCATGCTGGGATAGCCTGGTGGAATATAAATGTACTGGTGATGTAAAGGCATAGTGTCCACTGAAGAAACAAATAATTGTGAAATGCATTTGGATAATAAAGTAAGAAATATTTAGTAATTTTCAAGGTGTCCATCTCTGTTTTTAATTCATTTTTAAGAAATTTACAATTTTTTAGAGATTATTGTTTTTAACATTTATAATAACCGATCCCATCGTTTGATATTTATTTATTATTTAATAACTACTCATTGATTCTGTTATCCTACGACAAGCTCATATGCAACACAGAAACATACACGTGGCATACGTTGATTACAGAAATGCATTCGACAGTGTCCACCACATTTGTCTGCTGCACACACTTCACATCTACAAAATTCATTGTCAACTCATTAGTTTCCTTGGTTTTACCATGATTCACTGGAGAACAGCATTACATCTTAACCTGCATAGCACTCACATAAAACAAATCAAATACACATCAAGCTAGTAATTTTTCAAGTAGATTCCCATCCAGTCTTCTTTGATTCTGTCTTGTGTTTAACCCTTTATCTAACACACTGAACAAAACTCAATATGGTTAAAATATCAGACACAATAAAACAACACTGTTCACATTATGTGCATGGATGATATCAATATCAAACTTTATAGATCCACACAAAATCAACTCCATAATCTCTTACAAATTACACACACACATAGACACTCAAATGATATACAAATGGAGTTTGGTCTAGACCAGGGGTGGCCAACAAGTCGATCGCGATCGACCGGTCGATCACGATGCCAATTTTGGTCGATCGCTCGCGATGTCTTGACTTAATGCGTTACACTTGTAACTAAACGCAACTCGTCAACGTAACGCGCAAAAGCAACAATATGCATGCAGTTATCACTGGACTCGTAGAAAACACAGCTATTTAGCTTGAATATTTGATACTGTCATGCGGTAGCTTCTTTTCTTTAGTATTAACAATATTATTATTATTAATCAATATTATTTATCCACGGTGACAACGTTGAGTTTCAATTTTTCATTTGTTTAAAATGTAAGTACCTGTTCTTTATGTTTTAAATTAAATTATGGCTTTTCTTACCTATCTATTTACTTGATAAGTGAGCGTTTTCAGCAACAGACCTCTATATTTTTGGATTTTTGGAAATACGTCAATTGAAGAAAAATATCCCAGTATCACCAAATGTAGCAAATATATTTATTCCTGTTTCGGAACTACATACCTGTGTGAATCGGCATTTTCATACTTAAAGTTAACGAAGACTAAACATTCTGTCCTGACTGATTCCCATACTGAAGAATCATTATTATTATCTTTGTCAGGATATACACCTAATTATGTTTCCTTGGTAAGAGACGTGAAAACTCAGTCCTCCCATTAATGTAACGTAATAAAATAAATTCTAAATCTGTCTTTATCAGTAGCTAATTTGAATTAATAAATATTGTTAATAATTACTCGTGTTGTTTTAATTCCCCTGGACGCGAGTTTTTTGGCCCGTTAAATAATTACGTTGTTTTTTACGTAGGTAGATATACAGGGTGTTTCAGTACAAAGAGCACTCCCGCGAGCTATTGATAGATTAGCAAAAAATAAGTCTAAAAATCTTATATCATTCTTCCATGATAAATTTTCCTCGCCCAAAAACAAATCGCGGAAGTAAAATCTTATAATCAAATTATCAGCCGTACTGTGCAGTTTTATTTCAATTTTTTCAAGTTTACGAACAAATAGTACCACAATTTATACATTGTAATTGATTTAAAAAAATTAAATTATATTTTAAGTTAATAAAAATCTATCTTAAAAGTGTGGAAAAATCAATTTTTTTTAGGTGCCGCCTGTACGGAATGAACTCGTAACTGCAAATATCAAAAGTTGGGTCTGGAAATTTATTTTCTTTATGAGCTTATATCTTGAAAACTTAATAAGTGATTTAAAAAATAAAAAATAGTTTTGAACATATATTTTCCTTATCTACCCATAGCTCGCGGGAGTGCACCTTGTACTGAAGCACAGTGTATAAACATAGTATGTATTTCACACCCCCCTCGCCACTTAGACTATGCCTACGACAACAAGTCGATCGCGACACATTTATAAGATAAAAAGTAGATCTTATGTACACAAAAGTTGGCCACCCCTGGTCTAGACAAATGCAAAACACTCCATATCGAAAAAGGAGTTCTGACAAAAGAAGACTTTGTACCCAAGAAATGGAGATATTATTGAATCCATAAAAGAGGGTATTTTATAAACATTTAGGATTTCAACAGGCCAAATTTACATAACTTGCAGTTAAAACAAAGGTTAATACTCAAATATCAGAACAGATTACATGCAGTACTAAATACAAAACATACTATTAAAGCTAGTAATACCTACCAGGTTGTTCAATAAGTTTTGTCGTTCGATAAAAAAAACACAATTTTATGGTTTGAAATACATTTTATTATTCAATATAATCTCCCTGAACTTCAATACACTTGTTCCAGTGATCTTCTAATTTATAGATTCCATCCCTGAAGTGAGAATCCGGAAGACTGTCGAAATACGCTTCTCATGGCTGCTATTACCTCTTCGTTCGATGAAAATCTTTTCCCACGCATGAATTTTTTGAGATGTGAGAACAGCCAGAAGTCAGAGGGAGCTAAATCTGGCAAATAGGGAGGATGTTGCAACAATTCATATTTTAATTCACTGATTTTCACGATGGTTTTTTGAGCTGTATGAGAGGGTGCATTATCTTGATAAAAAATGATTTTTTTCTTCTGTAAACCAGAACTTTTCTCACGAATTTTTACATCCAGCTGGTCCAAAAGGTTACAATAATAGTCTGAGTTTATTGTTTTACCAGTTTGGAGATAATCCACGAACAAAATTCCTTTTGCATTCCAAAAAGCTGATGCTAACACCTTCTTGGCCGATTTCTGGACCCTAACTCGCTTCAGAGCCGAAGTACCGGGTTCACACCACTCCTTAGCCTCTTGTTTTGATTCAGGATCATGATGGTAGACCCAAGTCTCATCCATAGTAATGAAACGACACACAAAATCCTTTTTATTTTTTCTAAAACGCTCCAAATGTTGCTGAGAAAGTTGCACTCGAATGTGTTTTTGCTCCATAGTTAGCGAATGCGGCACCCATTGTGCACACAGCTTTCTGTAACCCAAAACATCAGCCAAAATATTGCTCACACTGCCTAATGAGATCCCTAGGGCTTCTACTAAATCTCTCTCAGTTAATCAACGATCTTCCAAAACCATATGCTGTATTTTTGCTACGATTTCTGGTGTTGATGCACTTTTTGGACGTCCTTCACGTGGATCGTCTTCGAGACTTGTACGGCCACGTTTAAATTCAGCAACCCATCTTTCTACTGTTCTAATTGAAGGTGAAGAGTCCTTATACACTTTTACCAATTGTTCATGAATTTGTTTTGGTGCTACACCTTCCAAAAATAAGAATTTTATCACTGCACGATATTCAATTTTTTCCATTGTAAAAAAATACACTGACACATCAACTTTAAAAAGCTGCAAATATATGAATGAGTTGACAGATCTACATGAAACTTCACACGTGTTTATTAAAAAGTAGTACTATTTTTTAGAGAAATAAAACGACAAACCTAATAGCGCCATCTCTTATTGAACGACAAAACTTATTGAACAACCTGGTATATTGTTCCTGTACTCACTTATCCTTTTGGACTTATACACTGGATATGTACAGAACTCGAGCAACTCCAAAGGAAAACAACAACACTTACTAAGCATAAACAATATCATACAAAATCGTCTGTAGAAAGACTAACTCTTCATTTTAGAAAAGTAGCTGTGGCCATAATAATATACAAAGGCTTTCTTTCTCAACCTCTGATGGTCCATAAAACAAAGACAAATGTAAATAACAAAGTGAATTTATTACCAAAAGTTAGTACAACATAGTTACTTTTCAACAAAATCACTGTGAAGATTGAGGCATTTGTCTATCTGTGGATGAGCTTTGAAATCCCCTCTTCATAGAATGTTGCCACCAACGACTGGAGATGGGCCCTAATGTTGTTTTAAAGATCGTCATTAGTCTCAAACCTCTGCCCTCCTAGTCATGTTTTCTGTTCGAGAAAGAGGTGGAAATCGCTTGGCTTATACACTGGGTGTTTAAAGGTGGTGAAGACTTCCATCTTTCAGACTTCCTTCCAGCTTGAAACTTTTTAATGTGTAAAGACTTCCACCTCTTTCCTGAACTGAAAACGTGGCTAGAAGGGCAGAGGTTTAAGACTAATGACAATCTTTAAAACAATGTTAAAGCCCATCAAGTCGTTGGCGGCAACATTCTACAAAGAGAGGATTTCAAAGCTCGTCCACAGATAGACAAATGCCTCAATCTTCACAGTGATTATGTCAAAAAGTAACCATGTAAGGTTCGCCGACTTTAAAGGGGGATACAATTAATCCCACGTCACTGACACCAGTGTAAGATTTGGACTGATGTAAACTGGGCTTAAATATCCCGCGTCAGGATGAGCTTAAGGGAACCCGTGTATGTGGGCAATTGCAAAGGAGGCAAATGATGACAAGTGTTTACATGCGGAAAACCGTTTATTTGGACGAATACATGCTTACATCGGTTAGGTTTGTTGATTATCCGATGGATCGAAGTCCACGGATGTAATAAGGATGTATATTAAGGACTCAAGTAATGACCAATTACACGTGCACGAATTTGGCGAAACAACAGTAATTTATTCTAACAGTACAATAACCGCGAGATACTTCCTAACCCTCAAGTTTACACAATACACGACTTAAAACTAACAAAATTTACAATACTCTATATACATATATACATACACATTTTCCTTCTATACGATAATTGCATATATTAGCCTTCGACGAATCACGGTATTATGTTAAGTGAATGCAACACGATCTCGAGTTCCAAGCGTTCCTTTTCTTTACGTCAATTCTCAAAACTAATAGTTCTGTCCGATACCTGAACGTAATTTACGTCACCAGAAGTACGTCCCTCGTTGATACTCCTCAATTACACTACGATGGAAACGGATTGTGCTTCCCGACTGAAAGTGGTCGCCCTTTCTAGACTCCTGTTCTCCCGGTCTAACTCCAACGTCCTTGCTGACCTTTCCTCGACGACCTTCCTCGACGAATCCAAAAACAGCCAAAAAGTGTCCTCAATCGTGAGAGTTCCTCAATTTATACTTCCCGCTCTCCGGAAGTCCGCTTCACTTATTGTCCCACTCTGAACCAATCAGAAGGCTTAACACGTATCCTAAGGTGACATCATAAGAACATTCCACGCGACACGGTACAAACCAAGAAAACCCGATACATACAAAAAAGGGAACCAAGAAAATAAAATAATAATAATAATAATAATAATAACAATAATAATAATACATAGTTGCGTAGCACTACAGGTTGATCCAAATCTCGGCGATCTTCAGAACGTAAGAGTTCGGCAGGTCACTATATCCAGTCCCGGGCGGACGAGAAGGGCCTTACGGCGATGTTGACGGGCGGTGGCACACTTAAAGTTCCGAGCGACGACACTACACACACTGTCTTAATCCACAAGAGGCATGTCCGTCATTCCGAAAAACTCTCCCTCCTGTGACCTTGAAGTCCCAGTTTTTATACGTTTTTCTCGTGTCCTATCCACCTTGCGGATTGGTCCCTCGTCCCTTTCCTCGCTTCCCGATTGGTCTCCCCTTTGTTTTCAAACGCAAAACGAGACCATGTCGGGTCGCGGGAAAGGTCCGATTCGAGATGTCTATTTGACACCCTTTGTCGACTATGCTCCAAGATTGTTGATAGAACCACAACACCTGCACTCATAACTTAATCCGTTGTTTGCAATTGATGTCATTCTGGAATTCTAACGATCACGCGATACTTTTTCTATCTCTCCAATTTTTCCCTTTTTCTGAAATTGTTTTCCTAAGTTCAATTTTTTTCTTTGAATACTTGTGTCAACCTTATATCTCTTTATGAGTGCGTGTGTCAGAGTTCTACCTTTGGATTAAACATTAACAGGTCGTTTAACACGCGTTGATGTCATCCCGAGACTCGTTGTTTACATTTTTCGTTACGTTGTTTTGATTAAGAGTTTTTTTTTCTCTCTCTCTTATATAATTTATCATTATTTTTTTCACAACAGAATTCTGCATTTTTGCGATTTCGGACCTCGTCTGGGTCCTCACAACCATGTTTGTACCTAACTTTCAATAATAAATTCATTTTGTTATTTACATTTGTCTTTTTGGTTCAATGTCACAACTGGGTGAATTCATAGACACTTGACAATATTCATCATCAACTTTTTATTGCAGAACTTCATTTGTCAAGACGTGTTTTGGGCTTTAGCCCCTCTTCAGTTGAGAAATAAGAAGACACGGTTTCAATTCATGCTACATTTGTCTTTGTTTTATGGACCCTAATGGTCCATAAAACAGCCCTTGTAGTTAATCTCCCCTATAAACAAATTCTGACATTGTGGGAGTTCCATAAAAAAAACAAGAAACATCAAGATTACATAATGCTGTAACTCTGCAGGCAGTAACAATACACATGTAAACTTGCACTATGAGCACTTGGACATAACACACAAAAAACATACACCACTTCTAGTCGTGGACCCAAAAGGCACTTCATGGCTAGAATCTGCCTGTTTGGACAGACTGAGGGTTTTATGTTTGCCATTCAAAATCAGGTCATAAACACTAAAAACTACAGAAAACACATCTTGAAGGACATATCACTCACAAATGACTCTTGGAGAAAATGCCACATTCTGCCAGAAACAACACAACATATAACTTCTGTATACAAGCTGTTAGCACAAACAGACTATTTACAAAGCATAATCAAATAGCGAATATAATACACAAAGAGCTTGCACATAAACAGATTATTAAACATCCAGATATCATACTACATAATACCCCATAGGCAGTATTAGAAAACGACACACAAAATACACTATGACAGTCATAATCACAGATAAAACATTCATCACAATAGATCTAACATCACTTTCATTGACAAATTGCAAGATCACTTATATAATAGACAACTCTGAACCAAATATACGAAAAATGCTCACACTGAAAAAATCAATAAATACACTCCATTCGCTCAAGAAGTAAGACAAACGTTGAGGATGGATAAGGTATTTATTGTACCCATTGTCGTCTCTTCTACTGATGTTATACCACTTACACTACCTGAAGTCTAAAAACATTAAACTTTAATAAAAGCTTCAATATTGAACACGTCACACTGTTAGGAAGTTTCTAGATGTTCACAAATACCAATAACAGAAGGTTAATGTAACACTTGTTTGGGTAGCTGTGCTTGATTTTAATCTGGCATAGCACTTAGAACCAGTATCAGCCAAGCATGACATTAACAAAATAATAATAATAGATTAAGAATAATGAAAAAAGTAAATAATGCAATAAAATGCAGATGAGCTGAATGCAGCTGGGATTGTTCAATAGTGTCCCAAATGCAGATCAACTTTATTAGCAAAGTAATGGATTTTCATTGTTTGTAGCCCAAAATAAACATTAACCCAATCTGGCAACAATGCTGCATCAAATGTACTTGTGCAGATATCACTCGCCATAAAGTATGGCCAACTTTATTTGTGTTTGAGTTCCAAAAACCATTCAATTTTTGGACAAAATTTCCTCAAAAACAGTGTTCAGATTCCAAGTTATTTGACCTCTGTGACGTTCAAGTTCCAAAGTACAACTGTATTGTGCCATGTTGTTCTTATAATCTGCAATGGTTCAAACATTTGTAATTTGTTTTTCCACTTCACATCACAGTAATGAATGCCAGTATATATAAATAAACAAACAAGTAAGATAAAACAAAGAAATACTCTGGGAAAAAAACTGATTTTTAAAACTGGACAAAGTACAAAATGCAATCAATTCTGAAAGGTGCATGTCCAGTTTAGAAAAGAAGTTCAGTAGAAACTTGTTTTAATGGATCACACAGGTCATAGAAAATCATCCACTGTTCAGAAAATATGTTATATCGCAGTGTATTTCCCACACACCCAAGAAAATCTCCACTTTTTAACCCCTACATGTAAGAAATACTTCTATCTGAAATTATTCGGTCTCTCTAGATCTCTTTTTATTCTAGAGAAATGAATGTTACAAGATTTTACATTATGTCATACATGTGATAAAGCTGAAGGAAACTGTATATACTATAAACAAAAAGAGAAGCAAAGTACAGTACATATGCTCATTAGCACTTTATTTGAATTTTACAATTTGTCAAAAAACTCCATCTTGATTTTGTTATGACGCCATTTTTCTGTCCATTGAGTACAACAAACTGAAATAGCTTTCTGTCTCTAATCAATGTGCTATAGGAGGGCACTGATGTGCATCTGCAAAATTAGTAATATGAACCATGACGATTACAGACATTCGGTTATTTTTTCTTTTGGTCCACATGCAATGTATTTTTTCTCAAATTTAGGATCCAGAAACACCCAAATATTAATTAAAAATTCAAAAAATACAATGTTTACAGTAGAAAAAATATCTGTTTTTCCAAGTTACAGTTCCACTAAAAGGAGAAAAAATTACATTAATTTGGTAGGACCTGGGGAAAAATCCTTTAATCCAAAAATTCTGTAATATGTTAAAGCAAGATTCTACTGTATATTTTTCTCTCAGCATATTTCTTATAGTAGTATTTCTTAACAAATACATGCCTTATTTTGTATTTTTTACTTTCCTTGCTCTTTTATATATAACAGAGAAAAAGTATGGCAATCAGACAAAAAAAAAACACCCAAGATTTTTACATTTTTGAACTCGGGACATTGAAATATTAAAAAATGCAAAAAGATTCAGAAGTTTTTCTGTATGTATGGATATTAGTTTGTGTGTGTGTGTAATTTTGTTCACCCTATTTGAAGCTTAATAACTCCCATTCTTTTGTCAAAAATTTCTGAAACTGTGCAGGAAAGTTTGTATTAGAGGGGATCGACGATATTAAATTTTGGTGGTTGATGGTGGAAGGTATGGGGAGATAGAGGGATGTCGTGTTGCATCTCAAGAGGGGTTGGATTAAATGAAGATGTTATTCATTATTAGCACTTACAAATTTTTATAGAACCCATCCCTACTTTCAAAATTAAGCTTTTTTACATTTTGTAATAATTAAAAATATAAAAAGTTTATTACTAAAAACTATCATAACAGATGGTGCCACACTTGCAATTTTAAATGTTGCCAGGAAAGTTAAGCAATTCGTTGCTGGATTTTTTTTATAATTGACTAGCATTTGTTTTCTTTATTCATTATATTGTTTTAAAAATGAAAATAATTATTTGTAAATACCATTTCCATTTATTGTGGTTTCCCAAGTTCCTTTAAATCTTGGAAGAAGACTTTGAAGAACAGATACTCCTGTATTGTTGCCATTATGGAAGACTTTTTCATAAAACTCTAATTCTCTTATACCCCTCGGATCATTTTTTATCATAGGTTTTAAGATACTTCCGTCGTTATGTTTGAGCACTCCTGAAATAAATATTTTAAAATAAAAATACAGTCATTACCGTTTAATTGTATCAAAAAATAACAACAAATAAAAATTATAAAACGGTTAAAATTTATGAATCAAAAAATTATTAAATAAGCAAAATCATAAGCACTGAAATTATGAAATAACTGATGCAGAAAATTTCAGAAATTGAATTGTAACAAATCATACAAAAAAGCAGTTTTCATGAAATTTATCTCAAATAATCCTAATTCAGTTGCTGCTGGTTTAGAAAGTTCAAAGATTGCTCATCACAAAAAACCAATCAGTGATGGCAAGTTAATTATAGAAATTTTTTTAGACTCACAAGTCAGTAGAATATACTGTAAAATAGTAAAAATTAATCAGCACACATTAAAGGAACTGTGTCCACAGGGCCAGCAGGGTAAGTGTTAACAGATTAGTAAAACAAATAAAATATTAACTGTAATAATAAAATAGAGACAGAATAGTATGGTGTTTATTTATTTATCAATGTTTATTTATAATACAATTAAGTTATCATTGTTTGCTTAAGTTTTAAATAGGAAAAAAAGTATTTGTAGAATTACACTTAAGATGAAAAAATCTTTTAGATTTCAGATGTTTTAGACATGTTTAGTGCCTATATGTTTAAATTGAGAGACGATCACCACCTTTTCAATAGTAAAATTATATTCCTCATTTGGAATATAATTTGAACAAATTTGAAGGTTCATGTAAATGAATAATTAAAAATTCTGTTTAAAACTTAGTAATAAATTTCAGTTAGTATTTTGTTAAAATTTCTTTTAATTTTGCAATTATTTTTATTTCATGTCATTCTAATCTGTATTGTTAATTTAATAGAATGTGTTTACTAGGGAGCTTTTCTTCTGATATTGCAGGCAACACAACACCCTGCTCCTTAGCTTGTTTGTCTATAGCAGGGCTTCTTAAACTATGGATTGCGACCCCATTTGGGGTCACTTAGCGAAATCTTGGGGTCACGAGATTTTAATGCAAAATATTGAAAATAATTTGTGAGAGTTTCAAATTGGCATGCTTTGTGTCGTAGGTTTCGTGAGTTGCACTTTGTGTCACTTCTGGTGCAGCGAGACAACGATTCAGCAACACCGACTGTAGTGTGAATTAGCGTAGTGTTGTTGCTTTTCAGTGTATTCAGTTGTCTCTGTTCCATTGTAACACAAGAGCACGGGTAGCAAGGAAAAATTGGGGCCTTTCCACCGATGCAATGGCCATTATCTATGATGCTATTTACATCCCCATCGTCACATATGCATGTGGGACTTGGGGATGGGCTACTAGTAAAGTTCATACAAAACGAAAGTTAATATCGTCACAGAGACGTGCCCTACTCCTACTTACTAAAGCCTACCGCGCTGCGAATAATCAAAGCCTCCAAGTGATAGCTAGAAGGCCACCGATCGATATGTTTGTTATTCAGCGATGTAAATTACTGCAAGTTAAACGGGGAAATGCGATTCAAACAATCTTCCGAAATATAACATATGATGAAGTCGAATGGGCATTTCCATTTTACGATACAACCAACCTAGATATCTTAGTATATTGTGACGATAATAATGTTCAAAAAACCGACATTCAAATTTTTACCGATGGTTCAAGAATAAATGATATGGTTGGATGCAGCTTTGTTGCGTATATTAATAATGATGAAATTTATAATCAGACAATTAGATTAGACACTTGCTGCACGGTTTTTCAAGCAGAAATGCTTGCTATTAAATTGGCGATAAACTGGACTAAGGATTCATATGACAATGCTTATATACATATATATACGGATTCCCTGTCAGCACTTAATATTATAAACAGTACTAAATTGCACCCAATTGCTGAGAAGATTAGACAATTAATACGCTTATCTAACTGTAATTATGCTGTTTCCTGGGTTAGAGCCCACCAGGGAACAACCGGAAATGAAAGAGCTGACACCTTGGCCAAGCAGGCTGCAGAGAATACCTCTTTGATAATAAACTATAATAAACTCAGTCAGCGTACCTTACGACGAATGTTATGGGAAGACACAATGTACAATTGGCAAGGTAGATGGAACGAAAACAGAAGTCATATAACTTATGATTACATACCGGATATACAACAATTTTATAAATTAAAATGGTTTACCCTGGATTACTATACCACTCAATTCTTTACTGGCCATGGGAAGTTCGCCAGCTATCTGGCCAGATTCACTAATAGGACATCGAATGAATGCCCTACTTGCCATATCATAGATGGCTCGAAACACTACTTCTATAATTGTGTAATGACTGAGAGAGAAAGACAAGAACTAAGGGTACTGATGGAGGAGCTTGGTGTGAGATGGCCATGCAACTTATCAGATATTTGGATAAACAAAAATGTTTACAATGCTTTTATAAAACTTGCCAAACAAACTGTTAAAATTGCAAATCAACTCATATATAATTAGTATATCCTTAGTATAAAATAACTTGGTGTATCATTGCTTATATTCAATTCCATTTACATACCACATTCATTACTGATATTCTATGCTCAATTTCGCTCTAACGAAAAGTGTCTACATTTTGAGTGAAGCGATGACCAGGTGCTTTCTTCCAATCAACTGAACATTAACTATCTTAGTGATTGCCCTACGAAAAAAAGTACTGTATTAATTATATGTACTGACAGAATACATTTGCACTGGCGAGTTCTAATTACCAGCTTGTACCGCAGCCTGTTTTATTAATTTGTGTACTAACAGAGCACACACTAAGAACGGCGATCTGTGTACTGATAAAACACACTTTAAGAAGTGTTATACTCACCAGCTAGAAATATACTACTAACAGCTTATGACGGAACAGAGAAATTACTATGTCAGTGTCAACCCTTACGGGTGAGATGCTTAACGAACAATCTACGTTATTAATAAAACGTTTCGATGGAGAAGTGCTCCTTTGATATTGAACTTATAGGTGTGGTGATCTACGTGCCTGTAATCTTCGACGGTCTCGTCGGAAGCAAACTGCCTTTTTTTTTTTTTTACAGTGGTGCCTCACAGTGTTCATCAATGTCCTTCAACGCGCTTGGCGCATTTAGTGTGATCAACATGTCTATAATATCTTTCAATGAATTCTAGAGTTTTAGTTTTCTTAATTTACCACTTAAGTGCCTCAACGTCCTCCAATGTGTCTTCAGTATGTTCATAAGTGTTTTAATGTGCTTCGTGTGCATTAGTGTGCCTAATAGGCTTAGTGCTTAGTGTGTTTCAGTGTTTAAATCAGTTCAATGTGCTTGAGTGTGTCTCAACATATCATTGTGGTGTTTTCAATGGGTCAAGTGTGCTTCAAATATGTTTCGGCAAGCTCCTAAATTTGTGCAATGGGTTTTCTCTACGTGCCTTGATATTTTAGTGTTCAGCGTGTTTCAAGTAATCAACGTGCCCTGATATATTCGACGTGTTTCTAATTGTAGTTTGAAATTTCAGTTTTTCGTGGAAACCAATGTGTTTATGTATGCTTCAGTTGTGCATTGAGAGGTGCTGCTTTTAGGTCGTCCCTTAGTGCGTGAACTCTACATCGTCTGAGAGTTGTGCCTTGTCAAAGGCAAAGTGTCTTAAACCATAGACACACTGGATCACCTGTAGACCACTCATCAGGCATTCTCCATTTTGGATCTCTGCTTTTTTCCTACAGACAAACATTTTGACATTTTAATTGCTGAATAAAACTATGACTGCCACGAATGTTCCTACAGTTTTCAGCAACTATAATTACCTGGGCTAAGTTATACAGCTATTTGAAACCTTCACACATGTTATGCTGCTTCCAAGAGCCCACACGTGTGGAATTTCAGCTGCCTTTTTTTTTTTTTTGTTTGTTTAATTTATTCATTTAAACACTATAAATTATATTATTACAAATACTATATTGTTCTTACATATACTTATGTACTTATCCTACTTATTCTTTTACTTACTTTAATTGTATTAATGTATATATATATATATATTATTCAATGTACCCACTGTTATTCTGTTTAATATTTCACAAACCTCTCGGTAATGCATACGCGGGGTCGAGAAATGTACTTTTGTACCTAAATAAAGAATGTATGGTAACACAAGAGTGAACTGTGGTAGTACACCATTATTGTTTTTGCAAATTTGTATATATCTTCAATATATATGTTCATTGTATTTCATATGTACATTGCAAAACATTTATATATCTTTATTTTATATATATATAATATATATTTTTTTTTGGGGGGGTCGCGAAAAAATCACAATCATAAATGGGGTCGTGAATAAAAAAAGTTTAAGAAGCCCTGGTCTATAGTATTCCCTTGCTCACACACTTGTTTCCAATATAAAAGATTATTCATAATAATAATTTCAATGAAAAAACTTTTTTATAAAACTTCTTTCCAAACAACATATTTAATTTCACTCTTACTTTGAATTCCAATACCTGCATCTTGACATCATTGCATACAACTGTCCGTGACTGACAGTGATCTACTTACGGTGCCGTTTTTTAAGCTTTTGAACAATGAATGTTTTGACAATAAAATTTGTAATTGTTGTAAAAAGAAATAAATGACACAAATTATAAAGAATTCAACCCAATGATGCAATAATAATCAATTATTGAAGTTGGAATAAGCAAATAAGTACAGTAGAACCTCTATTATCCGGACTAATTGGGGATAAAGGTAGTCCGGATAAGGAAAAATCCAGATAATCGAAAAAATAATAATAATTGAGAGTGAAAGACATGTACTGTACATGCAGTATGAATAATTTTTATTTGTCTAGTTTTATATATAGCTTCAATATTAAATTATTTTTTATTAAGAAATTCAATTATCGATTTTTGTTTAAAGCTAGCTGTTCTTTTTGAAGCTGCTAAATCACGAATACTTTTAAGACATATAAGTTGTCTCGAGTTACACTCTTCTTAGCTCTCAAAACACTTCGTGGCGACATCTAAGCACCGAAAAACTTCAGAATGTGTAGGACCAATATCTCTCACTTCGCAAATCTTTTCGTCTTCTCGATCTTGTTCATCCGAGGCAGATATTTCTTTATTTCCTCATCATTCAAAATTTGGAATCCAGGATCGTTTGCATCGCAATTTAACCATTCAATTACACTTTCTTCGTCACATTCCGCACATATTGAAATTTGTGCTATTGCTTCCACAATGTCTCCTGTACTACTTTCTACTTTGTTACTGAAATTTACTAATGGTCTTTTCAAAATTTTGTTCCATGCATTCCATCACGTACGCACAACAGTGTCGCAATTCGGCAAATTGTGAAAACCAAGTGCAAATCGGCAAATTCGTACAATGTTTGTTTATTTTGAACAATCCAGATAATCGAGGTTCTACTGTATGTGTTTCAAACTAATAAGCAAATTTACAAGAGCATAAGTTTTTGTACATTGAGTTTGTATGACAAAAAAAATATTTCAGAAGTACAAGTACATAAATTATAATAAATTTTTGTATTTCAGATGCTTTACCACAGTGTCTTAAAGGGAATGGGAAAAATGTGTGTTTAAAATCAAAAATCAATTATTCATTGGCACAGGGAAAAAGCATATGATGTTGCAGGCACATTCCAAGTACAAGCAAAACATACAAGAAAAAGTACAAGCAGAGAAAAAGTGTTGCAGATCAGATACAAAGTGGGAGACCAAGGAAAACAATTGCACAGATAAACAGAGTAACAACAAGGGAGTTAGTAGCGGATCCACACAAAAATGAAGTCGACATTACTCGTGAAATTAAAGACGAGCACGGTATAACACGGCCGAGAAATGCCGGATTGCTTGCACATATCCCAGTAAGAAAGTTTTTGGCTAAAACAAAAAGCTAAAACAAGAGTAGAATTTGCACAAGTTCATCAATCGTGGACATTAGATCAGTGGTGTAAAGTGCTCTGGTTAGATTAATCTGAATTTCTACTGTTTGGGAGTGATGGTGAACATTACATCCAATGGTCCAGGACTGAAAGATTCAATCCATGTTACCAAAAACACACTCTTAAACATGGAGTTGGATCAGTAATAGGAATGGGCTGCATTTTCCTTAACTGGTGTTGGCCCTCTTGAATGGGTCAACAGAATTAGTTACAGTATCAGACATCCTCAAAAAGCATGCACTACCCTATGCTTGCCAAAAAATGCAAAGGATGCATTTTCCAACCGGACAACACCAGACACACTGCCAATGTGCTTTCTAAGAGAATAGTTAGGGTTTTGACCTGGCCTAGTTTGAGAAATAATTGGTTGTAGCATAGGACACAAACCACACTCCTCGGCAGCTGCTTTGTTTGAAACATTGCAGGCAGAGTAGCCCGCAATTGTCGAGAAAACAATTGAAAATTTTGCAGATTCTATGCCTCGCAGATGCTCGAAAGTTATTAATGCAAAAGGACATGCCACAAAACATTAATTTGTATTTCATATATCTGAATTCTGTCCTGTTTAAAATAAATTTTGTCATTAAATTTACATTTCAAAACCATTTGCTCTTATAAATTTGCATATCAGTTTGAAACATACTTATTTGCATATTCCAACCTTGAGAATTGATTATTATTGCATCATTGAGTTGAATTCTTTATTATTAGTGTCATTTATTTCTTTTTAAAATAACTAAAAATTTTATTGTCAAAACATTCATTGTTCAAAAACTTATGCTTGCAACTGTACATATATTCTAACACGATCAAAAGTTTGGTAACGGTGGTAAAAACTTCCGCTTTTATTACCGTTGATGTCAAAAATCTCTTTTGCAGTTTTTTCATTTTCTTTCAAATTCTCTGGAGATGTTTTCACTGGCAATATTGATGTCAAAGAACTTTCGTCAGCATCCAAACTACGATATTTTTCTTTCCTTTATGCAAAGACATTAATAAAATTTAATCCTCACTCTAAGTGAGGATAAACTAATTTCAAGCCCATTTCAAAATGTCCCTCTACATTCAAATTAATTGGAGAAACATAGGTTTTATTCAAATTACTAAAAAAACTTTCCTTTCAGATTTTCTCCATAAAAATGAAAACATAAAACAACCTTCTGATTGCAAGAAAAAATTCTTTTTTTCAAATCAGTCAAACATCACAAGTTTTTTGCATGTCCCACAGAGAAACGTTCCAATTCCACGATTACTTGTTTGTTTTGTCACCCATTCAAAAATTTTCAGATGATTCATCAATTTCTGGTGTGGCCTTTTCTGCTTTTTGCCCTGGCCACCAATGGGCAGCTTAACTTCTATTCCCTCATTAACCCCTTATTCCCAATATAGACTATTAATGATAAAAATTTTGTGATAATTCATCAGTTTCCAGTGTCACTGTTTCTTTTCATTTGTAATGGAAAAAGTGTCACGATTTTAAGCCAAGTGTATTCTATACATATAGATTAATTTGTGGTTGATATGATGTAAATAGCTAAGATTTTGGTTTATCTGTAGTAATGATTTTGAAATCCAACAGCACATTTTAAAAATAAAATATTAATTCCTTTTTCTTATATTAAAAGTGAATGCTATTTAAAGACCAATTCCCTAGAAAAATTTACTCGTGAAATAGCAAATAAACCATGTAAAGTTTATTGTAATTTTAAATAAACAAAATTACTAACCAAGTTTTGTTCTTCCCTGACCATGCTGATGACCAGCAATTTGATGCTCTAATATTCTAGTGTTTTCAGGAAGTGGAAAATCTTCGTTTTGTTCAGTATTTAGTTTTGATGATGATTTTCTACTTTTATCTAAAGTAACTAAAAGAAAAAGTTTCAATATATAATGGTTATTTCCTTTAATAAATAAATTTAATTAGTAAAATTTATTCTTTAACTCTGATGTACATTTAACACTCATTAAAATATTTTATTTTCAGTATAATTTGTAGTTTGAAAACATTTAAGATAAAACAAAATTATACAGTAAAACTTTGCTAATTCAAACTTGTTTAATTCAAATATTTCTCTTGATCCCTTGAATTCTCTATTAAAAACAGGAAAAAAAACACATGTAATTCAAACTGTGTTTGTTTAAATCCCTTGTGTGGATATTCTCCTTCAAAATTTATTATTGTGATTGCTTGTGTTTTTCTCAATTTGCCACAGCTCCATTTTGTCAAGAACTATAATTTTTTGATATTGCTTTTTCAGTTTTGGTCTACCTTCCCAAAAAAACACTATAACAAATCTTTTGTCATTTCAAAAGCAAAGGAGTTGAGATGACCAAAGGGTCCGTGAGGTTTAATTAACATTTGCAATAGGTAGGCACATGTATTTCCATTGTCATATCAGGTAAAGGAACATCTCTGGTAAAAAATACTTCTACATTTGACATTTTGTTCGTTCCGAGTCAAATTATCCGGCGTGGCGGGCATCTTTCCGAACGGCCAAATATACGTTTGATGGCCGCGACATTATAGGGTATTTGCCTTTTTACCCACTAACGGAAAGGATAAGTGACCCCATATAACCCAACCTGTATAAAAAATAAGCTCTTAATCATAAAGAATGGAGAGCTTTTTACCGGTGTGCAACACCAGAATCCAAGAGAAAGAGCTCCATCGAAGGTAAAAACAAAGCTTTTTCTGTGATTTGCCTTCTTTTACAGGAAAGGCTTTGAGAAAAATTGCCCGCAGTTGGCCACTGGCAGATGAATCCGGAAAAGAGAGACCAGCAGCTAACCAGCACAGACAGCCCCAAACATCTCTAACAAGAGATCTATTATTTACAATACAGAGAGACCGGGAAAATTTTATGTTTGGATAACAGATGAAATTATTTTGGATTCCAACTTACGGTCAGTCTAGGACCATTGAACACTTTCTTATTAATGTCTTTTAATTATGTGTAATAAAATTAGAAAAAAATCATTTCATTTTTTAAAGGATGATTTAGAGACTTTTATTACTTACCGTTATCAGAAGTAAAGGTGGCTTCGCGCTCGTTACGCGATTCATTTTCTAAATTCTTATTTATCTTGTTGGTTTCTTGCATTTCTTGCAAAATTAAAAGTATTCAGACATCTTTAAAGATAAAAAAAATATGCAATTTTATTTAAGGTAATTCCAATAATAATAATAATGTTGATAAAAAACTTTTAAAACTTCTCATTTAAAAAAAGTCATTACAGAATGCATTTTCCAAAATATTTTAAACAGTAAAAATAAAAATAGACAAGAAATAACAAAACCAAAAGATTAGACGACATGGGTATTTACAACTTCCAGGTGTTGCAAATGGCCAGTAACCCCAATATTCTGGCCAAAATACCATTTTTGGCAAGTAAAATAGTTTGTGGCAATGAAAGGCCTAAGAATACCGAGTGGAAATTCCTTTCCCTGCCAGGATATAATTTCCAGTAGAATCTGAACTCTTTAATTACAGATCAAAATGTAAAGATTCCTACATACTGACACTTCTGCCGTTTTCTCCAGAAGGCAGAAAGGTCAAAAGAGGCAGCTTTCCTTTTTATTTTGCCCGGGAGGGTTATGCTACAAAATCGTATTAGGCCAGTTAGGTGTCGGAAGAAGGCCAAAGTCACGTGTCTTAACCCGGGTGAACGGCCAGAAAAACAATGACGACGTATTTAAAAAGTAGACGGGAATCTGTACTCTCACCCCATCCTGTCTGTTCTTCCCCCAATCTCGGGCAATGGAGAAGTAAAAATAATAAACAGCACCAGGTAAAGGAGACGTGGTTTTGGCTTAAAAATCGTCCGGGGAGACAGATACTTTAAAGCACGAATGGGCAACCCACAGCCCGCATTGATATTTTTTTCAGTCTACGTCACACAATATGAATAAATATATCAATTTCCCTAGCTTAAGGAAGTATGCTGCAAAAATTCAGATATTATTTTCTACAACTTATGTATGTGAATAGTTTTTCCCACAATAAATTTAGTAAAAATTAAAACAAGAAACCGGCTAACAAACTCAAATCAAAACTAATTTAAAACTAGCAGGGACTAATATTTAACCAAATATTTCCGACATTACATTTACATCAGTTCCAGATTACATCAGCTAAATTAAGTATACCTATGCTAATTTATAATTATACATGAATATATAATTGTGATTTACTGGCATTTTTTCCCTCTTTTCTCTTGTAAGTGGCTTGCGTTCAAAGTTTTGAAATGTGGCCTTTACGTAGAGAAAGGTTGCTCGTCCCTGCTTTAAAGCATACGTGAAGGTAGGTTTTACAACCGGGCTTAAATAAACCAAAACATTTCTCCTCCACTCTGACATACTTATTCCCCGTTCGAACTCCTTCCCTATTCTTCCATTCCCACCCATTTTGTCTCTAGTGCTTTCTGCTATAAAACCTTTTTAAATCCGTGTGGTGGGGTAAGAAAGGGGCTGGGGCTAGTAACCTGAATGCCCCTCCTTTATTTGCACCCTGGCCAGGAAGTAAACAATAAGGGAAGACTGGGATGCGGTTATCGTCGTACCAGCCACCACTGGAGAATGGCCATAGACGTGTCATGCCAAGTGCCAATAATGTAGTGCACTTATTTAAATGCAAATTCTGACAAAAAAAATTAAAATGTCCTTTTGATTTTTCCCATTAAGTAATAATTTTTGAAATCTGTTCGTGATGCCAACCAACACCAGCCAATTTCTTTTTGTGTCCTAAATGTTTGCCATTGGATAATTTCAAACCTTCTAAATTTTCTAAAAACAAATTAAACTCGAACGATCCTGCCATGCTAGACTGAAGTGCAGCCTGGTTTGATGCACGGTAGTGCCTGTTGGCCGATAAACTAGCCTTTTTATTTTTAAAAGTATAAAAGAAACAATAGTTTTTATTACCTTTTGCATAACTTGATGAAAATAATAAAGACGGTAACAATAAAAATATTTCATTTTATTTTTACACTTGTATCATTATGGTAATTACTAAAAAATGAAACATACTTTGAAAAAATGGTAATTAACATTTTGTCGCATCTTTAGATAACGCATGCATTGCTACACTTTTAATCCCAAGAACATTTTTTAACTGTCCTTTACATTTATTTTCTTTTACCAACCAAAAACTGTAAATCTAAATATTATAAAATTCTTTATTGTTTTTCTTTTAATCTTGCCATGTCCTTTACAATGAATTTACTAATCTTAATTCAGAATTTACATTTTCCGGTAAGAAATCCTTACGGTCATCTTTCTTCTTCAAACTGACAATCTTCCCAGATCCAAATTTTTTTCCATAGGTAAAAGCAATTGATGTGTGCTTTTGGCAGAATAAACTAGAGAACTTTTATGTAACTATTTACAGATAAGATACAACTTTTGTTAAATCCGTATCTACCATATGTCCACCTCTTCAGAACATACATATTCGAAACATTCCTTACATCTTTTCTCCTCCTCTCTCGTGTTCACTAATAAATAGCCCACCGTATAATACGATACGTTATTTTCTGTATTAGATAGAGATCGAACTTCATTCCTTGTGTCCCATTTTATTTTAATGTTATCCATAATTTCCTTGTCCTTCTTTTTTAAAATTCCCTCTAAAAGCTGGACAAATGTTCACTGTCGTCTCCGTCATAATTCGTATCGCTCGAGATGCACTTCCAGTTATTTTTCCACAAGAAAGGATGGCTCGTATCTCTATACCCGAACAGATTTTCCTGGCTGTCTCCATTCTGTCAGCCAGTCAGTAAAAAGAAATCCAAGCCATTTGCTCTGGAAATTTTTCATAGTGCGCTAGTAGAATCAGAGTCATGGTTAAGATGAAATTACTCTGGATAGATTTCCTGCTTGTCTTGCTTGCAAATTTTAACATCTCGGAAAACTTTGGTGGTGTCCTTTAAAAATCAGATTGTTTCTTTGCTCTTTTCTCTTGCTTAAAGCCTGCTTTGAATTTCGGTTATTTATCGATTCAAACCATTTGTTTATAAATTCTATACACTTGGCAGTGGTACAGACCATTAACCTTTTCCCAAACCGTAAATTTTGATCTGCAACTTACGTGACAATATTCCTTTCTACTGATACTTTCCTTTTATTAAAACAATTTCTGTCAAGAATATCAAAAATTAATTTATAAGCCAATTTTAAATCTAAAGATTTCCGAAATTCTACATCATCTCTTAAATGCTTAAAATCTATTATATTACTCTAAATATTATATTTATTTCTTTATTTTATCAGTTATTGCATCACTTAAAAGGTCATTGGTTATTGCATCACTTAAAAGTCAGCTAAGAATATCTTTAAAAAGATGCACCAGCAATAAACACTGTGGTTTCTTTCAAACCATAGTGATGTGGGATATAATATATACATTTATGTTTTCTACTAAGAATGGCAAAGGCTTTCCACACTGCCTGATTTATAGATCCCGTATTGGATGTTAGAGCATTGATGATCCCACATCTTCACTATTCTCGGTTATATCGAAAATATTTTTTAAACAGTTGAACAAGAGTATTACTGCAAGAGTATGATGGTCCGTTTCCACCTTGTAAATATACCACTTAACACAAAGACTAGTGAACAAGTAGCCAAGTCTGTACCGTTTGGTAATGTTACTTTGCACATACGTATCTGTACATGTTCTAATTAGTGCACGGAGTTAGTGACGTTTCATCCAAAATTAAAATATGTTACTTTTCGTGTTTCCATGCCGTCGACTTTTATTTTAAGAAAATTTAACTCTTTGTAGATATTTCGCTTTCAAATTTTATGGTTTGTGGTCTACATAAGATTCTTAAAGACAGATTACATTTGAGTAAGTTGTCGTAACCTTTTGAGCCATGGCTAAACCTCCATCCTAAAGCTGTACATACTGTTCAGTCGTAGCATTTTTAAAACACGTTGTTTTTGAAAAATGCGAGCTAGTTGATCCTCTTTAAATGTTTTGTGTGGTCATCTTAATTTTCTTCTCGTTTTGGCAATCTCTAAATTGTTCTATTCTATTTCTAACTATTCTTTTATGAAGATTTATTAATTTAAAGTGTAATTTAAAAATTATTTTTATCCTTTTTCAATAAATAACAACCTTCTTTTACGTTCCAGCAATATTCTATTTCGTATTTTTAAGATGTTACGTCGGTAACGCGCTTACACGCTAAAAAACGGCGTTTTTTGATGTTCCGTCTATTTAACACATTGCTAGTCATTTTTCGTTATGAAAGAAAGATTTCCAAGCTATCGCCAACGTGTCCGCATCTCTATGGTTAATGCAGTTTGTGTTTAAATGGGCCCTGTATATTTGACGTGATGCTTGTTAGACCAAACTTATATTCTCTTTTGAAATTTTACAGGTTTTCGAATCAAGTGGGTTTTTCACTGCTGGAGCCTTTCTGGATTTTTCAGCAGGTGCATAAGAAATTATGGAAAAGACGGCATTATTTTTCGAGTTTTGAGTTGGTCGACCGTAGTTTTTGGCCACTGATCGTCCAGAAAATGTACCTGAAAATCAGATTGCTTGTACCATTTCAGATATTAAGACAGCATGTTTTGATTTAAACAATTTATATTACTTATTTAATTATATGGAACTTCTAAAGTAATTTATGCAATTGCTATATATAGTAATCAATATATAAGATATATATATATATAATATATTATATATATATAATAGAAGTATAGTATATTAATATATATATATACTAATATATTAATATAATAAATTTTGATATTGAAATGATGGTTGAATAATATATTTTTGAAAAGACTATGTCTTGTTTATAAAATTGTACAGCTGGCTGGGTTACCAGCTTAGAGGTATAAAGGAGGAGTACACGTCAGGAGTCGCAATTTGCACAGAGTATATTAAGTGCTCAAATCATGTGCGGATAAAAAAACCAGACTTGTAGGTACTCGGGGGACTGAGAACCGAGTCAAAATAAAATACAAAATGGCAACACTCTCTACAAACAGGCAATAGTGCAAGATTTGCACATGCGTTGCTGGTTGGGAAGTTGGAAATGTGAACGTTGCTAAATCGAATTTTGACAAATGAATCTTTGAAAAAACCCATTTACCTGTCCCATGTTATTCCCCATTTATCTCTGATCGCCATGTGCTGACCTTACCCGAAATATCTCATTTCATCACTGGGACATTTTTGAAACTAGATGGCACATCGTTATAATGACCACGTTTCTTTATGCAGTGCTCGAGAAGCGCTTTACAGCAAACACTCTGAAACCCATTTCTAAATGCAGCGCTGCAATGTAGCAAACCATTTCTAAACGTTTGCTGCACGAGGCCGCTGCAGCAAACATAAAGCAGCTTTTACGTCCACTGCATGTGTAAAGCAAAATGGATGCTTGTAGGTATAATACTATATTATGCTGCAAAAATAAAAAAGTCAAAGTTACTGTTGATAAAATTATTATGGAAACATTAAGAAGGATTAAATTTTATAAAATGACTCATAAAATGACTTTATAAAATTTTATAAAATGACATTTAAAATATAGTATTTTCTTATTCTTTAGATAACTTTTATCTAAAGAATAAGAAAAGACTATTTTAAATATAATTATATATCTCCTATCTCTTTACTTTGTTCACATCTTTGAAAAGAGAATGCTCAATTCTTTATATCTCTTTATTTAAATATTGTAGTTCTCTTACTAAAGCACTACTTTCGGCTGTAACTGTGGTATTAAAGGATAGATTACAGCATCCGTGTTTAGCTCGTTTCTAAACTATGATGCAGCAATGTGTAGCAATAGCTGTCATTTTCACTACACTCTCGCTGCATAAACACTGCCAATTTTATAATTTTATATTAAAACTATCTTCCAAAATAAATTTTTTTTTCTTTTTACATTTATTAATATATATATTTTGTTTGTGCAAAATAAAAAAATAATTTCAGACAATATAATAACCAGCATTATTTTTTCATAAACATGAAACTTTCATTAGGCATCGACAAAAATTCAACTTGGAGTGACACACAATGGAAAGAAATTTCGACATTGGATAGGTTAATTTAATCGAAAATGCATCGTAGACGACCTTGTGGTCGTGGCCGAGGCCAGTGAAGTTTGAACAATCGTGCTCAAAACCAGTGATACCAAAGAAAATTGGAGAATGAGAATGAGACCCACCTTGAGCATTAAAGTGATCCCACTTAGTAGTGAGTCTCCGACACATAGTCTTGTCCCAAATACGGCTTTGCTGTTTTACTTGTTTAATTATACAATATTCATCATAAGCCACTTAAATAAAATTATTATTTTAGTCTATTATAATTTCAGTTGGAAGTTGTCATTCCATTCTACACAATCAATTGAACATGAACCATGTTTGCCAATACAGGGTGCCATGAATGCTCATGGTGGACTAACTAGGGACTCACAAGACATTGTGCAGAGATCTCATCAAACTGGCCGATAAGAATCCAGAATTTCTTGACATCATCATAGGTGACAAAACCTGGAGTTTCTTGTACGATCCTCAACCAAAATGACAGTCCACAGAATGGAAGTTGCCCACCTCACAGTGGTCCACAAAATTCAACCAAGACAAGCGTAAGGAGAAGGTGATATTGGAGGTCTTCTTTGACTCCCAGGGAATTGTTCATTACAAATTTATACACAAGGGAAACACAATCAACAAGGAGACGTATATTGACGCCCTTTGCCATTTTAGAGAAGCCATCTGCCGAAAATGTCCGCTCCACTTGGATATCAATACATGGGTGCTTTTCCACAATGCCCCCGCATATTGGTTGCTACTGATGAAGAAGTACCTGACCAAACATGGCATCTTCCTACCCTCCAGATCTTGCTCTGTGTGATTTCTACCTCTTCTCCCAGATGAAAGATGCCATCAAGGGAAGAATACAGATGAGGTTAGAGAGTGTGACATTCGCATTGCAGGCACTGTTGCAAGACAGCTTCCAAGAATCTTTTCAGCAACTATACCAGCATTGACAAGTGTGTGGTTGCCAAAGGACAATACAGTAGAGCATTGATTATCCGAATACCGATCAACCGAAACATCGGTTAACCAAAAGCATTCCAGTCAGTAAAATTCAAATTTTCACTAGTGCTGTGGCACTGCAATATTTGGCTATGTCTTGGGCTACTCCATTATTATTTTTGTTGGTGTGAATGTTTTAGCTGGCAATACTGGCATGACCATGAGAAAGTATTTAAGAACACAGCCGTATTTGAATGAGGCTTTTTTCCCATCATGAGTGGTGAGCTTTGCTTGTTTTGTGTAGTGTTTTTCTGAAGACTGTGTGTCAGGAGGTATGTCGTGCTGAATCGGAATGTTTTTGATACTAGATTAACTTCCGAAATATCTTTTTTTTTTGTTTTTATATTTTTCGATATATTTATTTTGTTTTTGCAAAATAAAGAAATAATTTTTAACCATATAATAGCCACGATTATTATTTTAAAAAAATTTTCCTTAGGCTTAACATTGAAGAAAATTCAACGCGAAGCAACACGCAATGGAGAAAAATTTCAACATGGGATAGGTTAATATTTTTTTCATACATGATGTTATCCGAACAACCCCAGTCCCGAATTGTTTCGGATAATTGATGCTCTACTGTACTTAGAAAGACACATTGCTTGATTTGTCAATTACACACATACTTTTGAGCAATAAACCAATTCCAGATACTTCTTGAAGCTACCATGTATAAAAGAATGTATTATAAAAATATATACAGGATGTCTAAGAAATATGTACTGTACATCATTATAAAATTTCATTTTATAAAATGAAGCAGTCTATCAAAATGTGGTTTGCAGTGAAAGAAATATTAAATCGAAGTTTTTTTGGTACAAAAATTAATACAAAAGTTGAAGTTGTTTTATGTACAGTACATTCAGTGAACATCAACAATAACACATGCTCCTTCACTTGCAAGAATGTCTAATTGATAACTCTGTCCAACCATTTTGCTTTTTTTTTTTTAAATGAAATTTTATAATACTTTAGATCTTTCTCAAATATCCTGTATATTTTTTTAATATATAGTGTGTGCATATGTGTATGCATACAGTGTATATATATATATTTATATTAAAAATATATTTAGAAACTATTAAATGATGAGTGGTTGTTGTCATTGTGTATGACCAATGGATACTTATGAAGATGCTGAATAGGATAAGATTAGGAAAAAGTTAAGAAACATCTTGGATGAGTAGTATGTGAATGTAACTGAAGATATGAATGCACGGGTGAGTGTAAAGAGACAGACATCTGAGAGAGTGCTGGGTCTATATCAGGGAGAGACAACTTTTTTCTATGTAAGGGCTGCATTTCAAAACTTTTGAACTGACACAAACTGCATACAAGATAAAAGAGGGGAAAATATGCTGGTGTATCACAATTATTTATTCATATATAATTATAAATTAGAATAGGTATATTTAATTTAGCTTCTGGAACTGATATAAACGTAATGTGTCATAAATATTTGGTTAAATATTAGTCACTGCTAGTTTTAAATTAGTATTGATGTGAATCTGTTAGCTGGTTTCTTGTTTCAATTTATACTAATTCATTGCGGGAAAAACTTTTCACATACATAAGTTGTACAAAATAACGTTTGAATTTTTGCTGCATACTTCTTTAAGCTGAAATTGATATAGTTATACATATTTTATGCACGGGCCACAAAAAATATTAATGTGGGCTGCATGCGGCCCGAGGGCCTTGGATTGTCCATCCCTGGTCTATATGCCGATTCCCAGGTGAAGAATAACAGAGAGAATTGATTGCACTCTGTGTGGAAAGAGACTTATTGGTGTCCAACACCTTTTTTCCACATGAGATCATTCATCAGTAGGGAAATTGTATGAAAGATCACACAAGTATAATAGACTTTGTTCTATATGGTGATAGATTGAGAGGGATAGTAGAGGATACAAGAATAATCACTGTGGCTCATACCATTACTTTCAGGTATCGAAGGTGCAACTGTAGATTGAGAACAAAAGCGGAAAATAGTGGCAGAACAAAAGCGGAAAAATAGTGGTTCTGCAGCGAGTAAAAACAGAGTGCCTAATGAGTAGAAAGACCATGTTGGATTGAAACTGGTAAAAGTGAATGAGGAGTCAAGTGATATGGATGAGGTTTGGAAGCATTTCCAATCTTATATGGTAGAAGCAGCAAGATACCTCTCTTGCTGCTTCTACCATATAAGATTGGAAATGCTTCCAAACCTCATCCATATCACTTGCTGTGTATTTGCTGTGATGAGAGTGGAACTCCATGAAAGAGGAACTGCATGGTGGAATGAGAGTTGAGGTAGCAGCGAAAGAGAAAAAGGCTGCATATATGAGCCAACCGAATGGCAACGTAAATGAGAAAGAGTATAGAACAAAGAAATGAGAAGCTGCATGAGTGATTAAAAAAAGCAAGGACAGAATGAACAAAGAAAGCATTTGAGGATAATAGAAAACTGTTCTGGAACCAAATGAAGAATATACATGGCAACATAAAGAAAAGTGTACCCTGCATACAAAGTGCAAATTGTAATCTGCTACAAGATGAATGTGAGGAGCTTAGTAGGGTGGTGTGAATGTTTTGAAAGCCTGTTGAGTGATAGTGGAGGTAGCAAGAATGGAAGAACAGTTGTAAAGATAAATGAAAATAGCAATGGATGTGGTCCTATTCAACAGAATGAGGTTAGTAATGCAATAAGAAGAATGTGAAATAGCAAATCACCCGGTCTGGATAGTGTGACTGTAGAAATGTTAAAATATGGAAGAACGAATGTTCCAACTCTGCAACTCGTGTTGGGATAAGGGCACGGTGCCACGTGATCGAAAAAATGCCACTGTTGTTCCAATATACAAAAGAAAAAGTGAAAGGACAGACTGCAAGAACTTCTACGGCTTAAGCTTGCAGAGTATACCCAGAAAAATGTTTGCACAAAAATTGGTCAACAGAACCCTTTGGAAGACGCACCCATGGCAAATCACCACAAAATTTTGATAATGTCTCGTGTAAGACATTGTACATAAGTGGTGCTCTTCAGTATTCTCCATTCATACCATGTCACCATCTTCATATCAAATGGTTTTTCTGTGTTTATTCATTTTATTGTTTTTCAGCTTTGAATCAGGTGATACTGTATCTGTGGTGTGCTTGATGCTATGCACCTTGTTATATAATTTTTGGATACTTCTTAATCTATTTTTTAAAATGTATTTGAAAAACTTGCTTATATTTTCAATATTTATTACAGGGGTGGCCAGACTTTTTAGAACTTGAGCCATATATTGAAAACAGAATTCGTTGAAGAGCCGCATATACATATATACATATTTTTCCACAGCTAAAGACAAATTTGGTCAGTTTTTATATAGTAAAATAAACAGTACTAACACAATTTTGAAAAAATCACATTTATTAATTAACTTGCGTGACAATAAAAAAAATCACATTGATACATAAAGCTTTAAAAGATTGCACCACTATTAAAAATAACAACAATAAATCGACTGACTAACATAAAAAAAAAAAAATACAAAACGAAATCATTTAATATTTAGTCTTTACTAGTTGAAGGATGAATTTGTAAATTGGAAACTGAGTTTGGATAATTTGGTGTGTAATTTGTAACGGCACTTCTGAGCAATTCATTTAAATGGGAATTGGTAAGCTGCGAACAAAATTTCAATTTAATAAATTTCATATTAGAATATAAAGATTCAACTTCATACGTTGACCCAAATAATGATAACAGTCGACATGCTGCATTTTTTAAATCACCATAATTATAATTATTTTTTCTATTAATGTTTTTACGTATTATGTTATTTAATAAATATTACATTTATTTTTAATAAATAATGTATAACGCTACCATATTTTGACTTTTTTATTTCGAACAATATATTATTTATTTTATATTATCCAGGAATCATACATAAAAATAATAAAAACAAAATTAAAAAAAAAACCAAATTTGGTATAAATTTAAGTATCTTGCAGTGAGCCACAAGTATACTAGAAAAGAGCCGCGTGTGGCTCAAGAGCCACAGTTTGGCCACCGTGGATTTATTATATATACAAGGTGTCCGAAAAGTAAGTGTACTGATTTTTTGTTTAATGACAGTGAAGCTTAACACATCATTAATTCTTCTTTTCATGTTGCTAGATATCTTAGCAGCATATATAGATCTGTTTCAAGTTGATCGGTTAAGTCAAACGTGCACAATCTATTTGTGTAAGATAGTGTTTTAACACATCATTACATTTGAAATGGAGAAAAATCTCAAACAATGTTATGCTATCAAAGTTTCGTGTGAAACTCAAGAAAGTTGCAACCGAGACATTTGCAGATTTTACTGAAGCTTATGGAGATGCCACTTTATCGAGAAACATGGTGTTTAGATGGCACAAAGATCTGGGGTAAAGACGATGCTTACCCTTTCGATAGCTGTGGAATTTTGCACAATTCCACAGCTATCAAAGAATTTTTACCTTCAGGACAGATAGTTTCGTCCTTCTACAAAGATGTCTTGGAACGACTTCAAAAACGGGTCAAGCAAGTCTGCAGGGACATTGTAGAAGATTGGATGCTGCACCACGATAAAGCATCTGTTCACACACTCAAGTTGATAGTGCTGTGTGAGCAGCACTATCAATTTGAGAGTTTTTGGCCAAGAAAAATCCTCACACTTCCACAACCTCCCTACAGCCCGATCCTAGCTCCATGCAACTTCTACCTATTCCCCAAGACAAAATCAAAGTTGAAAGGTCATTGTTTCGGGACAGTGGAAAACTTTGGAACCACTGTGAGACCTTGCAAGGGTCATACTTTGAAGGAGATCATTTGTAGTTTGATGTAACTCTTGTGTACTTTGAAATAAAAAACCAGTACACTTACTTTTTGGCACGTGTATATCTTTATTTAACAATGTCACATATTTCAGTAAAGTTTTAGACACACAGTAATACCTTGGTTTCTGTCAATTTTTTTCACAAAAAAATTTGTCTTGGTTTTCGTCAGCATGCCCACATGACCTCCTGCTAATTGTGTGAAAACATAGGGTGATCCATGCGTTTTTCCTACTCAGTGTGGTGACGTTTCTCGTTCTGTGAGCATTACCTCCCATGTCTAGCCAAACAATTCTATTGCTTTCCTTTCCTTTTAGCTCCAATCATATGGGACCAAACAAAGTTTCCAAAGCCAGCAGTCCTTCAAAATGCCTTGTTAAATACAATGTTAAATGTTCATTTATTCTTTACATTAGTTTTTTATATTCATTCTATATTGATTTCTTATTTTTTTAGTATTAAACACACTATTTATTCTCTACAAAATGTGTTTTGGTATGTATTTTGGAGTGTCTAGAACAAATTAATTGGATTTACATTGATTCATATGAAAATAATTGAAAATAAATAATAAATATTGAAAATAATTTTGTAGATTTCAAATTTTGCCGTTTGTTTTTGGAGGGATTATCAAAGGAAACAGAGATATCACCAAATTTGTTTGAAAATATATCAAATAAGCTTTTCATATGGCTACATTTCTGTGATGTTTCTCACTCTTACACAACTTTGACCCAGGAGTCAAATGGCACTTTAGAACACGTGAAAAACCAGATAGGAAAAAAAAGTTATAAAAGACAGATTATGATACCAAAACTGTGTCAGAAGATACGGAGATTGTAGAAGTTAACCATTTGCAGGGCACACCTTTTACAGTCTCAAGAGATGGCAACATCGTGGCTATTACATCACATACATATCATTTCACATCCTCCAACACTTAGTATTTTTTCAAAAATATCAATAAAATAAAAAAGGAAATTTTTCTTAAAACTTTTTATCAAACAAATACAGTTACGAAGCATTTAGATAATTAAAAATAGATCACTCCATTTCAGTTCGTTGTTTCACTCTACACCCGGTACATTTAGTAATTTTATGACTTTTTTGAAAACATCTTTACCACGGTCACGACAGACAAATTTCAGCCCACCATTCTTGTCTTCTACAAAAAGTCATCCACTTAACTAACCGACTGGACCAGCCGCCCCGATTAAGAAGCAGACTATGAAGCAAATATGGAAAAGGCAGAACAAAAGGAAAGGAGCATACAGAATAGATCTTTTGCTTGAAAAATGACCGATGAAACGTTCGGACACAGGTAAAAAGTGTCTCTGGCGTTTTTCAATCTAGATAAAGCACACGATAGAGGTAAACCACTCGGAGAGCAATGTAAGGAAATGGAAAAACATGCATACGCTCAGACAGCAAAGCATCCTAGCAGTCCACAACAAAAGAGAGTGAATGACAAGGCCGCCTTAGGTCGCCAGGGTCGTCTAATGTTTTCACAATAGCACGCCCGAGAAGATACGAAACCCCGAAGAACGGAATGAGTCCGTCATGAGCAAAGAGTGAGAAAGAACTGCAGACACTTGTGTCCGATCTCAAAAGAGGCAGGCGAGGAAATGATGATGGCGAAGGCAAGTAAAACCAAAGCGACGGCATTCGAAGGCAAAGGAGGACCGAATAACGGTGCCGTCAAGCCAGGTGGCAGATGACCGAAATGTGCAGGCCGGTCCCGCATTTGGGAAGTACTACGGATGGAAAAGGAGGAACAGGCAGCAAAATGGCCAAAAGAGGGCAAGACGAGTAAATCCACCGGGGACAAAAAGACATCGGACAAGGGTGGCGGAAGGAGTGCAAAAGGGTCAGAAGTGAGGGAGGCACGTCTGGAGAGGAAGGGATGGAGAAAGCAGCCGTGTTCCCACATCAGCAATTTCAGACAGCAAGTGGGAGTGAGAGTACGTCTGTCCGACCAGAATTCAAAAAAATCGCACACGTATATATTTCCGCCACTGACCGTCCTTCCATTCCCCAATTTCAAGAACGGCACCAGACAAACAAAAGTCAAGACAGACGAGGAAAGCTCGAGGTAGGAGGCCCAGATTGACTACACACAAACTTCTGCCCCAAACTGGAAGTCACATTATTTTGATTTGAAATGGAATCTCTCCCAAACAGAGTCTGATATGTCACTAGTAGCATGACTCCATCGTTAACAGGAAAAGTATGACGTAGGGGCAAGACACTGCTAAACTCAAGTGCATGGCGACGAGATAACAATAAGCCACGACCGGTTTATTTACGTACGTATGAATTTTAAAGGCATCATACCGCAAGACGTATTTATAAAAATTTAAATCCTGCACAACACACACAAACATCGTAATTATCATCATTATTTATAATAATAAATAAAATTACGATTTCAGTCAGAGTAGCTTACAATACGATGTAATTAAAAAATACACACAATATTCAGCCACCATTTCAATATCAAGTTGTATTTTCTATACATTTCGTATCTTAAATTACAAATCTATTTTAAAATACTTATACTAAAACAAAGTGTAATAAAACAGATTTACGGCATATAATTGATAACTTTTCACATCAGATGGCATATATGACTTATTACAAGTATTAAACTATATCGGTACTCGTTAATAGTGCTGCTGTTTCTAGGGTAATTTCAACTTCTCAGGGTAATGTTTAGGGTAGTCTTATATTTAGGGTAAACCTAGGATAAAACTTCCGTGACCTGATGCTATTACCCATCACACCACAAGTTTCACCGGAAAAAGTTTTAGCCTAAAACCATTCTGTTTTCCCTTATAACCGAAGGGTTTTAGGACAGGACAACAGAAGCTAAAGAGCTAAAGAAATAAAGCAGAGTGGTGCAAGGAACACAGGTGTACACTATATATTACACCAGAGTAGGATTTCGCTTTTTTTCAACCTTTATGCCATTGGGCCATGGCACACTACAGTACAGGTACAACTTTTGAATGACAAAAAAAAGTTTTTACGTCATCCATCGGCTCATCTCACTTTGTGGCAGACACCAATGTAACACGAACTTTGCCTGCAAGCGAACCATTTCGACTGCACCAGCAGCCAACCACTTGACGTCCTCCAATTATTTTTTAACCCGAGCACGAGCTTGAGGAGTTTTCTGAATTTAGGGTAATCTAGGGTAAAACGAAAGTGCCGTCAGGGTACTTCCACTAGAAGCAAGCGGTAGCACTGCTCGTTAATTTATGTTATTTTAAAATGCCATTGATCTTCATTTAGAATCCAAGTGTATTTATTCAGACGGAATACGTCGTCCGAATATAAAATAGACACTTTTACAAAGACAGACAATGGTTAATATTGGACTTACTTGACACAAACAGTACCAAGAGTCTTACCCGTCTCACAAAACTGGTGGAAAATCCTTTCTCACTGCAATTTGTGCCAGTCGCACTCTAGGAAATAATTGTTAAAGCATAAAGTAAGTTAAATAAAAGCAACCTGTGCAAAACCGGCATAAATATCCAGTAAACCGTCGTTAACCCGAATATCATCTACATATTCTTAATATCACTGACCTCTGTAATTTTAATCGGCTGGCTGGCAGATGATAAAATTTATCCACCAGGCTCTCCTTCCCGCCTCATTTAGAATAGAGCTAGTGGAACCGAGTTGCACACCACCTGTATGCAGATAAAGAAAACTGCTTCAGAAAAACACGCGAGTCTTTGGGTTGGACATGTACCGAAACGCAGTGCTTGTTTTCTTTCCGTGATGAACCACAACTTTCTGCCATACAAAACTTCAAAAAATAACTGTTGTGTGGTCAGTTGTAGTGTTACCTATATTACTGCACCACCAGGTACAAAGTTAACCAGTAATGTGCAATAGTATTTTTTTTTTTAAATTGATATTAATATCGATAATACAACATACGTACGTGCAGAATCAATAAATTATGTCAAAATGATCTAGTAACTACTCGAGTTACGACCACCTCGACTTACAACCGTTCGCACTTACGACAAGAAAATTTCATTAAAAATTTTTAAAACGTATCAATTTTTTTATAGTTTTCGTCAAATACATATCATATACATATATATCTTGCACGCTTTGAAAATTGATTGCATCATCTTTAGTTTTGTTCTACAGTTAGTTACCCTTCGTGTGTGCTCGTGTAAGACAGCTAACTGTTCTGTTAAGTACAGTCACTTCTTGACTTACGACGGGTTTTGGTTCTGCAACTTCGGACGTAAGTCGAGAAGCGATCGTATCAACTAATGCAGGCATTACTTCGAACATAAACTGCCAAACATAAGTATTATATATTATTTTTAAACATATACTTATAAATAATATATAAATTTATAATTTATCAAATTTCTATTTATTAAAATATATGTGGTGTTACACATAACATACAAAATTCATACAGGCTAAATTCGTATATTGCAAGAATGCTATTATCACTCGACAACAAACAAAATGTCGAAACAAAAGTAACAAACACGAAGTACTAAACTTTAAAACTATCACATCGAAAAATCACTGGTAAGATCATCATCACGAGAATCTTCTTCACTAGAATGTTTCTGTAAGGTCGAAGCAGTCGACGGTTTCCAAGTGTAACATTTTATCGTCATTGCTAGCGTTGCCACCTTTACAAAATCGCCAACCCGGACGGCAGATCAGGTTTGTTCGAACAGAAGTTTCCCGACGCACGTGCAATGTCATTTTACAATGTAAAGAATAACATGCATGCTGGTTCTAAATCAGTTACAGTTAGGGACTTGCATAGGAGTAGCATACAAGCAAAAAATAAAAAATAAAAAGGTCAAGAGGAAGGTTGCGCGTCACACGTCAGCATAAACAGAGTAACACGGCAGAACGGGGGACAAGTTTCAGTGAATGCTAGGTCTTTCGTCGTTCAAATGGCGTAAACTTATAACAATATTGGCAAGAACTTTGTTTCATCGTAATTTCACAATTTCTACGAAATTCCCAGACAAAATTAATAGTTCACCCGGACAGAGAGTCAATTCCCGGACCGTCCGGGTAGTAACACTAGTCGTTGCTTTTAAGTAGCTCCTTTGCTAATAATAGTGCTTCACAGGAATCGGTAAGAACTCGATTTCGTAGTTTAGTTTTCATTAAATTTAATTGCAAAAAAATACGTCCAACTGCTGCACTCGAATGAGGAAGCAATAAAAACATCTATTTACTGCCAAAGTAAAGTAAAAAAATATACTTCTCAATGTCAGATGTGGTAGCTGTATGTACGTAATGTGAATGAATGTCTCTTTAATCCGAATAAATAAATCCGGTAGACTTCCTCACAGCTATCAGGTTAGGTACTCCTTTATTGGAAATTACAAATGCATTTCGGGCCTATTTAGTGTTTAAGCCCCTCCTCAGTGTAATGCTACAGAAGTATTAAAAATAACAAAAAACTTAGTTAATTTACAAAAAAAACGCGCGTGTAGATTATCTTTACAGACACAAGAAACTTTTTTACATACCTTTTGAAAGGTACTAAATTGAAAGGAAAGGTATTAGGATTTCATGAATGATACTAGAAAAACGGTGTTGGGTATCTTGGTACCGGATCAGTACAAAAGTACTAGGTGAAACAACACTGGTGGCGCTTCTGTAGCCCAAATTCTGTTACCCGCGTCGCCGCTAGAAGCGCCTCGATCTAGTTTCGCCTTCCACTAGCTCTATAATGGCGGCTTAAAGTCACGTGATTTCGAACGGCCAATAAAAAAGCGTTACTCGCTCCGCTCTTTGCACGTTCTCACGCGTCCGATTTAAAATGCCTTCTGGATTTTTCCTCGGCCTTCGATACGAACAGGCGACGAAAGCCGCTTGCGACTAATCGAGAATTCGTCTTCCGCCCGGTCTCCACCCGTCCCCCCACGGCGGACGGCCGCCACCCACGTCATTTAAATGAAACTTACGAAGGATTGCCGAGCTCCGTTTTCTACCCGCGCATCCATTTTCCTAGCACCCAACGAAATTACGGAAATATTCCACTTCTGTCACTTGCCGTACCGTTCGAGAAAAAATGCCGAATTGTCCGGATGATCCGCCCACGAAATCAGCCCAAAACTTACCGAAAGAAATTCCCCGGCCGCGCTTTCCGATCCACCTGCCCGGAGCGGAAGCTTTTATTTCGGATCCGACTCTTTCATAATACGAAAATTCGATTCGGATGAGAAATTTTAAAATTCGCAAATTAAATAATCCAAGACGATTTCTGGCAATTCGGTCGGCGCCGATTTTAGAATACAGTAATACCTCGACTTACGCGAACTCGGAGTTACGCGATTTTTAAATCTCGTCGATTCGTCTTTTGTTTGAGCGCCACGCAACTCTCGATTACTCACTCCCCCCACACTATTGTTCAGCTTACATGTTCGGACGTGTCGCGCGGAATCGACGAATAGCTACAATTTATTTTGTGTGACTTATGTCTGTGTTTGTTATATCTACGGAGACTTGAGAGACTCTACTATGTCATCCAAACGAAGTAGAACTGATTCTTTTGCATCAAACAAGAAAAGAAAAACTTTATCTTAGGAATGTAAAGTTAACATTATTAAAGACTTCGATACAAAAATGAAAATTTGTGAATTGGCAAAGGAGTTTGATCTACCGGAATCGACGGTCAGAACAATTATAAAAGGTAAAGAAAAAATTCTCGAAGATGTGAAAACTTGACAGAAGGCCTCAGTTCAATTGAAAAGGGGTTACAAATTTTAGAAAATAGACTCCAACGAAGAGTGCATTTCTTCTACAAAACGAGAAATAAAAAAATTATTAGTACGCTACGAGGAACTTTTGCGGGAGAAAAAAATCTTTGAGCCGTCAGACGAATTTGTTACGATTTTATGAAGCCTTCTACATCAAAATAACTTTGGTTTACGATATTCATAATATAATTTGTTATACGTATGTATTATCTAAGATTTTATTAAACATTTTTTCCTAAATTATTGTTTTCTTTAGTCTCCGGTCTCAATTAAAAATAATTTGTATGTATTTATATGCGAAATTATACCCCGACTTACGCGAATTCGACTTACGCGGTTATCGCTCAGTCCCACCTATCGCGTAAGTTCGGAGTATTACTGTATAGCAGACCCACCTATAACACAGTCGATACGTTCCGTGTTATATGAATCCGTGTTGTACGAGTCACTTAAATACATGAGCCAATCACAGACCGATACGTGTGCAGTTTAGAAGCTACGGCTGTTTGAAAGGTTTTCTTCCATAGAATTAATCGATGTTAGACTGATTTGACTCAACATTTCCAAATCACGTATAAATTTTTGGGAATAATCCATATAAACTATGCTATAAACAAAAAATGTTAGGATTACTTACCGAGTGCGCACCGTTCGACGACGCCATTGTTTAAGATTATTTTCGTCGCGGAGCGGCTCATCGAACGGCGGGCGCGTTTCTTGATCAGCGAATTTTTCGCAGAAAAATAACTTAAATTTGGAGACATCATTAATAAAAATATAATTTTTATGACCGTTGAATAATACAGGTATACCTCGTCTTACGTCGGTAATTGATTCCAGGAGAGGCAACGTAGGTCGAATTTACTTGTGTAGTTACGACGTAAGTCGAAACTACGGTGGAAAACTTCAATAATGAGCACTTAAAGACCGCTAAATAAGACGACAATACAAACGGATGTTCTCATGTTTCGTTCTCTAGGATTTCTGATGGTTATATTAACATTTACTGTAAATGTACATATTTTAATATGATTTTATGCGCTTTTAACGCTTTTCTAGTGATATTACGACTTCAATATTTGTGGCGGACGGATGTGAAGTCGAGTAAAATGACTTAAACTCGATTTTTATTTTCCATATACTTTTTTGACAAACGACGTAACTCGAGGTATATCTGTAAATGATTTTAGTGGGTCCAGTGCTCATTTAAACTCAACGGTTTGCACAATATCCGCTATTAGTTCAGATTCGACCAATCCTGTCGCGACACCAGTCGGCGATGATGTTTTACCGTGTTATACGAACACGATCGCAATTTTTTCGCCGTTATACGAATCCGTGTTATAGGGGTCTACTGTATTCAGGGCCGGATTTACATAAGGGCATTTGGGGCCTGTGCCCAGGGCCCCCACAAAATAGGGGCCCCCACAAAACTAAAAAAAAATTATGTTTAAACATAATTATTTTTCTATTACCGCGACAGCCTAGTGTGGCCTAATCACGAGGGCAACAGGCAGAGAAAACCAAACCCGGGAAAAAACCTATGAAACATCGGAAAATTTCGGGAAAAAATTTCACATAGGTATTTTTCAGTTAAATTAAAATAATTAGTTTTACACAATAAAATATATGTATGTTTACAATAACCTTATTTTTAAATGAAATTTACAACTTCTTAGTTCAAATCTAATTGAAAGTACAGTATTTTGTGTAAATTTTCTAAATCATCAAATTTGCCTACTCTTAAAGGGGGGACTCCACCGAATTTGTGCCTAGGGCCCCTGGATTGGTAAATCCGGCCCTGACTGTATTTCCATTGCTACTGTAGTCGGCCGGGAGTGAAGCTCTGCCGGTCTTGGGTGAAAGAACGTCCTTTCGTTAATTACGGCGTAAATTCGGGTTTTCGGTCTTTCCGTTTGGCGGCCGTCGGAAAAGTGGGTCGACTTTTTCCCGGATAACACGTCGTGGATGCCTCCCGGCCGTTCTCCGCCGACGGCTGTCGTCGTCGAATAAACCAACGGAATTTCGTCGGACGCGGCATACCGCCCTTTGCCGCCAACGGTCGCGTGGGAATCCGTTTCCGATGTACAGTCGGGAATCCTTCGTTCTCCCAGCCCAGTGCTCGTCTGTGTCGTCGCCACACTTTCTCAGTGGGACCCGGCCTTTCCCTATCGATCGTCACTGCCAAAGTTCCGTTGCCAGGCGGGCCGTCTAAGGCTCGGCCTCCAGTATTTAGTAATGTTAAGAATGTATATTTAGGTTTCTAAACGGCGCCAATATTGTACAAAAGCCGGTCCCTCTCTACCCACCGGACTTTTCTGTAACCGTCCGGGGCGGCGGCCCGAGATTATCCCCGCCGATAATATTAGGAACGATTGTGCCAGAGGAGACGGTATTATTTGCATATTGAAAAGCTGCCGTTTGACGACGGTAGACGTAAAATTAGTGTCGGTAAAAATAAAAATAAAGGCGTGTTTCAAAATGTAATTTTATTTTCGGCCGGGGAAGGTATAAGTAGTCGGGGGGTAAATTTCGATAATGATTCGCCCGGGAAGACGCCTGGAGATAGGCCGACGCTCCGATACTTTGTAGTATGGAAGATTCCACCCATCGAACGTCGCGTCGATAAATAAATTCCAATACTACGGATATCTGCCATTAGTCACAAACGTCTAGAGCAGCGTTTCTCAACCCGGGGGTCGCGAAACAATAAGGAAATCATTTATTATAAACTTATAAACATTCTACTTACAATGAGTACATACGCAAAGAAAAGAAATTAATGTGATGGTTGCATTTGTTTTTTATTTAAAATTTTCTCCATACGTGGATCTACGTTTTTTTTTTTTTTTTTTTTTTGTAACTCTTTCCGCCCAGTGGGCACTAAGAGGGCCTCTTATAGCAAGCCCATTATGGGTTGGGCCAGGCCCACAATGGGGCGGCCGGGTGGTGAGGGACGGGGACCGACATATCCTGACGGACCACCCCCCGAAAAATTCCTGGGGATTTTTCGACCCGTCCGGATTCGATCCCGGGTCCCCCAGGGCGGCCGGCTGCTAACCTTGACCGCTCGGCCATCCGGCCGCGTGGATCTACGTTTTTTTTTTTTTTTTTTTTTTTAACTCTTTCCGCCCTGTGGGCACTAAGAGGGCCTCTTTTAGTAGGCCCATTATGGGTTCGGCCAGGCCCACAATGGGGCGGACCGGGTGGTGAGGGACGGGGCCCGACATATCCGAACGGACCACCCCCGAAAAATTCCTGGGGATTTTTCGACCCGTCCGGATTCGATCCCGGGTCCCCCAGAGCGGTAGGCTGCCACCTTTACCGCTCGGCCATCCGGCCGTCCGTGGATCTACGTTAGAAACACAAAAGGAAATTGTTTTCCAGCGATAAAAGACGATTCCTGTATTTAGTTTTCGGCGCAACCATAGACGAAAAACCTTTTTCAGAGATAAGACGCGGCGAAAGGGATTGATATTTTCAATGCTTCTGTGTCTAAATTTTCATATTCGTGTCGACGAGCGAGCCAAAACGTATTTAAATCTTCAGATGTAAATTGCAGTTGTAGCGTATTGTCGGCAGACGTTTCGCCGTGTTATACGAATCCGTGTTATATGAACCCGGGTCTACTGTATTACATTTTTTATACTGTCAGCATTTTCTTAATGTATAAAATTAGTGCAATGTGATTATATAAGATTTTTAAAAATTTACATTTATAATTACAGTCAAAATTCAATTAGTAATAGTAAGGCTTGCTGTTATTATTCCTTTGAGTGGGGTCGCGAAATATTAATTTTATTTATATTTACTAGTTGGGAGTCGCGGAGCTAAGAAGATTGAGAATCGCTGGTCTAGAGTCTAGACCAGGAGTGGCCAACAGTTTTTGCCCCCGGGCCGAATTGAAAAGAAAACATTTTTTCACGGGCCGAACGAAATACAGTAGTGAACCAAAAATCGGAATCAATCGGGGACTGGGGTTGTTCGGATAAGTGATTTGTTCGGTTAACCGATTATGTACGAATAAATATATTAACATGTCCGATGTTCAAATTTTTCTCCGTTGCGTGTCGCTTCGTGTTGAATTTTCGTCGATTTTAAGCCTAATGAAAATTTTTATAATAATAATCGAGGCTATCGTATCGTTAAAAATTATTTCTTTATTTTATACAAACAAAATAAATATATTGAAGAATATAAAAACACGAAAAATTATACTTTAGAAGTAAATTTAGTATCAAAAACGTTCGATTCGGCACGACACAGTCCGACTGAAAATCGTGCCGATTACCGGGGTTCCGATTTACGAGTCTCTACTGTATTTGTATTTGATGTACAGTACATTAATTTGTACCTTTTAATAAAAACTGAGAAAACTGTGGCAAACAGCGCCGACGGCTCGAAGCCGATTTGTGGTATTTTCTAGTCGTAATTACAAATTACGAATGCTTTATTCGCAATTATTATTACTTAACAATAAAAACAAGTTACATTTTTAGATATATATCTTATTTATAAACGAATAATTTTTCCATTAAAAAATTTACATATATACAATAATGTTTAGACCGGATTACACGGTGCAATTTTGAATAAAATAAAATACCAGGAGACTCGAAAGTCGATATATTCTCGCCATAAAAATCTTTTTGGCTACCAACTCCTACAATTCCAGAGTTATGCGTTTCTTTCTTGTTAACTTTTTACGCCTTGCGGGCGCTAAGAAAGCCTCTTTCAGCCAGCCCACCATGGAGCGACCGGGTGGTGAAGGACAAGGCCCGACGTATTCGGTTGGACCAGCCCTCGAAAAATTCCTGTGAATTTTTCGAGCCAACGTCCTCCAGACCGGTAGGCTGCCATCTTGACCACTCGGTCATCCGGCCGTCGATCCAAAGTTACGTCAGAACCGTAAACGAGAAGCGACGCTTTCATCGACGGGCATTTTTACAACGCCCGCACCCTTCAAATAGGACATCCATTATATTTACTTATAAATAACGAACGCCGAGGTCAATAACCAAATTTACGAAAACGTAAAGTCCCGCCTTCGATATTCCGAAAGAATTAATTACGTAGGAAATATTTTAAAACTAAAAGGATCGGTTCGAATACTCTTCCGGGGGACGAATTTCGACCGTGGGCGCGAAATAAAGACGGTGAAAACGGGAACGGAGAGGAGGACGGTCGTAAAATGCCGAACAATATCCGTTAGCCAACCCTAATCCGGTTAAATCGTCGATCGTCACTTAGGGCCGTACGTACTAATGTTATCGAACTTCTGTCTTATTGTCGGAATTAAGTTTACGGCATAAACTTTTCCCGACTTATTCATTCGTTCGACAAGAACCGTAGGACAGTCGTAACGGGAAACGGTTAACGACAACGGCGTTTAAGTTCAAAGGTCGCGTTACGAAGGCGATTTGCCGGCCGCTTTAAAGCGCGAGAAGTTATTCCGTATTCTGGCGTTAACGACGCCATTTACCATCTCGACCGCTTCGCGGCGGCTTAGGCTAATTTATTTTATAAATCGTGTACGGAAAACGGCAAAGTCGTTTGGAAAATTACACTTCCGCAACTGCGAAGCGGACAAAACCCCGTATCGATTTTTATTAGTCGCTTAGATCGCGGATGATATATACGCGAGAACATCCAGCGCATTTCCCACCTTTGGAAGTGGCTAGCGAATCGCCCGGGTAACTCGACATTCGGACTCTCGCCGCCTAAACCCACCTCCGTCCGCAACATCCGGCCACGTCGTATTTGACGAATTAGTAATTAATCGCCGTTTTCACGTTCCGTTTAAAGTGTCTCGTCCAATCTGTTTGCTATTTAGAATTCAAAGAGGTTTTTACGGCCGAAAATATAAATAACATACTGTATATATGCCCCGTAATTTAATCGTATATGCTACGCATACTGTTTCTGATACAACGATACGTACCGATATTAAAAAACTGTTCTTTCTCGTGCACTTAAATACTTGAATATTTTTGTCGGCGTTTATGCGCTCGCTTGCCTTAACACGCGTGTTTAAACTCTGACTATATTTTAAACCACACTGGCTACTTTCCGTTTTATTTAACGTATAACGAGTTGCTCGACGTCAACACTACGATAAATAATGATAAACGCGCTAATTTTATTCCTCGAATCCGGCGAAAAGGTTGACGTTGCGTTTGCGCCACGGTGCGGAAGAAATTAACATTAATGCTCAGAATTTAGACCAGCGTTTTTGAACTTTTTTTATCTCACCACACACTCGAACCTACGATTAAATTTCCCCGTCACAAATTTAGGTGAAAAATAACGTGATTTAAAGTTGTGTTTATAAACATTCTATCGCTATATTACTTGCCACTCAACCTACTTCGGACCAAGGTCCTAGAACAGGCATGGCCAACGTACGGCCCGCTTAATGAATTTACGAGGCCCGCGATTAATCTTTCAATATTAGCTACTTAACTTCTAATAATTGTTCGAATGGATTCGCGATACTTATTTTTTTAAATTCCACTGTAGAGATTTACGACTTTTGTACTGTTCTGTGTGATAGTGCCAGAACAAAAAATAAATTATAAATTTAAAATATTAATATTTATCATAAAATAATGTATGTTAGACAGTAATTCGAGATATCGGGTGATATTCAATTTAACTTAGTAATTCGTGTGCTTTGCTAAAATGTAATACTAATATATTTAAACATTTATTTACTAAAATGAACCGTTTTTGTATTTAACGTTTTTTAATTTTAATATTTCCTTCGGCCCGTGAAAAAAGTTTTCCTTCCAATTCGGACCGGGGGCAAAAACTGTTGGCCACGCTCGTCCTAGAATGTTGGTTATGAGAAAAGCAAATCGCCGATTGCCATGTAGACCTAGATTATTATGTTGTATTCATTACTATATTGTGTTATTGTTCCGATTGTTTTGCTTTATAATAAATAAATTTGTGTTTTTTTAGTAATAATGTAATATTCTCAGTGTTAAATAGTATGGCACAGTAAATAATGGCCGAGCGGTCGAGGTGGCAGCCTACCGCTCCGGAAGACCCGGAATCGAATTCGGACGGGTGGAAAAATCCCCAAGAATTTTTCGGGGGCTGGTCCGTTCGGATACGTCGGTCCCGTCTTCTCCCTACCCGGCCGTCCCATGGTGAGTCTGGCCCAACCCATAATGGGTTGGCTAAAAGAGATCCTCTTAGTGCTCACAGAGCCGAAAGAGTTTAAAAAAAAAAAGATATAATAGTAAAATAAATCATGGCCGACGTTATTTAACATTTAATAAATATAAAATGTAATTTGCGCTGTAATTTTTTACATTTTATATTTATTTAAAAAGAGACTTTACCTAATTTTTTTGTCCACATTCTTTTGTGAATTAAACGAAAGAGCGTGTCGTTCCTTAAAATAGCAGCGGGTTACAACAATATTTATTTAAATGAATAATTTTCGTTTACCTCATAAAAGCAATTAACATTAAGTGCCGATAATTGCCTTTAGAAACCTGCCCGACTCCCGCTATTTCTAACAAGTAAGTTAAAATAACTCGAACGAAATATTGACAATTACGTATACAATTTTCGATTTAAAGAAAATTTCATTTTAAATGAAGTAACCCGGTGTTACGCGCATAATTTTGCTACTGACTTTATCATTTCTACTACATTACACACAGGTTTATTTATTATAACAATTTAAATTCGGAGGTTTTTCAGAGGTTTCAATTTCGACAGGTACACTTATTGTTCTTTGTTCGTATTGCTCTTATTTACTTTCGAAATATAATTTATTTTCGCGGCGCCGATCTAGATTTTTGTGGAGCCGGCGACAGGAGGGTCGATAAGACAGGTGGAGTCCGGGCAGGCCTTTTCGGCCGATTGATTTTCGAGTTTGGGTTGACGAAAGCTTTCCTTTGGTCGTCATTATCGTTTCTAATATTTAAATTTCGTATTTAATTGGCCGGTTTGTCTATCCGCAAATATTCCGATCTTCCGTTTAGTCCCTTACCCGTCTAAACGATCCGGCCACCGGTGGCGTAACTTTTCCGACCGTTACTAAATTTCATAAATAAAATTGCTTTTGTATTATTAGCGAGGTTGAGGCCGAAGTTTTCAACGCGAAAACGTGTACGTCGGACGTTCGGCGCCGCTTTACTGTAAGACTGGAAGTTTGACAATGGCGTTTGGAACGTCGGTGGAATCGTGCTCGACGTTTCAAACGCCATTGTCAAACTTCCAGTCTTACAGTAAAGCGGCGCCGAACGTCCGACGTACACGTTTTCGCGTTGAAATCTTCGGCCTCAACCTCGCTATTAACGGTGACTTCATCCGTTACCGGATTTTCTTACGAAAAACGTTTTGTATTATTAATTATTATAAAATGGCCAAAATCCGAATTTTCAGGTTTTATAAGAAAAGTTGTAAATGCCCGTTCCCCCTTTCTTTCTTTCGTGCCAAAGTTCGTTTCTTCGTCACGGCGAACGAAGCGCCATGGCCTAGCCAGTCGTTTCTAAACGTTGGCTGCAGTCGAGTTAAAGCAGATTTTCGTCCGTAAAACACTCCCGTATGTGTAATTTAACATTACTCTGCGAAAATGAAAAAGTCCGAGTGACTGTTGTTAAAAATATTATGGAAATATTAGGAAATATTAAATGTAAAGTGATCGCCATTTGTCTAAAGAATAGGAAAATACTATATCGTGGACGCAATCGTCCATTTTTTCTTTTTGCTTTGTTCACATTTTCGGAGAGAAATGTCTCTCTTTCGTAGTTCTTTGACTAAAATATTTGGGCTGTAAATGGAATTAAAAAATATATTTCGGCAGCTATGTTTAGCTCGAGCGTTGGTCGCTGGATTATAGTTTGGATTCTAAACTGTGATGCAGCGGCGTTATTTTCGCCACACTCTGGCCAGACCAGAAACGAGAAATTAAGCGAAATAGACACGCGTCGTGCATATCCACGGAATTTTTCGACTTTTTGGTTTCGAGAAGTCGCAAAACGTGGAGATTTGAAAACGGCCAGATGGTCAAATTTCACACCATTCCGATACTCCTCGTTACCTATACGTAACGGCCGGAAAAGTAAAACTGGTAAAAATACGCCATTTCGTCATTACGCAGAATTGCTAACGTTTAATTTGCATAATATTTTTGCGGTGTTTTTGGTTTTTCGCACTTTCACGCCGGAAGTTCGACCCTGCGCGCGCTCACACGGGAACACCCCTTCCACAAAATATTTTCTGCGCATTTCCTGCCGCGGGTCCCGGCGGCTGGAGACGGAAATTTCGTCGATAGGCGATGTTAGAACTTGAATTTTCGGGATAGGGATGGATTTTATAAAATATTGTAACGAGTAGAATTGTCATTAAGTCCGACCCTATCGGAGATACACACCATCTCCTTTATCTCTCCATCCCTCGACCTTTACTCGCCAAAATTTCATATCGTCGATCCCCCAATAAACAAACCTCCCCGGAAAATTTCAGAAATTTTCGACAAAGAAGCACGGGAGATATTAAGCTCGAAAGAAGGCGAAGAAAATCCTGCCCTTCCACACACAAACATCCATACATTCAGGAAAAACCCCAGAATTTTCCCCATTTCTCGACGCCCAAAAATGTAGAAAACTCGGAGGCCATTTTTGCCACACTTTCCCTCCGTTATATATAACAGCCGGGAAAGTAAAAGACATTTTACACTTTGCCAAGTACAAGTTTTATAAATTCGTTATTTGCTACGATTATCGACGTAAGTAGTAGAGGGTTATTTTAAAACGGATACGTCGAGACGATAACTCGGGTTTGTGTAGTTAACTGCGGAACCACCACCCATTCGGCCTTAAAATTCGACACTAAAATGACGACAAACGCGCGGCAACGAGCCGTAATACACCGATTTGTGCTAAGAACCGTTCCGATACGTGGTCGGGCCCGAACCAGGTGGCCGGTGACCTAGTTGTACACAACCGACGAACACTCGGTCTACCTCCACACGAACCATCGCCGGGTAGTTTGTTTCGTAAAACACTCCCCACCCGTCGACACCCGTTCCATGCGTCGTCTATTTTGTCAGAAATTGAATAAATAAACGAAAGGGAAATGGGGAACCCGACGGATATATAAATTTGCATCGATTGGACGAAATAGTTTATATTCTTACATCTTCGAAAATCTATCGAACGGCTTTCCGTTTCGTGGCCGACTTTCAAATGCGGCCCGAGAAACCTCACTTCTCGGACACGTCCCAGAGTGGGAGGCTGCGCCTAGTTCCGAGTAATTCCGCGGGATGGCACTGGGCTAATTCGTTTGTTTCACCTACAATTTTTACCATTTAAATCGCTAGGCGGAGCGCGGCCGCACTTTTTTCGGCTGCCGATCTACAGAATAAACGTCGTAATACAAAAGGTTAACCTATTACCAAACAATAATATTTTTTAAAAGTTTTTTTTTATAAATACCACACTATTTTCGGGTAGGCAAAGGAATGCAGTTTTAAACTTCTAAGTGCTGTTTCACACTATGGCCCATTGGACCGACTGGCCGACTGACCGACTCCGAATCGTGTTGTCATGGTAACAGCAGTCGGTCGACCGACTGGTCGTTCCAGTCGGACAGCTTTAAAAAGTTAAATATTTGTAGTCGCGGAGCGACAGCCAATGAGAGCTTCGAAGCTATAACCAATCAGAGTTTAGATTTATCCGAAGTTAGAAAATGGCGGAAGGTACAGTTTTCTCGGAAGCTTTAATAAACGAAATCAGAAAATATCCGTGGCTTTATGATATTCGGCCAGCCGATTATAAAGACAACATTAAAAAAAAAATAATTCTTGGACGGACATTTCCAAGAAACTAAACGTTGACGGTACGTGATTGACTATAAAACATTCCAATAGATATTGTTGCCAAAGATATGGCCTGACGATAAATTGTAGCATATTCAGAACTACAATTTCTGGATACGAATGAAGTATGTTTTAAAACAATTCGAAATGCAAGACCGCTTTCCGTGACGGCCATGTTTTCTGTGTAAGTTGAAAAACTTACCACGATTGGCTAGTGTTCTGATCTGTAACGCGCGTTTTGATTGGTCCTTACGAGTCGGCCACCGACATAATCGTACTCGGTGTGAATGCTTTTACTACTAGTCGGTCCGATTATAGGATCGGTCGGTCGAGTCGGTCAGTGTGAAACAGCCCTAACAACTACGATTTTTTGGTCGGACACGGCTTTTTTGTCTAATGGCCCGTCCACCGACCAAGTTTTCTCTTCGTACGTTCCGTAACGGAATATTTTGGCCGACGGAGGAGACAAAGACTAGCACTTAAGTAAACAAAGGTAGCTTCGCTACCAGAACCTCTTTTTTAATTATGTACATTGTCAGTGTCGTAACTAGCCATTCCTGCGCCCTGTGCAAGAATTTGCATTTAGGCCCCTTAATTAATTAGGTTTGGGAAAATAATCAAACAAGTACTTGCATTTTGGGCCCTGTACGGGTTCACCTGTCTAGTTACGGCACTGCAACCCGTAAATTCCCACTGTCGTCCGTCCGTTCGTCTTTCCTTAATCTCGAGAACGGAGTTATATATACGAAAGACAAGACCAGATATGGTAACGTTAGAGGCGGGAGATCCCGATTAACCATATTCGAACTTTTATAGGCAAATCGAAAGTTACGTTCTTTCCATTCAAAACTCCCTCCTCCGAAGGCAGTTAATAGACCATCGGCACGACTCTATCGTTAAAGGAAAAGTACGATGCGCGGAGGCAAGTCACCACAGTAATAATTTGAGGTAGAGAGCATATATTTTAAGCGAAATAAATTAAAAGTATAATTAGAAATTCTAATTATACTTTTGCACGTCACGATAAATAATTGCCGGTTCAGATTATGTTTTCCGACTATTACGGATTGGCCACACACTTTGAATTTAATTAGATTCGTACCGAGTGCCACAATTTTTAAAATCAGTTAAAAACTCGTCCAGTTCGTTATCCGCTTAAAATTTAAAATAAATTACGGCGAATTTAAAAAATTTTGATAATACGGAAGTGAAACTTACCCGGACGAAATTTGGCAACTTTACAAATATACTAGAAAAATGCGCAGATCCAATGGGTGCGTGGAGCTGGCCCGGTCTTTACGCCGGTAAGCGACGTTTCGCCGGCACGCGCGTGGACGCACGCAACTTTCGTATTCGTATTCGTATTCTAGAGGCGTCTGCGGCTTCTCGGGCCTTTACGCCGGAAGAGAACAGAGTAGGAAGAGTCGGCCTTATAGAAGACAGCCAATCCGAGAAGACAGAGGAGAGGTCACAGACGCGACCAAAGTCGGCCTTATAGGAGACGGCCCCCGCGAGAAAGGGAGATAGAAGTGCCTTCCGGGAGGACTTGGGGGAAGCTGGCCCCTATTCGGGCGTCATATGCAAGGAGGAAAACCCGGAAAAAACTCCCGCTGCCAACTCGTCCGAGTGAGGTTCGAACCTCCGATCGAACTCCGGTGTTTAGGGTCTGGTCTCCGCCAGAAATGAGCGGAGACGGAGTCCACTCGCCCACCGGTGGGGCGCACGCAACTTTTGTGGGGGAGGGTATGCCGATGCCGATGCCGCAAATTTTACTACCGTCCAACTTCTAGTCAATTCCTCCTTCTCGCTTCGGTCGATCGACGACAAAAAGACGACAGATAAAGAAATTTTAAAACATTAAATATTTTCGCCACATATTCCGGGCACTCTGGCCACAGGCCGAGGTATGGGGGCGCGTGGGTTGGAAACACTCGCCCGCGAATGTTTTATTATCGAGCTTCTAGTCTGTATTCGCGTGGTCGATTATGTTAGTTAGTTATAGACCTACCATTAATTAAACGGACTTATTGCACTTTCGACTCGGTTTTATTTCCCGGCCGTCGCGTATAGGTAACGAGAAAAAGTGCCGGATTCGTGTCAAATTTGACCCTCCGAGTTTTTTCAAATCTCCGCGTTATCGGACCCCCGAACCCAAAAACGTAAAAAAATTCCGTGGATGTGTGTGGGTTCCGATTTTCTTTAATATCTCGGGGTAATGATTAAGAAACGAAATTTGGCACGGTATCTCGTGTACGAGGGGTATCGATGCTATTAAATTTTGCTGGCGAAAGATCCGGGAAACGAGACGGTGGTGGCTTATTGTATCTCGAAAGGGATCGGGTCGATAGAATAATAAACCGGTTACTACACTGTAGCGAATCGAAGCGCGGCAGCCACGACAGTCCATCCGTTGACTAAATGTAAGTTAACGGTAACCGAAGATATTTTGTAATTTAGATAAAATCAATCGAGTTGTTTTTTTACACATACAACGTATCAAAATATATTGTGTAAAATTGATCGTAATTCTATTATATTACTTCATAAATTTACAATTTTTTTAGCAAACTTTTCTGGATTTTTAGAAAAATTTTACAAATGAAAAATTATAATTTTATTAAATAATAAAAGCGAATGTTAATATATACGTACCGACATTACGTTACGTATTAATCGTAAAGTTTCCACAGCGCGATGCAAAATGTATTACGCATACCGTATATCGTATTTAAAAAATAACGATGCGTATCGCCGTCCTTTAAATATAACCATTTTTGTAAACATTTGTCTTACTCGCGCACCCGTAATCTTATTACTTTCCATTTGACACATATAGTTAATACGAATTATAAAAAATTCACTCCAAACACGTCGATTCGCTATTTGTTGTATATTTTTTAAATTAATTATTGGAATCTTCCTTCTTCCTTTAAGAAGAGGGCAGTTTTTACAATAATTCGGTCTACCGAAATAATAATTTTCAAACATTACTTTTTGTTTCCGTTTGTGACCGGACTCTTCGTCCGTCTCCTCGTCGATCGACAAGAATTAAACGGGTCAAATACGTCGTTTACTTTCGACGCGAATTCGGCAGTCGCGTCAACATTATTAAAGCCTTCTATACAATTTTCTTTCCAAAATATAAAAGCATTACTTGCCTACTAAATCGGATCTACTAAATGTCTACATTTGCCTTCATTTTTTCTCCACCCTTCGAATACGACACGCTTTTAGTTTATTTGAGACACGAAGAGCTTTACTATGTAAGTTATATAACCGAATAAAATACAGGTATACCTCGACTTACGTCGGTAATTGGTTCCGGGAGAGGCGACGTAAGTCGAATTTACTTGTGTAGGTACGACGTAAGTCGTAGTTTCGACTTACGTCGTAACTAAACGCCAATAATGAGCGCTTAAAGACCGCTAAATAAGACGACAACGCAGGAACACGGATGTTTTCGCGTTTCGTTCTCTAGGATTTACGACGATTATATTAACATTTACTGTAAATATACGTATTTTAATACGATTTTATGCGCTTTTAACGCTTTTCTAGCGATATGACGACTTCGATGTTTGTGGCGGGTGGATTTAAAGTCGAATAAAATGACTCAAACTCGATTTTTATTTTTCCGTATACTTTTTTGACAAACGACGTAAGTCGCGGTATACCTGTATTGCCATTTAAGAATTCCGCCGACGAGATAGAATAACACGCAGTGCCAGTAGCGGCGATTACGGCGCCACTTTTCGAAGCCGATCGAAGAGAAGGACGCCGCGACAGTTTCGCCGGGTTCTATCTCGTCGGTCGACGGCGAAGCGCACCGTAAGAAATAATCGTGCCGCCATCAATCGTACCGACGGTTACGAGAAAGGTCGGGGATTTTCGTTTCACAAGTAAGTTAAAATTATTAATTTTGCTCGCACTATACTTTTCTATGTCTAATAAAATGTTTACAGATTAATTTAAGAAAAGTAAACGAAAAGTGTCGAACTTACTTTAAAACGCTGCGTAAGTTATAAAAATTTAAATAATTAGAAATGTTTGGATAGAAACCTTATACCTATCGAATTGCGAATTTTACAGCGGTTAATATCGATAGTAAGTAGGCCTAAATCGAATTCCATTCTCGCGATAGTGAAATTTAAAATAAAACTTTTTCTTTGTCAGGTTTCCACCGGCCGACGACTCCTTCCGAAGAAATGGCTTAACGAATAACTAAAGCCCGTAAAGAAAAAGTTGCCAAGAAGGAATACGAAGTCTCGGTCTCTCGCCATCTCCAAAGAAGGTGCGCGAAATGTTAATTTTAACGGGACAGAAATGCCAACGGCTACCAAAGAAACTTAAATACTGTATAGCGGACGGTCTAATAAAAGAAATCCAAATAAGACGGTCGATTCGAAAAAACGTTAGTCGAAGGCTCGCAGAAATGCTTTCTAAATCCGACGCTATAACCGCAGAAAATAACTTCAACGGACCGCTTCGTCATATATTAAAAGATCGGCTTTTTTGGTAACGAAGGCGACGAATATCCAGAAGTTAAAAAGTTTCCTTTAAATTCTAGTAAGGCGTACGAGTATCCGAGACGGTTTATTAAACTACCCGCTACTAGTTCTCTGCGGAAATGGTCTTACGTCGACGGTAGTCCCGGCTTTACCGAACGGTCTAATTGGTCTACTACGGCGGTTCCCGACCGGTGGTCGGCGAAAAGATTTAAAACTTTTATTCGTTTTAAATTATTATTCCCACATTGACGCGAACCGAATTTAATTTTTACTAAAAATGTTGTGTTTTCTATTATAATAGTACAGTTAAAGCGTCTTACTCTCGAGTTTAACCATCACTCGCGTTAAAAGTTTCGATTAAAGTTTATTTTTAGATCGACGCAGTTTATTTTTCTTAAATCTCGCGGTCCCCGCTTAACAACAATTAAATCCAAAATGGTTGGAACGGCCGGCATGGCCGAGCGGTAAAGGTGGCAGCCTACCGCTCTGGGGACCCGGGATCGAATCCGAACGGGTCGAATAATCCCCAGGAATTTTTCGGGGGGTGGTCCGTTCGGATATGTCGGGCCCCGTCCCTCACCACCCGGTGCGCCCCATTGTGGGCCTGGCCGAACCCATAATGGGCCTACTAAAAGAGGCCCTCTTAGTGCCCACAGGGCGGAAAGAGTTAAAAAAAAAAAAAAAAAAAAAAAAATCAAAATGGTCCCCGGTCGAAAAAAGGTTGGGGAACCGCCGGTCTAAAAATCGATTTTAAAAATATAGAAAAAATAGCGAGTCGCTGGGTTTGGAGCGAAAAGCCATTATTAAATTATCTTCCGACAAAAAAATTCGGCCGAGACGACATCGAGTTATTTTTTCCCGCAATTAGAAGTGGAGGTGGTAATAACGACAATGCCACGGCACGGCGGCGTAGATCGGCACGTAGGAAGTTTTTCCGTCTCCAAAAGCCAACAGTCGGTCGATCGGGCGGTATCCTTCCGTTTAGCATTTCTAACCAGAAGTATATAGAAGAGCGACATTTACATAATAATAAAGATACAATAAATAATCCGCAAACTATTTTAAAATTTGACCATTCTTATACACTCAAACCTGTTTTTGTGCGGTCTTTTTTTGTGCAATTTTTTATTTGTGCGATTTGTTTTGTGTGATTTTTTGTGTGCGGTATATGAATTTCAATCAAATTGGTATACTGCACAAAAATAATTGCACAAAACACACTGCATGTATAAAAAATCGCACAAAAAAAGACCGCACAAAAACAGGTTTGAGTGTATTCTTAATATTTATAAAGGACCGAGGTGGTCTACGTATTCCTTCGGACGACGTCATCGAAATATTAAGATTAGAGATGCGCGAGACGAATGTTTACGAAAACGATTATATTTAAAGGACGGCGATACGCGTCGTTCCTTTTTAAATACGATACGCGGGGTGTGTAATATATTTTGCATCGCGCCGTAAAACTTTACGATTAAGATGCGATGTCGATACGTATATATTAACATTCATTTTTATTATTTAATAAAATCATTATGATTTTTCTTAAAAAATCGTAATTTTATGAAATAATATAGCAGAATTATGATAAATTTTGAGATTGTATATGTAAAAAAACAGCTGGATTGATTTATCTAAATTGCAAAATATCTTCGGTTACCGTTAACTTAAATTTAGTCGACGGACGGAGTCCACCGAAACTGTCGTGGCTGCCGCGCTTTAATTCGCCTCGGCTGTAGTAACTGGTTTAGCGCGCTGTTATTCGTCTCGTCGGATCGGATCGATAAAGATTTTACCCGTCGTTAACATTTACCATTGTTTTTTTTAATATATACATAAAACTCTTCCCTACCATTAAAATTAAGCTTTTTGCCATTTTGTAGTAGTTAAAAATGTAAAAAGTTTTTTTATAACAATGTGTCCTAAGAGATGGCGCCACACGCAATTTTATTTATTACGCTAAATAACGTAAAATTTATTTTTTTTAAATAAAATCTGATAACAGCCGGATTTTTAACGAACTCTACCGTTTACATTACGACCCGTGCGAATTTCGGCAAACTTTTCAATTAGATTTTTTTTATGTAAATACAAAATGTTGGACGTGTGTCGAACTGCCGTTCTTAAAGCCGTCGAACCGAAAGTAAGAAGTCGGAGTTGACGCACCGTTAGATAAGAAGCTGGGTTTATACGTAGGAGAAAAAAACCGAGGCCGTCCGGCGGATTTTAGTTTCTTTATCCGGATATTTTGTCGGTACGTCGGATAATCTCCCCGAAACGTCGGAACGGCCGACCGACCGTTTTAATGGGCAAAACGTCGAACCCGTTTTACCTAATTTGCAACCGCTTTAGTAGATCCTCGGGAACGGCTGCCCAAAATTCGAAGGCCAATTTCGTCTTTGACCGTTCCTAGTTACGTACAAGTTTTTACGCGCATCTGCGGATAATCGCCCAGAAAATTTACCGGACGATTTTATCCAATTCGAAGAACGTATATTTAGTCGATGAAGACGAAGGTGGCGTGGGTTTTACTTAGAATTTCGGTTACCGAAAACGATGCCGTTAGTGCGCTAATACGGTATTAACCGTGGATTTAAACCGTCTTTTAAATCGTCCGTTAATGTTTTAGGCCGAATCGAACGGCCAGTCCCCGCGATACGGGAAGAAATATTGCTAACTTTTCCACGTAACTGGCGTCTCTCGAGAGTTTCCGGTCGAGCCACAGACCCGGTTAAAATCTACGAAAGGTCGAACCGCGTAATTTCGCTCCCGTCCCAATTATTTGTACGGTTCCGGTAAAGCGTCCGAAGTAGAAGTATTCCGTTTAGCAAAAGTTCCGACAGACAATTACGTAATTTTCCAAACAAAAACGTTTAAAATTGCGTGTGACGCCATCCGTTACCATCATTTATTTTGCACGTTTTAGCAAAAATATTTCTTCGAAGGCCGTACTCGGAACAATTTTCGGTCAATAGTCGATTGTCGTTCGCCCGTCTGCGGTTTGCCTCCGTACACCGTACTTTCCCTTTAACAATAGAGTCGTGCCCGTGGTCTATCGACTGCCTTCGGAGGAGGGAGTTTTGAACGGAAATAACGTAAATTCCGGTTTGCTTGGGAAGTTCGTATATAGTTAATCGGGGTCTCCCGCCCCTAAGGTTGCCGCGTCTGGTCTCGACTTTCGTACGTATAACTCCGTTCTGGAGATTAAGGAAAGGCAGACGGACGACAGTGAGCATTTATGTCTACAATTTTTTTCAAATTGCAGCCGAATAAGGACTAAAATCTTCATTAGGTCCGACCCCGAGTTATGACGCCCGACGCCTCGCATCGCCTCACCTCCCAGAACTTTAATTACCAAAATGTAATAGAGTCGATTCTCGTAACATCCAAACCTCCTCACAAAATTACAGATATTTTCGACAAAAGGCACGGGATTTGAGCTTATTAAGTGGGCGAACGAAATCGTACACCCCGACATCCATACGTAGAGAATTGTTTTTTCGATTCTGGACGTTTCCGGGTCCCCGAGTCCGACTCGGGCGGGGGTCGTTTTTTGACCGACGACCTTACTTTCCCGGTATTATCTACGACGGCCGGGAAACCGGAATGTCTATAGCTCCGTATAGAATAAATTCTGAAAATTTTGGCTAACGGTAGTATCTACCGTTAGCCAAAATCGAAAACAATCCAAAAGTTTTTATCGCCCTGTTTTATAAATAGGAGTAACCGGGTTTCGACCAAACCTATTAGGAAAACTTGGTATATCGGAACGGACAAATGGAAAATAGGGAACGGCGACCGGGATTGAAGTATCCACCGAGGTACGTTAACATAATGGCCGTGGGAAGGACCGCAATTCCGCGTTAAAGAGTTTATTTTTTTAAAGCCAACGTTTCCCCCGGGTTTATTACCCGGCCAGGGAGACCAACGGATAAAAATCGAAAGAAATACCTTAATCGTTCGTACGGAAACCGTCGGTCGACCGTATTTACGGCCGGCGGCCACCACCGGGTACCCGGGTTACCCGGTCGGACCGGGTATTTACGGCCGGGGGCCACCATTACCGTTTTGGCTGTCTACTGGGTGGATAGAAATCGAAACCCGGATTACCGTCTTGGGTAAAACACAGGGCGAGTTTTTCCAATTATCCCGGGTCCCATAAACACCGGACCACCACCTTCCCACGCCCCCTTTCCACCATATTTATAATTACTTCGGAAATGTTTGCGCCCGCCTTTCGGTACTTCGGTCTTTTCCGCCCAACGCGCTGCTGTGTCGGATAGAAAAAAAAAGACTCAATTCAGTTACTTGGCGGCAAAAAGGGGGGACCAGTGGCATCCGTCTTCGTAATAAACCAGGCCGAATTTTTATCGACCGAAGCGTGGGCGTTTTATGTTCGATTTTGAGGCGGAAACGAGGGATTAGAATTTTTGTATTTAACCAGGTTCAACGACTTTCCGAACCTTCTTCCTCATTGGCTGGAAAATAAATTACGGCAAAACCTGTATTGAACGGACAAAACTTTTGGTCCACGCGTGGCAAGTTAATTTTAAGACGCCTTTTAAGCGTAGTTAAATTAAGGAATATTTTTCGAATCCGGGAGTTCCGTATTTTCCAAAAACTTATTTAGAAACTGCGGCCAGTACGTAAGCGTTATATAACACGCGTGCGTCAACTGAAAGTGGTACTTAATTTTCACCAAGCCACGTAAATAAAACTAATTTGCTCATTTTTGAACAGGCTACTTTATTACACGACGGACGCCTCGGCGCGAATTAGTCCGCTCTTCCAATATCGAACTCATCACCCGTATCTGTTCCGACTCTTTCCGTCACCGGCGTCGACGGAACACATCGATCTTCTAGCCAATTAACGTTTCGCTTTTATGAAATGATATACGCCCGGCGTTTCCGTACAGCTTATAACAGAGAGAAATGTGGCCGCTGCGTCTTGGGTCGGGCACCGGGAAACCGGAGATACGAAATTCCTACGTCTTTATCTAGTTTAATAAGTGCCTGGCCCGGGCTGGAAAAGTTCCGAAATCGACGCTATTAATTCAATTTTGGCGGTGAAAGGTGGCATCCGGAGTGCAGTCGGGCTTAACGGTACTTACAAAAACTAGTCTACCCCGAAAAGTCGTCTTTCTGCCTTCTACCGTATTTAATAACACCAATACTTTTATAATAAAATATCGTAACGGACGAGACGGCGGGCCATTCGTTACGACTACGGGAAGAGAGAAGCGAGAAACAAGAGGCGATCTTCGGCAGAAAGCGTCGAACGAGGCATCTGGGCAAAACACGGGAGCGCCTGCGAAAAATACACCGGCAATTACCCCGACGAAAAAGTCCCGTTCTCCGCTCCTCCTCCCGATCTTCCGGCGCGGCTCGCTCTCCGCCAAGAAAACGATCGGAAGGAAATTTCCGCCGGAAAAAGAGCGGAGACGGCAGGACGGGCGCCGATTACGGAAAAGTTAAAAATCGCGGCGCCACTCCACACGCGTGCCACCGCGTCGCTCGGTCGATTTCTTTACCGCAACCCGACCGAGGTTTCTGTCGGTACCCAGAGGAATTCGACGCCTGCTCCAGCCGACGAGAGAGGGCGCCGGGCCACGTCGGCGACTTCAATTTGTATATATTATATAACAGAAGGAGGGAAGTCCGTCGTCGCCCGTCGGAAGGTCGTGCTCTCCTCCGGCGCCGAGTCAAAGTCGAAACTCGTCCCGCTTGCGCAACCGACAGGGCGACCGGCAGAGGGTCGGGCCCGAAAGGAATCCCTCCTTACGCCGCCCACCCCCGCGGCCTTTCCGGAAAGTCGAAATCCGATCGTTCTCTCCGTTTCCGGGAATTCGAGTCGAAAAACAAATAAATTTCTCCTTCTGGGAAAGCCTTCTTCCCCGGCCGCGCGGCGGCGCGCCTCCGCCGCCGGCCTTTCGTTTCCGTCGGAGGCCACCCCCGACGCCGTCCGGCGCCCCTCCGCCGCGCGCGTGCGGCCGGAGCGAAAGAGTCGGGGAAAGCGGCCGGAGCGGGAAAGATAGGGCCAGACGCCGAAGGCCGCCGCGCCGGGCCGGCGGCGGGAGCGTCCAATGAGAGCGGAGGGAGGGGCGGAGGTGCGCGGCGGTCGGCGGCGCACGACGTAGTCGGGGGGACGGAGAAGGGTGGACGGTCGCCGAGCGACGTGTTACGGCCGGGCCAGGCGCGTCTGCCGGACGGCGCCATCGGCTTTCGGGGCCAAACCGGCGGCAGTCATGAGGACGGTCGGCGTCGATGGCTGCCTGCTGTTGCTGCTGCTGGTCCCGGCGTTCCGGTGCCTGCGGCCGTCCGAGGGCGCCGCTTGTCCGTTGCCCCGCGCGGTTCCCGAGCTAGACCCGGCCTCCAAGGCCTACCTGGCCCCTGCCGTCTTCCACGGGGCGCTGCTGGGCGTCCGGGGATCGGCGGCCCGGGGACTGGTGGCCACTTACGTGATCCGAAAGGTCCACAAGAGCGCCTCCGACTCCCGACTGAGACGGTACGCCAACGCCTCCGTGGCCTTTGGCGGCCGCCACGCCGCTTGCGGACCGCGCGTCCGAGCCGGGGACTTCAGGAAGGATCAGCTGTACATCGTCTACGCGGCCGAACCGGCGTCCTCGTCCCGTCTCGATGCCGTCTTCCGGCCCGTGCCGCAGACCAAGAAGACCGTCAGATCCGTCCGCAAGGTCCTCCTTCCCGGATACGGTGAGCCCTTTTCTATTCTCTCTTCCGCCGCGGGCCAAACGGAGCAGCGGGATTCGTTCTCCTCCTCCTCCTTCTTCTTCCTCTCGGCCTGGCTCGGGTCCGGGCCGGCCGAGGCGCGTAAAACCCACAGCTCGCGCTCAGCGCGTGCCCGAGATGGCGACCGCGCGACGGGCAGTGTTTACGGAAGACCCGGGTACGAAGTACGCGTCGATGACAGACGTAGTACAAACGGCGGCGCCGTCTTTGGCCTTTGCTTCTGGCACCTCTCTCTCGCGCGCGGCCGTTTTCGCCCGTCGTCTCCCGCACGTGCGAGCGGTTTCTCTCTCCCGGTCGAAATACCGTCCGCAGCCGGAAACGGAAAAGCTCTTCCGAAGCAGCACCGGCTTTCCGTCGTCTTTCGATTTCGCGCGAAATCCGATCCCGGTCGCCTCCCCGCAGCGCTTTCTATTTCTGTCTCGGTCCGATATAGCGCGGGTCCCTCCTCCCGAGCCCGGGCCTCCGGCGGGAGGACCCGCCCCCGGCTCTCCGACCCCGCCCACCCGGATTCCGCTTCCGAACGGACGCGCGTCCGCCGTTACTCGGGCGGACGCGCCGGGCACCGTTCGGGCGCAGCTGCACGCGCCGACCGTTAAGAAATCGACGTCGGTGGCCTTTCCCTCGTCCGCCTCCCCTCCCCGGACCGCCCCCTCCGGTCCCGGGGCCTCCGCCCGCTGCTTTCCAGCCGGCGGCGTCGAGGCGGGTGGTAGAGTCGCGGCCCCGGACGCCGGGGGGTCGAAGGGGACGATCCCTCCCGTTCCCAGAAACGACGGCAATAAACTCCCGGGATCGACCGACCCCCGCCGCGCCGCTGGGGTTTTCTTCGGTCCCGCTTCTCGCCGCTGCGGCTGGGAAGCCACGCGCCGCGCCGGAAAGGGGGACGAGAGGAAGACGACGTTTCCCGGAAGGGCGGGAGAAAGGCGACGACTCCCTTAATTACGTCGGCCTCTTTTCCGGGAAGACGGGCCACGGCGGCCCGGCGGGAGGAAGGACGAGGCCCGGAGAGGGGGCGGCGTCGGACGGAAAGGAGCGCACTTGCCCCGGGGAGGCGGCCACACAGGTAGCGTCGCGGCGGGCGGCTTTCCGAAATTCGGGGTGGTCGGAGGCGCGGAACGGCGGTCGGCGCCGGGCGTGGACCGGAACGGAGCGGCGGTGCCTCCGGACCACACGCGGCGACCGACTTTCCGCGCGTTCGGACGCCGTCTGTCCCCAACGGGGTCAACGGTCGCCGCCGCCGCCGGTGACGGAAGCGGCTTCCGACGGCGGTTCTCGTCCGGGACGAGAGTCGGTCGCCTCCTTCCGGCGGAGGCGGAAGCCGGTCGGACCCGGTCGATAATTAGGCCCGGCGCCGGAAGGGAAGTCGGCGCGCCAAAGAAGAGCGCTGGGCCGAAAACCGGTCGAGGGAGGTCCGCGCGGGTGTGCCGGAACCGGCGACCCGGGGAGGACCGCGTTCCCTCCCTCCTCGGGCGACGGCCTCCCGTCTCCGCTCCGCAGCCACGCAGTCTGCGGCCCACCGATGGCCGAACTAACCCGTTCTTTCCCGCCATCCCTCTCTCCCGGCGGAAGCCTTCCGCACGCGTCCGGTTCCGGAAAACCATTACTTCCGGTCGGCGGTCCGAAAATAAAATTGGCGCGCCATTTCGACGGGAGAGGGGAAAACGGCGGGAAATGGCGAAAGAAAGGAGGATCTGTGGCGGGAAGCAAACACCAACCAGGGTGGTGGCTTACTGGGAAATGCCGACGACGTTACAACGGGGGTGGGCTTCCTTCCGTCTTTCGAGTCGCCTTTGGCCCAGGCGGAGAGAAGTTTCTCTTCCCTTACATTCGGAATAAACCGAGACAAGTGGTCCGTCCCGGAAACAAACGAGAGAACGGCCGTTTTTAAATTAGGCCCGCCCCGCGCCCGGAAAGGAGATCTTCCGACTCCGGAAGGAAACCGCTGCCTCTGCGGAAGCGAAAAGTCTTCTCTTCTTAACCTATTATTTCCTATTTTCCTTCCCCACCGGGACTAATTGAGTCTCGATTATCCGTCCGCTAAGAATAACGGCCGGTTAATTAAGGAGGACTGCGGGTCGGGACCTGGGAAAGACCGGAAGTGGACGGAGGCCGGGCAAAAGAGGGGGGAAAGGCCGGCGGCGAAAGAAAGATTGGACTACGAAAGCCCGAGGAGCGTAAAATTAGAAGAAACGTAAACGGGGGAGAAGGTACTCCGACCGTTCCGTTCCGACATCCCGGCCTGTACGCAATTGCTTGTAATTTAACCGGCGAAAGGTGGCAGTGGCGGACGGAGCCGAAAAGAAAAGACTTTCCGGATGGCCGTGGTACCGGAAGGACAGAAAAAGGCTGTGAAGAAACCGTAAACGGAAGCGAAAAAATGTGGCAGTGCCGGAGATCGGGCGAAAACCCATTCTTTCCTCCTCTGGCCGTTGGATGGGAAAGACGCCATTCTCTCTCCACCTATTTATTTTAACCCGACGCTACGGCCTTAGGCGTTTCCGGCCCGCACCCGCCACAAAAAGCAACGTCGGCGTCTTAACCGCTTAACGGAAAGGGCGGAAGGGCAGACAGCATCTTTACTGGGTGGCTGGACTCGCTCCGAAATCTTAGCACCGGCGGATCGGCCGTCTTCCCCTCGATCGCCGCCACGCTAGCATTCGCACGGCCGCTTTTATTGCCACGTTGCCGGGGAAAACGTCTTTTCCGCTCCGCCTCTTTCCGTTTCCGGAATATTTTCCGGCAATGCGCCGGGCCGGCCCGCCGTCTTCTCCACCGAAATAACGAAGGCGGAGTCGGGCTCGGTCGGAAAAACCGCGGACAAAGTTTGATTCGCCGTTGGTTTTCCGGCCTTTCCCGCAGACGGCGGGAGAGCCGTCGATTGGACGCGAAAATCCCGGAAATTCCGGGAGACGGTCTCCCGCCGCGGCCAGAGAATCGCCTTTTCTTTATTTCGGGCCGCGTCCGTCCGGCGCTTCCCAAATTTACCAGCGTCTTCGGATCCTCCGTGGCTCAGACTAAACAAACCGCCCGGGCGACTCCCGCGCGCCGACGTCGTCTCCTCCGTCCGCGCTCGGGTTCGGCGCCCGGGCCGGAAAGCGGGGGAGGTGGGTAAGAAGAGGGGTGGCCTCCGATTCTGTCCGCGGCACCGGCGGCTGTACGGTGTCCCGTCTTTGGCCGTCTGCCGTCTGGCCGGGCGGGAAAGGGCGACCGCCGGAGAACAGGTCGGAGGCCCGCCCCGAAAATTAGCGGGTCGACGGCGAGGAATTCCGCTCCGCCCGTCGTTACCGCGTCGTCGAACGGGGAATGCGGCGCCCCGCCCGTCCCGGCGGCGGGCGTCGTCCCGGCGCGCGCGCCCGCCGGCCCAGGTAGACCCGGGCTTATTCCGCCCGGCGGAAAGTCGGAAACGCGACCGGAGCCGGGGGAAAACCCCGGCGGGGTGGGAGAGAAATGGGGGCAAACGCGGAGGCGGCCGGCGTCTCGACCTCCGTTTAACTCGGGGCGGAGCCGTCTGAGATTCGGGGAGGCGCGCGGTCGACCGTTCCGCCCGACCTTAACGAGAGGCGAATTTCGGTCTTTTGTGGAAGCGCGTTTCCTCCGCCTGCGAGACTGCGGCGCTCGGAGGAAATCCCGGAGACGCCGGTTTCGGCAATTCCCTAACCGACTTTTTCCGGCAAATTACGCTCCGTCTGTCGTCTGGCGTCGGAAGGTCTCCTTTTATCTTCTTATACTCCACGCGCCGCCTGGGATCTTAGCACGCGCGAGAACGGTGGCCGGTGATAGCTTTTGGCACTCGGGCGCCGGCGCGTAAATCCGAAAGAAAGGAATGACGCCATCCTTTACCGTTTTTCAGCTAAACCGGCCAAACTGGCGGGTCTGAAGGGAGCGCGGGTGGAGCCCGAGAAGAGGATCCGCCTGCGATGTCGAGTGGAGGGTTTCCCCGTGCCCTGGGTGCGGTGGTACAGAGACGGAAAGAGGATCGAAGCCTCGGACAGGATCAGGATCCGCAACAAAAGGTGAGTGCGGGCGGAGGGCGGCGGCGGGAAGGAGTGTGACGGAAGGACTCTTTGCAGGAGAGACAGTCGACTGCTGGTCCAGAGAGCCTCGTCGGCCGACGGAGGAAGGTACGAGTGTCGAGCCTGGAACGTGCTGAGCGGGAGGACGGTGGCCCTGTCGGCCTGGGTGGCGGTGGCCCCCGCCGCCTCCGCAACGCGTGAGTCTCTCTCTCTCTTTCCCTCTTCCGCCCTCCGCCCCTTTTCTCACCGCCTTTTGTTTCAGAAGCCACCGCTCTGCCGTACGAGGGAGAGGAGTGTCAGAGGACCAACTACTGCCTCAACGGAGGGACCTGCATCTACTTCCGGTCCATCGGCGAACTCTCCTGTCAGTAAGTGCTTTTTTCCCTCCCCTCTCGGCGGTTTTCCCGGCCCGACTCGGTCGTCTGCCCGGTAAGTACGGAGGGCAGGCGCCGACGGGCGTCTTCTCCCCCGAGAAAGCGACCGGACTTTTCCGGTTGGACGGTGCCAGACGGAGAAGGCCAAGGAAGTTTCGGCGCCCCGCTCCGGACCCGGAGCCGGAGTGGAAGTTGGCCCGCTTCCAATATGCCGGCGACTCCACCCGGGGAAGAGGAGGAGCGGGCGTTTCTTTCCGTTCCCGAAATCTTTATTGCCGCCGCCGGGGGCCACCGAAGGTTTAAGCCTTCCCGGCAGGATGTTGCCAAGGAGCCGGACGGGCGGTGGGCGCCTTCGGCCTCCACCTCGGCATCGATCGGGAGCCGAGAAGTGGGCGGCAGAGGGGAGGCCGAATCTACCGTTAGCGCCGGGCCAAAAAGGGCCGCGGAGTTTCCCCGTCGGGTGGTGGCACCCCAGGGCCAAAGAGGCGCCGGGCGGAGGGAATCGACGGCCGTAGCGGTCCTTCGGAAAGAGTGGGAGGCCACGGCGTCGACCTCCGACGGGCGCATCTGGTATCGGTTAGACGCGCGGCGCCGGAAGGACCCGCCCCCTCTCGGTAAACCGGATCCGGAAAAAGGGGGCGGACGAAAGAGACCCGACCGACCGGAGGCGTAAGGGTAAGAAAGGGGGGCCGGCCGTGGGTGATTATTCGGACGGGGGACAGAATAGAGACGCCCGACGGGGAAGAAGACGAAGAATAACAAGCGTTTGCCAAGGGGAGGAAATACACCGACGATTAAACGTCGGTATATTTCGCTTAAGACCGACGGAGGTTAAAAAAAGAGCGGAAGGTCCGTCGCCGGTGAGGAATTTTTTAAATTAGCGGGAACGCTTATTTGCCCTTCTTCTTTGGGGATGATTTGCACTTTGGAAAAACTTTCCTGGTAACGGTGTGTTTTTTTTCCGCAGCTGCGCCGACGGATACAAAGGGAAGAGATGCGAGAGCAAAGACGTCTCGCCGGTGGCAGGTAAGTGTTTCTTCTTGGTCCGCCCGGCGGGAGTCGCCCCGGCCACTCAACGCGCCACCTGTCTTTCAGCCGCGCCCAAGGTGTCGGTGGACCTGGACGAGACCACCAGAGTGCTGCAGACCTACTGGGGTAAATAGAAGCCGAGTACGTATGCTCCCCGCTTGAAACGCCGCCCGCTCCCACCGCTGCCACTAAATGCCCCAATTTTTCTCCCTTTCAGGTACTCTCGGACGGGAGGCGTCGGACGCGCCCGGACCTTCGGTAATTCTTTTCTTTTCTCGTCTATTTATATGACGCGGCCGGAGGGGCAGAAACGTTCCGCCCCCGGCATTTTCGCGGGAAAGACTTTCCGGACGTCGGTTAGACAATTCCTTTTTCTTCGCCCGGGTAACGTAAACGGACAATTAGAGATTCGCTCGTCCTCTTTTCTAAATTGTTGGCCAGATTTCCGCGGCCAAATGCACGGTACTTCCTCCTCCCGTTCCCGTACCGGTGGCAACGGCGACGATTCCGGGTAATCTCGTCTTTCTCACCTGGGTTTGCGCGGCGAAAAAACACTGGGTTGCCAGTCCCAGCCCACACCCTTTCTCCGCGCCCGAACCGCCGGAAAAGAAGGCCGAGTCGTCCGTTTCCGACGCGCTTAAGAAAGTCCAAGCACGGAATTTTCGCGGTTTTCGGCCATTTTCCAGTCTCTTTTATCGGTTGGAAGGAGGAAGAATCGGCATCGGAATCCGGGAATTACGTACTTAAATGGTCGAGCCCGGACCTCACTCGCGCCGGAATCCCGGGCCCGAGGGGCGCCCGTGGAAATCTTTTGCTGGCTTATGGGAAAACGTGGGAGAAGCCGAAAGTTCTGCGGGAAGGGAATTTACTTTTGTGTTTTTCTTTCAGACCGGAGAAAAGGGCGGAGAGGCGTCTTCGGTCGTCGTTACTTTCCGGACCCGTCTCGACCCGACCGGGTAATTTCTTGTCCGCCTCGGTCCAGCTGCCAAACGACCGGACTAACGGAATTTTCTTGCAGATGGCTCGGCCTCCCGGAAGCCGCGAAAATCGCCACCAGTGGTCGTCCAAGACGCTTCCGACAAACGCTGGCCTCGCCCACTGTTGTATCATAGGTTCCGGGCGTTTAACTTATTCGGGAAGAACCGTCGTCGTTCCTTTTGTTCTATTTATTGGAGAGAAGTTCTTCCGCGGGCGACGCCAGGACGCCGGTTTTTTGACGACTACAACCGTTTGTAGGATCGACACGCGCGCATTTATATACACCTATACAAACGCACTTATGTTTCCGTCACTGTCGACTGCACGTAGCCTCAGCTAGTCACTGTTTTTCTACTTTCTTCCTCCGCCGGAGGACCGAAGACGGAAGAGGAAATCCGCTCTCCTCCGCCTCTTCTTTTAACGTTAAGAACGGAGGGGCGCGTCGGCGGAGGCTTTTGTACATTTTGTACATATTTGTGTAAAACTGCGGTTTTCCGACGGAGCAATAAACACCGGAGAACTCGGCCGGTCCGATTCTTTATTTCTCTTTCATCCAACGCCGGCGGAACGCGTCCCCGTCGCGCGCCGTTATTCGCGCCCCGACCGGAAGATGTCGCGAACCGTCTTTCGTTTCGTGGGTCGAGTTGCGCTCTGCCGCGTGTCGTCGGAAGAAATAGAGGAAAAGCGCAGGACAATCCAGAAAACCTGGGAGGTTCGGCTGGGGGAAGCGTCTCGGTCGACGTTTCCGCTCAGACGCCGAGCGGGAGGATGGAGAGAAAGAGGAGTAAAGGCCGAGGGACGACCAGTCCGGAAGCGCCGAAGAGTTTTTCGGTTCCGCAAGTGTAATACTCGAACACCGGTTGGTTCTTCTTCTTCTTCTTGCTCTTCTCGTACCAGTAGTCGGAGGCGGAAGGGCGGGAGGGTTCTTTCTGGCAGCAGACGGTGCACACTTCCTTCCGGATGCCCACTCCCCTCTCCACGCACATCTCTCGACACCGGTCGGCGCATCTCCTGTCGAATCCCGCCAGCACTCCCATGATGGTGGTCAGCTCGGCCTGCAAAGAATTTCCCCTTTTAACTCGGGCGTCACCGGCGGCGGCGGAGTGGCGGCCGGATATTTACCATGCAGTACTTGGCGCGACAAGTGGTCATCCTGTCCTTGGACCTCTGCGGGAGGAAGCAGTCGTGAGTGCCGTTGAACCTCTCGGCCGTCAGATCCAGGAAGCAGGTGTGACACTCGATCTTGGGGAACTTGTCGTTGCTCCGTCTGGAGTTTTGCGCTGCAATTGCCACAGGTTGGAAAAAGCCCATCCGCACCGCGGACGCGCCCGAAGGGTCACTTACCGCCACTGGCTCCGGCGGACAGCCAGAGAAGGATCCCAACCGCGTCTAGAATCCGCTTCATCACTCCCCGGGGAACCGACGCCGAATGAAGGCGCCGGGGTGGAAGTTGCGGCACTTTTAAGGATCGCGTGTCGGACGGACGGAGGGAGTTAAGAGCCAAATCGTGTAACGAGTAAATAGGTTCCGAGTAAAACAAATGGGTTTTCGATCGAAAGGCAAAACCGCCGTTTATTGCCAGAAGCTCACAGTAGACGGAGGACGGCCGACGACAGCAGCAGGAGCAGCAGGAAGGAGGAAAGCGGTCGGGAGGAGGCGGCCCGCCGGCCCAATTTGTCGGTGCCGCAGGAGGCGTCGTCGGAACAGCAAAAGGTGCACACCTGTCGGGGGATGCCCAGGGCCCGGTCGAAGCAGGCTTCGGCGCAGTCGTCGGCGCACCGACGGTCGAATCCGGTCAGCACTCCCATCACTTTGGTCACTTCCGCCTGCGAAAGAGAGAGATTGGATGGACCGGAAGTGGACGGCAGAGGCGGAGAGAAAGAACTCACCTGGCAGAAGGCGGCCTTGGGACTGCATCTGGTCAGCGCGTCCTTCTTGGGGGACTTTCTGTTGGACTCGGACGGAGGCATCAGGCAGCTGTCGTTGGCCGAGAAGGGGGTCCGGGTGAAGTCGACCGAACAGGCGTAGCACTCCAACCTCCTGGACAGAAGCACCGCCTGTCGGACTCTTCTGGACGGCAGCGAAGCTGAAAGACGGAGCGGGTGAGCGCGGACGGAATCCTTCGACCCGCCGACCGCAGTAGCCATCGGTATCTATGGAGACCGAGGCCAAAACAAACGGCGACGGCGAGGAAGAAGACGGGCAGAGGAGAGGAGAGGAGAGACTACTCACGGGCCCGACAGCACGGGAGGAGGACCAGGGTCAGCAGGAACGCCACCGACATGGCCAGCGAGACGAAGGAAATCCGGGCCTGACGGGAGCCAACCACGAAGCGGTTCGGGTCCCACGGGGGAATAGCGCGGCGATTCCGCGAAACTCGGGCCGGAGTCACGTACCTTCATCGATCCCGCCGCCGCTTTTTCAATTAGGCCGTCTTTCCTCCCCCTCTCTCCGCGCTTCCCCCGCCGGCGGCACCGAAAAAGGACGGGCCCTTCGATTTCTTCGGGCTCCGTCGTACTACAGCGCCGCCTTCCGGGATAAACTTAATGGCAACCAGCCCGGGATCGGATATTTCGGGCGGAAGAAGAGAATTACTTTTATCCCCGAAATTTTATCCGTGCCGGGCTAACGGTCTTCGGTCGTTTCTCTATTACATTTAAACGGCTGAAGGTTTATTGGTGCCGTCGTCGTTGAAATATTTACTCGGGAATTTTAAAGCGACGACTTTTACTTTCCCGCTATTGCGATATAAGACGAGAGGGTACGGCCCCCGTCTCCACCTTTACTATCTCGCTACTTTTCCGCTGGTTTTAAGTAACGTTTCCGGAGTAACGGCGTAACCGCGTCACCGTCGACCCTCCGGTTTTGACACTAGTCAACCTAAAAAAAGCCCAATATGTACGGTGTCTGTTTCGGTTAATGTTTCGTAAGGGGATGGGCACGGTGGTTCCTATATAAGGGACGTAGATGCTATTGAATTTTGCCGATTAAAGGTCGAGGCAACGGGGAGATACGGAGGTCGCCCGTCGTATCTCCGGACTTAATCAACATTTAGAAATTTTTTTAAAACTCAAAATTAAGTTTTTTTTGCTATTTCGTAATAACGAGATTTTTTATAACACCATCCGATAACAGATGGCGCCGCATACATTTTCGTTTCTAATTAAAAATACACCGTAAAAGTCAGTCCATCGGTCGCTGTATTTTCCGATTAATGCGTCGAATGGTTACGGAGGAAAGTCGCGCTGCGAAAAAGAAATTTGTATTTAATCGAACAAAAAGGAAGTAGAATTAATAATTAGGCTGCAGTTTTTCAAATTGTACACCTGTAAATTCCGTCTTTCTCGAATCTCGAGAACCGAGTTATATACGAAAGACGAGACCAGATATAAAAACCGTACGGGCGGATTAACTATACGCGAACTTCGTAGGCAAACCGGAATTCACATTATTTCCAATCGAAACTCCCCCACACCACTCTATCGTTAACGGAGAAGTACGATGTTTCGGGGGCGGAACACTACAATAATAATTTGAGGCGGAGAGAATATATTTTAAATGAAAGAAATTAAAAATTGCATTCCGACATTGAGACCACGTCACAATAAATAATTGCTCGTTTCTGTTAACGTTTCGGTAAATGTGCGGAGACCCGTTGGCGGCAGCCGAGTCACCGGCGAGAGAATTTATTAGTTTAAATGGGAATCGCGGAAGGCGATTCGGTCCGAAAGACGGCGCTCCGCCTCCACCCCAGAATGGTAAAGGGGGATGCACTCGTGCGGCGCGACGAGGAAAAGCGGCAGAATGACGCCACTTTTTCTCGCCGCGGAAGTCCATTTCGTGTCGCTTCTCTCGTGGCGCAAAAGTCGGTCGAATTCTATCCTTTACGGCAAGACGCGTTTCTATCAGCCAATAACAGTTCGTCCGGTAGTCGCGTCGGAAAGTACAATCGCGTGGTGTTTTAATGGCAGAAAGTTCGACGCGGTTAACCGAGATAACAAACATCAAAATAAAGAGGAAAGGATAATAAATTTAACACAAATAATTATATATTATTTAATTCGAAGAACGAAACGACCGAATCTTACTCGAAATAGTATTCTTTATCGAGGAATAAGCCTATTTTGTACACCAGTTCTTTCTCGATCCACGAAAATCTCTAATCCACAATCTTCTAGCTAAAGCGAGCCGTACAATAAAATTTGTAAACACGTGGATAGCGGCGGCGTCGGTATCGTTCGCCATCTCGAATACTCGACGCCAGCGCCGAAATGTAAGCGGAAGACGGGTTTGCGACAGCGCTTTTCCTCGCCGCGCCGCACGCGAACATCCTCCTTAAGAGGCATCGATGCCATTAAATTATGCTCGTGTTTAAATTAAACTCGTATCTACCCTCAAAATCGAGTCTTTTGCCATTTTATAATTATTAAGATTGTAGAAAATTTTTTATAAAATCTCCTAACGGAAGATTTTAGAACGAGAGTAACCGAAACTTGGACAAGAGGGGGGGAGGGGGAGTAAAAATTTCAAGGAAACGCGGACGTAATTTATGGACGGCCCCTTATAAATTATGAATGCTTAATTGGTAATACTTTCGTTTTAAGTAATAGCAAACTTAAAGTTCTAGACAGACGCAGTTTTCCATAAAAATAAATACGATAGTTAATTAAAATTGCCTTACCGTCTTTATTTCTAATTGTACTATTGTAATTGTCTACGCGGACGTTGCTTATTAGTAGGACTTTATACCGGTGTCTAAAAATTTGGCACAATAACGACAGTTAGTTCGGAGAAAACAAAGTTTTATTAAAATTCACCCGCAAACAATTACAATAATACAATTAAATACGATAGTGTTTAGAACAGAAGGCTCTAACTCGTAAGAATATAAGCAGGAGTCACGAGAAAATACAATATAAACAGACTTAAAAGTCGGTATTTGTTCTCTCTAAAAAACGATTCTAGAATCTTTTCTGGCTACGAACTTCTACAATTCCAAAGTTACGTCAGAACCGTAAACGAGAAGCGACGCTTTCATCGACGGGCATTTTTACAACGCCCGCACCCTTCAAATAGGACATCCATTATATTTACTTATAAATAACGAACGCCGAGGTCAATAACCAAATTTACGAAAACGTAAAGTCCCGCCTTCGATATTCCGAAAGAATTAATTACGTAGGAAATATTTTAAAACTAAAAGGATCGGTTCGAATACTCTTCCGGGGGACGAATTTCGACCGTGGGCGCGAAATAAAGACGGTGAAAACGGGAACGGAGAGGAGGACGGTCGTAAAATGCCGAACAATATCCGTTAGCCAACCCTAATCCGGTTAAATCGTCGATCGTCACTTAGGGCCGTACGTACTAATGTTATCGAACTTCTGTCTTATTGTCGGAATTAAGTTTACGGCATAAACTTTTCCCGACTTATTCATTCGTTCGACAAGAACCGTAGGACAGTCGTAACGGGAAACGGTTAACGACAACGGCGTTTAAGTTCAAAGGTCGCGTTACGAAGGCGATTTGCCGGCCGCTTTAAAGCGCGAGAAGTTATTCCGTATTCTGGCGTTAACGACGCCATTTACCATCTCGACCGCTTCGCGGCGGCTTAGGCTAATTTATTTTATAAATCGTGTACGGAAAACGGCAAAGTCGTTTGGAAAATTACACTTCCGCAACTGCGAAGCGGACAAAACCCCGTATCGATTTTTATTAGTCGCTTAGATCGCGGATGATATATACGCGAGAACATCCAGCGCATTTCCCACCTTTGGAAGTGGCTAGCGAATCGCCCGGGTAACTCGACATTCGGACTCTCGCCGCCTAAACCCACCTCCGTCCGCAACATCCGGCCACGTCGTATTTGACGAATTAGTAATTAATCGCCGTTTTCACGTTCCGTTTAAAGTGTCTCGTCCAATCTGTTTGCTATTTAGAATTCAAAGAGGTTTTTACGGCCGAAAATATAAATAACATACTGTATATATGCCCCGTAATTTAATCGTATATGCTACGCATACTGTTTCTGATACAACGATACGTACCGATATTAAAAAACTGTTCTTTCTCGTGCACTTAAATACTTGAATATTTTTGTCGGCGTTTATGCGCTCGCTTGCCTTAACACGCGTGTTTAAACTCTGACTATACAGTGGAACCTGGCGTAACGAGCACCGCGCGTAACGAGAATTCCGCGTGGAGATTTAACGGAATTGTAAATTATAGTTAAAATGTGTGTAAAAATGTTTTTATCCACGACGTATTATTTATTCGCTTAAATCACCGAGCTAAACCGAGTCTTTTAATAATAAAATGAAATTTGATTATATTTTAAGAAAATAAGTAAAAATGTCGCCTATCGAACACCAAATATTCAAACCGTGAAAACCGAAACAAATGTTCTTTATGCCGTAAAATAAATTCTATGTACTGTACATTAAATTCTTTGTTAGACGAGTAAAATCAAAGTATTAAAACGTGTAAAAAATGTTAATGCTTTATCATTTAAATTTTATATAATTACAACTGGAATCGTGTTACGTTTATTTCGGTTAGCGGGACTTTTTTCGAGCCGTAAATCAAAGACGAGTGTAAATGAGAAAATGAATTTATTATCAAAAGTTAGGTACAGATGTGGTTACGTTTCGACGTAATCGCCGTGACGTTCGAGGCATTTGTCTTATCTGCGGACGAGCTTTCCCGTCTTCTCGTCGTAGAACGGTGCCGCTAGTGCGTCGACGTGGCCCTAACGACCTCGTTTCGAAGACGGTCGTTAGTCTCGAACTTCTGCCCCGCTAGCCACGTTTTCGGTTCGGGAAAGAGGTGGAAGTCTTCGCCGTCTTTAAACACCCAGACGTAGTCCCGATTTAGCGCCGAGCGACTTCCACTTCTTTCCCCGACAGAAAAAGTGGCTGAAAGGGCGGAGGTTCGAGACTAACGACCGTCTTCGAAACGACGTTAGGGTCCGTCTCGAGTCGTCGGCGGCAACGTTCTACGACGAGGGGACGGAAAAGCTCGTCCGCAGTTAGACGAATGCCTCGATCGTCACGGCGATTACGTCGAAACGTAACCTAACTTTTGGTAATAAATTCATTTTGTATTTACACTCGTGGACCATCGAGGGTCGAAAAAACATCCTACGTACTGTACGTTCTTAACATACTGTTTTGTATATTGTATATGTACACATTTATGTAATAGTTAAATATAAAATATAAATCATTTGCGATTAAAATACTTTTTCGACATTGTGAACTCTGTCTTAGACGATTCGGTTAACCGGGCTGCCGAGGGTGGTAGAATGCATTCGCGGCTAAAGTTATTCGTTCGTACAGTACATTATAATCAGACCGCGTGTTTTTACAGAAGTAAAGAATGCGGTAATTACGACTAAAAGCGAGAGGAAAATATTCCACTCGCAATAAAGATTCATTTGTTTTAATATAGTAGCACTGTTCTTATTATTATTCCGAGCCACTTATTTTAAGTCATCTTACTGCTATGGGGATCTGTCGCTAGGACAGTTGATTTTTTTATAGAATAATTTTATATATGTATATATATTATATATACATACATATATACTGTGTATAACAGTGGTGGCGAACCTATGACCCGCGGATCAGACATTGACCCACGCGTTGATTTTTATAAGCTTATTTTTTATATCATAAAAGAGAGAACAGACAATCAAAAATATTTAAAAAATAAAGTAGATATATCTAATGTCGAATTTACATTAAAAAAAAAAAATCAGTCTAAAAGCCGATGCAGGCATCGGGGCATGAGCAAAAATCAGTAGTTTTTAACCATCTTCCCCCTTTCCAAATGACACCACTTAGTGACCCAAGAACTAGTACTAAAAAAATTAATGAACATAATTTGACCCACTTCCCGAAAAGATTGGCCAGCGCTGGTGTATAGCTTACTATATATAGTCTATGTTTTCTATACTTAATTTTTCCTGCAAAATTAATTGCCATCTTCGAGAAAGCGGTTAAGATCTTCTTAAATGGAGTAGTCCATCCTTCCTAACAGTTCGTCGGGAGGTTGGTACTCCAACTTTATTCAATGACCTTGCTTCGCATCTTGCTTTGCGAGGGTTTCGATACATACGTGCGGACGTAGCCGCGATATTATTATCCCGAAACTATTCCAATAGTTGATAGGAATACGTTAGATAAGGCACCTACGTGGTACGGGTGGTTTTGATGATTTAATTTACTTAAGCGAGCAGTGCGGAGTATATCACTATAGTCTAAAGTCTGCTACGAAATATATTAGCACCGTCTCGTACTGTTGATGTCGAAGAGGTGAACAATTTGGCATTTATGTCGTTCAAATGATTTAGTTATGTACATTTGCGGAAAGCGTCCTAGGCAGTTTGAATTAGTGTAGAAATCACCTACGTGTTACGGTAGAGAGGCGAAAGTCCCGTTGCAGATATTATGTATTTCACCGAACTTTTGGACCTATTTTATATATAGAGTTCGGCAATCCCGAGGAAAGCACCGAGAATTAACGTATAAAAAGGATGGTAGTGAAATGGAATGTCCTAAACTCGGCATCGAATGCGAACACTAAAGACCCGTTACCAATTTGTACTACCCTAACTGCTACAACGGAAACATTCACGGACCGTATTCATCCCTTAGGAAGAGCTAGTTTTTATCGAGATAATTTCGATTATAGAGGTTTCCCAGCATAAATTAGCGAGCCGTTATTTACTTATGTGAATATATATATATATATATATATATTATTTTTTTCTATATTCTATTTTTATAGCTTATTTTAATAAATTCATTAAAATGATGGTAGATACGCTCATTATCGATCGAGATTCGTTTTCGTACTGGCCATCGATATCCTTTATTGCATATCGGCATTAGATTGTCTTGGTAATTCGTATCTGATACAGTCCATTAGTCTGTGTGTCGGGGTTTCCTCGGTTCCGCAGTTTTCGCACAGACCGTCACTCCCACGATTAAATCTTCTGCGGTAGTCTGCAAAATCTCCGTGTCCTGTCAGAAATCTTGCATTTTTATGGTGTATAATAAAGTAACTATTCGTAACTCTTTGGTTTATATCCTGTAGATATTCAAATAGTTCTCTGCCCGTTCTCGACTCTTCCCATCTTTTTTGCCAAATGATTAGATATTTATTTTTTATTTCTCTTTTTACGTATTGCTCTGACAGCTTACCGCGTATTTCCTTTAGTGTTAACTCACTGGCCTCCTTTGCCAAGTTATCCGCCTTCTCGTTGTCAATGTTTCCCATATGGGCTTTAATCCAACTAAGTTGTATCTTATTTATTCCAATTATTATGTTTTGTCTAATACTGTTTATAAGTTCGTGCGTATTGTTTGGGTCATTAAGTGCCTTTAGTATCGATTCGCTATCCGTGCATACTAGTATTTGTAGATTCTTCTTGTTCGTATCGATCCACTTTATTGCCTGGTGGATTGCAACCGACTCTGCTTGGTAACTATTACATCTGTTATCTAGTTTAAATTTTTTGTGATATTGCTCACGTGTTCTTGTAAAATAGATGGCGGCGGCACCCACTCCCGTCGAACTTCTCGAACCGTCCGTATATACTCTGTGAGGGTGTGATTTATTGTATTGTGTGATTTTGATACGTTTCCATTCGAATCTTTTCAGATGTTGATGCACTTTTAGTTTCTGTTCTATTATGTCTCCGTTTCTGAGGATATCGTGGGAATTTATATTCTGTTTAATTATATTTCTGGTGTCTCTTCTTTTATTCACTTCCAGATCCAACGGTAGCGGTCCGGCCATTACACATAAAGCGTCGTTAGATGTAGCGCTATATGCACCCGTAATTCTTAGTAAAATTTTTCTTTGGAGACTAATTATTTTTCTTTTTGTGTGTATTAGATTTACTCTTTTCTCCCATACTTGTGCACCATACGTGACAATTGGTACGATGACACCTTTATAAATTTGTATTAATGCTTTCCCATTCCTGCCCATTCTCTTTTCGCTACCTTGGCAATCACTTGGAATAAGTTACCTACTTTATTCTTTATTTGTTCTATCTGTGATGTCCAGAGGAGTTTATTATCTATTGTTATTCCAAGATATTGTATTTGAAAAGTTAAGATCTATTAATACATTTGAAAAAATATTACAAAACAATAAATTTGTTTAGATGTTTACATATTAAAGTCCCTACGTACTGTACGTAAACAGCCACGGAAATGTAGCAGAAAAGCCATCGAACGGTACCATGGGCGGGAGAAAGAGGCAGTGAAATTTTAACACGGCAGGAATAGAGAGTTGCGCCACTAGAATCCACGGACCAACGGATCGGGCGAAACGGCGTTGCGGAAGAAATTGACATTAATGCTTAGACGTACGTTATGTTGACTCTCCACTTGGCGCGATTTCCAGGAAAATCGCCTTCCAGTATTTTGGCCAGAGTACCGAGACAATGCATATTTTCGCCTGGCCATTCCGTGACAGCCAATCGGCACGCGGCATATTTTCACCTATCATCTTTAGCCCTACATACGGCGTGATTTTTTTAAAAAACTCTTCCACCCTGTGGGCATTAAGTGAGTCTCTTTTTAGCAAGCCCATTATGGGTTCGGCCAGGCCCGCAATGAGGCGGCCGGGCGGTGAGGGACGGGGATCGACGTATCCGGACGGACCACAATCCGAAAAATTCATAGGGATTTTTCGACCAGTACGGATTCCATTCGTACGGCGTGATTTTTTTTTTCATTGGATAAACATCATTTCCCCTTACAGGGATCAGTCTCCCTTGTCCCGCTAACAGCACCACAAGGGAACGTTTACTTTATTACATTGACTTTAAATCTTGCCCTCTATTCTACGTACAGCAAAGTATTATGACAATTATTGCAATAGGCATCTTGTCTTACAGATTTGTGGCTACTTGCCACAGTAGTGTGTGGAGCAACTCGCTCCTCACTCCTCACGAAACAATCTGCGCGTGAAGCTTCTCAATTCTTGCTTAAGGTCTTTGTTTCGAATTAACGCGTAGAGATCAGTGCTTGATGTGTTTAAAGCCTCTTTTGTTAATAAGTGCAGTTGCACCCTTTCCCGTTCATACAACAGGAATGTGTTTAGTAAATGATGTGGATTTTGTACATCTTCTCTACAGTTACAATTGATGTTTTCTTCTTTTCCGATTTTCTTAAGATACTCTTTGGTATTGTAATGATTTGAGTATAGTTGTGTACTTAGAAAGTCTATTGGTATCCACTTTAACTCCTCCACTTTCTCCTCTATACTTGGGAGAAACCAATAGGTATGCCTCCCTTTATCACTAAGTCCATTCTTCCTGCCAGTTTTCTATAGTTCCCTCTCTTAACAGCCTTTTTATGTAAGAAACTGGGATCTTATTGTATATGTAATAAAATGAGCTATCACTCATATGTTAGTGGCCCCCTTTGCCAGGGCATCCGCTCTCCATTGCCCTCAATTCCCACACGAGCCTTGACCCATCTCACTTTGATGTTGACGTTATTTTCTCTGATTACTCTTTTCACTTCCATGGCAATTTAATGACTAGTGTCATTAAATTGCCATGGAAGTGAAAAGATTTCAGACACTGCAGCAATTTAATGACTAGTGTCATTAAATTGCTGCAGTGTCTGAATTGCGGCTATACTATCTGTATTTATTATTATTGAGCCAGCCAGTTGGGTGGAGATACCCACCTCACTGCCATTAAAATGGCGTAAAGTTCGGCCTGGTAGACCGAGCGACTGTCATCCAGCCTGTACTGTCCTTGATATATCACTTCTCCTTTACCGTCACTAGGTAGGACGCAGCTACCCTATTGTCCACTTTTGAGCCGTCAGTGTATGTTTATCGCTGCACTTTCATTATCTTCGGCTATCTTAATAGCTCCTCTCTCATAAGGTCTTGGAGGCATAGTTGCTCTTGGTTTAAGTTCGTATTAATTTCCATTGAAGGTAACTCCACCAATGTCAGTGGGAAGTCCTTTCCTGCGCATGTACTTCATTGTCCTCTCTTTGAGGATTAAGTTGATAAGCGGTTCTAGCCGCGATGACCAACAGCGCTTCAGTTGATGTTGTACGAAACGCCTTCGTCATTCTTCTTAATGGTGCTGGTCTTTGGGCACTTAATAGCTTTCTTCTAATGCACCCCTTTTCTGCTGAGGAGTACCCTTCGTATATGGTGCTTATAGCCTCTGAATTGAGGCCCCGTGTCGATCTTGCTACTCTTGCCAGTGCATTAAAGATATTTGTGCATGCCGTTCTCATTGCCGTGGCACGGTAGGCGATGATCTAATACTACGCCAAGTAAGTTCTCTCTCTCTCTCTACTTTTATGCTTTGGCCATCCATTTTGATCGTCGGTGTTCTTTTATAAAGATCAGGAGTTGCTCCTCTGGAGAACACTATGGCCTTGGTCTTTCTGGAATTAAAATAGAGCTTCAACTCTTTTCTCCTTTCTGATATAAGTCCAAGCATATGATTACTTTTATTCTCAATTGGTCTTCTCGAATTCGAGCCGAATACGACGATCGTGTCGTCGGCATACGCGAATTCGTGAACGCCTTCTCCTTTGTCCATTTTCAAGTTGTCCCCGTTCATTCCTGTTGTCATATACTATATTCCAAAATAGCGGCTCCAAATTGGAGCCTTGCGGGCACCCTGTTCAGGATTTTACCGATGTTCGAGCCACCCGCACTGTACAGTATTCTCCTCTCATTTAAATAGTCCTTAACCACATAATATATGTTCCTGGGACACTCCGCTCTTCTTAGGGTGTTTAGAATCAGGGACCACCACGCATGGTCAAAGGCCCCCGAACAAGTATTGTTCAGGGGGCCTGAACTGAACAAGTACTGTTGCGCAATCAGCTCGGACATTCGTCCTAGCTTATTGCGCAACAATACCTGTTCTTTTCTAATGTGGTGTTTATCGTTTCTATCACTTTACGTATTATATCCTCCGTTGGTTTATTTGGGAGGAACCCGTATTGTTTCGGGCTTAGGAAATTTCTCTTTTCTAAATGTTGTAACACTCTTTAGTTTTTTAGAAAGTCTAATACCTTCCCGAGAGTTGACAGTAGGCTCAGGGACCTATTTCTCTTTGCCACTCTCGTCGAGTTTATCGTCTTTCGGTATAATGACCAATTTCACCTCTTTCCATATTGCTGGAAATAGTCCAAACCCGAGGCACAAATAGATTTCTTGTATATACTGGGGATTCGACTCCCATACTTTATGTACAATTTCAGCCACAATGCCATCTCTTCCCGATGCCTTCCCCGGCCGCAGCCGTCGGATTGCATTATTTACTTCTGTTCCGTGAATACAGGGTTTGTTACTGGGGTGTAAGGGATGGTGGTTGTGTTCCTTATATCCCTTTGCTAGGGAGTCTGATGCCGGGTCATCGTTAGGGAAGAACACATTCATAAGTGTATCTACCGTGTTTTCGAGTCCTTCGGTGTACTCATCGTCCTCTTTTAGCGCCGTTAGGTATTGCGGCAGCTTTAGTTTTCCCGCACAAGCTTTGTATAAATAGCTCCATGGCTTGCTAGAGCTCCGAGCGCAGAACTCTTTCCAGGACTTGAGTTTATTATCCTCGATACGTTCTTATACTTCTTACAATGCTCGAGGTATTCTCTCCTCTTCATCTCGTATCCGCCGATATCGTCGGCGTAGCCGATTATTTTCCCTTCGCAACTCTCCCAGTTCTTTAGCCCACCAACGGACTCTTCTTTCCCTTTCTCGGTATAGTGTCATTACAGACCCGTACTGGATACTCGACTGTTACGAAATGCCGTTATCGCTCTTTCTGCCTCTTCCCTGTTCTTGGCATTATTGAGGTCCTTCACATCCATCGTATCTCTCATTTTGCCATTGAAAAGCGGCCAATCGGCCCGATTGATGACAAACTGGGCCGATTCTTCATTCTCCATAAAAATATAACTGTGGTCACTTAAGCTGCTTACTGGTGCCACTGTCCAACTATTATATTAAGCGCTCTTCCATTGTACGCCGTTACGTCGATCCAGCTCTGCCGAATGGGGGCATCGAACGTAGCCATATGGAGAGCCTGCCTTACTGTCAAAATACGCTTAAAGTCGTAGCGATAATATCAATGTATCGCTTAGTGCGAGAGAGTTCGGGACGGCTCGGTAGTTTATCTTTACGAATATATAATGGAGTACCACCACGTTGGTCGACTTTCTCGCGGCAAAAAGTATTTAAACACGATATCGGAAAATAAAATCGTTTAGTTCGAGCTGGTTTTACGAGAAAGGAAAATGTCACGTTCCAAACAAAAATACACATTTTATTGCTTGGGTTAGCTAACTTGTAAGTGTTAATCTTTGCTGTTATTTTTTGCCCCAGTAACGCCGGGCTCATCCGTTAGTATTTCATATGTTAGAATAATTTATTGTAATGTGGAAATTGGTTCCGCGCATTCCAATTTAGGAGACGGTCGACCTCCGTGCGGATCCCACCTAAGACGGAAAACTTTACCTTTGTCGGGATTACTATTTGCAAATATCGGCCATTAGGCTATTTGAAAAACTGGAAAATATACGTTAATGGGTACGTTAAACGTTACCCATACGGTATCGTTTAGTTAATATTAGAAATGAGTTTTAGTAGGTGTTTAACGGCACAAAGGCCCGACCGACCACTCGGTAAACTTAAAATAATCAGAAAAAGAAAGAATGCCGGTAAAGGAAGCGGTAGAAACTATATAATTTCGATAGGTAATAAGATACGTGGGTAAAGAAATGGGTTTTAACAATTTGTTAACGACAAACGGTACGCTCCGTTCTGGTTAGTTGCGTTAAAACAAAGCTCTCGTACACTCGAAACCAGCCACGCACCGGCAAGATTTTCCTGCCCGGCCATACTTTAGCGGTATCGGGATGTGGAGTGCGTCGGAGGTTTCGTTCTCCCACTGCAATATAGAAAACGACCACTGGCGACCGAGCAATAGCGAGGTCGAGGCCGAAGTTTTAAACGCGAAAACGTGTCCTACGTTGTCGGACGTTGAGCGCCGCTTTCCTGTAAGACTAGAAGTTTGACAATGGCGTTTGGAATGTCGAGCACGATTCCGCTGACTTTCCAAACGCCATTGTCAAACTTCTAGTCTTACAGGAAAGCGGCATTCCAAGCGCCAACGTCCGACAACGTAGGACACGTTTTCGCGTTTAAAACTTCGGCCTCGACCTCCCTAATGTTACAGATGAGAATACGAATTATTATAACACCGGACTTAAGCACCCACGACGTGGACATGGAATGGCCACGTCGTGGGTGACCGTTAAAACTTGGGCCAGGAAGAAAGGCGCTCGGATTGAATGGCCTACTGGACTATAAAGAACTTCTTCCATGCCGTTTCCCGACCGTCAGAAACAACGGGAAAGATCCGGGCCGGTACAGACTCGTCTGCCTAATCCACACTCCAATAAAATAACAGAGCGGAAAATTACGTACGCATTAGAAGTTACAAAGGACCCCGACCACGCCCGACAAATGGGCATCCGGAAAATTTAATTCCACAGCGAGACTTCCATTTTTTGGCCGGGGAGGGACGGAAGCCGGAGCGAAGAACTCCGAGTTTTCCACTTCCGGCGGCTGTTCGACCGATAAGAAAAGATTTGTCCCACCGGACAAATTTTTTCTTCTCGGTGGACGGTGTTTTCCTTCGACGGTATAGGAATGGGCGCGGGCTCACAGGCCGGAAGTGGGAAATTTTCGTGGTGGAGGAAGGGCGGTATCGTTTAAGACGACTCCCGCCCAGCCGGAAAGAAAACCGTAAACTTCCATCTTCCTCTCGGCGTTTTCTTTCTTTGAAGGACGAGGGTATCGCCGGACCCTCCATCCGGGACGAGAAGCGGGCGGCGAAAGGAGAGAGCCGGACCTTCCGTAATTACAAAATTCGTTTATTTATCTATTAAAATATTGGCCGATGAGACCACAAGACGCCCGTCTAAAGGCGCCGTTAGAAAATCAAAAAGGAGAATTAAACGCCCGGACGACCGGGCCACGCGCTTTAAGTAGTCTTCTGTCAATTCTTCCAGACTTTTCTTCGGCAGAACTCTTCCGCCTGTCGGACAAAAACAAACCAATGAACGAAACGAAGGAGCTTTGGAGGGGAGAAAGATCCGCGGCACTCACCTGGCAGGCGGCGGCGTGGGCCGGGCTCTTGCACCAGTAGTCTGGACCGAAGGTGCACTTCTCGGCTCCCAGCAGATGGGCCGCCCCCGGCGCCCGGGGACACAGGTCGACAGACTGAAAGAAGAGGAAGGGTCAAACCCGGCAGAACAGAGGCGAGAGAAGGACGGGTAAAGAAATGGACCACACTCACCTGACACACCCGTCGGCCGTCGGCCAGGGTGCCGATGGTCTTCAGGATGGTGGGTCCGTACAGCTCCACGATGGATACGCACTGAAAGAAAAGAAAAGGACGGATCGAACCCGGAGCGAAAGGAAGCCCGCCTCCGTCGAATATGGCAGAGCCCGGTCCCCTTCCACATTTCGTCATTCCCCGGGAGGCCCGAATTCCGGCCGTTTTCCTTTGGCCCTTTTCCTCTAGGCCGCCGCGCTTCTTCCAGATTCCGGTCGTCGTCCGGGTATTACTCAAATCCTTGGGTAACCGTCGGCGGAGGGCCTCCGTTCTTCGGAAATTAACCGCACTTCCCGCCCGTAAGCGGTACCCGTTGGACCTTTTTCCCCTCCTCTCGGGTCTTTTCCCGCCTTTTCGAGCGGGGTGCCCTACACCCGACCCGGATACCGAAGGGCGGAGCGGTTAAGTACCATGGTCTTTTAGGCGGGTCGACACCCGACGATTCCGCGTCCGGTAAGGGACCGTCGCCCACCTCCGTAAAACAATACGGAGAGACAAAGGCGGGCCGGGGTCAGGCTCGGTGCCAAACTACGCCGCCTTTTTCCTTCCGGTAAAAATGACGAGGAAGAACAATTAACGGATTTTCTCGACGGTTAAACGTACCTCTTGTCGGGAAGAAGCGGGCAGAAGCCGACAGACTCGACTGGCCAAGTCGCTGATCTCCCGATCCACTCCGTTGTCTTCCAACAACCCGTCCAGATAATCGACGACGGCTCGGCACACGTCGCAGGTGTCCAGTTCTGTCTTGGCCTGTCGCCCGACTGAAAGAATAACCGTTTTATTATTATTGTTTTTAAAGGTAAAATTGCGGCGGAAAGAAGGGAGAGCGGCCTCACCCGACGGGCACAGTTTGAACAGGGGACAGACAACGCTGGGATCGATCTCTTGGGCCAGAAGAACCACCATGGCGTCGCCGTATTCGTCCACGAAGGCGCGGCACTCGGAAGATAAACTCTCGGGAAGGTAAGAGCAGACTTTCTCCGCCAGGTTCTTAATTTCCCACTGAAAAAACAAATAATTTGGCCGTTGTCTACTAATTATACGAAAGAAACGCCGTGACCGAAATCCCAATATTAGAATTTTGTGCCGTACAACGGCCAGCGTATGTTTTTGATAATAAAAATATAAATAAATACAAGAGAAAATCGTCCGAGGCGAATTTCCCGGAAGAGCCGTAAGAGTGGTTCGGGCACTCCGTACCTATTCCTATACGCTCGCAATTATTTCAATTGTTTTCGAAAGGTCTTTCTAACTTGTAAAATTTAATTCCCAGACGGTTAGAGAGAAATTTGGTCGTAACCCGGAAAATTCTGGCCACGTCCCGCCCCGACGGGTGCCATTGCCCACCCGGCCGCACTGGCACGGGGCACGAATAAAGGCCCTCTCTTCGGCCGGTAGACGGAAAGGTAGCAAAATACGAAATTACGCGACTCGAAAACATTTGACCGATTCGGATATTGTTTAAAAGGGAAATTTTCCCGTTCTCGGTTTGAAAGCAACGTAGGCCTAGGCCACACGGCCCCTCAATAATATCCTTATTTAAAAATTCGTAAAACATCGAGCCGATTATAATATTTGTGTACGATTTCCGATAATGAAAAGCCTATATAAAGTTCGTTGCCAGTTCATTAAAATGGATTCTTGCCCGCAAGAAATGATTCTTATTCTACTTGCGGATTATATTCATATTTTGAAGGTATTTAAAAGTTTACTTTGATACGGGAAATTAGAAACGGACTGGCGGTTGCCACCGAATAAAAACGACTACGCAATAATTACGTAATTGTAATTTTCGGATTTCCTTGTCGAAATAAGCTGTGATCCAAAGACGACGCCAGCCAATGGGCCACGGGGGCAAGACGATGTAAATTGATAGAGGATACGAATTGTATGTAGGTAAAATAGAAACGATTCGTGAAGTTTTAATCATTCACTATGTACCGGAAAAGAAATATCTCAAATAAAACATTTTCTTTAACTTACAAGAAGCCTAAGAAGATTATTTTAATTAAAACTTAGCCTTTAAATAACTTTTTCGAATTTCTAGGGGAGGGCAACTGCCCCTCTGCCCCTCCCCCTGGCGACGCCCTTGCTGTGATCTGGTCTGCCAGAGTGATGCAGACGGGTCCGATTGCCCGTTTAATTAACTGGGCAAGTGCTAAGACTTCATTTGTACAGATAACCCCGTACTCGTCTACTGTTCGAAAAATAGGGAAATTAATCAATTAATATCGATTTTTAGTATTATTTTAAATAAATGTTTAAAAATTGATATTTTAGTATTTTGAAAATAAGAATCGTTTCGTCTGCAGAGTCTAAAATGGGTTATACAGGAAGGTCACTTATAATTATTTCCTATCTAACACCATTTTGAAGTACTGTATTTTAATTTGATTCTTACGAATTAAATTGTTTACTGCGCTATAAAACCCTAAACGAATGTGATTCGAATAGAATTTGTAATTTTGAAACTGACTTTACCTCGGTAGAATTCGACATGAGTCGTTCTTGTAAAAAGTGCAAGAAGTATTGGCAAAGTGTGCATTCCAAATTCTCGGCTAAAAACGAAATAAAAGTTTCATTACTCGTTCCAAATAATCGACGTCGATCTTAAACGATTTAATACTTACAAGGACAAATGTTTAGAAGCGAGCAGATCATTCTCGGTTTAATATTTTGAACTAAAAGTGTGACGATAGTTTCGGTATATTTATCGATAAATTCTTGACACTTTTTGGCGTAAGTTCCGGGTAATAACGAACAGACGGTGTCTAAAGCGGCCCTGATTTCGTCCTATTTATACAAAAATTTCATTTATTAATCTTTTCTTTCGCATTCCTCTAGACCAGGGGTCGGCAACCTATGGCACGCGGGACGATTTTCGGTGGCACTCCGATCGAATAGGAATGTAGTAAAAAGTGTATTTTAATTAATTATACGTTTAAATGCGAGTCGTAGTTCGGCCAAGGCCGTGGTACGTTAAAGACGAATCTCTTGTTTGTATATTTCTATTACAGCGCATGCATTTAAGCTCCGTCTTACGCGAGCGCTTCACACGCGAGAACATAATTCAATCGACAACTTAACTTCAAAATTATACATTTTTCGAGTTCGTTATAACCGGACTAATTTTGATAACATATATAATAAACTCGGTAGAATCGCGTCGGCACTCGGAATAACACTAACTTACGTTGGACACGACGCCGCTCGAGGTTGCCGACCCCTGCTCTAGACTACTCGCTTAATTAAAAAAAATGTGATTAATATTACCACCAGTCAATAACCTAATCCCCTTTCACCCGAAGACCAAATTACACAAGTTGAAAGATGTCTAATTACGTAGAAAGACGAAATTGGACCGCGAAGCTTACTCGTTATAGCAAAATTCGATATTTGATCGACCCTTTTCAAATACGATAAGAGATTGCAACGAGCTGTTGGAACTTGGTTTTTGTGTTAGCCAAAACTGAGAGAGTCAAAGAATGTTGTGTTAAAATACGGGACTTTTGAATCCAAACCGAACATCGTTCGGAATGTAATACCCGACATAACTGACAGAAAAGAGCCAAAAATGGCAAAGCCATTCCAATAATAATTGGAGCTCTCGGCATAGTGTCGAATTAGGCTACGAATTTTGCACGGCAAAACCAGGCCAAGAGCGATCTATTAGCTATGGCTCGGCCAGAATAAATTTTACTTAGCGTTTAATCACCTGGTGAGAAATGGCTAAATTCTTAGCTATTTCTGAAAATACCAATAATATCACTTACGTGGAGAAAACATTATCAATCTTTCTCTGGTCGTCTTTGTTTTATAAATTGGAAGTGATTAAACATTCTCACAACACCTTGCTAATGTATGGGAAAAAATTGAATCTAACATAATGTTTTGCTAAAAAGGAAGATTTCTTTAAAATTTTTCACTCTGGCTAATAAATTGTTTTAACAAGATTTCATTTCGTGCCGACAAAATTACAAGTCTTTTAGGGTGTACTATAGATTGCTCCCTATGGAATTTCGGGACTTTGAGTATATGTTTGTACTCGGGGGACCGAGACGAGTTCGACGATACCCTCCTTTTGAACCGGAGACGAAAAATAAGAAAGTTATCGTATTTACGATTTCTCGCCTTTCACAATGCTCTTTTTTAATGGTTTGCAGACTTTACCGCAACATGGCGGTGTCGTCTGCACGATAGCATTAAAAAAGTATGACAACTTTCTTATATTTCGCCTCCGGTCCAAAAGTAGGGTATCGTTGAACTCGTCTCGGTCCTCCGAGTTCAAGTATTTACTCAAAGTCCCGAAATTCCATAGGGTGCAATCTATAGTATCCCCGCAGTTTATTTTCATTGGCAATAATATGGTCTCAATTTTAGAAATTGCATTAAAATTTTTGTATGTAACATTTTTGGTTGCGAAATGAAGGATTTAAAATTATAATATTTTAGAAGTGCTTTAAAAGCTGCAGAAATGATAGAAATATATAAAACTAATGTCTGAAATAGTGTATAATTAGCAAAACATCGGTAACTGTTAGAACCATGACGAACCATTAGAATTAAACTTTATTCTAATCTAAGACTATACGCGCCCTTCTTCACACATCCATAACTTGGCGCGCAACTAAAAACAGATCTCTTCTTGTTTCCAGCCATCTTGCGTGGATGTTGCCAGTTCATAGACAATTTACTATATCAACACACGCTTTAGTTTCGTATAATTCTTTTTCCCTACAGTAATAAGTAACAAATACAGCTACAGTAAGGGAAAAAGGCCAAATTATAATGAGATACGATTGACTTTCACAAGTCAGAAGTATCACTCTATTTGTTAGACCATATTTGTTTTTTTTTAACAGAAGCTTATTAACCCAATCTTACAAAATTATGCTGAAAAACATTTATTGCATGGTAGTTGACATTCCATATTATCTTATTTTGGTATAAATACTAAGGTATAAACTAAACAGCAGCATTTATCAATATAAATGCTGCCATAATAAAAAACTGTTGCAAGTGTTGCTGCAATTAAAATAATATAAAAATTTCTGAACTTAGAAGTTTTTAAAAAATATATCAAACAGACGTGTCCTGAAACTTTGTCCCTTTCGCACGATAGGAATTAAGTTTCGTGAAGAAGTCAAACTTTCTTTAGAGGCTACTCTTCCGCCTGGATATGTAAAATGTTAAAATCTTCCCTCTGGTGATGTCACGATCGAAAAGGTTGCTGGAACAATACGTAAGAAAGGTTGACTCCACCGTGAGACTTAATTCCTAATGTGCACGAAAGGGACAAAATTTGAGAACACTTTTAATGTATTATCTAAGAAATTTTTTGAAAATTTATAAATTCATACGTATTGTCGCGACAATCTTTTTTTAAACCGTAGAATATTTCTTCGGCTTCAAATCCATAAGTTTGGCCTTTCTTTGACCCACTCGTTTTGCACAAACCGTTAAAAGTTTACTTTGATACGGGAATTAAATAAATTCCTTCGGGAAAATATTTCGTGTAAAATTTTAGCATTACAAATTATATTAAAATTTAATGTTAGTCTATCTTACCTCTGTACTTTTATCTTTTAATTTAGTTTCCAAAGCTTCCATTATATCTTTACATAAGGTACATTCTATATTTGTATTTTCAACATTCTGAAGACTCTCATTTTCTATAATTTACATAAATTGAAAAAAAGGTTAACATATATTTATTTTAGTATGTCTTTATGCTAAAATAAATTATTCTGTCTAATTATTTCAAAAATAAATATTAAAAATCTATTCAATTACAATTATATAATTTATAGAAAAATTAGCTTTAATTTCTTTGGCTTGTTGAATTACTTTCTGAAAGTCGTGAGGTTAGCCGACTGGGTGAAAAGATGTCACTACAATCGAGCGGTCGACACTGTCGTATGGGAGTGGAAAGACTCACCGAGGCCGGTTTCTATCGTAAACCGTTTATTAGATATAAAAATGGCGCTTACAACTACTCGTAAAATTCGGAGTAAGGCCTATCCAGAGGGGGAATCGGCCCGTACAAAAAGTTCAATTGTTCAGACGAACTTTTCTTCTGGCGAAGGTGATGTAAAGAGCATCGGCCCTGGGGCGCACGGCACAACTCGAAGCGATGATTTTCGTCAACGGGGAATTTCGTACCTGGGGAAACTTGCCGGAAGTGGATGTCGAAGACAAATCCCGAAACGTTGTCCGAGCTTCGGTTGTCGAACAGCAGCAAAAATCCACGAGCGGAGCTCTCTGAACTAAGAACCAAGAACCCTGAATGCCCTTGAAAGTCGCGGTTTTAAAAGTTTTTCGTCCAAAGTCACCTCTCCATTGGTCACCTGGTGACAATTCGAAACCCGATGGAGGGTGCGGGAGAGGTCAACGTCGTGACTAAATACGACTCCTCTCCAGCCGCGTTTTCCTAGACTTTAGTCTTTTCTATAGTTTAAATAGTAAAAAAAAACTTCCATTGTTCAATCGAGACATTCAATTCCTCCTATTTGCGTCTGAAAAGGAGATCTTTAATTTCTCGACTGATAACCCACATTCGGTCCTCCCAGTCGACCCCCATTCGGGTCCTCACAAAGTTATGTATTTCTGATGAAAAAATTTCACATAAGATTTCAATACATCTTAATCTGTTGGAGTAGTATTTGTAATATAAAATGCCGTCGACCACACGGTCGAGACGGTGGGGGCAGTAAGGCCGATGCCTCAAAATCGAATCCGAGCAAGCGACTATGGGAATTTTTTGTGGCCGGTCTGTCCTAGGTATGTCAAGCCCGTCCTTATCGCCCAGTCATCTCTGCTGTGGATCTGGTCAAACCCACATAAGAGATATGGAAAATGAATAGCAGAAAAGAAGGGGAAAAATTCTTTTCCTTAGTATTTATTATTTTTATGTCATGCCAAATCCAGGAATGTTGCTCATTTTGTGAAAGCATCATATCAAGTGTATTTCATAAATTAGGCTAATTTTGAATTACCTATTTTGTAAGATTGCCACTTTATATTTTCAAATTAAATATCAACATTTGTTTCACTGGCTGAATTATGACTTAAAAAATGTTAGGCAAAGATTTTGGTATTGTCTTCTTACTTGAAAATTACTTCATTAGAATGTACAAAATATTAATTATGTTTATTACATACACGTTACACTAAATGTTAGATTAGGGCTTAAGCGTATGTAGAAAAAATGTAAGTACTCACAACAAAATCTTCAAAATAAGATATTACAAAATAATAATGAAGGAAAACAAAACAAAACAAAACAAAAGCTAATCATGTACTCTGAACTGGTTACGGTGTGCAAATAAAGAAAAAGAAAACGGACATTTTCGAACTCCTTCCGAGTGATGCTGATTGACAACACAGTTTAGCTGTTCGTGGAGTCAAATCCCAGTAGGGTGACTCTTTGAGCAGGCGCAACGTGCCTTTATGTTTTTGAACTTACATTTAAATTTTATTCCAAAAGCTGTTATTAAGAACCTTTGGGGAATCGTTACAAAGCCCAATGAAGAACTTCGAAGGAGTTCTAAAACGTTTGTTTTCTTTATCTGCACATCGTAATCGGTTCGAAGTAAGTGAATAACTATTTCCCGGTGTGGTGAGTGGTTGTTTAAAGCCCTGGTCACACTATGCGATTTCCAGCCGCGCGACTCCGACTGCAACCGCAACAAGCGCGAGTCGCGCGTGTCTTATCGTGGTCACACATGGTTTGTTGACGTTGCAACTCGGAACACGTGACCCTATAATAAACCAATAAAATTACAGTAGCTTGTTTTTGACTACTTCCGCGAGTTTACCGACATTTTACGTTCTACTTCATAGTATTTACGGAATTTTAGCCACTTTTCTTATTAAAATGGTAAGCAGTTCCTTTTCTGGAATGAATAAAATAAAAAAAGGCAATTATTTTGATATAGTGGGCGCGAATACACAAAAAGATAAAATATTCGATAAAACGAAGAATTAAAATCCCGCAGGTATTCGTGAGCCCGAATGAGCTCAATCGATCTCGATTCCGCCACGAGGACGAACTATTTTCAATGTTGTCAACATATAACGTGGCACAACGGCGTTTGCTGATTGGATGCACGTTTGCAATCGGCACGAGTAGAACAAACTTTTTGTTTCTAGTTGCGGTTGCAGTCGCGCCGGTTTTCGATGGGGGATCACTAGTTAACGGGAACAGCCGTCACGGTTGCAGTCGCCTGCGCAGCTGGAAATCGCATAGTGTGACCAGGGCTTAAAACAAAAGCTCTCTAAAATACATATAAAATATGGACGAATTTACTGCAACAATGCAGAAATATCACTGTGCAAATTGCCAAAAATATCGTAAGTTTTGCAGAATATTGCCAAAATTCCCTAAATCTTACATCGACTGTATTTCACAAATTATGCACATTTTTATCCATTTCACAAAATGAGCAAAAATTTAATAACGTAAAATCGGTAAACATCGTGAACTATAAATGCTGAAAATAATCTAAATCAAGAGAAAGAATGTGAACAAATGCTTGAATTTTTTTATTGTGAAAAAAATAATTTGTTAAAGATCGTCAGCATCGAGCAAGAATCTGGCTTATTTTCAGCCAACTGTAAAAGATTTCACATGTTCCTATACTGGATATTAATAGTTTAAAAGCATTTACATAAATACATTCAAATACAAATTGTTTAACTTTCATATTTATAAAGACGTTGGCATAAATGTTTATTTTTACGACATTAAGGACCATTTTGTAATTATAATTTTCTAAGAGAATTTACAAACATAATAAAGTAAGTCATTTGATTACTTTATTGAAATGTTTTATTTATTGCTTACGAGTTGTATCTCGACACACACAATGCTATTGAATGTGTAGTAACTTATTCTTTACAGTTAGTAACTAAGAATTTATAGTTGTATGTATTTAGATTGAAACAGCAACCATTATTTATGTAAAGCTGTGTATATCTACACACAGGCAATATACTATGTATGGGTACATGCTTAAGTATGTATACGAGTGTAAATCAATTTTATAAAAATTTTCTGATAAACACTTTAAATTTTTTTTTGTAATTTCAGTTTTTTAATATTTACTACAAAAGACAAAAGTAATATAATTTTAAGTTTATATGATGAAAATCCAGAGGATTGGTGGTAGTCTAAACTAGTGGTTGTCAATGAGACCTTGGAACATTTCGGGGAGGCCACAAAAAAAACAAAGATTACGGAGCCACGGGAACTGCCAAGGGGCCACCAAAACAATAGTGGATCATACTAATTAGCAAAGTAGAATACAAATGTATTTTCTATTTTGTACACATTAATTCTAAATGTCACATTACAGAAGTACTAATTAAAAATTCAATAACAAGGATAACAGAAAGAATATGGCTTACTAGTCATTTCCAGTCCGTCTCTAAGATCTGGCGGAAAAAGAAGTCTCGGAACGGGTGACGGAACTTTTAAATGTGGCTAACGTGGATTTCCGACTACAAGAATGTCTTGCGAATCTGCAGAGCAATTCCGCACTTCCGGCGTAACTCGGAAACAACGGGCAATTTTTGAAACGGTGCAGAAATTTAAAGTAAATTTCGACTTTTTGTCTTGTCCCAAAGCTAAGTTTTTCCAACTTTTTAAAGGTCTAATTAGATTTTTAGTAGATTCACTCGCCAACATAGAAAGCTCAAATGTTAAGAATGGGAGATTATTACGTTTAATGAATTTCCAGCCAAGTATACAAACTCGTTTCGACTCGTCGGCTGCAAGGTTCGGACGAAAAACCTTACATAACTTTTAAACATTTACCTATTTTTATGTTTAATTTAGCAACGAAAAAAGTTTTTTTTTTACAAACTTATGAAATAATTAAAAATTAGGAAAAAATTCTACATATCAACTTTTTAAGTTACAAAACCAAAAAATTAATTAAGAGTTTTAAGTTTAATAAATAATGATTTGTTTTTTTTATTTTAAATAAAGGAAAAAAGGCTTATTATTGACTTGAAATAATTTCAGTTTGTATTCTAGCTCTAGTTATTATTTCAAAGTTCATAATCTATCCTTATCGTTCACTAAAAACATAACTTTCCGAACGAGAGGGGCCAAAGAGCCAAGCGAGCCTATCGGGTCCACGAGAAAGGTCGAGAACCAGCGGTCTACGCTAACTTTACAATTTCGGATCGTAATGCCATCTCTAAATCGATATTTCAGCTATTATGAAATAGTATATAAAATTCATCCCTTGGTAGAGGCTGATCTATTTCAATCTACATTCCATTCAGTTTTTGGAATATGATTACCAACTATTGAAATAAATATATCTGAAATTGATTCTAGGAATTAAGTAAAAAAAAAAAAATTATAGTATTTGTGGCACTATTTCATTGTATAGAAAAACTAGAATTGGCTACATCCACATACTTGTTCTTGGAAATACTATCACAAAATATGGCATTTCCAAAAACAAAGTATTTTTTCAGCTAAACGGTTAAATCTCATAAAGATAAAAATTTATCACTTACACGCGTTACTGTTAATCATCATAAATTATTAAATATTTCAAATTTAGAAAAAAAACTTATCAAATGATGTCGATTATTCCGTATTAATAGTTTCTTATTTAAACGTTAATACTAAATGCAAGTATTTCTGATTTTCATTATTAAGACAAAAAATAAATCAAAATCAAAAACTTTATATAAGGGGAAAAGAATTATAATTTGACAACTGCTTATTATTCCATTTATAACAAAATAATTAGTAATTTAAAATATTACTGTTATTAAATTTCTTTTGTCACTCGAATAATAAAAACTTTTAAAATAATTTTATTGCTTGGGAAGAGGATCCTCTGCAAAATCTCCATTTCCTAACGGAATAGAAACATTCGCTTCCTACAACTCGGAAGTAACAATTTCTGCATCGAGAGACTCGGGACTCGAAATATATCAAAACGCCATCCGTTTTATCGATAGCAACTGTTGGCACTTTCCCCATTGACCGATCTTGTATACTTTGGCAATTTATAACTTCTACCACAGATACAATATTATCAAAGACTAAAGCTGTCAAACGTACTACTCCTTTAATAAATCCAGTAGGTAGTCTTTAATAGCCGCTTATTAATTTCTTCTTTTATTGTGTTTGTCGCTTAGACCCATCTATGCGCAGTCGCGGTTTTTGTAATTTCGAATTTCATTCGTTATTGGTATTCGTTTAACTGACGAAGGCTGATTAACACGGCCGAAAATGCTTTTAATCTATTAAAGACTACCTACTGGATTTATTAAAGGTGTAGTACGTTTGATTTGTATTCCAGTAAACGTTTCTCATTTGACTAAAGCTGTCTTTTCGCAATTATCTAAAAGAATAGAATTAATTTTTCCTCGTACTGTGACCAGACAATCTTGGCATTTGTAAACAATAACAGATGTGATATCACACAGAGATGAATCAAAGTTTATTATTAGGATACAAAAAAATCAAAAAATATATACAAAACATGAATTTTTATAATGACAGTTTAAAATAAAATTTTTAAAAATTTCAATAATAATCTTAGCAAAATATAAAATAAAATTAATGTCTCGATTTATAAAAATTGCAAAACATTGATCAAAAGATTAAATAATGAAAATGGATCATTGGAAAAGACTATTTAAGACTGGAATTTTGCAGAAATTTTTGACAATGAATTCAGGAAATGGAAAGGGCTTTTTCAGAGGACAATTTTTTAATTGATTTAATTTTTTGCTTTTCATTAACAACTATGTATTAAGGCAAATATCCAATTTGCTAACATTTATACTAAGAAAAGAACAAATGCATTATGCTTACTTCTTTTAAAGTTTAATTTATATAATTATTTAATAGATAATTTCAAATTTCAAATTAAGAAAACATACATTTAAATGCTAATAAGCAAGAAACGAGAAAATTCACATCCAGGCGTTAAGTGTTAACGAATATCGCTATAATCACTAGCGCTTTCGACGAAACTATTTTCGTCTTCCTCAGGTGGATAAAAACGGATAAAATCCTCTTTCGAATCAAAAAATTTTCGAAATGCAAAATCCGCTTTAGAACTTCGGAACACACTCACCGATGGAACAGAGCGAGAAGAAATTTAAATATGCGCGCGTGGTGACGTAGCGCATGCGCTATAAATTACTGAAATGTGGAGCTAGAGGTGTTGTTTTAATCTGTTATATAAGTTAACCCACATAACAGGCAAATCAAGCGTGGGCGTGTTGCACGGATTTAGTGCAGCGGTAAGAAAGGCCTCCCAAATAAACACGATGCTCCTGTTATTACAATGCCTGAGCATCGTCACCTGGTCCCATAGCGGGGTGTATGGGTGCTGTAACACCATTCTTGCTTGTTCGGTGTCCGCTTTGCCTGCCCCGATGGAAAGTTGGTGTTCGGAAATACGACAGGCCAACATTCTGGTTGTCGCACCAACGTAGTGGGTGCGAATACCGGAAGCAGTATTTTCCAATGGGATGGAGTAAACTCCAGACCTCTCTAGTACGGAGGTAGCATCCCTGTCGTTGCACAGTAGCCTCCTAAGATTTGGCCGTGGGGAGACTGGTAGAAAGAGCGCGTGTTGCCTAAAAACACGGCAAATACGTATGGTGACTCGGCCACAGAACGGTAATGCGGGAAGGACTACCGTGCATTCGTTTGGAACATGTAAGGCCGTGGGAGGAAAGAGCGATCTTTTGACCTTGTTTAGGAGGTACCTGTACTTGGCATTAGTGTACCCCGCCGCGTTTACTGCTGAGCGAATGGCATTAAGTTCAATGTCGACAGCTGTTTGACTGGAAGATAACAAAAAAGCCCTTCTAATTAATGGGGCGATAGCTGCATTAACATAATGCTGCGGCTGGAATGCTGTAGCAGGGATTAAAGGTGGTAAGCAGTTGAATTTATGGAACACGAAGTACGATAAAGTTCCCTGGGATTTGAAGATGTTTAGATCTAAAAACGCAATAGCCCCTTCATTTTCTTTTTCCCAGGTAAAGCTGATGGTGGAATAAACTTTCGTGAGTGAAGATTTGAAGGTGAGGAAATCCTCCTCCGTGTCCTGCCAAGCAACAAGGATATCGTCTACATATCTGAGGTATAACAATGGATATGCTATGGTGAGGGGGAAATTGAAGACCCTTTGCTCAACATGCCTCATGAGTAACTCCGCCAATACCGCAGAAAGCGGTGAGCCCATGGGGACCCCCTGCTTCTGTAGGTATATCCTCCCATTAAACCGAAAATAATTGTTTTCGGTAATAAAAAGCAAGGCGTCACGTATCTCTAAGACCTGCTGCGCTGTAAAGCACTCCTTGATGAGAAGACTATTTGCAAGCATGACAGCCTCGAACTGAGGAACCGAGGGGTAGAGTGCAACAACATCCAACTTGTAAAAACTATACTCATTGCAGGATGAGTTACCCAAGACGGAAGAATCATGGGCAGGCAAAGCGGACACCGAACAAGCAAGAATGGTGTTACAGCACCCATACACCCCGCTATGGGACCAGGTGATGATGCTCAGGCATTGTAATAACAGGAGCATCGTGTTTATTTGGGAGGCCTTTCTTACCGCTGCACTAAATCCGTGCAACACGCCCACGCTTGATTTGCCTGTTATGTGGGTTAACTTATATAACAGATTAAAACAACACCTCTAGCTCCACATTTCAGTAATTTATAGCGCATGCGCTACGTCACCACGCGCGCACATTTAAATTTCTTCTCGCTCTGTTCCATCGGTGAGTGTGTTCCGAAGTTCTAAAGCGGATTTTGCATTTCGAAAATTTTTTGATTCGAAAGAGGATTTTATCCGTTTTTATCCACCTGAGGAAGACGAAAATAGTTTCGTCGAAAGCGCTAGTGATTATAGCGATATTCGTTAACACTTAACGCCTGGATGTGAATTTTCTCGTTTCTTGCTTATGAAAGAGATCGGCGTGCAGTCCACCATCGTTACGATTTACTAAATGCTAATAAAACAAAACAACAACTTTAACACGAGAGAAATGTTTAAAACAAGGATTTTTCCCTTTGTTAACAAAATTTAGTTAAATGCATAAAACAAACACAAGGTTGGCACAAGTTTTCATATTAGGTTGGTGCTGAATCAGAATATTTCAAAAATTGGTAAGACTATTTAGGATTATCATTTTAAAAAAGGGAAATCCAGATCATTTTATATATTCAGACTTGTTCTTATGTTAAACATTTTTCTTATTGTAATTTCAAAAAGTTTCTACAGTATGTGAAAATTCTTTTTATATTAGCTTTATTCATTTGAAGCAAGAATCCAAAACCTACTAAATATTCTAAAAGACGTCGATTAAATATAACAACGTATAAAACAAACGTTTTTAAAGACTTAATTAAAACTAATGATTTTTCATAATATATCTTCTCAAAATTAATTTTTTGCATGAAAAATTTTCAATTTTCAACAATATGAAAATGTTCTGCTTTCTATTGCATTTTACAAAAAAGTGTTTTCATCATAATTCACACTTGAAAAACATTTAATTAACACATTTAACACTATTATTTAATTAATAATATTTTAAAGATCAATTATTGTAGATCAATTCATTGATTACTTTGTACGAAACTGATTTGAGAGGAAGCGACGGATACGTTGCTTCCTCTCAAATCGGTCCTTACAATGAAAGAAAGTTGTATCTGCAACTTTCTTTCATTGCCAAGCTGGTTTCCAAACTATCCGTTAAAAAAAAATCACAAAGATACTTCGAGATCACGCACAACACATGGCAAGACTTTCCGGAAGACTGAAAACTCGATCCTAGATATTAATACAGCTTGTAAATTCAACAAGTATATCTTGAAATTTGTTGGGAAGACCTAATTATATTGAATATTCATAATTTTAAGTAATATGAAAAAAATGTGATAGGTTCCACATGACCCATTGACCATAGTCTGTTTATAATATTAGACTAATGTCTGATTACATATACTTTTAATTATCAAAAATTTTAAATAATCTTTTACTTACTGGGACACAATCCTAATTTTGCACATATTTCGTCCGGATCAAATTCTTGTAAGAGCAACGAAATAATTAAATCGGTATACTGATTTACGAAGTCTTCGCATTGTTGCGTTAGTGATTGTGGAAGAACTGAGCATACTTCGTCTAAGGCTTGTTTTATTTCGTCCTATTGGATAAAGTAATGTTTTTGAAAACATAAATCAATAATTAGATTAAAAAAATAATAATAACTGACCTCTGTTTTGGGATCTTTTAAAACTTGTTTCAAATATGTCATTACATCTTGACAAAGTTCACAAGTAATTTGGCTTTTTATTGGGTTTTTAAAGTTTTCTGCAAAGAAAAATTTTAATATTTAATTTATAATTATGAATCCAGAGCAGTGTGATGAATATTGATAAACATGTTTTATTTATTCATTTCATTGCTTCAATTTATTTTTTTATTTATTTTATTTCATAAAATTTACAGAAAAAGTCTGAACAGACTTTTGATTTCTGCTCCCTTATAAAAACATATCTTAAAAATAAACAACACCCCTTAAAAAAGTAAAATAAAACCAGGTAACAAATTTTAAAACAGTTACAATGCTGTTTTACATTTCAATTTAAAATCAGGAAGACTAAGATGTAAAAATTCATCAAGATTATTAAGGTTTTGCAATATATAGTAAATGAAAGATCTTTGGGATAGATATAGATGATAAAAAGAGGTAAAAACATAAGTAAATGAGCAAAGTTTTCTAAATGGAATTTGAAGTGAAAGCCAATCTTGATAAATAAGACCATTACAATATTTTACAATATTTATAATATATTAACCGATCAAAATATTTAATTCTCTAGAAAGTTGGGAAGCTCGGGCAAATTCTAGCAATATTAGAGTTAATAGAGAAAGGCAGATTACACATTTTGTTAAATGTGAGGTAAATCTTATTAATAGCAAAAGTAATCTTGTGTAAAAGGAAAGGTGCAGCTGTTGACCAGATGGGCAATCCATAATCAATGCAAGATTGAAAATTAGCATTAAAAAAATAGCCCACAGTGCTCTTTTATTAAAGATGGGCTTACAAAATTGCCATAAAAATTCCATGTCTGATAGCCAGGGATTTAACTAGTTTATCAATATGATTTTTGAAAGTAGGTTTAGTGTCAAATGATATGCCTAAATTGCTAATAGAGGTTAGGTAATTAATCGGATTAGAATCGACATAAACGGGTAATGGAGGATTACGAATCGAAGCATAACACGTAATCGCTGTTTTTTCTGTATTAATTTTCGGGTTTGCAGATTTAAACGTATTTATTAATAAATAGATATTGGAGTTTCTGTTTCGGTAATGCCGTATTGTAATAGATTAGCGATTCTCGACCTTCTTAGCTCCACGACCCCCAAATACTAAATATAAATAAAATTAATATTTTGCAACACCCCACCCAAAGGAATAATAACAGTAAGCCTTGCTATTACTAGTTGAATTTTGACTGTAATTATAAATGTAATTTTTTTTAAAATATGACATAATCACATTGAGCTAATTTTATACATTAAGAAAATACAGACAGTATAAAAAATGTAATACAACTATTCCACTGCATTTATAGCGACGGGTACGAACGCGCACGTACGACGTGTACTGTACACACACGAGCAATTTATAAGTTCCAACTTGATGTATACGTGCTCTTTGTAATTTGATCCACGTATGCAGAGAATTTTAAATGAAAAACAAATGCAACCATCACATTAATTTCTTTTCTTTACGTGTGTACTTATTGTAAGTAGAACGTGTTATAAGTTTATAATAAATGAATTTTTCTCCTAAAATAATTTCATTATTGTCTCGTGACTCCCTTTAATATCACCGCTACCCCGAGGTTGAGAAATGCTGTTATAGATGTATAAAAGAATATTACAAATCCAAATTTGTCTTTATCTAAAATTTGTGACATTCAGTACACATTGAGATAAAATGAAAATTTCAAATAAAAACATTTTAATAAAATGTAGTCATGACTGTATTTCATTTAAAATGTGTATTAGCAGAAATATTAGAATAGAAAACTAACAAGTCATTTGTAGAGTTTAATTTTTGATTAGATAATTTATTCAAATTAATGCATTTTACCTGTGGTCAATTCAATAAAAAGCAATATTTGAATTCATTCATAAATTTATTTTGTTCCCTTCAAAGTAATCCCCCTCCCACTGCAATGCACTTATGCCAACAGTTTTTCCAATCCTCAAAACATACTTTAGAGTTATTTGTGAAACCTTTGGGACCGGTGGTGAATTTTGTTTTACGGCATCACTCGACTTGAAACTGACCACGAAGTGCAAATTTTAGTTGAAAAAACAGGAAAAAAGTCATATGATGCCATATTGGGTAAATATCGGAGCTTGCAGAACAAATAAGAAGTTTGTGAGCAGGTGCATTATCATGGTGCAAACTCAATGAGTTTTCTCTGTTTTTCACAGATCAGGTTGTTTTCTACAAATTTCATGAAAATGCCTCAAAACACTCAAATAATATTCTTTGTTGACAGTTTGGACAGTTGGAAGGAATTTGTGATGCAAGACACCACAACAATCAAAGAACGGTCAAAGGACCATTTTTGACTGACTTCAACGTGGTCTTTTCGCTCTTGCTTTACCTTGTTAGTGTCATTTGCTCGACTGTTGAGCTGTTTTATTCAAAAGTGTAGATCCGTGTTTTGTCACCCGTAATGATGCATTTTAAGGATGATTCACCTTGAGAAAGCATTTCCTTGGCCACTCAAACACATTGTTTTCGGAAAAACCTCAACGTGCCACAAGCCCAAATGATTTTTAAAATTGCTTGACACCACCTGCAAATGGACAATTCCAAGATTTACTACTAAGAAAAAGCCAATTCCATGGTGGAATACACTGACAGAAAAAAGATACACCAATAACATCCTGAAGAAAAGATTTCAGAGATGTAGACAAATATAAAAGCAATACATTTACCATCAAAAAGAATACAAAGAAAGTATAAAACAGGCAAAATTGATCTCATGGAGGAAATATTGCACAAAAGCATCAAAGGACCTAGGGGGGTTCTTAACAAAATGGTGCAGTGGCAAACTGAAAAAAATGCAGGCAATGACAACAATCAATACTGATGAAGGATGCACAAGGGATATTACAACAACCTTCTTACAAAAAATTTGTGTAGAGGACATTGAAAATGATGACCAGAATTCAGAAATAATGAACTTAATTAATCAGCTTCTAGATACTAACAATGTAGAACCATTCACAAAGAAAGAAATTGAAAAGATCATTCGCAACCTAAACAACAAGAAACCACCAGGGCTCGACGAGCTGACACCAGAAATAATAAAAGAAATATGGAAACAAAATCTGACACTTTTTATTTTCCTTTTTAACACATCTGCAACACGGAATATATCCAAAAAACTGGAAGAGGGCTGGAATTGTCCCTATTCTTGAAGCAAACAAACCAGGAAAATGCAGACCTATTTTCCTGCTCTCAATTTTCAGAAAGGTGTTGGAAAGACTTGTTGCAAACAAACTATACAGGCATTTAGAGTCAAATCGCCTTTTTACCGACGGTTTTAGAAAATAGAGGTCCACTGTGGAGGCTATCATGGAGGCAATCAGCAATATCAACAATATTTTAAATAAATATCAAAGGCAATCTATAGTGCATGGTGGTTGCTGATTCTTTATAGGTTGAGACAATATAATTGTCCTGCAAACATCTATAATTTAATAAAAGACTATCTGTCTGACAGAACAATAACTTGAATCTGGAGGACTTACTTCTGAAAGGGAATACACTGGGGGATGTCTGCAGGGTTCAGCCTGTGGACCCCTCCTCTGGTGCATATTATTTAATGATTTTCTATCTAAGGACTTTGGGCAAAATAAAGTTGTCACATACACTGATGACACACTAATACTTATAAGCTGAAACTGAAGAGCTGAGCTTGAAAAGAAAGGAACAGATATACTTAAGAAAATTGCCGACTGGGGAATAAAAAACAAATTGTCCTTTAATTCTGGAAAGAGTAGAGGAATAATTTTTAGCAGACGTAGAGCACAGCATCTCTACAGAAGAGTACCAACAATACGGATAAACAATGAAAGTATCAAAATGGAACAAAGTCTGAAATACTTAGGAGTTATGCTAGACTGTAAACTCTCAGATCAAGGCAATAACTAAAAAGAGAAGTATCATTCTCCAATCTTTCAAAAAATTGTGAAAAGTAAATGGAGTTTAAATTCTGACACCCTCAGCTCTATTTATGCCTGATATTTTTACCTTTAATTACATATGCCAGCCCTGCTTGGAAAGAAGCAATACATAAAGTCCATAATAAACAGAAATTAATTGCAGCACAAAGAAAAGCCTTCATGCTGACTAAGGCATATAGGACTTCCCCAACAAAAAGTCTTCAGATGATCTCAGGTAAACCTCCTGTGTTCCTTGAAATTGAATATCTCATAAACAAATGGAAATTAACACAAGAAAAAGAATTTACCATAATTACTTGCATACAAGACGATCTCGCATATAGGACGAGGTGTGACTTCAAAGATCAAAATAAAGAAAATTAGATTTATTAATACAATTCTAATTTTATTTCATTTAATCACAAGTAAAATATCAAATGAACATAAATGCACACATTGTCCCACAAATATTACTGGAATTTTAAACTTTAAGGAAAAATCTTGTAAAATCAACCACGTAATTTGTTCACGTAAAGCTGGACAGTCGGGAACCTTTTTTTGCCAATTCTTAACAGTAGAATCCACTCTCCATCAATTACACTTACGAGTTTCTCCGAATTCTGATTTCCAAATAATCATCCGTTTTCACGTGGGAATGGATTAAAACTTATATTGTACTCCCGTGTGATTTTGGAATTTCAATCTGGAATTTACTTCAAAAGCTTTGCATTTCCTATTGCTATTCATCTTTGCTCCTGACAATATACAGGGACGATTCAAATGACCCAGATAAAATACTTGTTTTCAAATACAAGAGGGTATGCATCCAGTTAAAAATGCAAATACATGGTTCACAAAAATTATTTGCAGAAATGCAAAGAATCTTCCGCTCATGCATATAGGAGGACCTAGAAATTTGAAGCTGTGATAAATGAATAAAAACCTCATCTTATATGTGAGTAAATATGGTATATTGGGAACAGAAGAGCTCAAGAAGGATGAGTATGAACTAAAAGTCCCCTTTTCCTATATTCCAAATCCTGGAAACATACTTTTCAGAATTTCCCATAAACAGTGATAGCATCAAGGTCTTCACGGATGGGTCTAAGATAAATCAAAAGGTTGGGGCCAGTTATGTGATGTATCTTGAAAATAAAGAAATTCAAACCAAGATTATCAAACTAGATAACAGATGTGGTGTTACTCAGACAGAAACCATTGCCATTGCTAATGCAGTCAAAGACTGCAAAACAAATCCCTCTTGTAATAACATCAGCATATTCTCGAACAATCAAACGACCATTTTAACTATATTAAACAAAGAGACTCACCCTATCACAAATGAAATAAATGTATACCTACAAAATTCTAATAATGGATACTCACTAAACTGGATAAGAGGCTATACTGCAGGAGACAGTGGTAACGAGAGAGCTGACAAACTGGCTAAAATTGATGCATTAAACCAGGACCTACCTATAACATACAAAAAGAAATTGATTGTGACTGGATATGTTACACTGAAAAACTACATATCTGAATGGCAAACACATGGGATTCGGCAAAAAAATGTTAACAAAACAATGGTTTAAACCAGATTTCCACCTGACAATTTCTTACAGACCATAGATGTTTTCATATCTTCACCACTTCCAGATTTCTGGCAATGATAAATGCACAATATGCAGTAAAACCAATGGCAGTGAGCATTATCTTTTAGACTGCCCGAAAGAAAGATCAGAAATAAAAATCATACACCAAAGCAAAGGAATAACCTGACCGTGTGACAGAAGATTATCAATTGAAGATCACGAGATCTTTACTTTATTCAAGGAACTAATAAACAAAATGTTTAAAAGGATTAGAGCTTTCAACAGGTAATTCTTCAAATTAGTTTGTATATTGATGTACAGTACAGTACATAGTATAGCTTCTGGTCGAGATGCTTCAGGAGCTTTCCCATTTTGTGGATTGTTAACTCATGCTTTCAACGTAACAATTGTGATGCAAACTCTTTTTACTGAAAAGCTTTGTAATTGAATTTTGTATCCAACTCCCAGTTCTGTCCAGTGGTACTGGGAAAGTACAAGTCTGTACCTGTTAATAAAAGAAAATTGCTTTACAAGATTCAAATGATACTGGAACATGATCAATAATTTCCCTAATAGCTAAACAATAATCACTGAACACCAAATCTCTGAGTCAAGCAACGTGTTGTTCATCACTCGACATGGATGGTCTATCAGAGCATGGTTCATCTTCAATGTGTTCTCTGTCTTCCTTGAATGTCTTGTATCACTTGAAAATTTCAGTTTTTAACAGAATATTGTTACCAAAGGCTTTTAGCAACATTTCAAACATTTTTTTAGCAGTAATTCCATTGCAAAAACAAAATTTAATGCACATTCTTTGCTCAATTACACCTGACATTTTGAAAAATTGCTGGCACAAAAATTCTTTACACACAAAACAAGCATTTATTTGCAAATGAAAACAAACCATGACATGTGGATTGATGCTAGATGTCAATTAAAGTCACGACAAACGACAAAGAAAATGACAACTATGCAGTCTTGCATGCACACAGTTTAAACGAACCATTCCAAATACTTTTTGATCACAGCAGTACAATGGCTTTGTAAAATACATAACATTTCATTACTAAATGTGATGACTACATAATCAAATTATTCAATGAAAATATTCTAAACTATCTTCTTATTGAATTACTGGAATGAATCACACACAATCAAGAACCATTAAAGTCCAGTAACACAAAATTTTTAATGAAAATGAACATTTTCGACAGTTCCCACGGTCTGCATCAGGTTTTTAATCAGCAAGATTTCAAAATAGAATGCATGGAAAGAACATATTTCAAAAATTTTTTTAAGTTTGGAACGACATCAGATGTATATAAAACAAATCTGAATGGTTGTCATTACAAAAAAATCGTAAAAAATATAACCATCCCATATACAATAATTTTTAAGAGGTAAATAATGACTCAGATAAATTAACATATGCTAGTGTTGCCCGGTTTTTCATAAAAATACCACCATGCACAGGATACAGTGTTGTTGTCTTTAAAGTTAATGCATTTGCCAGTCAGGCCGGCCTTGTAAATTTCAGAGACTTTCAGGTTCCAAATATGATTAACTTGAAAGGACCGCCTAATTAATGTGGCATCATGGAGGTCGGCACGCACATCGAAGTCAATGGCATATGTGGACAAAGTGATGGTATGCCTTTTGCTTGCGATGTCGTACTGACGCTCTTGCACCCTTTTTCGTAATGAGTGTTTAGTTGAACCAATGTAGATTATATCCCTTTGGAACCTATTGTCTCTGACCAGAACACTGTATACTCCTGGGACTCTACTTTCATTGGTCCTGTCCTTTCCATTGCATAATAACTTATATACAGTATTGGATCTCTGTATGCAAGTTTGGTGCATGTATGGTCAGCGATTTCTTTAAATAAAAAGGTGCTTAAATGCTGGTTGTATTCTACTATAGTGCATCCGGAGTTAGGGTTGTGATCCTGGCTTCTGTTTGAAGTCCACAGATGTTGCATGCAGCTAGTTGATTGGATTAGGGGTGGGATAAAATAAAATTTACAAGGCCGGCCTGACCGGCAAGTGCAGTAACTTTAAAGATGGCAATCACTGCATCCTGTACATGGTGTTATTTTTAGGAAAAACTGGGCAACACTAGCATATGTTAATTTATCTGAACCGTTATTTACCTCTTAAAAATTATTGTATATGGAATAGTTACATTTTTTATGATTTTTGTAATGTCTACCATTCAGATTTGTTTTATATACATTTGGTGTTGTTACAAATTTTTTAAAAGAAATTTTTGAAGTATGTTCTTTCCACGCATTCTATTTTAGAATTTTGCTGGTTAAAAACCTGATGCAGACCGTGGGTACGATCAAAAACGTTCATTTTCATTAAAAATTTTGTGTAACTGGACTTTAAATGTACTTGATTGTGTGAAAATATTCTAATTTTGCATATATTTTATTACAAAATAATTCTTTCAGATAATTCTAATGATCTCTTATGAATGAGTTTTTTACAGAATGAGTTGTTGGCCTGATGTTGTCCCATTGCTGATCCTGTTGTCATTTCTTACAATAGGAAGGGATACCACGGAGGTATTTAATCCCCATCCATAGAAAAAGTGATATTCGTAGGAAAAATTTTACTTTGTTAATAATAATAATAATAATAATAATAATAATAATAATAATTTGACAAAACTGCATCAAACAGCTGGTTAGCCTGGGGATGCCTCTTTGGGGAGACAGAAGGATTCATGATTGCCATACAGGATCAGGATACAGTATCAGGTAAATATTAAAAACTACTGAAAACACACACTCAAAGATACAACACTCACGAATGATATATGCAGAAAATGTGTTGTATAGTTTCTGGAATGATGTGACATCACTTCTGGTTGCAAGCTCTTGGCACAGACAGATTTACATAGACATAATTAAGTAGCAAATACAATACACCAAGAGCTTGCAAAGAAACACAAATTATTAGACATCACAAAACCATACTACAAATATATTCCACAGACAGTATTGGAAAACATGTACAAAATGTACTACGACAGAGCCATAATCACAGATAAGACAATTTACCACAACAGACCAGACATCACATTCATTGACAAACACAATACAATCATATACATTATAGACATATCCATTCCAAACACTCACAATGTACAAAACACATGCACTGAAAAAATTAGCAAGTACACAGAACTCGCCCAGGAAATAAGGCATCTGTGGAGGATGGATAGGGTGCTTATTGTACCTGATGTTCTCTCCTCTGCAGGTGTCATACCACACACACACACTACAAACAAGCCTGGGCACACTACAATCGAATATAAATACATACATCACACTACAGAAGGCCACTATATTGAATACATACCATATTGTTAGGAAATTCCTGAATACAGACACACACTCTGAAACACTAATTTAATTTTAGTTTTGTTTTGATTGCCATGCATTGACTCTGGTCTGGCATAGTACACAGCCGCAAAGTCAACCAAGTTTAACCCACTAAACACAACAATAATAATAATAATTGAAAATTTATTGAAATAATAATAATAAAACCAAAAAATGTACATACTGGAACATAGGCCAAGTGTGATGCATATGGCCGACGGCTTAACGTCTTGAATAATGAGAGAAACTATAGTGTCAGTATATTTATCCACAAAACTCTGACATTTTGACCACATAGAAGCTGGCAATATAGTACAGGCTTTGTCCAGAGCTGCTCTAATTTCTTGCTGCAAAAATTAAAACAATTATAATAGTACCAAAATAGAATTTATTTTTATCCCATTGAATTAATAATAATTTATTTTATCATGAAAAAAATTGTAATAATTTCTTAATTTAAAGATATGAAAATTATAATTCTAACAAATAAAAGCATTTAACAAGTTTCTTGCTCCAATACTAAATAATTAAATAATAACAATTATTTTCTGCCCTACTGTCCAAGAACAATGAGCCACACTGGTAACACCATCACCCAATCCTAGTAGCTCTTCCAATATACTACATATATCCAAATTACTATCTTACTAAAATAAACTAAACAAAATTAGAAATTGTATGTTTAAAGAATGTTCAATAAAATAAACTTTTCAAAATCACTTTTGGTGAATAGTTGGTCTCAACTGTAAGACATGAATTGCTGATTATGCTCATAGGCTATATAAGGTCTTGCTCTTTTCATCACTATAAAATGTATTTTAGTAACTAAATTATACATGCTTAAAATGATATTTCTGGCCTCAATATGTAATGTTTCATTTCGTTTACAGGGTAGCCAACTGTCTCAATATACTGTATTGTGTTATCAATTTGAAGATAAGCAATGTAAGATTTTTTAAAATCCTTTTTTATTGACAAAAAAAAGTTGCATTGACCAAATTTTTGAAACTGAAGAAAATATATCATTGGAAGAATTAATTATTAATATTGAACTAACTTATTGAATAGCTACAGTGATTCAACTTCTAAGAAAAATTCAATTTCATCTGCCATACAAGGAAGGTTCAGATTTCAAAATTTCCCATTTCATGACTTATTTGTTACAAAACATTTACCTTCCAAGTCTTTCAGAGCTGGGAATATATGAATGTCACTCAGCACAAGACCCTGACTATATAGCAAATGCTTCCCATCCAAGTTTCATGATTCTTTTATGCAGTCTTGGCAATATGAGGTGAGCATTATCATCAAGCAGAGCACACCAGCAGTGATAAGTCCTGAACTTTTGTGATGCATTTCTAATTAAAATCATTGCAAAGTTTCACAACAAGTAGCATTGATTATTTCTCTGGGTTCCACAAACTTAAAAGGAGAGAGAAAGCCATGATTTTTTCAGCAAATTTCTCAAGCTTAAACTTTTTCATCAAAGACAATGAATGCTTATATTTCATTGAGATGAGTTTGGATTCTGGAATGAAATAATGAGCCAAGTTTTCATCTCTGCTTAAGAGTAAAAACATCTCTTGCCTTCTAATAATGGAGCAAATGGTTCAGGTTGCATTCCATTTGATGTGAGCACAGGTTAGAAATGAGCCAACAATACCCAATGTGAGAAAACTTCACAATAATGCAAAGTGTAAGAACAGATAAAGTGAACACGCTGTCAGGTGACACTGGAATCGACCAATAGGGTTCAGAAGTGTTATGTCGTGTTGTACATGTGCTTCGAGTTTGATTGTGTTTTTTTTTAGTACCAAGTGGATTATAGCAGAGTGTAATACATTGCTGGAGTCAGAAGGACAAGCGCTCTCTGTTGGTACTAGTATCTCTTAACTTGGTGAACTTTTGGTCAGGTCATTGGAACCAGATTTTTCAGTCTTTGGCATCATCTCCAACGTGTTCGGTTCGTTATTTCTATTTTGTTCTTTGTCAGCGCTTATTTGTACGTAGTGTTATTATTATTATCTTGATGGTGCGTCGTTTATTAACTTTGAAACGCAATCCATTCTTCTTTTCTTTTCGCTGAACAAAGGGCTTTGTTTCCTACCACGTGGTAGGTGCAGCCATTCGGCGTGTTATAGCCGTTCGGCATTTGGGCTACAGTTGCTTTCCTATTTGTGACTTTCTGTTAATTTATAAGGTTGCACATTTACATTCCACTACCTTTTCACTGGTTGGCTTCACAGTCTTTACATTAGCCTGTGCATAGACTGTTTCACTTCTTGTGGTTCCTGCCTACTCTGTTGTTCAACATGTCTTGTAACCTAAGCTCTACTGAACTGGACCCTTGTAAGGATGCCGACAACATTCTGAATAAACTTAAAGGTTACATGGCTGACAGTAAGCAGTTGAAATTAAGCGTAAAGCACAAGGAATACATCACAAAGTGCTTTGAACGTGTCATTGATTTATTCAAGAATGTTATTAATGAGCACAACTTGGACCAAAGGCTCAAACAAACAAACCAAAAACCGGATCTTTTGGAAGTCAAAATTGAACAACTTGGCAAGAGCAATGGCAGACATGAATGCAAACATCTCGACGAAAAACTGAATCAGCTTAATAATAAATTAGACAAGCTACCTGACCACGGCTATGCTGAATGCATTGCCAACAAAATTGACACCATCTCCCCTAAGGAGCAATTGAAAAAATTACAAATAAACTAGATAAAATATTTGAGGATGGCCCCATTAGGAAGATACTTGATACACAAAAAAGCCTAAAAGTGAGAATAGAAAAACTTCAGCCCAGTGGGCTTCATGTCCTACAGTGCTGTTTTGCAATCTGGCAAGGTTGTAAATCCAGCATGCTCTTCCAGAACCACCATCAACAACGAAGTCCTCCTCCTCTACAGCAAGGAGGAAGATAAAAATAGTGACATTCTAAAGAAAACTGTTTATCAAAAAGTGAAACCATCTAACTTAAAGATTGGTATAGAGCGCATACGCAACATAAGTAACGGTGGCATCGCTATCGAACTAGGAAATAAAGAAGACGCCAACACCCTGGAAAGCTACATTCAGAGGTCCATACCTGATATTTCTGTCCATAGACCACATAAGAGAAAGCCCTACATTGCCATCTATTCAGTGCCCACTGAAATTAAACGTGAGGATATAGTACAGCTTGCATACATTCAGAATGACCTCCTTAATAAAAACTGGACCATAGACGAATTTCAGAAACAGGTCACAATTAAATTCAATATAGGAAACAGAAACAGTGCCTACATCAACTGGGCAATTGAGATCTCACCGCAAATCAGGAAGCACATGCTAACGCTGGGGAAAATTAACCTCGAATGGTCAAGGTGTCGGGTAGCGGACTTCTGCCCAGTGCTACAATGCTACCATTGCTGTAGATATGGGCAAACTACTAAACACTGTGACCAAACAGACGCTACATGCAGTCAATGTACAGGCAACCACACCTTCCGTGAATGCCCCAACTGTGAAAACACCCGTCTGCTGCAACTGCAAACAAGACAAGAACAAAAGTCATAATCACAATGCTCGTGATGGCACATGCACAATATATCAACAAATTAAGGCTACCATCATCAATAAAACCGATTATGGATAAACATCCTAATCACACAATAAGTTTTCTGCAGTACAATGTTGGTAGGGGCATTGCTGCCACCTCCATCCTTACCTCACTGATCCACAAGTACGACTTTGTCATGTGTCAAGAACCTTACTGTATCAAAAACAACCCAGCCTGTTTACCTTCCTATTGTAATATCCTCAGGGGCACCAAAGATTACCTCTGGGCTGTCTCGATTGCTCCAAATGACCGTCTTTCTTTACTACAACACAACCTCCTTAGAAGCAAATACATAGTCTGCACTGAAATCATCATCAACAATTCCAGGTATATTATTCTCAACTATTACTGTCCGAAAGACATTAATTTTGACAATATGCTTACTGACATGCAACATATCATTGATAATTTTACTGATGCATATTTTATTTTGGCCGGTGATTCCAATTCCCACTCACCCACCTGGGGAGGCGAAAAGATTGATGCACGCGGAGAAATGCTTGAGGAGTTCTTCGCCCGTAACGGTCTTCTGGTCATAAATAACCTTTCATCCTCACCCACCTTCCAGTCCAGCCAGGGTCACAGTTGGATTGACGTGACGGCTTGCTCCTCAGGTTGTTTTCCCTCTGCCTGTCAGTGGGAAATCCTCGAAGACTCCCTGGATGACCACTCCATCATCAGTTTTAAAATATGTACCAACGGGAACAGCCGTCGTTCTTATCCCTGCTCCAGGTACAATCTCCAAAGGGCTAATTGGAACGACATTCAAATTTACCTCTCCAACAATCTGATTAACTGAGATACAAACGACCCCAATGCTGCTCGTGATATCATTGAACATAACATCAGCACCATCAGCTCCACCTGTGAACGTCTAATCCCCCAATACATCAATAAGAGAAGAGCAGTGCCCTGGTGGAGTGAGGAGCTTAGCAACTTGAGGAGCACTAACAACTACCTCCGCAAGGCCTTTCAGAAATGTCACACCGAGCCCCAGCGATCCACCCACAAACATGAGTACCTGGCACACCAACGCAGGTACAAAGATGAAATCAAGAGAGCCAAACAAGCATCTTGGAAGAACTACTGCTCAAAAGCTTCTCGTAACCCTTGAGGATTTATCACCAAATACTGCACGGGCAAGCTGAAAAAACACCAGCTCCTTCACTCCAACACTACCAATGATGACTTTTTTCATGCAATTAATGAAAAGATGAGCTGCTTCTGTCTCGAGAACAGAAGGGATCAGAATACCAACTGGCAGTGGACTCTTCGCGAGGAACTGAACTCAGATCCACACTGACAATGCCCCTCTATTTGAGAAGCATGAAATCCATAACATCTTCCACAACCTCCACAACAAAAAATCTCCAGGCCACGACGGGATCACTCCCGAGCTGGCCAAAAACCTTTGGAACCTCATCCCCAATGAGTTAACTCAACTTTACAACAGTTGCCTTAGGCATGGTTTTTTTCCAGACACTCCGGAAACAGGCCAAGATTGTGCCAGTTCCCAAACCCGATCATCCAAATGAGTCTCAACCGATTTCCCTGCTGACGGTTCTTGGGAAGGTCCTAGAGAAACTTATTAACAACAGATTTATGTGGTACCTCAAGACTAACTTTCTCATTAATGATTTGCAATTCGGTTTCTGGTCGCAATGCTCTCCCGTTGATGCCATTAATAAAGCAGTCAACAGCATTCAAGGCCTTCTCGACTACAACAAATATGTTCTGGCAGTCTCTTTGGACATCACTAAGGCGTTTGACAGTGCCTGGTGGCCCGTGATGCAACACTGTCTTAAGACCACAAACTGTCCAGCCAACATCTACCATCTCCTGTGCGATTACCTACGTAATAGAACTGCTACACTTCAGTATGGTGAACACACCATTAGTCGCAATGTTGTGCGGGGTTGCCCACAAGGCTCCGTGTGTGGACCCATACTTTGGAATATTTCTTTTAACACTCTACTTACGCAAAACTTTGGTCAGGATGGTCTAGTTGCATATGCCGACGACGTCCTTGTTCTCATTGGGGGCCGTACCCGTGCCATTCTTGAAAAAAGAGGAAATGACATATTAAGCAAGATTTACAATTGGGGACAACAACATAAGTTGAACTTTAACGCCAGCAAGACGAAGTGTATCATCTTCAACAAGTCAAGACAACCACACCTGTACCGTAGGGTCCCCACCATAAAGATGGGTGGGCACAGCCTGAAAGTGGAAACTACCCTTAGATACCTAGGTGTCATCTTGGACCATAGGTTGTCTTGGAATGCTCACATCTCTTACCTTTCTGGGTGCATTGGCCTCATATTCAATGCTTTTGCTGGCATGGCCAGGAGGAGGTGGGGCTCTCAACCAAAGCTCTGAACACCATCTATGACCAGATCCTTGTTCCGATAGTCACATATGCCTGTGGCAGCTGGGGATGGGCTGCTCACAACGTGCACCTTAAGCGCAAGCTTATTGCGGCCCAGCGTCGTGCCCTCATCCAGCTAACCAAGGCTTACCGCACCGCACCAAATGCCAGCCTTCAGATTTTATCCAAAAAGCCTCCCATCGACTTGCTGATAAACTTTCACTCCAAAGTCTGGGATATTAAATGGGGACAAAATGTCGTGCACGGCAACATTACCATCAATGCAGACAATTTCGATCGCAACCTTCATCTCAGCCTTTCTCGAAACCCTTCCTTACGTCCTGTCATTAACTTCATCAGGCCCGCACACGCAGACATCGAGATTTTCACGGACGGCTCCAAAACTGATGACCATGTTGGCTGCAGCCATGTAGCCTACACGAACAACATTGAAATCCATACCGGGCAATACAGGTTGGGTGAGCACTGCACTGTGTTTCAAGCTGAACTCTATGCCATTCACATGTCCACTAGCTGGTCAGCCAATAACTATTCCAACAAGAACATTGCAATAATCACTGATAGTGCTTCCTCCATCACCCTTCTGCAGAACCACAATTATCATCCCATCGCTAACTCTATTCTCAACACTATCACTAACTCCACAAATAACTACCATATCTATTGGACCCGTGCTCACCAAGGTACTGAGGGCAACGAGAGGGCTGATACCCTGGCTAAGGCCGCCTCTGTAGACAGTGATCTTCCCATTTCTTATGATAGTTTTAATATTCGCACCCTAAAAAGCATTCTTTGGCAGAACTTGATTCACACATGGCAGCTTGAATGGGATGATGGTTGTCTCCACTCCATCACTCATAATTTTGTTCCCAACATCAAGAACTTTTACAGCTACAAGTGGTACAGACCAAATCATAATCTGACTCAATTTCTTACAAACCACGGCGGGTTCAACTCTTACCTGGCACGGTTTACTGGTGCGGCTAGCTCCCACTGTGCTCTTTGTGGTGTGGTCGATGGCAGCAGGCACTACATCCTGGACTGTCCTATGCTGGACCTGCAACGCCAACACCTTAAAACTGTCATCATACAGCATGGCCACAGCTGGCCACCCTGCCTTAGCCACCTCCTAGGTAATGAGGATATCCATCAAGTCTTCATAGACCTCATCAGTGCATACTTTAAAACCACTACTGTGCCAAACTATAGATAGCATCTGCACTGCTCCTTCTACCTTTGGCCATAGTGCCTAACCATTTGTTAAACTATTTGTATTTGTATTATTGTTATCATTACTTATATTTTGTGTTATTGTATCTTATTTTCTCTTAATGTTTTCATTTTGCTTTTTAATATTTTGTATTGCTATTATTATTCCCTGTATTCTGATTTATTGTATCTAATTTCTTATTTATGTATCATTTTGTATCTTTATTGTTGTATTATTATTTTCATACTTATTTTTATTTACTATATTTTGATTATTATATGTTATATTTCTTTTACTCTTATAGTAACACTCTGCATTTTAATATTTGTATCACTATTATTATATATTGCATTTTATTCACTTTCAGTGTATCATTTGAATTTTAATATTGGTATTATTACTGTTATTACTCATATTTTGATTTATTGATTGTATTTACTTGGTTGTGCCCAGTGGTACAAAGTATGCACTGTATATTATGTGTGTTAAATAAAATGATTGATTGATTGATTGTCAGGTGACACTAAAATCCTTTTAATAATGAAAATATCTTCAATGATACAGAAGGAAAGTACTTGCGTTATTAATAGGATTTTAACACCACCTGACAGTTCACTTTATCTGTTCTTATATTGCAGGGATGGTGAACCTTTTTGTGTTCGCATGCCATATTGTAAGCATACTAGCTTTAAAGATGTTTATGCGTGCCAAAGTTTCAGACTTTGAATAACAATATTTAAAGAAATTAAACAAATATGCTTTAATTAGAATAAATATAAAAAAAACTGATTAAAAAAAAAGGATGATCAGATGATAAACCGAAAGGATGATTGAAAAAGACAGAAATCGTATGATATATTACGTGCCAGATGATTTCTCCTTACGTGCCACTTTGGGCACGCGTGCCATAGGTTCGTCATTCCTGTTATATTGCAATACTTGTCAAGGAGTTTAACTTAGGCTATGTTCATATTACTGTTATTCCATGGCTTTTAGACTGGACTAGTATTTTTTAAATTAAATAGGCAGAGTAAAATGTTAGTTCTTTGACATCAACACAGAAATTTATTACTTTTGTTAAGGAAAATATCAAATGTCAATGGTGAATCATATCCATTCATATTGAGAAAAAAACAAGGCAATTTCCAATGCTTTGGTCCAGGAATTATGATTAAAAATTCCTTGGAGTCTTTTAAAATTATTTCTGCATGTCTCCAAATACTTTCAACCATCTATTAAACTTCATAGGGTCTTTCATTGATACAAAAGATTGAACGTGGAGAAACTGCTAAAGAATAGTGGGAAGTTCACATTGATTGGCCAATATAGTTAGAATGACAACAAATGTCAAATCTTGGCTAACTACAATGATGAATGACTAAGACAAAAGAAAAATGATAATGACTAGTGTGAAAATTTTACAAACAAAAAACAAATGATAAAAACATCAGTTTTGTCATTGTTGTCAGCAATCATCAGAACACAGTATTTCTGATGATTGTATCAGCACAGCCAAATGATACAAAAGATTGAACGTGGAGAAACTGCTAAAGAATAGTGGGAAGTTCACATTGATTGGCCAATATAGTTAGAATGACAACAAATGTCAAATCTTGGCTAACTACAATGATGAATGACTAAGACAAAAGAAAAATGATAATGACTAGTGTGAAAATTTTACAAACAAAAAACAAATGATAAAAACATCAGTTTTGTCATTGTTGTCAGCAATCATCAGAACACAGTATTTCTGATGATTGTATCAGCACAGCCAATTGAGATGTTCATGATACAGAAAATATTTTTCACTTTTATTCATCTATCCTCTGAGCACGAGCGGATTGTTCCATTTTCAATCTCAACTGTTTTATTCGTAATTTGAATCGCATTGGATTCAATTTGAATGTTCCATTTCACACGTTGGTGTATTTTTTACAACGATAGCCTGAGGAAGACCCAGATTGGGTCGAAAACGTTTGATGATCTATAAACATAGTTAACTGGAGTATTTAAGGTTTTGTTGGATGAATTATATGTTCCTCCAGTATTTGATTGGACATTTGTTTGGATCTATCCTCACAAATCAGAACATTGAATTATTCCACTATCTCAAGTATGGCAACAGTACTATCTTCCTTTGACACTATCCCATATCCTTCTTCAAACAAGTAACACCATTCCAAACCATTTTGCACTAACAACTTGCAAGAGGAATGGGACAATGGCTCTACTGGCTGCACTACTCACAACTTCATACCAAACATTGTCAAAACTTTCAGTTGGAAACACTTTGTCCCCAGCTTTGCCCTAAAGCAAGTGCTAACGGGGCATAGTAACTCATAGTAATGAGTAATTGTGCCATAGATAGCGAGACTGCATCTCTGCTGTTAATGCAATTTTCTTTGAGAGATTTTGCAAAGATTTCCAGTGTTTCTATTTATTAGCTTGCTGTTATCGAGTATTGGTATTATAATCTTAGCTTCTTCCCATTTAGCTGTTATACCTGGCTTTTGCATATCGGGCTAGGATGGTACTAAACTTATTCTGCAGAGATGCAGAATAAGAAATTTAGTACAGCAGAGATGCAGACTCGCTATCTACGGCTTGGCAATCACTCATCGACAATCCCCTAAAGGAAGTGGGCTAACCCATCCATTTCAAATGATAAGTGACATTGTAATCTTATGAATAAATAAATATTTTAATCCTATCAGCAATAGTCATTTTCTGTAATTTGTTATCCATTTACATAAAATTAAAACACAATTAATATAATATCTATATCTGTGCTTATTTAACAATTGTAATTTAAAAGAAATTTTTGTTAAAAGAAAAAATTTTTTCTAAAAACAATGATGTCACGGTAGAAAACAAATTTCAAATATGTGTTAACTGATGTTCCAATATTGTAGAACCTGAAGAAGGCCATTAAATATAGCCAAAAATGTTAGTTAGATTAAAGAAATTGCTAGAAAAAGAGTGGAAGGTTTTATAATACTTATTTGCAATTATAATCTCCCAATTAAAAGATAATACATTTTTATTTTTACAAAGATTTCTGTATTTTTTTATATGATCAGTTAATTTGGGATTTTCACGGGGTAAGGTCTGTTTTTAAATATTATTATTCTTTGTTGTACATTGAAGTTATTAATTAGCACATTGTTATTTTTGGTAAGGCACATTTTACTACAACAATATATTTATTTTGTCTTATTATTCTTAAAAATTTTGTGTTGAACTCAATATTAGCAAAGTTGCTAATTTGTTTAAGTAATTGTTAAATACTCACCTCTGTTGTTTTATCTTTCAATCTATCTTCTAAGTAAGTCATTACATTTTCACAAATTTCACACCGAAAATCATTTTTAGATTCTGTAGGTGGCAAAATTTTTGTGGCTGAAATTAGCAATTAATAAAATTATTTTCAAAATGTATGTAAAATATATAAAAATGAACATTTTTTTAAATAACAAAATGCTAAACTAAAAGCCAATGATGCATTGTAAGTAGTATATATCTGACATCACATACACACACAAACACATGCATGTGAATCATGATATACAGGATAACTCATTTTAATTATTCCAACTGAAAAATAAATAACTAATACTGATCCTGCAAAAAATTCATTAAACCAAATATATTAGATTCCAAGGGGGCTATAAGATGGAACTATGTTTCATCATACATTGCTCTAGGATAAAAATGGCTTTAGATAAAAAGTTTGTAAAATCATGATATGCAATAAAAAACAAAGTAGTCATTTAAGAAAATAAAGTTGTTCCCATTTTATTGATTGTAGCACCATCTTGAAATACGTTTTTGGTTTAATCAATTTTTTATAGGATGTGTAGTTTTTGAGTTATTCTAATATACTGATTAAAATGAATCATGCTGTATAGCAAAATAATATCTTAAGTTTTTTGGGAATTTTTGCCATTAGCACAATGGCGGCATTCGGCAGACTCAACAGTCGATTGAAATGTTGGAATTACGATGCAATGCCCGAACAGGATACAGCTAGGCTATTCGTGATGATGGCAAGATAGATGGAGGAAAGTAAGTTCAATGATTGCTCAAAGAGAGAAGTGAATGACACAGTGCAATATGTACAAGCAAGATTTCTATAAGGAACATCTTAATAATCTTAAACACTGATGTGTGGCCAAGATGTCTACAATGAATTTTTATAATTTTATTCATTTTGTACTCTTGTTAATTGGTTCTTCACATACTTTAGTTATTTATTGTTAATTACATTTTACATTTACTTTTACTTTTGTTTCATTTTTTAAGAATTATCAGCTTTTAGTCTCTAGAAATGACAAATCCATGATCCTGATTGTGTTAGATAGCAGTAGTTAAGAAGGGCTGGAAGAACAAATAAGACAGTCAGGGTGTAAATTGATGCAATAAGATCCTACCATGTTAAGAAGATTAGGAGAATTACATACAAAAAGGTTTACCTAGTTGGTTGCAAGTCAGCATCTCACAGAAAGCCATTGCTCCATGATTATTTGAAATTTGTAAAATACCTAGGACAGGATGGCCAATTACATTTGTCTCTGAAAGATGAGCATTGCCAATAAATTTTGAGAGCTCAGTAAATAAGTAACTGGAAGAGGATGTACTGTACAATGCAATATTTCGGGTAGTTGCGAGTAGGTTGGGCAGGTTGCAAGTTGTCGATAATTTGAAATTAGATACAGCAGAGATAGGAGATTAACGACTTTAGATTACAGAAACTTATCCACCTGTGATACAGGAAGAGGCCATAAAAGTGACATTAAATTTGCTAAGATTTAAATAGGGAATGGACATTAAGGAAGAAGAGGCAATTATGAGTAAGATTTTAGATATCGTAATCAAGCCATTTTATTTCATAATTTAAGGAAATTTTGATTCTTACAAAAGAGTTTAATGATATTTACATAAATAGGTATGTTGAATAAGAGATAGAATAGAAGAGTTTGTGAATTAAAAAAATGGAAACAAAGAACCAATATTGGAAGTTAAAAAAAAAAGGTGGAATGAAAGATTACTTGGATGCAAGCACCAGGGTGTACAAGAAGTAGCAAAAGTGTCATTGATAAACTGAAAATAGAAAGAACTGGTTAGGTATAAGATGAAAGCATTAGAGTTTGTTAAGAAGAGCATATGTGTATTGCAGTAAAGTTGTAAAGTTACATGAAGAAATAAGTAGATTAAAACTGTTTCAGGAGGCCAACAATTCCAAATTGGTTGATAGAGAAAGTTAGGAAGAAGGTTGAACAAATAGTAAAAATTGGAGCTGTGGAGTCCGTTTTGGAAAAAATGCGTCTACTCCGACATTTCTCTCCTTTTTTTCTTCATAGAAAAATTAGAACATAAAAATAGTAGCGAAAAATTCCATCTCCCAATGTGATTTTATAGTAAAAACACTAAATAATATGAAATAATTTAAAATAAATGCTTCTCTGCACTCAAAGCTAGAACTACTTAAAATAAGTAAGACAAAAACCTTTTACACTTTGTTTCTAGCAGTTTAATCACTAAGTACAAACGTTTTTGGCTGTTTTCAATGGCCTTCTTCGGGTACAATAAGGTCGGTTGGAACGTCGGTTAGCAGATATTTAAATGACATCACTGTTTATAAAGGTTTCCTCGTACTAGTGATGTCATTGCTAAGAAAGTTTAAAATATCCTAAGCAAATATTTTAATTTATTGCTAAGTATAAAATATCTTAAGCGGATATTTTATAAGTAAATGGGTCGTTCGAGGTTGAGGGATAAAAAAAAAAAATCGAAGATTAGGCTTATGGTATATGTTAGTGGCTATACAACCCTGATTCAGGTATATATGGAGGTCAAGGAAATGGCCCATCTTGTTGGTCTAACTTTAACTTAAGCCCAAATAGGTTGTTATTGACAGTCTGCAGAACTCTATCAATATCTAGCTTGGATCTCCAAATAATAAGAATATCATTGACATAACATGTTTAAAGTATGATTTCTGTGTTGAAGGATTCTAGGACTTGGCTATCTAATTTTCTAATAAACCAACAAACGCCTGAATAATCGAACTATTATATGGCTGTAATTAAATAATAAATACAAATAAATTTGGTATAGATGTAAGCGTTTAGGCGCCACCTCTATATAGAACTTTCTGGAAGAAAATAACTGACCCAGGGAGGGGCTTGAACCTGCAGCCTCTGCTTGCCGTGGGGTGCCCTACTAATTGTGCCACACAGACGAGTTCACGAGTGTTCGAAATGGTGTAGCTACACCATTTCGAACACTTGTGAACTCGTTGCTAAATTACAAAATATTGCTTTAACAGATCAAGAATTTATTACAGTTCTAGATTTTGAAGTTATGTATCCTTTCATTAAATTGGAACCGTACTTCTGTGCCCTTAGAGTTTTTTTCTTCCAAGCCGTTCCACCGAGGCCTAAACACCACAAGCAGATTTTAGAACTAGCCCACTTTATGTGCTACACCTCCTTTTTCACCTTCAACCAGCAAATATATCTTCAAAAAAGAGAGATTCCAATGGGTAGCCCCCTATCTGGAGACCTCTGTAAATTAGTTGTAGAAAACCCACAGTTACAGTGGTACATTTATAGATAGGCTAGCTCAAAAAATACATAGTTACTTAAAACACAAAGCGATTTATTCCAGACCTCTTAAACAGCAATGTAAACGAATTGTAGTTGATTTTGACCCTAGAATAAGCCAAGCATTTAAAATCATAACCTAGAACGTCAAAGCTGATCTTACATACAAATGCAACCGTACAATATATAAACTTCTGGCTAATACCATGCAGCAAAGCCAGCAAAGGCATAATAAATGCAGCAAAGCCAGAAGACCGGGGATTCACTCAGTTCTGCTTGAGGACAATAGATTTAAAGCCAAACAAAAAATTAACATACATAGGCTCAACCAACAGATCACTTACAAAAAGGATAGCTGAGCATAAATACGACACAACAAAAAGTTTAATTCCACCCTAGCCCAGTTTGCAAGTGAACCGAATATAATGGCCAAATGGGAAGAGGCTAAGAAACAATAGAAATCTTTATGAAATCCCTCAAAGAGAACTGTATTAACAGCAGAGACGCAGACTCGCTCTTCACTGCATGGCAATCACTCCTCGATAACTTCTTAAATTAAATAGGCCAATCCACCCTCGCCTAGCTCGTTGCAATCTTTCAAGCATTTTTTAAATCTATCTCGTTTTTTATTTTCCACTTTTAACAATTACCTTATCATCAATAGTCATTCACACATCTCGGTTAAACTCAAAAGACAATTAACAATGTCGATATCATTTAAACTTTCTTAGCAACGACGTCACTAGTACGAAGAAACCTTTATAAACAGTGACGTCATTTAAATATCTGCTAACAGACATTCCAACCAACCTTATTGTACCCGAAGAAGTCCATTCAAAACAGCCGAAAACATTTGTACTTAGTGATTAAACTGCCAGAAACAAAGTGTGAAGGTTTTTGTCTTACTTATTAAAATAAATGCTTTTATTTAATAAATATAGTGTTAGAGATGCTTTACTTTCATTTTATTGCATTAAAACCAAGCTGTAATGAGACACCTGCGATCACCAGTGTTTACAACTATTTGACTTAGAGCGCAGCAGTTTGGTTGACTTTTGCAAGACATCCTCATGTAGACTTTGAAGAAAATCGGGATTCTAGCAGAGTGTGAAGTAATTCCAGAATTACAACACATGCTTTTCAGTCTTTACTACTCTCTTGGGAGAGACCAACTTCTTTGTTCGATAGACAATTTTCTAACTAGTTTACAACTATGAAACTTACAGAGGTGATAGACAACAGTCTACAGAAAGTGAGTAAATTTTACTCAATAAACTTACTAGCATAGGAAGCAAAATAATTGCATTTTAATCGAAACGTATCGTGCTTGCCCGAGTTAACTCAGGATTGGTACTTCACGAAGGTGACCAGACGTCCCACTTTTGGCGGGACAGTCCCGATTTTTAACAATTTGTCCCGTGTCCCGTGGCGTTTTAAAAAAGTCTCGACTTTTCGGAAGGATTAAATTTTTGTCAATTATGTGTCATAATCTTGCATCTTATATTTAAGATTCGGTAAGATCATTTTGTTTTGTGGCGTACGCCATATTAGATATATATTTTGTTTTAATTTTTGCATATTTTCCTTTCTTTTGTCTATTGTTTGTCCCTTGTAGAAATTTCCTTTCCAACCCTTCCTACTTGGGTGGCAGCGACTAATCCCTTTAGAACAAAAAAGAGGAATGTGACTGAGGGCCGTGTCTGTGAACAACGAGCATTCTTTGCTGGGACATTACAATGATATTGAACATTATCATTGGGTCATGTTAAAACAAGAACTTAATTGGAAAGATGTGCAAAAATCATTCGATCACATTAGTCAACATTTTCCAGATAGCAATATTTCCAAAAATTATCTTTTTAATGAAGTATCAGTATTAAAAAAATATATTGATAAGGAAAAGGTTAAATCTTGGGCATCAGCAAAAATCTCAACAGAACAAATGGTAAAGTGTGGACATCCGACAAATCACAATTAAATGTTGAGACTACAAAAGCAATATTATGTGTAAAATATAATGTAACAAATTCTTGTGAAAAATTTATGACATTTTAAACAACGACAGCAATTTATTAAAAAAACATTCACTCAAATGAGAAATATGTAAAAGAATAAAGAGTTTTTAAAAATTTATAATAGTATATATATTTACTATATTTCTAAATTTTACATATGTTGAAATTTAAAACATACAATACAATTTATGTGTTTTTTTTATGATAAAATTTTGTTGCTTTAGAACAATTTTTTTAAATAAGACAACCACTTCCCCTCCCCGTGAATTTTGTCCCGCTTTACCAATGTTAAAATCTGGTCACCTTATACTTCATTCTTTTTGCCCAACCCAAATTAACTCGGGAAAAGTATTTACGGGATTTTTTACTTTCATTCTCAAATTCAGATTATTTTATTTGTTGTGCCTTATGAGTATGAATTATATTTATCTGCATACTACGTTTAAAAGTTATACCTAATTTTATAAACTTAAATATGTTTAAATACCTAATTATCCTTTCACAATTTCACAATGGCAAAGAAAGTGTTTTTAAATTCAAACTCTGCAGTTTTTGAATATTATACTCTTACAACAGTTGGAAAATATTATCAGTGTAAATGCATTGTAAAAAATGATGATGGTAAACATTTACACATATATGTAAAGCAAAAATTAGTGCTTTTGATAGTTATGAAAACAAAAAACAAGCACCTACAAGAGCAGATAATCTAAAAAGACATTTACAACATCTACATCCTAAAATTCTACAAGAAGTAAATAAAAAAGACTACAGCAGAAACACTTCATCTATTTTAAAATTAGAAAATGTCCAAAAATTTAGAACAGGACATACACAATTACGCAAATTCTTTACTTTGTCATTGTTACTGTAATTTTATCCAAATGCAAAATTTAAAAATCTCATAATTCAAATTGTAGTGCAAGATAGTGTGCCTTTAATCTTATTTTTCACGAATGGCCTTTTTAGGCTTACATGGCAAAAAAACTTGGACTTTCACTAGATAGAGAAAACATCAGTAGACTTATAATTGAAGAGGCTGTTTTCAAAAAAGATGAACTTTGAAAAAGACTGAAGAATCACTTGGTATTTATTAAAATGGATGCATGCACTCGCCATTCAGTGAATTATTTTGCAATTAATGTTTGATTTATTGATGAGAATAATACAATTGTTACAAGTAAAAGACACTATGGCTCATCGTACAGAAGAGTATCTGCAGAAGTTGGTTCAAGAGGTATTAGAAGATTTTAAAATTAAAAAGGAGCAAACTGTGTATTGTAACAGATAATGCTTCAAATATGTTAAAAATAACAGAAAATGAATCAAGATAATGAAAATGCATTAGAAGACATTGATGAAATATTTGCCATTGACACACAAAGAGAGCCAATAATAGAAAAAGAGGAATGTTTAGATGATATTGTGGAGAAAGTGTCTGATATGTTTCAAATCCAACATTATGCGATGTGCTGTTCACACGTTGCAATTGGCAGTAAGAGATGGATTAAAAGACTCTCGGGTAGCTAAAATCATTACAAAATTAAGACAGGTAGCTACTGTAGCTAGAACCCCTAAAATAGATGCTATTCTGAAAAGGTGTGCTAGAAAAGGAATTATTTTAAATCAATCTACTTGCTGGGGAAGCACTGACTTAACAGTTAAGCAGTTGCTTGAAAACTTTGATAATCCAAATTTTCATTAACTGAAAACCAATGGAAACAAACAGAAAAATTAGAGAGTATCTTGCCATACCCTTATACTGTTACTCTAAAGTTACAAGCTGAAGATTTGACACTTAGAATTTTTTTCTTACAGTGGAAAAGTTTGATGCATCATCTCAACAAAACTGGGGGAATTGTTGCTGATGTGATTTTATCTTCAATGAGAGAAACAGAGATTCAGTTGTTAGAACAATAAAATCTTATTAGCCACTATTTACGTCGATCCAACGAATCGATTTTTACTAAATAACGATCAAATTGCCTCGGGAAAAGAAAAGCTTTGTGAAATAGCTATTCGCTTGAAAAGGTTGCAGTTACCTTACATTTACAAATCAAAAGACGAAAATAAAAATAAAAAACGTAATAACAACTCCGAATCATCTTCTCGAAAAAACAGCTTAATTTCGAAGCATATTTGGATAATTTACAACATTGCAAAATAAAGCGAAGAGGTTTAACAAATCAAGAAACTGAAAAAAATAAAATTTGAACATAACTTTTTAAATGGTCTAATTGAAATAGAAAAGTATGACCATTTATCAAAATTGAACATGGAAGAAGCCACTTCCATTTATCCAGAAATTATTTGCAATGCAGCTAGATCTGTCACAGCAATGCCCCCAACACAGGTCAGTGTAGAAAGATTATTTTCAGCTTTGAAAATAATTAAAGCCAATTTAATTGAAGCTATTATGTTTCTTAGAACCATTTTATAAGATTCAAAATTATAAATGTAAGTGAAAATATAAAATAGATTTTCTTATTAATTTTTTAAAACTGAATAAGAAAATTTAAAATAAAATACAAAAACAAGTTTTTGTATTTTGTTATAATTCATTTATTTTAAATACAAAATGCAACAATTTAATTTATTAAATATGTAGTTTTCTTTGTAGTATTTGTGTTTAGTAGTTAAATTATTTTGACCCAACTGAATTTGAATATCTTTGAATCATTCCTTTATTATCCCTGCTCTAAATAAGTACTCTATTTTTCTGAATGAGCCAGAGTAATTGATCAGAGCATCTATGTTTCTTTTCTGAACAAGGGGCTGAACTAGCTAGATCGCACACTTTTTAGATGGACTAACTTTTCTGGAAGGGCAAAATTGAAGTGCAAATGCTGTAGAATAAACGTATGAAAATGTAGAATTTTATTGTACCCCTTTCTCCTCTTATTAAATATTTGTTAAAAATTAATTTTTTATACTAAGAAATGTTAATGTAAGTTAAATATTAAAAATACTAACTATAAAAGTATTTGGGTAAATGCCCCGGGCTTCTTTGAGTTCAGAGTAGGGTAACCCTCCTACGAGTGCCTCTGCACCCCCCATAAAATGACTTGGTATTTAATTTTGCCGGAGTTGGAGTCAGAGTAGACCTACTAAAATTATCGGGAGTTGGAGTCGAGTTTTTTTTACCGACTCTGTAGCCCCGGTAAGAATAAATGAAAATTACAATGATGAAGCTGGAGGAAGAGAAAAAGCAAAGTAGAGAACAGAACGTATTAATTGATATCACGAGAGCTTACAAGATGTTGTGCAGGCAGGTAATGAGGTATGAAGGGAAGCTAGTTTTTGTAAAACACAACACAATGACATGTTGAGAAATAAAAAGATTTAACAGAGTACGACAATCTGGGGTATGATAAAAATGAAATAAAAGGAGTGGTATATAGCAGGGGTGGCCAACAAGTCGATCGCGATCGACCGGTCAATCGCAAGCCAATTTTGATCGATCGCTAGCAATGTCTTGACTTAATGTATTATCCTTGTAACCGAACGCAACTGTATGCATGCAGTTATGACTCGACTCACAAGCAGTGAGTGCACTTCGTATTGAAACAGTGTATAAACATAGTATGTATTTCACACTTCCACTTCCCCCTCCCCACTTAGACTATGCCTATGACAACAAGTCAATCACGACACATTTTTACGATAAAAAGTAGATCTTATGTGCACAAAAGTTGCATAAGATATATACCTATAGATCCTATATACTCCTGGTATATAGGATCTACGAGAAAAAGTTTAAAAAAGAGGATAGATGGGCATAAGAGATCTGATTAAAAAGTAATTCAAACAAGCCTGACATGAGAGGCACTAGATGAAAGAGTGAGAATATTATGGGAAGAAATGAGGATATTATAAAAGAAAGATGCATATACAAAAATAACAGTTGAGCAGATTACACCCCAATCCTAAAAGGTAACAATGTAATAAAAATTGATGTAGATGCACTATTGGAAGTTTGGAATTGGTGATTGATAATTAACATGATAATTGTAATAGTAATATCATTTATTATTGTAATAATGTCTTAAGACAATGACAAGTGAGTTAAGAACTAAGTAGGGGTTGGTGACAAAATAAAGTGGAGAAGGTAAAGTGGTAAAAGGAGTGTGGGTTGGATAACAATACATAGTAGATTTAGTATGATAGAAGTGCTCTTTGCAATTATTTCTAGGATTCAAAGTTGATTAAAAAAAATGAAAATAGAACAAATGTTTTAAGTTAAAAGATTTGAATTTTTGTAACAATCTTAGAATGTGAATAGAATATTGGCCTTAACTCATTTAAAAACAATATTTGAAAATTATTACCTCATGTTTCTGGTAGTAAGATGTGAACTCTGAGGGATTTGCCATTCCCTAGAATTGTAGACCCCTTTGTACAAGCAAGAAAGTTAAATAGAAGCACACCTGTACATGCAACTCTTTAGCACCCCCAAAATCAGCCTTCTTCCAGGTGCTACATGCTCTGCTAAGCCTATCGCAAGTTTAACACACAGCCTGGTGGTCAGACATTCTAATGATATTTATTAATAAAAATAAAGTCTGACATGCAACAATTTGTGAGATAGTCACCTCTAATGTGGAACCCAATGGCGGCAGTTCTGGTTGCCATCTTGCTTATTAATGTCAGGTTTGCAAACGAGTTATGTTTTAGGCATGGCAACCAGTGCTTTTAACATAAATAATAAATGCATTAAGTTCTACTGATCAAAAACAGTTTTTACCTTGAGCAAGTGCTACTGTCTATTCTCCATGCTCTGCATTGATCAAGGCTTGTTGTCATTTGCCTTGACTGACACTTCACATATATTAAAACTATCTCCTTTCAAATGTAGTCATGTGATTTGGTGTGAACAACATCAAGCACCTCAGTGCCTGCACGGAAGAGAGCCCCCACACTCTGTAAAACTATATAGCATCAAGTACTCCACAAACAGTCAAGTGGGCTACTCAAAGCTAACATAAACACACGGGCTAAACAATTTAACATGATAATCTTAGCAGAGCACACGGCATGACTCCCAATCACGCATGTCCCAAAAGTAGATTGATTTCGGGAGGCTATATTTCACAAAGGATCAAGTAGAAGTATGGTTCTTTTGACTATGAGTATGATCTACACCTCTGATAAGGTCCCAACATTCATTCATTCATTCAGGAGGTGTAATTGTACCTCTCTGGATCCATATTATTATCTTTATAAAATGCTTACTTTCAAGTAGCCAACTGCTTAAATTTTTCATCAAGGAACATTTTTGTCCCGTTTTAGGATAGCTTCAGCTTCTTAACATACAAGTCACTGTTCCAACTGAATTTGAACATTTTTGATGAATCAAATAATTCAAACTACACAATTTCATTCCAATTTGTTAAAATCAAAACTCATGTGTTTGCAGTATTAACATCCTTTCTTGGATTAGGTGAAAATGTTAATTTTCACACTTATCATATTTCCTCCTTCATTTTTCTGTCTTGCAATTGTTTAACTATATCCTCTCCAATTTCATGTTTCTAGCACTCCCATCCATCTAAGGAACAGAGGACTTGAAAAAATTGAGCAAGTCATGTAAATAAAACATTGCTCCAGAATTCTTATATTCTTAATGTCATACCAGCTTCTAAGTACTATGGATTGTTTCCAACATACTACTACTTTTTCTAAGGCCCACTGAGTTAAAATAATGCTGTTTGTGGGGTATGAGGCAATGGATTAGAACTGTTCTTTGATCCTGTGATTCACCGATATGTAAGTGGATCCTATGTAGAAAAATTTGTTGCTCCCTTTGCTTAATCCGACGGCATAGATTCCAGGCTTTTTAACTTCTTCCACTGCCTCCGTCTGTTATAATTATCTGTACAATCAAGGGTAATCTTTTAACTACTACTTGGATGTTATATTTTTTTGCTAATTCAATGTTATCATCAGTGCTATAGTTTGCCCAATACTATGCAACACTAACTTCTTCATTTTTTACTTCAGTTGTTATTTGCTTTTATATCTGGTTGATTTAGACAAGCTTTTACCAACTTCACTTTTTTGCAGGACCCCATGTCTATGTGCTGCTTCTATTATCACCTTGATTTGGTTTCTGTGCCACCAACTGTGGGTCTATTGAGTAACTGCTGTTTTCAGTAAGGCTCTGTATGCTGCCAGTTTATGAGCTATGAAATTGGAGTACCAGGGAATACATGCTTATCGGTGCTTTTGTTTACTCGCATTTTTGTGTGTCAAATTTAATATTTCCACAACTCTGACTCACAACATTTTGTTGGCAAATCTGACTCACTGAAATTTGACATTGAACTATTAGTAATATGTGTATGGTATACGAGAATACAGGATCTAGAATGCAAATACTGTGACAGTGGCTAACAATCTAACCAAAATTGGGTGCCCTCCCTTGGGTGAAGGTTAAGATATGCATGACTTGGATGAGTATAGGCTTACTGGATTGGTTCTGCCAAGTCATAACCTCATTGACAGGTAGGCAGGCTTGAAGGGCCAGTGTCTTATCAGGGCTGACAGATGGGCAAATAGATGCCTAGAGTTCTAAATTATAGATGAAAAATGACAAGCTGAGATATACACAAATTTTTTTTATGCCTAGAGCAATTGTGGGCAAATTCTGGATAATTTTTTTGTTTGGAAAGGGAAAAATGTAAAATTGCAAAAATTTTGGCTAAATTTTTAATTTAACATATAAATATAAAAAATTTTCTGAAATTTAGTGCAAACTGGAAGGAGTGAAAAACATTTTTGAGAATGGGACAATGAAAAAAAATCAAGATACAAATCAATGTACCAATGCTGTATTTCTTAACAGTTGTATCTGAAATATATTTCAACTTATAATGTCACACAAAGTACACAAATGCATTTTTTGAAAGCGATTGATGCGACAAGTACTTGACGCACATTTACAAAATGAACAATTCACAAAATTTTTAGGCAGTGTATGCTCTCTGACCCTGATGGTACATGGCTTATATACTTCAGTACAATATTGTTTTCTTGTTACAAAAATGGTTATATCCAAAAAGTTCACTTCCAATGAACTTCTCTGATCCATCCTGAAATAGATAAATCAAACTTGTTACTGGAGATGCACATGGTCTTTTTACCTGAGAACTTCTAACTTCTCCTGGGTTCTATCTTTTAAAATCAAATGAATAGTCCATTGACACCGATTGTCACAGATTCGTTTTGAAACATTGTTTAATTTCTTTGTGCAGTTTTCTCTTCTCTCTTCAACCATAAATCTATGCACATTGCATACAAATTTCACAAGCCTGGCTATTTAAAGGCTTTCTTTTTTTTTGGAAGCACACCTTTTTGGAGAAACTCCCAAGACTCTCCAGCAAATAGTCTCCTTTAAAGTAAAAATGTGTGACTGACTTAAATCCCCAGGCTATATGAATGATTTAGTTTTGTTTAAACAAATGTTCTTTGAGGAAAATAACATTACAACTGAAAAGTTGTACACCTTAAGTACTTGCACATGTAGCAAAATTACCAAACAACTATCCCATCCTGTCACCCTACATCCTCTGAAACAGGTCCAATTTGTATTGACCAAATGAAATCTTTTGTTGCACCAAGATACACATTAGAAATGAAAGTTTGTATGTATCCTGAATTGTGTAATGAGTTAATTTGGATTTCCAGGTAAAAACTCAGTAAAAAACAATTTCTTAATTTAAAAACTGATTGAAGCACTATTTATATACAAAATTAATCTGATTCATTGCTATTTTTATGTATTTTTTTTATTATGCATTATATTATTTGTCTTATGCATTTTTTATTATTATTTTTAGTTCAAACTTTATTTTATTTTAAAATAAAATTGTGGTTGAAGATGACTCTGTAGTTATTTCTCTACAAAGTTAGTTATTACAAACAACATATTTTTTATAAAACATATCAAAATCTAATAAATTTATTACATACAATAATAATTGTCTCCAGTAAAAATAATCTTAAAAAATATGATCTAAAAATCAAATATAATTAAAAGCAAATTTTACAAAAGTGTTTTAGTAAAGTATGCTTACCCAGAATTTTTTCTTCTGGTCTGCAAGTATTCAAGTGATCACAAACTTCTTCAAATTTCACACCAAGTAGTAATAATTCAACAACTTTCTTATTGTAACTATCCACAAATGATTTACATTCTTTTGAATAACTAGGAATCCATTTTGTACAAACTTTATCTAAAGAATCTTCAATGATTTTCTTTAAACAATACAGGAAAAGAAAAATTTAAAGTACTTAAGACTTGCAAACTTCTAAATTGAAACATTGAAGTATTAAAAATTACAACCAACCTCATTTCGTTGATTAATATCTTTACTTAGAAAAAACATCACAGCTTTACAGAAGCCACACTCTGTATCTTGCTTGAAATAAAGAATTGGATGTCCCAATCTTTCAATTGGTAACTGATTTATAATTGCTAAAACAAATTAACAAAATACATTCATTGTCTGATCCCATTACACTAAATGTTCTAATTTGTTAATATATTTAAAGTCCTGCAATCTTTTTAAAACAAAAATTCAATTTAAACCAATAGTAAATATATAAATCAATTTTATATTTAGTAATGCAAATGAAAAAAGCATACATCTATAAATATATAAATATATCAATAGAAACTTGAACTTTTGAACTTAAGCTCTTCTTGTTTATCGTTGCAGCTGAGGAGGAGAAAATTCCTTGAAAAACATTGTATTCATAAATGTAATCTTGATATCTTTAATAAGTTGACAATAATTGAGTTTGTTGCAATTGGCCAAGAAAAGCTTTTAAGTGAAGTTTAAATAAGCCAAATAATAGATTTTATAGCAAAATGCAAATAATTTATACTTAAATCCTCACATAATTGCCAATTGCTCAATTAAAAGCTCCTCAAAATTGCAGATCAGATTGAATAGCTCTTGTTCCCACTCTGATGAATGTGGATGCCTATAGATAGATGCCATTGACCAACAGTCTACAAGAAACTTTAAAACACTTTAAAAGGATTCTTTCAACAACAATCCTTTTGGCCTCCACTTACACATGGAACAGCATCATACATCTGTTGCAAATTTCCTGGATATCAACATGTGCATACAGGATGGTAGAATTTACACGTCGGTATACCACAAACCCACAAACAATCCAATTTTCATCCCATCCTCCTCACTGATCCCTTCCAATATGAAGTAATGGCCTTTAGAGCCTTAGTAAACGGGACGTTCACACACACTTCTACTTTCAAGGAGGAAACTCAAACTGTGGTACATAAAACATCTGGCTATCCAGCACGAGTACCAACCTAAATTAATAAAAAGTTTAGTAAAATAGAACAAATATGGGAAGCAAGACCAAAATATGGGAAAGGCAGAACATAAATTCAAGGTTGTGCAGTATAACAAGACCCTGATGGCTATATACCAGAAAGTGGCAGGAGACAACAACCTTTCCTTAGCCTGCAGGAGGAACCCCACCATCTATATGCTTCTTAGAAACACCGAGGACCCTCACAATAAGACGTTCCTTCTGGATGTACGGTACACTACATACCATTTCAGGACAAGGATGGCCTACACCTCAATACATTGGGGCTACCATACATTCATAAAAATAGTGTCTGCAAAAACCTCTTATTTCAATTAATAAAAGGCAAACTACTACGGCTTTAGCCACGTATGCCTCGGACAAGGACGTGCAGGTGAACACATAACAAACCACAAATGGGAGCCTCCTCTACTTAAGTATCTGGAAATTTACAAAACCAATATAAAAAACACGGCTATCAACTACAAGGAAAACAATACATTATCTCTAGCTCGAAGTGCATTATTGAATATTTAATATTTCTTTTACATCTAGATATTTATATCCCGGCACAAATGCGTGACGTCTAATGGCAATCAGATGTTTGTTTTATATTTTAAAATTATTACATTCCATCACACATTCTATTCCGATATCCATTTTCGAGTAAGTTCTTTAACTCGAGGACGATTGCTAAAAGTAATCGAAAACGTTTGTTTTCCTCCATCATTGTGTTTCGTGAGCTGGATTTTTAGTTGTATAAGTGTTTTGAATATTATCCAGTATTTAGTGCATTTATTATTTCCTGTAATAATAAATGCACTTTTTACACAAACTTTTTAACAAAGTTTTGGTAACTTGTGAAAAACCTTGAATTGGTGAGGGAAAATGACTTTATAATTTGTCAGAGAATACTGCAATAAATGTTTTTTTTAAAATAGAGTTGAAACTTTGTGAATTTAAAACTGATTAGTAATTCTAGCCTAACAGAAATAGAGAAGTTGATAAACCATAAAAACAATCTAGCGAAAAATGTGACAAACCTACAGAAATATTCAACAATGAAAGAAAAAAACAAACAGTCTTGTGTTTCAATTGCCAAGAAATGATGACAAAAATAAATTTGGAACAAAAGTTTTTTTGTTATTCCAAACTAAATAGAAAAACACAGTTAAAAATCTTCCCTGATTATTCTTATAACCGCATTCCCACATAATCACCCATAAATTATTAAGTGAAACTTTTCCAATAAAAACTTAATTCAAAACAGCAGTGCCACACATGACTAGCCATAGGCAATTACTGAGAATTTACAGTAATAAAATATGCAATAAGTATTAAAAATTGGATTTAATGATTTGTAAATTATCAGATTTGATTATCAAAATAAAATATATTACTTTAATGTTCCTAACCTAAAACTTTTTTAAAAGAAGCTTTTCCTATCAAAATTATATAGATCTATGAAATTTGTTAAAATTCTTTTATATAAACTAGCTAAAAAAAGACATACTAAACCTTCCTAAAATGATTATTTGGATAAACATAAAAAACAATTATTTATTATTAACATTAATTAGCGTGTAAAGTTAATATTAATATTAAATCCATTTGTCGAACAAAGTGATAATTACTAATATGTCACACTAACCTTGTATAGCTTTGCAGTTAATTTTAGAAATGTAACTAACATTTTCAATCCACCCTAGGACCTTCTCGAGGTGTTCTATAAAATTTTTCCGGTTCGATTCGAGTTCGATTTATCTTCCGATTTTAAATGTTCTAGTTTCAAATGTTTCTATCTTCGATATTATTTTTTAAATTTAAATTTGAAGATAGAAACATTTGAAACTAAAACGTTTAAAATCGGAAGATAAATCGAACTCGAATCGAACCGGAAAAATTTTATAGAACACCTCGAGAAGGTCCTAGGGTGGATTGAAAATGTTAGTTACATTTCTAAAATTAACTGCAAAGCTATATGAGGTTAGTGCGACGTACTATTAATATTAATAATTTCAGAATTATTACTTAAGTTGAGATGAAAAATACTTACATTTAATATCATTTGATTCTTTTTTATTGTATTTATTTTCGTGAGTAATATAATTAGGCAAGATTTTCACTGCAGGAATTGAATTACGAAGAGATGTTACGGGACCGGACTGTGTCGAAGGCTGCACTCTTTCGGCATGTTTACCGTTCCACATTTTAATTAAAGGGGTTATTATTATTTTAGCTTCAATTTTACTTGAAGAACAAAGCCCCAAATATGTACATAATGTTTGAGGGTTCTAATTAAAGAAAAATATTTTACAAATGTTTTATATTTATATTTTGAACTATGTAAACTAAAGAAAAATATATTCAAAGAACAATTTTAAAAACTACAATAATTTCTTAAATGTTTCAAAATTACTGTTAATAACAAATTTTTTGATATAAATATAATCATGACATTTATGGCACAAATTTCAACAGGTCCATCAGATGTTGATAGTAGCAAACTCCTTTTACTTCTCTTTACTTTTGACAGTTATGGTCCATTGTATCTACTCCCTCGCATGAGGCCCGAGCAAAACTTGAGCTTGTGTGTGAAAATTTAATAAAAGTGTCAAATCAAATCAAGTGTTATAATAAACACTTGATCCCCTGATCAAGCTTTGATTATAACACTTGCAAAAACTGGAAGAAAAACAAATAGAAACAGTAAAGAATTTTTATTTCTCTCAAAAAAAAATTTTTAAACTTTAAAAAGGAGAGCTAGTGTGGAGATTGTGTTTCGGACATACAAGAATTCGGTCGTGAACAAAGTAAATACAAAAACCGGCAGATTTACTCGTAATTGATCATATAAAAACATGAAAGATGCACAGACATACAATCCTGAATGTCCTGGCAGAGCATATCAGAATCTTTAAAAGTCATTTAATAATTAAAAATAAAGGGGGGCCAAGACTGTTGGTGACTTTTCCACTTTATCAAAGATATTCTCAATAATTTACCTTAAAAAGATACTTATTTCTGTGAGTCATAATGATTATAGTTATAACTAATATAAGTTTATAACTAATATTAGTTATAAACTACTTCTGCTACTATTAATATCTGGCATAAAATCTAACCCAGGACCTCTACAGAAAACACCAACAAAAGGAGGCAGACCACCTAGCAACCGTTCAAATCAATTGTCTAGCTGTGCAAAATCATCTGGATTGGAAACAAATCTCATAACTGATTATACGGAAACAAGAAGAACAGTTTCTTCGACTGCTTCGGGTGAGAACTCTAATTTTAATACTCTGACAGAATCCATTAATCTTGAAATATCTGACATCTCAACTGCAGAGCTATGGTCAAGAATAGTTAATCTTATTGAAACGAGTAACCAAAAGATAGATAACCAATTTATGCTTATTTGGGATGAAATTAATAATATTCATATTGAAATTATTGATTTTAAAAAAACAACTGCAAGTGATGAATGACAAATATGAAAAGATTGAACTGGATTTGACTAAACTGCATAGTTATAAAGAAGAAATGTAATTTAGATTCGATGCCACGACTAACGTTATTAATAATAATAAATTAATTATTTACGATTTTACAAATATTATGATAGACAAGAATCATAAAGAACTTTTGGATTTCCTTGCATTTGTCTTAAAAATGCCATGTATTGATAAAGAAGACGTAAAATCTGTTCATAATATTCCTACTTCTAGTATCAACATCAAATGTGTAACTTTAAAATCAGAACAAATATGTAATAATATTCTGAAGAATTATAATAGGTTAAAACAAAATAAATTACTAGGAGAATAGCAGAATGTAAATCTGGCCACGGATTTGGTTAAGGATTCACGCCTAACTTGTAAGAAGAAAAATGCTTCTACTACATTATATTGATCTAAGAAAACGTGGATTTCAAATTAAATTAAGAGATGATTATTTTATGTTAAATCGGCACAAAATTACTTATAGTTTACTAAAACATCACTTGGTTTATGCCGAAGATTTTTTAGAATATATTCCTTCAGAAAATTTATTAAATCAGACACCCCAACCAATATAAATGAAGAGAATGATGAGAATGATAAGAAAATAAAACAACAAAATAACTTATTACGATTAATTAATTGGAACTGCCAAGGGTCAACTAAAAAAACCAATAGTAACAATTTTACTTATTTATTAAATAATAATCATGTTTAGATCTTATGGAAACATGGATTACTTCTCCAATTATTAATTTAATTAAAAATAACGATCGACTTATTATTATTTCGACTATAGCAAAAGACCCGAGGGACCGGGTCGACCGCACGGAGGTTTACGTTTGTCGATTAAAAAAAAATATTGGAGACATTAAATTTCACCAAAAAACTGATAATTACATAATGGTTATACTGCAAGTTACCAATTCAATCATAACATTGTTATTTAAAAAACTAATAATCTTATTAATTTACAAACCTCTGGAAGAAATAGAAACTACGAATAAAATATTTGATCAATATGAAAAAACGAAACACATATCCCCATATGTTATAATTATAGGTGACACGAATGCTAGAATAGCTCAACAAACGGATACATTATACAATGGTCCCAATACATTAATCCGATATATTCAAGAATCCAAAGATAAAAAATACAATAAACTAGGAATGCAATTGTTAAATTATACTAACCAAATACAACTATATATAACAAATGGAAGATTAAGATTCGACCGTCCTTCGGAATTTACGTGCATAAACTACAATAGATGTTCGGTAATAGATTTGATTATTTGTTCGGACCTAACGTCAAATTTGCGTACGGCCGTACAGATTTTGAACCGTGATATATCCGACCATTTTCCAACACGTACCTCTTTTGAGGAGTCAACTATATCTACTCCTGGAAAAGAATTTATATCTCATCAAATAATTTGTTGTAATTATCAAGCATTTTTTTCACAAATTAGTGATCTTATTAAAATTACATTAAATAATGAACCAATTAACGATAATGATAAATACTTACAATTGATAAATATAATTAAATTATTTATAAAAATTCAAAATGTTATAGGTCAACAAATTTCTACATTAAAAACTCCGATACGACTTACATTGCTATACTACAAAAAGAGAGAAAAATAAAGCTTTGCACCAATTTAGACAAAATTATTCAAATGAATCATTTACAAAGTATAAAAAACTAAAAACAATATATTTTAATTTATTAAAATCAAAAAAACTTAATTATTTTAAAAATTTGCAACACCAACTGGTTTCTACAAAAAATACAGATTTATTCTGGACAACTATACAGAAGTTAAGAAAGAAAAAACTTGATCAACAAATAAACAGAAATATCAGCTTGGAATCAATATTTTAACAGATTTCCAAATATCGATAATCCATCAAATCTAAAAGTTTCCATTTCGAATAATAGTTTGTTCGATTTGTCGTTTACTTACGACGAACTTGAGGATTCGATTCGGAAAATGAAATTAAAATCGGCCCCCGGTATTGACTTGATAACATCCAAAATTGTCAAATTTTTACCTCCTTCGGGCAAACAAGTTTTACTTGGCTCGTTCAATTACTTTTATAAAACGTTAAAATATCCTGAAATTTGGAATACGGCTAAATTAGTCGGATCTATAAAAAAGGATTTCGTACGAAACCCGAGAACTATCGACCTATTGCTCTTCTACCGGTATTAAGGAAATGCTTTACGTCTGTTTTAGTAAACCGTTTTTGACGACGGACTCGTGAAATTAACCTTAACTCTAAATTTCAATACGCTTTTATTAAATCCGGGGGTACAGAATTTGCTATCTTCTTATTATCTTCAGTTATTCAAATATATTTGCAGAAAAAAACGTAGAAAAATATACTCTGCCTTTATCGACGTCGCCGAAACTTTTGATTCCGTTCGTGTTCCGACACTGGTTAATAAATTAAAACAATATGGTGCGGGCCATAGATTTTCGGATTCGATTATGCACCTTTTTCTTCTTATAAACTTTGTATTGTAAATGGTAACTTAATTAATCCAGAAATTATTACAAATCGAGGAATACTTTAGGGTAAACCTCTTTCTCCATATCTTTTTAATTTCTACATAAATGACATAAATAATTTATTTGTTAAGGATAACGAAGAAATAAATATTAATGGACGTTGTTTTCATTATATTTTATATGCAGACGATTTAGTATTATTGGTGCCAACCCGTATAACATTACGGCACAAAATCGACAGAATAAATAAATATTTATCGATCAACGCTTCAAAAACAAAAATAATTATTTTTAGAAAAACATTAAATTAACTAATCAAGAAAAAGACTTCTATTTAGATGGCAGACCTCTTGAAATTGTTAACAATATAAAATACCTGGGTATTACTTTTAGCTGGAATGGATTATTTCAACAGTATTTAAAAATGCTTACTGTAAAAATTAATATACTAATCGATAATACTATATATTTATGTTCAGCATTAAAGATTTCTGATTTAAAACTCCAAATTAAAATTTTCAATGTTACAATTCTTTCTTCAATATTTTATGCCAGCCCGATCTGGGCTCTCGATCATTTTTACAAACTCCAAAAATTTCGTATTACTTACTTACGCAAATTATTTAAGCTTGAGAGGACTGTACCAGGTTATTCTATTGGAGCAGAAATGAACAGAATTCAACTATTTCCTTGGTTCTTAAAGAGATTATTAAGATTTTACTACCGACTTATAAATACAGACGACGAGAATATAAAATTTATACACCAAAATATGTATCAAACTAATGTCTTAAATTCTACTAAACATACTTGGCAATATAAATTCAATAATATACTTCAAACATATGGAATTTCAAGTGCGTTATTCGATAAATCTGATACAAATTGGAAAAATGGATATACACCGATGATGAAATCGGCCATATCACGATCAAAACTCAATATTGAAATCGACCAATCATCCCCGGTATCCCGAGATTTTAAAAATACCTTCCGATTCCGGTTTTATTATAGCCAATATAAACATGAACATCAAATGACTATTCTTACAACTTCATCTTAATAAATATTCTTTATTGGTTAATAATACTTACATAGATGTTACCAATCAAATTTGTTATTGGTGTAAATCAAATAACTTTTCTGTATTTCATCTATTGAAAAACTGCACAGCTATAAAAAATATTGCCAAAAATATCAAATAATAGAAATCCTTGGTATGAACTACGATTCAAAATAGACCTCAAGACTAACAGATTTATCAAAAATTAATATGTTCAAACTAAGTAACTTTGTCTTTAGTACAATAAAATATTTTTGATTTGATTTAATAATTAAAAATAAAAGGCTGTCATGGTCAGGAATAACCCATGCTTAGGGATGCAAGGGTTAGGTTTTAGTCTACAACCGTCCACCTATTATCAATTTCGTGAAGTCCGAATCTCAAAGTCTCCAACAGGTTTTCTTATGCGATAAAAAGAATAACAATCTTGTCCTGTCTGAGTGTCTTTTATAAACTGTTTTGGGTAATGTTTTGTACATTTATTGTCTTTCATACAAGGTGAATTAAAATTTAGAAAAAAACTATATGAACCATGCACCATTTGAGTTTGAACTATTTCAAAGAGTTCTTCGTCTGCATTAGGTTCTGGAAGTTTAGCTGAGATAATGGAATTAATTTGATCAGCTTGAATTTTATTGGTCAGCCAAATTAAAATAAGAGCATAAAGCCCCTTTTTTTTTGCTATCCAATAGTGTACATAGAGCATAAGACATGTCCAAAAATGTTATATTTTGAGATTAAGTCCATCAATTTTAATAATTTTAAGTGAAAACTCTGGCTACAAGGGTTTGTCTATGAATGTATGTTTGTCCTGAATTTCTTTCCATTTAACATTGATTATAGATGTAATAAATAGTTCAGGTCAACCATAAGTGTAGACATACATCATTGCATCTTGTGCTCTCTCAAGCATGTAATGTGGGCTACCTACAAAATTTGATGAAGAATACAAAGTTAACTAAGTTCTCCTCCAGTTACATCATGTTGATACCATCTCTTAGACATACATATGAATCACATCTTAATTCTCTTTGGTGAGTTCTAATATAATGAAAACAATAAGAATTGTGGAAATCTTATTACAACAATCAAATATAATATATGATTATTTACATAATTTCTTTTATTATGTAACAGCTAATTAGAATTTAAGAAATGACTAAATCGAGTGATTTTACATTTGTTTACATTTTCTTTGCAATAACGTATCAGGGATGTGTTGCTATGTTGGTCACATCCTTTTTAGATAAATAAAAGAATTTATACAATCTATTTTTAAAATTTTTCACCAATAGACGATACTATATATAAAGCCAGAAAATGGAATATAGACAGAAATGGATATGTGGAAATTCAATCGATATTTTCGGGCAGGATTTACAACATTATTCAAGTTAGAATTATATGAATGTAACTGCTAAATTTCATAGAAATTGGTCAAATGGTCTACAAGTGCATAGTGAACAAATAAACAAAAAACATTCATTTATATATAGATTAACAAAACATGCCAGACGTATGTCACGGTGATATCGTGTAAGAAACCCGATCGGTCGGTTTGAACTTGTAACGAATGCTGCCGAGGAGAGATTGTTAAGGAACACAATCGGTTAGATTTTGAATTTGTAGCACAAGGAAGGAGTCCGTTGGCGAAATCACGCCACGTGGCAGACCCGGAATAGAGCTATGTCTAGCTTAGTTGCCGATCGATCGACACGGAAGTGGCAAATTCAAGTTTCGATCAGAAGTTTGCATAGAGTTTGGAACTTCAAGTGGGATCAAAGTCCGGATTTGTCTCACTAGCCAAAGAAAGTGCCAAGGCTAGGCAACTGTTTGTCGGTCGTCATAAGGTGTCTCGTAAGGTGTTATTGGCATACCGGAAAATCACCAATTGTGAAACTGTATATAATTTTGAACTTTACTGTATCCATACCAAATATCTATGCTAATAAAAATCAATAATTACTCAGAATCTGTGTAAAATAAAAACACTTATAGGCAATGGAAAAGGTATTATTCATTGTGCCTGCATGTTTCTTTCCATAAATACCATATCACACATTACTACAAAAGTGTCTAGAAACATTATTTTAAAACTTATAACATACTCAGAAAGCAGTCACATTATCTTTATTTAAAAAGTTTCTGATTAGGTACATTAATATTGCACACACAATAAAATGTTTCAGTAGCTAAGTATTTACTTTGATTCATGTAGTATTTGACATTAATAGCAACTAAGTCACATTTACATTTGTAAACAATTTTTATAAAATTATAAAAGTTCCAAAATGACAAGTTGAACCAAAAATGCATAATAATAAAGTATAAATGAATAAATTCTGTTATACTAATTATACAAACTTGTACAACTTCTAGTAAGTATCTAACGAGCAAGATATATCAATTAAAAGTATCTTAAAAATGTTTATAGAACAAAAGTTTAACTTACTAAAACTTGATCCAGTAGATCATAAAGCATATCAAAATAATCATTCACTAATTCTTTACACTGCAAAATAATAAGTTAATTATGTTAGTTATATTATACTAACTGAAAAAAGAATCTCAAAAATTACATCTATATAAATAAAAATGTAAATGTTTGTTTGTTCGAAATCTTACATCTTTGAAAGTTCATCACCGATTGCTTTGAAATTTTGACACAATGTTGCATTCGAACACGCGCATGTTTTTATATACCTACTATTATATAGATGTCGAAATTTCCCCCACAGGGAGGGAGACAGGATTAAGGCTTACTGTGAAGAACTTGGCTTCTATTATACTATTTTAAATTCAAATTTTTGCATTTTTGATTGCATTTTAATAGGGTACATCAAGAGAATGTACACTAAGAAGGGATTTTTTGAAATTCCCCACGCAGGGGAGAGGTTGCTAACAATGGAAGTGCTAACAATCAAAGTGCTAAAAGAAAGTGATGTGCAAGATTTACAGGCGCAGATGCGGTTTTTTGAGGGAAATTAAACATATATTTAGATTCATCTAAAAATTTTCTAATTAGTTGGAAACAGGGGGATCTAATTCTTGCATTCTGTGAAAACGGGTAAGATTGGCTATAATGTAATAATCTTAATCTTCGCTTTTGTTACTTTTTGCCCGAGCAACGCTGGGCTTATCTGCTAGTATTGAATAAAAGAAGCAATTATTTATAGAATAAAAATCTGTTCATAATTGAAAATTCGTTATAATACTTAAAAGTGATCGTTTTTACTAGTCTTGATCAATCTATTTCAAACTGGATAGAAGCTACTACAGTAGAAACTCTAATGTCTATCAAAGAACAAGTGGAAAAAAATTGTTAAATTGCATATATTGATACATAAAATCTGAACATCCTATATATGTTGTTATATAAAAAATAAAAATAAAGAAATACAAATACATGTGTATATGAATTCTGAATGTGGAAAAAAATTTTATTGGAAGCTTTATTTCATACTATATATTGTACAATGATTGACATCTCTAGAAATCCCCCATTGTATTTCTCTACCTTCAAGGTGGGCTTGGTGATCTGCATACTGTCTCTCACTCAAGTTATCTCATCTAACTGCCATGGCTTGATCCAACTAAGAGGGACATCTGCCAATGTTAAGGTTGTCTGAGAGCTGGAAGGTACCCAGATGGTATAATGGGTTATAATGGGTGCCACAAGTACAATTGGGTGTACAATGGAGTGTTGCCTGGTACCCTTAGGAGGTCTGTAGACATTGACTGTATGTTTCCCCTATATTATAACCATCACGTGGTTTTTGAATCTGAAAATGTAGGCAAGGTGTTGAACATTCTCCAATAGAACAGTTGGCAGCTTTGGGACTTTGTAGCAAGCCCACTACTACTGACTCACAGAGAGCCTCATCATAACATGTGGTGCCCCATCAAGGGTAAATCATTATGGTAAGATTTATACAAATTAAATTCCTAACACTGCAGGGTGGCTTCTGCAATGTCAAGCCACTGCATAATGATCAATGCCACTGATGTAGTTACAATACATAAGCCCCAGGTCTTCGGGCTCAAGTTATAGGCTTGTGTAACTTAGATGGCACTATTACCATTCTTCTGACAAGAATCTGCATACTTTTATTTTTGTTAAAAGACAGATTCAAGTCAGCTCCCCAACTCAGATCTCTGGACAAGAAAAATAGTTGTTGTATGCATATTGGTATGTGTTAATGGTGTTAAGAAAAAGATTTTAATCTCTTTTGCCTATCTTCCTTATAAGGTCAGATCTGTAATAGGGTTTTTACCACTTATCTTCCTGTCCTAATTGGATGTGATGCAAATGCACACAACAGTTCTTGAAAATATGAAGTTAACAATCTCAGAAGAGATCAGGTAAACTCTTTGATGCCTCCACTTGTACAATAACAATAAAGATTCTAAATGCATTACATGATGACGACAAATAAAAAATGGTTGAAAATATTTTTTGTATTATATTTATCCTTTCTGAAATTTCATGAAGATATTTATATTAAGTTATCTAATTTAAATATGAAAAAGTAAAGCATTAATCTTGAAAAAAGGAATCTTTAAAAATGACTTCTATTGTAGCTTTTATTTAATGTTATGAATACATAATTTTTATACAAATTGAAGCTTTATTTATGAGAGTTGAGTTGAGCAAGTTTCTAGTGAATCTAAATATAATAAACAGAATGTAAAAATATAGTGGTATCGCAGAGAGTAAAAACAAGTGTAGGACAAAAATAAAGAATAAAATAGATGAAAATTTGTTTTAAATCATATAACATTTTTCATTGCTCAATTTTTTGTTTTTATGACCTCAAATCTGCAAATGAAAAACTGTTACATTTGCTATGCCTGGCATACACATCACCCCTGGTCTGCAAGATAAAAAAAACAGTAACAATGACTAATTTAATTGGTAATAAATAATTTGATGTTTTACAAAAATCAATACTAGGAAATGAACAAAATTACAGGTTGAAAACAGTCTGAAGGAATAAGTAATTGTCAACAGAACTGTTGTATCCAGATATAATACTGGCTGTAATACCCAGGATTAGACCCAGCCCCTTTTAGACTTTTGTGTTTTGAACAAAATAAATACATAAAATCACAGGCACTTGCCCACCCCTTTTCCTAATCCACAAGGGGACCCCAAACAGAAAATTTGTGACTTTTAGCCTATTCTGCAAATATAAAAGAAACTAATAAATGATATTTGTCCATTGACCCATACAACTTTGTCATATGTTGACCAAAATACCATTCTATGTTTTTGAGACCAAGTTAGCCCCAAGTGCAACCAGCACCATTTTATGGGAATGCTGATCTGACATTAAATCAGAGTTTGAAGCTCCTTGCATAATATACAATGCCCTTTTTTAAAGCTTGTGCCCTCCCTTTTTTCTTAGTCTGTGGGCACCGCTGCATAGAATGCTTCATATTAATGAAAAGCATTCTTAAAGATTTTATTTTCTATTAGTAAAATATTAATTTTATAGGGATAGGAATCACTATTAATCACTAACTATTCTCTAGGCACAAAAATCCCCAGCTCCCCTATCATAATATTTTCAAAATAATATCTGAGAAACTAATCAACTGATCATATAGCATCCTGCTCTTTGATTAAAAGAAGATTTAATCCAATTTATTCATGAATGCAGATCTTATGACAAAGCATTAAACTTCCAAAGACTGACTTTTTAGTTTGTATGAAAGATCTTCAATAGCACAAGAGGGGGGAAAATCAACTGCTACAGTTAAGTAAAAAATGTGATAGAAAGTAAGAATGTGTTTTCTTTCCCTTTCCTTACATAATATTGGTGTTTTCTAACTCGGGTTTTTAAATTCCTCTTAGTTACTCCAACATATGTCATTTTTAGGTTAAGCTCTTCATTAACTATTGAAATCCTGTATTATCCTGCTTTAGTTTCTTCTGGAAGTGAATCCTTGTTTTGCAGTATATAATATAAATTAGGAGCTCTTTTATATACCATGTACAAATTCTTTTGTTTGGAAAGTTCCTTTATTATATGCCTGATCTCGTTTTCATATGTGAACTTTGTACAAACCATCTCATTTGTTTTCGTTTTAGTGGTACCGATCTTGTTATAACGATTCACCAGACTCAAACCTTTGTTAGAATATCCCAGTTTCTTAGTTATCCACCTAATTCTTTCTAATTCTGCCTCCTCGTCCACCATACTTGTGTTCTATACATGGGCTCTTTCAATTAAAGCCCCGAATGTGGACACTTTATATCATTCCAGGTCATTCGATGTTGGTTTTATGTATACCTTTGTGCTAATTCATTATGATCCTAAGGTAATGTCAATATCTAGAAAATGCACATTTCTCTAATTTTATGATCGAGTTTTAGCTTCAATCCTTTGTTGTTGTAATTTGCTATATCTATAAATGTGGAAATACTATTTTCCTTCCTCCATAAAATAAATACATCATCAATATATCTTCTATACATTAAAATGTCCTCTTCAAATTCTGCGATATCTCGGTTTTCTATATTCCCTACCACTAGCTCTCGTAAAAGGCCAGACATAGCATCTCTTTACGTCGTTTGAAAATTCTGTTATTGAAGGAGAAAAATGAAGAGTTGCAGATTAGGTCTGCTATTTCTAGCACGTCTCCTCTCTGTCTATCTGGATCTGGAACTTGTTGGTATAAAAAACTGAAAAGTGCTTCTAAACACAGCTGGAGTTCAATAGAATGTTAAAAAATTCATTCACTATATATATTCTTGTTAATTCAATTCTGTTCCAAATTCGAACACAATTTACCCGACGAGGACTCATAAATAGAGTCGAAAAACGTGTAGTAAAGAAATTTAAAGAAAAAATAGGAGCAGGATTATAATGGATTGTTATATTTTTGACATTGAATTCTTACAAATTTATATTTTGTTTTTGACTTTTTTTTAGCACTTATGCAGCAGAGACTTTTTCCTACGTCCATTGCGGATTCGACTAGGTCCACAACGGAGGCCGCCGGCCGGCAAGAAATGGGACAACTTATCCGGTAAGCCTACTCTACTGCCCTAAAAAATTCTGAACTCAAACCTAGGCCAGTCAGAACAGGCAGAGGCCTTTACTATCACATCTAGCCACCTTAACAAAAACATTATCAAAATAAATTATATAAATTTTGCATAATAGCATGCAAATATATATAACAACCAAACCTGAAACATTATAATAATCCAATATAACACCAGGTTACTTTAATAATCAACAAAGATTTAGCCCAAAGTAATTTAGAGTAAGGATAGGCAGTTGTGAGCTGTCATCTCTTATATTAATAAATTTAATTCAAAAATGTTAATACATTAGAGAAAACAACAATTTCATTTAAAGAAAAACAAAAAATTTTAACTGTTTATTATTTAGAAAAATATTGATCAATCAAAAACTTTTTTTTATTAAACAACTAAATTTTAGTGTTTTTTAAATATCTTATATTAAGAATATGATTTTAATGAAAATCTCTTTCAAATTAAATTTTAGAAATTACTGGAAACAAAATATATCTTACCTCAGAAGCAAAATTTTTAAAAAGAGAGCATAAATTTAATAATGCTGTTTTAAATTCTTCCTTCAATAAAAATATAATTTATTAAAATTCATTTTACAACATTAAAATAAAATAAATAAGTAATGCTTACTTTTGTTGTATTTGTAAGAATCAAGTCTCTAAGATGTTGAACCATAGCTTCACAGAATTCACAAGTCATGTTATCTTGGTATTTCGTGATCTTAAAATTGAGAAGAAAAATTATACAAAGTTAGTTTTCCACCTAATTCTTTCTTAGATTCAAAATCAAAGTTTTCATTTTTAATAACTGATTGCACTAATTTATGATCATTCATAATCTAACAATCGTAGTAGATTTATTGTTATTGATTTTTTAAGAAATTCTAATGTTTGACAGAATAATCAACACAGTGGTGCCTCGCACTTCAAACTTAATTCGTTCCGGGCGGATGTTCCGAGTCCAAAGCAATGTTTTTCATTATAAATAATGGAAAGTCAATTCATTTCCACATCCTGAACAATACCCATTTCTATAAACTTAAAACAGTAAATACACATAATTTAAAGTAAAAATAACACAGTTAAATGCAAATAATAAATTAAAACATGAAATAATAAGTAAAATATGCAAATACTGTATAATAAAATGAAAATTGCATTTACTGGTAGCACGTGTGTCATCTTTGACATCTGAAACGCGGACGCCATATCTGCCACAAATGTACTGCTTTTGTGCTTCGTGAAAAGATCCTTTTTTGTTTCAATTATCAATATTATAACCATCCTTTTAAATTTCATTACTTCTACATACTTAGAAGCTTGGATGCCACAATTAATAAGTGAGAAGACCCGTAGCTAGACGGAGGTCTACTAGTCTACAATTAATTAACAAACGGTCGGCTTACAAATATACGTTTATTTATAACAAACACGTGTTCGGCAACTTGAGGGCTCGTACGAACCCCTCTGAAAGGCTCCTTTACACTCACTTGTTATGGGTACAAATATCACACGTACCTTCACTCTCCTTCTCCCTTAACGCGTAACAAAGTTCACACGAGACTTACATTAACACGGAGGTAACGACGAGAACGATCTACTTACGGTAACTCTGTACTTAAACAATGATGTCCGACCGACAACTATCGCACGTGGACACAAAAATAACCGGTTGGGACGATACCTCGGATGCTCTAACATCCTTATTTATTCACTTCACTCCGTTGTTTTCTCAAACGCCACAGATGGAATTGGATTCTATTCCTTCTTCCTTCTCCCTTGTTCCGAACGGTTGTTTGCTTCCTACTCACTTGTTTTCTTAGTATCCTTTAATAGCGCCAATCCTCTCGAGACGAAGGGTAAGAACCCAAACGGTGTCCCATCGCACCCGAACCTTCTATTTATCCACTTTCTTCCTGTCCCCACGTGACCTTTGGACGACCGATCAAAAGGCCTTTTTACACACACCTCTAAAAAGGTGGGTCGGAGCGAGGTCACGTGTCGACCACGAGTGACAAAACAAAACAAAGAAAAACAAAGGAAAACCCGATACAATAACAAACATAATAAACCGAACGCAAATCTAAGTACAAAAGATATCTACATACAATATATATAATATACACACATATTACAACCAAAAAGTGGCAGAGCACTACATAAGTAAAGGTTACATTGGGCCGAATGGAAAGTTTATGTATAGATTTAACAACTGTCATTACATGACACCGATGTGCGATTTAATTATAACAGTTGTAAAATTTAACACAATATTGTTAACGCAAGATTATATTCTTTTTTTAACAACTTACTTTAAAACTTTTTATTTCACATTTTGTTTGAATGAAATCAAGTTGAAATGTCTTCGGCTAAGAGCATATTGGACATATTGTGCTTTACAAATTTTAGAAACGATCGTACAAAGTAAAAAAAAAATTTGTAGCGTGTATGGGAAAGATGCTCCTAAACTTTAAACACTGCAAATGTCGTTTAAAAATTTCAGTTCGGGAAATTTTGAACCGAAGGATACAAAATGTACGAGATGCCCTAAAGCTGTCGATAAAAAAAATTGCGAAAGAATTGCTAAAAAAAGTTGACAAATAATACTGTATATACAGGATATCTCATCAAGACTGCATAAACCTACAGAGTGAACATCCTCGCTCGAAGTACATAAAAATTGATCAAAGAACCATACTTCTAGACTCATAGTTCGAGAAAAATTCGAAAGAAAAAGTATGGTGTCACATCCAGTGCACAAAGAATAAGCTTTATTGGAAACATGAACATTGGTACTTGCATATGACATTATGCTTACATAGAAAGATGCTCAAAATGACTACTGCGTATATCAAGGCATGCAGGCGCACCCCACATAACGGCCGACCGTACACGATCTCGGTTGCCGATCTTCGTGCGCCGATCACTTTTGTGGACAACATAATGCCGGACTATGTGCAGTCATTGCGTAGCATGTGCCTACATGCCTTGATATGTACAGTAGTCATTTTGAGCATCTTTCTATGTAAGCATAATGTCATATGCAAGTACCAATGTTCACATTTCCAATAAAGCTCATTTTCATGCACCAGATGCAAAATATTTTTTCTTTAGCATTATTCTCAAAAACTATGGGTCATAGATGTGGGGTTCTTGGGTTATTTTTAATGAACTTCGAGTGAGGATTCTCACTCTGAAGGGTTTATGCGTCTCGACAAAACACACCAAAAATAAAATGAAAAAAGTGCCAATAACAATGTAATATGTAATAAGCATAATGCAAAAACAAATGACAGATGACTTGGGCAAACAACAGGTTAAGTTTACTCTTCAATGTGTTTTTATTGCACGTGCAGTTGTGAGTCCAAGGTGAATTTTTGTCAAATTTAGCACTCAAACTCCGAAGTGTTTGAAGTTAGTCACTCAAAGTACGAGGTACCACCGTAATAGTTATTTCTTTAGACATTTTATAAGAAAGAGAAGCCTTTTGTTAATATTTTTTGACTTAGTAATAAAATTCATTAATAATTGTAAAATTGAGAGAAAATACATTTAAAATTATGGTCAAAATTGTGTTATTCAATGATCCTATTAGCAAAATTATTTGCCATACATATGTAAATTAATCAATGAAATTGCAAAAACTGTTGCAAGCATTTGCAATTAAAAATCATAATTATATAACTGTAAATGATTAACTTTAACTATTTTCTCTGTTCATAAGAAAAATTGAAATTGATATTTTGTTCATGAGAGGATATGTTAAACTATATATATATCATTCTTACAAAAAACCAAATAAACAGATTCTGTAGAAGCATAACATGGTTAAAGATTTCCAGAGTTTTCATAGCTTTTTGGTTATTATTTCACCGTGTGCGCATTTTGACCGTAGGTTCTCCTCGGACAAATTGTTTCGTGGTTAATTAGTTTCGACGGCCGTCGGCATCCTAGTATAAATTTTCTTTACGACAGAATTTTCTAAAAACTCGGGACTCGTACAAAAATACAAAAACGTTTTGTCCAGTAGGACACTCTCGAATCAACTATATTGAAAACTACCAACTTTCAACTTACCAATTTTCTAAATAATGTTTTCTCTGTTTTTATGGCAAAATTCCACTCCACAATTGTTAACAACACAGTCCAAATTGCTACTTGCTACAGCATGCTCCAAAAAGATCAAGTGCTTTTCCTACCACCAATACATACTAGCATTTGTATGTGGAGAGTTTCTCTTTTTTAAAAATGATCAGTCCAGGATTACTGTTATTTTGAGCTAAAATTTCTAACCAATAGGTGCAGGAAAATGATAATGATTGATGCATATTTAATTTTCACAGACTAAATAGGTTTCTGGAAGAGCAATACAGCCAGGAATGATAAATTAAAATTTCCCTGTATAGTGACCAATATTAACATTGGCTTATATCATAATTTCACATTTGTGGAATACTCATAATTACTTCCACAGCATACACTCCACAAACAATTGCTAGAATGGATATAAAACCTTCAAAAATTGTTCAAAAAATTTCATTCTGGGAATGCAAATCTCAAAAATCGGACGATCAAATCGGATCACCGGCAGACTGTCCGAAAAACTGCAGAAAGATTGAATATACTGGACATTACTCGACCATTTTTTGACATCTAAACGTGTTAGGGACAGTCGAGAAGCTCGACAAATGGGTACCGCACAAACTCGGTGAGAGAGATAAGGCACGGCATTTGGAGGTCTTTGGTTCTTTAATTATTTGTCACAAAAATGAAAGTATCCAAATAAAATTCTTCCCCGTCCGCCTTATTCTCCAGACTTATTTTCAACAGACTTACATTTTTTATACATTCGGACAGTTTATTTTGGCAAGGATAATCTTCGAGGAAGAGGATGCAATAAAAAGTACCTTTAATGACTTTTCGGCTTCTAATTCTTCTGATTTTTTCAAATTGACATTAACTCTTTAAACACGAAGTCGGCCTAAATCGGCTTAATCCGTTCGCCTCGAGTCACGTCGTTCAATTATTTAAACAAATAAAAGAGCACAATATTTAGAAATTTTCAATAAAATAAAAACATAGCAAGACGAAGTCGGCCAGACGAAAAGTTGTTTTACTGGTTTCGTTTTACAAATTGTTTACGTTTCGTCTACTCCCTTCCCACTTGGTTCGGTTCATTTTCATTTTAGAGTGATACCGAATGTCAGTTAGTTATGTTTACAAAATCTTTGTTGTTTTGTATATACTGTATATTTTTTATATAAATTAAATATTATTGTATTGTTGAATGAAATGTTATTTACACTTTTTTCTGACTTCTTTTCATTTATTATATTTATATTAATCTTATTTTATAATATATTATTTATCATTATAATGCAGATTACTTTATATCGTTAATTATGTTACATGCTATCAACGTCTTAAGATAATCGGGCTAGATAAAGGCTATAATATTATTTAATTATTTCATAATTATTCTAAATTATTTAAAATTAATTAATTAAATTATAATTATTAAAGTTAATAAGAAATAGCACCTAACTTTAGTACCAAATTATTTCGTAATTAAATATTATTATAACCTTTATCTAGCCAGATATTTTATGGCATTGATGGCGTGTAGGTTAGAATGTATCGGGTATTAATGTTATTGTTTCGTTAATTAGGTTATATTTGTATTCACGCATATTTTAATATTTTTTACGATCTCTTAAAATGATTTACAAAACATTTTATTGAAACTTATAGTATTTAATGAAAGGATTATTTATCTATTTCTAGAAGATGTGTAACTAATATATAATTTATTTTATATGCAAAGCAAAGAATAAGCATTTCTCATTATATACAAAAGATAACATTTAAAATCATGTTAATTTTAAAAATATTGACAAAAACTTCGCAAATAGAAACCCCCAATAATATATTTGAACTGTTCCACAACTGGGGAGAAACTAGACCATATGTCCCCACTAAAGTATATCCTTAGGGTAAAAACTATTCAGTTTACAAATACGTAGTAAAAACAAAAATTTTAGTGCTTAAAGAGTTAATGCATTTCTATTGCATTGGGAAAAGTGTATTAATGTTAGTGGAGATAATTTTGATTGAATATGTAAACTTTTAATTTAATTAATAAACTTTAAAGTTAGAAGTAAAAAATCTTGTTTCATTTGCAACAACCTAATATAATAGCATGTATGAAAAGACTTTTGTTTGTTATATTTGTATTGTGCTATGCACTTGCTTTTTATTCTGAGTTGCAACCATTCTATACTATGAAAGAGGAACCTGAAAAATGACAGTCAATGGTCTTTATTGTTATTATTATTATTATTGTGTTAAGTGAGATATACTCGGTTAACACCGGTGGCTGCATACTATGCCGGACCAAAGTCAAGGCATAGTAACCAAGACAGAAATTAAAGAAGTGTATCAGTGTGTGCGTCTGTGTTCAGGAGCTTTCTCACAATATGACATGTATTCAATATAGTGGCCTTCTGTAGTGTGATGTATGTGTTTCTATTCAATTGTAATGTGCCCAGGCTTTTGTGTACTGTGTATGGAATGACACCTGTAGAGGAGAGAACAACAGGTACAATAAGCACCCCATCCATCTTCCACAGATGACTTATTTCCTGGGCGAATTCTGTGTACTTGATAATTTTTTCAGTGCATACGTTTTGTATATTGTGAGTGTTTGGAATGGATATGTCTATAATGTATGTGATTTTATTGTGTTTGTCAATGAGTGTGATGTCTGGTCTGTTGTGGTAAATTGTTTTATCTGTGATTATGGCTCTGTCATAGTACATTTTGTGCGTGTTGTTTTCCAATACTGTCTGTGGAATGTATTTGTAATATGGTTCGTGGATGTCTACTAATTTGTGTTTCCTTGCAAGCTCTTGGTGTATTATATTTGCTACTTGATTATGTCTGTGTAAATAATCTGTTTGTGCCAAGAGCTTGCAACCAGAGGTGATGTGTTGTATAGTTTCTGGCATGATGTGACATTTTCTGCATGTGTCATTTGTGAGTGTTGCATCTTTGAGTATGTGTTTTCTGTAGTTTTTAGTATTTATGACCTGATCCTGTATGGCGATCATGAATCCTTCCGTCTCCCCAAAGAGGCATCCCCGAGCTAACCAGCTGTTTGACGCAGTTTTGTCAACAAAATCATGGGCCAGATCGTAAGGATGCCTGCCATGGAGTGCCTTTCGAGCCCACGATTGCTTAATGGTGTCTATGCTTTTTATATGTTGTGTTGTGTCCATATGATGTGAGTGTAAGTTTAATGGTGTGTTATTCGAGTCTGCTAGAGTTACTGCTTTATGTAATTGTGATGTTTCTTGTTTTTTGTAGAAAAACTCTCGCAGTGACTGTATTTGTTTGTAGTGAAGGTTAACTATGTCAATCAGGCCACGTCCGCCATCTTTACGTGGAAGGGTTAATCTTTCTGTGGCGGATTTAGGATGATGTTGTTTATGCTTAGTAAGTGTAGTTCTTGTTTTCCTTTGGAGTTGCTCAAGATCTGTGTGAGTCCAATGTATAACTCCAAAAAAATACACTCAAACCTGTTTTTGTGCGGTCTATTTTTGTGCAATTTTTTAATTGTGCGATTTGTTTTGTATGATTTTTTGTGTTCGGTATATGAATTTCAATAAAATTGGTATACTGCACAAAAATAATTGCACAAAACACATTGCACGTATAAAAAATCGCACAAAAAAGACCGCACAAAAACAGGTTTGAGTGTATGTGAGTACTGAGATGACATATGTGTTTATTGCTTTAACTGTGTGTTTTGCATTTAACTGTGTTCTGAGAATAGCATTTAACCTACTTTGGTATTCTTTAATTAATCTTTGCTTTATTTGTGTATGTTCTGTTAGTTTGGCCTGTTGGAATCCTAAATACTTGTAGAACTCGCCCTCTTCCATGGATTCAATAACGTCTCCATTTCCAAGTGCAAAATCTTCTTTCTTCAGGATTCCTTTTTCTATGTGAAGTGTTTTGCATTTATCTAGGCCAAATTCCATTTTTATGTCCTTGGTGTATGAATGTGTGATTTGTAGGAGTTGATGAAGTTGTTTTTGTGTGGATGCATAAAGTTTTATTCATCCATGTACATGAGATGTGACAGTGTATACTGTGTTGTTTTTTCATGCCTGATATTGTAGCCATATTGTGTGTTGTTTAACATGTTGGATAATGGATTCAAGGCTAAGCAGAACCAGAGAGGACTCAAGGAATCTCCTTGAAAAATTCCTCGCCTAATAAAGATTTGGTTTGTTTGTATGGAAGTGTTATGAACCCTGAGATGTAGTGTTGTTCTCCAGTGCTGCATAGCGTTTTGAAAGAATGTAATGAGTGATGGTTGTATTTTGTACATGTGTAGAATATGTAGCAGCCAACTGTGTGGAACACTGTCGAATGCTTTTCTGTAGTCTATATATGCCACGTGTATGTTTCTGTGTTGTTTGTGTGCTTGCCGTCGAATGACCGAATCTATGAGTAACTGTTCTTTGCATCCCTTGTGATTTCTACGGCAACCTTTTTGTTGTTCTGTTAGAATGTCGTGTTGTTCAACATGTTTGTATATTTTGTTTGCAATACAGGATGTCAATAATTTGTAGAGTGTTGGAAGACATGTAATTGGTCTGTATTGTGTGGGGTCTGTGGTATTGTTGTTTTTAGGTTTCATGTAGGTGATGCCCTGAGTAAGAAAATTTGGCATGTCTTGTGGATTGATGATGATGTGTGTTAGGTGTTTAGCTAGTTCCTGGTGCAGTGATGTGAACTTTTTGTACCAGAAATTGTGAATGTTGTCTACACCAGGTGTCTTCCAGTTGTGTGTTCTGTTAACAGTGTATTGGAAATCATGTATGCTTATTTCAACACAGGGCATAGTTGGTATGTTGTGTAAGTTTCTGTTCTCCTCCTCAATCCAGCCTGCTTCAGCATTGTGCGTGACAGCACTGGACCAAAGAGAAGACCAATATGTTGTGAGTTCTTCTTCTGTTGGTGTGCCACTGTGCTGTGTATCAGTGTTTGCTTTGTTATTAATTTGTCTGTAAAAGAGTTTTTCATTGTTTGTAAATAATTTATTTTGTTGTTTTCGTAGTGTACATGTTTTGTATCGTTTGAGTCTACGTGCTTTGGCAGCAAGTTTTTGTTTTAGTGTATCAATGTATTCTGTAATGTGTGTGTTGTGACATTCATGTTTTGTGTGTGTTTTTATTTTCTTGAAAATGTTTTTGAGCTGTTTCCTTAATTTAGGTGTTATGTTGTTTTTAGTGTATTGTGTCAGCCTGCCTAATTGCTGTCTAATGTCATTTATTTGTGTTTCTATTCTTCTCTGCCAGGCAGGTTTGTGATAGAATTGTGTTTTCTGTGTATTTGTCTGTGATTGTACTTTCAGTCCATGTTGTGTCACTACTGTGACTGCCCCAGCATAAACTAATGTATGAATGTCTGCGAGTGTAGAAATTGAATGAATGTAGTGTGGTAGTAAGTGAGTGTTTACATAATTTAGTGTTTTTCCTACTTCCTTTGACTGTGTTGATTTTTGGTATTCGTGGTCTTTGTGTGGGATCTGTGCCTGTATATTTAGTGAGTGTTTCCTGAAATATAAGTGAGAGCGTATTAACTAAATCCATGTCTATGTTATCAGTGATGGATGAGGAAGTGTCTGTAGTATCATTAGTGGTAATTGTTGTATGTGTGTTATTATCAATGCTTGTTGCTGGATTATCCTGACAGGTTACATGATCTTCATTAATGTTAGATGTTTCTGTCTGTTGATGTATTTGATCAGCAACCTGTTGTTTGATAAGTTCAAGTGTTGTTTGTGGAATAAGGTTGTTGTGTATAATTGTTCTTTTTTGATCAACAACCCTTTGTTCGGTGACAGTGAGATGAGGATACTGTTGTGTGAATCTAAGGTGTAGTTGTTGTCTGTATGCTGTCATGTTTGTTTCGAGTTTTGTGATCGTGTAGTAAGTACGGATGATAAACTCATTCATTTCTACCGTCCATTTCATCCGTTGGCGTGGTTTTCCAGCCTTTGTGGTCTGTGGATGCATTGCCACAGAAACACCAAGGCTGGGTTGGTTCCTCACATCTGTTGAGGGCATTGCAGTAGCCATGCTTGGGCCGGTGCTGCTTTCGCCACCGGTAACCAAGGGAGACTGTGGCCTATTTTTCGAACGTGAGCCTCTGCCAAACCCACGAATGCGGACCTTGTTAACCCGGGCGACGTCCGAGCCGGTATCACATTTAGATCTGGTTACTACCATGATACATATCTCCACAGAATGTGGGTGTGTGGTCACTCTTAGCTTCATTTCTCCCCATAGACCTTACTGGCATGGGTGTCCCTACCAGGAGCTTGTGCTCCAGCCTGCATTGCCCTATGGATCAGTAAAATTACTGGGCTCTCCCACCACGACCAGGTGGTGACCACGGAAGAGTTATTATTATTATTATTATTATTATTATTATTATGTTGGGTTTAGTGAATTACACTCGGTTGACACCGATTGCTGTCTATACTATACCAGACTAGAGTCAAGTATAGCAACCAAAAAAACACAAAAATTAAATAAATGTGTGTGTGTGTGTGTGTGTGTGTGTGTGTCTGTGTGTGTCTGTATCCAGGAATTTCCTAATATGACATGTATTCAACATAGTGGCCTTCTGTAGTGTGTGTTATATATCTGTAAAGAAGAGTACAACAGGTACAATAAGCACCTATCCATCCTCCACATACCTTATTTCCTGAAACTTGCTGATTTTTTCAGTGCATTTTGTATATTGTGAGTGTTTGAAATGTATATGTCTATAATGTATTTGATTTTATTGGGTTTGTCAATAAATGTGATGTCTGGTCTTTTATGGTAAATTGTCTTGTCTGTGATTATGGCTCTGTCATAGTATATTTTGTACATGTTTTCCAATACTGTCTGTGGAATGTATTTGTAGTATGGTTCATGAGTGCCTAATAATTTGTGTTTCTTTGCAAGATCTTGGTGTATTATATTTGCTACTTGATTGTGTCTGTATAAATAATCTGTCTGTGCCAAGAGCTTGCAACCAGAAGTGATGTCACATCATTCCAGAAAATATACAACACATTTTCTGCATGTGTCATTTGTGAGTGTTGTATCTTTGAGTATATGTTTTCTGTAGTTTTTAGTATTTATGACCTGATCCTGTATGGCAATCATGAATCCTTCAGTCTCCCCAAAGAGGCATCCCCGAGCTAACCAGCTGTTTGACAGTTTTGTCAACAAAATCCTGGGCCAAGTCATAGAGATGCCTGCCATGGAGTGTCTTTTGAGCCCACAATTGCTTAACGGTGTCTACGCTCTTTATACGTTGTGAGTGTAAATTTAATGGTGTGTTATTCGAGTTTGCTAGAGTTACTGCTTTATGTAACTGTGATGTTTCTTGCTTTTTGTAGAAAAACTCTCGCAATGTCCGTATTTGTTTATAGTGAAGGTTAACTATGTCAATCAGGCCACGTGCGCCATCTTTACTTGAAAGGGTTAGTCTTTCTTTGGCAGGTTTAGGATGATGATGTTTATGCTTAGTTGAGTGTTGTTCTTGTTTTTGTTTGGAGTTGCTCAAGGTCTATGTGAGTCTAATGTATAACTCCAAAAGAATAAGTGAATACTGGAATGACATATGTGTTTATTGCTGTAACTGTTTTGCATTTAAAAACAACTTCTCGCACAATCCCTGGGAAAGATAAATCAACGCACTAAAAATCTTTTTCTGTCCCAGTACAAGCAGCTTTAGATAATAACTAACATTTTCAACCAAAAACTTGATCTTCATCAGGCTATTGACCAGTATAAAATTTGAAACTGGAATTCAAAAGTGTTTAAAATTATTCTAAATTCCAAATTATTTAAAAATTGGAAACTAATTTTTGCTGTACATACTGAAGTGATAAAAATATTGTTACATCCCCACAAATAAATAATACGATGTATTTGCTGGTGTAGAAACATTAGCAAAACTAGTGTTGTTTACACTTTTTCTCATAGCACCACCTCCATGCATACAAAATATTGGTGGCATCTTTCGCATCAATACAGTTGCCAGCCAGGCCGATTCCAACTTTATATATTTCCAACACTTCCAGGTTGCAAAGGTGTTGAATCTGATCTGACATTTTTACCAATTTGGCCCTATGGAGGTCGGCTTGTATTTCGGGGTCTGTGGTATAGGCAGCTAAAACAATGGTATGCCTTTCTTTGGCTGGCGATATCATACCCATGTTCCTGTACTCTTTTGCTTAGGGAGCACTTCGTGGATCCGATGTATACTAGATCTTGCTGGAATCTGTGGTCTCTGAGAGGAACCATATAGACACCCGGTGCTTGACTTTCCTCTGTCGTGTCTTTGTCATTGCACAACAGCCCATACACTGTGTTAGATCTCATACTTTATTACTATGTTTTCAATGCACTTTACTTCTGCCACAGTATCCTCCTATCTAGTGTGGTGCATGTATGCCCTTCTAGTTAGTGCACAGAGTGCAGAAATCTTGTAAAGAAAAGGGTCTGCAGAGTTTGACGGAATAAATATTGGTACGTAGCAAGGTTTGTAATGTACGCTGGTTTGCACTCTGTCTGCATCAAGGTGAAAGTTGACATCTAGGAAATGTGCATTTGTGTCACTCTTCTGCTCCAGTTTGACAGTAAGGCCATAGGGGTTGTTGTTCATGTAATTCATAAAATCGTTTACGTTGGGCTCAGTCTTCCAAAGAATGCAGATGTCATCTACATACCTTTTATAAACTAGGATGTTAGGCAGGAATAGAGGTATGACCTTTTGCTCTAATTATTGAACAACCAATTTGCACAAGTCCCCTGAGATGGGGCTGCCCATAGGTATGCCACGTTTTTGTAAATACGTAGAATTGTTGAATTCTATACGTCATTCTCGGCAACTCTATGTATTTACAAAAACATGGCATACCTATGGGCAGCCCCATCTCAGGGGACTTGTGCAAATTGGTTGTTCAATAATCAGACACTTGTGAACAATACTACAAATACATTCCACAGACAGTATTGGAAAACAACACGCACAAAATGTACTACGACAGAGCCATAATCACAGATAAAACAATTTACCACAACAGACCAGACATCACACTCATTGACAAACACAATAAAATCATATACATTATAGACATATCCATTCCAAACACTCACAATGTACAAAACACACAAACCGAAAAAAGTCAGCAAGTACACAGAACTCGCCCAGGAAATAAGGCATCTGTGGAGGATGGATAGGGTGCTTATTGTACCTGTTGTTCTCTCCTCTACAGGTGTCATACCACACACACACACTACAAACAAGCCTGGGCACACTACAATCGAATATAAATACATACATCACACTACAGAAGGCCACTATATTGAATACATGTCATATTGTGAGGAAATTCCTAAATACACACACTGATACACTTGTTTAATTTTTGTTTTGGTTACTATGCCTTGACTTTGGTCCGGCATAGTACACAGCCACCAGTGTTAATCGAGTATATCTCATATAACCCAACACAATAATAATAATAATAATAAATTATTATTATTATTATTGTAATTATATAATTTATAATTATATATTGTATATAAACACAATAATAATAAATTATTATTATTATTATACACCAAAAAATTAATTTATTTATAGACTAATGTATTTGCCAAATGGTCTTTAGTATGCTAGTGTCACCTCTACCTAGCCCAGCCCTTGAATAAAAAATGTTGTTTAATTAAACATATTACTATAAGTTTAATTATTTAAAAATAGAATAATTGTAAATATTAGATAATGTGAGCCAATTATTACAAATTGATCAATAAAATAACCTTATGTGGGTTGGCTTAAATACACTAAATATTTTGTGCCGAAACGGGGTACGTCTTACATGCAAAAAATACCGTACTTATATGCATTTTTTATATTCTGAAAATGAAATATTTTTCACTTAGCTATATGTTAACTAACATTATCTTTGTAATGAGATTTTATTAATCTATGTAACTAAGATATAAAAATTATAATTTTAAAATTTTTACTTTGTCAGAAACTTCACTACATTCACCAATCATGCTGCAAACATCAGCTGCATTCTAAAATATAAATTTTATTTATTTATTTGAAATAAAACAATAAAAAATATTAAAATTTTTTACTTACCATACTTGTTACAAAATCATATGCTATTGGTAGAAAAGACCTGACCATAGTTGTACACTGAAAAATATCTTAAGTTTAATATGTTAAAATAATGAAGTTACATTCAAAAAATTATAGCAATTGCAAAATTATCATCATCCAGTTTCAATTATTGAGGTATATTTTAAAGATGATATTGTATTCGTAGATTACTAGTCTTATTTTTGCGCTGCAAATCTAGATTACAAAATAAAAAATTTTTGGTATTTAAGCAAAGAAAAATTAATCATTTTACAAACCAAACTTCTGAATGATAACATTTTACAATGACAGGAACATAAAATAGTCATTGTTTGAAGAAGAGCTAAACATCACACTGTTTAAATTGAAGATAAACTTAATTTATTAGTTTTAACAGTTGTATAAAATTTTTGTGATGTTTCTATAGTCTTCTAATGAGCAGAAAACTTCTAAAAAACAGATTGACATTTCATTGTAGGCTACAACCTAGATTAAAATATGCAGAGAAAGAATAGCATCCTCTTTCAGCAGTGATAGTTAAAACAATTTCTTCAAATTTTGAAACACCTAAAATGTAGTCTGCCCTTACATTCAAATCTTTTTTTTATTACCACCACCAGTATAGAATACTGTTCCATGTTTTCATATTTTAATGTTGGTTATAGCCCATAAGTTGGTTTAGTCTACTTTTAGGATTACTCTGCACAGTACAGAACTTTGTAGACAAATTACAAAAACATTTTTGCACCGATGTTAAAAACATCGAGGACTCGTTATTTTTACTTATGTTTACAACCAAGTTTATCAACCACATGAAAAAGCCAAACTAGCCATTTTATCAATAATGATTAATTTTGTACAGTGCATTATTTTTGTGTGTCAATTTGAGGGCAGCAACTGTTACCAAACAGTTAAAAATAGGAGTTTTAGCAGCCGGAGTTATCGTTGAGGGTAAACAGATTATTCTGTATACTTTTTTGTTCAAAAAAAACATTTCCGAGAAAAATGGCCACTGTTTAGAGATGGCTCTTATTAGGGGTTTAGCTTTACTGTTTTCATAAAAAACACTTAATTTGTAATTTTTACTTTCTAGGATCAGTTATTTAAAAAGGTGATTACCATCATCATTTAATTATTTTTTACTGCAAATCAAACTTTAAGTTAAACTAAGTTTACTTTTAATTTTACAACCGTAAGAAAGTTTCTAGTAGTAAAAATTTAAAAGTACACTAACCACTAATTTAAAAATAAAAAAATAAGTCAATAAAATTCACAACTTTAAAATCCTTAAATTGTTCAATGCTAGGTATCAGATCCTTATATTACATCAGCTTCTTCCTTCCAGTCTCCTGGATACTTAAATGCAGCTATATCCACTCTAATTTGCAGGACATACTTGTATCCCTCTTCTCTGGCATTGATACAATACGAACTGCAAATGGTGGCTACCGCTGTAAGTAATGCTGGGTATACAATTTCCAAATTTATTTATCAATAACCTGTTCTGCAGTTCTTTCTACTTAGAGTCTGTTATTTTATGAATAGTTTGGGCTTGTAAAAGACAGGGCCACACTTACCATCAAACCACAGCTATCATTCTACAGAAGTCTACATAATGATAGGGATTCTCTTACCCTTTTGGAGAAGTCTGGAGTTTATGTAGTCTCGTTACAGCAAGTGCAAATGGGAGCAAAGATCTTTTACGTAAGTATTAGTGACAAAGTTTTGATTTAAATTTCAAAGAAATACAGAAAATATTCACAATATATAAAATATGAATAAAGAAGAAATAAAATACGAAAATGGATAGCTAAGATAAGGCTAAGTAAAATAAAGTATAAATGCAGTTGAAACAAAAATAACCTTAAGTTTTATCTAGATTTAACTTTTTATAGTGTTAAATCTAGATAAAACTAGAAAGTCATTAATTAAACCACTAAAATGAACACAGAGACAATGTTAAAAATAACATACCCTCTGTTGATTTTATGAAAAATGTATTAGAAAATAATTTTACTCCACTATAGATGCCATACTTCCATTCTCGAGCGATGTCGAAATTGCAGAACATTATTCGTCTGGGAGTCGTTATACATATCTTTATTAAAACCCTGCAATTTTCCCACTGTCAAAATTCCTGATATATAGGTAACACTATAAAAAGTTAAATCTAGATAAAATTTAAGGTTATTTTTGTTTTAACTGCATTTATTGACACGACTACGTTTTGTTTATAAAATTGCAGTGCCGTCCTGGCTTACCAGCTTAGAGGTACAAAGGAGTCATGTCAAGAGTTGCAATTTGGCACAGAGTATTTGGTGCCCAAATCATGCACGCATAGAAAAAACCAGACTTGTAGTTATTCAGAGGAGGACTGAGAACCGAGTCAAAATAAAATACAAAATGGCAACACTCTTTCTACAAACAGGCACTAATGCAAGATTTGCACATGCATTGCTCGTTGGAAAACCCATTTATCGGTACCGTGTTATTTCCGACACATCTCCGGTCGCGACGTGCCGACCTCGACCGGAGATATCTCGTTTCGGCATCGAAACGTTTTTGAAAGTAGATGGTGCTAGTCATTATAATTTTATATTTTGGAAGTTAGTTTTAATATAATTTTTTTCTTTTTATATTTATTAATATATATATTTTGTTTGTGCAAAATAAAAAAAATAATTTTGGATGATACAATAACCATGATTATTTTGTTCAAAAATGAGAAATTTTCGTTAGGCAGCGACAAAAATTCAACCCGAGGCGACGCGCGACGGAGAGAAATTGCGACATCGGATAGGTTAATTTCACCGAAAATGCATCGTGGACGACCTCGTGGTCGTGGTCGTGGCTGGCATAGTCTGTAAGATTGTGCTCAAAACTAACGATACCAAAGAACATCGGAGAACGAGACCTGCCACAAGCGTCGAAACGATCCCGCTTAGTAGCGAGTCACCGAGAGAGAGTCAGTCTTGTCTTAGCCTTATCTTAGCTATCCATTTCCATATTTTATTTCTTCTTTATTCATATTTTATATATTGAGAATATTTTCTGTATTTCTTTTAAATTTAAATCAACACTTTGTCACACGTGTGCGAAAACTAACACATTTAGGTTCAAAAACTATGTTTGCTTAACATAAAAGACATTTCAAAATCAATATTGAAATTTTATATATTCTTTTTTCTCTTGAGGAAGATATTTTGATAATACTCTTGAATATGGCTTATAAAGTCATTAGTTCATACTACCAAAAATAAATTTAAACATTTATATAATAGCTTAAGAAGAATTAAAAAGTTGATAAAAGTTAGCTTTTGTTACTGTTAAAATTTCTGTTATTTTTACAAGCTTTTAATTTTCATTATTAAAAAGTTATTTCAAAAAGTTTGTTAATTTTGGTAATATTTATTATCATAATGATAGCATATGCCAAATTTAATTCAAGATGTTAAATGTTCCCTTAAATAATCTCATGCCACGTTTTAGAGTAAACAAAATCAAATAATCTCGTACGAACAGATTCGAAAGTAGTTAATAAATAAAAGTACATTAATATTAAATTGACTAAATTTGCAGTTTTAAATCATTCTTAATAAATTATTGATTTCAATAATAATTTCATTCTCATAAGGGTAGTTGATGATTCATTATTCGTTTACTTTCTATCACTTAATTACATACTGGAATATAGTAAGATTAATTTTAGAAATGCTCGATAAATATCCGATTTGATTTTTCTTGTTATCTATAATTATAAAATCATTTAAAGAATATTTCTCTTCTTGATTGAAATTAGAAGCCCAAGGGATAAAAAAAGTTAAAATATTTGTTAATAATTTGTACATTAAAATTTACCTGTTTTGATTCTGATAACTGATTACATATTTTCAAAAGCATATCTTGCATTTCATCCTAAAATTTAAAAATTAGAATTATTTTTTTACTTTTTCACCATAAAAATAATACAATAGCCTATCATAAAATTACAGTCAGTTACTTATGAAATTGGTTTAACTCTTTTAGAAATATATTATTTTACAAGTATGACTAAAATGTATCCAAAGTTTCTTCAATATATTAAATTCCTTGTTAACTTTTAAAATGGTGTATGTAAAAATAGCCACATCCCATGTAAAAACAATTGGCTATTTATACATTCACTATTTGATCTTTAATGGCATCAAAATAAATAAACAAACAAATTATATAATAAATAAATAAATAATATATATATAAGGAGGTTTACATAAATGCAATCATCATCCATCATTGTTTATTTTGTTTCTTATTTTATTGTTTTATTGAATTTCCTTAAAAAGAATTTAGAATTTTTTAATATGCTTTTTGATAAACATTTATTTATAAGATAGTGTGTGCCTAGTCATTATTAGCTATTAGAGATGCAACTTTTTGCCCACACTAAATCTAAAACATACATTTAATTTTGAATGTTGATGTGATTAACATTTTTATGGAAACCAAATCAAAGACAAGGACACTGGGGAGACTGGATTGATGGCCAAGCTATCATGAGTATCATACTTGACTTTAAAGTTTGAGAAAAGAAATTATATGAAACGTTAAAAGTTACTTTTAATGTCTGAGTCTTTCAATTACATTTATTTCATTGATTTTAACTAACATCTTATTAGCTATAAAATATAAAATCTTTGTTAAAATGTAAACAATATGTTTAACAGTTGGAAACGTTTCAAATGCCATTAATGATAAATAAAGCATTACACTCATTTTGAAGATCCAATTTTGGAGTGTTAAAACTTCTAATGGCCGGTTAAAGCAAAATAATGATAAGAAAAATATTTAGTGTATTTAAACTAAATATTCTGTGCTGAAACAGGTGGTGCTTATATGCTGTAAAATACAGTGTACTGTACATGTACACACACATATGTTTTAGAGTTAATTGTTTTTAACAGAAAAGAAAAGTACCAAAGTTAAAAATAGATAAATAATAAGTGTTAGAATCAATGTTCTATTTATCAGCTTGATAACTGGTAAACTGTTTAGAATACTTTTACTACAATATTTGTTGCATTTTTTATTAAATTGTCTCGGCATCGTAAGGTGTTGTGTCTCGAATTACTCTAATACAATATTTTCTGCATAAAATTGTACTTTGCCAAGATCATTTCTCACAATGATTTAATTATTGAAAAAATAGGAAGTAAGAAGTTATAATTATTCTACATTTATATCAATAATCACAATTACAACATTATAATAAATACAAACTAATAATTTTCAAATCCTCAAATGATAACTTATCACTTCTTCCACAAAGAAATTACTTCAATGTAATACACAATTTCATATAAAATATTTTAGAATTTTGTAGGATTCAGCAACATTATCTAAAATCTGGGCTTTACAACTTTAAACCTAAGGGATTAAATTCTTAATTATAATTTAAGTTTTGGTTATTAATATTGTAAAGCTTTTGTAATTGAAGGGCACTAGTTAATAGGAGAATAACTTATCAAATATGTTAATCTAATTGAATTTTTATAACAAATAGTGTAGAATCTTATATATTCAATAGTTATTTGAGCCTCTTGGGCCCTTAACGACCTCCTTCCATTTTTCTCTGTCTTGTGCCTCTTGCATCCACCCAGGGAGTATACTCACTCCTTGTAGATTCCTCTCCAGTCCATCTTTACATCACAATGGAGAGTATCCAATAAGTCATTTATTCTAAGGTTTCCCAGTCAGTGCTTTGTGTATATATCAATTTGTGTCAGTGCAGGCTATATGTCCTGCCCATCTGGTGCATCTCTCTGATATAATTTGAATGATGTCGTAGTCGTCAATATTGCGATGTAGTTATTCGTCGTGCATCCGTCTGCAGGTACCGGTTCTACTATCTTGAACGGATCCAAAGATCTTCCCGAGAACTTTGTTTTCAAACACTTGCAATTTGTGTTCGGTGACTACGGGCCATATTTCACAGCCATATAGCAGCACTGGTCAGATAATGGTTTTATACAATCTTATCTTTACCTTTCTGGAAATTTGTTTAGATTGTGGTATTCTTTGCAAGCGATAGTATGATGCATTAGCCTTATGGAGCCTTCACTAAATTTCTGTTGTGATGGAGTTGTTATTGTCCACTAAAGATCAGAGGTAAATGAAATTGAGGACTCTCTCAAATGTATACTTCACCAGAAGGCTATCAGTGCTATCACTCTGATATCCTCTTGATAGTAGCAGATACTTTGTTTTGATTCATTAACCTTCAGGCCCATCCTCTCTGTTTCTGAGAGTAATAGTGATGCATTTTTGATTAGGTATTCATGAGTCACACTTATCAGGTAAACATCTGCATATGTCAATGCTTGGAGGCAATTCAGTTCTACTCCTTTTCAGAGTAGAACTGAATTGCCTCCAGTCACTTTGTTGCAATTTGTGAATAACCTTTTCAAGTGTTAGATTAAATAACAGGCAAAGAGATGTTTTCTTTCCCATAAGTCCTGTAGTTAACTTGAAGGGTTATGTCAGTTTGTTTCCAACCCTGACTCTGCTGATTAATAAAAATAAGTGTGTATAGAAAAATCAATTTCTTGAGTATTCCAAATTCAGCTATTATTTGTCATAGTTCTTTGTGGTCATATATGCTTTATTGAAGTCAATGTAAAGTTGGTGTACATCCTGCTTGTACTCCACTTCTTTTCCAGCAACTGTCTTAAGGTAAATATCTGGTCAATGGTTGACTGATTCTGTCTAAACCCTCATTGATGCTCCTCTACAACATTCTCTACTTAAGGTGTTGGCCATTTGAAAAGCATCGACAGTACTTTGTTGTATTCAGTAATGATATTATTCCCCTGTAGTTACTGCATAGCTCTTTGCTTCCTTTTTTGTGTAGGGACAAATGATACTTTTTTCCATTTGCCTGAAGCTCATTATTCCAAATATTTAGTAAGAGGCATCTATCTCATGTGCCCTTTGTGTCTTGGCTTTCTTTTATGATGCTCGACAGATCTTTGATGTATTCTTGCCATCTGTTCAGGATCTTGTACTCTTCTGTTTTCTTGTTTTCATCCCATACAAATATGCACTTAAACTTGTATCCTTGTCTAAAGGTCAAAGTTCTTTTGTACAACACACTAATGTTTTCTTTATAAACTAGTTTCTATACTATAGATTTGTTCTTTTATGTATTCTCTTGGCCTTGCAAATATATTTTTTAGCTCCTTTACAGACATTTTTGTACAGTTCATACCTTTCATCTATTGATTGTTGTTGCCAAATGAACTTCATTTTTGTCCTCTTCTTTACTTTTGCTCAACATCCATCATTGTATCATTCCTTTTTTTTTTGTTTTTTTTCATTGTATGTCCAGTGTTTCCTTCAATGTCAATGTGATACAATCCCTCAACATCCACTATTGGTTGTTAATATTGTTGGGAGTATCTTTTGTTGATGTAGCTTGTAGTTTAGCTTTCAGTGTATCTGTATACTTCCTCTTTTTCCTTCTCCCTTAGCACTTCTGTGCATATTTTTAAGTTATGGAGATTTTTTTTTTTGTTTCTATTATTTATTGTTTGCTGTCACACTTTTGCTACTACCAAGAAGTGATCTGTTATATGCACCTGGATATGAACTAACATCTAGTACGGATACTAGATCTGCAGTCTACAAGTAAATGATCCAGCTGATTCCTTGTAAATCCATCAGGCAATACTCATGCTTGTTTGTGAATTCATTTATGGAGGAACATACTGCTCTTAACAACCATGTTCTTGAATTTTGCAAAGGTTACTAATCTCATTTCATTATCTTTAATCGGCATGTAAGCTATATCTGCCAACTGTAGGTTTCTAAACTGTCTCCTTTCTTATTTTTGTGTTACAGTCCCAATTACCATTGTAAGGTCATATTTCAGTGTTCTGTCAACAAGATCTAGGATAATGAAGAATTCATCCTTAGTTTCATCTCTCTTGTCTTCTGTTAATGGATGGATATTAATTATGCCATCTTCCTCTTACCCTCAACCATAATACAGTATATGATCGGTAATAAACTCCACCTGCAGAATACCAGGAATGTATTCATTCATTCTTGATGGCAAACACTGTGCCAAACTCATGTTTATTGCTTCCTCAATATAATTTTGTGTATTGCCCAAATATGAGACTTTCCTCTTCTGTCCATCTCATTCCTTCAAACAGTGAAGTATCTATGTTGCATTTCTGTAGTTCTTCAATTGTGTTTTTTTAATGCTCCCATATTGTATAGACTTTATACATTCAGGTCCCATGTTGCACTCCATGTTTCCATTTCCTTGTTATTGCAGCCATTTTATCAGTCCTGTTTTTTGATTGTCTCAGTTTCATAACATCATTGTTTTCTGAGACAGAGTTGCTGGCACTAAGCTCAACCCCAACCAAGGAAAACCAGCCAGTAAAGTAAGTTTACTCTAAAATATTTTAGTATACTCAACACAAAAACAATGATTCTTTATATCAAAACTAAACTTAAAAAACGTTCAAATACAATGTTTTGAATTATTCAAATTTAGAATTTGATTAAAATCTTAGTTCTCATTCAAAGTGTAGATTCTTAGGAACTATAACATTCCATTTTATATTTTATCATTATATATATAAATAAAGTTAAATTTTAAAATGCTAAATAATTACCTGAGGAACCTTCGTAAAAATCTCTTTCACAGCATTAAAGACTTTTTTGCAGTCGCTACAATAATTGTATTTACTTTTGTAGAACAATGATACTATATCTGCACTCTAGAAATTAACAAAAATACATTTTACTTAATGTGAAAATTAATTTTATAAATGTAATTATTATAAAAGTACAAAAATTATCAATGCTTTTAATTATATGATACAAAATCTTATTCTTAGTATCAAAAAAGCAAATTTTATAAGTTATGCTAAATTATTTACTGGTGTAAGGAACTGAGTCCGAGCATTATTTTTATTTTATTATTATTTCCGTTTTATTATCTTTTGTTTGGGGCTTATGTTTATTTAGGACGAAGGTTCCCCACCACTCTCTTGTTAGTAATGAAAAATGAAGATAAAACAACTCACGGAAAAATAAGCGCCGTAGGAAAAATCTTGCGCACTTGCGCTGCCCGGCGGAAGTAACAGTCCGCAGAAAAAAAATGGAGGGAGGAGTCCCCACAATCACTAGTAGAGAAATACTTGATAAACCGTCTTAAACATCCCAGAAAATTATGATAAATATTTTGTAAACGGTTTACAAGCTTTGTCGGAAACTTAAAGCTGCCAGAAAAGAAAGTTAATGTTCGCAACTAAGTATGTAAATAAGGGGAGTAACCCAGCTCAAGTGTGACGTCACCTCACAGTATAAAACCCGTACGTTAATCGAAGAAAGCGAGGTGATTTCCAAACCGAGGTGAATTCCAAATCGAGGCGACTTTGAGAGCGAGGTAGATTCGAAAGCGAAGTATTTTCTGATAGAAGTCCAGATTGATAATTGGACGATCCAAGGTGTTAAAGAGGAGTTCGATTGACGATTTGACGATATCGAAAGGATCGAGGAAATAGTTTCTTCGTATAGTGAGGTGACGGATAGACGTGTAATTAGTAAGAGATTTTGTTCATAGTTTCTAAGTATTTGATTGTCGAATATTCAAAGGGGAATTACTATTAAGTTAAGCTAAGTAGCTGAGTTTATTGTCGGGTTGACTTGTTGATTTTCGTTAATAAATTTTGTTTGAATTATTGACATTTGTACGTAGTACGTTCTAGTTACTAATTAAATATATTTGAACTTTTGATTTGACTTGATATTTATCGTTATTATTACTAATTTTTCGGTGCACGCTTAAAAGCCCAGGCCTGGCAAACTAATCTCGAATCCGCGTAAAGTACCCGTTAGGTTAACGGAAGTTTTACCGACTGTAATTATAGTCGGTTTCCTAAGATACTAAAAATAGTACTTTACACTAGATTATTTTATCTGTCAGATTATTTCATCGTAAAGGTTTTCTTTGATGAACTTAGTTGTCGATCCAGTTATTGAAAACATAATTTAAAAAATAAAATTAGAAAATAAATGAATGAAGAAAGTTTTAGCTATTTCTTACTTCTCTTAGAGAAAGAAGTATCCTCAAAATGTTTTCTTTTTATGCAGAAACTCCCTATCATGATATTCATCCAGCAGAATAGTAAATACCAAGGTAGAGATTTTCCACAGTATAGTATAACCCAGTTTCTGAAGTATTTTTGTTTTCTTGTAAAATCAAAAATCCCTCCATTAGCATTAATTCCTTATGGATTCAACATAATACAAGACAAATACCACAAATTTTGATTTATGTTAATTGCAAGGCTGATTAGAAATATAACAAAAAGTAGAATCCAGTTGTGTGTCAGTATAGCCAAGTTCCAAAGTAATTACTTGTGACTTGTCTATATTCATGATGACAATATTAAGCAGCATAAATAATAAAGCAAACTGCTTTAATGAAAAGGAAGGAAATAAAATCCAAGTACTTCAAAATTAATAATGAGGCCAGAGTAAATGACATTACTAGTGAAAATTCTCAATCCTTGACACAAAAACCTTTAAAATGCAGCCTTTTTATTCAAATTTTTGAACGTTTTCGGCCAGTTTGAATGGCCTTTGTCGGGAACAGAAGAATCGAACGATTCTAATTTCTATAACAACATTTGTTCTGGAACTTTTTAAATTTTTGAATTTTCTTATATGTCTAATGTGCAGGCTTGTGCATAAATAATCATGATCTATATTGGTACTTGTACCAATATATACACACTTATTTATTCTTGTATTATATGTATGTATAGTTTAAGTGTGTATATACTTTACACACTTGTTACACATCTACAGAGTTCTGTAGATGTGTAACAGTGAAGATCTAAGCTAATCTACATTTAAACATTTGTAGTACTAGTAATTGAACTTCAATTTTCACACCACAGAAAATGAGAAATGATAATGACTAATGTAGAAGTAAGTAAGTCTAGAAATGCTTTAAATTGAGATAAGTTTTCATATTTTAATGTTTGTTTAAAAATGAGTAGAATGTAGACTTTAAATAGTTCGTAGTTGAGTAATAAAATAATGTTAAATTTGATTGAAAAAAGGGAACAATATTTTCTCATAGTTCAAAAGTACTTGGAAATTAATAGTGCTTATACATCAAAACAATTTTTTAATTTATCATCATCAGATAATTTATGTATTTTAATTGAGTAATTAAGAAAGACAGTTAATAAAATTCAACACAAAACAAACCTTACACAAGGCAGTAAAAAACATTTAATTATATTTATATAAACAAGGAACCTAGGATTAGAGAAAGATATTGAGAAACTGAATGGATATTATGATAAAAGTAATTTGAATAAAAACACAAGAGAAATGTTTTGAGTGACAATATTTTGGTAAAGGAAAGCATTGAAAATATGAATGAATTTGATATTATGATATTTAAAAAGTTTGTACCTCTGTGAAAAATAGACATGATAAAACTTTGTGGTCCCTTAATAGTAAGAAAAAAGAAACTAACTGTTCTAATCAAAGACATTGATGTTAAACAAATATGTGAAGAAATATGAGGGAAGATTGTTTTTCAAAAATAATGCAATCATGTGAGAAATGAAAAAGGTTTGTTTAAAAACATACAGTCAGGTGTAAATGTAATAAAAATGAAGAATGATAAAGTTGAGAAGACATTTTATGTGGAATGGTAGGGCAAGAATAGCAGAATATATGAAGTATATTTACTAAGAATAATTTAAAAAGACAAGTTTGGCTCAAGAAATACCCAAGAAAACAATAAGAGTATTGCGCAAAAAGATATGGATACAAATATAAGAATAGAGCAGATATGTAGATTTATTGTATTTGTATAATTATGTGGTAAATAAAACATAATGCCCACACATTATCAGAGATTTGACAAAAAATTAAAAATTACCTAAAGTTAGACTAAGGAGAATATTAAAAAAATATTAACTAACAATTAGTTTGATAAATATTGGTAATGCAGCACAGATATGAATATAAGCCACATTCAGGTTAAATAGAAATTCAAATATTTTGTAATTAAATATCTACATGGTGCAGAAGATATGACAAAATTCCTCTCTTAAATATTATGAAAAATAGGCACACTCCAAGTAAGGGAGCATGTTTTGTGTCTAATTTAGTATATGATGGAATCGCTTTATCCTCATAAGCATGGTTAATAAAAGTTCCTTTCTCAGATATCCTATTCTAGGACAAAATACGAGCAAGTCAAAATTTAAATTTTTTTATTAAGTAATACTTTTCTCATTTTGAAGAAACTGTACTTATAAACTTCCACTGTCGTCCATTCATCCGTCTTTCTCTAATTTTGAGAAAAGAGTTAGATCAAAGACAAGACCAGGTATGGAAACCTTGGGGGCAGGATGCCCCCATAAACTATAAATGAATTTCCAATGCAAACTGGAAGTCACATTATTTCAATTCAAAACTTCCCCCAAAAGCAGTTAACAGATAACTGGCACAACTATTGTTAAAGGAAAATTATGATGTACAGGGGTAAGACATTACAGGTGAAGAGCATATATTTTAAATTAAACGAATTAAAAATATGATTAAAAATTGTAGCCTGGCATTGTGACATCACAATAAATAATTTCTTGTTTTTCAATATATTATGATAAAAACATTATTGACACTTACAGATAGTTCCTTCGATATTTCACCATTGCACAAACCAGCGACAGTGCACACCATATTAGGATCCTATTAAAATTGAAATAATTTAAATATAAAAGATGCTAATTGAAAAGTTGTTAATAATTTTAAAAAAAGGTCTAAAATTAAAAATAAAAAGTTACCATTCTGGATGCAAGCATTTCAATAAGTTCTGGAATGAATTCATCAACCAACTTTTTACACTGAAATATTAGTAATTCAAAAGAAAAAACACGTTAAATCAAACTAAACAAAATAGCATCTGTTAAGAGCATTTATTTCATCTATTAACAATGGCTAAAATTCTTACATTTAAGTGTAGAAATATTTCTTAAAATGCTCATTTTTTTAATGCCTAAAACTCATCTTCATAGCATTTTTGCATCAGTGTTAATTGTACTTTGTTTACTTACCAGAAATTTCCTCACTTTCTTAAAAAGTTAGAAACACTACTCAATCTATGAAAATGATAACTTTCACAAGTATAAAATTGTGTACACAAGTCCAAAGTTATGAAAAACCCTTCTATTAATTTAGAAAATGTTTTTATTAAATAGTAAAATTATTAATGTAAATCATTTAAAATTATCATAAATATTTTGTAACATTTCTTATAAACACTAATATATGAATTTTTGTTTCTTTTAAAATTAATTTTCAAAAAATGAAGAAAGTTAAACATTCTAACTTTGAATATTAAATTATAATTTTCATAACTTAGAATCAAGATGAATATTAACAAGCATTTACTATATTGGAAGATTGAAGTAAATATCACTTACGAGGAAAGAATTAGAAGCAGAAACACTTTTCGGACGGGACCGTAAGGTTCGGAGAAAAGTAATAAAATCCTAGATTGCCGGATGTAGACGGGCTTTTGTATTTTTACAAAAAATGCAATATATACTACTAATTGTAACACGTTCTAACTCTTTCCGACATTTGAAATAGCCGAGTGTTGAGCGACAAAGATTTATACGATGGAGACTGGTTCAATCTCATACTGGTTCATTTCTTTCTTCAACTTTTGTTTCCAATTTTAAAATTTTACGAAAAACAAAACAAGCACTTGATATTTTAATTAATTATGTTTATGAATAAAATTTGCAGTTCAAAAGAAGCTTGGGCATTTTTTTCATTGTTAATGTGGGGAATGATTTATTTTCCTCGTTGAGCATTGCCATGTATCGTTTTAATATAGAATAACATTTGTCCATTCTCTACATCTCTATACTTATTAAAATTATACATTTTGTGAAGGTATAATTTGCACCAGCATTGGTTCCAGTTTCTGGTGCATATTTTCAGATGTTCAGCAGTTCACTATTTTATACATTATAAGTATTATTCATTGGTACAATACTATCTTTTCTAAATTCATATTGACAAATACTATTACAAAGTCCATATAATACTAGATGTATACCCTGTCAGATGGCATTAAAATCTTTTTTATAATGCCATTCACATAAAGAACTTTATACTTTGTGAAGTGAAGTATTTCCTGCTTAGAGCTAACAAGTGCTTTTAACAATAAAAAATTGTTGCAAAACTAATAAATTGTAGAATGGAATGTTGCAACGTTCATAAGCCTATAACATTCTAGAAATTTAAATATTCCAAACATTTAAACTTCACAACAGGATTTGAGGCTTATGAGTATGAGAAAGAACAGAATTTGAAATATACCACGAGTCTCAAATCCTGTTGTAAAGTTTAAATATTCCAAATATTTAAACTTGTAGAATGTTATAGGACTAATGCACATAGTTATGTTCCATTCTACATTTGTTAGCCTGATGACAATGATTTTATATTGCTAAAAGTACTTGCATTATAAAAAAGATTCTAACTGTTATCATCATCATCATACAGTGTATACATCTAGTATTCTAAATTCATATAACATTACATGCCTCAATTAAATATTCTTTTGAACAATTCATTTTGATCAATACTAATATACTTAATGTTACAGAAAACACCAAATATGGTATTCTTAGCAACATCTTTGTGAAACAATCAAATAAAATGTCCACTAATAAGTACAAAGTAAAAATTGCACTGTGGTACAAAAATAATACTTTGAAAAACCAATATTACTTATGACTTACTTGTCAACCCAACAGAAAGAATATGTTGCTGCATTTCTTACACATTTGTATAACAGTAGTCATAAATGATAACTTATCCTGCATACATGTATATTAGCTATAAGTAATTTTAATAAATATAGAAAATGGAAAAATGTTCAGTAGACAAACTACTAAATAAATATTTAACAAAAAATATTTTAAATGAAGTATTAATATTTTATAATTTATTAATTGCATTTATGAATAAAATTTTAAAAAGTAGATGGAAACAAAAACAAAAAAGTTTTTTTTGAATCAGTCTCTACTGTGCAGATCCTTGCCACTCGACTCAATTATCACAAATGTTGAAACAAGTTACAATTAGTGTATGTTGTAATGTTTAAATCTATTTTTCAAAGAAATGAAAGCCCTTCTACACCTGATAATCTAAGGCTTTATTACACTTGCTGAACCTAAATAAGCCCAGTCTTGTCCAAAAACTTTGTACTATTTCTGGTCTTGCCCTTGTTAGAATATATCACTAATATAATCAGTCAGTTTTTACAACTCCCTAATAGAAAAATCACAAAAATAGAATTTGTAGTTAATAGGTGAAATTCTTAATTAGTACTTCTTAAATTGGTAAAATTTCCATTTATGATGTTTTCCACTAGAGTGTTGTAATGGGCAAAAACATTATAATTTATAAAAAAAAAATCTTGAAAAAAAAATTAATCACAAATAATGGATGGAGAAAATAACTGATTTTCCTGTAACTAATAATCCGTGTGAAAATATATTCGTTGACAAAAAATTAGGAACCGAGACGACAGCAACGGAACCAAATGAAGCTTCCTCGGTGCAAATGTGATTATGATTACAATACGGCAAAGTCAATTTCCCGTGGAACGACGATACAATTTAAAGAGGTTCTATGGGGTAATAAAGTTTTTATTACCATGTAGAACCTCTTGCCTAGATACATATGACAAAACAGTCAGGCATGGAGGCCTACAGACACTATGTACTGTACATACTATCCTGTGACAGATTTTCACACAGATCTTTCAACTGTTGCTCCGGATCCCTCACGGTTAGATAACCAAAGCTGGAATACAGTCTGTCCCTCCCCAATTCTCAATGGGTGACAAATCGAAAGAATGAGCCCATGGAAGCATGAAAATGTTCCTACAAAACTGACTGAACATTATCTTGCCAGAAAATGGCTGTCTGCACTCCTGACATGAAAGCCAACATTAGTGCTCAGGCTTTTCAAAAGAATGTGGCAAGAACTCTCTGCAATGTCTGTGCTATCATAAGTGGCCATTAAATTTTTTTCAGGTGACACATTTGCATTTTCTTTTGCTTGTAAAGGATGGTTTTTTTTAGAGGTATACAAATTTAAAATGAAATAAAACATGTAAAAATAATGTTTATGGCCAAGGTGTTGGTTTTATTTAAAAGATAATTTTATGCCATTAGTGTTTAAACATGCCGACGAAACAGTGTTGCCAGAGATTTGGTTTTTGAATTGGCAACACTGTTTCTAATTTAATTTAAATTTAGTGACTGTCAATTTGACAGTTGACAGTTGATTTGTGGTCAGTACGTTTTGCCATTTCACCATGAATTGACTTACACCAGAACAACGCTTGCAAATTGTGCAAATTTATTTTGAAAATCATGGTTCGGTTCACCAAACTTACCGTGCACTACGTCCGTTTTACGGTCGACGTAACTGTCCATCCGAGCAAGTTATTCGGAAAACCATAAATCATTTTCGCACCACACACACTCTAGTTGATAATACGCATCCACAAAAATGCCATACAGTGCACACAGAAAAAGTTATTGCTGCTGTGGAGCATAGTGTTGAGGAAGACCCGAATGAGTCGATTCGCCACTCTTGCACAGCAATTGGAGCTGTGCCCATCCACTTTGTGGCAGATTTTGCGGAAAGATCTTGGCTTACGAGCTTACAAGATCCAGCTCGCGCAAGAGTTGAAACAGTGTGACCATTATGTGCACCGTACGTTCGTTGAATGGGCCGAAAACAATATTCAGCTTGATCCTCTTTTCAACGCAAAATTTTGTTCGGCAACAAGGCTCATTTTTGGTTGAACGGCTATGTCAATAAGCAGAATTGCCGAATTTAGAGTGGAGAAAACCCAGAAGCCTTAGTTGAGACACCCTTACATCCATTAAAAGTCACTGTTTGGTGTGCTTTATGGGCAGGTGGAATCATTGGCCCATATTTCTTTAAAGATGATGCCAGCCAGAATGTTACCATCAATGGAGAGTGCTATAGAGCCATGATTGCTGACTGCTTCGTTCCTCAGTTGAATGGTATTGATGTGGCAGAGGTTTGGTTTCAACAAGATGGCGCAACATGCCACACAGCGCATGACACTATTAATTTATTGCAGGAAACATTCGACGAGTGCATAATTTTGCATAATGGACCTGTGAACTGGCCTCCACGATCATGTGATCTCACATCTATGGATTACTTTCTTTGGGGATATGTGAAGTCATTAGTCTACACCAATAAACCACAGACGTCAGACCACTCGGAAGTCAACATTCGGCACATTATTGCCGACGTACGGCCCCAGTTGCTCGATAAAGTGGTCGAAAATTAGACTTTCTAATTGCGCTTCATTCCAGTCAGCCGTGGCGCCCATATGCCCAAAATCACGTTTAAACACTAATGGCATAAAATTATCTTTTAAATAAAGCAAACACCATGGCCATTAACATTATTTTTACATGTTTTATTTCATTTTAAATTTGTATACCTCTAAAAACCACCTTTACTCTATATTGTATGCTGTAACTCCACAGGGAAGCCACTTTCATACTTTCAAAGTCCTATCCATGATTAGCTCTTTTTGGGATGAAATATAACCAGCTGCTGTAAATTAGTATCTTAAACAGTTCTTTTCTGGACTGTTATCTTTGGTCATTTAGACATGACATTTCAGAACAAGAAAAATGAGGTGGCCTCTCAAGAGTAAATGCACATTTGTTTAAATACAGAAAAAGTTGAGTAAAAAAAAATGTTCCTTCAAATTCATTATAAATATTTCATATGTTAAGCTAGTTACATACTAGAAAAAATTTGCTTTTGCTTAACATTAGTTTACAAAAATGTTGTACAAAATTATTTGTCAAATGAATGACATTAAAGATCTCACAACTAACAAAAATTCACATGTTAAAAACAATGATATTGCAAAAATATTTATTTGAAATATAATATGAAATCATTATCTGCAGATATAAACTGAGTAAATGCTTTTAACCTATTGTTATTTGATATATTAGTTTATTATAAACAGTATTTCTCTAAAGTGCAAGGGAAAATAAATCTATATAATGATAAAGATATTTATTGCAATATCTAAGTTATCAAAAATATTTTATTATTGACAATAAAAAATAATCCACTAAGAAAACTAATGTATCAATGAAGCCGTTGGAAGATTAGCATATAAGTATCAAATTTTTTCTTTCAAATAAAATATCAAAATATCAGCAACATTTTTTCTATATACATACGTAATACACACACACACACTAGCAAAGTTACTTGGCATTACCCAAGAAATTTATTATATTGTATTCTTGATTCAAAATAAAAACAATCAATCAGATAAAAGCAAACAGACCAAAGATTCACACTTGGCACAAAACACCCAAATACATGTTTTGGGCTTGCTAAGAATGATACTGATGGTTTGGAATGGCACACAATTTCATCGGTTGGATAGAAATTAATATTTTTCAACAGAAAATAGTCAGACTTCTACCGTCAAAAGATCCAAATTTTTTCTAACGTTAACTAACATATGATTCACAGCTGAATATCAAATGCTAATTTTGCCAACTAAATCAAATTTCGTCAAAAATAAACCAAATATTTAAAAACTTGATACTCTTAAAAACAACCATCGAACATATTTTGTGCACACCGGTGACTATATTTAGTAATTTTCCTATTCGAATGCCGCCATTCTGCTGCTCGGAGAGAAGGGGGCCCGTTGCGGGGGAAGGGGATCGAAGTTAACTCGTCCAATAGTAGTAGTCGACCATCTCCCTAAATTGAGAGGATGGTCCCTATAAAGTTTCATTGCATTTACTCAAACTGTTGAAATGTATAAACTAAACTAGCAAACTTTATCTTTATACTTGTTCAGATACATTTATATTTGGAAGACAAAAAAAGCAGTGCTTTAGCCAATAATATAATTTCAAAAAAAAAAAAAAAAAGGTGCTATAAGTTTTCTACTAGCAAAGAAATATTACCTTATTCCAATCAATCACATTGAAATTACAATGGTATAAATTACAACCAACAAAAAAAGCAAGTCATCATGAAGATCAAAAACAGACAAAACAGATATAACCAAAATAGGCTGGGAGATATATCAGATAGCACAATAGATACATTGTTCATTTGTCTCTTGTTATCAATAATGCATAATGAGGGGCTATTGTATAATTAAATAATTAATGCTGTTTTTAATATTCAAAACAGCAAGTTTTAGATGCAGTAAAATATTGCAACAACATATGCATCATGTAACATGAAAACATTAAAATTAATGAAAAGCATGGCTTGTTAAAAATCTTATCTAACAATAAAATTAAAACACAGTAATCTATATCATCAATTTAAAATGAAATCATTTTAAAAATTTCTATAACTTACTTCATCAGCTATAATTTTTATTGGTATTAATGCACAACTTCCTTCAAACACTTCTTTTATTTCTTCCTATTAAAAAACATTAGAAAAAAGAAATAATTTTAATAAGTTAATTTTGTGTTTAATTTCATTATTATTTTGAAAGAAGTTATCAATGTTTATAAACTTTATAGTAAATCATCATAAAATGATTTAATTATATTAAAACCAAATGATAACATGATTAGATTGGGCTATATTACTGCTACTAAAGCCTGGTCTAATCCTTTAATGTAACTGTCAGGCTTATGGTTGTTTAAATTTAATTATAAATTTAATTATATATTTTTTAAAAAATTCTTAAAAAACAAAAATCAAAAACAGCTACGAGACATTTATACTGTTGTAAAACGCACGTGGTGAAAAATAGTCCAACAAAGGGATAGGAGAAAAATACACTTCTTTAAATTTTTTTCACCGGCGTTTGTTATTTTATACAGGATTATCATTTGAATTCCGACACTCCTTGGACAAAAGTTATAAATTTTAGACACTCTGGCAGAATCATTATTCTAAAATCTCGCGACAAAAGAATTGAGATACACGACATGACACAAAAAGGAAACGCGAAAAAAAAAAAAAAAAACTTATAACTAATTACTTAAAAACTACTTATACTAGAAAAGAAAAAAAAGGTGTAGATGATAGGATAGAACCAGACAAGAACGGGTACCCAAACTTAGCTGGCGACCTCGTGGCGGTGGCTATAACTCGGGCCTTCTTGGACGATACGAAATTCGATGATTGTAGAGTTCAAATTTTCTCCTTCCTTTATGTTTCCTTCAATAAATTTCCAGAAGAGCTCTTACTTTGCTACGTTTGACTTGCTGTCTCTTTGTTCTCCCGTCGGTGCGAAATTGACTTGGAGACTTCATCAAACACGTTCTTACGGCTCGATGTCTCGGCCAAAAGTGTCCAATCTATCTCCCCTTTAGCCCCTCCGGGCTATCCGTTTCTTTTGTCTTATAATCGGTTCGTCACCACCCACAGAGAGAAGTTTCCAGAAAGAGGGGGACAAGGAAACAAAGGGTAGAGGAAAAAAAGGGAAATGAGAAATATATATACAAATAAAATATACAAAAAAAAAAGGTATGGCATAAGACCACAATACAGAAAAATGTGTTTAAAATTAAATGAAGAGTAAAATATTTTACTATATAAAGTTATCCAAATCTGGGAAGATTCACCATTTTCTGAAATAAGCACAAATTTTCTGCAAAATTCAACTGAGCAACTACATCAATGACACTAGTGCGGCACTGTGGTAAATTCATAAATATATGCATTTTGGAGCATGCTTCATTTGTTAATTCACTTAACATTTTCTGCTTGTACAACAAAGTTATTAATTTCAAGCCCACTGGTGGTGGAGTGGATAACACCACCAAACACTGGCAGTTTGTCATTGGTTCACGCCTCACCAATGCTCTGGTCATGTGGAGATTTCCATAGTTTCTTTGTGTTTCTAACACCTAAGTAAGAGCCAGTTTCTCACAGGAAATTATCTTGAAAGGCATCCCTTTTGGCAGTTCATTCTTGCATTGTCACATTCCAACGAAGGCCCAGTGCACACGAACGGCTTTCTGCCACAAACAAACTACGGCAAGTAGCCGTGCAGCCTAGCACGGCAGTAATTTAAATATAGTGCCGCACACGTACGTACGGCATTGTAACGTCCACTTTCTGCCACAATTCTCCGTGAGGATGTGACGGTACTGCAAGTCCAACTCTTTTTTCTCAGTTTGTTGTTCTTAATTGGGTAGTGCACACATAAATTGTTTTTAACACAGAAATGCTTCATTTCCAGAAAAAAATGGACAAAAACTTTATTGAAGTGAGGAAGTACCCTGAAATCTGGAGAAAAATATTATGACCACAGTAAAAAAACAGGAAAACAAAAATGACTAAAGTTAGAAGGCCATATAGGTTAACATTTGCAAGATGTTTCTAAAGAACTTGATGAAAGGATGATAGTTTAGAGACAGATTTAATTTACTTTTCCTAACTAGTAAAAAAAGCCAAAGATCCAACACTGCCTTTTTCTCACCAAAAACAACTTGTTTACTAAATACACAATTACACGTTCATATACACGTGTCCATCTTGGAAATGAGTGGCATTTTGCCATTCATGTGCAAATCGTCATCTCTGACTCCGGTGAGGTGCCATAGTGGTGCCAAGCATTAAAAAATATTTGTGGGCATCAGGCCTAAACTAAACTAAACCAAGCCATCAATTTCAGATTACAAAAAATAATAAATGAATATATAATGGATTTTTATATTATTTTAAAATAATTTTGTTGCATTTCACCTTGTGTCACAGCATTTCTAAACATCAAATGCCATTTACAAAAATAAAGCATTTGCTGTACTCTATTTTTAATTGTGGCACTATACAGTAATAAATTCTGTTCAATGAAAGAAGAGTTTATCAAAATAGTTTTTGACAAGCAGTTAGTCTTAGAGATTGTTAAGACATCAGAAATAATAATTAGTTGTTTAATGTTATAAATGTATTTTTTGCATTAATATAGAATAAAGTGATAAGTATTTATACTAATTCTTTCTGCCATCTTGCTGACAAAATCTGAATATGACATTACTACTTTTTATTCTATTAAATTTTTTAAACCCTAGAATCATTAGGAAATATACATAATCTTCATGTAAGAAGACAATACTATAATAAAAACTTTTACTCATTGAATGATGGCTTATAAATTGTTAATAAAACACATGTCTGTATCTTATTGGAAAAGAAAATGAATTTCTGAATTTATGAAATTGGCAAAGTGTAATTTGTGAAAATTGGCACGTCAGCTATCGATTTCACTAATTAGATAACATTTTATATATATTACACACCGCGGTAGCCATTTATTGCGATTACTTGTTTACATTATCAGATACTTAAATGTAACAAAAACCAAATTTTCCCAAGCCATTCTATATATCCTGTGTAAAATCTTGCCAGTTATTGTGATCAACCTGCTGCTTATTATGATCAGATTAAACTAGGGCATTTATGATAACTGACAAATTAGGATTAATTTAAGACAATTTTTTGAAAAAGTTACTTTTCTAGAAGTATTATCATCTAATATTTAAAAAATAGCAAAAAATAATTATGATACTGATGATAGATTTATTAAAAAGTGTTCTATGCCAGTTGGCATATCACCAGTTAATAATCAATCATTCTTCTATGACTGTTACTCCTGAAAAAATATTTTCAGAACATTGAAAACTTTAAATTTCATAAATAAAATTTAGATCTTTTAGAGCACTTTCCTGTGATAATGCAAAAGAACTTTCTTAAAATTTTAAATGTTATACTATTTTAAAATGCATTTCTTTCTCATTAAACATCTGAACAGTTGAAACTAAACAAACATTAGCACAGAGTGATACATAAAGTTTGTTTCATCAATTCTGATAAAACCTGTAACATGGGAGAAAAATATAACATTTCTGTAAGTTATACAATGTAATGAAAAAATTTATAAATCCTCTGTCAATAAGTCAGTTTATAGAACTGTTTTCTAGTACTTATAAATGATTGAAGAAAATATATTATTAAGGCTATACCAGTGCATCCTTAATAAATACATACATATTTTCAAAACTTACTTGAGTTTCATTACTTAATAATTGATCTCTAGCTTCTTGTACCATTTGCTTGCACAGATCACAAATTTCATTCTAAAAATCAAAACAAAAAATATAAATATTTCAAATTGTGCATTACTTTATCTGAAAATATAGAAATATTAGTAAGGGATGACTGCAATTTCCTCTAACTGTGGGATTATGTTTGAAACAAAATGGCATGGGTGATAAAACCTTTGCATTGACAACCACGGTTATATGTGCAATAACAGGTTAGTGAAAGTAGAATAACCAAGTCTTTGAATATGCATTGCAAAGTTATTTTTGATACACATTATTGTATTATAAAAAAAATTACAAAACATTATATCACAATATGAAAAACATCCTAAAAGTATTTCCTTAGCCTTAAGTCTAAAAATACCGCAGGTTGTTTAATAAATATAAATGTATGTCTGACAACTTATTAGGCTGATTTAATTATAAATGGCAAATTTTGCTCAATTTTTGATGAAGGAACACAATGTGAACCAGATCGGTTCACATTGTGTTCCTTCATCAAAAATAAAGAAATTGAAAACCCATTTTCTGTTTCTCCTATTTGATTTTATAGATATATATTTCAGGCCAAGACTATTCAATTCTGCTTTTCAAACATTCTATCTTATTTGTTATGAACTAAATTAATTAGGAAAAACGTTTCACAAAATTTAAAATTATATGAAATCATGTCAGCAATTATTTTTCTTTTTATAGAAAAAAAAATTTGAACTGGAAAGAATTCGGGAATTGTAAATAGTCAAACCTTGGTTTTGAACAAATCTGTTCACGAACAGAATTTCAAATTCTTAATTGCCCCGGTTGCCGTACGATAACTCGGCTGCCAAACGAGGTATTCCGCAAGAGCCGGCCACAGATTAGAGATGCGGACGTTTGGCTTTTTTACTTCCTACGAGAAAGTCGACGGTCCGATCCGGTAGCAGATTTAGCACTCGAGAGACCCCGGGTGCAATTCAATTTTGAGGCCCCCTCTAAATATTTTCACTACCCCTACACCCCCTACAAAGTGCATTCTACACTCTTGTATTTTACTCTGGTAGGGTCTATACCAGCAGTCCAAAAAAGATGAGACATGGTTAATTTTCAATGTTATTTCTCTAATATAAAATTACAACTGCCTGTATTTAAAAGGTTACTCATGTTCAGATTGTATTATTTATAAAAACTGAAACTTATTGGAACAACATTTATTAAGTTACAATATGTAAAAGTGTTAAAAACAAAAAAATCTAGTAAACCATGGATATAAAAAATAATTTATTTTTAAATTTACTACTGATTTGTATTTCAAAAGTCTAGTAATCTATGAATAATAAAAACTTATTTGTAAATTATTATATTTCACTATTGTTTGGTAAATAATTAAGGGTACAGTGGGTAATCGATTAATGAACATAATCCGTTCCCAGACTTTGTTTGCTATCCTAATTGTTCGTTAACCGATTATTGATTTACCATAGATTTTTATGGGAATTTGATTAATTCATTCTGAAGACCCCAAAAAATAAAATATATATACTTTCTTACTACATTTATTTATATGTAATAATAAAAATACATACATACACAGCCTTGCATTTTTTATCAGTCATGGTTTTTTCCATTTGTGGGGGTTAAAGAATCTGTCTAATGTTGATTGCTTTTCTCTCTTCTTCAGGATTTTTCAGAATAATTAATAGCATTGTAATTGTAGATATCCCTAAGCCTATTAACCTCAACCTGGTTTGGATGCCATTTGAATGACCATTGTTCTGACATCATCTCACTTCTTCAAAAGAACTAATAGCAGATATCGGATTTGTCCTCTTTTTCGGAAGAAAACACATCTTGACGAGTTTCTTGGCATTCTTCTGTCGTCGGATCAGTTTCGGGTTCCATTATGAGCTCTTCGATGTTCTTTATTTCTCAGATGTGATTTTTGTTACTCCTTTAGCTGCTTGAGTTTTCTTGATTATTCTGTATCTTTCTTAGATAAGAATTGAACTGCGGCCTACTGTAGACCTGTTTAAGCCATACTGCCCAGCAACTTCGGACATGTTCTACCCACTCTCTACCTTTGCTACTATACTATCACCTTTCGAAAATAAAAGCCAACACAATACTTAATGAGTGCCTGCTTGCCAGTCTCACAAATACTATAAAAGAATTGTTTCTGTCAGAAAAATAAAAGGCTGGAATTACAAGGGAGAGTTTCAAAGTTCGGAGGAATACTATCCATGTTTATTTGTTTTGTCAAAACCGTGTCTTCTTTTTCTTGTTTTGTTTGGTGTCACAACTTGGTGAATTTATAGACACTTGGCATATTCATCTATTTAATCCATAATCTTTACAGAGACGCGTTTCGGGTTTTCGCCCCTCTTCGGTCTGTTACGTAATATACATATGTTGTATCTGGTGGACATCTGTTCGGCACCTTCCGCACTACGTCTTCCCACTTACTTTCCCCGCATGTCTCGCAGCGTGTAACTTCTCCCTCCCGGAATGCTGCACACAGCCATGCCTACAACTGTATAAATATACTTTTTAAGATATTCTATTTAATAGTTATAACCAGCTTTTATAAATTTGGATGCTTAGATTCTTGTTAATATTATTTTTGTCTGTAGTAATTTTGTAGCTTTCTTTATATTTTCTTTTGTACCAATGTTTTTCTTTGTGTACTATTTTAACATCAGTTTTATCTATGCTGCAGTTATGAATTGTGCAATGTTCATAAAAAACAGAGTTTATTCTATTATATTTTACATTTGCGATGTGTTCTTTTAATCTTGTTTCTAATCTTCTGTTTGTTTCTCCAATGCTTGCTTTTGGTGGGTGAAGAGGAAATTGATTTAATAGAATTCGTATATAGGAGTAATTATTTTGAAGTTAACAATACGTTCTATACACAAAAAACAAGCATGAGCATGGGATCAGTTGTAGGCCTGAAACTAGCAGAACTTGTTATGGTAGATATAGATCAAACAATCAATGAAATTACAGGCATAAAGTTTTATAAATGATATGTGGATGACATAATTATACTATATGGCCAAGAAATAAAAAAATTAGAAGAAATAAAAGAAAAAATAAACAAATTAAATGATAATATTAAATTTAAAGTTGAGAAGGAGACAAACACAGAAGTAAATTACCTAGACATTACATTAACCAGAAAAGCAAAGAGAATTGAATTCAAGCCATATACTAAACTGTGCAAGATCAGGAAGGTGATAAGCTACAATTCAAACATCCCACAGTACATAAAAGAAAACATATTCAACATGGAGTATAAAAGAAATCGTGAACAGAACAAGTTCACTACTGAAGAAGAAAAAACATCTTAACAAACTACAAACAAAATTTCCACTAAATGGCTACCCACAACGAATGATAAATAACTGGAGAAGTAAAATCTACAATAAAAGACTGGAAAATAAACAAAACAAAGAAAAAAGCAGATTAAGATACATATCCTTCCCCTACATTCGTGGCTTCTTCGAACAGATAAATAAAAGTTTCGATAAAATAAATATAAAACTGGCATCAACTTATAGAAATTTACAAATCCGGCAGACTAAACCTGACATAAATATACAACCCAGATAAATACAACACTACTGATGTTGTTTACAAAATACCTTGCACAATTTCCTCTTCAACCACCAAAAGCATACATTGGAAAAACAAACAGAAGATTGGAAACAAGATTAAAAGAACACATCGCAAATTTAAAATATAATAGAATAAACTCTGCACAATTCATAACTGCAGCATAGATAAAACTGATGTTAAAATAGTACACAAAAAAAAACATTGGTACAAAAGAAAATTTAAAGAAAGCTACAAAATTACTACAGACAAAAATAATATTAACAAGAATCTAAGCATCCAAATTTACAAAAGCTAGTTACAACTATTAAATAGAATATCTTAAAAAGTATATTTATACAGTTGTAGGCATGGCTGTGTGCAGCATTCCGGGAGGGAGAAGTTACACGCTGCGAGACATGCGGGGAAAGTAAGTGGGAAGACGTAGTGCAGAAGGTGCCGAACAGATGCCCACCAGATACAACATATGTATATTACGTAACAGACCGAAGAGGGGCAAAAGCCCAAAATGCGTCTCTGTAAAGATTATGGATTAAATAAATGAATTTGCCAAGTGTCTATAAATTCACCAAGTCATGACACCAAACAAAACAAGAATACTATCCAATCATTATATACCAGGTTGAGCGTCGGTGTCGACATCTCCCACACTCCGAAAAGTTTCGAACGGTTGCCCGAAGACAAAGGAAGACCGATCGATATTCATTATTTTACGTCGCTTCTTCTCGGTTTGTCTGCGAGGTGTTCGTTATCCGAACATAAAAATCTTTCGCAAAAGTGTTCGTTAACCGATCACCCACTGCAATTTAATTTAAGGAATACTAATAAATTATTAATTTTTTTTAGAAAAAATTTAAATAATTTTTTTATTTTGAGAGCTGAATTTTGAGGCCGCCTTGAATTATGAGGCCCCAGGTACATGCCTCATGTGCCTGTGCAGAAATCCACCACCGGTCCAACCAACCAATGACGGGACTATATAACCAGAAGTTAGTGGCACAGAGATCACTTCACATCATTAGACATCAGAACACGAATCATCGACAACATTGCTATCTACTTTAGTTTTCGATGCACATTTGGGAAAGATAATACTTCCATTTTCGGTACACGTCACAACTGAATTTAAAAATCAATTTAATTAATAAAAACTGCATCAATTGACATTCACATAATATAAAATGGCATTCAAGAGTTAGTGTTTAAAAAAGGTGCTTAACTCAAATTAAATAACAAAAATTTATTATATATAATATTACATTGCATTTTCATGCATGAAAAAGCTTTTAACCTTTTCTGCTGTATTATGAGGGATCAGAAACAAATTAATTCATTTTATATTGTTTCTCATTAGATAATTTGTTTCAGTTTTAGAACAACTTTTGGGAATAAATTATTATACACTTTGATCTCTAATAAGCCTTTTTTGTGATCAAATTCTATTTTCCCAGAATAATTGCATTGAGACACGCGCTTAATAATTACCGGAATGAATTATGTTTGGAAACCAAGGTTTGACAATAAAAATTATAGTTCTGAAACCAGAAATTTTTAAACCATCATGACTTCATTATTTTATTCAATCAGCTAATTTAAGAAATAATATCCTAAAATAACAGTAATAATTCATTACAAAACTATTTAAATTTGAATTGAATAGAGAGTCATATAATCAATTTCAAAACAAAGTATTCTCCATTCCTCCCTCATTAACTGATCAAATTGCAAGTCAAACCTTTCCTTGGAGGGCAAAATTGTGGCAAAAAGTGTACTCTCCAGAATAAAGAAAGTGCTATATTATGTAAAAAAACAAGAAAAAACAATCCATTCCAAAACTATTTGTAATTGAAAGGCTTGGTGCAAGAACTGGTCAAGTAACAATTTTTTAAAATTTATTTTATTTATTTGATTAAATTTACAGGAAAAGTCTAAATATTTCTGACATTTAATTTCTGCCCCCTACAAAAACATGCATCATAAAAAAACACCCCCTTAAAAAAAACAAACAAAAAAAATAAAAAACCAGATAACAAATTTTAAAACAGATATAATGCTTTTATACATTTCAATTTAAAAATCAGGGAGATTAAGAAGTAAAAATTCATCAAGCTTATTAAGGTCTTGCGATATACAGCAAAACAAAATAAAAAAATCAAATAAAAAAAGTTTTGTTTGTGATTGTTTAACCAGTAATCGAACTTTAACGTAACTTCCGAACATTTTCGGCCTTCACCGAGGCCCGCCTCGGGTAATGAACTAAACTGACTTCCCAGATTGGAATGTTAGAACGACGATGTTCGACTCTAAACTTTGAATATGTCAAATTCGCACGGCCGATTGACTTTGTTCAAATTTTTCGTACAGGTGCAGTACTTCCACGCATGCACCACCGTCTCACAGTCTTTAAAGCTAATAGAGTTGCCTTTATAAATTTCCAAAGTCTTCAGGTAACGAATATGGTCTGTTTGAAAGACCTGCCTAATTAATCTGGTGTTCTGGAGGTCCACGTGTACTTCCGGGTCGGTGGCATACGTGGACGTGGCAGTGGTATGCCTGTTGTTCGCGAGGTCGTACTGATGTTTGCGTACCCTTTTGCGTATTGAACGTATGGTTGAGCCAATATATACTAAGTCCCTTTGGAATCTATCATCCTTAAGAGAAATAGAGTACACTCCTGGGGATCTGCTTTGATCCATTTTATCTTTTGCGTTGGGTATCGGCTTGTAAATTATACTGGATCTCCTGTACGCGATTTCTGTACCGCTCTGGTCTGCAATATCCTTGTATAAGGAGTTCAAATGTTGATTGAACTGAATTACAGTGCGTCTGGAGTCTGTGATGTGTTGCTGGCCTCTGTTAGAATTAGACTGGGTGTTGGAAATGCTGTGTGCGGCAAGTTGGTTGGTGTTGGCGCGGGTTAAACTACATACCGTGTTTCTTCTGTAGCCATGCTCGACCGCTATATCTTCTACACATTGTAGCTCAAGCAGAATGTCGTGCCTATTGGTGTGATGAGTGAAGGTCCGTCTGATTAGGACACGGAATGCGGCGATTTTATACGAAAAGGGGTCCAATGAGTTTGCAGGGCTCTATCGAGGTACGCTGGCCCGGTTTGTAATAAACACTCATTTCCACCATGCCTCTATTGAGACGCATGTTGACATCTAAGAAATGAGCGTTACAGTTACTAATTTGATCCAGCTTAAAGGTAATGCTCATTTCTTAGGTGTCGCCATGCGTCTCGATAGAGCCCTGCAAACTCATTGGACCCCTTTTCGTATAAAATCGCCGCATTCCGTGTCCTAATCAGACGGACCTTCACTCATCACACCAATAGGCACGACATTCTGCTTGAGCTACAATGTGTAGAAGATATAGCGGTCGAGCATGGCTACAGAAGAAACACGGTATGTAGTTTAACCCGCGCCAACACCAACCAACTTGCCGCACACAGCATTTCCAACACCCAGTCTAATTCTAACAGAGGCCAGCAACACATCACAGACTCCAGACGCACTGTAATTCAGTTCAATCAACATTTGAACTCCTTATACAAGGATATTGCAGACCAGAGCGGTACAGAAATCGCGTACAGGAGATCCAGTATAATTTACAAGCCGATACCCAACGCAAAAGATAAAATGGATCAAAGCAGATCCCCAGGAGTGTACTCTATTTCTCTTAAGGATGATAGATTCCAAAGGGACTTAGTATATATTGGCTCAACCATACGTTCAATACGCAAAAGGGTACGCAAACATCAGTACGACCTCGCGAACAACAGGCATACCACTGCCACGTCCACGTATGCCACCGACCCGGAAGTACACGTGGACCTCCAGAACACCAGATTAATTAGGCAGGTCTTTCAAACAGACCATATTCGTTACCTGAAGACTTTGGAAATTTATAAAGGCAACTCTATTAGCTTTAAAGACTGTGAGACGGTGGTGCATGCGTGGAAGTACTGCACCTGTACGAAAAATTTGAACAAAGTCAATCGGCCGTGCGAATTTGACATATTCAAAGTTTAGAGTCGAACATCGTCGTTCTAACATTCCAATCTGGGAAGTCAGTTTAGTTCATTACCCGAGGCGGGCCTCGGTGAAGGCCGAAAATGTTCGGAAGTTACGTTAAAGTTCGATTACTGGTTAAACAATCACAAACAAAACTTTTTTTATTTGATTTTTTTATTTTGTTTTGCTGTATATCGCAAGACCTTAATAAGCTTGATGAATTTTTACTTCACTCCTGTTTTCTAAGAATATTATGTAATTTTTAAGATGAGCAGAAGACAATCTCTATGAAGAAACATCAATTTTTCATTATTTTACATACTTTTCAATGGTTGAACTTAAAATATTATAGGTGAGATTTGTAATAACAAAGTGGTAAATAAGAAGATTCTAAGAATGACCAATCCATAGAGCATAAATATCTGGAAGCAGTTTTTTTGATTAAATTGTGACCAAATAGGAACTTTAATGAAATGTTTAGTTTTAGAAATTTCAGAAAAATAATTGAAACGTTTGAAACAAATAGCTGAATGATCAGAGAGAAACCATTGATAAAGGAGGCAGCTATGGAAATTTATTTTAAAAAAGTTTCTTTTTATATATATATATATATATTTTTTTTAATCTTTTCATCATAATGCAGAATCATGAAGTTCATAAGACATAGGGAATTTATTACTATTGCTAGGAAAAAGATAACTGCTATATTTACATTTAAAAAAGTCATATGAAGCAGAAGACTTTTTTGCTCTAACATGCAAGGCAACATCCCATAATTTTCAATTTTCAATCAACAATGAGGCAAGTAGTTTTAAATATTTTCTTTTCAGAATAAATAACTGAAAAGTTTGCAAACAAAAAATATTTTATCATCTATACATTTTTGAAACAGCATAAGGTCAGAATCTATTACACAAGTGTAAAATATTTTGTCTCCCCCCTGAAAAATCTTATAATATATATACTTAATTTGTTGTTGCACCAAGCCTTTCATTTTTCATAATTATACAGTATATTCAAAAATTATTATATGTTTTACTGGAAATATAATGTCTTTTTAAAACCTTTCTAACTTCCAGTACTTAAGAGTGATAGTTGATATTATATGTAAATTATAAATTTTTAAAGTTTCTAGCAATTTCATTAATACTCACATTATCCTCGGGAGCACTAAGTGTAGACCATATATCAGTAATACAATCTTTTACAGTTCCACAAAGTTTGGCCGATCGTAGATCTTGACAAGCAAACGTAGGATCGATACACGCAGTCGGAGGCTTTTGAGCCAAAGCAAAAGATGCCACTGAAAATACAAGTATTTATTCTATTAATAAAACAAAAACAATATTGTAAATGAAAGATGCTATGGTTGTTTTAGGCATAACAATGAATATCATTTAATTATAAGGTAAAAAACAGAATGTTACAAAACTAATAACGAGACTACGTAGCAAATACTTGGCAAATACACATAACAGTTAAATCCACATTATGCCGATCACTTCCCTTCTCCAAATAAAAAAATAGGGTGTAGTGTTGACTCGGTATGGCACGAGTTAAAGTTTAAAATATTAGAATTAAATAAGTTTAATGATCTGATAAAGTTATTCTAATCATCTGAATTAACAAAGATTATTTTCTACATTACTCTTATGTTATTGTTATAGCAGAATTGATTAAAAAGTCAGTTGATATTGTAATACTAAGTTTTCATTCTTAATATTGTTTGTAAAGTATGAATAACCAACCCAGTCACTAGCATTCCAAAAAATCAATGTATCTTTAATGTAATAGATTGGGAGAAATCATTTGGAGTTAATAATAATAATAATAATAATAATAAAAATTAAGTTTGTTTCCTATTATATTGGATGTAGTGGGTTATACTCGTGTAGCATACACAAATTAAAGGAATGCATTTGACATTACTTCACACTCGGTCACTGCACGTTCTGCATCCATACAAAATAATCAAACACATTACTTCTCTAATAAACACAATGCAACGTCGGAAAACGACTACACCTCGGACTCCGACACCTACACTACCGTAAACAAAATACACATAAGGCAAGGCATTTTCCAGGATGATTCATTCATTTTCCAGGATGATTCATTAAGTCCACTTTGTAGGTTTAAGGCCAGACTGAAATCCACTCTTCAATAGGTTCAATGCCTAGATTTCTAACATTTTGATATCCTCACCAAATTAATGTACTTTAATTTGATTATAGTTTTTTCCTGCTTTTTGTATGAAAAACTGTTTATACTCTATGCATGTATGTATGTACAAACATGTTTTCTTAACTTCTAAGTTAAGTTTATATTTTATGTTTATGAAAACACAGCATTATAATAATACTTCCACATTGACTAGAATTCATCTTTTTGTTTAAAAATCAAAACATTTATTCAAAATGCAATTTTTTATGCTTGATCAATGCAAATTGTATCAAATCATGAAAACACTGAAAATTTATCTATAATTACAAAAATTTTTCTGCAATATTAAAAACTATAACAAAATTACATTAAATTAATTTTTACAATATCATTAGCAATGCTTACAAGTGTAGACTATTCTCAATTTGTTTAACATACAAGAAAAGCAGGATTAAAACAAATTTTGGTCCTGATACAATACTAGAAACTGGCCTTCTAAATAAACCTCATTCAATTGAAAGACAAAAAATTATTAGTAAGTAATTATAGTTTTACATTCAGTTTAACCTAATCATTATTAATGTCTTCTGTTAAAATTGTATATAAGAATTTTAAGCATAAGATATTTATAATGGTTTTCTGTGAGTTTCTTCTAAAATAGTTAACTGGTCCCAGCCTCTCTGGCATTTGCCAGAATTGCCAGACAGCCGGTCTGGCCCTCCATATAGAAATAAATTTGTATCTATACTTCAATTTGAAAAGTTAAAGATCATGTTAATGTAATCACAGCAAATTAAATATTTTGTTATTTTAAAGCAATTAATGCAGACTATTAATTCAAGCCAGCATACCTTCTTCCCACATTAAAGAAACGATTCAAATACTCGGCAAATAAAATTTCGACCAGATTTTTTAAGAATTGCAAATACTCCATTCCAAAAACGTTACGCTAAACATAGGTTAGTATTATAAGATTTGGTAGACGTAATAGACGCGTCACGTAGCCGTAGGTATATTATATACGGAGCATACTCTACCCTAAAAGTTTCGCGAGTCGCGGCGCCTCGTTACGTTCGTAAGTGCAACCGAAGTAATCCGCAGAGTCGCAATCGGTCACTTTCGAAAATGCATTTGCCGCGTACTTCGTACAACATTACGAGTCAAAATATATCGTAGGGTCAACGTGGGTAAATATAACACAGTTCAAAAAATGTAAAAATACTGTGTTATACTGTATTATACTTGTGTTATACTGTATTTTTCCTTTTCCTTCCTTTTTCTTTCTCCTTTCCTATAGTCTACCAAATTATTAATCCAATTTAGTAGACGACCGGACAGCCGAGCGGACGAGGTTGGAGCCTACCGTTCCGGGGGACCCGGGATCGAATCCGGACGGGTCAAAAAATCCCCAGGAATTTTTTGGGGGTCCTCGTATAACAACTCCGCTCCGCTAAACGGCACCACAGAGTACAAAGAGACCGAATTTTAATCGTAGGCCCCGTCCGTCACCCGGTAATCGCCGAGGCGTCCGGACTTAAGATCAAACCCAAGTTAAACGCTCGGGCTGCGGTAGTACTACCCGACGGGGACCGTCCTTCCTCGCTCCCGGGTCCGACCTTCTTACGTCTACGTAGTTTCGATGCAGCCCGTACCGCACTTAAGAGTTTTCTACCGAAGAGAGACCGGCTCTCGTAAACGGTCGGGAAGTCCCCTCCTTTAGAAAAGGGGGTCCCGCCCGACGCGTCCGCCGAGCTCATAGGTCGGAGACCTGTCGTTATTCCCGTCGATTCCTTTAGTTTCGACAGGTTTCCTTTACTCGCCGCCGGCATTCGAAGTACTCGTTCGAAAGGCTCGGACCGGTCGACCCGGTCGGCCCCTCGGCAAAAGTCCCCCGTCGGAGGACGGTCGAGCACGTAGTACCTCGCGTCGCCGTCGGAGCGGCCACCGTCTTCCCCGTCCAAACTCCGACTCGAAGCGGGGAAACCTCCCACGTTCGGTCGATATTTGCATCTCGTACCGATCGCGACTCGCCGGCGTCCGGCCGACTTCGGGCAAGAAGGCACGGGTCAACCCGCCCGCCGTACTTCGAGTCCGGCTCTCTCGCCGGTACGTCGGATCTTGGCGGCAGAGCGTCTTTTACGTAAGTAGAAGGTTCGACGGTCTCCGTCGCGCGGGCTCCCGGCCACCTCCCCGGCCGGCCGGTCGGCGCGCCCGTCGCCCCGGATCCCGACGCGGCCTCCGACCCGCTCCGGATCGACGCACGGCGCGCGTCTCGCCCCCGGCACCCCGCCTCCGACCTCCCGCGCCGATCCGCCGTCGCGGTAACCGTCGCCCGAGGCCCGAAGCGACGGGGCGATCCGACCGGACGCGTCGGACCCCCTCTCTCGCCACCCGGCAACCCCGTCGGGGCCCGGCCGAACCCGTAACGGGCCGGCCGAAAGAGCCTCTTAATGCCCGCGCGGGCGAAGAGTTAAAAAAAACCCAGTTTAGTCATCTTTTTATTCTTTAAACATTTAATTTAGGCCTATACCATATATATTTACTATTTATAATATAAAATAGTTGGTATCATAACATACTTTGTTTGAAAAGGTTAATAAAATCACTCGGTAGTGTTCCCACCCATCCCGGACAGTCCGATTTTTAATTTATTGTCCGGGTTAACAATTAATTTCGTCCGGGATTTCGTAGCAAAAGCCGTACACGCGCACGCCGTTTAAAGACGATTTTACGACAAAATCGTCCTTAAAGGAGTATAAAACGGCTAAGACGCGCAACCGGACGCGAGGTACCGCCGCAAGTTTTTATTCTTTACGTCTTTGAATTTTTAAAGGATTCTCTCTTTTCGAGTAAAGTATAGAAATTATAAAAATTCTATTATTTCGTCCGACATTTTTAAAATTAGCTTCCGACAAATACGGCGCGTTTCCGTTTAATCGAGGTTCCGTTTCGACGGGTTTTCCCACACTTTTAAAACCGTATCCCGGGACGGGCGAGAAAATTTACGCCAGGAAGGCCGGGTTTAAAGGTCGCGATAATAAACATTCGAATGCCAAAAGGCAAAGGTCGGTGGCGAGTAATTAGAAAAACGTGGAATATTCCCGATGGAAAAATCAATAGTACGCAACCGGAATAGTTTTAAATTGCCTATTTCGTTACGTATAAAATTCTTCGGAAGGAAAGGAAAGTGAATTCCCTTTTACTCGGCCACGGTTTTCGCCGACTTTTCGCCAAATCGGAGGATAATTCTACTCGAGTCGTCCGACCGGCCAGGAGAATCCGCACGCCGGGCTCCTCGACATTTCGTCCGGGCGGTTTTCGGCGTACGACCGACTCCGGACCCCTCCCGGAAGAAAACGTTTCCGACTGTCGAAACCGAAGCGGTCCGCGCGGGTAAAACGGATTTAAAACGAAAGAAAAAACATTCGGTAAACGCCGGGGAAAATTTCCCGGTTAACTTACGACGAGTTTAAATCGGAAGTTTCCGCGGGAATATACGGGACGGGCGGTAAATATTTCGGCAGGAACGAAAGCCGGGAACCGAAACGTATACGTATTTGCGTAATTTACAGACTCGGGTTTTGACAGGCGACGTAGTCCGCCACACCCAAATTACGGCAATTACCGGTAAATAAATTAATCGGACCGGCCGCCGGGAGAGGAGACGGCCATCTCTCCGTAACCTCGAATTAACGGCCGTTTAAAGACCGATTATCTAATTTAAAACGGCTAAGGCCCGACCGAGTAAACGACGGAAGTAGTTTGGGTCTTTTGTCCGTTAAATTTTAAAAAGACCGCCGTCGGCGTTTATTTACGCTAACGACGGCCGGAGCCGAGGCAATTCGGACCGCCGACCGACGGTTAATTAAAGATTTTCTTCGGCGGCGTCGGAAAACGGACTTTGCCCTCGGGAATTTCGGCGGCGATATCGATTTGGCTTATCCGCAAAACGTAAACAAACGGATCGGATTAAGTTAAGGTCGACGTCGCCCGGAATAAGTGCGTCGCTGGCCGTTTCGGCAACGGGAAGAAGAAAACAAAGTCGTTTCCCCGCGTTAATTAGTCCTAATTCGATCCGGAAAGGTCGACCGGGCCGAGCCACCGTATTAATCGTCTCACTTACCGCAAAAGAGCCAGACTAAAACCGGGCTTTTCATCGCTTCTTCTTCGATGTACGCAAAGCTGTCGATTAGCGATTCTTCCGCTTTAAATCAGATCGATCCCGTCAGGTGATCGTCATATGTCATACGATAACGTATCGACGGTCACGAGGCGCCTTTCCCTCTCGCGCCCTCTATCGGAACCGTCCAGCGGCGTCAAATATATATCCATTCGTATCTCCCGGAATTTCTGTAAATGTAAAATTGCGCGCCACCCGCCGCGTTAACGTAATAAACTTTAATTTTAAAAAAATATATATATATTAAGTGGATAATTACGCTCTTAGAAGCGGAAGACGTGGCCGCGCGAGAAATCCCGCTCGGAGGCGATATTTTTATTTCTTCCTACGTTACGCTTCGGACGTTATCCTCGTAAATAACAAATATTTTAAACTAAGCCGGCTACCTACGTCGGCGATACGTCTAGCGGGAAACCGAGATTGTCATTTTTTCTATCGCGGTAAACTTCGACGTATACGTTCCGCCGTCGGCGTCGGGGGGGGCTCGGCCTTCCACATTTTGCCGGTAATCCGTCGTCTTAAAAACACGACCGTAAATAAAAACCGACCCGGACGATACTACTATACGTTTGGGCCGGTCGAAAACGAAATGTACGTACCGATAATTAAAAAACGGTTGGACCGAAATACTCTTTTAGCTTTCCTACCTTCTCCGAAAAGGTATTCCGGGATTCCCTCCGGGACGTTCGTGCCGCCTCGTTTCGGTTCCGTCCCCGTCTCGGACGAAAACGTTCGAAGGTATACGGCGTCGGCGATACGCGCGTAACGGCTATTTATTTATTTATTCAATTAATTCGGATACCGCGACGATATTTTCCACCCCCGGAAAAACAAAGAATCGACCGACCCGTTAAAACGTGCGGTAAAATATAACAACGATAGAGTTTCCCGGCGCGCCGAGTATAAAACGTGCGATTACGCGAAACGAAAGACTTTTCTACAAATAGATTCCGGGTGTATAATTGTATCGATAGATAAAGTTTATTTTCAATTTTGTCGGCGGTAGAAAAATCACTTAATTGCCACGTTACGGCCTTTCGGGACCGTCTAATATTTACCGACGAGGTACGAAGATTAATACGTTGCCACCGAAGTCGGCCTTTAAAACATTTATAAGTTTTTCGGAGGTATTCTTCGATAGCGCGGCATTCCCGCACAAGTACCGTTTCGCCAATTAACCCGTACTTTACGAGTTAACGCGTCGACGAGATTGGTCTAATCCGGCGATTCTCGAAGCGAGGGTCGTCGAAAAAACTGATCCGGCATCAATTTTTTTCAAATATTTTATAAATTTACTATGGATTTGTGCTTAGGAATAATAGAAATAAAAAATATATGAAATAATTTTTACTTAAATAAATTGCTCGTATAAATAATAAAAACAATATAAATATTTAACTACGAGCCTAAATATAATATTCGTAAATTTGTGCGCTATTGGGGAATCCCCGAGTTCCACTCTCCGCCTAAACTACGATAGAACGACGTTGTCGTTTGGAACGGTGTTCGCTAGCAGCGTCGCGTCCGTAGGCAGTCGAGTTAGAAATACAGTAGAACGTCGTTATCCGAAAACCGAAAGCGTTTCGGTCGGAAAATTCGAATTTCCGCTAGTGCTGTGGCGCCGCAATATTTGGCTACGTCTCCGGCTACTCCGATATTATTTTAGTGGGTACGCGTTTTTAGCTGGCAGCCCTGGCGCGACCGTAAGAGGGTAATTAAGGACGCGCTACTATTTGAACCAGACTTTTTTTCCCATCGCGAGCGGTAAGTTTTGCTTGTTTTTCCGAGAACTGTATTATGCTGAATCGGAACGTTTTGAGACTAGATTAACTTCCGAAATATAATTTTTTTTGTTTTTATATTTTTCAATATACGGTCAAACCTGTTTTTGTGCGGTCTTTTTCTGCGCGATTTTTATTTGTGCGATTTGTTTTGTGCGGTATATGAAAATTTCAATCAAATTGGAACATAATTGACTCCTGTAAAATTTTTAAAAACTCTATTGGTTATTTTCTATGACATCGGCAGGTTTTTTCATTTTTTATTCGGTAAAATTTTTTTCTCGTACGTTTATTTCGGTCCCCTCTTATTTTAATAGCGTAAAAACCATAAATATTATGTTATATTTGAACAGATGCGGTAAGTTAGCTCCCCTCCGACTTTAGACTGCGGGTGTGAAATTTCACGCCTCGTTAAATGAAATAACACTTCCTGCAGCTATATTTATCAAATAGAATCGTTATTTAACGATTATTTTTAACTTTTTAATGTTAGATTCGTATTTAAGTGGAAATAATTAATTAATATAAAAATTAAAATTCTTAGAGGATTTTTTCCCCATTAGGTGTTGCGGAAAAAGGCCCGAGGAGTTAAAAAAGCAATTCCTAGTCATTTCGTACGGTTTCGAGTTATTTTCTACGCGAGACTTTTTTTATGCGGTCCCTATTCACCGCATAAAAAAAATATTGTTTTAATTGTGTCGCGAAACTATTTTTTATAGCCACTCGTGAAGTTTCGCGCGATTTTTTTATGCATTTTCTTTTATGCGGTCCCTATCCCCGCATAAAAACAGGTTTGACTGTATTTATTTCGTTTGTGAAAAATAAAAAAGTAATTTTGAAAAAAATTTTGTTAGTCTTAACATTGACAAAAATTCAACGCGATGCGACACGCAACGGAGAGAAATTTCAACACGGGATAGATTTACGGCAATTACCGGTAAATAAATTAATCGGACCGGCCACCGGGAGAGGAGAATTAAACAAAAGAAATTAACTCCTCCCGAATTTAAATTAACCCCCTCCTTCCGAGATGTTTTTCTACACGTACTCGTTCTTCGGGGGCCCTTTGAAATTTTTACGTGCAAAAGGGGGGATCGCGGACCAAAACGTTTGAGAAACACTGGTCTATTCAAACATCGATTCCATAATCACTTATTAAAAGCGGGAAAAAACGGAGTCGTCCGGTCAGCCTAGCTAAGGGTACTCGTACCGCCTCTTTAGCGGTTTCGTTCGACTACTTAAGCCACATTTTCATTTGAGATAAATTATCTTTTCCGGGAAAATCAATCTAACACACATTCGGTGGGATTTACTCGGACTAACGGCCGCTTTCAACCTTATCCAAAAAGTATTTTAAAAGTATTTCTATTACGACGAGTTCTTCGATGCCTGCGGTGGATTTGTTAGGACTGACCGGGCGTCCGACGTATTCGAATCGAACCACTAACGATTCCAATTCGGACTCGACTCGCGTGTTGCCGTCGACAATGCCCGGGTGATTTAACTGTAGTCTATAAATAATCTTCCTCCGCTATCTAAACCTTTTCAAACCTTACGCCCGAAAATCAGTTCTCCGAAGATGGGGTCAAAGACTGAGGCCGGGCATTTTTCCAGTTTTCTGGGACTCGTTTAATACTCGTAACGATTCACTCGGCTATTTAGACAGACTTTAATCCGGACGAATCGAGTCACCGGTACGGCGAGGAGACAATTATACGAGTCGCGCGCGAGTTCTTAAATCCTAAAATAGAAGAATCTTCCGCGGAACCGTGGCCATTTTTAGAACCTAAAAGCGTACTGGTACGCCGGAGTATTTTCCCCTTATTGTCCCTGCACCTGCCAACGGACGTGGATTGGTTTTTTTGAAAAATCGTACGACGCCGCCGTTTCGTGGGCCGGTGGCGGTTTCTACCGCCTCCGACCGGGAAGGCGCCCGTCAAAACTATTAGGTTATGGCCGGTCCTTTCGAACTTTAACGGCACTTTTCCGGTTTTGTATCCAGCGCGCCCGGCACTAGCGAGATAACTTATAATTTTCGGACGTTAACGGCAACTACCGGGGATCCACAGTTTACATCTAAACGCTAATTGTCGTACCGCGGGACTTTTACACTCGGTGTTTAGAAAGCGAAATACGTCGGAGGGAATTCCCCGACGATTTCTACAAAAGACGAGTGGAAATGGCCGAGTAAAGTACGGTAGGTAGAACCGGTTTCGACGTTTTCTTTTCGCTTATCGAGGAAGCGGAGACCGGTCGATTTCGGTTTGGCTTTCCGATTTTCGTCCGATACTAACGACGAAGGTTCCGGTTTCGGGCCGTCGAATACTTTCCGGCCAGACACCGACATTTTACCCGGACTATTTTTTCGGTATTTGTTACGAAAGACCAGTTTATAGTATTTGCGGGTTATCGTCGTCAAATTTACGTTACCTACAGGCCGGGCTCTCGCCACGGGCATTTAATTTATACTCATTTTTTAATTAAATAGAAATTTGTAAGGTCGCCGACTGGTGGGGATAAGTTAATCCCGTGTCGGGATGAGCCTAAGGGACGTTTGCGTGTGGGTGTGGCGGAGGAGGCAAATGACGACGGGTGTTTTACATAAGAAAACCCGTTTATTGGATAACATATACGCTTACATCCACAATAGACAGTCCACTTCTCTACAGTCTTTCGGAGTGGCGAGGATTTCCCTTCCGTCGAAGCCCCGGGGCGGACGAGACGAGATCGCTGGACCGATGCTCGCAGAGGTGCCGAGGCGTCGTACGTCGTTGGCGGCGACACAACACGACACAGATCACCGTTCTCTGCGGGATGCGGAGGAGACTCTCTCCGACCTCGGAGATTCCGATTTTTATAGTTCTTCGCTCGCTATTCCGATTTTCGATTGGCCCATCGTCTCCTTTCCCGTTTTCCGATTGGTCTTTCCCTCGTTTCTAGGCGAAACTCGGGACGAGAAAGGTCCGACTCGGAGTGTCCATCTGGCGTCTTTTTGATCATTGTGTTCGGAGACTGTTGATAAATTTATAAGACTCGAACTCATAATTTAGCCCGTTAATTGCGATTTCTGTCATCTAGGAACTTTTACGATTCAAGCGCGATGGTTTTCTATCTATTAAACTGTCCCCCCTTCCGAAGTTGTCTTCTTAGATCGACTATTTATGAACACTCGAGTCAGAATTTCACCTATTTACGAGTCTTTATGTCATAATTCCATTTGTTTACGGATTTTCGTGTCAGAGTTCTACTCTGCCGTTTGACATAGATGGATCGTTTTTAACACGTGTTTTGGCACGTGTTCCGGCACGTGTTCCGACACTCGTTGGTTACATCTTGCGTCGCGATATCTAGATCAAGAATTTTTTCCTTTTTTCTCTCTCTCTTTTCTATATAATCTATTGTTGTAATTTAAATGGGAGAATTTCGTAATTTACGGACCTCGTCTGCAACCTCACAAATTTTAGTTTTGTAACTATGTCGACCGAAGGACTAAAAAGAATACTTCAAAAATTTAATAAATAATAACGGACGATAAGACGTACTGAAACGCGGCAATCTACCACAATTCTAAGCCAACTAATAACTTTTTAAAAAATTTTCACTAATAAGAGGTCCTTTTCTCTAACCCGCCCGACGACGGCCCGGGGCCCCGAGGTATCCGACCGGACCGCCCTTGGAAAAATTTCCGAGAGGCCGTAGCGGTTGGGGTGGGATCCCGGAGCCGGCGGCCGCGGAAAATGGGAAATTAAGAACGGGACTTTGGAAAGCGCCCGTTCTTAATTTTCCACGATAGAGTTTTCGGATGCGGATCCGACCGGCGGTCGGTCGACTGAGGTACCGGCTCCCGTCTACGAAATCCGGAGAACTCCGCGCGAAATGGTTTTATCCACTCGGCAACGGAAAAATTGCCCGTCGTGGACGGACGGAACTTCGAACTTTACCACGCAATCACTTTCTATCGGCGGAGTTACGGATGGCGCTCCGTTCTTATCGTCGATCTTATCCGCCGCCGCGATAAGCGGCAACGTGACCGGCCACGGATAAAGGAAATCTGCAAAAATGACAACGGTGTGCCACCGTCATATCCGATTGCGCCAAAGCCTTCGCTCCCTTTTCCCGTCTTTCGGTCGACGAAAAATCGTCCCTACCGAGTAAAAACTTCAATAAGCGCCGTCGGAGACTGGTAGTCTTCGTTGTCCGTTTCAAACGGAATACTTTTAATCCCGATGTCGCTGGTTTATACTTTAACCGCCAATCTAACCGTCCATTCGATAAAATGCCGCTGGGCTATCTCCGTTTTATCCTTATCGGCTTTCACGTGCTAATAATTAGTCACGCTATTTTTATTTAGGTTTTTGTTTACCGACGCAAACCTAGGAATATAATTTTTCGAACACGATTCCAAACCGTAAAGTTAGATTTTGTACGGACCGGACCGGTAAATCCACTCGTCCGGCCACCCCCCGAGTGCCGAAAATATAAATCGGGTTTTACAAAATCCGTTCCATCTTTCCGGAAGCCAAATGGGGCCCGGTGGCGCCTCTGTGGTCGTAGGACGTCGGCCTTCGGTACCGCGGTAGTTCTTATCGCTTTTCGCTAGCCCGTGGCGCCGGGGACGACCACCGGGACGAAAGAGAAAAGCCGTCCGACAGTAGGAGATGGCGAATTCCCGAGCCAACTAAGGCTACGTCCTACGTGGCAGCGTCCGGCGACCGCGGGCGGTTGTACACGCGTCCAGAGTGGACGCGTATTGTTTACAAAATGGCGGCGAGACGACTTCGTCGAATGCTCGCTACGGAAAGTATGACGAGCATTAAAACGGTAAATTTGATAGATAATTGTTATCACTGACTAGATACGCAACAATTATAAAGAATCTTTACAGAATAATACGTTTAAAAAAGTTTTATTTTTAAGACGTTACATTTACAAAATCAGAAATTATTAAATTACGTAAAAGATTATTAATTAAAGTACATACAACATATATACACAATTTATTTGTCATTCTGTTTTCATTCGTCTACAAAATCAGACATTTTCTTCTGTGGAAGCGCGAGCAGTGCAAGCGGCGATCAAACTCGCTCGGTAGCCGCTTTCTGGAAGCGCGTGTAGAAGCGCCATCTGGTGGTCGCTACACGCTAAACGCGGCTACTCCGGACGCGCACATTTGCTCGAACCGGTTTGTCCGCTCCGCCTGGAAGCGCGTTCACGCCCGCGGTCGCTGGATGCTGCTAGGACGCAACCTTACGAATACCGATCGGTCTTCTCTCGTCTTTGGGCAATAATTCGAAACTTTTCGGAGCGCGGGAGACGTCGACATAGACGCTCAACCCGGTAAATCCTGATCGGATGGTGAAACTCTCCCTCGTAATCCCAGCCTTTTATTTTTCTGACAGAAACAATTCTTTTATAGTATTCGCGAGCCTGTCGGGCGGGCATTTGTTAATCTAGTTAAGTTTGGCGTCGGTTTTTATTTTCGAAAGATGAGAGTATAATAGCAAAGATAGGAAGTGGGCGAAAGATGTCCGACGTTGCCGGGCAGTATGGCGCGAACAGGGCTACGGTATGCCGCGGTTCAATCTTATCTAAGAAAGATACAGTGTAATCGAGAAGGCTCCGGCAGCTAAAGGAGTAACAAAAATCACATCTGAGAAATAAAGAACATCGAAGAGCTCATAATGGAACCCGAAACTGATCTGACGACGGAACGCCGAGAACTCTCGAATGAAGAACACCAAGAAGCTCGGCGAGATGTGTTTTCTTCTGAAAAAGAGAATTAATGCCGATATCTGCTATTAAAGATCTTTTGAAGAAGTGAGAGGATATCGGAACAATGGTCATCCAGATGGCATCCAAAGGCCGGATGGCCGAGCGTTAAAGGCTGAGGGCGCTCTACAATGACAATGCTATTAATTACTTCTGAAAAATCCCGAAGAAGAGAGAAAAGCAATCGACATTAGACAGATTCTTTAACAACCACAAACGGGTAAAACGTGACTAATAAAAATGCAAGACTGTGTATATGTTCCGGCCAAACCCGATTTCAGGCCAAACTAGTTTGTCTTAGGCAGAACTGATTTATTTACTATAAATAGGTGCCAGCGTGAAAAAAATAATTTTGTGTAATTCGAAATGCCACAGTTCACCCTGTAAAAGTAAATAAAATATAAAATATTTTATATGTTACGCTAAGAAGCACAAATAAGTTCAGTTTTAATTTTAGTTTGACTGTAAAAGTTATTTTTATTACAGTAGAGCATCGATTATCCAACCCTCGATTAACCGACCGCTTTCTAGTCGGCAAATTCAAATGTCCGCTAGTGATATGACGCTACAATATTTGGCTATGTCTCGGCTACATTATTATTTTTGTTAAATTTTTGCGTGTTTTAGCTGGCAACACTGGCTCGACCATGAAAAGGAGGCCAGTATTTAAACCGGGCTTAAATTTATTTAACGACGCTATCCAATTGCTGTCTTTAAAACGTGCGCGAGATTTAGCGGCAAAAAAACGAGTGTCAGCTGTGAAGGAAAAGAAAACTTTGGACTTCTTTTTCTAATGTATAGGCCTACTTTATGTAAAATATGTAACCCGAATATATATATATATTTTTGTTTTATATTTTTCAATATACAGTACAGTACTGTATTTATTTTGTGCAAAATAAAGAAATAATTTTTAACGATACAATAGCGGCGATTATTATTTAAAAAAAAAAAAATTTGTTAGGCTTAACATTGATGAAAATTCAACGCGATGTAGGTTAATAGCGATATACTAATATACTATACTAATAATGTATTTTTTCATACTTTTCGGTTATCCGTTTTTTCAGTTATCCGACAAACCCGTCCCCAATTGAGTCGGATAATCGATGCTCTACTGTATTTCGTTTGAATTTTTGAAAATATTTTCGAAAGTTAATTACCTTTAAAAGTGCATGGCTTAATAAAAAAAAATACAAATTGATTAAGCACTGAAAAATAAAAATAAGCTATTTTATAGTTTTGTACAAGTGTTGTGTCACTTCTAATCAATACCGTTTTTGGTTAATGTTACCCTAGGTATCGAAGGTGGCGGCTCGTCTCCGATTTCAGCAATCAAAAGACAGGGAACTGGGGACGCACGTTCTAACCTAATTCTAATAATTTGGCTGCTAATAATTATGGTAATTTATTAGGTTAGGTTAGAACGTGCGTCCCCACTGTTCCGTCTTCCGATTATTGGAATCGGAGATGAGCCGCCATCTTCGATACCCAGGGTAACATTAACCACGTTTGTTATAATTAAGTAGATTATGCTTGAATAAATATTGTTCATCTAATTGATTGCCTTTTAATTTTATTTTAACCATTAATATATTTGAATAATAATTCTAAATCAGTTCGGCCTAGGACAAACTAGTTTGGCCTGAAATCGGGTTTGTCCGGTAACATATATGTATTTTTATTATTACGTATAAATAAACGTAGTAAGAAAGTATATATATTTTTTATTTTTTGGGGTCTTCGGAACGAATTAATCAAATTCCCATAAAAACCAATGGTAAATCGATAATCGGTTAACGAACAATTCGGATAGCTAACAGTCTTAAAACGGATTATGTTCGTTAACCGATCACCCACTGTATATACAACACTTAGATATAGACCATTTATTTGTCATTCTGTTTTCATTCGTCTACAAAATCAGTCATTTTCGTCTTTGGAAGCGCGACGGTGGAAGCTGCATTCAAACTTGCTGAGTAAGGCTGTGTAAACATTAGGCGCTTTGAAGCGGGCGCTTTGGTAACGCGCGTTTTAAAGGGCCAGGAGTTCCGCATAGGTATACACACTCAAACGCGCGCTTCTGGCCAAGCGCGCGTCAAACGCGCGTTGATAGATTTTGGTTAGAACGCGCGTTTCGTGGGCGTCAGCTGCGCGCTTTAAGATATATAAGCTGCCATCTTGTTGTACAGTACATTCGATCGTGCGCTTTCGGGTAGAGTGGACGCACGTTAACGTTATAACGAGTTTTTCTTCTGGAGAAATTGAATCTCTTAAAATTGTTGATTCACCAGTAATATCCACTTTTATAATATGGAGTAAGTCGTCAAATAATTTTATAGACATTCTAAAATAATTTAAAAAACTTGGATTCATATTGTCTTAGTTTTGGATACAACGTCAGAAACATTTCACGAGTTAATCTATCTCGTAATATTGGTTGCATCCAAAATTCTCTTTGCCTCTGCCGTCGTCTTTTATAGCGACGATAGAGCAGCCACACACAAGCAATCACTTCCACGTCCATCTCCAAACTGAGCCTGTGCACACGCCCTACTAACGGTCGTCGAACGCCGAGCTAAACGCGTGGTGTGTACGCTGCTAACGAGCGTTTAACGCAACGCCCAACGCCTAATATGTACTGTACTTAGCCTAACTGCTGCTTCTTCTGGGGGCGGTTGGACGCTGCTTCCTGCACGCGCGTGTAGAAGCGTTAAACTTAATACTAAGTAGATTGTCCGTCATTTGTTTCCTAACTAATTCGTTTTAGGACCAGGGTCCACGAAAATTTCCAAAATTTACAACTTTTTAGTCACTCTCGTCGAACTGGAAAAATTTCTGTCTTTATTATCTAATATTACGAAGAAATCAGTCCGCACTGTACTGGGCTAGAGATTGGTTGGGTTAAGCATTCGTTTAAGTAAGATTCCGGCTCTTTTGGCAGGTTTTATTCGTGTCCCCAATTCCCTAATCTCTGAATTATTTAACTACTGTACTCAAGTAGAAATCAGTTGAAACTTGTTACTTTGTACTTGAATATTTGTAGTCTTGGGAAAGAAGTGGAAAGACAAATTTTTATGACAACGGATACATAAATCGTAAATTTAGGGAATATAAATTCTAGAGTCTCATTCATTAAATTTGATTGTAAATGATGCTGCCAAAGTAACAGTTAATTTTTTAACACTGTACACGAATTGTACACGTCTTTTTTCCACATACCCTTATAGATGGGACGTACTAAATCGTAATATCACTGGTTTAACAATGAAATCCGTAAGTAATATAAGATGAGAGAGCGTAATAAAAATATCAAATATTTTAATGGATTTTTTTAAACTTTTGTCAACTATACAGAACTATTATAGAAACATACCAGTAAATTCCTATCGGTTGGGTTAAGTTATAAATGTACTGTACTTATGATTCACATAATCGGACGAGGGCGGCCAAATATCTAGCAGGCAGGCAGCGTCGTAACTAGTCTTTTATGCGCCCGGTGCGAGCTTTTGTAACTACGCCCCAAAACTACGATATAAAACTTGGTCCAGGTCATTTCTACGCCCCCCGGGGTCTGCGCCCTGTGCCTGGGCACCGCCCTAGTTACGGCACTGCAGGCAGGCAGCTAACAGCCCAGAACCGGTCCGGGATAGAATCATTGAAAGAGTTATACGTGTGTAGCTTCCACCAGCTTAACCGTGTGAGGTTGGTGCTCTGTAAAGCGCATGCGCCAATACGTAGGGGAGACCGGGGCTAGTTGTCACAAGGGGCATGTTGTCACAGCGCAGATATCACCTATGTAATCAAAATTGAATTGTCACGTCATCTAACAGTAGGTTCATTTACCGCTCGCCTACGTCATTACAAAATTCGAATAATATCCGTTGTATTGTTTTCCGTTAATTAGCGGTTAAAAGATTTACGGCAAGTCGCGTAAATTTTGATGCTTCGTGTCTTGCGCTGTTTGAAAACTTGTAATTAGAAAAAGGTAAGTAACAACTGTATTTCCTATTAGATGGGTCCTTAATATATATGTACCGTACATTATGAGCAATCGAATTTTCTATTTTGAAATTAGAAACTATGAACCGATTTGTTAAGGAAGTTCATTTGGGACAAATTGTCACACACGAACGGGTCAACTTGTCACTAAGACTGCCTCATCAGAAGAAAAAGAAAAGACTTTGTTTGGTTTGTGGTGGGAGTTTGGTTCTCACGAGCTATGTACAGATGTAAATCCTTATTATGTGTGTCACATCTGTGACTCTGAAGACAACAGCGAGGTTGAGGCCGAAGTTTTAAGCGCGAAAACGTGTACGTCGGACGTTTGGCGCCGCTTTCCCGTAAGCCTAGAAGTTTGACAATGGCGTTTGGAAAGTCAGTGGAATCGTGCTCGACGTTCCAAACGCCATTGTCAAACTTCTAGGTTTACAGGAAAGCGGGGCTCAACGTCCGACGTACACGTTTGTGTTTAAAACTTCGACCTCAACCTCGCTAATATGTAAAGATTCGAGTTACTTGTCTTTCGCAGAATAAATAATAGTAAATTAGTAATCTATTTCTTTATAAAATTGGCACGAGTAAATGTCATATTACGCATAATTTAACATAAGCAAAACTCACGAAATGTGAGAACAGACTATATATACTCTGTGACAATATATTTGGTCACAGGGTAACACAGTTTCTAAAATAATTAATAATTATGACAAAATAATTGAATGTTTATATATTTATTATAAACCAAATCAAAATATATGTAAGTGTATACATTTTCACTTAAACCTAAATAAATCGATATTATAGACCCTAAAACTAGAAATGACTAAACACTGTGACAACTAGTCCCGGTCTTCCCTACTTTATTAAACCATCCGGGGGTTGCCAATCTATAGCACGCCTTTCCAAAGTGGCACGTAAGGAGAAATCATCTGGCACGTAACGTATCGTACGATTTCAATTTATCATGTCTTTTTCAATTATCCTTTTTTCAATCGGCTTTTTTACATTTATGCTAATTAAAGACTATTCATTTAATTTATTTAAATATCGTTATTCGAAGTCTAAAACTTTGGCACGCGTAATCTTTAAAACTAAGCACTCGCTATATGGCACGGGACTCAAAGGTTGGCCATCCGAGATCTAGAGCCCGAGCCGGCATCGATGTCAATTTCTTCCGCACCGTGGCGCAAATGCAGAGTCGGCCTTTTCGCCCGATCCTAAGAGTGAAATTAGCGCGTTTATCGTTATCGAACTGTCGACGTCGAAGAACGCGTTATACGTTAAAAAGCAGCGACAAAAATATTAAAGTACTGTATTTAAGTGAAGGTTGTGTTTACCCAGGTATCACAAAAAATTTGAATATTGATGTCTACAATATCAGTACGTATTGTTCTGTCGGAGACAGTATACGTAGCATATATAATTAAAATACGGGGTATGCATACACTCGAACGAAAGACTTCGGCCGTAGCTGGCGGAAAATAGTGGGAGGGGAACGGGAGGAGGGAGGGAGAGATGCAGTAGGAAGAAGTAGGATCACGGTTTCTCAAACGGGATCTCGAGATTCCGGCTGTTTTTTTAACTCGGAAAATCCCGCAAATTTCTTAAAAATTCACTTTTTTCTTATTTAGCGTTAAAGTCGGGGAAATTTTGCATATAGAAAGTATAATTAACTCAAACCGTCTGAATACATTTGTATTTATTAATTTTAAGCCCGCTTATTAGTTTAAATTTTTGCTAGTTATGGCATGTCACAAATGGTCGATGATCAATACGTAGCTTATTTGTGACAGGACTCTGAAAATTCTTCACTCGCCAGAACCTGTGGTATCTGGAATAATTGCGCTTACGCTGTCTTAATTTTTAACTATGCCCAGTATCTGGAATAACTGCGTAACGCCAGGTTGTGCAAATTGGACGAGGGTACAAACAAATACGAAGTCTGTGAGTGTGAAGTTTTTCTTCATAAACCCGATTATTAAAGACAAACGAACTTCCGAGTTATCGGGCTGTATGCTCGATGACACTATTAAAGCGGGGAAAGTAGACAAATCCAGAACACTAGAGAGCAAAAGAAGTACTGTAACGCATCTCGAAAACGAACTAGAAATCTTCTTCGACGCTACGGGTAAAAAGAACACGTAAGATTTATTTTCTCTTAAATGCATTAAAGACGATTCCACCCGCATCGATCGAATTGAAAAGGGCATTCTCGGTAGCGGGTCTTTTCATTATTAAAATAATAACCGGGTGGAGTGATCGGAGTATCGTCCAGCTTTGGCTTTCAGAATCTTATAAAAATTTACAATAATACTTTGTTTTGTTTTATGTTTTATTTAAAAACGAAAATTACCTTCAATGTTAAAAGTTTGATCTAAGTTCATTTTTTCTTTAAATTTTCGACTCGATTCAAAGGCAATTTCAATATATATTTTACACAGCATTATTAATATTATGATTTTGGAGGTTGCGGAACTTATTAAATTACTTTAAAAAAATGAAAAATAATTATCTCGCTCGATTTCGAGATATTTTGTATATCTTATAAATAATTAATTATATTCCGGAATCTCGGAATATAATTCACTTTTTCCCGGAATCCCGGGACAAGCAAAAGACCGGGAAATGAGGTAGGATCCCTCTGAACGGTGTACATAAAGGTAGTAGTAACCTTACGTACTCCGTTCGGAGGGATCCTACCTTTTACTACTGCTCCCTCTACTTTTAATATTAGCGTGTAGTTTTTAGACTGCAAGGCGGTAGTCCCCGAAGAGTCTAAAAGAAAACCCGAGTGTAGCCAACAACAATAATTGAGTGCCGCCACATAAAGCTAAGAGTAGATGTTAGTGCCAAGTAGCTGTTAGTATGAAGGACTCGTAACTACTTGAAAGAATACAGAAAACATAATGCAAACGCGAGCACTAATACTAACTTAACAGCTAATACACACAGCACGATAAGAAACAAAGGAAGACAACTACAATACCGACCAGATGGATGGACGAACAAACAAGCAAGACCGCAGATTTTTTATACACAAACCTGATCTAATCTATCCTACACTACCACAACCTAAACGAACCTAACCGAAAATCTAAAAAAGCTAATGAACCCTAATCTAACTTACACCTAAGCCTAACCGAAAACTAAATCTGAAAAAGAACCTAAGCTATACTAAAACCAGAAAAACTAATAAGCCTTACTTAACCTACTGAGAACAAACAGGTAGTAATAAAATAACAGAAGCGAAGCAAGGGGGAAAACTAAGTACCATCCTAACCACCGAAACGAGTGCCCTCCGGGGCTCCACTAAGGGATATGAATGCAAGAAGGTGATGAAACGTTGTACGTATTTAAATGAGTCGGTGTGCGGTGCATGGCCAGTTGTACTCCTCCAGAATAGCAGCCCTCATTAAACACGGCCGGATGGCCGAGCGGTAAAGGTGGCAGCCTACCGCTCTGGGGGACCCGGGATCGAATCCGAACGGGTCGAATAATCCCCAGGAATTTTTCGGGGGGTGGTCCGTTCGGATATGTCGGGCCCCGTCCCTCACCACCCGGTCGCCCCATTGTGGGCCTGGCCGAACCCATAATGGGCCTACTAAAAGAGGCCCTCTTAGTGCCCACAGGGCGGAAAGAGTTAAAAAAAAAAAGCCCTCATTAAGCTATCCCCGATGTCATTGTACCTATTGCAGCGAAAAACTAAGTGAAGCGGTATTTGGTCCCGGTGAATACCACACTGGCAGGGTGGATTGTCCCCAAAGCTAAATCTATGCAAGTATTTCTTAAAGTTGCCGTGGCCGGTAATTGAGTGAAAGTACAATTGCGATAAAAGTGGCAAAGAGTCCCAGTAGTGTCAACCTCGGGGCAGGGCCGTATTTACCAATCCAGGGGCTCTGGGCACAAATTCGGCGGGGGGTCCCCCCTTTAAGAGTAGGCAAATTTGATGATTTAGAAAATTTACACAAAATACTGTACTTTCAATTAGATTTGAACTAGGAAGTTGTAAATTTCATTTAAAAATAAGGTTATTGTAAACATACACATATTTTATTGTGTAAAACTAATTATTTTAATTTAACTGAAAAATACCTATGTGAAATTTTTTCCCGAAATTTTCCGATGTTTCATAGGTTTTTTTCCCGGGTTTGGTTTTCTCTGCCTGTTGACCTCATGATTAGACCACACTAGGCTGTCGCGGTAATAGAAAAAAAATTATGTTTAAACATAATTTTTTTTTAGTTTTGTGGGGGCCCTGGGCACAGGCCCCAAATGCCCTTATGTAAATTCGGCCCTGCCTCGGGGATGAAAATGTGGGCGAGCCCCTACTCGTAGTGTCGTGGTCCCAGCTGTCTTGTCAGAGAATGAAAATTTACTTCTTGACGAGATTGTTAGGCTTAATGTAAGAGGTAGGAATGAAGCCGTGACTGGAGACTTTGCAGGTTGTTTGGCAAGATGGTCAGCGGTCTCGTTGCCCAGAACCCGGGACTCATTGGAAGTCTACTCTAACTGTTGTTACTAAAATACGCTTTTTGTCTAGCTGGGAATATACTTTCAAGCACTACGTTGGCCTCTTTATTCCTAGACTTATTACACCGTCTCTAGACACAAGATCAGCCTTAGAACATCAATTTATTTTCCAAAAAAGTGGTGTACTATAGATTACCCCTATGGAATTTCAGGACTTTGATTATATATTTGAACTCAGGAGACCGAGACGAGTTCAACGGTACCCTATTTTTGGACCGGAGACAAAAAATAAAAAAAGTTATCATACTTTTTCACTTACCATACTTTTTTAATGCTCTCACGAAGACGGCACCGTAGTTGCTAGTACTGCCATCTTGCGGTAAAGTCTGCAAACCGTGACGTCGGACTACGGACATCTCCCGGAGGGTTAAACACGCGATACGAGAGCGGAGAGAGCGACGCGACTTCCGATCATCGCGCGATCGCCATTTCGGTTAATGTTACTTACGGCAGCGAACATGGCGGCCGTTCCCACTGTTCGTGCTCCCGACTGACCTCTCGTATGGGAGCCACCACACGCCGCCATGTGCTAAACTAGTGATCGATTCACGGTAGTTCTTGAACAAAGTAAAAAAGGGGGTAAACGTCTACTAAAGGCAAGCGACGCGACTCCCGATCGCGATAGCGAGGCCGACTTAGCGGAGAGAGCGACGCGACTCCCTATCATCGCGCGATCGCCGAAAAAAGTATGATAACGTTTTTATTTTTCGTCTCCGGTCCAAAAGTAGGGTATCGTTGAACTCGTCTCTGTCCCCTCAGTTCAGATATATACTCAAAGTTCCGAAATTCCATAGGGGGTAATCTATAGTATCCCCAAAAAAGAATGCACTTCGGGCCTATAGTCCCTCGTCAGCTTCTTTACAACTGTTTTAGAAATAACAACGTAAGTTAAACCGGATCGATATTATAAATTTAGGTCGTAACGTAATTTACATTTTCACGAAATTGACACATCTACATCTTTGAAACGTACAGTCAGTGATACCTCAACATTCGGCAAATTATCGATACAGATCCCACTATTAGATATTTACTATAATATTAACAAGATATTAACAGTTTGAATACTCAAACAACATAAAAAGATAAGATAAACTTACATTAAACGTGCCGATACGATGTTCAGAGCAATACAATTAAAACAAACAATACCTAACGTTACAAGTCGGCCAACCATTATGACTATTACGAATAAAAGACGGCGTTAAAATAATAAAATGATACACTACGCTATTAGCTACTTGTTACTTAATAACGTCAGTACTCACTACGGCAAATTAGCGCCACCTCCTCTTTTTCTTTTATTTTTACACTCCCCCTCTCTTGTCGGGTACGCGTACCACCATTCGTACAAATTTTGGCCGAAATTATTATTCATCATTTTTTTGTTTTTAATTATTTCTAAATGCTGGCGCCATCTTCTTTTATATGTATTTGATTTTTAAACTATTTTAACCGCGTCCTTTATTATTTGACAGCCTTCTCTGTCACGGTGGACCGCTACGGCCGAATTATTATTATTCTTTATGGCAGATATGTTCTTTGAAACGGACCTTTAATTCTCTACCTGTTTGCCCTATTTACAATTTAGGTATGTTATAACTACGTTCTCATCTATAAATAACATCCATTTGATCCCGTATGTTACGTGCATTTATTTCTCTAGTTAAACTATTATTTTGTTCAAACAAAATTATACCATATATATTTAATTTATTTTTTATCCTTTCAAAAATATTCATTTCATATTTAATTTTAAAACATTTATAAGCAATTGTCTATTGGCGTATATATTTCTGGCCTAATTGCTATTCATTTAGACTCGAGTATGCGGGAATTGTCACAAGAGCGCGACGGGTCGACCAGTTGCCGCGCATTTAATTGTACGGCAATATATGACAAAGGCGTTTCACCCGTAAGTTAGATAAAGGCCTAGTTGCTCCGATACTATATCGTGGGTTGGCCATCAAAATCTCGTAACTCCTTCCGAAGAAACATCAAACTCGCTTCGGAAGTCCGTTATTACCCTACGCCGATTGTTTTTCATTTACGTATCGAACTAGGTTTGACTCTGAATCTACGAGTTTTACGGGCGACCGAAAGCGTATTTCGTTACGCACTGATGTCCCGATCCGAGTTTGTGCAAATATTGAGGTTAGCGGGTTTCGATGGCCGACCGACGGCGCGGTATCTTTTTTGTACGTAGAACGATCGAAACGACGGGTATTCCGCAAATAAGCGCTACTTCGATCGGTGGTCGACTCGGCAATAGTAGTGTTCGCTGCCGTCGGCACTTCGAACCCAACTGTTACAGAACGGATGCACCGTTTGCGCGAACATCGGTTTCTACAAACTTTGAATTTTTTCAACGGCTAAAGAAACGGCCAATACTGCCACTAAGACCACGGAATCGAACGTCTTTGGCTAACCTAGAAGACGATACCTACGACGAGCGGAGTGTGCCGAGTTCAAACGCCCGGCCCAAAACCAACTTTCCGCCTTCGAGCGTTCCAATGGCTGGAAAGATGGCGGCCGGTTCGAGTTCTGGTAATATACGTCGTCGGTTTCCGGAACGTTTTACGATTCCTTCGTACGGTCGGCCGAAGAGATAGAAAGTCGCCCGCGATCGGGAGTTAGGCCGAGGCGATTTTACCAGACGACCGACCGGAGAGTTGTTTATATTTAGAAAAAGGTACTACTTCTATTGTAAAATAAGTCGAGTGGACTAAAACTAAAAAGAACTTTTATCGGTAGAAATTATTCGTCCGAAAAGTCGTCGATCTGTCGTATATTTAAGAATGCAGTTAACGCGTCTCGTATCGTTTTCGTAGGGGAAGCTGTAAAAGAAGGGAAAATTCTTCCTTCCTTTCAGTATTATCTACTTGTCCTTTAAAATATCGCCAGGTTTCCGGTACGGATACAAAATAAACTATTAAAGCTACTCTAAATGGTTAGCTTAAAATCGAGGCGGAAAAAAAAGAATTATAGAAACGGTGACGGGGAATTGACGAATCGTCACGAAATTTTTGTTGCCAATAGTCTAGGAATAAGGGACTGAGTTGGCGGGGATAAAGCCCTTGGCAAAAAGTAGGCCTACGAGTGGAGAAAATTTCCGACCACTGCCAATGTAACCATCGGACCATTCGCTTCTCGTTCGTTCTCCGTTCCGCAAACGAAAAAGTGGCCGAGGAGGGTAGCGCGATTTCCGAGTCGAGGGACGAACTTAGCTTTAATTAAAGCCCAGAGAAGGGGATAAATTTCCACCATATCGGATTACTTTCGCGCGACTTTTTCTTCCAAATGCCCGAGTCCGAGCGACTAATTTTACCCGTCTGCTTTTAGTATAGCGATCTTCGATAATCGTTTAGAAACGTTTGCCGGAGTAAAGACGTAAGCGTTTAAAATGGGCGCCATTGAACTTATATTTCGGGCGCAAACTAAACCGGACAAAACTGGGAAGAAAACTCCCGAGTTCGGATGGGGTGGAAAGACGGTAAAAACGGAATTACGTTTTCCGCCGAAAGGAAAGACGAGAAGCGTGGAAAACGGATAAACGAAAGTTTAATGGACAACGGCAAAAAGCGTACAGAAAAGGCGGAGCCGGAGGTGGAAGATAGGAACCGGTAGAGGCCGAAGAGCCTCACAGGCCGTCGGACTGGGCCCGGGACAGGAGGAACTGGCCGACGGCCGGAAGTTCCACCACTCTGGCCACCAGATTCTGCAGTTCGGAGTATTTGTCCAGACATCCGGGTCGACGGTGCTCCAAAGCCGTCAGGGCCAGGGCCGCTCCCAAGTCGCACCAGGTCACCTGGAAAGCCAAAGGACGGAGTGAAGATTTATTTCGCCGGATCGTCCCTTCCGCCTCCGCACGGTCTTACCTGGTCGGTGACGAAATATCCGGTTCCGCTCTTCTTCAGCAGCGCTTCCAGTCCATCCAGATAGGCGGGAGCGTCTTCTTCGATGACGGTCGACAGCTCTGCCAGCTGAAAAGTCACTCCATCTTAAACCCTGGGTCGACCCATTCCTCCCCGCCCCATCCGACAGCGGCGGCCGGGTCCTCGGACGCTAACGTCTCGACCGGTTCTCTTTTTTCTTCGTCGCGCGGCCCGACGGTTTTTCGGCCGAGGACGAGACGTTAACGGCGAGACACCGAGAAAGAGAGGACGAAGAAAGAGGAACACTCACGCGTTGTTCTCGGGTCATGCGCTCCACTTCCGGTCTTCTCATGCGAGCGAACATGTCCCACAGAGCGTCCATGACCAGGTCGCACTTGGCCGCGTCCCGGCCGCTCTTCCCGGACAGACCTGAAAAGAAAAAGAGAAAAGGCGCCGGTCGGTGTCCTCTCCTTCCGCCCTCCTCCGTCGGCGCCAGGAGAGGGCGCTCACCATGTTCGGCGGCCAGAAAGCGGCAGATGGAGTGATTCTGCGCCACCGCTTCTCCGTCCACCTCCAGAACGGGCAGCGTCCGAAAGGGAGAGGCTGAAAAAAGCAGAAATTAAGCGGAGCCCGGGGAAGAGGCCGAAGAGCGCGGCGCGCCCACTCACCGGCCAAGGCCTCTCCGGCTCGGGCCCCGTCCAGACGGACGTCTTCGAATTCGATTCCCTTGTGGGTCAGGATGACTCGGGCCAACTCGGCCGCCGTCGGGAAGGTGTAGTCCACGATCTTGTATCGGGCCATCTGCAAATACAGGCAACAGCCTGGTACAACGTCGCCGCTTTAATCCCTCCTCCACCCGGCGCTTACCTGCTCCGTCCGAAAAAGGTCCCGGGGAACGAATGCGCGCCGTCGACCAAAAAACCCCTCCATATAACCCGCGCCCGCCAATGGCGGCTCCGGACGGTGACGTTTTCCGAAACGCCTCTCGCTCCGCGTCAGTTTCGGTTACGCTCCGGCGGCCGCCGCCGCGCGCCCCCTCCCGCGTACACCGGAAGTTCTCTTTCCCGGTTTCGGATAGCTTTTTACTCCTGGGAGGAAAGAGTCGGAAAGGAGGGAGCGAAGACCGACGGCGCGCCTTCCCCTTCGAACCCGGCCGCCGCCGCCGCCGGGTCCTTCGTGTAATGTCGAATATTGGCGTCTCTTTGGGAAAGGGTCGGCTTCCGGACGGGGCGTCCTTTTCTTTCCGGAATTGGCGGGACGTCTTTACGTCCGGAGAAAAAAAATGGCGCGCGCCGCGCCTTCCGACGGAGACGCCGTCGACCGACGTCAGCCTCGACTCGGAGTCTCGACCCGAACGTTTCCGGTCGACCGAGCGGACGGAATGCGGTCGACTCCGACCGAAAAAGATTGTTCGTCGGAGCGAAGCGCGGCGCGTCCGGGAATTTTCGACGCCGCTTTGCGTCCGGAGTCGAGAGAAAAAGTTTCGAGGTGGACGGCGAAGGACGCCGTCTCTCTCGTCCCCGCTCCTAGCTAATCGGACGGGGCAGAAAGTGGCGGAAGAGTCGCGTGGACGACTCGGCCCGGGTCTCCCTCTTTCCCCTTTGGCGGGCGGAACATTTTCGTTTTAGCAGCGCGACGCGCTCGGCGGCGCGGGATAATCGTCGTCGGAGGCCGAGGACTCCACCCGGAAGTCGACGGTCCCCAGGAAGAGGCGCGCCATTCTCACGACGCGTCGGCGGAGGGAAGAGAGCGAGCGAGACGCGAGAGTCGGAGAGGGCAGCGTGGGAGAAGGGAAAACCAATTTCGGATCTCGCCGCGCGAACAAGACGCAATTCTCTTCCGCCGGCGGAGATCGGCGTTTCTTTCGTTTCTCGGAATAGAGCGGGAGGCCGGCACGCTTCCTCCCGTCCCGTCTTCGGACCCGGACCGAGAAGAGGATTTTTCGGGAAGGAAAGGCTCGGCGCGGGACCCGAGATTCCCGCGGCGGAAAGGAACGACAAAAATAAGAAAAGAATTTTGCACGAAATTGCCAGTTTTTTTCTCTTCGGGAGTTAACGACCGCGTTAAACTTTGGTAACGACCGATCCGGTTTCGAAACGCTTGGATCGAGGAGCGTCGGCGACGGCGCGGCGCACGCGTGCCTTACGCGTAAATAAGAAGGGGACGGACGAACGACTCGTCTCGTCCGTCCGGCGCTTTCCGAATTCTTCGCACCGTGGTAAACCCGACGGAGGGCCGAGTCCCCGCAATGGTTTATTTCTCTTACGCGAAAGGAATTTGACCCGGTTTAACTCTTCTTTCGGCGGAGGGACATTTTCCACTAACTCCGTTTGGGTCCGACTCGGTGGGTCGAGACCGATTCTTTTTTAAATTCCCGGCGTTTGGCTTTTCCCACGGTTCTTTCCCCCGCCGGATACGAATTCCCCCCGTTCGCACCGACGCGCTTTTATGACGGTTATCGGTGGTCTTATTATTAAACGATGGTATTTGCAACTATTTTCGTTTAGCCGCGTCGGGTGAAACTTTTAATGACTTTCGTCCCCCGCCGATTATATATTTGACGCCGGGAGTGGCCTTTTCCTCGGATTTCGGTACCAAAGAGATAATGCTTTAGGACGCTTCCGGCCGTATAATGGCGTTTATACTCGGCGTTACGAAATTATTATTACTGCCGGGGATTTTTAAAACTTGCGCGCGACAATAAAATTACTCTTTGTTTAAATCCCGTTCTCGGCCGGCCGCGGTGCGGGTTTACTCCTTCCCTTTTCCCGGCCGGAGAACGGACGCGCCTGGGTTCCGGATAAAGGCGCGCGCCAGGGCCCATCCAGAAAGTTACCGAAGAAGACGCCGAAAGAAAGCCACGCGCCTCACGAAATGTTTTAGTATCCGAGGTAGCGGGCTCTACCGGAATAGATCCCGGAAAGGGGAGGCGGCCCTCCCCGCGCATCCCCCTTAAATCCCACGCGCCGCGGCGGAAATCGATCTTGGGGTGCGTAGGTGAATAGCGCCGTCTTTAGGATCAACCAACCGCGGCCAAAGGAGACAGAAACGACGGCGAAATCTACAATTTTAAAATCGGAGTTTCCGGGGACAAAAGTTAAAAGAAGGCTTCCGGCCGGAATAGAGCGCAGTTTTTAAACGAATGCCGAGGGATAAAAGAACGCGTTTTCACCAACTAGTCGTAACTAAACTCCCCGGAAATTGGCGGAATATTTCTAAATTGACGACCGGGCGACGGACTTTCGGACCAACGTTACCAAAGGGCCGCGGCATTTGCGCATCGCCCCGGGTAAAAAAATGTTTTATTCCCGGAACGGACCAGTTTCCCCGGTTAATTCTGCTTTACGGCCAAGAGTTATTCGCTCGAAGGGACGAGTTAATAACATCTGGAAACTGCCGAGAAGAGACGCGTTAAGTGGGTTAAAAGCGTCGACCGGTTTACGCGGGTTCCTATCGGCGCCGCTTACTAAAGTAAACCTGGTTATTACGTACGGTCGGTAGTCGTCGAGTTAAAAACGTCGACTTTTTCTTTTATCGGAGCGCGGACCCCGTTTATTTCGGCAGAAATACGGTGCCGCGGAGAAATGACCTAATTGGCCGGATTCCGCCTTCCCCGGACTACCCGAAGGAAATTTCCCCCGGCCCGGAACTATTTGCCGGCGGAGGAAATATTCCCGGAGGAACGTCCGGAAAACCGGCCGACTACGCCGCCTAACGGTAAACGTTTCGTATCGACAAAATACAAAGACCCAGCCGGTGGCGCCCTTCCGCCTTTAAAATTTGGCGCCGCGGGATCGGGTCCGATTCGCTACCACTTTTGGATTTTTATCTACCGCGGGCGCAAACTTTTGCTACGACTGCCGACTCGGCCCGCGATTGTACCCACGGACAGTTACCTGACGTGGCTTTTCGCAGGTATGTGTCGATTACTAGTGGATCCATTGCTCGTTCCGTTAGTGACCTTAGCGTACGATTTGACCTTTTATTTGACCTTAGCGTACGATTAAATTAGTAAGGAACGCTTTAGGAGAAAAAGCTATAAGCTAAAATATGGCATCGTCGACTGGTGTTACGTCCACGCCTCGCAATTTACCACAGACCGAAAATACTCGTATTCGCTTGGAAAATAAGTCGGGGAGTGCGCGTTTTTTGTTTGTAAAAAACACGCACTCCCCGACTTATTTTCCAAGCGAATACGAGTATTTTCGGTCTGTGGTAAATTGAGTTATACATTGTATAACACTCGTTTGCGGCTAACGGCATTTAGAGCAAAGAGTGTGCGTGGTAAGCGGAGAAACTCCATTGTCATTTAATTTGGTCGGCGTCGTCTCCAATGTGTCCGCAGCGCGACTAGTGGCTCTTCCGCGTCTGGACGGGGGCTTCCGACATTTTCCGGTAACGCGTCGATTTTTGGCGCACTCGTTTGCCACGGTTTCCGCTAAACGGAAGCTAGACAAACGTGACGCCTAAACGGTTTAAAACGTTTTATCCACCACCAAACTTCGAGAACGTTTGGCTAAAACGCTTTAAAAAACGTCCGGTTTAAAAACGTACCCTATCCTAACTCTTCCTCGGGGTAGTTCTAGGAATAATCCTTAGAATCGATTACAACTTTTACTGTTTAATAGGTATAACAATTGTCGGTTCCGTCCGCGTGTTCTTTTAGTCAAATGCGCAAATGAATCGAAGCCCAAGACGTACCCTCGACTAGAATGTAAACTACCGAATATCCGCTAGCTATAAATGCGGTAATAATAATTTAACAAATTCTAACGTATTAAAGACGACTCGTTTTACTTATTCGTATGTTATATGCTGGAGAGTATACTATATGTACAGTACAGTACAATACATGCAATAAAAAAAAAAAAAAAAAGACAAAAACAGGATTTCTCTACTGACAAGAGAAAATCATCGAAAATTTTATTATTATTGCTTTCTCGGCCCTGTTATACGAGTATATAACGGTGGGAAAGTACGGCCATCGCTCAAAAACTCACCCCTCGGATTTTTACATTTTTGGATTCGGGACTCGGAAACGTCGAGAAATGCAAACAATGGATTTTTTCCCGTATGTGTGGATGTTAGCGCGCGCGTGTGTGTGCGAGGGGCACGATTTTGTTCACCCTTTTTAAAACTTTGCGGGGAAGTTTGTTTATTAGGGGAATCGATGCTATTAAATTTTAGCGGTTAGAGGTCGAGAGACGGAAAGATAAAGGGGGTCGTGCGTCGTATTCCCAGTACGGTCGGACTTAATGACGATTTTACCGGTTACTAACATTTACAACTTTTTATAAAACCCATCCTTACCCTGGAAATTGAACTTTTCGCCATTTTATAATATTTAAAAACTTTTTATATTCTTAACTATCGTAACAGATGGCGCCACTAAACGTCGCCGGGAGATTTAAGCAACTCGCTACCGGTTATTTTTATTTAGTACTGCTGAAAAAAACCAGCGAAACCCAAAGAAATTATCGTAAGACCCGAAGTCCGGGAATAAGATGCAAATATCCGAAAATTCCGGGTAACACCGGAGAAGCGGTCACTCTACTCTTACGGGAGAATGGCGTCGATTTATGGTCGCGCGACGAGGCGATTCGAATTTTACTACGAAATTTACAGAATTTCATTTTAGAAGTAATTTTATAAAAATTTAGCGAATCTCTACGTTTTGACTTCCCGAACCCAAAAAAGTTCAAAAAATTCCGTGTTGTCATTTCGTTTAACTTCTCGAGACGAAGTGAGATTAAACGAAATTTGGCTCGGTAGCTCCGTACGTAAGGGGCGTCGATGCTATTAAATGTCGACGATTAAAGACGCTTTCGAGTACATAGCGGGATATCTTGCCTATAAATATAAAGAAAAACTCCCAAACTCGGGTACTTTTACTAGCGAAATTAAAAATTATCGCAACTATCGCATTCCATCGCGGGTGCGGCATTTATCTTACGGAGAGCTTATTGAACCTTCCGACGAATGGCTAGCAAAAATTATAGAATGCAATAAATATTTCGAAATATATCGCGGCGAATCGTATAAAAAAGGCCCCGGAGTTGTACAGAATTTGTCGGTGGAAATGGCGAAACGAGAAAGCGTTTTACCGTTTTCTTCAATAAAAAATTTGTGTAAATTAAGAACTATAATAAGAATTGATTATAGAAATCTTAAACAAGAAAAATGTAAAATATTGAAAAGATCGCCTTCTGAAAATGGCGATTGTCGAAAAAAAATTAAAAAGTAATAAAAATTATAGTTCGTTAATTTATTAAATACGTATTAGCCAAAAGACTCGTAAATTTATTTACGTACACTTATTAAATCCGAAAATTCTATAGTAGTAATTTAGTAATTAATTAAGAAATGATTTAGTATTTTATCGTATTTTGTTATTCGAAAGCATCCGTCGTGTGGAAGTAGAGGGCTCGCTGCGACGTCGCATAGATCCAAGGTCACGCTAACAAATATACGGGATCTGGCTATCCTCGTAGTACGTCGGTTCTCAAACTTTTCGATTCACCGCCCCCTTTGTTCCGTAAAGTTATACTCGACGCCCCCTAACCCATCGGATACCCCAACTTTTGCCTTTGGTCACCGTTCAGTACCCTACCTCCAGCACCCCCTAGATTTACTCACCGCCCACAGGGGGGCGGTATCGCCCACTTCGAGAACCCCCGCTGTAGTATACAGTCCTCGACGCTCGTATCCCTCCGCTAGCGCGGCGATACGAGCGTAGGTTGGCTGTTGAAAAAATTGGACGGACGAAGCAATCACGCTAGCGGGGACGTTATACCCAGGCACGCGCACTGTCGTTTTACAGCCAAGAACCGAACAACGTTCATTATTTTTATAAAGTTATTTTGTTTCGTCATAATTTCACAATTTCTAGGAAAACCGAACGAGTTAATAATTAATCCGGATAATGAATTAAAACCACTAATCTTTAATCTCCCGCGATGCGGCAGTCTTACGCCGGCAAACGTAGCCGTTCACCTAGCAAAATGGTCGATAGCCCGATGGGAAAAAAGGCGGTACTCCCGGCCCGAGTGATCCGACCGTAGAACGAACGGAGCGCGCATTGCCAGAGAAAAAAGTTGGTTTCGCTTTCGAACTCGACTTAGGAAAAGATAAAGAAAACGACCGGTTAGTTTTACAGTCCGTTTCGAAATTATAAACACACCCAACGTTTTTCGACAACAAAAACATTAACTACAGTAATGTATTTTTGATATTAGTATGTTGTTTATAACATTAATCTAAACATTTTCTGAAAATTTTAGGCAATCTGACAATTACAAAAACATTATCGGAGATTTTCAATTTTTGATTGTTTCAGAAGTGTAAACACGCGTCCACAAAAAAACGATTTGCGATGTTTCGATATTTTGTAGGTCCACCATTTGATTCGATTAGTTCAAATACCCTATCGGGCATACATTTTACTAGTTTTTGAGGTTGTTCTCGTTTAACATTGTCCCAATCCGCGATAGCTATTTTCGGTTCGTTTACGGTATGGTATCGTCCGTGTTGGCCATAAACGAGACGACTCGTAATGCCCCAAACATTCTCTGTCGGGGCTCCGCCACGACCAATAAATTACATTATTTTTTTCGGCAAACCAATTTCGGTCGACTTTAATGTACGAATAGCGGCATTATCCTATTGGAATTGTCAGTTTTCTCCCCCAATAAGTAATCCAAAAGTTATTAAGTTTTAATACAACAGTCTTCGTACTTTTCCGAATTTTACTTCTACCTTTTATAAATACAATATCTGTTTTACCTCCCCATCCAAATCCCGCGCACACCATCGCGGATGACACCTCTCTGTCGTCTCGTCTTTGGCCCACTTTAATCTAGATGTTTGTGCAATTGTGTTAATTTCGGTTTGGCAACAAATTTGGCATTTTTACGATTACGCGTATATCTCTATACAGTCGCTAGTGAAACTGCAATTGGCAACGTCGATGCCGGTTCTCCGACAAACAACTCGTTGGCCGTCAGTAGCCGAAAAACCTTTCTTCGTTTCTAGGTGTAAAGAGTTTAGGCCTTCCGCATCGCTTATTTCTGCCGTAATTTTCACCCCGAGTTAAGGCCAGGAACACGCGCGTAAAATTCGGCGTAAAATCTAGCATAAAACAGAAAGGGTAAAAGTTTTTCTGAAATTTTGGCCGAAACAAAATTGAAAAGAGTAGAACGTGTCTCTACTTTCTACGCCGTAAAATTTTTACGCCCAAATTTCTCCAATAAAGAGAAGTCTTTTCTGCGACGTCAAAGTAGACGCGTGGTTTTTATTCTAACAATGGCGGCAACGATGGTCGACCCTATAATTGCGAGGGTCTCGAAAAAACGAAAAATAAACGAAATACGGGGGTTTATCGATCCGTCGATCACATCGGTGTCACGTATAAAGACACTGTATTTAAACAAAGCGTACGGACGGCCATTGGTGCTAAATTTCAACAGGTAGGTCTAGTATTAATAGAATCGATATATAGTATTCGGAACACACGTTCTTTATTTCGAGTCGGAATACGAGTCTATTAATTTAAATTTTCTAAATTATAGCAGAGGCAGCGGAGAAAAAATAAAGGTACAAAGGGATAGATATACGAGAGAAGAAAAAATTTAATAAAATGTAGCACTTAGTGACAGTGGTATTCTCGATCGTTAAATTGTCAACGAATTATTAAATCCGTGCGATTCACGCTCTCGAAATAGCTTCTTAACCCACCAGCGTCTCTTTTGGCGGACTGTACGGTTGGTGGTGCGGCCACGTTCCTATAAACTATTTCGTCCGAAAATGTCTGCCTCCCGGGTAATCTTCCGTCCGACTTTTCTCGATTTATACTCGGCCAATCTTTTTTTTATTCGATTGGGACAAAAATATTTATCCGGCTTCTAGTCGGGTCTCTGCCGCTCGCGCGAGTAGTTTTTGACGCTCTGTCCGGCAGGAAGTTTGTTACGCCTTATAAAAATCTTCGTGTTCGAAAATTTCTTCAGTCCGTGTGGTTCGGCCGAACTATATCCTTTCCGGGAATTTTTCAAACGCGTTTTTTACTTTCCCCGCTGTTACGTGTACGTAACCTGGAAAGTATTGGAATTTTACCCTCCGAGTTTTTTGCACATCTCGCGCGTATTGGAGTCTATTTCGTGTAATATCTCGGATGCGATAATGATTAAGAAACGAAATACCGGGGATGGATGCTATTAAAGTTTGGTAGTTAAAGGTCGAGGAGACATTTAATGACGATTTTACTCGTTATCGGCTTATATATATATTTTTTTAATATAAAACTCCCCTCTCCCTTCAAACGTAAGCGCTTTGCCATTTTGTAATTTAAAACTTTTTGATAAAATTTCGTAATAGATGGCGCCCCCCACAATTTTATTGGCGGTAAACTCTTAATTAAAAGTACGAGTTATTTTTTTTAAACAAAACCTCGTAACGGCCGGGAATTTTTCGACTCTTTGTTTTATTTTTGTGGCACGGTCGAGAACGACCACGAAAAAGATTTTTGAAGAGTGGCCGGCCAGGGCGGCACGACTTCTTACCATTCTGTATTTAACGATAAAAGTAAAAGTAGTAAACACGCAGTTCTACTACTCTGTGCGTTTTATTTGGATTACCGGCAGCGCGTGGTGTCGGGTAAATAAGTTTAAAACGCGCTTTCGTTATTAACCGGCATTTATTTCCTACGGTTCGTTTTCAAAGCTTTTCTAACGCGCGTAGAGCCCAGTAATACTTATGCAAAGTTTTCTATTTAATCAAAACCTTATTAGATAAATGAAAAGCAGAAATTCTCGTCGAATTTCGACTTTAAGCAACCGGCTTACCGCCTTTCTTCCCGCTCCGGCTTTATTTATATCTCCACCACCGGGATAACGTACGTCTTCGCCGGGCGATTTCGCGGCAGCCAATGGGCAAGCGGCACCGTATTTTTACCCGTCGTCGTTAGCACCGGGTACGGGGTGCTGCGGAAATTTCGAAAAGGTGCAAAAAGTAACAGATATTAGATTTAAAAAATTAATCCGAAAAACACAAAACTTTTAAGTCGAAAGTTGTGTCATTTTAAAAAATTCCCATAATTCGTTGCAAATCGCCTTCGATTTCTCGCAAAGCGCGTTACCGACGAGTCGACGATAGCCGGGATTCGACTCTCGGGGCACCCCGTCGCTCGTTAATCTGGAAATAAACACAAATGTTATAGACGGGACCAAATTACGGAGGGGAAAAATCCGGTCTCTTTCTCGGCATCCGTCGTAAAACGTTTCGCCCGGTCGTTTATCGGCCCGTAATTTTCCCCGCGCCCCGTGCCTTTAACGCGAAGAAAAGTACGAAAGACGTTTTAATAAAATGTTTATTGACTTTACAAAAACGGGAGTTATTTTTGAGAAAAAGAAATAATTTTAAGTTGACAAAGTTAACGAACCCGATAGAATTTTTAAAGCCCGTTTTGCCGGGGATGGGCCAGTCTTTACCGAACGTTTTGAATTTTTACACGAAAATACCCGGTGAAATTTGTTTACGCACCTATTTGTTAATTACTACGTTCGAACCAAGTTATAAATAATAATTTACCGATTAATACCATTATTTCCGGCCCGCGCCAACCTCCGCGTATTTAAAAGATTTTACTTAATAATTTCCAATCTCCGGAGACGTTTACTTTTCCCTGTCGATAGGCGTCGACGGGCGAAATCTTCCCGGACAGCAAATCCTGCAGATCCTTCCGGGACACGGAGACGACCACGTCGCTCCCGACCTCGTCTCGGGCTTCTCTTATTTCCACCGACCCTGCGAGATTTAAAAAGAGCCCGTCAAAACGGTCGTCTTTCCCTCTCTTCGTCCGCCTTACCGTTGTCCACCGAACAGTACACCGCTTCCTCTTCCACTCGAAACTCCAACGCGACTTTGGCGTTTTTCAACGGTCCCTTTTCCACCGCCTTCTCGACCGAAGCCGCCACCACCTCCGACAGGGTGTCGCCGTTTCTTCTCTCCAATTTCGCAAATTCTGAAAAAAGAAATTTTATCCGCCATAAATTCCCGCAACTACACGCGTCGGATTCGACCGTCCGAGTTTCGCCTCCTTCCTCCCGGGCCGAAAAGCGTGGCAATACTCTCCGCGCCCTGGAATATTCGCCCGTACTTCCGATTTCTCTCGTAAACGAGAAAGGGCGAATGCGGCGTAAACGCGAAATACTAAAATGGAAAACGTCGAGAAATATTTCGTACGGGGCTAGACATTTTCCAATATCCAAATATAACACTAAGCCTCGATTTACGCGGGCAGAAACGACGCTCGGCCCGAATTTATTTAGTACGGGGCTCGATCGGCCTACCTGGATCGTCGCCGTCATTTTCTTACATTTGTTAGACCGCATCTTAACAAATGTAAGAAAGTTCATAATTTTCATAGTAAAGCTTAACAAAAATATCCAGCAGCGAGTCGTTGAACTTTCCCGGCAATGTTTGGTGGCGCCGTCTGTTACCACATTCTATTTAAGAACTTTTTATAAATCGGAATTGTTAGTAAGTCCCTTAGCCGCGCCATCTGTTGAGAAGTTTATCGCTTTTATAAAATTTAAAAAAACTATTATAAAATGAAAAAAAAAATTCATTTTCGGGATAGGAATGGGTTTTATTAAAAAAAATATAAATGTTAATGACGTCGTTAAGCGTATATAACTAGAATCGTCGTAAAGTCCGACCTTACTCGAGATACGACGGACGACCCTTCTGTATCTCCCCACCCCGTCCACCTTTAACTAACAACATTTAATAGCATCGTTCCCCTAAAAACGAGCCTCCTGGCAAAATTTCGCAAGTTTTCGACAAAAAGCGCGGGGGTTATTAAGCTTGGAAGAGATGGACTTATATTTACGACTCGTCTTATTTAGCGACTGCATTACTTTCACTTCTTCCCAGAAATGTGGAAACGTGTAAACATTCTCGGTCCAAAATTTCGAAATGCTCCGGTAACGACCTTAGAGAAAGATTAGGTAAATCTGGTCGCTAAGCGCTTCTTGTCTCGTCCTTCGAGATAACGAATGATTAGCGACATCGACGTAAGTGCGCCGTTTGTTCGTACGCATTTTATGATATCTAATTGCTTCCATACATACCCGACGAAATTCGCCCGTTACGATTCCGTAACTGTATTCGGCGACGAACTTCTCGACAAATGGCGCAGCTAAGGGACTTACTAACAATTCCGATTTCTAACTTCCTCTCGTGCCCTTGCCAGTGTGAATATTTCTACAAGTATTGTTTAGGATGTTTTGAAATAACGGTGCAAATTTACATCCTAAACCTAAACGCGGAACGGTACGTTGCGTATCATATTGTGATAACTTCGTCCAATGATCCCAACGGTGTAGACTGGGTACCATCGTTGCTTCCTCGCAAATCTCGAGAAAATTTAAAAGATAAAATAGAACGAAACAATCTCTGTAAAATACGAAATCCAGATAACTCCTTCAAAAACGTTAAAAAATAAAAGATAGGCGAACCATCTAATCGTTCCACAAAGGAAAGCAGCACCGAGGATCCGGCCTATCGCTTGCAAAATAATGTAGCCGAAACGTCACTCTATATTATCATCATTAGAAGAAGAATATATAAATTTAGAAAAATGCCAGTTACATCCAAACGATAGTGAATCCGGGAAAAAAATGTTTAATATTAGAACAGAACATAACAACTAATGTTTATCGAGATCAATCTCTTATCGTTTGATGTGGATTATCAAATTAGAAAATGTTTATCAAACTGTTACAGATTGTTTATACAATTGGAATAATTACGGGTAAATTTCAACTGGGAGAGGTCAGTTTACGCTCGCAAACTCGAAACCGAAAGGGGTTTCTTAGTAAAGAGCTGTTTCGGATTTGGAATCGATGAACCTACAATTGTGAGGATATTTCGGGACTGGCTTAATTGTACTATTGTACCGTTTGGTCGTATTGTATTAAAGAATATAATTAAATGGCCACAGATGACACGCGGTTAAAAAAACACTTACCAGATATTTTCAAAAACCCAAAGTTTGAAAATATTAGATGCATCATTGACTTATAAACCCTCGCAAACTTGTGTGTTTTAAACGCTTCTTTTGTGTAGAGAGGTATTGACCGTATTCATCGCGACAGGTGGCAGCACCAGCACCAAAACATCCTGGACCCTTGGCACTTCCGGTTTTTTTTTTCCTCGCTCGCCCAAGTAAACATCATCTGTTCCGAACTTTTTTAACACATTCTTAAAATATTTCAATTATTATGTAATTGAAATAAAATGATGAGAGTTTTTGCACTGCATGTTGTCAGAAAACCAAGTTAAAATTAATTTTTTGTACGTGTACTGTACATCATTACCACTGTAATATACAAAAAACACTCCTTGACTTTCGCAATCCCCATCTGTGCTTGTATCTGCGCGTATTATTCGTGTTCTTCACGGAGCTGAAAATTTTTGCAGCTCCGTGAACAACACGAAAGTTTTACACCTAAGAATGGGACCAAACAGAGACGCAGTTAATCTTCCTTTTCGATACTTCCACCACAAATCCTCATTTGCTCGATCTCTAGTTTGAGATTCCACTAACTGAATTTCCTGTTTTGTTAACTCGATTTAGTTGATGAGTTTGTTATCAAGCTGTGAGTAAACACGTGTCGACCATGTGATCTGGTCACTTCTCTGCACGTGTTAAAATAGAACAGAAGAATAAAAAAATTACCAATAAGATAAAGTAATACTAAAAAAATTAAAATTGATAAAATATGCAAAAAAATATTTGATCATTTAAACATATATAACTTGTAAAAAATTAACATTAAATGTATATTATTTAGATCTACATAAAATACATTTACAATTCAATAGTTTTCATTTGTATATAAATTTTCCATTTTTGTGATGCGACTATTATAGTAATTTGAAATAAAATTAACTCCTCTTATTGTTTGATTCTGTTGGTAATAAGCAGCAGAAAACGAAACTGTTTATTTTTATAATGCTTCGAGATGTGTAAATTGATTTAAAAATAAATTAATAAATCCGAAATAAACAATTTCAAATGGAATAAGTAAAATAATATTTTATTAATGATTTCATAAATAACCAGGGACTTTTTCCTGCGGATGAATAAGAAGCAACCTCGTTACAACAACGTTCATTTAACAAATATGCCGACTTACCGGACAATGGAATTTTTTCTGATTTTTTCGATTCCCTGGACACAATTTTACATATCTTCGCATGTAAAACTATACAAATCCATCTTTTATGATTGTTTAACACGCCATTTCAATTTTCCCAGATTATTCCTACCCTTGGTCACGGGCGTAGCCAGGAAGGGGCACGGGTGGGCACGGCCCCCCAGTTAACCCGGTGCCCCTCTCCAGAAAGTTACAGCCTCTACTAGGCCCCTCCCATAACAAAATCCTGGCTACGCCAATGCCCTTGGTTGATTTGAAATAAGAACACTCTTAATTAACTAGAATCTTGCTTTGTGCTTTGAATACTTTTATCTATGTCTACTCTATACATTTTACATATTAATTAGAAGCAAAATGTTCTGTCACAGCCGAAACCGAAACTATCCCTTTATAAAGAAGTGCTATAAATAGAGACTCGACTCTGAAATATAGGTCTAACCAAATCAATCGAGACGGCAAATACTTTATCCGCACCTTCCCAAATAATATGTTTCAATTGATTTGATTTCAATTTACATTAATTAATTTTGATTTTATTTTTACTTTTAGCTACGGTTTCGGTTTTTGTTTCGATATAAAGAACAGTTTTAAAATTTTAATTTAATTTGAAATTTAAGTTAATAATAATAATTACATTTAAAATATTTTTAAATTTAATTATTTTTTTTAGTTTTAATTAACTGGCTACCTAGTTACGTATAAACACAGACGAAACTCCCCCCATAGACGAGCCGAACATGCGTACAGTACATTCTACCGGAAGGTGACGAAGGTCCAATCACGAGACTTGCCTCGGGCTTTGTTTACTTCTAGACACGGTCGATACGTAGTTTGCTTAAGACAAATCCGAATGTCTCGAAATCAGTGTATGGTCCAATTTTTAACCGTTTAAAAGCATTCTTTCTGACGTATTCGTCTAACGGATCTGGAAATTCCAAATCTTTATATTTGTTTTTCTCGATGCTTTAAATTTGTTTCTATATCCTACGAGTTAAAACAATTTCCAGGCATCGTTCGTTTGTCAGTCGTTTAATTACAGCTGACCGGAAACACGAAACGGAAGTTCGACCGAGTCTTTCGTACAGAGAATGTACACGTTTTTGTTAATTGGAGAATGCAGTCGAGATTTCATTTCTAAGCATATCGAGATGACGAAAAGCCATTTACATAGAATCATTTTTTAAAATACAATCCTCACAAAAACAGACATCAAATATTTCCTAATATTTTTATACATTTAGGAATATCAAAACTTATCTTTAATTTGGTAAAAGTCTTTTGAAAGTATTAAATAATTGAAAGTATTTTCAGTTTAATAAATGAATTATAATGAACATAGATTATATGCAAAAGGAAAAAAATACTACGGTGGTAATATCTTCACTAAAGGAATAAAACTGTTGGTAAAAAATTATCAGGAATTTTAGGAAGATCGGCAAAAACAGTAATTGAAGATAAACCTAAAAATGTTGTTCAAAATAAAAAAAATATATATCTAAAAAACCTAAAATAGACATATCACCTCCAAAATTTGTAACAATTAACAATATATTATCTAAAAATAAAGTTCCAAATAGATACGGATCTGGTTTAAAACGATTTACTTAAACTTTTTTTATAGGTGCAAACTTTTCAGTTTAATACATGGAAAATATTTGGAGATTTAAAATCTATTCCAGATTATTATCGTAATGAAAATTCTAAATACGAATACACAGAATATAGAGAGCATTAATTTAAAAGAATCTGATCGATATAGGTTTATTATTATAGATGTAAATTCACCTATATTATATAGTAATGGATATACAGTATATGCCTAGAAAGTAAAATAATAAATAATAATAACCATTCCGTAGGAACCGATAACGTTACGTTTGTAAATGGTGGAAATCTGTTTAGATCTACTAGATTATCGATCTCTAACGGAGAAGCAGAATCAAATACGGCGTATACTTCGTTAATTCGTCAAATGGTCTTATAAATTTTACGAATGATCGTTCCTTCTCGGAGGCTACAAATACGATGTATTATGACGACGTATCAGAATCACCCGATAAAAATAAAATAACAATAGAGAATCCCGATAAAGATGTAAAAAAGGGATCGGATATCAAATTGAAAGAAAATGCATCTTATAATCGAGGATTTAGACAAATGGATTTTAACAAAAAACAATAATATAGTAAAATTTTGGATTCCTTTAAAACAGTTATTTGGGTTTCTTAACAATTTCAGGAAATTAATTTATGGTATATCTGTTGCATTTGAATTTCAAAGACACGGTAATAATATGTTATATACAGACGCTACAATCCTAATTATAAAGTAATCGTATCTATTACCAGCTTACGGCTACCTAATGTAACTCTCTAGCCTTCGATACCAAGCAGAATTTACAAGTATAGTTTTGAATCTACGTAGACTTACCGGATGTCCCGTTTTGACCAAATTGTCCCGGTTATTTGATAAAATTTTAAAGGTACCGAATATACGAGAAGTAAAAAAAGAGTGCAGCTCGGGGTAAAATGGCGATTAGCGACAAAAATATCGTTACACTCGCTGTTGCCGATCTAAACATTTTGTATCTAGATACGTTTTCACCCAAAATTTATAGCGTGTGGCCTAATGAATTTAGATGTTTTATTTTTTCATCCAGATATTTTTTTACAGAATTTATAATAGCGTGTAGCCTTTGTGATCCAGATATTTTTATTTCATTTTTTAGATATTTTGTTTCAATTAGAGTAAACGATGCAAAACTTACACTGATATGTCATTGACGCGCACGTCCTAGCTTAGTCGAATTCAGAATGCTAGTTGACATTTGTGACTATTTTGTACTGTATGGTACGTTAATTTAATCTCCAAAAGGCCAAAAAAAGAAACCGTGTGTTTACCGACGAATTAAAAAAGGATTATCTGTTTTTGAAAAAGTTTGTGATCGTATTGACAAAGTGAAACGTGAGCTGTGCTTTTCAGAATTTTCAGTTACTCGTGGTGGACGTTCGAACATTAAAAACAGATTACGACAGACGTTTTTCTTACGTAGAGCTAAGGGAAACAGTTTTGGTGGAGCAGAATCTTTTACTTGGATAAACGACAATGAATTAACACGGTCTGGGATTGAAGCTTCGGGTGAAAAAATTAATGAAACTGTTGCAAATAATATAGTAAACATGGGATGGATCAACTGTTTGACGAAGTAGTGATTGCAAAAGATTTTTGGTCAGCTAACTACAAAATTTGGAAAAATACAAGTTGTGATGAAAAATGGATACAACTTTTCAGTCATTTCGAAGAACATTTCATTGCCCTATTTTGTTCAAATTATAGAATACATTTTCAGTATTCCAGGCACATCTGCACCAGTCAAAAGAGTATTCTCAATAATGAATATCGTATGGTCTAAAAAAAAAGAGATAGAATGGCTGAATCGACCGGCTTTACTACGCTGTAAAATTAACAGCGAACTAAATTGCGGCGCATTTTTCGATGCCATTAAAAATAAAGAATTTTTAAAGAAAGTTTACACTAGCGATAAATATTAATAACTTCTTAATAATAAGGTATGTTGGTATGTTCAGTCGAGTTATTAAAAATTGCTTTTAACTCATTGCTGTTTTTTATTAACAATTTTACTTTGCCTTTTCAATCATAGATACTTACGCTACTAGGCTTTATTTTCTTTTGTATTTTCTCAAAATTGTCCCGGTTTGAGAAAAAAAAATATTACAGTAAGCCTAATTCTGCACCTATCGAAATTACTTGGTGTTCTGCTACGATAAGAAAAGGAAACGAACAAACAATAAGTGGTGCGGGTCGTATCTGATAAAGTTGTAAGTGTTTCGATCACTCCACAATATGTATAAAAAGAAAATCAAAATCAGGATAATATGATTTTTGATAATTTAGATTTGGTTGAATGATGTGTAACAATGAAAAAATTCTAATAGAAAATTATAAAACAAATTTTTAAAATGGACAGTTAAATTATAACAGATGTTATTCTGAATTATTAGCAGCTGGTTTAAATACTCATACTACAGAAAGTGGATGTCTTAAAAGTTAGCATATAATCTTGCAAAATTTGCATATTATTCATTTCAATTTGTCTTATCATCCAGAGCATACTAACATTGCTAATTTAAGATTACAATTTAACTGAAGATTAGGACGAAATCCTGGTAAACCATACAAATTTTATTTCATAGTGAATGAAAAAAGAAAAGGGATTGGCTTTATATGGCTAAAAATGAATTGGTATCCTTTTGGTTCTCCGTATGAAAAATTTGGAATTGGACCACCTGTTCTGGAAATGGATTTAAATTAACTGACAATGGTAATTATGACTTAGTTTTTAAATTTTTTTCTTCTGTAAATCTTATAGATAATCAAGATGTAACTACTAAGCAATATGTTTTAGAAAAACTGCATAAAAATCATCAAATTATTAAACAGTTGATTGAAAGAAACAAATCGGAAATAGATCAGAGTTTTATGAAATATGTTCACAAAACAAATCAAATAAATGATTTAGCCATTAATAAAATCTCAATGAGGTTACCATAGATGTTAAAAAAAAATTATAAAAAATTTAGCTGATCCTAAGGGCATAAAAATGCAGTTAATAAAATATATGTTGATAACAATTTTTAAATAAATGATAAGAAAAAAGATAATATACTACAAAGAGATAATGATGGATTATATGTTCCTAAGATGAACTTTTTGCAACTATCAAAGATGATTTAAAAACTATAAAACAGGTGGATTTAAAAACGTTGAATTTTCAAAATTTTCTAGCCATCTTTTAACTCACAATATGAAACTAGAATCTAATATGGAAATAAAAAGCACTATGTATTTGAAAATGCACTCTACTGTGTATCCAATTACACATCTGCTTATAAATGGTGATGTTCTTTTTTCTGATATTCTCTCTCTCGAAAAAAACAGTGATACGATCGTTACAAAAGGTAAAAAAAGGCGACGAAATTAGTGTGGACGTTACGCTTAGTGGCGGTGATAATAGCTTGAAATCTTGTCTAGAAATCATAGAAATTAGTTACCTATAAATGGAGGTAAACTGGTATGAATTCTCAAAAATAATTTATCTTTTGATAAGATTGGAAGTCTAAAAGAACATCTTAATTAGAAATTATTTGTCAGTATTCAAAACTAACAGATTATGTTGAATGAAATGTAGCATCTCAATATCAAACACTTTCAGAAACATAGAAAAATATACTGATAAAATAGATTGGGATAAAATCAAAGATTAACAGAAGAATTCATTCTGAAACACGAGAACAAAATAAACTGGGATTTAATTTCGCAATACGGCGGAACCTCGCTTAACGAGCACCTCTCGTAACGAGCAAAACAAATTGTAAAAAATGACTCGCTTAACGAGCGACATTTCGCATAACGAGCGACGAGAAGAAGGAAAGTCCCGGATTGCGTGCATGCTACGTCGGTCTGTGTTTAGCACTCGTTCCACTAGCATCTTAGTGTCGCTTGTGATCACATATTTTTTCAAACTTGTGTTTAGAGATATTACGTATAAACATCGACAACCACAGTCCGTTGTATAATAAACACACCAAACGATATGTGAAATTCTTGGGATATGTAAAGAAGGATATAATTAAATATTAGAAATTACTGTATTTCAATTTGTTTTTGTTGTCATTCCATGCTAGATGAAAAGATGATGATGATGATGATTCACAACAACAATGTATATTGTATAACAATAGTACCTTACAACCTTAACAATGTATATTGTATAATTTTCTTTAAATAAATGTTATACATAAAATATTTGAGTATTTTTTTGGCATGGAATGGATTATTGTATTTTACATTCATTTATATGGGCAAAATTGTTTCACTAATGAACGTTTCGCATTACAAATAAGATTCTGGAACAAATCATGTTCATTAAGTGAGGTTCCACTGTATCAGAAACTGAGTAATGAATTCATTATTAAACACTACAAAGAATTAAATACCGTTAGTGTGTCAGCTTTTTAGAGGATACAATTAGAATACAAATTATCAGAGGATACAATAAGAAAATTACAAGACTATTTAAACTGGAGATACATAACTCATTATCAGGATATTAGTGAAAATTTTATTAAATTTCAAAAATTGAAAACAAAATAAATTGGTGTTACTTTATAAGACATAAAAACCATGCTTTATCTCTTGATTTTTACAAGAAATATTATTAGAAAAAAATGTGCATTTTTTTAAATGAAATATGTAATACAGGGTTGATTTACCTTTAGATCCTTAATAATGATCATCTTCATTTTTTAATCTTCATTATTTTTTTATCTTTTCACCATTTTTATTATTATTTTTTTCATAAGACTTTTTGAAATATGATGAAAGGTGTCCAAAAATGTATAAAAAATTTTGCATTGCATTGTGTTACTTTGCATGATTTTAGTGATTTTGAATGTTGCAATTTTTGAAGTTTTTATGCTGAAAAGCTTACTTTTTCAACAATTTTTTAATCTTTCATTATTTAAAAAGTACCTATTTTGAGTACCCTTAATGCATTTTTATGTCTAATACATTTTTATTAATAAAAGCCATAAAAGCAATGAAAAGTGATTTGTTTTTGAATATTTTTAAATTTTTGAGAAATACCCTTTTTTCATATTGATATTTTAACAAAAAAAACCCATAAAATTTACATTAAAACCATGCATTTTATTGCATATTTTCAACATTTTTATGTCAAAATGTTGTGTGAAATGTGAAAAAATTACAATTTTTGAGGGTTTAGGTGGTATACAGGGTGTCCCATAGTACCTCCTATATACTTCTATAACTATCTGTACTATTTTGAACACTAACTCAACTTTGAAATCACGAAGAAAATATTCCACAAAAAAGTTACAGCCTTTTTCTAGAGTAGAATGTGGCACACTAGAATACTTTCAACTATATCTTGAAGAGCATGTATTGGAAAAGCTGGAAAATTTAAAATATTGACAGTAAAAACATTCATACTTCACTAATAAAGTTGGTAGAGTGACAGCTCCAGCCTTATTTTCATTTGAGCATGGGTACTACCATTATCTTGCAAGGTCTCGCCGTAAAGATATCTTGCAACGAGAGTTGTGTAACTTTCCCAGCTGTTATGAGTTTTTTATTTAAAAAATCTTTTACATTATCAAACAAAAAATTAAGCTTGTGCGTGGCACATCTGTTATCACATTTTGTTAGAAAAAGATTTTATATTTTTAATTACTATAAAATGGCAAAAACTTTAATTTTAAGGGCAAGGATGAGTTTTGTGAAAATATGTAAATGTTAATAAAGAATAAACTCTTCATTAAGTATTACTCTTCTTGAGATACACGAGGCCCCCGTATCTCCCCACCCTTTCGACCTTTCACCACAAAAATTTATCATCATCAATGCCTCTCATATACAAGCCAACACACTAAATTTTGTTTCTTAATCTTTACCCCATCCTGATATATTAAGTGAAATAGACGCCAACACACACCCACAATTTTTTTGCTGTTTGTTTTTTTACATTTGGATTTGGGTGGTCTTAAAACATGGAGATTTGCAAAAAACTTGGAGGGTCAAATTTGACACGATTCCAATACTTGTTATGTATACATAACAGCTGGAAAAGTAAAACTAAAATTGAAGTAAGTTGTTTGTTACAAATCAAAATTGGCCTGTACTGCTCTTAACAGAATGCATTTGATGTTACATTTCATACATGGAAATTATCACCAATAATGCACAACTTTATTTCGTTGTATAATATCCAATGACTCCGGTTTACCAGGTTTTTTAAAAAATTTTATATTATAAACATTTGGGTAGTGGAACCATTACAAATATATTAACCACGTGAGAAAAAGTTTGAGAAATGCCAGTGTAGATATCTCCGTCACCATGCGTGTCCTAGGCAGACTGTACCACGTGCGAGTTCCCAGACGATGTCCGAAATCATGCGAATCACGAAATTCTTGTGTTTAAATTATAACAATAGATTATATAGAAAAGAAAGAAAAAACTCTTGATCTAGACATTGTGACACAAAATGTAAACAATGAGTCTCGAAACAGTCTTGGACACGTGTTAAAAACAATCTGTCAATGTCAAATGGAAGGGTAGAATTCTGACACAAGCGCTCATAAATAGGTGGAATTTTGACTCGGGTGCTCATAAATAGTCAATCTAGGAAAACAATTTTGGAAAGGAGGAACAGATTTAATGGGTAGAAAAACATTGTGATTGTAAAAGTTCCTGGATGACAGAAATCACAATTAATGGACTAAATTATGAGTTTGAGTCTTGTAATTTATCAACAATCTCCAAGCATAATGGACAAAAAGGCACCAGATGGACACCCCAAATTGGACCTTTCCTGTGACCCGAGTCGTCCTGGGTTTCACCTAAAAACAAAGGAGGGACCAATCAGAAAACAGGGAAGGGGATGAGGGGTCAATCGGAAAATGGAATAGCAACAAAAATCTATAAAAATCGGAATCTCCGAGGTCGAGAGGAGTCTCCCCCTCTGGATCAGAAAAAGACGTGCTCAGTGTATTGTGTTGTGTCGCCGCCAACAACGTAGGACACCTTGGCATCCATGCGACCATCTGTCCATCGATCTTATCTCGTCCACCCCAGAGCTACGACCGGAGACGAAGTTCTCGCCTCTCTGAAGAACTATAGAGAAGCGGAACTATCAATTGTCAATGTAAGCATAAATGTTACCAAATAAATGATTTTCCTTTTGTAAAACACTTGTCATCAATTGCCTCCTCTGCCACACCCACATGCAAACTTCCCTTAGGTTCATCCTGATGTGGGATTAACTGATCCCCACCTAAAAGACAGCAACTTTATATTGGTTCCTAGGAGTGGGCTTTCAAGTTCCTGATTCCCACAAGTCGGCGGCCTCACACACGTGATTAAAGATAGATGCTAATAAATCTTTCTTAGCGTGGTGCTTTCTTATGCAAACTGCTGATCTAAAAATGCCACCAACATCATGCTCTTTTAAGCAAACTACTCTACTATCTGTTGCTCCATTAAAGGAAATCCCACTAAAGTCCTGGTCAAACCATGTGATTTCCAGCCACACAGGCAACCACAACACGCACGAGTCACGTGCATTTTCTTGTGGTGACACATTTTCGCTGGTGTTACAACTCAAACACATGACCCTATAATAAACCAATAAAATTACAGTAGCTTGTTTTTGACTACTTTGGTGAGTTTTTTAAGTTCTACTTCAGATTATTTACGGAATTTTAGCCACTTTTCTTATTAAAATGACAAGCAGTTCCTTTTCTGGAATAAATGAAAGAAAAAAGACGATAATTTTGTTAGAGCTGGCGAGTATATATGAAGAGAAAAATAAGAGAAAACATTCGTAATGGGTTAAAACTTGGCGAAATGAAAATCAACAAGCTAAACAATCTTGCTTTCATCAGCCGACGAATGAATTAAGGCTTTCGAATGCCGAAGGTTATAGGGGATATATCGGTATGGATACAAATACTTTCCAAAGTATTTTAAGGAGGATAACACCCATAACAGCTAAAGAAGATACACATCTTCAAAGTTCTATTTCACCCGGAGAACGTCTTTCGTTGACACTTCCTTATTTAGCCACCGATAAGAATATAATATATTTTGTATTTAATTTATATTTTATGCAATCTTTAAGATTAAAATGGTCATATATAATTTAGGCAAAATGTTTCGTAGCTTGGCATACCAATTTAGAGTGGCCCATAATTCGATATCAGTCATTATCCCAGTAGTTTTGGATGCTATTTATCAATCTTATAAAAATATTTGAGGGTAAGTGTTGTTTAGAGAAAAGCTTGAATGATTTAATTCATTTTTAATTGGTATATTTTTTCTTTAATATAAGCATTTATTTTATTAAATTGTATATTATTAAAAGTAGTCAAACTTTTTACAATAAATCTAACAATAACTTTTATAAATTCAGATTTGATTTATATTAAATATAGCATTTAAATGTACTGAAACTGAGTTAATACAAATGTTATAATCAAGATATGTTGACAAATATACAACACAAAGTATGATGTGGCACAAAGATGTTTTCTGATTGGATGCGCATTTGAAATCGTCGCAAGTAGAACAATCTTGTTTCTAGTTGCAGTTGCAGTCGTGCCGTTTTCGAAGGGGGTTTACTAGTTAATGGGAACAGCCGTCGCAGTTGCAGTCGCCTGCGCGACTGGAAATTGCATGGTGTGACCAGGGCTTAAGTAAAACATAAGAGAAAATCGGGAACTCAGAAGAGAGCTTTTAAGTGACCCACTCCCTGATCCAGTGCTTTATTAAATGGAATTGTATGTATTTGCAAAATAATTCCATTTAGTTAATTTGATTCTACATTCATTCTGATTTTATATTTTGTTCTTACAGATAATTAGAATATTTGAATCAATGTTTTCCTCTCAACAGTAATTGGTAAACATTTTTTATATATCATCAACATTGCGAGCTTTACAAAATGAGAAATATTTAATTTTAATTAATAAATGTAATATACTTTAAGCTTATTATAATTTTTATTTTTTTAAAGGCATTTTTGAACTCAATGTACGATTAGTTGAAAGCGGATCAATATTATTAACTTTAATTCTCCTTATATAAAATTTAGATAATGAAAAATTGATTATAAAAATTGGGTATTTATTAACATTTTGTTCTTATACTTATACATATTAATGCCCACATATTGCAAATATTTTTAGATAATAAATCAGTTACTATTAATATCATAATAAATTATAATTATTCTAACCTGAAACGGGATTTTCTTCTGAAACGAAGCCAAATGCCACTCTTAAACTCGAGATCAAATTACTTAAGGCGTCTATCGGTTCGGCAGCTTTCAATACTTTTACGGATTGCCTTAAAAATTTTTTAAATCACATATTCAATCATCATTTAAAAATAATAATATATATTTCTTAATTATAAATTTAAAAAAAATGTATATAATTAAATGCAACCATTGTTATTCTACACTCTTATTTAGATTATTATTATTATATCATTTTCTCATAGTTAAAGCAGACTACAGCAATTTTTGCATATATTCTGTGTTTGTGTGTGCTGACTTTGTAGGAATTCACTTTAAAATATAAAGAATAGACCATAAAATTTTATCATCTGTATAAATATCTGGCACTCCTCTACTTAAGAAGAATTTGACCATACATCTGAAATTTAATTATTGTGCAAATTCTGAAGTTCTCTTGCCACTCGAGGGGTAGCGTCAAAGTCAGTCTTTAGCCAGTAATACATAAATTTTTAATAAATAATTAATGCGGATTTATTTCTTATTGTTAATTGTCTACTTGGACTTTACTTATTAGTACAACTTTATACTGCAAAAATTATTACTACAGGTGATATAATAAAAAAATTTTGTTTTTTTCCTGAACTAACTCATTACTGTGCCAATCTTTAAACACCAGTATAAAGTCCTATTAATAAGTAAAGTACAATTAGACAATTAACATTAATATTCGAATTAAGGACAGTAAGGCTTTCACAATAGATTTATTCCTATTACATACTATCATTTTTTGTTTTTGTGCAAATTCTGATGTTCCATTGCTGCTTGTGAGGTGGCATCAAAGTTGGCAACGTTAGAGTAACAAGGAAGGAATGGAAGATGCCTACTATACTTTAACAGGCACGAAAATTGCAAGAAAAACATTCTCGAGATTAAGGAAAGACAGATGGACAACAGTATAATTTTTTTAAATACAGCTGAATAAAAGTTTGAACTATCAGAATAATATGCAGGTGGTGAGACATTTCAAAACAATGCACTAATCAGTTCCATGTTACATATCACTCAATTGAATTAATTAGAATTTCGATTTTAATAACTCTAATATTCTAACGCTTAATTATACAGTGGATGATCGGTTAATGAACAGTTCAGATAACGAACACTTTCACAAAAGATATGTTCGAACAACGAACACTTCACAGAACATACAGAAAAAGAAGCGACGTGAAATAGCGAATACCGATGTCCCTTGTCTCCAGGCGACAATTCGAAACTTTTTGGAGCTCTGGAGATGTCGACGTCGACACTCAACCAGATACAGATCAGATAGTATTCCTCCAAAGTTTGAAACTCTCCCTTGTAATTCCAGCCTTTTGTTTACCTTTCTGACAAAAAGAATTTTTTTATACTCTTCGAGAGACTGTCGGGCGGGCACTCGTTAAGTTTTGCATCGGTTTTTATTCACAAAAGGCGAGAGTTTAACTGTCCCTCTGGATATTCGTTAACGTTTTAATACCAAATTTCAAATTTCATCCAGGCCTTGCATTTAAATAATTTTTTGTGTGCTAGTTCTCTGAATTTTTGCAAGTGCTTTACTGAACTTATTATTTAAAAGAGAAACTGATAATATTATGAAGCATAAAAAGAGTAGAGTGTCAAGAACTGTGCTCACTGTAGAAACCAAGCAAGATATAATAGCAAAGGTAGAGAGTGGGCAGAAGATGTCTGATGTTGCTAGGCAGTATGGCTTGAACAGATCTACAGTAAACACAATCTTAGCTATGAAAGATATATCAAGAAGTCTCAAGCAATTAAAGATCTTTTGAGGAAGTGGGAGGATGTCAGAACAATAGGCATCCAAACCAGAATGAGATTAATAGGCTTGGAGATCTCTACAATTACAATGCTATTAATTACTTCCAAAAAATCCTGAATAATAGAGAAAAGCAATCGACATTGGACAGATTCTTTAACCTCCACAAATGGAAAAAACATCTAATAAAAATGAAAGACTGTGTATCCATGTACTGTACAGTAGAGCATCGTTTATCCGAATCAATTGAGGACTGGGGTTGTTCAGATAACTGATTTTTCGGATAACCGATTATGTACAAAAAAATATATTAACCTATCCGATGTTGAATTTTTCTCCATTGCGTGTTGCTTCGTGTTGAATTTTCGTCGATTTTAAGTCTAACGAAAATTTTCATAATCATCGAGGCTATTGTATCATTCAAAATTATTTCTTTATTTTGTACAAACAAAATAAATATATTGAAAAATATAAAAACAAAAAATTATACTTTAGATGTTAATCTAGTATCAAAAACGTTCAATTCGACACGACACAGTCCGACCGGAAAGCTTTCGGTTAACCGACGTTTCGGTTGACTGGCTTTTGGATAAACGATGCTCTACTGTATTTTTATTATTACATATATAGTTTCTTATTATTGGGTTGTTCGGAAAGTAATTTCGTTTTTTCCATAGAAAAATAAACGCAATATTCTTATAACAAATAAATATTTTATTGAATTATATATTGACCATTTTGGTCAAATACCTGTTGTCATTGTTTCTGGTAGTAGCACGATTTCACATTCATAAAAATTTTGATCGTTGTTTACAAAAAACTGATCCAAGTGATTTTTGACATTGTCATTTCAAGTAAATGTCTTACAGCTAAACAAAAATTTGTATAGACCGGAACAAGTAATTATCTGAGCGTGCCCGATCTGGCGAATATGGTCGGTGTGATAACACATCCCATCTAAGCTATAACAGTTTCTGACGCGTTACCAAATTTGGCATTATCACGGTAAAACACTACACTTTGTTTGTTGATCAATTCTGGCTTTTTCTGTTTGACGATATTACTCAATTTGTTTACTCGATGGCAGTACACTTTCAAATCAACTGTTAAATTGTCTGGTAAAAGCTCAAAAACAAATTTCTTTAAAATCCAACCGTAGAGAGCATCTCTCTTTAATAACATGTGAAACCCATATATCAAACTTTGAAACGAAACCAATTCGTTTTAAGTAATAATAAACGGTTCAATTTAACAGATTTAATCTCTTAGTGATTTCACGTGTTGTTATACAGCAGATCGCTTCGATCGGTACCTTTATTTTCTTTTCGTTGACTTCAAATGGCCATCCAGAATGTGGTGTATCTTCAATATTAAAATTGCCAGAACGCAATTTTGTAAACCAGCAAGGGCGTCGCCAGAGGGGGGCAGAGGGGCAGTTGCCCCTCCCTAGACATGCGAAAAAAATTATTTAAATGCTAAGTCATTTATTGCCCGATTTATAATTCCCGCGCGAAAAACCCAAGAAGATTATGTTTTAATTAAAATAATCTTCTTAAGCTTCTTAAAATTTATGAATCGTTTTTATTTTACCTACATACAATTCATATCCTCTATCAATTTATATCATCTTGCCCCCCCCTGGCCCATTGGCTGGCGACGCCCTTGTAAACCAGTCTTGGCACTGTCTTTCTCTCAACACGTCTTCTCCAAACATGTACCACAATTTTTTTCTTCTTTGAACAGCATTTTGATTTTTTAGTTATAAAAAAGCAAAATATGCCGAAAATGATGCTTTGGATTTTCCATATTTGATGAGTCACCGAAAAAAACAATTGTACAGAATCAAACAAAATTTTTTACAAATAAGCCTTAAAATGTCAGCTATCAAAGTATATAATGAAAATGTGGTTTAAAATAAAATTGGCTGGTAAAAATACATCTAATTCCTCTAGTAATGAAAAAACGAAATTACTTTCTGAACAACCCAATACATTTATTTATATATTTTTTAATTTTTGGAATCTCCAGAACAAATTAATCAAATTCCCATAAAAACCTATGGTAAATTGATAATCAGTTAACGAACAGTCTTGGAACGAATTATGTTCATTAACCAATTACCTACTATATATATTAAACTATGTAAGTATTTGAACAGGGTCTGCTTTAACCAGTTTAGATATAAAACATACTACTTACTTAAAGATTTCTAAATAATCAGAAAACATATGAAATATATATATATGTTACAGTAAAACCCGTTTTTAGTGAAAACGTGTTTTAACTAGTTGAAACTAGTTTTTACTGGATGTCATTGTTAAAACTAGAATTTACTGCTAGTCAAAAATGAATTTGAGTTAAAACTAGTTTTAACTAGACAAAACGGGTTTTAACAAAATGGCTTAGTAAAAACTGTTTCGACCAGGGTCATTTGGCTAACACGTTCCTATAGTGTACGACGAATTTCGTATCGCTTTAACCCTTTTCCCCCCGACATCTCGTTTACGTTTATTTTGCGATCCCTCCTAAGGCAATATAGGTCAGTCGGGCAATATTATTTTAAAAGTTCACCAAAAATCAAATTATCATTATATCCATATGAAAAAATCACTTACATTTATTAATATCTTTAGTTTTAAATACGATATTTTTCAATACATTTTATTAGAAAAAAATTATATATATCAGAACTGACACATAAACTTGATAATTTGTAACATTTTGTGAAAATTAACATTGTCTAGTTACATAGTTCTTGGCTGGCACCGAGCCAGAAAGACGTAGAATATTGTTTTGTACAATTCGATATAACACTTATGCATGTATGTTTATTCGTTGTGAAATTATCGCACATTATATCAAACGTTTGTTTGAAATCAAAATTTTATACCGCTATCGACTAATATAATGAATTATTATACTTTATTCGCTTCGTATCGAACGAGATTATATCTGTTGTTAATAAATTTTACAAAAATCGATATTTACCAAAGTAACGACGAATCGGTACCCTGGAAGTTTTGCTTAAAAAGCCAGGGTACCGATCGATCGGTGCCTTCGGGGACAAAGGGTTAATTAATGTTAATAACAGATGTGTGACCAATATTTTCAATAAATATCGTATTAAATAATAGAAATGTTTTAATCCCAATCATCACTATTTATTTCCCCTAAACATATTTATGTAGCTAAAATTAGTTTTAAATAATGTTAAAAGTTAAAAAGTTAATGTTTGATTTTAGTTTTATCTAAAATCAAAACGTGTACAGCAGTAAATTCTAGTTTTAACTAGACAAAACGGGTTATAACAATGACATCCAGTAAAAACTAGTTTCAACTAGTTAAAACAAGTTTTCACTAAAAACGAGTTTTTACTGTAACATATATATATATATGTATGCATGTTATGTGAAAGTTATAAATATTAAAACAAATTTTGGTAGGTATAATTTAAATTCTATTATAATTGCACGTGTTTTATATTGCTTTATGTTCATATATATTGGATATCATTTTATATGAAATTTTTTTTTTTAAACTTTAATTGCTTTTAAGATATGTATTTGATTGAGAATAAATATAACCACAACTGAAAATTATATAATATTTGCATAAAATAACATAAAATTCACAATGTTAGAAATGTTCAATAATTAGAATTGCGATTGTCACATTGCAGCATTTTCTAAAACACACACACACACAGTTTTTTAACAAAATATTTAAATCAATGATATAAATCAATCTTAACACATGATAATGATGAGTTGGACCTGTATAAAAAAATACAGTGGCAACATGCAAGTTACAGCATATTAATATTGTAGTTAGATTCGACACCCTCTTAAACACGTTCAAATAGCAAAACATTACAATAAGAAAGCCACCCCATATATTAGTAATAAGCTATTGCTTAAGTGATTAAGATTTTTATTTTTAAAATCCCATTTTTGAAACTTCTGTGCACGGGCCTCTTCCTTAGAAAACAATGGAACCACTTTTCTAGCTATACTTTTGTAAAATGTAAAAAAATTGCCTAACTGGTCCCTATTCATTAGGCTGTATTTTTAGTTTTCTATGTTGCTTCAAGATAATTTTCATACAGAACTGAAAGGAGAATCACTGTTGCAACAAAACAGTATCAAATAGATAAAGTACCACATCTTTTGAAAACTAGGCATTTACTCTTATTTCTCTTGGTGTAAATTAACAAATATGGTTTGTCGATTATTTTCCTTTTACAAGAAATGCAAAAATTTACCTAATTTTTTACATAATTTAACAGGAATATATTTACATTTTAAAATCATCTTTAATACATATGGGTTTTATATCAAATTTTCATTACTGAATATTTAGACATTTTTGGAAAAAATAAATTATCTCAAAAGAATATTTTCATTGTTGGAAGTATATTATTTCAGTTCTAGAAAATGTTTAACATATAAAACAGTGAATTAAAACATTTTTACACTAGTAGGTTAGGACTGCTAATAGAGATCACACTGTGTGTCATTGACATACACCAAATTATTTTGTTGCACTATTTACACCAGATGGCATAAATGATAGTAAAAAAAATAGTATTTTTACTTTTCCATTTTATAACGTTATTATTATTTGGATTAAAAAGTCACATAGAAGAAACATTCATTAAGAGCTAATTTATTCATTAAAAGAAGTTTGCCTTTCTAGTATAAATTGTATAATAACTTATGTATGAACATCCTATCAATTCCTTGTAATGCAAATAAGGAGAAACCATCCTTCTATATTTTCTACTTTGCTATATTAAAGTATATTTATACTGATTTGTGACTTTTATAACTTCGCAAATATCAGTTGTTACAAATAATCACTGCAAAAAAATTTTCCTAAAAAACTTGAAATAATCAACAGTTACCTAATAAAAATACAATAAAAAACTTTTTGAGTATGAAAGAAAAAATTAATAAGCCACTAGTGATGTAGGAAACGGAAAATGAAAAAAAGCCAATTATGTATTTGAAATAATAATGATTTATAAAGAAAAGACTACTATTTCATTAAAATTTTACTTCAATTGAACAGAGAGATGCTAAAGTTATTACATACAAAGATCTGCATTTATAAGAACAAATCACTCTCTTTTACAAGATTATAACTCATTAAATTGCAATTTATTCTAATACACTCAAAAAGTTTGAGGACTAAGCAGATTGTGAAAAAAATACATTTAAGCAAATTATACACGTTTGATTTCAAAGTAATGTCGCTCGGCCACAATGCATTGCTGTAAATGATGATACGACTGCTGGAAACACTCCTAAAAAGCATTTTCTGGAACCATACATAAGACTTTTATGTATGAAGTGACAACTGTGAGATGGCGGACTTGATTTTGCATTGCGATTGTTAAGAAAACATCGCACAGAAAATAGATTGAATATCATCCTTTTCATCAACAACCGCAAAAGAAGTAAAACAATCTGGTGTTAAATGATAACAATCTATTGTTAGAAGAGGGAATCTTCAAACAAGTAAATAACAGGAATCTTACAGGTCTTGAACCAAATATGGTAATAGCAGCTCCATTTAAATGACAGTTTAACATCATCGACAGCAACCTCTGACCTCACACCTGCAACTTCAAACATCTGATCACCTGATGGGTTTTACCCAGGCTTAGGGAAAATAAAAGGAGGTGAGAACTCAAGTCTCGGGGTGGACTCCTGAGGCAATACAGAGAGGAGAGGACATCTCCAGACTCGCCACGCACGGCAGAATCCGCCATAGAAGGCAGACACCAGTGGACGTATCCCAAGACGCCATATCCAGATGAACACTCCCAAGAAATGGAAGTAGTTCTACCCGCCAGATCCCTGATGACCCATGGAAAAACAAAGATCCACGATTGTCTCCATGACGGCAGATGAATAGGATCCATAGACATCAAGTAATCACTCAGAGGTATTGTGCTTGGATTTGTATTCCCATATGTAAACTTTCTCTCTCGATGACCTAGATTTAGGATAGTCAATAGATATTGAATTGCAGATGTATGCTTGTATTTCTGCTTTATTGTTTTATTAAGTTTTCTGTTTGTTAACCTGATGACTGTCTTTCTTGGAATAACGGGCACTATCGACGTTCTCCCCACTCGATTGTTTTAAGACCCTCCTGTCAAGCCATCCGACGACAACATGAGCGGGTTTAACCAACCCGTTGCCGACTAAAGCAGTCTAAAGGGAACCCCCTTTTGCCCCCCCGGTTTCTCGCAACCTCTGCAGATAACTGGAACAGCTGTTCATAAAATTGTTGTTTTGCATATCCAAAAAAGAAAATAATTGCATGGTGCCAATTCGGGTGAATATGTGGAATGCAGCAAGATTGCCACATGTGTTTTGCCAGCTCAGTTTGCACCAGAAGAGCAAGAGCAAGAGAGAGAGAGAGAGAATGTGTTTTAAAGTACTGTCCTGCAGGAGAAACAAATTGTGGATCCATCACAGCTTGGGTTGCATGCAACAAACTGATTTGTGCAGTCAATGCAGAATTTGCACATACCATTCTTTGTTTATAGTAGCATCCTTGGCATTGAATTCTTTGTGCACAATGTCCAGGATATTGAAAAACACTTAACATATGACTTTGTCATCAGACCTGTCTTGGTGGCATCTCTTTGTATGCAGGATGACAGTGATTTCCATGTCACTGATTTCCACTTCACTTGTGAATCATAGAGGAAACATCAGGGCTTTATCTCTAGTTATGATGGGTTGCAGAAATGTCTCATTGTCAGCATTGTGAATGAGGTTGCCACAAATGGTCATCCTTGACATTGATTGTATATCAATGAGTCAATGATAGGGATTGCAATTGCTGGATCCCTCATCCAGCAATCCAGCTGGATCCAGCACATTCTTTGGTCTGCTGGATCCAGTGCTGTGGATCCGCAAATACTCAATTAACTTTCTAAATAATGGCGCAGAAGTCTACGTTGTCGCGTTGCCGCTTTGCTAACTACTAGACTACTACTAATTACTTACTCACTACTTTACTAACACTAATAATTAAACTACTTATAAATAAACTATACCTTTATCAATCCAGCAAAATTTAATAAAATAATAACGTACTCAATCGCTTTAAACGATCTTCCTCGGTTACAAAAAAATACAACATTAACTATAGAACATAAAATGTGTTCAGAATAAATATAAAAAGAATAGTGCTTAATTACATCCCATTTTTAAACAAGATACATAGATGTACTGCCAAGTCTAATAATTTTCGTATTGTATACCGACGTAATCCCACTGTTTTCAAACTTTTAAGAAACAATAAAAAGAAAGAGGATCGGAATTCAACAACGGGTAAATATTTGGCACCTTTACACAACCAACATTTCAATTCCAAGCTTGTTTATGTGGGTGCAACGATGCACAGTTTAAAACAAAGGCTCTAGAGCACAAATATACAATCAGTAAGAACCTTGACAACACTGCACTGGCATCATACGCAAGACAGAAGGATGTTAACGTCCAACAGGGTCAAGCAACAATTATAAAAACGACGACGAATAGGCAAACGGTCAAACATCTTGAAAGATTGGAAATCTGGAAGGCGCACACGACAACCGGTTGTATAAACCATAGAGATGCAAACTCATTGTCTACCATGTGGAGATCCTTTTACATTAATTAATGTTATTAACGGACAATGCTGGTTTTGTTGTTATATCTTATATATATATTTTTTCTGCTATTTATTTTGTTTATTTATCTATATTTTGTCCGTTTGGGCATTTTCCATTAATTTTTATATTTATTCTGAACACATTTTATGTTCTATATTTAATGTTCTATTTTTTTTTGTAACCGAGGAAGATCATTAAAAACGATTGAAAACGTTATTATTTTATTAAATTTTGCTGGATTGATAAAAGCGTAGTTTATGTAACTTATTCCACTTCCAGCACATAGTTTTATATACTTATAAATAACTACAGACTAATATGTAGAGCCTATGTAAGAACAGGGCCGGATTTTAGGCGATTGGAGCGATTGGTGCCAATCGGGCCCCGCGCTTGAAGGGGCCCCGCATCATGTCAAAATTTATATATTTAAAAATAGTACATGTTACAAAAATAAATATCTAGATATATTATTATTAAAAATAAAACAACATATTTCAATATGTAAATTAACAGTTAATTAATTTTGTTATTTAAAGTTTGAGGGGCCCCGCAAAAAAAAAATTCAATCGGGCCTCGCACCTATTGGATCTGGCGCTGTGTAAGAAAACTGGTAAGACTGATAGCACTTAGCCACTGATTATCCGCCCTTACATTATTATAATATATTAATATAAATTAATTAAATAATAGCAAAGGTAATTCTACTAACTTAAAGATTACATTATAATTATAATCTAACTAAACATTTAAAGTTAATTATCTCTATCTCAAGTGTTAAACCGAACCAAAGTTAAGTTTACTACCTAAATGTGTAAGAAGTTTTACTGATTTATAGTGACCAGTCTAAATAATAAAAGCTTCTTAAGTATTTTTTAAAAATGTTTTATTTCATTAAAAAAACATAAATTGCAGGATAGATAGATAGACAGATAACACTTTATTGCACCAAAAATACATCCACGCTGGATCCAGATGAAATGATTTCAATCCAGCAAAAATCCAGCTGGATTGCAATCCCTAGTCAATGAGTACAGAATGACATGTTCAGCAACAAGTATCATATTCAGTTCTGTCAGACTAGTGTGACAGCTACCACAGCCGATACCTGATGCTGCTGCAAAGTCATCCATGGTCTGGAAATGATATTCACCAACAATACATTGCACCTTCTGAATTTTTTTGTCCATTCTTGCCATAGCCGACCGACTTGTACACGGGTTATTGTCGACTGCATTTCTACCTTCTGCCACCAATGCCACTTAGATACAACAGCGGGTCATGGACTTATTCCCAATACCTGCCCAATACCAATACCAATACCCAATACCATATACCTGCCGAATCATCTGCAATGTTTTGATAGCTGATTTGCCTAATTTTTGGCAAAACTTGATGTTTATTTATATCCAACTTCAACATAATGCACTTTGCCATTGTCATTTCACCCCTGTATTAACAATGTACCATTTTGCATGCACCGATTCCCTCATGAATCTATTGCTAGCAGTTTCTGACAAGTAACTGCATGCAGTTATTTATACATGTGCAGTCCTGAAATGTTTTGACTGTATGCTGATAAAATTAACTGACATATGCAGAACATTTTAATTTATTTTTTTAATCATAAATGATACCATAAATTATAACTTCATACATATCAGAAAATCCAGTGTTTAAAAATAAAGTTTAATTATATAAACAAACATTTTCAACAGTTTTAAAATTGTCATATTCAAAACAAACATTTCAAAAATGATTTGAGTTTGTTCTATGATCCACTTTTCAACCTGAAGATAATTTTAAACTGCTGAAAATGTTTGTTTATATAACAACTATTTTTTGCTGGACTTTCTGGTGTGTATGAAGTTATAATACCTTATCCAGTTATTAAGGATGTTGAATAAATCAAAACAATTATTATTTAGCACAGAAAATAGATAAGATTATCATAGGACCTATTTAGTTGAAAAATTTTAATACTAAAACATTCTCAATAACAAAAGGTGAGTACTTACAATTGAACTTTAGTAATTTCCAGTCCCCAAGATACAATTGTTTTATTTAGTTCTTCCTAGAGAATAAAACTCCAATTCTTAGGATTAATCAAAATATAATTTTTTAGCTTTCACTTTCATAAATACACTAAGTGCAACTTACTTGGAAACTACTTTCAAAAACTGTTTTTTTATTTTCAAAATCATCTTGTGTTTTTTGAGAAGCCGTGTTTACTAGGCATTGGTGACTGAGCTGACTAAACACTTCTTCTAATTTCTGAACTCTCGTAACAAAATGAATAATATCTGCTACTTGGTATTCTACTTCTGTGTTAATCTCTATTATTCCTCCGTCAGCTGTTAAAATCTAAACAAAAATCATATTTTCAATTTATTTACTTTAAAACTCAACTTTATGATAAAATTGATTATTTCAAAAAGAAATTATGTTTTGATGGAAGTGACATTTGTCTTTCTACAGATGGAATTTTCTTATTCTTTATGAAAAATTGCATAATATTCATTACTTTAAACAGATGAAAATCAAAGGAAAGTTTATCTTCTTATATTTGAAACACACAATAAGAAAATTTTAAGTTTTAGGCTGCTTTCACAGACGGGCCACTCGGTCGTGTCCATTCGTCTCTCCGTTGAAATCCACGCATTTTAACATATGCTTTCGGATAGACGTTACTGGCACAAAGCCACGGCCGGGAGTTGCCAATCTGTGCCGTCGGTCACGGCCACTTGTGGCGTGGAGCTCTCGACAAGGATCACTTTTGGTGCGGAGCTCTGAACAAGGACCACTTCTGGTGGTTACTTCAAGAGTAATCGAAAGTTGCTAGATGCATTGACAAAGCTATCGGTCAGTTATGAGGGTTTACGTGCTCTGTTGACACTTACCCAACCGAATATCTTGCCTGCAGTTCACGAAATAAATTAGCACCGAGAACACCCGTCTTTTTGACGTTATTCGTGTTTAATGACTAAAAGAAATGTTTTTGCAAATACTTTCAGCCTTTTCAAAAATGTCTTCATTGGGAAAATGGCAAAAGAACTTACGCTTGAATGTTGTTATAAAATTTTAACGTCGGTTCGTATAAATCCTTAATGAAAACCATGCTACTTCTACGATATAATCCCCTTTGTAAAGTAGTGCTAATCTACATTCTACGTAGTTGGCTATCTATGTGACATTCAATTCGTCATTATATTCGTATTTAAATATCGTAATAGTGTTCCACCAAGAATGGGCCAATGTTAAATTTAAAATTTTATAAAAACATTTGGGCATATGTTCTTTTGCCATTCGCCCGATTAAGACATTTTTGAAAAGGTCGAAAGTACTTGCAAAAACATTTCTTTTGACCTACAGTATTTTCTAATATTTTTTAAGCTTGTAATGTTTACAAGCTTAAAAAATATTAGAAAATACTGTACTACTATGTTAGTAATAGAAATGGTAATCTTATTTTGGATTCAGTTTTTACATTTTTAATTCCTGACATTTAAAAACTGAATTTGTAAAACAAAATTTATAAATTCTTTATTAAAACCACAACAAAATAGCCAAAAAGATTATTTTAAAAATCTCATTTATATTGTGAGAAATACAAAATTTAAATACTATTTATTTCATAAAATTCTTTCATCTAAAATTATGTTTTAAAATTGTATTATTATTATGTGCCACTCGGTGACACGACAGCATTAGTGAAGTTCAGGACAAAGTTTTAAACGTGAAAATGTGTACGTCGCCGCTTTCTTCTAAGCTTAGAAGTTTGACAATGGCATTTGGAATGTCAAGCACGATTCCACTGCCTTTCCAAATACCATTGTCAAACTTCTAGGCTTACGGGAAAGCGGTGCCAAACGTCCGACGTACACGTTTTTGCATTTAAAACTTCGGCCTCGACCTGGCTAGCGTCTGTCTGAAAGCAAGCTTAAAGAAACAGCTGGATGGCAAGGCAATCCAGAACTCTGATTTAAGTGCACATTAAATGTCAAATTTTTATACATGGCTCACCCATGTTACATCAAATACATTTTTATCTGTCGGTTGTCCGAGAAACCCACGACCACAATGAAAAAATTATCTTAGCACTCCAAGACAGAGTAAAAAACAATGTGTTAAAGCATAGTTGGTTTAAGAGAGAGATTATTTTTAAAATATGTATTAAGAAAATATTAAAAGAAATGAAATACTCAACAAAAATTTTTAATTTTAACATTTCCGATTATGAAGGTTCTCCAACACTTAACTGTTCACTTCCAATTTTTTCCAGTGTTTCATTAAACTTCTATTTCTAATTTTTTTAAGAATTAGTTTTTAAAAATTGAAAATAATGAATCATGTTTAATTGTTTATATATCACTGTAAATCATGAAATATTCTGCAAGATATATTTAATTATACATTATTTTATGAAATATGAAAAAATAAGGTATCATAATTAAATATTACAAACTCTAATTATAATTTTAAGTATTTTCGAAGAAACCGTTAACATCTTTTTAAAATGCTTCTCTTCTTTATCAAATGGAAATTTTAAAGAATACGTCTGGAAGAGGAGATTGGACCGGAAGCGCAGGTGCCATAACTGGCAACATATCCTCACAGTAAGTGGCAGTTGTAGGTTTGAGTCCTGCTAAAGCTCAATTATTTTTCTTCCAGAATTTTCTAAATTATTTAATTTAATTATAATTATCAAATCTAATAAGAGATAGTGCCTAATGCCTCCCTATACTGACAAATTATTTAGTAATTAATTTAAAATAATCGCTATATGATAGCCCGATATAATATGGTAGTTGTTGGATTATGTACAGTACATATGTACATCAGGTTTATAAATGTTGGTTTATGTATAAATTTCAAAGATTTGTAATGTGTGTTTATCAAAGGAAATACCTTTAAATTAAAAGAAACTGGTATTTTTGTATGATCCGAAAGTGGTCTGATAAATGTGTAACTATCATCCAATTGCTCTTCAGTTGGTATATGGAAAATTTCAGTATTTAATTTAATGTTAAATAAAAATACATAAAAAAAGTTAAAAAAAAACACTTTATTCATAAATATAATTCAATAATACAATTTTTTCAAAATGCAACCCAAAAAGTGTTACAAATTAATTATAATAATTTAACAAATTTTTACCTTATATTAAATTATCACATTTACATTTACCAAAGGATTAGAAGGCCTCCACCAATAGGTATAGCCTTGGAAAGAGAAATATGAAGAGTTATAGAAGTTAGAAGAATGAAGAAAAGAAAAGAATGACAGGAAAGTGTGAAATATGAGACTACAATGTGCCACTTGAAAGCCAATTGTATAACATCAATGAATACAAATTACAAACATATAGTTGTGTACAGAATGACTGCCTCTACAACTTCAGGCATTAGGAGCCCCATAACGGCTAACTTGCCTTGGTGCTCAACACACAAAGCGCGTATGAACAGCCCCTTGGGGGAAAACAGACAAAGTCCTCCATGGCATAGGAGGTAACATAATAAAATAAAACAAAACAAATTAATACAGTTGCATGTGTACAAAAGACAAGGCTTCCATGGCTTTGGAGGTAACATAATAAAATAAAACAAAACAAATTAATACAGATGCATGTGTACACAAGACAAGGCCTCCATGGCTTAGGAGGTAACATAATAAAATAAAACAAAACAAATTAATACAGTTGCGTGTGTACAAAAGACAAGGCCTCCATGGCTTGGAGGTAACATAATAAAATAAAACAAAACAAATTAATACAGATGCATGTGTACAAAAGACAAGGCCTCCATGGATTTGGAAAAAAAAAAAAAAAAAGCGTGAGTACAATACAGCCAGTATATGAGAAGAGGCCCCCAACAGCTGTCTTGCCATGAAGCCAAGCAAATTAAATTATCACAATAAAACAACAGTATACCTTCATTAACCAGCAATAATTTAATACACGTTTTTGACCTGTTTAAAAGGTCTTCACTGGACTAAAAGGTTTTGAATCACAACAGAAAGAAATATAGATTTGAGCCCAAATTTTGAATCTTACAAATTTGCAGAATACTCTATTAGGACCAATAATATTAATTGATTACATCACCACCAAACTCTTAAACCAGGCTGAGGTAATTTATGTGACAAATTAAAATAATCACACAAGGTGCTTGAAGGTAATGCAGCTTGTTCCACATTTTATAAGGGACATTGTACCACATACCATGATTTCCAGGCTCTAGAAATAGTCCATTGGTCTTTGTAATTAACTGATAAGCCCTTCCTTGCTAATTTATAAATTTTGAGTACTTCTATAAATTTTAATGCAGAGAGGAAGTGGGTACTTTGAATAACCTTAGCCTCCTCATTCACACAGACTTCTACATCCTACAATATAGTTGTGGGTCACTCTTTCCTTATATCACACACATGTTCATTAATTCTTGTTGAAAGCAATAGGAAAGTGGCATCCACATATTCCACTTTTTTTTTTAATCAAGCCTGTTGTCTGTTATGGATACATTATATAAGCCACGAGTCTATCTTGATTTTATCATTTCTTAGGAGATTGTGAATGGAAGCATTCTTCCTAAAATAGATATGCTGGTGTGATGCCTTAGCTATCTCTCTGTAGACAGCATTAGGGTATCAGTTGTAGCCATGATCTTAAAGTTCTCTCATGCCATGTTACTTGCTTCTCAAAGTGTGCATTTTTGTTGTTTATTAATTAGATTACTTATAATTCAAGCATTCACACACTGATCTAGCCTTGCCAATCATCTATGGAAGTTAAGCTATGTTGAGGCTCTGGCCAAACAATTTGGTTATCCACTTCAAATTACCAATTTACAATTTTATGATCTAAAACAAACATTTGAATTCGTGTCATTGTTTTGAAAAATATTTCAACCTTCCTCAATTATTTCAATCCCTTTAACTAAGTCATAATAAACTGATCCAAAATTTAAACTGTAAAAAGAAATCTTTTATAAATTATTATTAACCTTATTATTCTATTGCACATACACATTTCAATTAACAAATTATGTAAGGTTACAAAATTTAGCCCAATGTAGCATATCAATTTTAAAATATCCTAACAATTTGAATTGTAAAAATTTAATTATATCAACACACCTGAATTTTTTTCCAAGCATAAATTATTTTATTTCTCTAACATTTTCAACCTACTTATTATAGGCCATCTTCGGGCTTACAATTGAACCGTTCCAAAATGGAACTCATCATTTTTTGAATATGCTTCATTTTAAATTTAAAAAATTTACAATTATGTATATTAAATAAATGGAAAAAATACATAAATAACAATAAAAAATAACATAAATAAATAAAACAGTAAACAAGGCAAAGTATAACTACTACAAGCTTTAAGGGTTTTTAATCCCCATGCTATTTTTTATCATATACTTCCATGCTGTTGGAAGCGCATTAGCATCCTTGGCATTTAGGCAACGGTTTTTCATTTTACTTTTATATATTTCCATCTTTTCCATCTCCAACGCAATGGGTGGAGAATGGACCGTATTAATGATTTTTGCCTCATCCCATTTTACATTCTCTCTGCGTAATAACCACTAATATTTTGTTGTTGTGCCCTTTATCAACGTTATATGTGTTTTCACAGACATACAGTGGGTTTCTTCTGGTTACACCCACATAATCCTTTGCTACTCCTAACTGTTAATTTTCAAATGGTATTTTATAAATGCCAGCCTCTCTTCCATTTTTACGACATCTTTATTGTTCCTTAGTAAGTTATAGATGTTGGGTCTCTTTTATAGACCATTCTTGAGTTTTTATAAGTAACCAATTCATTCATCACTCCTCCTTATCCACTATGCTTATTGTATGTGAATTTGTAAATTTGTTAATTGCATTTACTTTAGTATCTTTTTTGACTTTATGTTCTCTGTAACATTTGACCAGGCTTTCAATTGTGGCAGTTTTGTAGCCTAAATTTGTTTCAATTCTTTTAATTCTACTAATCTCCTTGAGATGGTCTTGAACATTGGTACAATATAAAAACACTCTTCTGATGAGTGCCTTAAATGCTGATAGTTTGTATTTGTATTTATATGGGTCATTGGACCAAGATAGTATGTAGAGCGGAGCATTCGTGGGTTTTAAATACACCTCTGTTTGTACATTTCCTTGTTTAAATCTTATATCAATGTCCAAAAACTGGATACGAATATAGTTTTTTGGTTCTAGTTTTTTTTTTTGTAAAAAATTAATATATTTTATCATTAAGCAATGCCATCTCAAAACAAAGCTATAAACTACTCACGAGCAACCTACGGTCTCTGGGCTGCAGGTGACCCACGAGATCCCGACATGCAGGCCCGGAGCTTTGGCAACATATTATTTTCCTGTTTCGGGTTATTATGCAACACTAAATAAGCTGATATTCGTGATGAAGAACATTCAAACTAAACACGATCACCGAAAAGATGAGAATAAACTATATATTACTCGTCTGCCTATTAGCATATATTATTTTAGTACCTAGTGTACTAGGATTATGGAGTATGTTTGTACTCTGTAAAAACTGTATGCAGCCTGCCAGAAGCTTACAAAATTCCCTTGTGGCCCATATCCAGAAAATGCACTCATCACTGCTATAAATTAGTTTCAAGGATTTTTTAATTATAAAATTAAGAGACAGCAAAAACTTGTACATAATCTATAATAAAAGTTATTATTAAACATTAAAAGTATAAAATTTCATTGTTCTACTATTTTCTGTAGCAGTGTAGTTTCAGGCAGCTTTTAATGTCACAATACAATTGTGCTAAAGTTTTTTGAATTTGACTAACACTTTTCACAATTAATTTTGACCAATCAGTTAAAGAATTTTTCCAGCCAATGGCTACCCTGAAAATGTATAGTTTGTATTGCATTTCATTTATTTCTGATAATTTTTTAATAGTCATTTAAAAATCATTAAAAGACTTGAATTTCAGTATTATTTTAATTAAATTAATTTTAAAAAGTTGTGATAGAGAATTTAAAATGAACTTACATTTTTTCTAGCTAATAATAATTTTTGTGGTTTCAAATTAACTCTGGTCCATATATCAATGCAGGGCAAAACAATTACCATACCTAGTAATAAAAAAATTCTAGTTAAGAAAGTACAAATAATAAAATTTTGTTAATAGATCTACAAATTTATTTAAGTCCTAATCACAAAGAGAGAAGTCCAAAATCTTTATTTAGTTTTTGTTATTTCTTTTATTAATATTTGGAATATGGCTAAGTTAAACTCCATTAGAGTATTATCTATCTCCTTCCCAGCAATATTAGTTAATTATAACAACACACCTGAATTTTTATTTGCCGAGTTTTTTCTCTTTATTCCAAACGTTTTCAGCCTATTTTGATAGGCCATCCTCGGGCTATGCTATCATTCGTCGTTCCAAAATGAAACCTTTTGTTCGAATTCATCTCATTTGAATTTTTAAAAACAATGTCAACAAAATTTTTTGTATATTACATAAAATAAATATTACTAAACATGCTATTAATTTAACACAATTAAAAAACAAATTACATGAGTCTAATATTATTAATAAATTATAACATATAAGTTCCAGTTCATTCTTTATGGATTATTAAAACCCATACTTTTTTTGATCTTGTATTTCCATGCTGTTGGTAATGCATTTGCATCCTTTGCATTCAGGCAGCGGTTCCTCATTTTACTTTTGTATGTCTCTATTTTTTCCATTTCCATCGCAATGGATGGTGAGTAGAGGATCTGATCCCGGGATCCCGACCACTTTTTAGTCCCGAAATTTTTGGGATTAAGTTTTCCCGATCCCGAGATTTTCGGGATTGACATCATTTTAAAAAAGTTGCAAAACAGACTGCACGAAGCGAAACGCTCAGTGCCAGTGTTTTTAACAGAATTGCTTGCCTATCATTTTAATATAAAACTTCTTGTATTTTGAACTAAAATGATAGGCAAGCAGTTCTCACTGGGTTACCTGTTAGATGACCGGGGCCAGATTTAACAATTAGAGGCCCGTGGGCACAAATACGGTGGGGGCCCCCTTTAAGAGTAGGCAATTTGATGATTTGATGATGAAATGTAGTGAATGAGCTGGGAAAGTACAAAAATGCAAAAATAATTTACCAACGAGCACTCAATATATATAGTTTATTAAGGAATGATAAGAACAAAATAAGAATGGCGGAGCAAGCGAGGGTGTACAAAATCCCATTTGAAAACCAACAAATAGGGGTCGATAAAGAATATGTAGGGGTGACCAGAAGAAACCTAGCAGTACGTATAAAGAAGCATAAATACAGTGTTAATAAAAGACTCAATAACACGATCCATGGCACAGTCAGACAGAGCAATGATTAAATGGGATGAAGCGAAGATCGTTAGAACGGTACACTCACCATCCATTGCGATGGAAATGGAAAAAATAGACACATACAAAAGTAAAATGAGGAACCGCTGCCTGAATGCAAATGCATTACCAACAGCATGGAAATACAAGATCAAAAAAAGTATGGGTTTTAATAATCCATAAAGAATGAACTGGAACTTATATGTTATAATTTATTAATAATATTAGACTCATGTAATTTGTTTTTTAATTGTGTTAAATTAATAGCATGTTTAGTAATATTTATTTTATGTAATATACAAAAAATTTTGTTGACATTGTTTTTAAAAATTCAAATGAGATGAATTCGAACAAAAGGTTTCATTTTGGAACGACGAATGATAGCATAGCCCGAGGATGGCCTATCAAAATAGGCTGAAAACGTTTGGAATAAAGAGAAAAAACTCGGCAAATAAAAGTTCAGGTGTCCATTAGAGTAGTTTATTTTTCACAACGAAGGTTCAAAACTCCTAGTTTTCGACTGAAACACTGATATCATCCAAACTACTTTGAAAAAGGAGTAAATCTTGTGGCATGAGGTGCTTTGTGGCTATGGTACATCACTGATTGTATGGGTGTAAAGTGAAAAAGAAACAGTTACCGTTGGAAGTTCAAAGGAACAAAGATTGGCCTGGACAAAACACCATTGGTCTCTGAACAATGGTAAAAAATAGTTTTTAGCGATGAGACAATCTTCTCAATTGTGCCTAATTCTGGATCTGTCAGAAGATAGTTGGAGAAGAGTTCAAGCCAGCGTGCAGTCTCTACAAAATTTACTCAAAATTAATAATGGTGTTGTCATGTATGGTTGCAAATAGCATTGGGAGGCTGCACATTTTTCAAGAGCTGTCAAATGATCCAAAATAATGTGAAGTACTGAAGAAGGAAATGTGATTAAGTGCCCAAGCTTTGCTTTCTGACAGGGACTTTATCTTCATGAATGGCAATGATTTCTGCCATCAATCAAAACTTGTGAAATAGCAGTTCAAAAAAGAGCATCTGACAACTGAATTGGCCAGCCCAGTCCTTGGATCTAAATCCTATAAAAATTTGTAGCAAAAAATGTTCACTGAAATATCCAAGAAACATGACAAAATGAATAATTATTCTAAATGTCTGTAAAATTGATTAAATCTATATATATAATCAAGACGAGTTGATAATAATAATAATAATAAGCGCAGAGCCCAAACGGTTAAAAGTTGAAAGTTGAAATTTGGTACACAGTTAGGGTACGTCACGAGAACGCACGCTAAAAGGGATTTTTCAAAATTCCTCCCCACGGGGGAGAGGGACAGGATGAAGTCTTAACACTTCCATCAACAATGGAAAATGTTAAGTAACAATGGAAGTGTCAACAACGACAGCATTAAGAATGGAAGAGTCAACAATGGAAGTGTTACATAACAATGGAAATGTTAAGAGCACAAATGGTTAGGAGTTGAAAGTTGAAATTTGGTACACAGTTAGGGTACCAGATTTAAGTACCAATGTGTTAAGTAACAATGATAGTGTTAAGTAGCAATGGAAGTGTTAAGTAACAATGGAGAACAAGAGAAAGCAACATGCAAGATTTACGGGCACTGGAAAAAAAAAAGAAAAAAAGTAATATGTTGGAACATATTCGATTTTCAAATTTAAACAGATTAGTTCGGTTTTTCTCGACCTTTCTTCTTTAGAACATTCGACGAAAATCGAAGGATATAATCAGAACACGTTGTGAAAATCAAACAATATTAGAACATTCAATTTTCAAATTCGACCTTTCTTTAGAAAAACTTAGTTCATTGATGAAATTACTCTTTTTTTGTGACTATAACATAATAATCTTAATCTTCGCTATCGTTACTTTTGCCCGAGCAATGCCAGGCCTACCTGCTAGTTTAAACATAACACGGCTGGAACTGAGTTCAATAAAGAAATAACTGTACCTTTCAGCACTTTTCTAGTACAGTTATTCTTGATAAAATTGCCAGGACAATAATTGCAAAATTAATAAACAATTTAAGACTATACAATAACAAATTTTCCAACATCCTTTCTCACACCTCGGGAAAATAACAGTTTTAGGACGGAATCGACCTTTTCATTAGAGGCTGCTCATCCGCCTCATTATGCAAAACATTACAGGTAATGTTTTATCCTTTATCAAATATATATATATATTATATTTTTTATTTGTGCCATTGCCAGAAGGAAGTCCTGTAACATTTTGCACAGTGAAGCAGATAAGCAGCCTCTAATAAAAGTTTGACTCTGCCATAAGACTTACTTTCCTGAGGTGTGAGAAAGGACATTGAATAGCTCATTATCGTATAGTCTTAAATTGTTTATTGATTTTACAATTATTCTTGTTGACAAATGTTTTTGACTTTCTTTATAAGCCTTCCTGAGATCTGTCAGGAATTCACAACTTGAATGTTCTAAATTGGAGTACTATCAGCTGTAATGGTGGAATATGTAAGATTTAAATTTTAAAAATGAATCAGGCATCAGGCAACATGACAGTATTTATTAATGGCTCTGAATGTGATGTAATGTTTAAAGCATTATCTTCCATACAAATTTATGGGTCATGGGCATCTTGTTGCATTTTTATTTCTTGAGTTCTCAAAAAACAATTTCTATGCAGCCAATTTGTTGTCCTTGTGGTTTATACAAAATCCTTCCAAAGAGGTTTTATATATCTCCAGTGTTTCTAAAGTTTTTAAGTGGTTCTCATTGATGACTTTATTAATTTGGCTTTGTCCAAATTTGCAATTACCTACAGGCTCTAAGTTCAAAATGACCAGTATAGTGCTCTGTTATGATCAATGTCAAATTTATGTTATCCAGTAGACAAAGAGAATCTGGCAGTGGCCCCTATATATGTTAATTTGCGGTAAAATCTTTCGTCCACGATAGAACAGAATATATTCCTGGAGCTTTTTTGACGTCATTATGGTCTTTGCCATAGCACACTCGTGCGTGTAAGTATGCGTGTGCTATGGCAATCCCAATCGAGTACAATCCCAGTATGTCATTACACGAGGACAATGTAGCCAAGTGGGACCTCGTCGGGAAAAACACGGCTAACCGCATCGGCAACCGTACGGCCAGCATTAGGAACTCTGTCACGGAATCTAGAAATTTTAACGGCAAACTTAAAAACAAAGCTCCGGACAACCTCGATGCCTCGGGCGACCTTTTTTATCGCTCGTATGAGAGATACGAGGCCAAGTCGGAGGAAGCTGCAGGTCTAGAGAACCGTCCGGCCGATGTCGGAAACGAAAGCGCTAACACCGTCGACAAGCGGTCGAAGATTGAGTAACAAAATTGGGAAATTAATGATTTTTGTACCTAATTTACATATTTTAAGAGGGCTAATCCATAAGAAAAGTGCTATTTTGGGGGCTGTAATTTACATATTCTCACGGGGGCTAAATTTGTAGAAGGAGTGTAATATCGAGGAAGCTCAATTTACACATTCGCACGAGGGTCGGGTTTGCACGGGTGGAAATCGCTCGGCGCTAAATTGGAGAAATATGCCGAGTGTTTAAAGGCGGTGAAGACTTCCACCTTTCCGACTTGCAACCGGCTCAAATTTTTTAACTTGCGAAGAATTCCACCTCTTTTCCCGAACCAAAAACGCGGCTAGGAGGGCAGAGGTTTGAGACTAACGACGATCTTCAAAACAACGTCATTAAAGCCATCTCGATTCGCCGGCGGCAACATTCTACAAAGAGGGGACAAAAAAGCTCCTCCACAGACACGACAAATGCCTCGATTTTCACGGTGATTACGTCTAAAAGTAACCTCGTTTGTACCTAACTTTTGATAATAAATTCATTTCACGATTTATGTTCATTTTTGTTTTACGGACCGTCGGAGGTAAAAAAAAAACAGCCTTCGTATTAATGCAAAAATCACTTACGGGTAAACTAGATACGTTCGAACCACTCGGGAACGAAAAAGACCGAGCGGACGCGGAAAGAGCACCGGGGGAGATATAAAGTTTGGTTCGAAGATAACGGGTCGGATAGAAATCTTACGTACGTCGGATCGACAAAAAGGTCTCTCGAGCAAAGCCTTCCCAAACGCAAAGCAGTTATAGAAAAGAAGAGAAAAACTCTTCCACTTGCTGCCCTAGCTACATATGCCGGCGAGAACGAAATTAAACCAGAACCACGGCGAACTATCCCATTGCGACAAATGTACCGCACAAACCGACTCGAGAGTACAGAGGCATCGGAGACATTTAAAGCGGACCGCCAGGGCCGTCCGTCAATTTCGAAGACAAAAGGCAAATCCGAAAGGCGCGCAGACCGCATTCGATCCGGCACGGTGGCGAGCGAGGCGGGTGCACCCGACACGACAACGAAAGAAAATATTTATAAAAAAGAAAACCCGATCCGCACCGGAGGTGGCTCCGGGCGGGCTCGCGCCCGGCACTTTCGACGCACGTCTCCGCGACCCTCCCACTAGCCGCAGCGTAACTTAACACTGCCGCGGCAGACGGGTATGGGATTTCGACACCGGTGCACTCCTTAGCGAATTCCGACTTCCGTCGGAATCCGCTAAGAAGCGTGTAAAAATTCGCCTGCCAAAGCAACTAGCCCCGAAAACAGAAGGTGCTCCAGCATCAAAAAAAGAAAACGTTCGAAATTCGCATTCCAAAACGAAACACCGCCGGCACCGGAGCGTCAATTTTAAAAGGTTCTACCCGAGGAAGGTCCCAGGGCGGACCGTAAACGTCACCATAGTTTTCAAACTGCCGGCAAAGCACGATAAAGTTCACGGCAAGTTTTATTTATAGTTCGAATCGTCCGGTTTCCAAGTCGAATCCAAAGCAGACCCACTTTTCTCAGGTCCGCTTCGGATTCGGTTGAAAGCGCGGGTCTAAATAAATTAAGAGGCAGCTGAAAAAACTATTTAAGGAGTCGTTCGAGCCAAATCAGTTTCAGCCGGTACGAAAACATTTTTTATATTTGTATATACCGAAACATAAAAAAATAGTTAGCAATTTTTAATTATTTTTCGAAATTTCGAGATTCTCCTTCAAAAAGTTCACAGCGCACACTAGTGATTGCAAATTTACCGGATATTACGTTACCGGTAATTCGGTAATTATATTCGGAATTACCGGTTTATCGGTAATTTACCGGTAAAATCGTATTAAGAAATGATTTAAAACGAAACTGAATTACTGACAGAATTATTGAACAACCATTTATTTTTAAGTTTTCTATCAGTTTAGACCAGCGGTTCCCAACCAGTGGTCCGCGAAAGATTTAAAACTTTTATTCATTTTAAATTATTATTCCCACATTGATACAAACTGAATTTAATTTTTACTAAAAATGTTATGTTTTCTATTATAATAGTACTGTTAAAGCATGTTACTCTCGAGTTTAACGATTACTTATGTTAAAAGTTTTGATTAAAGTTTATTTTTAGATTGACACAGTTTATTTTTCTTAAACCTTGTGGTCCCTGCTAACAACAATGAAATCAAAGTGATCCCTGGTCAAAAAAAGGTTGGGAACCGCTGGTTTACACAAACAATATTCTTATAATAGTAATTATTATGACATAACAGACATTGAAATAATGTTAATTATTAATCATGTTTTTCTTTATTTTGAAAGTAGGCTCTTAAAAAACATAATACATTTAGGCTCTCGTCATCTAATCTAGATCTAATTTTCGTACAAATGTCAGCTGCGTTGGAGAAAGCTCTCTCGGAATCAATACTAGTCGGATGTACTATCATTAGAGCATTGAAAACCTTTTTAAGATGCGTTCCTTGTATTTTTTGCTCTACGAAATAATTCATTTCTTTTTTAACTATATCTCTCACACTTTTAAATTTACTAATATTACTGTTATCAGTGTCTACGCTTGTTTGATGTTTAATGAATAAATCCAATTTCTCTTTCATTGTTAAATTTGAGTTCTTTATTGTAGATTTTGTTCTCGTGTCGACGTGAGAAGTTGATGGCATGGTAAGCAATGAACACCTCTCACCAGCATCTGAGTCTGAACTAATTTCAGCGACATTGACAGGTCTTGATTCGTTTTTATTTTCTGATAAGTGCTTAATTATCTCTACAATTCCATTTAAAATTGTATTTTTGTCAACATCGTTGAATATTTCGTGTGACTTATGTTTAATTTTTCTGGGTTATGTAGACACATTAAAATATCAGAGTAAATGGTTCGTCTCTCACATGAAAAATAATTTCTATCTCCAGTTCGTTACACAGAAAGAAATCCTGCTTTGATAGTTCTTCTATCAGAAATTCTAACGTTAGATCTGCAACGTACAAATTTGTGTATTCGCAACACAATGATTCGACTGCTACTTTTATAGGTTGTAATGAGTATATTGTATTAGACAGCAATTCAAGTTCATCTTCAGAAAAGATTATATCTGAACAAATATCAATTAGACTTTCCTGACAGAATTTCGGACCTCTGAAAAACGTTCCAGCATGGTCAACATACTGCTCCAATGTGTTTTTGAGTCTAATAGTAGAGATAATTCTTTTTCTAATTCAACTTTAATATGCTTCTGAAGAATGTCATTTTTGAGTGGATGGTTTTCGAAACGTTTTAACTACATTTCGTATTTTCTTAATTAAAAGATTTAAAGTTTTATTTTGAAAAACATCCTTGCGAAACATAGTGTCATCAAGGCTTTCCTGTATTACTTCAAATCCTCCATCATCAGATTCATTGTCTTAGGTTTCGGAATCTTTCTCATCCAGTTTCGAATGTATGGGTTCAGTACTGTTTTCTTTAACATGGCCTTTTTTGTATAGAACTTTCACTACTGCTAAGTGTAAGCCATGAGCAAAGCACACTTGGCTGTTTACATTGATTAATCTTGACACTTTTTTCATGACTGCAGCTCCGTCCGTGACAATTGAAATTAGGTTGTTATAATCGACATTGAATACTTTTAATCTGACATTTAAAATTTCAACGCATTTTTTAGCACACATAGATCCACGTGCGCGAATCAGACCAAGATTCCAAAATTTGTTACTTGCGTAAAGATTGACATTCACGTATCGACGGTCGTTAAGTGATGTCCATTCGTCACAAGATATACTGAAAGATTCTCTTTCAACTTTTCGTTCCGACATATCTTTAATAATCTCATCCTGAAATTTTTTTCCAAATTCAGTGATCATTTTTTAATCGAACGAGGAGATTTAGGAAGATTCACATATCCGCTTGCAGAGAAAAGTCGTCTTAGGTCTTTCGACGTGCAAAATTTGGAGAATGGCAGACCGTAAATCGAAGCCATACGAGATAATACTATAGGCAAAGACTCGTCATTTTCTTTCTTGAAAAACGTAGTTATTTTTTTAATTATATTCATTTTGTGCACTTTTTCCGGCCGTCTCCTCAGATTTTCTTTTCGGTAAGTTTATATCACGACGTCACACGAGGCGATTATGCAGCCCGCTAGTACTTCCTCCGACTGCTTCGATTGTTTTAAGAAGGAACATTCTAGAAGGGATAGAACAACGAAACAAAAAAAGAAATAAAAGGAGCTATATACTCAATTAAAAATAATATATATATATATAATATGGCGTACTGCCACAAGCTTCATAAGGCACAAACCAATAAACAAGAATATTACTTACTCTGTAAGTCGTGTTTTCAGTCGGCAGGTATTTACGAACTATCAAGACTTTGTAAAAAGTTTCCTTTTGCATCTCAGCTATTTTGAAAACAAAAACAAGACCCGTTTTGGAGTATAATATAGGGAATCGAGTTATAAGCAGACTAGAAAATAGCTTTTAGTAACCTTAAATTACAAATGGAATGACCCTTACAACCTGCACCGTAATTTTTCGGGGGGTGGTCCGTTCGGATACGTCGGGGCCCCGTCCCTCACCAGCCGGTCGCCCCATCGCGGGCCTAGCCGAACCCATAACGGGCCTACTAAAAGAGGCCCTCTTAGTGCCCACAGGGCGGAAAGAGCTAAAAAAAAAAACCTGCACTGTTTTCTCGCTATGGTACGGGGTGAGAGAAAAAAGAAATCTTCCCACGGGAAATATCCGTGGAAATTTTAGAAAATAAATATCGGATTAATTAAGATGGTTTTTTTTACCGAAATACCGGTAAAAAAAATTAATTACCGGTAAATTTACCGGGGTATAATTTTCCTATTTTACCGGTATATCGGTAAACCGGTTACCGGTAATGCAATCACTAGCGCACACGATCGCTATTTAATCTAGAGGATAACTTCTAAACGAAAATGTAATATTCGACGACTATTTTCAAGTATTTAAAATAAAATAATTACAATTTTAGCAAACGAAACTTAAGGAAATACGAAACATTTTCATAATTTAAGGCGGTGGTAAACAAAAAGAATACGGAGTTATTTTTCCGTCGGGCCAAGTTTTACACGGGGCAAGGCAAAGACATTTAAAAATATTTACGCCGGCGTCATTTTCCACTTAATAGAATCTCGACAAACAAAAGTTTCATTTCGTAGGTTTCTTTTTTCTAATCTCGCAACTTACAAAAGTAACAAATACTTTCGCGCTACTCCGTATATTATTACACGAATGGTTTTTTAAGTTCCGAAGAGGGAAACAACGTATTTAATTTAAAACGTCAAACGAACAATCGTAATCGTACCAAACCCAATCGGTATATTTGTTCCGATTTACCGGCCAGACACGAAACGCGCCCGTCTTTCGTTATACGTAAACGAATCGTGTATTTTATTGCCAATATATTTTTTAAATTACGAAAAACCGACGTTTATTGTTCGTAGTAGGACGACGGTAGAAACGTAAAAAGTCATTTTTACGGGGCACTTCGGTGGTTTATCTCGGTAAAAAATCCTTTTTACTGGCAATCTACTAATTTACCGTTTTCAATTAATATATTAATTCTTTAAATATTCGGTCAAATATTCATTATTAATTTCTTAATAATACAATTAAATAATTTATTTCATTTGGTTCGTACCCGGTCCTTTAATGGGTTGAAGTTTTCCCAATCGGATGATAGCGATTCTTTCCAACGAAGGAACTCTCTTTAAAATAAAAATAATTAAAATAAAAATTATTTAAGTTTAATTTAAATACGACGGCTCCGGCACTCGGAATCTAATTGGTTCGGAAATAACGCACCTTGAGGCAAACGACGAGGGACAGGGGAAAGGCGACGATCACGGACAAATAGCACAGCCAGGACAGGACCAACCTCAGGCAACGGGACGACGGCGATTCGCCCTCTGCCGCAATATTTCTACACTTTAAACGGGTGGCAATGACAAACGCGGTAAATAAAAGTACAAAGCCCAACTCTTACCGGTGTCCTGGCACGAGTCCGAGTCGGACGAATAGGAAAATGCGGAATTATAATTGGCAGAAATCGACGAATATTCGAAGGCAGACGAGTAATCGAACAGTAATTTTTCCCATTCCCGCTCCTTTAACTTCTTGCCCTTAGACGACATCTTCCTACGCCTCTATCCGATCACTTACGAAATCTGTCCACCTTCTCCCGGGATATAACGGAAAATAGGCGCGGCGTTCCCTCCGTCACTCTCAGCCAACGTCCACCGGCATTAGTTCTAAATTACGCCGCTACGGCCAACGGCGCCGCGGCGGGGCTCCAATTGTGGTATTTTCCGGTGGTAGTTACAAATTGCCAACGCTTTATTCGTAATTTCTATTACTTGAAAATAAAATAAATTTTTACATTACTTATAAATTAACGATTTTTCATACGCCACGTCGGCCTTTTTGCCCCATCCCGAGAGTAAAATGGTACGTTTATCCTTTGTTCGTCGTACTGTCGACCTTGCTATACGTTAAATAAAATGAAATGTAGCCCGTGCGGTTTAAAACATAGTCGTAGACAAAGTTTAAACGGTACGATTGCCGACGATTGCTCCGACTTACGCCATAATTCTCACCGTACTAAATATATCGTTGCCAATCGCTTTATCAATTGATAACTGTTTATTTATATCTGTAGTCATTTTAAACCGTTCGTAAAGATTTATTTGCAATAATATGAACCGATACCTCCAGAAAATGTTACAGTATCGGTATAATGCCGCGTGGATATTACATTACATTTACAAGGGAAAAAAACGTAAACATTTGACGTGTTTTAAAAACACTATCGATTCGTGAATATACAGTCGAGTCCGCATAAGTCGACACCATCGGTTAAGTAGTCACTTTTCTGTGATCCCGGCCGACTTACATACGCATTAATATTAAAAAATTCCGGTTTACTCGACACCACTGGATAAGGGAACATACTTTTGCCGTCCCACACTGATAAGTCGTCACCCCCTCCCGAAAAAATGAATTCACTCCGCACGTGTGGTGCGAACTCATTTTTTTCAGGAGGGGGACTCGATTTATTTATTAATATATTTAATAATAATATAATAATATATTAATATATATATATATATATATATATATATATATATCATATTAATAAAAATGCCTTAACATTTTATGTATTTTTATGTATAAATGATAACAGATAAACAAAAAGAAAATATACAATGTACTGTACATCGACGTTACACCGGAATCCAATTTTGCATTTTCTCGTGCCAGAGGCATTAAGGATCCTTAGACGTTACTTGCCAACAAGATGATGTTTTCGAGGCGTTCTTGATCGTTGAAAAAGAAAGTCGAGACAGTTAAGTGCTCGAAACAATCAACACTAAACGAATTTTTCGGTTTTTCATCTACAGAGTAATTGTAAATGGAGGACACAATGATTGTAAGCCTATAGAGCTAGTGGAAGGAACGGCGAAACTAGATTGAGGCGCCTCTAGCGGCGACGCCGGGTAACAGAATCGGGGCTACAAAGGCAGCACCAGTGTTGTTTCACCTAGTACTTTTGTACTAATCTAATACCTGTTTACTTGTTCCAGTACCAAGATACCCAACACCATTTTCCTAGTACTATTTATGAAATCCTAATATCTTTCCTTTCAGTTTAGTACCTTTCAAAACATTCATTTTAATTGTATATTTCTATATTTTTCTACTTTGGCAGTAAATAGATGTTTTTATCGCTTCCTCATTCGAGTGCAGCAGTTGAACGTATTTTTTTGCAATTAAATTTAATAAAAATTAAACTACAAAATCGAGTTCTTAAAAGCAACAATGATAAAATGTTACACTTGGAAACCATCATCCGCTTCGACCATACAAAAACATTCTAGTGAGGAAGATTCTGATGACGACGATCTTACCAGTGATTTTTCAATGCGATAATTTTAAAGTTCAGTACTTCGTGTTCATTACTTTTGTTTCATCATTTTGTTCATTTGATTGTTGTTGAGGAATAATAGCATTCTCGCAACATACGAATTTATCCTGTATGAATTTTGTATGTTACGTGTAAAACTATTTATATTTTAATATATAGAAATTTGATAAATTCTAAATTTTTATATTATTTATAAGTATATATTTAATAATATATAATATATACATACATTCTGCAGTTTAAGGTCAAAGTAATGCCTGCATTAGTCAATACAGTCACTTCTCGACTTACGACGGAGTTCGGTTCCGCAACTTTGGACGTAAGTCGAAATGGTCGTAAGTGAAGAAGTGACTGTATTTCAACAAAACAGTTAGCCATCTTACACAAGCACACGCGAAGGGTAACTAACTACACAACAAAACTAAAGATGACGTAATCAATCGCCAAAAGCGTGCAAGATATATATGTATATGATATATATTTCACGAAACCTATAAAAAATTGATACATTTTAAAAATTTTTTAATGAAATTTTTCGTCATAAGTGCGAATGGTCGTAACTCGAGAAGTGACTGTAGATCATTGGGACTGAGCAGTATTAATATTCTTATATTTATTATACTCTTAATTTTGTACAATTTAAAGGGTGGTGTGGAAGAAGTAAACTATATATCTATTTCGTGGTAAATAATGAAATTTGTAACTAACCATATATATAAAGGAACTTCAATAAGGACCATAGCAATAGCTAATATTATTGTATTAATAGGGAAATTCTTATCCTCATTTTCTCAAAATACTAATTTTGCTTCTTACTCCTTTCTTCCACAGATCTCGTAAATTCAAATATCACAACATATGCCAATTAATATCTGTCAGATTAACAAAATAACATAAAAAAAGAAAATTACTAAACTTTACATTAGAGAACTAAATTTAAAATAGAGCCAACTAAGGTTAACAGGAGATTGGAGATTGGTTAGAATGCAACACATCATTATGTAATTAACCTCGGGAATTAAATGGCAGTCAGTCATTTCTCTTTCGTCCCGGGGTAGGCCTATTATTTGTGCGGGAACGAATAAAACTTTGTACTTGGCGGCTCAGTAATATAGGTAACACTACAACCGACCACACAACAGTTATTTTTTGGAGTTTTGTTGGCAGAAAGCTGTTTTTCATTATTACAGGCAGAAAACAAGCACCGCGTCTCAGTACGTATCTAACCCAAAGACGCTCGTGTTTTCCCGAAAAAGTTTCCTTTGCTTGCGTACAGATGGCGCTCAACGATGTTCCACTAGCTCTATACTACTGTATAACGCACTACAGTACTGTATTTTCCTATCTGTAGTTTTATGGTTTTATTTCCAACTTCGCTTTAGTCGTCGCATCGGATAACTCGACACATTTCCACTTCCCCTTGGGGTGTCGACTTATGCGGAGTCGACTGTATATGTTATGGATAAAGTGATTAATATAGCAAATGCTTTGTTGCGATTTTGTCGCTCATTATGAATAATGACCAACAAAATCGGGCATTATAGTAAATTTTAATAATTTATCAAATCGATCGGTTATCACGAACACTGCTATCATGTAGGATACGTTCTTTAATAGCGGTCGCTCTGCATCTCCGCTACTACGGGAGTGTGCTGCTGTTTGTAGGCATTTAGGAACGACGGTGAAAGAAAGAAAGATGGCGGCGCCCGCACTATCGATAGTATCGTGATAGAGGAATCTATAATTCTAAAATATGAGCTTTTAAAGGCAAGAGAAGGGTCCCAATTGTAAAATTTAACCATAAAATGGATTATTTGTTTAAAAAGCAGTCAAAATAGCCACGAAAAAATTAGAATGCCGGCTACCATTCGAAAAAAATTCGAAAAGACACATCACCGCGTACACTTACTTGCGTATTCACAACTTCTAAATTTTCATTCATAAAACCACATAATGGACCCCGAAACGAAAATATCTGAGCCATGGAGGACACCGTGTTGCTTTCCACCGTAAACTACTGCTACAATCGGCCGTTATTGCCGTTCGACGGCGCGCCCTTCCACTGGAATTTAGGAACGCCTTCCGCAGGAATTTTTAAACGGATGTCGCTCGTGCAGAGTTACGCGGAGGAATAAAAGAACGCACCCCTAGTCGGGCAAAGTGATGATAATACGTTGAGGAGTGATCGTCCGACATACGTTAGCCAATCAGAACTATCAGAATTAGTTGCGCATTCGTATTGCATTTAGTACCAAATTTTAAATTTATGTGACAGGTAGTTAATCTTTCTTCTTTCGTAAAAATAACGATGGTGGAGGAATCACTAAGTGATACGAATAATCGCTTCTACGACCGAGTAAACGAGTTAATAGCAGAAAAAAGTAAGAACAATCAAACTTTAACAAAATCAGCGTATTTGTAAATGGTACAAAAAGTGAGAGTAGCTGATATTCTTCCAAGTTACCTGAAGAATATCAGCTAACAGCACATTGAAATAATTAAAAAAAATAAACATTTCTAAATGAAATAAGTGGAGTTTTTTACTCAAATTTAAAATTCGGTACTAAACACCATACGCACACGCGACCGAGTGCCGATTGGCTAGCGTATGTCGGATGATCACTCCTCAACTTATTATTATCACTTTGCCCGACTAGGTGATAGCAGTATTCATAATGACTGGTGCAATTCGATAAAGTAATATTCGGCTCGATTAACGCAAGTACGAGAATTGGCGCGCAAACCGCATTATGGCAAGGACCCAGCTCTCTATTGGCCCGCCGTCACTACGCTTCGCCAATCGCGTTAATTCTCGACAGTTGTAGCGGACAGACAAAAGCGTCGTGGCAGTATGTGATAAATGATGATATGAAATGTGGATAACAATGAAATGACCTACACGTGTAAATAACGGAAAAAAAACAGAGAAGGACCGCCAAGTGAAAATGTGAAAATAAATATGAAATTGAGTCGATAACATAATCGAACGAGTCGAGGCAGCGTATTGGCGCGAAATTCGCGGCCGTCAATGCCAAATACAGTCGACTCCGCATAAGTCGACACCCCAAGGGGAAGTGAAAATGTGTCGAGTTATCCGATGTGACGACTAAAGCGGAGTTGGAAAACAAACCCCACAAAACTACAATTAATAAAATGCAGTAGTGCGTTATACAGTAGTATAGGCTTACAATCATTGTGTCCTCCATTTACAATTACTCTGTAGATGAAAAACCGAAAAATTCGTTTAGTGTTGATTGTTTCGAGCACTTAACTGTCTCGACTTTCTTTTTCAACGATCAAGAATGCCTCGAAAACGTCATCTTGTTGGCAAGTAACGTCTAAGGATCCTTAATGCCTTTGGCACGAGAAAATGCAAAATTCGATTCCGGTGTGACGTCGATGTACAGTACATTGTATATTTTCTTTTTGTTTATCTGTTACATAAAAATACATAAAATGTTAAGGCATTTTTATTAATATGTATGTATATATATATATATATATATATATGTATGTTCCCTTATCCAGTGGTGACGAGTTAAACGGTGTCGAGTAAACCGGAGTTTTTTAATATTAATGCGTATGTAAGTCGGCCGGGACCACAGAAAAGTGACTACTTAACCGATGGTGTCGAGTTATCCTGGTGTCGACTTATGCGGACTCGACTGTAATTGTTCTCGTAGACTTCGGAAAGCTAAATGCTTGTAATGAACCAATTGTCACTCGCTGGGGTCTTGGTTAAACGCTGCAAAGTACTACGTCGATAATTTTGATACTGTTGAGCGCTTCATTTTGAATTATAAACAAAAATCTCATCCAAATGCTAAAAATGAAACTATTGCGACAGAAGAAAGTTAACCTCGAGAAAGAATTATTTGATCTCGGTAATCTCGTCAAGCTATCAAATATCGTAATTTCACTGGAAAAACAAGGACTCGGTGTAACTAAACACCCGAACTAATTGAAAACGCAAAAGAAAAATTGTTGTTTCTGTTTATCCTATATTTTCTGAAAAATTGGAAAAAGTTTTGTCAAGCAATCTTGATCTTATCAAATTTACGTCTTTTGATCAGTGCCGTCTTTAGGGGAGGGCCCGGGTCCAGGGACCCGAGGTCGTAGGGGCCCCCGAATCCGAAAGTAATAAAGTTACAAAGAAAACAAATAGGTTACTTGAAATGAAAAAACCATTAATAATACGATTGAAATTACTCCTCCAACACATAGTGTGAAGTGTTAAGTACAGGGTAAAAAATCTCACAGGCTAAAAATATAATAATAATAATAATAATAAAATAAAAAGTCAACATATTTTCTGGGATATGTTAAAAGGGTGATAGCACGATATCCGTAACCGGTCTCGCCCGTGCTAGCTACACCAGCGACCCCTAGGTCTGTAATCTAGTATTGATTCTGTTTCTTCATGGGGGGGGTCCCAACATTCTTCTGGCCCAGGGTCCCTTACGTTCTAAAGACGGCACTGCTTTTAATACGAATTTAAGTGATAAAGTTAATAGCGAATACGCTCCTTTAGTTGCAGTCGACGTTGAACGTTCGTTCTCATTGTATTCATCGATACTGAACGATCGACGTCATAGTTTAAGCGAGAATTATTTGAAATATCTAAGTGTATACCGTTTTAACTCGTTTTTGAAATAAATAACTGGAGACTTTTTGGCGATTTTAGGCCAAAAAACTGGCGAAAACTTATGGCTCTAATAATTATCATATTTATACGATGAAGATCTTTTTTTAACTTTTTCCACCCTGTGAGCACTAAGAAAACTACTCTTTTTCGCAAGCCCATTATGGGTTCGACCAGGCCTACAATGGGTCGGCCAGGGGGTGAGGTACGGAACCCGACGTATCCGGAAGGACCACCCCCGAAAAATTCTTGGGGATTTATCCACCCGTCCGGATTCAAACCCGGGTCCCCCAGAGCGGCAGGTTGCTAACCTTGACCGCTCGGCCATCCGGCCGCTAGTCTATAGACTGTTTGTGGTAAAGTTTTAGTTTTCTGACAGGTTGTATGACAACAGTGTTGCCACCATTTCAAAATTGCTGATCCGAACATTTTAAAATTAGGATGTTATATTTAAAAAAAAAACCTATTTTTTATTTTTATTGTGAGTGGAAAATAAAGATCTTTTTATTAGAAGGTAAGCATGTACAGTACATATTATTAAAGTAATGAAATAATCGGATGTGACATATCCAAAAATAATTAATAACAGTCCGATGTCGATATTAGCAAAAGTAATACATAAAAGTAACAATAATAAATAATAACACATACGAACACAACACAAGATCATGACTTGTTTGAATTTGAAACCGTACGAGGCATGAACAGAGTTATTTTACAGCCAAGAACTGAACAATGCGCATGCAGTTTTAAATCGGTTAGGGACTTGTGTTGGAACAAACCTAATATTTGCAAGTTATAATTTTTAAAAGTACTTTTTTCTGTCACTCTTGGCCTAGGAATAACTTTGGGTGAGAGTGTGGAGTTAAAATCTTTAACTGTTAAAATAAAATACGCGCAAATATTTTTATAAATTTATTGTTTTATCATAATTTCACAATTTTTACAAAAAATGTGTCAAGGAATGTGAATTTTACATTGTGTCAGTGGCGTGCCGTCATTGGAAGCGATGGAAGCGCCGATTCCACCTTCCAATGACCTTCCCTTGTATTTTATAAAATATAAATTTTCATATTTTTACGTACTTTGAATTAATTAAAATTAATATTTTATTATAACTGCATTATGTATCTTTTACAAATTTCTATACTACATGTGGAAAAAAAACGATAAGATTGCTATTGTATATTCGAATAATTCGGTGGCGGAAGGAATGTCGAAACCGGGTCAGTCTCCAATCAGACAGATTATATAGGCATTAGCACATGCGGTTTACAGTGCACCAACCTCACCCGGTTTAGCCGGTAGAAGCGACACACTCGTAAAGAGTACAGCTTTATATCCCGGAGCGGTTGTGGGCTGTTATCCGCCTGCCTGTCAACTTCCAAGCAGCCAGATTATAGGCATTGGCGCATGCGCTTTACGTAGCACAAACGTCACGGTTTAGCTGGTAGAAGCGACACACGCGTAAAGAGTACGCGACTTTATATCCCGGAGCGGTTGTGGGCCGTTAGCCGCCCGCTAGATATTCGGCCACCCTCGCCCGATTATGTGAATAACGAGGAGACTAGATCAACGGCGGGCAACCCGCGGGCCAGCTACGGCTGGCGAAAAGTTTCTATCCGGCTCGCGAGATCTTTAATAGATTATTAAATTGGAAAAATAACTAATTAATAGTTATTTTTCCAATTCTTTGTAATTTTCGAAAACGATAAGAGAAATAAATGTAGTAATTAACTTTTTATTTATTTATTTCATATTTGCAGACTAAAAAAATTACGAGTCACAAGAAGGCGTCAATTAACTACTACGGCGCGGAAAAAAACGTAAAATTTATTCCGGCCCATGTTATAAAAAGGGTTGCCCACCCTAGACTAGATTTATAACTTAACCCAACCGATAGGAATTTACTGGCACGTTTTTACGATAGTTCCGTATAGTTGACGGGAGTTTAAAAAAACTCCATTAAAATATTTGATATATTTATTCCGCGTTTATTCCGCTCTCCCATCTTATATTACTTACGGATTTCGATGTTAAACCGGTGATATTACGATTTAGTACGTCCCATCTGTAAGGGGATGCAGAAAAAACGTGTGCAATTCTAGTACAGTGTTAAAAATTAACTGTTACTTTGGCAGCATCATTTACAACCAAATTTAATGAATGAGACGTACAGTACATACAATGGTACAAAAAAAAAGCTCTAGAATTTATTTTCCTTAAATTTACGATTTATATATCCGTTGTCATAAAAATTTGTCTTTCCACTGTTTTCCCAAGACTACAGATATTCGGGTACAAAGTAACCGGTTTCGACTTATTTCTACTTAAGAAGTGACTAAATAATTAAGAGATTAGGGAATGGGGACATAAAGACTGGGAAATAAAACCCTGTTGAAAGAGCCAGAATTTTACTTCAACAAAAGCTTAACAGAACCAATCACTCGCTCGGTACAGTGGGAAACTGATTTCCGTGTACACCCGGTATTAAAACGAATTAGTTAGAAAACGAATGACTATTAAGTTTAACATAGTTAGATTTTTACAGCTACGGTGACAAACGTTTAAAATTTACAACAGCCCTGTGGCGTCCTTTGAGATATACTAGTGACGCGACAAAAGAGGCATTCGACATTAACCGGTATCGGCACCCTCGGGATTTGGCACGCGCACACTCACTACACACCTACCCGGACCGTCACTAGTTCCATCCATTAGCTACTCGTATCGAGATATTTGACTAAGTGGATTGTTTTAAGATTTAAAAAGTAAAGACTATTTTATGTTATTTTTATGTACGTTTCTTTACAAAGCTATATTTTAATTATAATTTTCTTTAAAACTATATTAATACAATCGAACAATACATTGTACCGGGTATGTATATCCATAGCACATTTTATTTCACCGAGTAAGTTTTTATAATTTATTTTTAATTTTAGCCCTTATATCGTGGCTAGCGATTCGGAATGTAATTGCGATATTAAAAATACTTTTAGAGAAGTCTACAGTTTTTACTGGCTTGTCGAACAAATGAATACGAATGGACCCTAGACCAGTGATTCTTAACAGGGGGCCGCGGCCCCTGGGGGTCCGTAAGAAGTTTGCCGGGGGCCGCCAAATTATGCAAAATTTCCTTCGGAATATAATAAAAAGAAAATTGATGTATAATCCGTATATCGTATTGAAAAGTGAAATAAGAAAGATAAAGTTTTCCTATTTAGTTTTTATTTATTTATTTTGTATTTCTTCCTACATACAACTTTGTTAGTACGGAAGAAATAAATGTAAATACGCTACTTACACCGCAGTATTTACTTCTTTTATTCCAAAGCAATTTTAAGAAACTATTAATGCTTGGAATTTTAAAAATAATTAGGAAAAATGGTAGGCTTTGAAAATTTAAATATTTTTGCAAAAGATATGCAAAATCCTTACGACAAGTGGGCGTTTTAATTTTAGTTTAGTTTTAGCATCGACGTTGGATCGATTTATCGACGTGTTTCTTATTTTATTTTCTGTTAAAAATTGATGAGTTTTCGTGTTTAATTGTGAAGTTTGAATGTTATTTAAATAGATAATGAAATAATAAAGTTATGATTTACATTTATTATATAAAAAATAAAGCAATAATAAAAAAATCAATTTATTATAGATAAATTATCAAATTATCAAATATAAATTATTATTAAAAAATGGGGGTCACAAAAAAATTATGAAATATTTGGTGGGCGGCGAGTATAAAAAGGTTAAGAACCACTGCCCTAGACCATCACTGACGCGCAATTAACTGATTGTCCCTGGAAGTCGGCTTCTTACAGAAACACAGCTTCCTTGTCATCAAATGTCACGGCACGCCACTGCATTGTGTACATTCCAACTGCCAGGGGGCGTCACGTCGTCCCGCGCCTTTTTTGTAACGATTCCTGCCTTGTTACAAAACTAGCACAGAAGGCTTGTGCTGGTCGACTGTTCTTTGTATTTGTTTGTTCAATTAAACATAGTTTGCAGTCAAACAGTGTATCATTATACACAATCTCCATTTTTAACAAACCGGACAAATTAGTAATTAATTCGGATTATGAATTTAAAAACCGGCCTGGTGGCAACACTATTATAACAACCTTATGTAACTTATTAAACAGAATAACATAAACATTAGAATAAAGATTTACTACACAGAATAAATGTTGCTATATGTTGTTTGTAGACTGAAGACACGCTTTAAAATTTAAAATAAAATATAGTGATTGAAATTAAAACTTTGTTATTTAAATTAATATTTCATAATAATTGACAGTATTGTAACAGTACAAATTGCATATTCTAATGAATTGTTGCTGCTTAATAATCATTTTATTGTAAAATAAACAATAAATAAAGTTGAAGTAGATACAGTAAGAACCCGCTTAACGCGGGGGATACGTTCCTAGACAATAAAGCGCTAAACGAGGTCATTTTATATTATAACGCAGAATAAATAGGGAAAGGGGAACACGCGACCAAAAGTAAACAGATTTTACTTTAATTTTAAGTTATTTTTATATCAATTTGTTAACGAACAAATCGGATAACAAACACTTTCGCGAAAGATTTTTATGTTCGGACGACGAACACGTAACGAACACCTCACAGAACAAACACAAGAAGCGACGTAAAATAACGAATACCGATTGGTCTTCCCTTGTCTCCGAAACTATTCGGAGCGCGGGATATATCGATATCGACACTCAACCCCGTATACACTGATCGGATAATATTCATCCGAAGTTTGAAACTCTCCCTCGTAATCCCAGCCTTTTATTTTTCTGACAGAAACAATTCTTTTATAGTATTCGCGAGACTGTTGGGCGGGCGCTCGTTAAGTTTTGCGTGGGTTTTTATTTTCGAAAGGTGAGAGTATAATAGCAAAGGTGGACAGAAGATGTCTGATGTTGCTGGGCAGTATGGCTCGAACAGGGCTACAGTAGGCGGCAGTTCAATCTTATCTACGGAAGATACAGTATAATCAAGAAGTCTCGAGCAGCTAAAGGAGTTACAAAAATCACATCTGAGAAATAAAGAACATCGAAAAGCTCATAATGGAACCCGAAACTGATCTAACGATAGAAGAACGCCAAGAACTCTCGAATGAAGAACACCAACAAGCTCGGCGAGATGTGTTTTCTTCTGAAAAAGAGGACTAATGCCGATATCTGCTATTAATTAAAAAGACCTTGTAAAACAAGAAATCCAACTAATTGAAATCGAAAGAAACAAACAATCGGCTTCGCTCTAGAAATACCGTACACACAAAAAGAGCCTCAACATGGCGACTGCCGCGATGCATCACGGTATTATGTCTTTGACCTTATGTTTATAGACATTGATACGATTGTTTCAGGCGCCGTACGATGGTCGGGTTTTGTACCATAATTTCGAAAATACGCCTTACTCCCAAAATACCGTTAATTATTGAAAAATCCAATTCGCGATCGCCATTCTTGTACTTGTCTTTTCGTCGATACTTCGTCTTTTTCTCCGCTAGAGGGCTACTAAATTTTGGAAAGTTTTTACCGGTATTTTGGAGCGGAGTGTGGAGCAGGAGCCCAGAGCGATGGGTTTTTGTCCGGAGTCAGAGCGCAGACAATTTTAATCGCTCTAGCTTTTTTCATCAACACTTTTTTTGATATTTAGCAAATATGCCATCGTGCAACGATCGTTTATTATTTGTTAACTAGCAGATGAGCTAGGCGTTGCCCGGGCAGAAAATAGCGAGATTGCGGCCGAAGTTTTTATCTCTAAAACGTGAACGTCGAGGGGCGCCGTTCGCGTTTTAGAAATGAAAACTTCGGCCGCAATCTCGCTAATAACGCCAAAGATTAAGATTAGAAATAAGAAGTAATCGCGTATTATAGCGCCAATTATAGCGCGTGTATGGCTATTTCGGTGCTCTTTATTACCTCGGACTCGGTCCACCGACGAAGATACGATGTTCCGTCAGATGTCGACCTTCCAGCTAGCGTAGAAGAGACTACCGACGAAACAACGGGAAGCGTGGCCACGACGTCAAAGCCGACACTTTCTAGCCGAAAGGAACGGAACCCGAGTCGTTCCATCGCGTATCTAACAGAATTTTTAAAAAAAATTATACAGGCTCTAGTATTTCCCCTCGATTTTATGTAAACCAGCTTGGTCATGCCCGTCCGAAAGCACGCGCCACTAAAGCCAATCGAATATTAATTTTGTTTAAAATACATTTTATAAATTCTCGGAATCAAGTTGTTGCGCATGCGCAATAAATGGATTAAGCGGAATATAACACTTAGGTACGAAAGTGCGCGTGAAAAAGTGACGGACAAGTCCTAACGTAAGCACTTGGTCATTATAGTGGAGCTAGCTAAAAAAATCAGTTTTACCTTTATTTCGTAAAATAGCTACAGATATCCCTCAACTTCCCAATACCCGCAATTTTCTCCAGGGAAAGCGAATTTCTCCAATCGAAATCTGTTCGGTATTAAATTATTAATAAAACTAGCAAAAATGAACATTTTACTGCCGATCCGTTTAAATCTAGAATATCTCGACTTTATTTACGTCCACTAATCGTCTGGAATAGTGCTTTTCTACCGCCTGTCCGAAAAAGTATTCGAGCATACCTTTTGTTTAAACTCATTGTCCTACGGGCACTAAGAGGGCCGCTTTTAGCCAGCCCATTACAGGTTTGGGCGGGCCCGGAACGGGGAATCCGAATGGTGAGGGATGGGCCCAACGTATCCGGATGGACAACCCCCGAAAAATTCCTGGGGATTTTTCAACCCATCCTGACTCGATCCCGAGTCCCCAAGAGCGGTAGGCTGCAGCCTATATTCGAGCGTACCGACGTGGGCGCAGTCGGTCATCGGGCATTTTATTAATAAGACGTTGCACCTAAGACTCGATATTAAATTTTGTCGGTTTTGAAAATAGAGCGCGAGCCATTTACTTTTAAAAGCCGATATTCGAGTTTTCGACGTTTAGCGCCGATTTAAATTCTTCCAATCCGGCCGGGCAACGACGGTCAAAACGGTGCTTCCCGGGATTAAAAATTACGCGTATAAAATTCTTACGGCTGAACTTTCGAGCCGTTTTCGCAACTTAACGACGTGCGGGAATAGCGTTAGTTATGCGGTACGGCAAATTTGTACCGTGGTTTTAACCGAGAATAAAAACGCGCCTATTACCGTACTTGCATCGGAAGAGCGGTTTGTCCGGGAAGCGAGTTACAAAAAAAAAGAAAAACCAAATAAATAAAGGACAAAAGCCGTGGGAAAAGGTCGCGGTTTCGTAATAATCCTGGCGGTTTTACTTTCTTCGGTCGACGGAAAAGTAGCCTACGGACTGGAGAGTTTGCCCCGGACGACGCGGAACTTTCGTTAATCGGGACTCCGCAAGTTTTTCTTAATTTCCGTATTTTAATTTGCCGTCCGAAATTACGGCGGCTCTACCAAATTCCTTTCCGTCATCCGTCTACGTTTTAAATTACGCCAAAAAGTAGGGCCAGGAACACACACGCGTAAAATCTAGCATAAAACAGAAAGCGTAAATATTTTTCTGAAATTTTGGCTGAAACATAACTGAAAAAAGAGTAGAACGTGTCTCTACTTTTTACGCGGTAAAATTTTTACGCCAAAATTGCTCCAATAAAGAGAAGTCTTTTTTTGTGACGTCAAAGTAGATCCGTGGTTTTTATTCTAACAATGGCGGCAATGATTCCTATAATTGTGGCGAGAAAACGAAAAATAAATGAAATAAAGGGGTTTATCGAATCCGTTCGACCACATCGGTGTCATGTAAACACGCTGTATTTAAACAACGTTTATAGATGGCGATGGCCAGGAACACGCGAGCGAAAAATTGTGTGGCAGAAAACTGAATCAGAAATCAGCTTTCCGTTCGGTTTCTGTTTTACGCTTTTATGCCAGAACACACATACGTAAAAATTTTGGCCAAATAGTTAACATCACTGCCACTAATAGTGCTAACTTTATTAATTTTTTCCTCTCATATATATCTATCCCTTTATACCTTCCATTTTTCTCCACTTCTGCTATAATATAGAAAATTTAAATTAATACACTTGTATTCCGAATTCAAATAAAGAACGTGTGATCTAAACACTAGGCCTATATATCGATTCTACTAGACCTACCTGTTATTTAAAATTTCGCACCTACAGCCATCCGCAAACGTTGTTTAAATACACCGTCTTTATACGTGACACTGATGTGGTCGAACAGATTCGATAAAGCCCTCTCATTTATTTTTTGTTTTTTTCGAGACCGTCGCAATTATAAGGTTAACCCTCATTGCCGCCATTGTTAGAATAAAAAGCACGTGTCTACTTTGACGTCACAGAAAAGACTTCATTTTATTGGAGGAATTTTGGCGTAAAAAGTAGACACACGCTCTACTCTATTTTCTGTTGTTTCAGCCAAAATTTCAGAAAAATTTTTACGCTAGATTTTACGCCGAATTTTACGCATGTGTGTTCCTGGCCTAAGGCAGACTTCACTAGCGCAAAAAACTTTTTATCACGTGACCACGATATTTTACGCCGGAGGTCGTAAAACCAGCATAAAAGCGAGTCGAGCAGTGTTCGACTTTCGACGCGAATATGTCCGTAAGACAGTACCATCCACCAATCAAGTCAGTGGAATCTAGATCATTGTGACACGGTGCGAAAATGGCGGAAAACGAGCTTTTGTGTACGTTCTCTCGTGGCTACTTGGAAAGGACCTAGAATAGATCTGGAAAGATTTATCGAAAACATCCGAAAGTATTCGTGTATCCCGATGTATCCCGATTATAATATAATAATGGATGTCTAAAGCACGTGATATGGACGGCCAAAGGAAAATCATCCAATTTAGAGGAGTATATAATAAAAAAGCTAAGCTTATAAGTGCTGTATATTATCTTAATACGATGATAAAAGTTAACATACAAAAGTAAAGATATTATTTTTACTACATTTGTAATTATAGTATAGAAACAACTCGTAGAATATAATCATTGTCTTTATATCAATATATCATGTATACAACCGTAACTTCGATAGCACCGTCGCCGTAATAACTTCGCTAGCCGGTCCACCACCGCAGTCCAAGCGCAAACAGGCCACGCGATTAAAAGTTTTTACGGCGAGGGTTTTTACGCTAGTGGAGTCTCGGCCCAAATCTCCGGCCGGGCAGTAATTAAACGCCTTCCCACTCCCACGGCCGTCCGTGGGTAAATCCTGGGATTTAGGCGGATAATAAAAAGGCTCGGCACACAAACCATAATAAAAGTTAATAGGCGAAAGTAAAGACGTAATTTTTACTTTCGTTTACTGTTTTATTTGTTCCCGGAGGTGTGGAAAAGGAAGCCCAACTACCGACCGCCGCCCGGGCTTTAAAAAACGTTTATTTGGCTAAAATACCCGAGTTTCCAATTTTATATTAAAATTCGCCGCGTATTTTAAAAAATCGATGTATAAAATCTTCGGAACAGGTGTAAATGATTTCTAACGGACGACAACGTCGGCCTGCCGGCAATTCTAAAATAATGTACTTGATAAAACGGTTTCCTGGCCCTTTGGTTTTTCCTCCTCCGAAAATGACTTGCCACGGAAAATAAATAAGCTAAAAAGAAAACAACAATAAATAAATATCTACGTTTTATAATATATTTTTCATTTGATTGATTCTTCATTTGATCTGGTTTTTCATTTGATACTTCGAAGAATGATACAACACGGTTTCACAAGAATCAACAATAGCCATTGTTATAGAAACGGCGAATACCACCAGAAAGAACAGAAAGGAGAGAACATTTGCGTACCTCAACCAGTCTAATGGGCACAGAACACATCACAAGGATGAAAGTTGACTGATGAGGGGCATAAGGCCCGAAACGTGTACCGTATCAACTAAATAAAGGTGGAAAAAAGCCAAGTGGTTGTTATTAACACGAATTTGTGTTTGATACTTCGTCGAATATATTTTTCATTAAAAGTATAATTAAAGACGCCCCGAGTCTTGGTTTCTTACCGTCGGTCCACCCCACGCAGGGTTGGTCCCTAAGTTTTGTCCGCTGGTTCTCCGTAAGGATTGTTCGTAAAAAAAATTTCGGGACCCTCTGGGCCCCGGCCCCGGCCCCGACCCCGACTCCCGCCGGCTTTGCTCGGTCCGTCCGGTGTAGATTAAAAATCAAATTTAAAACGTTAGTTTTGACATTTTTTGGCTGCCATTTGAAAAAACTGCACGCCTATAAATTTCCATCGTCATCCTTCCGTCCTTCCTTAACTCCTTTCGGGGAAAAAGTTTCCTATCGAAATAACCTAGCTTCCGGTTATCGTGGGAAGTACAGTACGTACGTAGTTAATCGAGCCCTCGCCCCTAAGCTTTCCGTATTCGGTCTGGCCTTTCGTCTAACACCGTTGTGGAGATTAAGGAAAGACGGACGGACAGACGGAAGATGGGGACATTTGTAGGTTTACAATTTTTACTTTCTCGGCTGTTAGGCCACCGGTCAAAACGTGACTCCTTCAGATTTTTACATTTTTGGACTCGGGATCTTAAAACAGAGAAATATAAAAAAATTCGGGGGTTTTCCCTGTATGGATGTGTGTGGGGGAAGCGCAAGTTTGTTCACCCTCTTTGAAGCTCGATAACTCTTGCGCTTTTTGTCGAAAATTTCTGAAATTTTGCAGGGAAGGTTAGTTTTTTAGGGGATCGATACTAATAAATTTTGTCCGCGAAAGGTCGAGGGATGCAGAGATAACGGGGTGGCGTGTACCTCGAGTAAGGTCGGACTTAACGACGATTTTACCGGGCATTAGCATTTACAAATCTTTTTATAAAACTCATCCCTACCCCGAAAATTAAGCTTTTTGCAATTTTACGATATGTTTGCAATGTTAAGTTTACTTCGATTTTATATTATTACCACAATACGTCGACATTACCGAATTAAAGTTAAAAGAGGAATTATACTCACTATTTCGCTGTATCTGATAAATAACTTTCCGCCATCATCTTAAAATAGCTTGACATTTTTTGTATCTATAAAATAACGTAAAATATTGATCTTAGGTAAAAAATTCCTTACAGCCGCGTTAATTTGCAAATGTTACCTTTTCCAAGCTCTCTGAATAACCATAGCCGCATCGTTTCTTATTTTGGCGCTCGGCCTTTCCTTACTCAAAAGACTATTAAACGAACGACTTCCGTGTTTCGTCGGAAATACGGAAAACCGAAAACAATTGTGGCAAGATTTGTTGAGTTTAAAATGGCACGTGCAACAATGATAACAATGACTCGTGCAACCTTTGGGATAATTTATGTCTTCCCAGTTCACGTGTTTAGCCTGTTCTAAAGATTGCATAAATTTCAATTTACCGTTGCGCAGTTTTTCGCCGTTTCTCCACACGGCGACGGGAATTTTACTTTTGGGTCTGGTTTCGAAACTCTTGTCGAATAACGGCGCCAAATCTCGAAAGTTCGAACTCTGATGAAATTCCGAGTCGCTGCTTCCGCAGCAAGAATTTCCGGTCGAACACGCTCTTCCCGTTGACGTCTCGCTTATTTTCCTAGCAAAAGAACGTTGTTTTATAAATACGGGCATTTATTTCTATGTAAATTTAAATTTTAAAATATATTCGCACGCTTTAAAGTACTTACTTGAGGGATAAAAAGTTAAATAATCTTTTTCTGGCCGTAATCTGTTTTCTAATTAAAAACCCTTTAAAAAATGCCTGAAATTATAAGAGATTTATTTATAAAGACGTATGCAGAAAATATATTTTTGCAACGTGCCAAATCTTTACACGTAATCGAGATGGGTTGATAATAATAATAATAAGCGCAGAGCTAAAACGGTTAGGACTCGAAAGTTGAAATTTCTCACACGCTTAGTTTACGTTCTCGTGACGTACCCTAAGAAGGGATTTTTCGAAATTCCCCTCCGCGGGGGAGAGGAAGAGGACTAAGGCTTACCCCGAAGAACTCGGCTTCTACTGTACTATTTTAGATGCGGTTTTTTGCGTTTTTGACTGCGTTTTAGTAGGGTATGCACATTAAGAATGAATTTTTGGAAATTCACCCCCGAGGAAAGAGGGGGAGAGAGTTAGTTTTAGTCAGTATAAATTGTAAATAATACAGAAGGAATGTAAATAGTGGCACATATAGTATACGTTTTGGCAATTAATTATTACCCCGAATTCGGATTTTACCGTCCTATTTTAGATGCAGTTTTTTGCAGGAAATCGAACATATTTTTAGATCCATCTAAAATTTTTCTAATTAGTCTCGGAAGAAAGTAGACCAAATTCTTTCACCCGGTCAAAACGTAAGGTCGGCTATAATCTAATAATCTTAATCTTTTGCCCGAGCAACGCGGGGCTCATCTGCCGGTTGATTAATAATTGAGATACGTATGTATCCAATCGACGTAATCCAGTTCGTTTCCCAATATCGAATTTACCACTTCAAAATTTTGAAACTAGCAGTAAATGCCAACTACGGATAATCGTTTCAAATTGGCCAATTTGATATTGCATCATTTACCACTGGCCCCACTGTCTTTTAAAATTCAAGGAACTCAATTTAGTTAGTATATATTAAATGATTTTATACAGGCTGGTTTATAAGTCTGTTGACCCAGAAAAACTTTATCGACAGTTTTTTAAACTGAGAACAGTTAGAATTGCATATTGTATTCCCGATTCTATTATTTAGAAATCGTGACTAATAACATGCAGTTATTCCAAACCAGTTTTGATCATTTTAAAACTATATCCCGCTTAACTGATTTTTGGCCCACTATATATACATATAAGTCATTGTTAGTCAAATTATAACTTCCTTCTTTTATGATAAAGACAATGATACGCTCTCCGTCATCTATTAGCTTCGGACCGACAAGTAGAAAACCAAATGGACGTACAATAGTTAGTATAAGAATTAAAACCACTAGAACGGGTTAAAACATTGGCGCTTATTTCTTTTACTCTGTTGGATATTAGGTTTTGTAGTGATTTTAATTAAGTATACCCAGTTTTTGAGTGGAAGTTAGTATAAGAGATCTTAATAATGTTTTTGATAAAAGTAGGCGATAACATTTATGTAATATAACTTTCTTGATTGATAGGCTCTTTATTAGTTTATCGATATATGGTTTAAATGTAAGTTTCTCCTCATTAGTAATTTCTGTGTAGGTTATCAGTAATCAAAGAAGAAAAACATTCCGAATATTCATAGGACATAATAAAGATTATATGAAAAGTTACACTAACCGTTTGCCAGCCATTATTGTAAAGAACGACACTAATACATTAGAGATATTTCAAACAACATACAAAGGGAGATTATGTAAATTCTTATTTTCTTTAAAACTAATCAAACTTAACTGTTATCGAAATATGTACGGTACTTTGACATTCTAAAATTACTAAGTTTTAAAATGAAATAAATAATTCAAATATATATAAACCATAAATCTAAATTGCTGAATTATTTTGGATTATGTATTAAAGTAGCTAATCTTGTATTTAGATTAATTATAAGAATTCAAAAATTTAATATATGATTCAAAATGATCCAGTGATTTAGATTTATGCCTCCCTATAAAATTAGGGTTTTAGTAGTTATGTTATATATGTATCAGGTAACCAAAAAAGTTCTGTCGTTTTTTGCGAAACTACAAAGTTTAAACAATGTTACACGCAATACACAATAGATGGCACTAAAATTCCAGCAATATGTTAATCAAGATTTAATGTTGACTCGTCTTATATAAAGAGAAGTGGAAAGGGTATCTCTTAATATTATAAAAATTGACCCGAAGATGAGTACTCCAAACTCTACAATTCGTGCTTGTATGTTGTACGAGTTTAAACTTGGAACAAATGCTGTGCAAACGGCTCAAAAAATATGCCGGGCTTTCGGACGAGGTTCTGTCGGCACTCGCACCGCCCAAAGGTGGTTTAGAAAATTTTCTTCCGGCGACGAGTCGCTTAAAGATGTGCCACGAGAAGGGCGGCCGTATGTCGTTAATGATGATGAATTACGGGCCGCAGTCGAAGAAGATTCTGCTCAAACTTGTCGGATGCTAGCGTGAAGGTTCTCCGTAAATGACGAAACTGTCCGTTTACATTTGCATAGTCTTGGGAAAGTTTACGAGCTTGGCAAATGGATACCTCGTCGATTGACACCTGCCAATATTGTGCGTATGGTGGACTGCAAATGGAATTGTTCACTATGAACTTATACCATCTGGCCAGACTATTACTGCTAACGTCTACAGTGACCAACTCCGTCGAGTTCACCAATCACTTTTGAAAAAACAGCCAGCTTTAGTGAACCGTAAAGGCATTCTTTTCCTACACGATAATGCTATAGACCTCGAGTCGTGTGTGTGTGACCTTTGACACAATTCAGACCCTTGAATGGCACCTCTTTTGCACCCTTCTTATTCCCCTGACATTAGCCCTTCTGACTATCACCTATTTTTAAGCCTAGATCAGTGTTCTCAAACTTTTTGGACCGCAACCCCCCCTTTGGCACTTAAAAATTTCAAAGGACCCCCAAAGAATAAGTATGTGTCAAAAAACATCCCGGAGGAAGAGGGTTAGGCTCGTATTTAAATATTTATATTATTTTTGTTATTTATATGTGCAATTTATTTAAGTAAAAATTATTTTATATATTTTTTATTTCTATTATTTCTAAACACGAATCCATAGTAAATTTATAAAATATTTGAAAAAATTGATTGGGCATCAATTTTTCAGCGACCCCAAATATTTTTCACGACCCCCTTGGGGGTCGCAACCCCCACTTTGAGAATCACTGGCCTAGATAATCATCTGCGAAACTGATACTTCAGAAATAGAGAGGCTATGGAAACGAAGTTAGAGAAGTTTTTCAACTCTAAAGATTGTGACTTTTATAAAAATGGAATTTATAAGCTTGTTTCCCGTTGGGAAAAGGTTATTAAATGTGAGAGTGGTTATTTTAATGCATAAACTGTTTTATTTCCTATACATTTTTATGTTTGTTTTCTTTCAACAAAAACGACAGAACTTTTTTGATTACCTGATATATATCTGTTGACTTTAGTACCGATAAAGCACCGTATATTTCTGCAGATAAGACGATAGTTAGATCGTAAAAAAAAGCCCCAAAATCCAGGGTCGTCTTATAGGACAGATATATGCTAACTATAAAACTTTGACAAAAATTTATACCTCGTGTTATCTGAAGGTCGTCTCGTCGCAGAAATATACGGTAATTGAATAATGCTAATATATATATATATATAAACACATACAAAGAATATACAATCTATTGCTGGATATTATTTTCATATCAAAATAACTACATTCCAGATTTTCAGGCTATAACTAAGATAACAATTAAATGATTAAATGGTATAATTTTGCCTAAAGGTAGGTGATTAGTCCATCATCTTGTGCTGGCTAATTGTAAATACATTTTCAATCAAATTAAATAATTTACTAGATTATGAACATAAAGATTAGCCTGGAGTGAAATTCAAACCCAAAGTTCTGCCTATTATGCATGTACTACATTACCAGTTACAGATCCAAGAGTTCCTGATGTTCGCTTCCACAATATATCAATTTATAAACATAGAGATCAACTGCCACGCCAACTTCAGAATATTTTATCATCATTTATTAATTTCTTACAATGACATTTATTTCATTCAAGTGTAATATAAAATCAAATTATAATAAAAATATCAATGATCACGATTACAGTATCGTATATTAAACTTTTTTGTACCTGAATAACGGCGGCGGCAATCGTTTCGATATCCATAGACGTCAGGCCTCCCGACTCGATAAGAATCTGTGCTATTTCCGTCTGTTCCGACTTCAATGCGTAATCCAGTGGAGTGCATCTATTGTAATGTAAATAATACATTATTAGCAAATAAAGCAATTTATAACTTGCTAAAAAATAAAAAAAACATTTATTTGTCTAAAATAATATAAAGTTAATGTTCTACATTTATTAACAGACTTTTTATTAAACTTCAATAAATATGTGAATAAGAATATACCTGTAGAATAAAATTATTTCAGAAAAAAATTAAATGAGAAAACACACAGACATGTTTTTTATATCAATTAAAAAAATAACTATTTTAAATGGTAAACAACAAACAATAATTACAGCAAATTTTAATGTAATGTAATGTGTTCTTAATAATATATAGAAAAATCTAATGCCCGAAAATTGAATAATACAGTGCACGTTACAAAGAAATGCCATTCCCAGAAAGATGAGAAGAAAAACTACAAATCTCTTATTTCATAGAATTTCAGTATTCCAGATGATAATGACTTTTTATTGGGTTTCATCATAGTGCAGTTCTATTTTGTCTTTTAAAATTTATTTTATTAATTTTTTTAATTCAAATTTTTACATTCCGTAATTTTTTACTTCAAGTACCCCATCTTGTGCTAGCCAATCAATGCAATTAATTTTAAATTACTCTTTGTTTTATAAGCATAGAGGCTATCGTAAATTACATAATGCAAGTGTGGATGGGTAGGTATGCATACAATCGTTACATTACAAGTGGGTGAATAGTTTTACAAGAAATGTTACATAATGCTAGGATCTTCTTGAGAAACAGAGGGATTCAGTTTTGTTCCTAAAGAGTTGCACAGCACTTCACTCTGTTTATGTCACTGCTTAGTATGTAATTCATAAAATAATGTAACTTTCAGTACCCTGTGCCATGTATTATTCCTAGTACAATTAAGAGGATCAATCGAGGATATGTATTATGTAATTTTAGATGAGGATGTATGCATTGCATCACGGAGCATTACAGGAGGGTGGGATGATGGCTGAAAAATATGAAAATAGTATTAAATAATTTATGGATAATCTCATACACTAATTCCTAAAGATCCTTACATTAAATGAATAAACTAAACCTTGATAAATCCAACTACAAATTCATTGAAATAAAAACATTTTCAATCAGATTTTATTGGTCTTCAGGTACAAGCTTTTGGAATTCTTCAGAATGTATAATTACTAATTCAAAATAACAAAGTCGCAAATACAAAAATTTTAAGAATCAGTAATTAAAATGCAATAATTAATAAACATGAAAAATTAAATCTTGTAAAAAGAAATAAATGTCAAACATTTCAAAAATTCATAAGATGTAATTCTCATAAATTACATTATGTAAATTGCCCACCAAATGTTTGAAAGGTTTTCCGCATCTCGATGATTGATGAGGTGTGACTTCTCGTGTGCTTTATACATTTCTAATTTTTCTAGAAACCCAATGCTATGTACGTTAGAAGTGGGCCTAATGACTTTGGCATGATCCCATTGAACGTTTACGTCATTATTCTGTGAATAAGCTGCCGGTGCCGTATTACTGAGGCTGTTTTTAGCTGCATATTTATGTTCCTTGACTGTCTGCTGTAAATTTATGTAAACTAGCCTTGAGTTGAAATGATGGTTATAGACTGGAATGAAGTAAATCCCGGTGGCTGAGTCTCGGTTGTGAAATTTTTTTATCATTCCGCAGTATTGTAAAAATTGTCGGGTTACGATCCACCATCGTCACCATCGTGAGCCACTTTCTTCTGAATGTCAAAGAAGGTGGGGTTATAATTTAAGACTATCCTTTGCCTCTGGTTTATTGCTGCCGTTACCGTTTTCGATATGAGGAAAGTGTCGATCAACAGTTTTATTATCTTATCCAGATAATTGTGTTGCCTGGCAATTTTTTTCATGTAATCCAGCTCTGTCATAGTGTCCCGAATATTCATACAGTGAGTGTATGCCCTTTTCATCAAGGATCTAAAGACACAAAGCTTGATGTGTCTGAGGTCTACGAAATTCTATGGGATTAAAATGAGTCGAAAGGTAGATTTCCTGTATACCCTAGTGAAAAGTTCTCTGGATCTGCATGTTATAAGAATGTCTAGAAAGTATACTGATGTTTCACTTTCCTGATCTAATTGTAGGAACAATCCGTAGTTATTGTTATTGATGTTTTCCAAAAATTGCCATAGATCGGGCTTCCTTCTCCACAAGATGAAGATATCATCAATGTATCTGGAGTATGAGAGGATCAAGTGCTGGAACTTGGAAAGAAAGGTGTTTTCAAGGTGTCATAACACAAGCTCACATAAAATCGCTGACGTAGAGCTTCCTTGCAGATAAATTATATCATTAAATTCAAAGAACAATGTGCAACAAATTAACATTGCTAGCTTGAGTATGTTCTTGTGGCGTTTATGTGCATCCTCAATGTTAAAGAAGAGGAAATCCCTTATTGCCCAAAAATATGGAGGCATTCTTACAGACAGACTAGCTGTTACTCACGACTTCACCCGCACAGATTTTGCAAGCAAACACCATTTATATTTAGTATTTCAACAACTATAGTAATTGTTATATAACACCTACTGCCAAGAATGACGAGAATTGCCGAGATTCAAACAAACTGTTTTCAATTTAATCAATTTTCTGGAATGCTTACAATCGTTCTATAATCGAACCAATATGCAATAATAAATTTGAATTTAAAATGGTTTAAACATTTGGTTAAAAAATCAAGATATATAAAAATATTTATAACAATGTCTGAAATGTTATCGATTTAATACACCTAAGTAATCAATGAAGACTAAACTTAGTTGAAAACAAAAAATCGCATCTAAAATAGTACGGTAAAAGCCATTCCTCGAGTTAAGCCTTAATCCTCTCCCTCTTCCTCTGTGGAGAAATTTCCAAAAATCCCTTCTTAGTGTGTGTTTTCATGATGTACCCTAACTGTGTACCAAATTTCACCTCCTTAGGTTCAGCAGTTTGCTCTGGGCAATGAATCAATCAGTCACCCAGTCAGTCAGTCAGGCCAAGTAATTTATATATTTAGAAATAAGGATTGAATGTCCAATACCATCATTTATTCCTTGTTGACAAGCAAAATGGATTTAAGGCATTCTATTACTTGCTGATGGAAAAAGCAGCTTTGACTTGGTAGAATTTCACAAGTTGTCTTTCAATTAAAAATGTCAGAGAACTGCACTTTTCAATTACTGGACGAATTTGGTTTCTCGGTTTATGGGTCTTCAAATGTGAAAATTCAAGGCACTTTTGATGAGTGGACTACTGAATTGCACATATGTAGAAGGTCTGCCAAGGGAGTGGAAGCAAATCTTATAAACTTCACTAGACAGATTCTAAAAAGTTGTTAGATGCTGGTTGGCAGTCTGTGTTTAAAATATATTCTAATAATTTCTCATTGTACATTGATCTTTTGAGTAACACCACATCTTTCAACTTATCCACCTTTGTAAGCACTACATTTCTCTGCTGTACCATTGATGTAATTTATGTAGAAAGTTCCAAGAATGCCTCAAGTCTGGCTTGCCTTATGTGCTTCGCCAGGAAAGTTGTTTTCCAATGAAAGTAATCCCGACACATATCATCCATGCCTTTTGTGATTAATTCAATATCTGGTACAAAAGTTTCCAGATAAAAGAATGGGCATGGAGAGTACAAAGGACAAATTACAAAGTACAAATTTTAAAGACTACAGTGCAATGTGATGGTGTGATGTCGTCCAACGATGTAATCATTTCACTTGTCGACGATGAATATATGATGGTATTGGACTTCCAGTTTAATTTGGACAATCCAGTTTTTCATCTGCTTAAATATAGATCCTTATATTATTTAACTGTAATAAAAAGAAATACAATCCACATCCAAACATAAAAGAAATTTAATGCAGAATATATCATGTATATTAATGGTGTGACATGACACTGCTGGTTTGTCTAATATTCTTTAAAAAGCATTAAGTAAGAACATATTTATTTTATAGTATTGCTACTAAAAGCTCAGAGGAGAACTATGGAAGATCATGCACAGAAGAATGCTAATGCAAATACTATTACATTAGTGGCGTGCCGTGACATTTGACGATAGGGAAGCCGTGTTTCCGTAAGAAGCCGACTTACAGGGGCAATCAAGTAATTGCGCGTCACGGCCCGTTCGTATTCGTTTGTTCGATAAGCTAGTAAAAACCGTACACTTCTTTCAATGTATTTTTAATAGATTATCCGACGTACTTAATAAATAACAAAGTTCAATATAATTACCTCTGTTATTAGATTCAATAAATTCCCCATGCCCTCTAAATGCCAATTCTTGCTTTGAGAAAAAACATATAACATCTATTAATTTAGATATATCTATTAATCGTAATAATCTCGTTATAATTTTCAATATTTATTTTATATTGTCTACCAATGTTAAATTCTATTCTATTTTGATTTCCAAATTGCTTCAATTTTACGAAAGAATCGTCATTCGTCATAAATTTTATCGTCGAAATGTCGAAATTTTTTTGTCGACGTATTTATATTTAATTTAGACATTGGTCTTTCTCTTTTAATAACGTTTTCTTTTTTATTATATGGTCTTGAGCCAAAACTTTTTTAAAATTAATTTTTGAATCACTAGCCACGATATAAGAGCAAAAATTAAAATTATCAAAAAAACTTACTTGGTAAAACAAAATGTGTGACAAATATACATACCTAGTACAAAAAATTCTTCAATTGTATGAATATACTTTTAAAGAAACTTATAATTAAATATAACTTTGTGAAGAAACGTACATAAAAATAACAAAATATTCTTTACTTTTTAAATCTTAAAACAATCCACTTAGTGAAATAGCTCCCTACGAGTGGCTAATGAATGGAATCGGAGACGTCCTGGTAGGTGTGCGGCGCGTGCATGCATGCAGGTTGCCAAATCCCAAGGGTGCCGATACCGGTCGATGTCGAATGCCTCTTTTGTCGCATCACTAGTATATCTCAAAGGACGCGACAGGACTGTTGTAAATTTTAAACGTTTCTCACCATAGATGTAAATATGTTAAACTTAATAGTCATTTGTTTTCTAACTACTGTAATTCGTTTTAGTACCAGGTGTACACAGAAATCAGTTCCCCACTGTACTGAGCTAGTGATTGGTTTGGTTAAGCTTTTGTTTAAGTAAAATTCTGGCTCTTTCAGCAGGGTTTTATTTATGTCCCCATTCCCTAATCTCTTAATTATTTAGTCACTTCTTAAGTAGAAATAAGTCGAAACCGGTTACTTTGTACCTGAAAATCTGTAGTCTTGGGAAAACAGTGGGAAGACAAATTTTTATGACAACGGATATATAAATCGTAAATTTAAGGAAAATAAATTCTAGAGCTTTTTTTGTACCATTGTACGTCTCGTTCATTAAATTTGGTTGTAAATGATGCCAAAGTAACAGTTAATTTTTTTAACACTACTAGAATTGTACACGTTTTTTCTGCATCACCTTACAGATGGGACATACTAAATCGTAATATCACCGGTTTAACATTGAAATCCATAAGTAATATAAGATGGGAGAGCGGAATAAACGCGAAATAAATATATCAAATATTTTAATAGATTCTTTTTTAACTCCTGTCAACTATACGGAACTATCATAAAAACATGCCAGTAAACTCCTATCGGTTGGGTTAAATTATAAATCTAGTCCAAGGGTGGGCAACCTTTTTTATAACACGGGCCAGAATAAATTTTATGTTTTTTCCGCGGGCCGTAGTAGTTAATTGACGCCTTCTTGTAACTCATAATTTTTTTAGTCCGCAAATATGAAACAAATAAATAAAAAGTTAATTACTACATTTATTTCTCTTATCGTTTTCGAAAATTACAAAGAATTGGGAAAATAACTATTAATTAGTTATTTTTCCAATTTAATAATCTATTACAGATCTCATGGGCCGGATAGAAACTTTTTGCAAGCCGTAGCTGGCCCGCGGGCCGGGGATTGCCCGCCGTTGATCTAGTCTGCTCACGATTCACATAATCGGGCGAAGGCGGCCGAATATCTAGCAGGTGGCTAACAGCCCAGAACCGCTCTGGGATATAAAATTGGATGCTTTATGCGTGTGTTGCTTCTACCAGCTAAACCGCGACGTTGGTGCTCTGTAAAGTGCATGCAGCAATGCCTATAATCTGGCTGCTTGAAAGTTAACAGGCAGGCAGCTAACAGCTCAGAACCGGTCTGGGATATAAAATTGGATGCTTTACACATGTGTCGCTTCTACCAGCTAAACCGGGTGAGGTTGGTGCTCTGTAAACAGCATGCATCAATGCCTATATAATCTGGCTGATTGGAAACTGACCCAGTATCGATATTCCTACTGCCACCAAATTATTCGAATATACAATAGCAATCTTATCGTTTTTTTCACATGTAGTATAGAAATTTGTAAAAGATACATAATGCAGTTATAATAAAATATTAGTTTTAATTAATTAAAAGTACATTAAAATATGAAAATTTATATTTTATAAAATACAAGAAAAGGTCACTGGAAGGTGGAAGCGGCGCTTCCATCGCTTCCAATGACGGCACGCCACTGTATTACATAGATGAAAAAGGTAGAATGTTAAAAATTTGTATAAGAGAGCATATAAGGGCTGTGAAGTATGATTACACCAACACAGCAGTCGCCACACACTGAAATCATGCTAGCTGCGAGATCTCACTTGACAGCATCAAACTTCTTAACAAATAAAAAATTATTATTAAAAGAATATTTTTCGAACACATTGAAATTATTAAAATAAACAAAATTCACAGAATGAATTTAAACACTGGTGTTGTCATATGTGAGATCTAGTAGCCATTACTATCAAAATAGAAGAGTCCAATTTAAGATGTTCTTCCTCATCTCCCCCCATTTTAATTCACTGTATCGTACAAATTATTAGATTTTCTGAGTACAGGGAATGCTCTGACACCTTATTTTTAGCCACTTTTAATTGATTTTAAAGTTTTTTTTATGTTTTACTATCTTTTTAATCAAAAGCTTTCATACATTTTAACAAAATTATATTTATTTTTAAAGGTATACCCTCTTAATATTTTTATAACATTTTATTATATTCTTTTATTTATTTATTCTTTATTTTTTTATTTTTTAATATATTTCAGTCTTACTTGTACTAGCCCATGGTTTTATACAATTTAACAAAAACAATTTTATTTCTACAGGTATACTGTCTTATTATTTTAATAATATTATACTAATTTATTTATTTACTTTTTTTTCAGTTTTACTTACTTTTACCTAACGGTTTTAATAATTAGTTATTCCAGCTGTCATTATAATAATTTTCAGGTAATTATATTTTTTGAGAAAACTTTTGTATGCATTGTTAAAATATAATTTAATATAATCTGTAATTCTTACATAACTTTTTGCTGATATATTTAATAAAATAGGACTGAAGAGAGGCATTAAGCCTGAAATGCATATCCTTTCTAAATTATAGAAAATAAACTTACTCTTTCCATCAAAAAGAGAGTTTCTGTGTGATTTGTTCTCAACAGTAATCTTGTGCTAATTCCAAAGGAAATACAGCTAATTGAGAGAACAGTAAGCAATCAAGTATCATCTGTAATACTTTGTGCAATTTATTTTTGTTTAAATTGTCTGAGAGTTAAGACTCATAATTTAAACAAAAATACCAATGATTAATATCAATCTACTCAGTACATGAAATGAAAAATTTACAAATGCTAGAATGAATAGAGATCTGCAAGTCTGCCATGCAGCATGTCTGCATTAATTTCAAAGACAAGGAAAATATTTCCAATACGTGGAAATCCCTATATGACACTCCTGAACGACTTAAGGATGCTTAAAGACAGATTGGCTTTTATTGTTTTCGACTGTATTCTGTTGTTTTTAAATTGAAACTCCATCAATTGAACCAGTTTTTTGAATTCAGAAGTTTGTTTTTGATTTTTAAAAAAGAAATTATTTTGAAAATTTTTTATCATTAAGATTTGGAATGTTCTTTTGTATATCAAAGTTTAAACTGTATGAATTGTAAATTCCATTTCTGGAAATTGTGTCCATTCAATAATGTTTTATTGAGCCCGAAGACAGGCATTAATACGGCGAAAATGTTCGCAGAAATCAAATACTTGCCGGAAAAATAAGGTGTAACAATTCTTAAGCTAATAGTTAAAATTTAGAATTAACATATTTAATATAATAATACTTACAGAAATTATAGTAGAATCTACTAAACTCAAATGAATTAATTTCAAATTTACAAAAGATTACTATTATATATTGTGATTATTCAGTAATCAAAACAAATCTGTTTTTCAAACCAAACTGAATATTCAGACAGATGTTCAAGAATGAATTCAAGAAAAATGTAAGAGATAAACAAACTTTGCAAAAAACTATAATAAATAAATTGGTAATCAGCAATGGAAATAGAAGTCTAATAATTTGTGTAAAAATTTTGAAACCTATTTCTTAATAGAATTTTGTAATTTTAGAGATATTTATTTTGACTTTCTCTATCCCGAGGGCATTAAGAGAGCTTTTTCTCAGGCTCCACATAGAATCAGATAACCAACAAGGCAGCTGGGTGGCAAGGGAGGGGTTCTGCACATTCAAATCAACCTTGAAAATTTCTGAGATTTGAATTCAGATTTGAATCTGAATGCCAAAATTGTAAACTGAGCCATTTACAGTCTCAGTCTTCCAGCAATTTTTAAAATTATTGTTATATAATTAATGAAATTATCAAATACATAATTATTTAATTACTCGACAATTAGAAATTTTTATTAAATATTACAAAATTACCTTTTATTTACCGCAGCCATGCAATTAACATGAACACCATATTCACATAATAATCTCACAACATCCAGACAGCCATTCAAACAAGCAACATGAAGAGGGATTTTACCCTGAAATAATAAAAGGTAATTATTAAAATTTTGGTCTTTTATTAACATTATAGTTAGCACCTAAATAAGATGTAAATAAAAGCCCGAATTCATGTGTTTATTGATGCAAATAACTCAAAATAATAAAAACCTGAAAATGGTTTATTTGCTTCAAATAACTTTTCATTCATCTTAAGTGGTGTTTTGGATTTGCTTAAACCTCATATGCTTATTAAAGATGTAAATTTTTATTTAACTTTGAGTGATCCTTCTATTAATGTAAATATACTTGAAGATATTGATAGAATTAGAATAAATTATGATACAAAATACATGTTAGAATATAGTGTATTCATTAGTAAAATTTATTGTGCAAGCAATTTTGATGAAGATGGGCAAAGCTGAAGGAAGGACCAAGTCACAGTGGATATGATCAGTGCATCGAATCACATGGGGATATGTTGGCTAACAAAGGTTACGAAGGCAGCATGCAGAGATAAGAAAGTACCATCTGAATGGGAAAAAGGTATTATAGTCCCAATAATCAAGAAAGGGTACATAAAGAAAAGTGAAAATTACAGAGATCACATTGTTACCCCATGTTGCCAAGATTTATGAAAGAGATTTAGAGTGCAGGATCAGAAAAGTGGTGGAACACCAACTAGAAGAGGAACAACATGGGTTCAGAAGGAACCAATCTATCACAGATTTGATATTAGCGAGGTTGAGGCCGAAGTTTTAAACGTGAAAATACGTACGTTGGACATTCGGTGGCACTTTTCTGTAAGCCTAGAAGTTTGACAATGGCATTTGGAATGTCGAGCGTGATTCCACCGACTTTCTAAACGTCATTGCCAAACTTCTAGGCTTACGGGAAAGCGGCACCGAACGTCCGACTTGCACGTTTTCACGTTTAAAACTTCGGCCTTAACTTAGCTATTCTCTGTAAGACTACTGATGGACAAGAGTTGGGAATACAAAAAAGACTTACTAATGGCTTTTACAAATAGTGAGAAAGAATATGATAGTGTTCCAAGACAGATGGTGTGGAAGGTGCCAGAGAGTAAGGGCATCTCAGCAAAAATTATAAATCAGATACAAGCAATGTATATCACAAGCCTAAGTTGTTTCAAGACAGGAGTTGGAAAAACAGAGTAATTCAAAGTAAAGACAGGACTTTGACAATGAAGTGTTTTGTTATCACTTCTGTTTATAATCACAATGAATGAAATCCATAAGAATGTAAAAAAAAAGCCTTAATGGGAAGAAGTTGTGGACTTGGCTATTTGCAGATGACATGATATTGGTAGAAGACAGAAGAAGTCCACCATCAACTGCATGTGTGCTAGAGGAGTGGGGAATGAAGATAAACCATGAAAAACGCAAGACAGTGGTGATGTCAAGGAGAATGTGAGAGGGAAGAGAGAAAATTGAACCGAATGGAGAATGATTAGAGGTGATAGACTTTAGATACCTGGGAACAGAAGTATCAAAGGATGAAAAGTTAAGCAAAGAACTAAGTAGAATACCATATGATGATAGCTTCTACCAGAAAATGAGCACTTTGATCTGGAAAAAGGAAGTGCCACTCAAATATAAGGAGGTCCTTTATCAATTATCAATATTGTCCCAATTATGGTGCTGCAGCATGGACTACATCACGGTGAAAAGACAAATATTCAGGCCGACACGTTGCGCATGCGTGACCTAATTTTGTAAATTGTTTGAACTCAAGATCAAACTCTTAGTTAACGGCATTCGTTTATCGAATTTTTATCTAAAAAACTGTTAAGAACCCGAAGCAGAGACCAGATGGGGTTGGAAAACGTTTGTTTTTTTGATGTTTTTCAAAATTTTTATGACGTTATCACACCGTATATTGGTTCCGAGTGCATAATTTTTTAAGTTACTGTGGTGTGGTGAGTGGTTATTTATTACTATATGAGCTATTTGCACAAAAATATAATAGTTAATATGTCAAATTCGTATACATGTTTCGAACTTTTGCTCATCTTTAACCCTTTTCCCCCGAAAATACCGATCGATCGGTACCCCCTTGTTAAACTAAATTTCAAGGGTACCAATTCGTCGTTACTCTGGTAAATATCGATTTTTGTAAAATTTATCGACAACAGATGTCGGCACTTGACAGCATCGTCTTGTCTATCGTCTGTTTCACATATTTTTGTCCAGGTGGTGTTTTGTCGACTTAAAAAATTTTAATTAATGCTTTTTTTTCTTAATTTGTTTTTTTCTGGTAATTTTTTATTTCATTTTTAGCATATTCATGCAATATTACTATAATAAGTTCATTTACGCTATAATAAGTTTATTTAGCTATAATAAGTCAACATGTTATAAATATTCCAGTTGTGACCTTCAGTTCTGATATTTTATATATTTTTTATTTTATTCAAAAATATCAGCAAATGTTACATGTACTGCTACTGGTAATCATATGTTTATTACAAAAATATATAATCTTGTTTGATATGAAGTGAATAAAGTATATTAGTTCATTATATTAGTTAATATCTGCTATCAACCGCTACAAAATTTTGATTTCAAACAAATGTTTGATATAATGTGCAATAATTTCACAACAAATAAACATACACCCATAAGTGTTATATTGAATTGTACAAAACAATATTCTATGTCTTTCTGGCTTGGTGCCAGCAAACAACTAGGTAACTAGACAATGTTAATTTTCACAAAATGTTACAAATTATCAAGTTTATGTGTCAGTTCTGATATATATTATTTTTTTCTTATAAATTTTTCTAATAAAGTGTATTGAAAAATATCATATTTAAAACTAAAGATATTAATAGATGTATGTGATTTTTTTCATACCAATATAATAATAATTTGATTTTTGGTGAATTTTAACCAAAAGGATCACAAAATAAACGTAAACAAGATTTGGAGGGAAAAGGGTTAAGCCATATACAGTATAACAAATTTCCCAATAAGTTAATTTCATAAGTGTAAATACCATACTTCCTGAATTCTAAGATTCGCCATGAATTTGAAATTGAATTTTACAGTTTTTTTTTATGGAAGAAAAATTTTTAGAACTTTTGATGCCACAAAAATCACTGATGTTCCTTACTTGTATTAAAGTTTACCACTGTGTAATGTAGATTCCATATGTTACTAAATATTAATTTACACATTTCAATTTCTATAAACCTGTCACTCAAGTAATGCTTTGAATTTTGTAGCATGACACACAAGGAATATCATTCTATATAATTATAATTTGTGCTGCCATTTCACCTGATTTTATTCAATTATTAAAAATGCTCTTTGTAAGTTCAGACAAAGGAAATACTGTTGGGTGAGATTATAATTGCAATTTAAAACTGACACATAATTTACAGTTGTGCATAACTATATCCCCTTTCATACTGACTTTAAAACACAGATAATCCACAATATTTGCTAAAATTACAGTAATTTATCTGCAAACTCATCCAAACTGATACTATGCTCACTTATTGTGAAAATAAGTGCACATTACAAAGGTTTAAATTTCAAACTTTAAGAATATATGTAAATATTCTTATGAATGACAAATTAATTGAGAATTCAATTTTTTATGATTCTTGTTATGTATTGTATTCATGCTAATTATGAGGGGTGTTTTTTAAGTAAGTACAGTTTTAAAATAAGGCCGCTGCTTTTCGGTGCTACGGTTGGTGTTCTGCAAATTTTTGCCGAGTACCTATATCTGTTGGCTAGCCACAGACGCAACTACGGAAGCATTCGTTCAAGTTTGTGTGTGTTTAAAATGCCTCGGACGATTGAAAATTCTGCCGATTGCGAAGTACGTGCGGTGATTTGTTTTCTTAATGCAAAGGACGTGAAAGCAACCGAGATTCGTCGGCAGATTAGTGAGGTGTATGGAAAAAACATTCTGAGTGACGGGATGGTAAGAAAATGGGTTAGAGCATTTAAAGATGGCCGTACTAATGTCCGTGACGAGAACTGTAGTGGGCAACCGTCTGTCATTAGTGAAGACGTGGTGCAGAAAGTTGATGCAAAAGTTCAAGAAAACAGATTTTTTACAATTCTGTCATCCAAACAAAAGACAACCTCAGTAAGGGGATTGTTTTGCTTCATGACAATGCCCATCCACACATGGCTCAATGATCCTGAGACCCTATCACATCATATGGCTGGGAACAACTTGATCACCTTCCCTATAGCCCTGATCTAGCACTTAGTGACTACCACTTATTCCTCTACTTGAAAAAGCATCTAGGCAGTCAGAGCTACGACGACGATGATGGCAAAACGGCCGTGCTGCAGTGGTTGGCAAATCAGGCGGCAGGTTTTTATGAGGATGGAATACAGAAGCTGGTTGTATGATATGATAAGTGCCTTAATATTGGATGAAATTATGTTGAAAAGTAGATTAAAATACAGTCTTTCATGGTACAATAAAATTGTTAAAAAAATTGTACTTGTGTTTTTTAATATCAAAATGGTACTTAAAATACACTCCTCATATTTTGATTGCTTTTTATAGAATACAGTGGAATCTTGCTTAATGAACATAATTTGTTCCAGAGTCTTACTCATGATGCAAAACACTCATTAAGTGAAACAATTTTTCCCATAGAATTTAATGTAAAATACGATAATGTGTTCCACACCGAAAAAATGCTCAAATGTTTTATGTATAACATTTATTCAAAAAAAAAACTGTACAATATACACTGTTAAGGAGTGTGAATCATCATCATCTTTTCCTCTAGTGCAGAATGTACCATCCTGGAATGAGAATTCGATTTGCAGAAACAAAAAAAAAAAAAAAAAAAAAAATCACAGCTAATATGTTTGATAAACACTCTAAACAATATGCCAAATTCTTGGGCTATGTAAAGGCTATAATTAAATAATAGAAATTAATTAATTTGACTAGAGGTAGGCAGTTATGTTATCATCTCATATTAAATTTAATAATTATAAAGTTAATTTTTAATTCAGACACTTATAAAATTTAATTTGGAATTGGTCATTAAATTTAATACGATAAGGCAGCATAACTGCCTACTTCTAGTCAAATTAATTAATTTCTAATATGAAATTATAGCCTTAACGTAGCCCAAGAATTTGGCATATCGTCTGGTGTGTTTATTACATAATGGGCTATGGTTGTTGATATTTACACGTAATATGTGTGAACACAAGTTTGGAAAAATATGTGATTACAAGCGACAGTAAAATGCTAGTGGAACGAGTGCTAAACACAGACCGATGGAGCATGCCGCATGCGCATAATTCGGGACTTCCCCTCTCCTCGTCACTCGTTATGCGAAACATCGCTCGTTAAGCGAGGCAAACTTTTACAACTTTTTCGCATAACGAGCAAACTTTTGTTTTGCTCGTTATGCAAAATACTCGTTGTGTGAGGTGCTCGTTAAGCGAGGTCCCACTGTACAATAAATGCCTGAATCAACTGACAAGCAAAAATGTAAACTGCCAGATTAATTTTGAGTTACTATAAAGTAATTTAATTAATTATTAAAATTTGGTGTAAGGGTAAATGATTGGATCATTAATTTTCATAAAGACCAATAATTAAAAATTAATTAATTTTTCATTTTAAAACAACTATTATTAATTATTTAAGTCAATTTGCAACACAAAAAAATATCAACTAATTTATTAATGAGTACTTACTTCATTGTCGGCAACATTAGGATTTGCACCATTTGCAAGTAAAACAGACGTACAATTAATGTGACCCTCGTGGCTGGCACAGTATAAAGGCGTTCTTCTGTTAAAGTTAAATAAATCATTATTACTATTTCTAAATAGATTATTACAAAAACATAACTATAAAATAAAAATAAAAGATATGGGTAAAAAAGAGTAAAAGATGTTCTTTATGCTGACCTATAAAAACTGTTGATAAATTCTTTGTTATTTAATTTTAAATTAATTTATAATAAGTAATTATTTTTTGTAATAATCTCAATGCTAAGTCTGAGTTGTTCAATTAATGATTTCTTTCAATTTTGATCTTCATTAATTACTAAATAAATAAAATTTAATTACAGTAGAGCGTCGTTTATCCGAATCAATTGAGGACTGGGGTTGTTCGGATAACTTATTTTTCGGATAACCGATTATATACAAAAAAATATATTAACTTACCCCATGTTGAAATTTTTCTCCGTTGCGTGTCGCTTTGCGTTGAATTTTCGTCGATTTTAAGCCCAACAAAAAGTTTTATATAATAATAATCGAGGCTATTGTATCGTTAAAAATTATTTCTTTATTTTGTACAAACAAAATAAATTTACTGAAAAATATAAAAACAAAAAAAAATTATACTTTAGAAGTTAATCTAGTCGCAAATTTTTTAATGGCATCACTGTTCTTTTTAATGTCCGATATTGCGGCAATTCCGACTCCATAGTTCCGAGCTAAGCTCGATCCACTAGCACCCCACTTCAACCGATCTATTATTTTAAGTTTATCGGAAAACGGAGAACAATGCATTTACGTTTAGTTGCCATTGCAAACGGTACAACTACAGCACGATCTGTTACAAGTATAAAATTCACAGATCCAAAAATAATGTACCCAATGGAAATGGATTTCGATTCAGCAGGACACACATCCCAACATACAGTCCCGAGAAAAACGCCACACAAAAGTGCCAGTGCTGCCAGCTAAAACACACGCACCAACAAAAAAATATTGGAGTAGCCCAAGACATAGCGAAAGATTGCAGCACCACAGCACTAGCACAAATTTAAATTTGCCAGCTGGAACGCTTTTGGTTAACCGACGTTTCGGTCGATCGGCTTTCAGATAAATGACGCTCTACCGTAAATGAATTTGAATGAATATTTGAATTCGTTCCAAATTAGAAACATTCAAAATATTGAATTTGAAATATAACGTTCGAAACACAAGTTTTTTTAGATTTCAGAATTTGAAATTAATTATTTTATTCAAGTAAGGTTATCATCAAGTCAGTTAATTTCCCATTGTAATGAAAAATTTTCTGATAATTATTTTATTTTATTTAAATATAAAATCTTTTTAAATACTAAAGATTTATTCAGTTAAAATTCAATAATGATTTTAATCATTATTTTGTTTCTGACTGCATTTTAGTAGGGTACAGTACACCATGAGAATGCACACTAAGAAGGGATTTTTCAGAATCCCCCTCGGGGGAGAGGGTGAGGGTTAAGGATTACCCCCGAAGAACTCTGCTTCTGCCGAACTATTTTAGGTGCAGTTTTTGCATTTTTGCGGGAAATGGAACATATTTTTGACCCATCTAAAAGTTCTCTAATTAGCCTTGGAAGAGGGTAACCTAATTCTTGCACCTGGCGAAAACGGGTAAGATCAACTATAATCTAATAATCTTAATCTTCGCTATTGTTACTTTTTGCCCGAGCAATGCCGGGCTCATCTGCTAGTATTAATATAAATTTCTAGAAGAACGGTAGTTGTTCATTTTATTGCAAAATTTGCATTAATGATTTTTAGGGTTGAGGTCAAGGTTTCATAATTTAGGAGTTAAGGCTTAATAGATGATCAACATCTCCAAATTATATTTTGAATTGATTTACTAAATAAAGTTAAATTTATTTACAAAAAAAATTAATGTTCTAAATGATTTTATTTTGACATGAGGAGAAGACAGTGGTCAGCATTTAAGTCTGGAGCAATATATCAGTGTGTTAAACAAAACAAACCTAAAAGAAAGCCATAATTTTTTTTTTCTGTTGAAGATTGAAAAAGAGTAGAAAATATTTTTTGGGAAAGTAAAAAGGAAGCCAAATTTGGTGCAAAGTAGCCAAACCCGGCATTACCGTAAGCACTCCCCAACATGCAAATTAGCAAGTGTTTGCACGGGACAGCATCCATTTAAAGTGGTGGACGTCCTTAACCGGTTACCCTATTTTCTGAGTACGATAGAATGGTCTCCTAAACCGGATGTTGAATTGTTCTATTATTGGAGGTCGAACCCATCTTTGCTTTCTAGGAGAAGACAGTCTATTGTATTTGGGTTGTTTGAATTTTTTGAGAATGGAATTGTTAAGAATAAAGGTTTAGTATTTCTTTGTTTTTCATTTGTATGTGCAAGTAAATTTCTTGAAGTCGAATGTAAAGAGTACATCTACTTGTTTTAATCTAGAAATGATTTATTCTTAGAATATAAATAATTTTTAGTCTATTATACTCAAAATGTAACATTTATTATAGTACCACTTTTTGACTATTTCTTTTTTGGCTATTTCTTTGGGGTTGTGAACATAATTTACAGTTTTGTTTAATGAATACTGGTAAAATTTTTGTTTGCTTTATTGTGTGAAAATTAACGTTTTGATAATGGCAATTTGCCAGGGCAATAGCAAAATTCATATTAAAGCAAGAATTGCTTTATTATGAATTTATTTTGTTCATTTTAAGGTAAGTCGACTGTATTATAATATATATTAATTATGCAGTAAAATATTTACTAATCAAATGTTTTTGATCCTTTTCATTGACCTTCATCAGGAAATATATACACTATATAATTTAACACCAGTCCTTAATATGTGTATACACACACACACACACACACACACATATTAAAAACACACACAAATAGATATAAACAAAAACATTTTGATAAAATTGATGCAAACTAATTTAAACATATTAATTGCATGACTGAATAATTTATAATTCAACAAATAAAATAATTATTATTTGTAAAAAGAAAAGCAAAAGTAAATTAAAATAATTGATAATTATTCAAGAAAAGTCTAAATATAAAACATAAATGATAACACTCCACTTATAAGATAAAAAAATCAAAAAGCCACATGCAATTTGGAAAACTGATTATGTCATATGGTTTTCTCTGTATCTGTTATGAAATATTTATAGAAGATACAGTTTACTATCATTTTTTTTATAATTGTTATCCCAAATATTTTTATACAAGTCAAACTTGGGATAAATTTTCTTAATAGAATTGTCACAATACACATGGTTTTCTCTATCATCACGTACTCTGTCAGTAAGCATGCTGTCAACTGCAATGATTGATTCCTTATTATAGGAAATTATTTTAAGAGTGTTTATACCAAGTGCACACACTCTAAGTTGAACTTCTTTGTATTTTCTCACTGAAAATGTAGTCCTTTAGTAGGCTTACCATAATATTTTTTCTCAAACTGGGAAAATTTTCAGAAAATACTCACAACAGAAAATAAATTGGTACCTTTAAAATATGACAATATATTTGAGGAAGTTCCTTCTGCTGCTACTAGGCTTGCCTCATGTTTCACACATTTCAAGTGATTTTTAATGTCCAAACACCTACCACAAGTTACTAAAAATTCTGAAAAGAACAGTTCACATTTCACTTTGTCAATACTATCACAAGCTTTTTTCAAAACCAGATAATACTTTTTTAATTCGTCGGTAAACACAGTTTCTCTTTTGGCCTTTTGGAGATTAAATTAATTTTATGGACGGTACAAAATAATCGCAAATGTCGACTAGCAATTTGAACTCGACTAAGATAGGACGTGTGCAACAATGACGCAGTCGGTGTAAGTTTCGCGTTGCCAACTCTAACTGAAACAAAATATCTAAAAATTTAAATAAAAATATCTGGATCAAATAGGCTACATGCTATTATAAATTCTGTGAAAAAATATCTGGATGAAAAAATAAAACATCTAAATTCATATGATCACATGCTATAAATTTTTGGAGGAAAACATCTAGAAAACATTAAAAGTACTTAGATCTAGATACAAAATATTTAGATTGGCAACAGTAAGTGTAACGGGGAATATTTTAGTTGCCAAACTGTCATATTACCCCAGGCTGTACTATTTTTACTTCTTGTCTATTCGGCACTTTTAAAATTTTACCAAATAACCGGGACAACACGACGAACTGGCCATCAAACCGTGACAGTCCCGGTCAAAGCAGAGCATCCGGTAAGCCTACCTTTAACATCTTAGGTGGTTTATTTGCTCAAATTCGAGTTCTTTCTGCATTTATCTTAATCACAACGGTAAAAGTTCGTTTTCCAGAATTTGTTCCTTGCATAAAAATATTGATGGAAATGTTGTTTGTATTTGTTCTGTATTCTTTACATACAACGTTTTCAATAACTATATCTCATTAACCTTATGTAGCTTTCATTTAACATACCACAAACGTTTTCAGTCCACCCTAGGACCTTCCTCGGGTGGAATTCTATTAGAGAACCTTTTTCTGTGTGTTTCGCTGTATTTCCATTCCCGACGTGTTCCAATTTTCTCCTATCTTCTAGGGTGGACCGAAAACGTTACTGGTACATTAAAAGTTTTGCAAAGTTACGTAAGGTTAATGAGACATAGATATTATCACTTTGTTTTTAAGAAGGATTTCATTTTCAATAAAACATTCTTTTTAAAATGTGTCAATTCATTGGAAAAGAAGACAGATCTCACTGTTTTAAAATTGAATTGGCTCTGAACCAGAAACATAAATGCATAAAATACAGTATAAATATGGAGAAAAACAACACAAAATAAAAATAATAATAATTTCTGAAATTTCTGTGGAAGCTAAACAGAAAACTGTGCAGGTAAATTTCCTATTTTTACACATCAAAATCTTTTGTGTTGAAGTGTGGCAATAGAAGAAGTCCTTCATGATAACATTCACTGTAGTCACATATAGTAGTTCTATCTTGATTTGAAAAATGGCACTTAAAGAACCAAAAGTTGTTCAAGTCTACATTTAGATACCCACAACTACTGTAAATAATCGGGCTATAATTTGGAAATAATAATTATAAATTACAAATGAATTTGACACCAGATGGAGGCATTAGGTGCCATCTCATATTAAAATCAATAATTATAATATTTAATTAAATAATTTAGATTAAACTGGAAGAAAAGAATCAGCCTGAAATAGGACTCAAACCTGCAACTCCCACTTACTGTGCAGACGGGTTGCCAGTTATGCTACCCAGACCTCCGGTCCGATCTCCTCTTCTAGTATATATACGTTTAAGATATAACCATTGTCAGTTATTACGGTGTCGACTGGTGACGCATTTGTGCCCTCGTCCAGAAATTCGTAATTATTATTTCCAAATTATAGCCCAAGTATTTAGGGAAGTCGTGGGTATCTATTTGCTATGCATCAGGTTTCGGCTGGTGTTTATATTTGTAAGTCTACATTTGCTATAAGGTTTAATGTACCGTACTTATTTGAGATAGTTTATTACTGATTAATAGTTTTTAGATTATTTCACATCACTGATGTGAAGCTCTTTTTGATTATATTAACTATAGTTCATGCATCAGCATGTTATTCAGTCTAAAAAAATGTACTGATACATTATGTCTTCAAAACAAGTAGTAACTCATTAATGTCAATTATGATATTAATTAACTAAACTATTTCCTGAAATCCATTATAGTTGTGTAAACAAAGTACACATAAACAGGAATACAGAGTAATCCCAACTGTGGATGCCAAACACGTCCATCGCATCCATTATATCCACTCTATAAATCAGCAACACGAGTGTCGGTGATAGCCATTTATAGAGTGGATATAATAGATGTGATGATTTAAATTTTGAAGAAAAATTGAGAAGAAACTAAGTATTGAATTCCTTGTAAAAAAGTTGTGACAAAGATTAAATGTAAAAATTGATGTTCTAACATGTCCTAATTTTTTAGTGTTGTTTTCACATTTGTTGGATCAATTTGATTGTCAAACACCAAATGTACATTATATTGATGAAAATGTACAATTATATACATAGGGTAACAGCAGACAATCTTTTTGGATTACCTTACGTGCAATCAGGACATTTTCTTGCAGCCTCAAAGACATTCAGTTCAACATTAAATAACAGAAGAAAAAAAAGTAGCACACCCAAGTTATTACTGTTAATTCAATTGAAGTAGTCGTAAAAGACAAGATGATGAAGAAACAAGAAAGAGAATCTGGAAAGCAAAGAAAAGCTTTCACAGAGAGATGACTCACCCTTTCTACTAGTGGGTCTGCAGCTTCAAAATCTAATCATAAACCAAATGAAGATCAACAACCCAAAGACTGTTGAGTACAAAGAATACTTTTGCATCTATTGCAAAGAAAGATTCACTATCTCACCTACTGAAGACTGTTCTATATGATCTTTGGTAAACTTTTCAACTACTTCAAGCAATTGTCCTCTTGCACTTCTGCAGTTTTATCACAGATTTTATTGACAACCATTCTATGCCTCTTTTTGAATTTATGCAGCCACTCTCTGCCTCCTTTGAATCTGGTATTCCCAACTGTCATCCAAATTATTCAACTTGTCCTCAAAAAATTTTCCTTCTACAGTACAAACCACTTCAGCATGATTTTTCAGCATCTGGGTACTCACATCTACACTTTATTTTCTAATCTGAGTATGTTGTTCATTAAACATTTCTAAAATCCTCTCCTTGTTTTTCAGATACATAGAGAATATACTCAAAGAAATATCAAATTCTTTTGCAATTTTTGTTTTCTTGCATAGTCTTTATGATAGATACCATTTATTATATTGAAAATATCTTTACTTATCTCATTTGCCTTGAATGGAATGAAAATTGTCAATACACTGTTTAACTGGTCAGTATCAGCAATGAAAATGTCAACACATAATTCACCTTTTACAGTGACATTTATACAATATGAATGATTAGTTTCAAATATAACAATACATATAAATGAATATATAAAACTGATTGGCCAATAACTCAGCAAGTTCTCAAATCACAGATATTTTTGTTATATTTTGAAATCCTCACATTTTTCAAAACCTAAAACTTTTAAAAAGTTAAGATTTGACAGGTCAATTTGCATTAAGAATAAGATTGTTACAATGAACACATCATAAACCTAAATTCCATCCAATAACAAGAAATTAACACACCTATGAATGTTTTCAACCTTCTTTGAAGATCTGCTTTAGGTTTAAAGCTAACTGTTTGTCTTTATGGTTGATACAGTTGCATTTCTGGCAAACTTTAAAGAACTCCAAGGCCTCTCTCTAAGTCTCTGCTATGGTCACATGAATGGCATTAGGTATCAAACTCACCTGATTAAGCTTAGCCTCAATGTTATCCAAGACATATATAAACAGAGCAGAGAAAGGTTTCGTGTTGTCGATATGATAATTTATTTATGCTCATTTACGTGGTATGAACAGGAATTAGGTTTGCATTAAAGCAGCATCTAAAAGACATCTGGCAATCAAGACCAGATATTAATGCCTTCACCTGATGATAAATGATAACCCTTATAGACTGCTTCTAGGAGCTGAACAGATGAGTAACACAGAAGCCATTATACATCCAGATGTCAGCATTTGGTTTGTTGGTGATGAAATTGAGACCATAGTTTATTATAAACCTGATTCCTGTCCACTATACACACCAGCAGGCTCCAATGGTCCTTATGACAAGTTGGTCACCTCCAGAGCCCTCACTAAAACTCATTGTTCCAACTTAGCGGATATTAAATGTGAACTGGGTCTGATCACCTGGATAGCGCAAGTGCACAGCTTTTGCGATTACTTAATCTGCCAGTTAACCAATAAGTATAGGGCCCAGAGTAGCAATTGTAGCAGTATAAATAATTCCACTATCAGCATGGGACAGGAAAACACTAAGTGTACTTACAAATGACACTTGCATGCAATATTTAAAATAATAGCAAAACATAAGGATGCTTACATTGCTTATATGTATAACCCCCCTACATACATGCTACTAAGAAATGGGAAAGACCTCATAAACAAGGAAAGGGCATCTGGGTTTACAGAATACCCCTGAAGGATAATACATTTGATAGAGACCCTGTTTACACAGGTGCAACAAAGAGATGGTCAAAAAGCATGTAAAAGAGCATAAATATGACATTGATAACATGAAACCCTTCTCTGCTCTATCCACATATGTTTTGAATAACGTTCAGGCTAAATGTGACCAGATGAGTTTAATAGGTATCACCCTTGTGTTATCACATCAGTGACCTAGAGCCTACGGAGGCCAGAAATGTAATTGTATCAACCATAAAGACGAAAAACATTTTGTGCTTGTGGCAGGTGCATTTAAAACCATCCTTATCATCCATTCCAGCCCAATCACACCTTTGCACTCCTGATTAGTTCATTGTTTATTTAAATTCACATTATGCCAACATTCTTAATGAAACGTTCCATTATAAAACAGTTAGCTTTAAACCTGAAGCAGAGCTTGGAAGAAGATTGAAAACTTTTGTAGCTCTGTTAATTTCATGTTACTAAATGGAACTTAGGTTTTGTGATGTGTTTAGTGTTACAGAGTAGTCCAGTTTGTGAAAGATATAACTGTCTTTTAATAAGACAATTACTTTTAAATTTTATGTTATGCAATCAGAGACATAATTCTATATAATACCAATCTTCAATTTTCTGATTAATGTTGCTCATCCCCTCAAAAATGCAATAGAAATCATACTGGAGCCATAGTAGCAAGGGGCTATGAGGCGGCTAAGCCCTTCTCCTTAGTGACCATATGCAGTATATATAACTTTTGCTTTCATCGTATAAACTTATATTTCTGTTATGTTTTTTACACTTGGACTGTAGCTAACAGGTCTAGCACTGGCAGGAAAAAGAAAAATGCCAATCAAAATTTTTTTAGCTTGCTCCCCTTAGCCACCCAATGATTTATTTCTGGCTATAGGACTGAAGCATACAAAATTAGACACAAAATGAAGTCTCTGGGTCTTAAATTTTGAGTTAATGAAATATTTCAAGACTACTTGGATTTTTAGAAACAGAATGCATTGAATCTATAGAAGTTAAATAGAAACAAAAATAAAATTCAAGTTAACAGAATTCTCAGTTAAGTAAGTTGAACTTATACTATACTATAATTTTCTATACTTACCCATAAAAATCCTGACAGTTTGGATCACATCCATTTTGAAGTAAAATCTGGCAAACGTAAGCGTGGCCTCCCAATGCTGCCCTAAATTACACAAAAAATAGAGTTAAAAATATATATCAATAAAATATTTTTTATTATTTCTAAATTAGAAAACATAAGAAATCTGAAACTTTTGACTATAACATTTAAAAATTTAAAATAAATGGAAAATAATAAATAACATTGACTAATTATTAAGAAGTTTCAGATCATGAAGACATTGAGATATATATAAAAACATATGTGAATTTTATTATTTATATATAAATATGCACAAATTTTATTTATTATTTATTTTCTTGAACTTTAAAATTAATTTTTAACTTCCATGGATAGTCTTTGCAATTATGTCTTATCAATACTAAGATTTTATGCTCTCTCTCTCTCTCTCTCCCATACACAAAATAACTGACTTTAAGATTTACAAAATTTTCCATCTTTTATCTTAATCCAATCTCCATAAAATTAATGTGACCAAAAAACTACTTATATATCATCTATCTGTCCTCAATAATTTTTGCAGACATTAATTTCTAATGGTAGGCATTTCTGTTAGCATTACCTCAGAAGTCAGAAATATATATAATCTTTCTCTCTGTAACCCATACACAAACACTCATGAGCATTACATTGGCACTATCACTAGAATGCTTACAGCATATCTTACTGAATATTAGAATATTCAAATATAATAAACAAGCCATAAAGTTATCCAGATCAGTTTCATTGAATGATTTAAAACTATTCTGAACGAATGTTTGCTCCATTCTTGCATACATTTTAATTTGACTTTCATTTAGGAAATTATACACATATTAGGGTGAATCTACATATTTGTTATTTTCCAATTCTTGTTGGTAAATTGTGCCAATCAAAGGAGATGAATATCTGCCTCTTGTATTTGCATGAAAAGATGCTTGCATGAAGAAAACCGAGAAATACGATAATTTCAAAAGGGAAACGGTCAGAAGATTCGAGAAAGAGCCCTATTCTCTTAGATTGCAGAAGTTTTTCGCTCGTGTGCAGGAGCGTGAGGAAGATGTGCAAATGTATGCCATCGGATTGCAAACACTCGTATCCAAAACGATAATAGAACAGGTTAGCGACGATGCCCGCGAAACTGAAATTATAAAAAGATGTCAACTCAAAGAAAGAGATGAGTGAATATAATTAAGAATGCAATTTTTAAGTGGCCTCAATTATAGAATTAAAAGACAAGTTGTGTCTCAAAAGTTAGACATTTGATAGAGCGGTACAGGTGGCCATTAGTTAGAAAACGATATATCAATTAAGCAGCAAACCCGTCATTAGGGTGATAAACATAGACAAACGAGTGGACCATACCGATAGAAAAATAGATCAGATGATCAAGCAAATACAGGAACAATTAGATGAATTGAGGCATCACAAAAATCAGGTAAATGAATCTAGAGATAGAAATCCTCCATTTGTGTGGCAAAATCACTATGAAAATGCTAGAAACAGATTTAGAGATCAACAAAATGACTCAAGAAACATAGCAGGCAACATGCAAACTCAAAGAAACAAGTTTCGAAAGGAAACAAGAAACAGAACGAGCGGCTCGTAGACAAATCGGTAAACTCGAACAACCCCAGATACAGCAGTATGAGAGAAGGAACAATAGGAACTGGCGAGAAAGGAAAGGAAGCTATAGGTGAGTGAGACAAAAGCCACACGAGACCAAAATCTCGAGATTCCGGGAAACAACAAATTATCCGAAAGACAGAGATCGAGACAAGGAGCCGACACTACACTGTCAAATCAACGACACAAAGACACAATTAGCTGTAGAAAGTGTCACTTTCTACAGCGTCTCTTGTTTAAAGTATTATTACTGGATTTTTATTATTATTATTATTATTATGTTGGGTTAAGTGAAATATACTCGATTAACACCGGTGGCTATGTACTATGCCGAACCAAAGTCAAGGCATAGTAACCAAAACAGAAATTAAAGAAGTGTATCAGTGTGTGTGTCTGTATTCAGGAATTTTCTCACAATATGACATGTATTCAATATAGTGGCCTTCTGTAGAGTGATGTATGTGTTTCTATTCAATTGTAATGTGCCCAGGCTTTTGTGTACTGTGTATGGAATGACACCTGTAGAGGAGAGAACAACAGGTACAATAAGCACCCTATCCATCCTCCACAGATGCCTTATTTCCTGGGCGAGTTCTGTGTACTTGCTAATTTTTTCACTGCATGCATTTTGTATATTGTGAGTGTTTGGAATGGATATGTCTATAATGTATGTGATTTTATTGTGTTTGTCAATGAGTGTGATGTCTGGTCTGTTGTGGTGAATTGTTTTATCTGTGATTATGGCTCTGTTGTAGTACATTTTGTGCGTGTTCTTTTCCAATACTGTCTGAGGAATGTATTTGTAGTATGGTTCGTGGATGTCTACTAATTTGTGTTTCTTTGCAAGCTCTTAGTGTATTATATTTGCTACTTGATTATGTCTGTGTAAATAATCTGTCTGTGCCAAGAGCTTGCAACAAGAGGTGATGTGTTGTATAGTTTCTGGCATGATGTGACATTTTCTGCATGTGTCATTTGTGAATGTTGCATCTTTGAGTATGTGTTTTCTGTAGTTTTTAGTATTTATGACCTGATCCTGTATGGCAATCATGTATCCTTCCGTCTCCCCAAAGAAACATCCCTGAGCTAACCAGCTGTTTGATGCAGTTTTGTCAACAAAATCCTGGGCCAGGTCGTAAGGATGCCTGCCATGGAGTGCCTTTCGAGCCCACGATTGCTTAATGGTGTCTATGCTTTTTATATGTTGCGTTGTGTCCATATGATGTGAGTGTAAGTTTAATGGTGTATTATTTGAGTCTGCTAGAGTTACTGCTTTATGTAATTGTGATGTTTCTTGTTTTTTGTAGAAAAACTCTCGCAGTGACTGTATTTGTTTGTAGTGAAGGTTAACTATGTCAATCAGGCCACGTCCGCCATCTTTACGTGGAAGGGTTAATCTTTCTGTGGCAGATTTAGGATGATGTTGTTTATGCTTAGTAAATGTTGTTCTTGTTTTCCTTTGGAGTTGCTCAAGATCTGTGTGAGTCCAATGTATAACTCCAAAAGAATATATGAGTACTGGGATGACATATGTGTTTATTGCTTTAACTGTGTGTTTTCCATTTAACTCTGTTCTGAGAATAGCATTTAACCTACTTTGGTATTCTTTAATTAATCTTTCCTTTATTTGTGCATGTTCTGCTAGTTTGGCCTGTTGAAATCCAAAATACTTGTAGAACTCGCCCTCTTCCATGGATTCAATAACGTCTCCATTTCCAAGTGCAAAATCTTCTTTCTTCAGGATTCCTTTTTCTATGTGAAGTGTTTTGCATTTATCTAGGCCAAATTCCATTTTTATGTCCTTGGTGTATGAATGTGTGATTTGTAAGAGTTGATAAAGTTGTTTTTGTGTGGATGCATAAAGTTTTATGTCATCCATATACATGAGATGTGACAGTGTAAACTGTGTTGTTTTTTTGTGTCTGATATTGTAACCATATTGCGTGTTGTTTAACATGTTGGATAATGGGTTCAGGGCTAAGCAGAACCAGAGAGGACTCAAGGAATCTCCTTGAAAAATTCCTCGCCTAATAAAAATTTGGTTTGTTTGTATGGAAGTGTTATGGGCCCTGAGATGTAGTGTTGTTCTCCAGTGCTGCATAGTGTTTTGAAAGAATGCAATGAGTGATGGATGTATTTTGTACATGTGTAGCATATGTAGCAGCCAACTGTGTGGAACACTGTCGAATGCTTTTCTGTAGTCTATATATGCCATGTGTATGTTTCTGTGTTGTCTGTGTGCTTGCCGTAGAATGACTGAATCTATGAGTAACTGTTCTTTGCATCCCCTGTGGTTTCTACGGCAACCTTTTTGTTGTTCTGTTAGAATGTCGTGTTCTTCAATGTGTTTGTATATTTTGTTTGCGATACAGGATGTCAATAATTTGTACAGTGTTGGGAGACATGTAATTAGTCTGTATTGTGTGGGGTCTGTGGTATTGTTGTTTTTAGGTTTCATGTAGGTGATGCCCTGAGTAAGAAAATTTGGCATGTCCTGTGGATTGATGATAATGTGTGTTAGGTGTTTAGCTAGTTCCTGGTGCAGTGATGTGAACTTTTTGTACCAGAAATTGTGAATGTTGTCTACACCAGGTGTCTTCCAGTTGTGTGTTCTGTTAACAGTGTATTGGAAATCATGTATGTTTATTTCAACACAGGGCATAGTTGGTATGTTGTGCAAGTTTCTGTTCTCCTCCTCGATCCAGCCTGCATCGGCATTGTGCGTGACAGCACTGGACCAAAGAGAAGACCAATATGTTGTGAGTTCTTCTTCTGTTGGTGTGCCACTGTGCTGTGTATCAGTGTTTGCTTTGTTATTAATTTGTCTGTAAAAGAGTTTTTCATTGTTTGTAAATAATTTATTTTGTTGTTTTCGTAGTGTACATGTTTTGTATCGTTTGAGTCTACGTGCTTTGGCAACAAGTTTTTGTTTTAGTGTATCAATGTATTCTGTAATGCGTGTGTTGTGATGTTCGTGCTTTGTATGTGTTTTTATTTTCTTGAAAATGTTTTTGAGCTGTTTCCTTAATTTAAGTGTTATGTTGCTTTTAGTGTATTGTGTCAGCCTGCCTAATTGCTGTCTAATGTCATTTATTTGTATTTCTATTCATCTCTGCCAGGCAGGCTTGTGATAGTATTGTGTTTTCTGTGTATTTGTCTGTGACTGTACTTTCAGTCCATGGTGTGTCACTACTGTGACTGCCCCAGCATAAACTAATGTATGAATGTCTGCGAGTGTAGAAATTGAATGAATGTAGTGTGGTATTAAGTGAGTGTTTACATAATTTAGTGTTTTTCCTACTTCCTTTGACGTGTTGATTTTTGGTATTCGTGGTCGTTGTGTGGGATCTGTACCTGTATATTTAGTGAGTGTTTCCTGAAATATAAGTGAGAGCGTATTAACTAAATCCAAGTCTATGTTATCAGTGATGGATGAGGAAATGTCTGTAGTATCATTAGTGGTAATTGTTGTATGTGTTTTATTATCAATGCTTGTTGCTGGATTATCCTGACAGGTTACGTGATCTTCATTAATGTTAGATGTTTCTGTCTGTTGATGTATTTGATCAGCAACCTGTTGTTTGATAAGTTCAAGTGTTGTTTGTGAGATAAGGTTGTTGTGTATAATTGTTCTTTTTTGATCAACAACCCTTTGTTCGGTAACAGTGAGGTGAGGATATTGTTGTGTGAATTTATGATGTAGTTGTTGTCTGTATGCTGTCATGTTTGTTTCGAGTTTTGTGATAATGTAATAATTACAAATGATAAACTCGTTCATTTCTACTGTCCATTTCATCCGTTGGCGTGGTTTTCCAGCCTTTGTGGTCTGTGGATGCATTGCCACAGAAACACCAAGGCTGGGTTGGTTCCTCACATCTGTTGAGGGCATTGCAGTAGCCATGCTTGGGCCGGTGCTGCTTTCGCCACCGGTAACCAGGGGAGACTGTGGCCTATTTTTCGAACGTGAGCCTCTGCCTAACTCACGAACGCGGACCTTGTTAACCCGGGCGATGTCCGAGCCGGTATCACATTTGGATCTGGTTACTACCATAATACGTATCTCCACAGAATGTGGGTGTGTGGTCACTCTTAGCTTCATTTCTCCCCATAGACCTTACTGGCATGGGTGTCCCTACCAGGAGCTTGTGCTCCAGCCTGCATTGCCCTATGGATCAGTAAAATTACTGGGCTCTCCCACCACGACCAGGTGGTGACCATGGGAGAGTTATTATTATTATTATTATTATTATTATTATATCTGATTTTGTTTTCTTTTATATTTATATTTATACATATATAATTTTCTGTTATTTTCCATTATTTTTTATATTTAAATTTATGCATTTATTTTGGAACATCGATGTTGTAATCTTCTTGTTTAACCTGAAGATGGCCTATTGAATGGGCTGACAAGTTAGTTTTAATAAATTATATTCAAGTTAATAAATTATCTTGGCAACTTAAGGTGTATTTTGATGGCCTACTAATTATTTGCCAAGTATGTTCTGTTAATTGTTAAATGCATACCAATGAAGAGATGTTCGACCATCCATATCCATGGACATTAAAGAAGCTCCTTTCTCGATGAGTAGGCGAACAGACTTTGCTTTTCCCCTGATACAAGCGTACAGAAAAGGAGTCATGTCATTTTTGTCACAAGCTTCCAAAGGAGCTCCTAAATCCAATAACATGTCAATAGTTGTTATATTTCCTTGACTCGCAGCAGCATGAAGAGCTGAAACATACAAATATAAATAAAATAAATCATAAACATCAAACTAAATTTCAGTAAAATTCACAATAATAATATACTAATTTAGATTTGAATAAAAAAATAATAGTTCTTTTGATTGGTATATTCTAAATCTTTAGAATTCATAGCAAACATTTTGAAAACTGATAGTGAGGAACTTTTCTAATAATCATTTATATTAAGATATCATAAAACAATTTTCTATTGAAAATAAAAGTAAAAATTCAATAAGTTAAATTTGAAATATAATATGCTAATCTGACATTCAATGACCTAATGAAAAAATTTATAGATCTTTAATATCTAAAAATATGATAATCTGACAGTCAAAAAGATAGACATCAGTTTGTCATTCTCAGAGACCTAAACTCAAATTCAGATCAAATTTTAAGAAATTTTAATGGGTTGCTTGATCCAGTTACATTAGATCACTCCCAACTTGTGCATTATCAAATCCATAATAGATATGAAAAAGGTCCTCTTAGTGTCAACAGGGTGGGAGGAGGGAGAAAAAAAGCAACAAAATGTAGAAAATGATAGATATATATCGTTTTCTACATTTTGTTGCTTTTTTTCTCCCTCCTCCCACCCTGTTGACACTAAGAGGACCTTTTTCATATCTATTATATATATATATAGTTAGTTATTAAATCTAGAAAAGATATATATATCTTTTCTAGATTTAATAACTAACTATATATTGGTTTCATTGGATTGCAAATAGTTAGATTAATCCTTGAAAGCACAGAAGTAATTCTGATTATTAAAACACATGATGACTCTTTTTTATTATAAAATTTATTGTGGAGCAAAAGTGACAATATAGAAATTAGAGGCAATTTTCTATAGTCTAATTTTGAAAAAGAAATGATTAAGAATAGAGTTCAGAAATAATCCAGTTCTGAAACATCTGAAATAAATATATATTTAATCAAATAAAAACATATAAAAAAAAATTATTAAATGTGTTATCAACTGATAGTGTGTTCTGACAACTTTCTGCATTCTTCTTCAAGAACACCTTTCCATACTTCATAATGATGATTCAGTCCAGTTTGGGTGTGAAGTTTCATAAAAGAACCCAATGAACCCCAAGAAACTGGGTAACCATAAAATACCCTTTTGATCCGAGAATGAACCGGTGCCATAGAGCACATAGTGCATGGTTTTCTTGTCACGTATAATTCATAACCTGTACACAAGTATGGAACAGTAGATGTGCAGGTATCTTTTTTGAAGAATAATTAGGATCAGTCATTTTCCAAGCACCGCCTCCTTGACTTTGAGCAACAAGATCTATTGCAACCCTTACAGCATGCTGAAGAGGATGAAGTTTTCTTAAATCAACAGCAATGCATATAACTTCACTTGTAGAAGGATTTATTACAACTGCTCCAACAGGGCTTTTTGCTTTAAGTGCTGCTTCAATGGCTCTTTTCATATAATTTTCCATTCTGCTTTTATCTTTAAAAGTAAACAGTTTGTCATTTAATATCTTCAAAATATATTTATCCTCATGAAATTGTGTAGCCCATAAAAGTGATGCACCTTCAAACTGTGTTCTAGTTAATGGTGCAGTTTTAGCCACAGAATGTACAGTTGCATATTCTGAAAGTTCATATCTAGTTATAGCTTTTTTTAGTATCTTTTCTGTTGCAACATTTACACCCACTTGCAAGTTTCCTAATTCATTTACTTCTTTTACTGGCATAAGCAGAATTTCTACTTTATGTTCATCTCCAACTTTTCTTGTTCTTACTCTTTTCAGATGAGTTAATTCAGGAACTGGATATGTAGTTGAGAGATCTTTAACCGGTCGCAAAGTTTCTTTTTTTATCAATTACTTCAGCAACGAAAACTAATTCTTCTTCTAGATTCGAATGATATTTATCATCAAGAACAGGAACAAGATTCCAGATATCTTCCTTCATCAGTTTCCTATTATCTAAACTATCATTAAATTCTGCTTTTCTCTTGTCTTTCTGCATTTTGGTATGCATATTTAATTTCTAAATGTTACATATCTCTCCTCCATGTGTTTAAAACTACAAATAGCCCTCTAGTGAATGACTTTTCATGGACTTATCTGAAACATTTAGAGATTCTTCAAATATTCAAAACTAATTTTTGGGACACAGCCATAAATTATAGAGATGCAGATACATTCTTCAAAGCATAGAGGTCTATTTTTGAAGTACAACTATAAATTAAATCTTATTACTTAAAAAATAATCGTCATTATTGACATCGACATTTTCCAACCAACGAAATGATTGCTCTGTGCATTTTTTAAAAAGACATTCAAATTTTCACAACGATGTTCAACTGGCTTTAATCTGAAGATGATGATTTAAAATTGTGAAAAATGGTTGTTTTTCATTATTTTTAGTAAATATAATTTTTGCTGGATATTTCTGGTATAGTTATGTGTTTGGACTTAATTTATTCAGTTTTATATAGTATATATTTATGATTATTTTGAATTTAAATTTCTTCCATAACATACGATGTTTGTGAGAATCCGAACTTTGACAAAAATTGGTCTTCAATGTTGTCGTACTTGTTCGATAATTGTCGTCATCTACTACCTGAGAAAATCTCCACTTACGCTTTCTCGATGGCAAAAATGACGTATTCCCATGATCTGCTGACCTCTTGGCCGGGCGACATCGAGCTAGTATCATAATTGACGACCGAAGAGGCAGTCGTCGCCAGTTCCTCAACCGGGCCACTTGTTTTTCCTGTGCCCCAAATTTCAGATACATTTGGATACGTCATTTTATTATACATTCGGATATATCGTTCTATTATAGCATTGGAAACATCATTTTAATTATATCTACGGGTACGTCGTCGTTCTTGCCTACGGCCATATTATCTATTGTACACCCGGAATACAGTAAGAACTGTCATCTAGAACTTTCTTCCTTTCAATCCAACCAGCATGCATCAGATCTCCATTCTCTACAGGGTATTTATCCCCGTGCGAATCTCGTGAACTCTCTCTCACAACCACTAGATAGATAAGCTAAATTAATATAACCCAATATATATTGTATATTGTATCATGTACTCCTTCTCGTTGAAATTAAATGGTTAAAAATTTAGTTAACTTTAGTGTCTGAGTACTTTACTTCAGTCGGGCTGTCTCTCCGTCTCCACTCGGAACCCGATCGCTTACGCACTTGGCCGCTCGCACGACCATCCGTTAACCAAAACTAAACTCGCCGTTGCAGCTTCTGTGACGCACGAGATACGATGGTGTCAGTCCTGGCAAGGCATCAAAGAGGTACCGACCCTCCCGTCACATGTTAATGTCCTGAAACATCTATATTCAAATCTGATGATAGCTACTAATGATGTTAAAAACGTTTGTTAAAAACTGATGCTGGATTGTAAAGGTTCATTTATTTACTTTTATTCAAAGTCAATTACACCTATTCCTATTATTCATGTAAATAGGAATTGTATTTGTATCAATTAAAATATTTCATTGATTAGATGAAAGAAGATTCATCATTTTTAAAACATAAATATATTAGAAAGCAGTACAAATAGAAAACAAATTTTTTGATACAGAATTCTTATCAACTTTAAATTTTCCACAAACATTCTTTCTTTGTAAAGTGGAGAGTTTATTAAGCAGCTAATTGTATGAGAAATAATATCACAAATTCAAAAACCATTACTTAACCTGCATCTTGGGCATATGTATCCAGCAGATACACAGCATTTTTTTACTGAATTTCTCAAAAATAAACAACAGTTGAACTGCAGGCTTTGTAGTATTCCTCAACTGATATATTCTGAAGAACTTTCTACAGTGGTTTTCAAGTTTATGACCCTTTATTCATAGAGATTTTATGAAAAACAATACCTTACTACTACCTGCAGTAAATCCTCTCGCAGTATGAGAGCGCCGTACTCTCGATTGTTGCACATAACAATCACGATTCAATAAAATAACAATGTAGATATTTAAACTTTACATAATGTTACACATTCTATATTTTTCTCCTGGTTTCAATGACCAGACCAATCCCAATTCATTTCAAATAAGTCATTGCAGCTATTTTTGACAATGCAACTTTCTCACTGGTGTTATCATCCTGCTTTCTTGCAATCAGAGCATGATAAGGAAGCAGGATGATAACATCAAAGTGAGAAAGTTGCATTGTCAATACTTTCAATTTTGCAACAATTAACATTTATGTTCATTACATAGCAAAACCATTTAGTAATTGTGACCCAAACATTTATTTGGTAATTTTATCAATATTTTTTAAATTATTATAAATAAAATTATAGAATTCATTACTAGCAATACTAGTTGTTAAATCTAAAAGAAACCATTCTCCCCAGTGCAAGAAAACAATTTTTCAGTCATTTGACCAACTACTGACAGTGAAGGGAGTTTTTGAAACCAGAGTAATAAAACAATTAGCAGTTTGTTGTCCTTTACAGTGTGGGACCTGCAGAGTTTATTACTTTTGCAGGAGAAAATAAACAAAGCTTTACTACCCTGAAGTTGAAAAATAATACAATCCTGTAAAATTTAACAAATCTGATGTCAATAAGTGAAAGTTGAAATGATTTATAGTAAGTTGATATTTGATAAATTTAGTTTTCCGCATTTACAGATCAAATTACAGAAAATATAGATAAAAATCTCATTTTTTTTTAAATCCACAAGTATTTTATACTGTTAGATAGTAGAGAAAATGTAGAAATTGAAGATATAATCATAGTCAAGCATACGTATCTGTGAAAATATAAAAATTGCATTAATTTGCATTATGAATCCCGCGGATACGATGCCCCAAGTGAGCTCGTAAAATTCTGTTTATTAATTTATAAAAATAAACTGAAAACTTCCTAAAAATATTAGAAAATCTATAGAATACTCAATAATCCATTGTTTATATTGATGAATAAACTTTTCTACTATATTAAAAAAAACTTGAAGAAATAATTCATAATGAATGTACAGATATCCCCATTATAACATGGGAGTCAGGTTCCAAAAGTTAGCAAAAGCATACTATTCTTTTTCATAATAGAGAGAAATATGTTTATTACAGAAATTACTAATTCACTAACAATCACAATCAAAAATATTGCACATTAATATTAATTTTTTTTCTTCACTGCTAAATACCATTAAATGAGGACATTTTCTTTTCGGTAAAATGTCATCTTCTGAGCTTTACTGTTGACCAAAACCTAAAATATTAGCAACTTTTTCTCTACTTTTTTCATAAAATCTGATGCTTGCATTTGCATAAGATATCTTTAAAAATTTAACGTTTTTATGTAGTAACTCATAATTTAATCTATAAACACAAAACACTGTGACAGACTTTCGGGTTCACTTAGAGCACTATCACCGATGACGGTGACACCTGGTTTAATTAAAGAAAAACTAGAATACGAAACAAGGACAAGAAAGAAAGAAAATTGTATAATTAGTTCTTGTGAAAGAAAACTGAGCGAAAAGCATGAAACAACATTGCCCACTTTAGAATACTGAAATTATCAAATATGAGACAACATGCATGCTTGTTTGAATAAAAAATATCAAATGATTGTGTTTGCACTTAAAAATTATGATGTTTTGTATAGCGATGTCTCCAATTTTTGAACTGTATTAAATGTGGGATTTCCCCAATTCTCAAATTGTGTCAGAGCAAAACCATATGGTAAAAATGCTGTATTATGCAAAGGGTACCTATAATTAAATTTTACCTGATGCTCCATTTTCATCTTTTAATGATAGATCCACTCCAAATGTATAAATGGTGCGGATGACGTCGTCGGCACCTCTCGCCGCTGCCCACATCAATGCATTTCTACCTTCCGAATCCCTTTTGTCTGTTATGTAATTCCTTGAAAGAAAAACGGCGACTGTATCCTATATTATGGAAAATAAAATAAAAATAAATAGCACATACATCACACTACAGAAGGTTACCATACTAAACACATCATGTAGCAAGGAAATTATTAAACACAAATACATACACAAACCAACATGTAAACATAATAATAGCTTGTTCTGCAGTCATGCCTTGTCCCTGGTCCTGAATAATATTAAGTACCAGAATATAAGCTAAGTAGTATGCATTCCATCAACACAACCACAAAAATAACAACTCTTTTGCTAGTTACCACTTTGTCAAGGTGAGAGAGAGCTTAATAATTCAAATCAATCATCAAGTAATGCTGGCAAGAGCTCTAGTTCACAGTAAGACGACTCATGCCAGTAGTCTTTTGGAAGAAATGAAGCAGAATGGCCCATAAGCAGAATCTGATCCAAGAAGGTGGCTGCTGAACAGTGTCTGTTTTCCATGCTAGGAGCAGCTGATTTTTAAACACCTGGCTCTGGGTATATAAGCATGCTTATTTCTGTGGAGTAAAAAACAAAATGGTTGTGACGTGTTCTCAGCATAATACTAGCTCAGACATCACTCAAGTTAACAAGGCCTGCATTCTTAAGTTAGTCAGATGCTCATATTTGAGAAATCTGCTTCAGTATCAAATGCAGTGCTGGATAATGTTACTGCATCACAAACACAAATGCATTCATCACCTCATTAATAATGAATAACACAAACCAATCCAGCAAAACTGCTTCAATGGCAATCCAGCCACTGACCACCAAGGTCAGAAAACCATGCCATTGGATGAAGTGGACCATAGACATGAATGAATTTATCAACTTTTGTTACGGTTTACCATTACAAAACTCAAAACAGACAAGATAGAACACAGACAGACACTATATGACAAACACTCACAAAAGTACCTCCATCTCATTGTTATAAACAATTTAATCATCACAATATTACTGGTATATAATTAAATAAATAAAAATGTAATTACCGAAAAACCAGCATTAATTCACTTCAGAATGAATGTTTTCTACCGTTATCAACAGCCATCGTCGGGTTCGATTCATTGGAATGCTTGCAGAACGTGCATTTCAAAAAATACGAAAATCGCACGTGTTGAAGTTATGCGCATGTCCGACGTAGCGCTTTAACAAACAGTCTTGAAACTGGCTTCCTTTTTAAAAAATTTTGATGTTTAAATATAATACACAGACAAACTTGATGTAGGTCTATTTTATGTCAAAATACGTCCTCCACACGGTTGTCAACGAGTCCATTTCTTAAAAACGTTTCCTTCTTGAATGCTTTAAATATCTCCAGCTGTTCGAGATATTTCAGGCTGGCCTGGTGTTCACATTGTTGTAGTAATCGTGCATTATCAAAGTCCACCCTGACGTCATCATCGAGGGCAAAAGAAGCCAATGCCGTAGTGGAAAGGCATGAATGGAGTATTTGTGCTCCTTGATCCTAGTTTTAAGGTAGCGTGCGGTAGCACCAATATATTTACCTGGACGGTTCACCCTATGATTGTAAATAGGGATAGAATATATTCCTGGGATGCTATTTTGATCAAATTGGTCCTTATCGTTTCTTAAACAAGAGAAAATAATCGGCAATCTCCTGTAAGCGATCCTTTTTCCCATATGGCAGGTTATATGTTTGTAGGTATTGGTAAGGATCTTGTTGTAAGTAATAGGAACAAAGGACATGCATCCCGGAAGTGCCGGATCCATAGGTTGTTCATGGCATGCTACCAGATCATTAATTAGGCGCATAGGGTAACCATGCTGCCTAGCTACACTTGAAATATATTCCAGCTCCATTCACCTATCCTCTGCCGTCGAACAATGGGTGTAAGCCCTTCTTACCAGGGTCTTGAAAGCAGAGATCTTGTAACTAAAAGGATCATGTGATTTTGCATGTATGAAAAGCGGAGCATATGAGTTCTTAAAGAATACTTTAGTTCTTAACAGACCTTGTTGTAACTTGATGTCTATATCGAGAAAATGCACGCTGATGGAGCTCTGTTGTTCTGCCCGCAACGAGAGGCCATAAGTGTTATCATTGAAAGCTTCAATGAACACTGCCAAGTCCAGTTTCTTCTTCCAAATAATCAACACATCATCTACGTATCTAGCGTACAACTTAATATCCTCACTTATGCTAGGTAAGATGTGTTGTTCCAGGCGCCTGACTACCAATTCACATAGGGTTCCTGATATGGGACTACCCACAGGTACCCCCTAGATTGCAGGAAAGTCTCTCCTTCAAAACGAAAAAAAGACGAGTGACAGATAAGATGTGCCAACTCCAAGATGTTGGAAAAATGTCCAGAAGAGTCGTTGATGTTTCGAATGAGGAAGTCCCTTAATTCACAAAAACATGGTTCAATGCGAATGGAAGGTTGTTATAAATAATTGTTATAAACAATTGTTGATAAGAAAATAACAATCATACATAACAACCTTACTCCACAAACAATATTTGAACATATCAAAGATGCAGAACAGGTTTGGTTTGGTTTGGTTTGTTTGAGTTTCTTTGCACAAGAGCTACATAGGCTATGCTGCACCACAACAAATAGTGTATAAAGAATAAATGACAAATACATACAAAATAACAATATAAATAACAATAACTATAAAACAGGTATAATACACTGTAAATAAATACATCTAAACATACTGTTCACAACAAGTTATAAATAACAATGACAAAAATTTAGAATTATAATATAAAATAATCATATTTGTTTATATGCATTAATAGCGAGGTTGAGGGTGATGTTTTCAACACGAAAACGTGTACGTCGGACGTTCAGCATCACCTTCCTGTAAGCCTAGAAGTTTGACAATGGCATTTGGAACGTTGTGCATGATAGGAGCTTTCTTGCTGCCATCAACCCAAGATCTTATAAACAGTGAATTAAACAATGTTAACTTAGCAGTATGTGCAGCGGGTTTCTCACGTGCTAAATACGCACACATACTCAACAGAGTCAAGATAATGCTGCTTTCAAGCACTAACAGGAGGGAAATTAACTTAACTAACAGGAGGGAAATTAACTTAACTAACAGGAGGAAAATTACGCTTATATAACCAGCATTACCATACCTCGGTCCACTTTCTCTATGCATTTGCCACGTGTTTAGACAACAAGGTCTGCTCCTGCCCCTTTCTCTGTTACCTAACCTGCGCAGACTCCTCTACAATGACCGTCTTTGAGAAGTCGGGAATTTATGCAGTTCCATCGGAAAATCCCATAACGGGGAATAATACGATACACATTGGGGCCACAGCAAGAATGTTGGCTACCCACTTGACCAAACACCAAGATGATGTGGCAAAAGAAAGGTGCAACACTGAACTCGCAAGAAAGGTGCGCGACATGAATTATAACCCGTTATGGACCCAGTCTACTATTCTCAGGGCCTGCAGCGACCGAAAGCTCCTCTTTATATGGGAATCTCTATTCATAACAACCTCGGAAACGTGCAACGCACCTACAGTGGAACTGCCCAACATATGGATCTCCCTATACAAACAATTAAACAGTGATTTATGTCGTCTGTCACACCATTGGTGGGAAACAGCTCCAAGCATGCAGCGTATTACATCACATTCATAACATTGTACGTATTTGAAAATCGTAGCGAATTCATGTCGAATGTGGTCTAAAAAATCGTTGTATTTAAATTTTTGTGTGTTCTTTTCTGTTTCAAACATTCATGTTTGATATAAAAATCTCTTATTTGCCAGAAGACAACGGAAATACATTCGTCGAAAGCACTCGGAAGAAAAATATTTGATAACACAGCACACAGTGAGCTCTACTTCCTATTACTATTACCTGGCATGAGTAGCACACTATACAATATTAAATAATAGTATTTACAAAATAATAATATATACATAATGCATACACAGTTATACACTTTGTATTTATAATATGAATCTATCCAGATTAATAATTTTCAAAGTCTAATTAATATTATACAGAATAGACTAAACACAAACTCACAGCATAATTTCCTTGAGAAGCATAATGTAAAGGAGTTGCTCCATTAATATCTGTGCTATGAAAATCGGCTCTACGATCCAGAAGCAGACTGACTTTATCTGCTAATCCTAAAAAACAAATAGCACATCGTAAATACTATTTATGGGTTTTTCTATATATTTCTACTATTCTTATTTTTGTAAGGATATCTATTAAGCGTACCTCTTTTTAATCTAAATCAGGGCTTCTTAAACTTTTTTATTCACGACCCCATTTATGATTGTGATTTTTTTTGCAACCCCCCAAAAAATATATATAAAATAAAGATATATAAATATTTTGCAATATCCATATGAAATACAATGAAAATATACATATATATTGAAGATATATACAAATTTGCAAAAACAATAATGGTGTACTACCACAGTTCGCTCTTGTGTTACAATGGAACAGAGACAACTGAATACACTGAAAAGCAACAACAGTATGCTAGTTCACACTACAGTCGGTGTTGCTGAATCGTTGTCTCGCTGCACCAGAAGTGACACAAAGTGCAACTCACAAAACCTATGACACAAAGCATGCCATTTTCAAACTCTCATAAATTATTTTCAATATTTTGCATTAAAATCTCGTGACCCCAAGATTTCCTAAGCGACCCCAAATGGGGTCGCGACCCATAGTTTAAGAAGCCCTGATCTAAATCCAAATTTAAAGTTTGTTTCTTCTATAGCATTTTTGTATGTGATGATCATAAAGTTTTAAATTACAATAGAATTCAAAATTTTGTATTTTAGAATACTGCCAACAATGGAAAGAAATTCTTCCCAAAGTCATTTTGATGACAGTTATTATGTAATAGGATTATCGTACTAAGCAGTATGATCTTAACTTTTTTAGAGAGAAATATATCAAAATTATTTAAAATTAAACATAGGTAAAAATAAATATTGTGAAGTTTACTCGATATCAATGTAACACTTTATTTTTTCTCAAGAATTCTTATTTCAGTCTAAAAGCTGTATTTTAAAGTTTTAAAAATATAATTTCTTCAAAGTAATCTGTAGGTTATTTGTGTTTTAAAGATAATTTAAAAAGGGACACAAGTTATATACTGCTGTGGGTTATCTATCAATTTTAAAATTGAATTACAACAAGCAATTATTTATTGTGACATCGCCACAATGTTGTGTTGGGCTGCAATTTTTAATGTTATTTTTAATTTATTTAATTTAAAATATATGCAGCTAACTAATTTTTAAGAACTTTATGATATGCATTTTTGAAGGTCTGAAATCAATTACTTTAATCTTTTCTATCAACTAATTTTGTATATACATTACTAATATAAATACTATAGTAAAGTGCAAATTAATAATTTAAAATCAATTATTATGGAGTAATCATTAAAATCATTTATTAGATTCCTTCACTGTTTGTATTTGTTGTTACTCTGCATTACTGATTTGTTAAGGTTCTCTGCAAAATCAAATAAATTTCATTTTTCTAGAATGCATTAAATTTTAAAACAAACCACATAAAAATGAATGTAAATTTTAAAATAAGAGTCTTGTGGCAATATTTGAGGAGTTGAAATACAAAGTTTGTTCTTTAAAAATGTCAAATAAGCCTAAGCTTAGCAATGAAGGATGTCAGACAAACCTCAAAATGAAGTTTCCATATCATTGTCTGTTCATTATATTTCAAGTTTAGTATAAATATTACATTTAATTAAAAGGAGTGTCAATTGGCTTCACACTAGCAGAACATTTTACTGAGCTCCGCTTGACTTTTGTCAAAACTCAGGTAGTCAGTGCCATTTGTTGGTACATCGTGTTAATATTCCATTGAAGCAATAACCTTCTTATAGTTTGGAATGATCAAAAGGCATTCAAGGGTTTGGTTTGGCAAATTAACAGGAATTCCATGGGACTCGCCCTGGAAATTCTGTCTGTGAAACTGCAGTTCGTCATCTGGATATCAGCATCAGTCAAAGGAGTCTCCAATAGGATGGTTATGTATAAAAAAAACCCATGGTGTACCATTTTACATCCACTTTAATCTTTTACTCTCCCGAGACACTCTCAAGTACAAAATTACAGCCTTACTATATTCGTCCACAACTGTCGACTCTCCGACGACAGAGACGTACGGCTTTCCCGGTCGACTTATCCACAACCTGTCCAACACTAACCAACATACAATTCCTTATTGACAAGAAGCCAAGATTGTTGTAACTGATACAAGATTTTTACTTACAACAACAGTAGATGGCTATAGCAATGTGCAATCTCCCTCTACTGAATAAATGAAAAGAAAAAAATGAATTGGGGTATGGTTACTTTCATCATTTTGTCCATAGTCTTGGATATGGCCTGCTCTTTAGAAGTCTCAAGACTTTTACCAGAATATGAGAAAGAATAATGTTATGTCACAGTATTAACGCATTTTATTTTAGTCTAGTTTATTTTTATTTTTAGTATATTTTATTGTATTTTATAATTATACTTTTCTTTCATTGCCGTTAATCCTATAATTTACAAGTTTGTTAACATTTACATATTATAAACCTTCATACGTAACTGTTTTAAATCAAAAAAGTTCTATTCTATATAAAAACTGTACATGCATTCAAACTTTCTAAAACACTCAATAGAAAATACTGGATGTTCCCATTCAAATTCCATTTTCAAATTTTTGAGTCTGACGGCGAGACGGAGAAAATCCAAAAACATTTTATCCAATAAAGAAGCTCCGACTCCTAAAATTTTTAGTCTTTGTATTTTCTTTCAAAGTTACACGAAGTTATTTTACTCGGAAACCAGAATAAGAAAATCGTGCGGCAAGACCGAACGGTTATCGACAAGGATCGCGATTCACTAGAAATCGACACCGAACGCTTACTCATTTGTATCGACAGTAACGAAATAACCAAAGAGACGAGAAATACGTTACTTTAATGTTTGGTATTTGCAGATATCACTACAAACACAAGAATGAGCATTAACCAAAACTTGGAAAAACAAACAGTTATATTAAAGTCTATAAAAATTAAGATTAGTAGAACAAAGAATATATGCTGTGACTATAACAAAAAGAAAAATGCTTATGACATACCAATGAAACTAGGAAATCAAATAATACCTTACAGAGAGCTTTCAGTATCCAGGATCTAATTCAAAGAGTGATGGGGTCACTGAGACAGAAGTGACAAAATAAAAAAAAATAAAAAAATAAACTTATTGAGATAAGAATAAGTAAAAATGTTTTCATAAAATAAAAATAGGTTATAATTTTTAATATAATATATTAAATCAAAGATACAATAATGTAACATCATTTATTGAAAATATTGTTAAATAACATATGAACTAAGCTTATAAATATAAAACTTATATAAACTTAAGATAATCTGTAAATAAATAAAAATAAATAAAATCAGACATTTACCTTAATTAGCCATTTGAATACTTTTATATCAAAAATGTGATTATCATATTTTTAAAAATCGTATTAAAATTAAACATTAAAATCATAAAGTGTATACGTAAAAACAAAATACACGTGGAAAATATCTTGCTCTCGTGTACGATATGTCGTTCTTCAAATGCATTTCATTTTAGTTTTATTTTTAAATATTTACACAGTTTAAAATTTTGGGTATGTTAGAAAAAGTTATTTAAAATTTCAGTTGTTAGTAAAAATAATAGAACTTACATTAATGCTTTACAAATTGTTTTGATTTCAATTTCAAAAAATATTCTTATTTATAAATAATCATTTAGTTTTTCTATTTTGATTTTGAAGATAAAGAAAGCTCACTAGTTGCTAGAGAATTTGCTGAGCTGCTACAGGACTTTATTGAACCATCAATATTCTAAAAATACCAAGAACCTAAACTATATAAATTTTAGTATGTTGATTTGTATATTGGTATGTTTACTTAGTGGAAAGTAGATGATTTAGTACATTATGTAGGCTTATTTAATTTGTAAGTTGGAGCTATCCTATTATACAGAAAAATCACACTTTCCAACAGTAACTGTTTAATTAAACATCAACTTTTGAAAAGTGTGAGAAAGTTGTGATTTATCTGTGTTAAAGTATATAGATTCTCTGAAAATATAAACAGCAATAATACAGCTGTAGCTTTAGGCATTGACCAGATCAAGCATCAAAGTAAAACTCATTAGATATATTAAATATCTAATGAGTTTTACCTTGATGCTTGATGAATGATGATATTAAAATTAAAATATTAAAATTGAAAATGAAAGCTTTATTAATAATAATAATAATTTATTTGACATATAATTGGCATATATTTGACATATAATACAATATCAGAAAAAGGAAAGAACAAAACAGAAAACCATCTAATTTCTGTAACATCTTGTTAAATTTTAACAAACCAAAAAATTCGAGTTAGAACGGGGAATACGGGGAACTGAATTGTGGAAACGATATGTACGGGGAATACTTAAGAATGTTGCGCTACCGCGCAACATTCTTAAGTATTCCCCGTACATATTGTTTCCACAATTGCTAAACATATGGAAGCACCAGTCACTATAACTACAGATCTGGTTGCAAATTATACACACCAAAGAAGCACTTCTTGACATAAAACAATTTAACCGCAGTCTCGCAATCTGTTTTTTCATCGCAATAGAGATTCCAACATTCCTTAAATAACCTGCCATGCCAAAATCAGGCTTAACCACACAATAATAACTATTCAAAACATTCTTCACCTCCTGTAGTTCCAGTTCTACACATCTCGATACTATGGACGGTATTTGTTCTTTCCATCTGTCGATTTGTTTTTCGGTAACCGTATCACCGAATCCCAACCACTCCGGCCAGTTTTTGAAATCCAGCCACCATGAGTTACTCTCTGCTTTCATCCACATTCCTTCCATACTGATTCTAGGTAGACTATCCCTAGGTAATTCCAATATTCTTACATAATATTTCAGAACTGCTTTTATAAAAAAGATTTTCGGCGTTACCCGTCCAGTTTCCCATAAAACGGCCACATTCGATGCGTGAAATCTGAGACCAACATTTTCTTCAAAAATTCTCTATGAATTAACTCAAAATTATTGACATTAGCCAAACCCCAGACCTGAGCATCGTGGGAAAACGGATTTAACTGTTGAATCAAATAACCTGAAATGTGGAGAATACGAGGTTAACCCCGGGATATTAACAATTTTACATTATTTCACCAAAGCACCTTTAGCTTTCCTCGCAGTAATCTCAAAGTGGTCTTTCGTATTAAGATTATATTTAAGCCAAAGGCCCAGGTACTTATATTTTTCAACTATTTCAATCTCTTGTTTATCCAAAAACCATTTAAGCTTACTTGATCTTTTACTACCATTTTGAAAAACCATTATCTTAGTTTTTTTAATATTAATCTGCAAGTCCATCTCAGTTGAGAAACTCAGAAGACCATCAATTGCCAACTGTAATTCAAATGGGCTGTCACAGCCACAATCACCACATTATCTGCATACAACAGAACCTTGATATAAGTATTATTTCCAAACCATAAGCCATTAAATCTTGAAATCTCATTAAATCTATTTACCAAACCATCAATGTATAAAGAAAACAGTAATGGACTCGGTGGGCATCCCTGCCGTACTCCTTTGTTACAGTAGAAGGATTTGGAAGAAGTACCATTAACCAGCAAAAATGCTGACGTATCCGTGCACGTCGATCTTAATAAATTCAATATTTTATAGCTTAACCTCAAATCGGCAAGCCTCCTCCATAATTTCGGATGACTCACTGAGTCAAATGCGACCCGGAAAACCACAAAACAAGTATATACTTTTTGCCATTTTCTGACTAGCGTTTCTTTTAATAAATTCCACAAAACAAAAATATGGTCCACTGTAGAATACCCTTGAAGGAAACCTGCTTGCATCTCTGACAGAATATGCTCACTCTCTGCCCAAAACAACAGCCTTTTACATAGGATTGTTGAAAAGATTTTGCTAACAGTGTTTAACAATGCGATTCCTCTGTAATTGTTTCTATTGTTTACATCTCCGGATTTAAAAATGGGGAATATTCTTGCCATTTTCCAGCCGTCAGGGTAAATTCCGGTTACCAGGACTTCTTTAAAAATATCCAACAGCTTCTGTCACAATTGCTTGTCTACCAGTTTCCAACATTCCATTGGAATACCATCTGGGCCAGCTGCTTTACCTGACCTTGCCTCACTCCGAGCAATATCTAGTTCTTTGAGAGAGATATGCCTGTCAAGATAACTTACAAATATCATCTCCAAACAAACAATTTCCTTATCTAGATTATCACTAAACAATAAACTTTTAAAGTGCATAAGCAATTCAGTTTTAATCTCCTCCAGAATATAGAATTTACTTCTATCTTCTAATTTATGAATACATTCCCAAAACATTTGACTCGACTTACACTTTGAAAGCAGTTGATTAAAACTGGTCAAATATTCCTGTTTCTTACTTTTACAAAGCACTCTGAAATTTTGCTTTGATAATAAATATTCTTCCAATCTCCAATCCTCTCCAAGTCTCCTCCATTTCCTGAGCTTATTTTTCACATTAACCTTTTGTTCTAAGCACTCATCATCAAACCACTCTGAATTATACCTGGAGAAGTGTTCAACTCCTTTTTCTCTTGTAAATTTTTTTGTCAAAGGGAGCTTATTATTACCAAAATTGAAGACAAAGTCTGCCCAAAAGGAACCACCATTTATTTCTTGTGTTCCAGACTATACACATTCATTGCGACACACCTTTCTTTATAGGCTACATGCCGCCAGAAGTTAAAAATGTCCTTTTCCTTTTTCTGTGTGTCTAAATTTCTCCATTATACCAAACACCATGACAGTAAGTTCTTTAATTCGCTCATCCTATCATCAAATTGTCTGTCCCAACATTTACAAACACCTCCTGCCATTCCTTTTTCCATTGTTCTATTATACTGGACTGATTGTCTAGGATAGCCCTTTTTTTTCCAACCCTTTGGAAGAAACTTCAAGATGCAGCATCATATGATCAGATTCAATACAGTCATCTATACTAAAATACAATAATTTTTCAGCTGCCAGACTGTTTATACACAAATAATCAATTACACTTTTACCCAAATGTGAGATAAAAGTATATTTTCCCTGTACATCCTCCTTAACTCGACCATTCACAATCATCAAACCTTTTACTTGACATAACTTCGGACCTATCTTGTTGATACATTTGTCTTCCGAGTTCCGATAAACACTATAATCCGACAAGGGGAAAACACTACCTCCCCACTCCATTTCATTCAAAGTTCCAATTCTGCCATTAAAATTACCCAATAAATATATTTCTTCATTTGGAAAAGAATCAAACAATGGCTCAAGTAACTTATAACATTTAATGTAAACTTCTAACTTCTAAATGTAAACAAAAATAAACTTAATATTTTTCCAATGTACCTCAAATAACCAATCTTCAAAGGGACAAACCACCACAGCTTTCAATTCTTTATCAATCATCAGTACCATCCCACCTCTTTTTTTGCCCTTTGTCAGATATACTAGTAGCATTAATCTTATAAAATTCGCATGCATTACTTACATCTGTCGGTGGCGTTCTTGAATCCAATTCACCTAACCAAGTTTCCATCCAACAAGATATACAAAACTCTCTCACAATGTTCCAGTATTCATTTCATATTCTTTCTTCCATCCATTCATGTTTCAACTGAGAACTTTCAGTGAATCATACTTATTCCTATAAAAGAATCACTGACACAGCCATCCTCATCTTTATCCCTGCCAACCTTGCGAGAGTTTTCACTTATCACCAATTTATCACCTTTGAAATATGCAATTTCCCCCTCCTTTCTGGCCTGTCTTAAATTGTCCATCTGTTCTTTTCTCTTCTCTCTACATTCAACAGAAAGGTCCTCCCTTATGCGCACTGCCTTCCTCCAATCAGAAACATCCAATTTGGTACAATTACTCTTCCAACTGCTCAATATTTCTCTTTTTGTTTCCACTGAAATGCGGGTAACCAAAACCATCGTATTATTTCTGGTATTTTTTGTAAGTCTAGCACAGTCGAGGATTGGATGAACCGACAACTTCCCAAATTAACTTCGATACCGTATCTAAAAGGTTTTCTCTGTCGTTCATCTCCACATTAAACAATACCAAATTTCTTTTCCTTAAATTACTTTCATGTGTGTTAACTCTTTTCTTTAGAGTAGTGATAATTTGCATATTGTTACAGTCATTTCCACAATCGTGAACAGATTCTAATTTATTAATTCTCTCCATCAATATATTAATCTTATCGTTCATTTCCTAGAAATTGTCTTTTACTAAACGCAATTCCATCTCTATTTTTAATTTTATAGCATCCTTCATTTCACTCAACATACCTCTTATCTCTTCTAAAAATAATTCTTGATCCAAATTCTTTCTAGTGTCTCTCATTTTAACAGCACTTCAAGTGGGACAGGATCGCAAATGTTTACCTGGTAGTGTTCTTCATAACATAGCACTCTTCTTAAAAGCTGCTTCTTTTTCTTTGGCACTATCCCGACTCACACACTCTTTAGATTTAACAAACTTATCCATAATAAAGACCAACTACCAAAACTTAGCTACAACAGGTACAACCTCACTTCAAAACACGCCAACAGCCTCGGCAACTACGGTGCCCCCGAAAGCTTTATCACGTAAATACGGTGGAATCTCACTTAACGAATGTTTCACATAACAAGCAAAATAAATTGTGAAAAAATGACTTGCTTAACGACCGAAATTTTTCCTTACGAGTGGCCAGGAGAGGGGAAGTCCCAGATTTTGTGCATGTTCCATCTAGCACTCGTTCAGCTAGCATCTTAGTGTCACTTGTGATCACACATTTTTCCAAACATTTTCCAACACATATTACATATAAACTTTAACAACCATAGCCTGTTATATAATAAACATGCCAAACGATATGCCAAATTCTTGGGCTACGTTAAGGCTATAATTTCATATTAAAAATTAATTAATTTCACTAGAGGTAGGCAATTATGCTGCCATATCGTATTAAATTTAATGACCAATTCCAAATTAAATTCCAGAAATGTCTAAATTAAAAATTAATTATTTATAATTATTAAATTTAATATGAGATGGAAACATAACTGCCTACCTCTAGTCAAATTAATTAATTTCTAATATGAAATTATAGCCTTTGCATAGCCCAAGAATTTGGCATATCGTTTGGTGTGTTTATCGGACAAATAATATGATTTTTTTGGTTTTCTGCAAATCAAATTCTCATTCCAGGTCGGTTCATTCTGCGCTAGAAGAAAAGACGACGATTCACGCTCCTTAACAATGCTTATTATATAATTTTCTTTGAATAAACATTATACATAAAATATTTGAGTATATTTTTTGACACGGAACGCATTATCGTATTTTACATTGATTTCTATAAGAAAAATTGCTTCGCTTAACGAGTGTTTCGCATTACGAGCAAGTCTTTCAAACTAATTATGCTCGTTAAGTGAGATTCCACCGTAGATAGTTGCTCCTACCTACATTTATGCAAAATACCGAGTTTTTTCTATTGAAAAGAAAGAAATGCCTAGTAACATACCTCTTTCCTTTTGGTGAAGGTAGAAGAAGCTCATAAAGAAGTTGTTGTTATTAAAAGAATGGAAAGCCAGTTAAATTTCCTGGCTAAATTAATTGATAATACGTTGAACTTGGTTAATTAGGAGTTCAAGGGCATGAAAAATAATTAATTTACCAAAATTCAAAATTAAACAATTTTATTGATAATTATTAAGTAATACAGAAAATCGCAGTTTCTTGTTAAGCTCAATTCACACCAACCTAGAAAAAGCAAAATAACAGTAAATAATGATGTTGTTTCTGAGGAATTTTACCATTTCATAAATTGATTGGAAGTTCAGAACCGTCAAACTTTCTCCACTTATCATGGTGCCGTTTGTTGTAGGGTGCATCTAGTGGTTTTTTAAGATGTGACAAAATCATCACACAGCAGAGTAGACATCAAAATTAGTAAGTTATTCTTGCAATTCACACTTTTTAAACATTTCTCCCAACATCATTTTCTTTTAACATCTCTCATTTTCCATAATAAGTATGAAACAGTCATTAAAAACAGAATGTTGGAAGTGTTTTGTTTTTACCAATGATGCTTCTCTCTTGCTTGTAAATGGTTGGTAGATCAAAATTTGAAAATTCTTTTCACTTTCTGCAGTCCAGATTAGTTTCAAATTCATTTTTTCTTTCCTAATTTGCTTTCTTTTCTATTCATTCAGTGTGAACTAAGCTACTTGAGCTTCAAATTATCCAAAAATTTAAATAAAAAAAATCAAATTAAACAGATAATGTTTTCATTACATTTATTATAATAGCTTCTTGTCCTTTTTTCCTTATATAGCTATGTATTTTGCTATTCATTACATTTATTAAGTAACTCAAGGGAAATTTGTAAAACTTGAATTAACCAAGTTTGACTATTAAAACAGTATATTTCAATACAGAGAAAGAAATATTACCATCTACCACAAACAACATTAAATTCAAGAGAACTAATAATGAATTTTCTTGATAAGTTTTACTACATGTTACATCAACATATCTTAAGATCACAAATCTATATAATACCAAGTTGTTAAAAAGTTTGTTACAGCTAAGGTGTTAAAATTAATCTTAACAAATACAAATTTTATTACGTATCATGTGATTAAAAATAAAATAAAAGTCCCCAAAATAAGCAGGAATGTAAAACAATGAATTTTATATAAGTTATAAGATGTTATCTGTTTCTATGCAAAAAATACCTGTAAAATTTTTGAGGTAAGAATCAAAAAGCAAAAACAGGACACGCTTATGAGTAGCATCAGTTGGAATAAACTCTGAAAAGACAGACATTAAACAGAAATTGTCACTAAAGAAGTATTAGCAGTATCCTAAACTTTATCACCAATAGAAATTACAAGTATTATTTTTGTATCGTTTTAAAAATATTCCGAAGGGGATCTCTAACTTTGCAAATTTGGAACTATATGCTCCATTATTATTTTATCTTAAACTTAAAACCATCCATTTTTCTTTCTCAACTCTATAAGTAGATTTTATGCTGATATCAAAACAACCTTAATGACATTCAGCCTATTTTTCTACTAAATGATTTCTGAAACTTGCAAGTTTATTGTATTGTTTCTATCGATGGCTATTGCTAACGAGCCTAAAACTTATGCTTAATTTTTCTTTTACTATTATCAAAAAATTCATTGTATCATATTCTCAGTTTGAAGGTGTATTAAATGGTGAATAAAATCAAAGTATTTTTGTTTTATTTTATTTTTCAAATTATTTATGTATACAGGTAATCCCTGACTTATGACAAAGGTCTGTTCTGGGAGACTTTCATTGTAAGTCAATCATGAAAATTAACAGTGATAATAGGTATGATTCTCCAGATCACACATTACCATACAATATTGCATATATAGGTAGGTATATTGTAATCAGTTACTAGATGTATACACCATAATATATATAATACAACACCACTTAGGTATGTTGCACTTCAAACTTATGTTTAATATTTTAATTAATTATTGATAACATGTATTATTTTGTTAACAAAGATTCATAGACATACACAAATAGTCAATCACTTTCAAAGGATTCAAAAATCATACAAAGGGATATTGCAATTTACTTTGACTTTATTGTAAAATTGAGATTAAAATGACAATCTTGAAATAAGCAGTTATAAAAAAATTTGGTTTTATGTTTGCTTATTTGGCCAATAATAGAACCAATCCGAGTTTGGTAAAACACAAATAAACAGTCAGAGTTATTTTTAAACGACGAGTGTTCGTTGTCCGTTACATTTAACATTTACTTGTTATACTACGCCATTGGCAAGTACAAGTGACTGTTTGGACTCAAAAATAATTTTTCGGTGTGCCAGTTTTGGTCACTTCGAGTGTGGGCATTCATAAGTCAAGGACCGACCGTACGAACATAAACTCGGAAAACAGAACACGTAAAATTAAAGTAAGAATCAAAACATACCGAGAGATGCTGCCCAATGCAGAGGGGTACAAAACATATTATCGGACAATTAAGATTACATCTTTCAGTAGATGTCTAAATAACAGAAATTAATTAATCTTTATTAATAGGATTTGTGTTAAAAGTAAATTAAACTAAGATATATTAAATAATAAAATAAGTTAACTAAATGATATTCCATAAAATCATTTCTAACAGTCCATAATTCAAAAAAAGTTAACTACTTAAATCAGAGATAATGTAGTAATAGTAATAATAATAATAATAATAATAATAATAAATCATATTATAAAAATAGCTATATTTATAACAATTAATAATTATTTATAGCAAAAAAAACAATTAAATAATTAACAATAACAATTAAATAATTCATGTAACAAAGAAGTTAATAATTTTAAAATTTAACTCAAATCAGGTTAATATACAGTAGAACCTCGATTATCCGGACTAATTGGGGACGAAGGTAGTCCGGATAAGAAAAAATCCGGATAATCAAAAAATAATAATAATCGACAGTGAAAGACATGTACTGTACATGCAGTATGAATAATTTTTATTTGTCTAGTTTTATATATAGCTTCAATATTAAATTATTTTTTATTAAGAAATTTAATTATCGATTTTAGTTTAAAGCTAGCTGTTCTTTTTGAAGCTGCTAAATCACGAATACTTTTAAGACATAACTTGTCCCGAGTTACTCTCTACTTGGCTCTCAAACCACTTCGTGGGAACATCTAAACACCGGTCGAGATACATTTCGCCAGGCCCTCTGTTGGCGCAAGAAGACGAATTTTATAAAATAAAAAGCAGTTAAAACTCAAATTTTTATTTCTAAAAATGTAAACTATTTATCGTTTTATGACGAGTAAAATTTTTTCGCCGCGTTTGCAGATTTTAAGTACCGTAATGCATAAACTTCGGACCCCTCGGACCGCGAGGCCGTAGGCGGCGGCCCGCGTCTTACGCCGCCCTCGGCCATAGAAACGATGTAATTTGAATATAAATTGTTTATAAATATGTATGTCAAGTTATATTTTTATTACAACGCAAAATGTATTAAAAAGTTTACAACCACTGTGTCGGGTGAGACGTTGTTGGAACAAAAGAGTTATGCATTCCATCACTTACATAAACAGTGTCGCAATTTGCCAAGTGCAAATCGGCAAATTCGTAAAATTTTTGTTTATTTTGAACAATCCGGACAATCGAGGTTCTACTGTATAACAAGTAAAATAAATAAAGTATCAAATAATTGTTATTTAAAATAAATAATAATCATTCAAAACTGAGGAACAATCCATTTAATTATGCCTAACTTTATTAGCTATTTTTGACATTACAAATGATCGTCAACTGTTGGTTTATGTTTCTTTGAGAGATACGATAACTTTTTTCGAAAAGACTGTTCCGTACATAAATAAAATGCATGGCAATATTTAGGAAAATTGTAAGTTCTGAAATATAAAATTTATCTTGTTAATTTAGCAACATTTAACTTGCTTATTCAATTGAATTCAAGTCAACGTTCTGTCAATTTCACTTGTAATTAATTAATGTTTCAAAATTAGATAAATGAGTAATTTAAAAAAAGGCTATTTAACATAACTAAAAATGTTTAAATTAAAATATATACTACTGAATTAATTGGGTAAATTGTGCATTTTAAAATTTATTTCCTATAGTTTTTGAGTGGTGATTTTATCAAGCTGTAAAAAGTTTGTAGATCAGAAATTCTACAATATTACAATGTTAATGACTATACAATTTATGAGAAAAAGAACAAAGCTAGTATGGTGTTGTGAAATGTGACCATGTTTCTGCAATAAAACAAAGTATTGTTCACTATTGCAAATTATCAATTTTTACTATATTATATGATTACCATAAGCAATATTTTGTTCACAATTATATGTTTCAAATTATGTAAAAAGAATTAGTGATTCCTTCATAATCAGTTAGCAATACTTGCTGTCAGGAATATAACCTTACTGATCTTCTGCCCAATTTAGGTTTTTAGAATTTAATTCAAACAACATACGACGAAATATAAGAAAATATCTACAATCCGATCAAAATCAATGTCGTGCTGTCGGTCGGATGATTTTGTTACGGCAGAAAGATACAAGTAGATCTTACGGTAAAGCACCTGCCAAGAATTATGTTAGAATTGTTGACTTCGTACGAAGATCGAAAGATATCTATATTCTGCATTGGTTACCACAAATCATGGAAATATGTCAAGGAACAAAAGATATTACAGAAGAGAGAAATGTCATAGAAAAGGCATGTTGTTGCTTCTTTTGTTTAAAATCAAGATATGACATAAAGTGAGGTAAAGAAATATAAAACCAAGACAGCTTTATAATATATGGTAGGGTAATGTTGTTTACTTTTGTGCAGGCCTTTGTAATTGGAAGTTTGAACAACTAGTGAGACGAAAGATGGAGCTCGAAAAACCATTGCCAATAGGATAAAGCATTTACTAACTGCTCTGAAATGCCTAATATGGTGCTAAAGACTGGCTATTATGTCAAGAGATCACAAAATTAAGTACAGATCCAGTTAAAATCCTGATAGAACTGAAAGCCCAACAAGTCAAAATCTCAGATGAAAATTTGGCATGGTATAAAATCAATTCACAAAAATTTTTTGGCAGTGCTCTGACACTGACTCATTACAAAAACAGATATTTGTTTTAACCGGATCTGTACTTAATTTTGTGATCTCTTGACATAATAGCCAGAGTCTTTAATGTTTGTTAATTTTGATTGTTGATATGTGCTTCTTGTCCTTAATTACTTATATTATAGTTGTGTCCACTTTGGATGTTCTTGTGAACTAGGACTTGTTATACTGAGGGAAGAGAAAAACACAATTTTCAATTAAAATATATTTATTGTAATACAATCTTGTTATATTAATTTTTTGTAACAAGATTATGTTATAATAAATATTTTTTAATTGGAAATTGTGTTTCTCTCTTCCCTCAGTATAACAAGTCCTAGTTCACAAAAAGTTTGTTAATTTTGTTAATTCTTTTATAATGCTTGTCAATTTGCTTATGCTGTAGAATCTTTTATTTAATAGAGACAAATAACTCAAAAGAGACCAACTCTTACAAGCTGGAATTTCAACTTACAGAAAAAAGAAACAATCATTGCTAGGTTGAAGTTGTTTGCAACCACAATTTTCTCTTATTTTGCCTCGATTATAATGAAAGAATTTCAGACATAATATTCCTAGACCATTATTGTCTTCGACTGGGTAAAAAAAAGAAGTAACATAGAGAATCTTCATTCTTAATTTAGTTTAAAAAATAAGATTTTTGATATCTAAAGAAAATTGGAGATATATTCCTGGAGAAATTACATCCTACAGACCTGTCTGCTAAAAGCAGTTCCACGTGTCATCTGTTGACGTCGGAATGATGGATGAATCCAAGTTGGCACTACTTTTCAGCTGCAAAAAAGCCTGCTTCTGAATTTGTTCTAAATGAAGAGGAAGTAAATAGTGAAATAAAGAAAAACAATTGTCACGTTCCTTAAAACAGTTGTGACTGGTAATTTAATCATATTTCATTTTTCAAGCTACAAGACAACAATGATAATGAGTTAGATTCATCAATTTGTAAAGTTATCAAAAGAAAAGTGGAGTTTACTATATTCAAACTAGATACAACAGAAAAATCAATTGTTTCATACCAACAATCATTTAAGAGAATAATAGGCAAATAACTTAGAACCCTTCATAAAGCAGGTTAACCTGATTTATGAAAGAATTCTTGACAGGTGTATTTATGTGAGATGCCAGTACAAAAGTTAGAATACCGATGATTTTACCTGGCAAACATCCTATTGTGAAAAACTTAGTAATGGATAAACAAAAGAGAAAGGAATGTGTTGTTATCTAAATATATAAAATTACTGAGTCACTGATTCATCACCGCCCAGAGCAAACCGCTGAACCTAGAGGTGAAATTTGGTACACAGTTAAGGTACGTCATGAAAACACACACTGAGAAGGGATTTTTCGAAATTCCCCCATGGGGGAGAGAGAGAGAGAGCATTAAGGCTTAACCTGAAGAACGGCTTCCACTGTACTATTTTAGATGCAATTTTTTGTTTCTGGTGGTAATAACTTAATTTCTAAACATACAATATTTATGTATTATGACTTTTTAACCAAATGTTTGAACTGTTTTAAATTTGAATTTGTTACTACATATTTGTTCGATTATATAACGATTGCTAACATTCCAGAAAATTGATCAAACTGAAAACATTTGATTGCATTAGAAGATTCTCAGTAATAAAGGGAATGTGCAATGCAAGTAATTTTATACATTTTGGGCTAACTGAGTAATTTTATATATTTGGGGCTCAACTGAAGGCTATTTCTATCAAATTGCAAAATCCTCTTGGGCAAAACCACAGGTAACAGCTAGTATCATATAGCCTGAATACCTTACAAAAAAGCTGTTGCCACCTCGAGCGCCACCCGTATTTTTTGTGAGAAAAAATGATAATTTAAAAATCTTTTTGCAGACGAGAGTTTTTTGTGACGGCCAAGTAACGGCCAAGTGCGTCGGCCATATTGTTTTTTCTTCTTGTTCTTGTGTAATGACCCGCAAACCACATTAAACTTTTATCAAACCGCAAGTGTTTCTTTCATATTTATACAGTCCATTAAAGATCGACAAACATCTGGTCTGTCGAGGCGGATGAGAAGAAAAAAGACAATTTCGCAAGCAAATAAGATTGAGTTCAAACTTCATTAAGTTGCCTATCCAAGGTAGGAGGAATTTATCTGTCCGTTACATGTGGTAGACAGTTTAAAATGGATCAGCTCAAGAAATTAAGAAAAAAACGCACTTCGATAAGAGCTAGTGTGACGAAATTAATTAGTAAAGTCGATAGTCTAGTTGAAAGAGACGATAGAGACAGAAACTTTTCCAGAAATACTGGAACAGTTTAGTCGAAAGGAAGAGTCATCAAGAACCTTAAACGGGGAGATTGAGGGTCTCATTACTAGCCCAACTGATTACGACACCGAGATAGTCAATAGTGAGGAATATGAGGACAAAATTATAAGTTGTAAATTTAAGATCCAGTCTCGTATTAAACGATTAGAAGCAGATTCATCCATTGTTATGGTGAGTCAGGCCCCCGTAGGTCAAAATAACTCCATTAATATTAAATTGCCAGAGATTCCTCTACCGAAATTCTCTGGAAGATATGAAGAATGGAGTAACTTTAAAATGCAATTTGATAATATCATTTCGTCAAGCGAGCAACTATCGGCTGAACAGAAACTACATTATTTGAAGGCTGCTCTCATAGGGAAAGCTAAGAGTTTAGAAACATTAAATGATTCATTTGCTTCATTGTTTCAAGCGTTACAAGAGAGGTACGAAAACAAGAAATTAATAGTAGCATTGTTACCATGGTAATGCAATTCTGGATTCTGTAAAACTAGCTTATGAGTCAGCAAGGGGTTTGAGGAACTTAATTGATAATGTCAATAGGAATATGCGAGCTCTAAGAGTCCTAGGATACGAAAGGAATGAGCTCTCCGACATCTTAATTTTAAACATTGTACTTCAGAAACTGGATAAGGAGACTCTAAAACAGTACAAGTTTAGTATTAGTTCGAATGACGTTCCTAAGCTAGATAATTTGATTTCATTTTTGGAAAAGCATTCTCAGATTTTAGAAAATATTAATAAGGCCACGTTCGTGAAACCAAGGTGTAATCAAGACTAGAGTTAAACCGAAAAACTTATTTGTGAAATGTAACAATTCTATGTCTTGTTGCATTTTATGTAAGCAGAATCATCCTGTTTACAATTGTGATTCTTTTCTACAGTTGGAGGTCTCCCAAAGAAACAATGTGGTAAAAAAACAACCTCTGCTTCAATTGCTTAAGTGAATGGCATAAGTTATCCAATTGCAACTCCAAAAGCTGCTGTAAGATATGCCAAAAGCAACATAATACATTACTGCACCAAAAGAAACAAGCTATAATTGGTTCAAATGCACCAGTGATCGACAGCAAACCGACTCCAACCAAGCAGGATCTTAATCCCAACACAATAGAGTTTTGTGAAAGTATACCTTACTCACTGTCATGCATTGACAAAGGAAATAAAACAGTAATTCTCTCGACAGCCATGGTTTGAATTTTAAATCATACTACCGGAGCCAGCATTCAAGCGTGCGCAGTATTGGACTCGGGCAATATGTCAAATATCGTTACTAGAGATTTCGCAAGTCATATGAGCACACCACAAGAAAGAATCGATCTCACAGTCTTTAGTATAAGCAGAAATAAAACCTCGGTCAAGTTTAAGCTGCCTGCTACAATAATAAACGGCAATGGATCCTTTTCTAAGACGCTAGAGTTCTTAGTGGTGCCAAGGATCACGGATTTACTTCCTGTTTCCTCTCTACACATTAGCAAAACAGAAATACCCCGTCAGTTAGCTGATCCAAGATTTGCTACACCAGGCAAGATTGACATGCTTATTGGAGCTGAAGCATTTTTTGAAATAGTCAGGAACGATCAAATTCGTCTATCGTGCAACAATAACCTAATATTTCGCAACACAGTTTTTGGATACATCGCAAGTGGGTCCACATACTCTAATGATCAAGATCAATATTGTGGATTAATATCAGAGTCAGAATCAATCGATAAATGTTTACAAAGGTTCTGGCAAATAGAAACTCTTACAGAGGCTCCAAGTTTGATGAGTAAAGAAGAAGAGTATTGCGAAGATCATTATCAAAGAACTCACAGATGTAATGAAGATGGGAGATACATTGTGCAGATGGCAACCAAAGAGATACAAAACTTGGGAGAGTCAAGGAAGTTAGCATTGAAGAGATTGAATCAATTGTGGAAGAGACTATCAAGGAACAAACAATTAAAGGAGTTATATCAGAATTTCATGAAGGAGTATTTGGATTTGGACCACATGGAAAGGTGCAGGAATCTCCCGCTGATCAGACAACATATAATATATGTTACTACCTTCTGCATCATGGTGTGTTTAGACCAGACAAAACCACTCCAACGTTAAGGGTAGTCTTCAACGCATCTGCTCCCACAACTTCTGAACTGAGTCTAAATGATTATCTCTTGAAAGGTGAAGTAAAGGAAGATGTTTTCGAGATCATGACAAGATTTCGAAAATACAAGTACGCATTTACAGCAGATATCCAGAAAATGTTTCGTCAAATTCTAATTGAGCCCTCGCAACGAGATCTCTTAAGAATTGTTTGGAAGAACGAGGAAGAAGAAATGCCAGTCACCTACAGACTGAAAACTGTGACTTATGGAACCGCCAGTGCTCCCTTTTTAGCAGAGAGAACCCTTAAGCAGTTAGCTTACGATGAAGCAGCAAGATATCCTCTGGCCTCTAAAACCATATTACGAGATGTCTACATGGATGACATTGTGTCAGGTGAGCAAGATTTCGATGCTGCCCTTGAACTACAATCTCAGTTGTGCAACATGTTGAGCACATGTGGAATGACACTACACAAATGGAACTCTAATTCAATGAAATTGACGAACAGTAGTTCACCAGAAAATAAAGAACATTGCTTTTTTTCCTCAAGTGCGGAACCAACAGTAAAAACCTTAGGTATTATTTGGAAGCTGGTTGAAGATCAGTTCATATTCAAGGTATCGATTCCAGAAAAATTGCTTTATACAAAACGAGAAGTATTGAGTGTCATCGCCAGACTTTATGACCCTTCTGGGACCAGTTATAACTCGAGCAAAGATCTTTCTACAGAAGCTGTGGCTCAGTAAACTCGACTGGGAGGATACCCTACCAGAAAACCTTAATTATGGCTGGGTGAACTTTGTATCGTCCTTGAAAGTCCTGGACGATCTTAAGATTACTAGATATATTTTGACAGATCCACTTCAAAGGGCTGTCTTGCTAGGATATGCAGATGCCTCGGAGTCAGCTTATGGAGCAGTAGTTTACATGCATTGGCATAAGGGAAGATGGAACTGGCAAGACACAACTTATTGCTAGTAAATCTCGTGTCGCTTCTCTTAAGGTTATTACAATCCCTCGATTAGAGCTATCAGCTTGTCTTGTACTGTCTCGACTTATCAAAAAGGTATGCTCATGTCTGCAAATGGATATAGCTGAAGTGATCTTACACACAGATTTAACTATTGCCATCGCTTGGATCAACAGTCACGCATATCGCCTGAAGATCTTTATTGCGAATCGAGTGGACAAAATACAATCTATTACTGAAGGCTGTCACTGGAAACATATAGCTTCCCACTCCAATCCTGCAGTTGTAGTTTCTCGGGGTTTAAATCCGCAAGATCTACTATCCATGGAATTATGGTGGAGTGGAGCGCAGTCTCAAGTAGCACCAACCGTTAAACATCATCTAAAAAGAACCGTGGGTAACTCGCATCTAACTATAGAGCAGTTTATAACTATCACCACACAGATAGAAGGAATTTTGAATAGCTGACCGCTCACTCCTATGTCCTCTGATCCAAGCGACTTCCAAGTTCTAACTCCAGGACACTTTCTTATTGGAAGACCTCTGATTATACTACCGGAGTCAGATCTCACCGGTAAACCAGATAATTATTTGTCTCAATGGCAAATGTTAACTAAATTTGTTCAAGTTATATGGCATAAGTGGAAATTGGACTACCTAAACAACTTACAGGCCCAACATAAGTGGCAATTTGAGAAGGACAATATAACACCAGACTCAATGGTCCTCTTAAAAGATGAAAACCTCCTACCCGGAAGTTGGTCGATGGGCCGTGTACAGGAAGTTATCAAAGGACCTGACAGGAATGTGAGAGTGGTTCTGGTGAAAACCCCTCAAGGTGTTTTTAAGAGAAGCATAACAAAATTGTGCCTGTTACCATCCACCTAGAAAGAAAATGTGATTCCATTCAAACCTCCTGCAAACCTTGTAACCGGCGCAGTCAAAGTTCGTACGCAAACATTTTCGGCCCCTCACTAGGTCCTTCTTCAAGCGAAAATTTCTTTTTTGACCGTTACATCGAAGAATATCCTCTTTTCGGATAAAAATTCGAATCGTCAAAATTCCGAATTTAACGAAACCGCGTGCTATCCAATATTCCAAACTTTACGTAATATGATCGCGTGCTTATCGTCGTGATGCAAATCACCTAAACGCAATCCGATCGCATCTTTTTTTGATGCGACTTCCCTGTAAGGGTCTTTTTTAATCATTTGGCCACCACTGTTTCGAATCGCTGTCTTGAATTAGTGCCTGCCATGCCAAAGACAGCTTCATCTCGTCCTTCGAATTGATTGGTCTGGGTGTACTCGAAGGCTTTACAAATCTCCATTTGCTCTAACCATCTAAGGTGGTCTGTGTGCCGTGGTGATGAGGAGTTTGGCATTCGTGAAGTCCGCTGTTATTTCCGGATCTGAGGCGTAAATCACAAGTGCGGTGCTGTTTCTGTTAGCCCTAATGTCTTGCTGATGTTCCTTCCACCTAATTTCTACCGATCATTTCGTGGCGCCGATGTACATTAAATCTCTATTAAATCTATGGTCCTTTAAATGTGATTCGCCTTGGTGACCTACACGCGTCATTTCTGTTGTAATTGTTAAATTTAAATTTAATGTTTAACATTGTTTATTGAAGTATTACTTCAATGCGGGCCGAGATGTTGCCGCCTCAAGCGCCACCGTATTTTTTGTGAGAAAAAATAATAATTTAAAAATCTTTTTGGAGACAAGAGTTTTTTGTAATGGCCAAGTAATAGCCAAGTGCATCAGCCATATTGTTTTTTCTTTTTGTTCTTGTGTAACGACCAGCAAACCGCATTAAACTTTTATCAAATTGCAAGTGTTTCTTTCATATTTATACAGTCCATTAAAGATCGACAAACAAAAGCATTTGTTTACTTTGAGAACAAAGAACTTGTTTGCTTGACTTACAAACTCAAGTCAATTGCAAGTGATATTCACAGAAAGCACAGGGTCAATTGATTGAGTTCAAGATGTAGACATTTACTGGTATATTGATAAGGGTCCCAAAAGTGTAGACAGGAAAACTGGATCATCAGTTTTCAGGTTCATAAATTGATCATCTTGGTCGAGTGCTTCCAAAATTCCAGACCTTAACCCTCTTGTGAGAACTCTTAATCTTGTGAGAACACTTAAAGGCTCTGGTATATGAGAAAAAATTCAAAACATAGACCATATAAAGAAATACATTCAAAGTTCAATTAAATGCATAGAATTTGATGCATTAATAGGAATTTGACTTGAGTGGAAAAAATGCATGGTTATGCATCTAGAAAGTAATAGCAAACAGGTAGATGTGGGTTTATAAATAAAGTCACATTCTCCTAATAAATACTCCATTTTCCTTTGCATCATGACTTTTGGGAGACCCTGTCTATCTACAATAAGTAGAGTTAGGGCAGCTGGGCACTAAAAATCATAAATTTATAATTTTTACAGTTATTTATATGATTTTCAGTGTAGTTATCTTAGCTCTAAATATAAAACATGGGACTATAATAAAGACAGTACTAAAATGTTCAGAAAATAGTTCATTTATTTCAACATTACCAATAACTTTCAAATAACCTTATAATTTCAGGTGTACATCTTTTGTATAAAATAGATTTAACTATTTTATACAAAAGTATAAACCTGAAATTATAAGGTCACTCGAAAGTTAACTTTTACTAAGTTTAACTATTAGCTTAAATGCTAATAGTTAAACTTAATAAGAGTTAAATATAATCAAATTACATTATAATAAAAAACAAACTCGCTCACCAATAAATCGACAATATCAGTTGAACCCAAAGCTACTGCTACGTGTAATGCACTTCTACCTTCATAATCTTGCCAATTTATAACACTAGGTGCTTCTTCCTTAAACAAATATCAATTTAAATAATAATTTTTAATCTACTCACACTAATAGAAGTGTTCTATTATACCAAACAGATAAAGAATGTTTTAAAAATCTGAAATTTTCCAATTAGAAAAAACTGAGCATTTTAAATTGATTTAATAAAGGAAAAACATTCACTCTTTCTCTTAGAATTAATTGGAATAAATTTTTTATTAATAATAAAAATACTTTAACATAGTTCTAATGTAATATTTGCTATCAAATTATTTGTGAATGAAAAATAACAATAAACTGAAAATTCTTTGTTTTTCATACTTTGAAAACAGTTAAAATAGAGCTTAATTACTTTTTGATTAATGTTAGAAATCTTGAATTTCAAAAGTAAGCAATGTGAAATAATAAATAAATATTTTCATATAAAAAAAAGTCTAAATGATCAAATATCTAAAGTATCCAAAGTAATGAACAAATTAAAAAAGTGTAAATATATATTATTCTATGTTCTGAACAAATTGTAAAACTGGTTTAAATTAAAACTTGTTTCCTTAGAACAATCCATTAAATTTTAATGGTTAAGTCATACTGGTTTTTAAAATATTCTATATTTAATTCTCAGATAATATTGAATATAGCAGCTAGTATTGTTATAATAAAAATCTTTAAAAACTTACCATTAAAACTTTAACACATTCTAAAGCTCCGGGTTCATTACAGCCAGCTGCTAAATGGAGAGGTGTCTTTCCTTCGACATCTGGAATCCGTATATTGGCACCCTTCGAAAGCAAAATTAGTATATCATTAATTATTATCATTTATTAAAGTTTATTGTACAAAAGGTAACCGTTGATTGTTTAAACTCATTTTTCAGATCTTCCTAAACCAATGTTAAATAAAACAAAATAATAAAAATAGCATATTTTTATCCAACACTATACCTAATCAAGGGTGTCAACCTAATTGAACAATATACTCAAATCATAAATATACTAAAATAAATTTTTGTAATGCCTAGAATCCACTATTGTTTTAAATACTTTATTCTGTCTATTCCACATAAACATTAAAGAATAAATTTTGATTTCTCTCCAATGCTTGACATTATAACAAGCAAAAACTATTATCTCAGAAATCAAATTTATTCAATCTTCCCACTTCTTTGTACCTTATATTAAAGTATTTATCAAAGAATAAAAAATAAAAATACTCCATAAACTGGGTTATACTATACTGTGGAAACTCCCTATCTTGATATTCATCTAGCAGAATGGTGCTAGTTCGGAAAAACGAACATTTTCGGTCTTCTTCTAAGACCTGCTTTGGGTCACAAATTTCAAATAGATGTAACGTCTAACGTTTTGGTATTCGAATGCGTTGGGCGCAGAAGAACTTATATGAAAATTTGAATTTAAAATCCTCTAAACTTGACCAATAGAATGCATCCAAGTGTAGAAATTGTAAAACTATTTTCGTAATGACGTATCAAACAGGACCTGCTATGCACGTGAAATACGCCTCTCTTCTTTCAAATTTATACATTTTCCTTGTCTTTCTGCTTTAAAAATCTCTAGTGCTTCCAGTACTTTAAGTCTGTCCGCGTTTGTCGTCGTCTAATTAACGTAGACCATTGTAAATCGGATTTAATTTCATCCTGCCCTGCATGCATCGACAGGGCAGTGGTTTGCATGCCTTTATCTATATTGGCTCTGCATTTGGTTAAGAGCTTTTTAAGGGATCTTACTCTAACCTATATTGATTAAGGCTCTCTCTGGAACCTTTCATATATGATAGTCTGGAACCGGTGCTCTGTTGTAGTTGATTGGGTCTTTTTCATTTCTGAGCATTTTAAACTCATGGGGATTACATCTGTATGTTAATTTTGTGCCTGCATACAATGTGGGCACAGGATTAACATTACTTTTAATTCCAGAAAACTCACATACCCTGCTTTTTCCATGAACGCAGCCAGAACATTTCCATTTTTACTTATATTTTTTTAACTAAGTTTCAGAAAATTTATTCTAGAAAGTTTCACAATGACAATTTCTTCTACATTCAGATTTAAAACTCTTTTTCAAAAAAATTTTATAAGCACATACTAAGCATTTAGTACACTATTACATCATAATACCATTTGATGCCCTATTTTTATATTCAATTTAGTAGTTAACCAAATTATTAATCAGTTGTCATTCATTTCAAAAATATCTATTATTGCATATAATTTATGATAGTCAATCACAATTTCTTATTTATTTCATTTGGAATGAATGAACCAATGGTAATGTTAGATCATATGATAGTCATATTTAACACATTCTAAAGCTCCGGGTTCATTACAGCCAGCTGCTAAATGGAGAGGTGTCTTTCCTTTGACATCAATAAAAAAGTTTTTACTGTTTTATGATATTGAATATTAAAATATATAAAATAGATAAGATCTAAGAAAAGAAAACTGCTTACTTTTTTGAGAAGAATTTTAATCTGTTTGGCATTTCCAAATGCTGCACTCCAATGAAGAGGTGTTTTCTACAATAAATAATACATAAAATAACTTTACTTTATTCTTTACAGTAATATAAATTATATTGACAATTTGCAATTATTATCAATTATACGTATGACATAAACACAAAGATACGGTAAGACCCCGCTTAACGCAGGGGGATGCATTCCTAGACGACAAAGTGCTAAACGAAACGGCATTAAGTGAGATCATTTTAACACAGAGTAAATAGGGAAAGGGGAACACGTGACCAAAAATAAACAGATTTTACTTTAATTTTAAGTTAATTTTATATTAATTTGCATAATAATATATGTTAAATAAGACAAACATATGCACACAGAAATGTAAAGTTCATTTTTTGTGATGAAGATCCTGTCTTTTCTGAAACTCTTGTTTGTTGTGATAGTTGTTATTGTGTAGTTTCATTTGTTGCTTTTTTTCTTTTGTTAAGCAAATGTCTACAGCAAGAAATTGCATCCAAAACGCCTCGTTTTGGATGCAATCCCTTATATTTCTTCCAGATCAGTGTAAATTTAAGTCAAATTTTGCAACGTTTCATTATATAAACATGTGTCCTAATCATGCAATGTATAAAACAGAATTGACATATTATGGAGACATATGTGCACCATTTATAACAAATTAAACTATAGTCTAATGAACCTATTCTTCTTATGTATCCTGTGATCAATTGCCTTTTGAAAATTAAAAGTCCGTACAGATTGTCCTTCTACAACAATTCTCATAATAGCATCTAAGGAAGCCTGCTTAAGCAATTATGTACATCAGATTTTACAATCTTCATTTGTGAAAGGGTTCTTTCACAAGTAGCAATGTGAAGTGGAATAACTCTAGCATTGAGCTATTTTGGACAAGTTTGGAAATAATGTTTTGTAAGTCACATTACAGCACAAATATTTCATCAACTGTACAGTTGTTTTTTCTTATGGTGGTCAGTGATGAACTGCTTAAGATTTTGTTATAAAAATTTTCTATATTTTTAATTATTATAAAATGGCAAAAAGCATAATTTTCAGGATAAAGATGAGTTTTATAAAAAAAATTGTAAATGTTAACAACAAATAAAATCATTACACCCGACCTCACACAAGATACCTATCTATCTCTCAACCGGTTTCACCCTTCGAAACCAAAATTTAATAGCATTAAAGCCCCTTATACACAAGCTACAGCGCCAAATATTGTTTCGTCACCATTACCCCATCCCGAGATATTAAACGAAATAGATGTCAACACACACATGCATATATATCCCCAAAACTTTTCCCCGTCTGTTTTTTTACTTTTTTGGGATGAAAGGGCATCAAAATGTGAAGATTTGCAAAAAACTCAGAGTCAAATTTGACACGATTCCAATACTTTCCCTTGTTATAACAGCCGGAAAAGTAAAATACTCATTAAATTGATTAAAATGAGTTTACTAATGAAACAAATTTCATATTCATGCATATGTCAAAATATTTTTAAATAAAGTATTTAATAAGAACAGTTATTAATTATATTCTCAATAATCCTTACTATTAATGTGTCTCATATATGATCATATAAATACAAAATATTGAGCATCAAAATCAATTTTAAAAACAGACACTAAAAAATAATACAAAAAAAGATGAAAAACTTGTATACAGAGTTTATGAAAAAAAATATTTGTTGTTTTGACTTTGTCAGTTTTTCCAGCAAGGTATATTATATTAACATTATAAGGATAGGTTCCAGTTTAGGCACAATAGAAAATGACAGTAATGAGGATTGAGTATAATATTAATATTAAATTTTGTCTTAAAGATAAAATATATGTTATACACAATCTCCTGATGATGGTATCAAAAATCAAAGGTTTTTGACCAAGCCATTATATTTTATTCCAGTTTTAAAAATTCATCTAAAGCCCTGCCTCTGAAAACAACAACTGCCATTTTTCAAGATGATGACGTCATCACAATGTAAATTGCTATCTGTGCAGCACGTAGACTAAAGAATAATCAAATTAAATCCACTCTTGACACAAAAATGAAATATCCGAAAGAATCTTCCCATATTTCTAGTCTCTTGTACCAAATTGCACGATATTTTCAATTATAACATCTGGAACAATAATTATTTATGTCCTAAAGACAAGAAAAGGATAACCTTGAAAATTTAATCATATTTTAAATAAAGTTTTCACTTATTTTTAAATATTTGAGATTCTCCTCCAACCATCTGAGATTCTCTGTGTGCGATGCTGTGAGGAGGAGTTTGGCCCGTGTGAAGTCTGCAACTATTTTTGGGTCTGCCGTATACGTAGAGAGGGCCGTGGACGTTCTGGCACGCTGCACGTCTAAGATATACTCTTATATTCTTCTTCTCGTAGAACATACAGATGTACAGAAGGTCCCTATTTGCATCTGGTTGGTCACTGTATATGCCAGGAAGTCTGCTAGGATTGGGAGGGTCCTTTCCATTCTGAAGGATATCTTTTGAAACTAGTAAATAGCTAGGATAATAATTACATTTAAAATTTACAAAATTTAAAATTACATTTAAATCAATGAAAAAATTTTTAAGGAATATTTCTGCTATTCACAAATGAGAGGTAAGCACAAAATAGGATGTGACCACAACAGGTGGTTTACTGTATTTATTACTGAACACCTGAAGACAATCTTTTACTGAAAATGTTAGTGTCATTAAAGTTTTATTGTTAAATTTATAAGATTTTTGCTATTTGTTGTGTAATATTTTAATTATAGTAAACTTTCTCTTATCCAACTTGCTCAGTTATCAGTCATCTTATTTAACAAAAACAAATTACAGTACAGTATTAATACAGTAGAGCGTCGATAAGTGGAACCTCAGTAAGTGGAATGGCCGGAAAGTGGAACGATTTTAAGTCGGACTGTGTTGTGCTGAATCGAATGTTTTTGATACTAAATTTACTTCTAAAGTATAATTTTCATGTTTTTTATATTCTTTAATATATTTATTTTGTTTGTACAAAATGCAGAAATAATTTTTAACGATACGATAGCCTCGATGATTATTATAAAAATTTTCGTTAGGCTTAAATTCGACGAAAATTCAACAGGAAGCGATACGCAACGGAGAGAAAATTTGAACATCGGACAGGTTAATGTATTTTTTCGTACAAAGTCGGAAACTGGAACAAATCATTAACTGGAAGGACCCCAGTCCCCAATTGGTTCCACTTTTCGGCGCTCTACTGTAATGTGGGTGTATCCAGGTGGTAAGCATTAGCTAGTTTAAAGAACTACTGTAAGTTGCTTTCAGCAGTAACTCAGCAGATAATGGTATTTGTTTACTTAGACAAATTTAGTTTAATTTACAAAATTGTCAAAAGGAATGTTTTGATTTTCAGTTTCCTGTTATAATTAATAGCCCAATACAAACCATGTCATTAGCCACTCTGAAGCAGAAAAGATGCTAAATAATTGCATTTCTTGGTATGACAAGCATGAGGCAGAACAAACACATATTTTAATATTATGAAAAATGAAGAATTTAACTGAAAAAAATGAGTCTTTTAAGAAAACAAAACATTTCTGACTTTCTTAAATAGTGTATACATGTACCCTGTATTAAAAATTTTCAGTTTCTTGAAAAGACATACACACACTTATATACTACTTATAAATAAATGTACATATTATATCATACTGTATCATATCCCATAACCTGATGAATAAGAGAGTTTACTGTATAAAGATTAATAACATTTTAAATGATTATTTAAAACCTAACCTTACTGCTATCTTCAATATCTGTTTGACCAAACTGTACTTCTTTACTAATTAATTCTAAACATTTTGGAGAAGAAGCTCTTGCAGCTAAGTGCAATGGAGTTACTCCATAAATATCTTTCTGATGCCAAAGTGCTCCGTTATCTAATAACAGACGAACACAACGTCTCAAACCCTGTAAAATAAAAGAATCTAGTCAGTCAATATCAATATAATATTAATAACATTATAATAATAATCAATTCATTTACATAATTATATATAAATATAAAATTACTTATCCTGACTGACTGATTGATTCATCATCACCCAGAGCAAACCGCTGAACTTAGAGGTGAAATTTGGTACACAGTTAGGGTACGTCATGAAAGCACACACTAAGAAGAGATTTTTCAAAATTCCCTCACAGGGGAGAGGGAGTGCATTAACCTGAAGAACGGCTTCTACTTTACTATTTTAGATGCAATTTTTTGTTTTCACCGACATTTAGTCTTCATTGAGTACTTAGGTGTATTAAATCGATAACATTTCACACATTGTTATCAATATTTTTATATATTTCTATTTTTTAACCAAATGTTCGAACCATTTTAAATTCGAATTTGTTATTGCGTATTGGTTCGATTATAGAACAATTGTAAACGTTCCAGAAAACTGATCAAATTAAAAAGGGTTCGTTCGATTCTCGGCAATTCTCGTCATTCTTGGTAGTAGGTGTTATATAACAATTACTACGGTTGTTGAAATACCGAATATAAATGGCGTTTTCGTGCAAAATCCGCGCAGGCGAAGTCACGGGTAACAGCTAGTAATTTATATAAATGTAATAAGCAGAAAAATAAGTCTGAGCAGCTCAAAGATTTTAAATTTTAAAAATAAAACATTCAAATTTTATCCATTTGGTACTTATACAATTACGGGTATCTCTCGCTTAACATGGTTTTGCTCAATGCAGGATTTGATTAACGCTCAAAATTAATTGCGGCAATCCCGTTACATACGTGGCAGAAGTTTTAATTTACGTGGCTTTACCGATCGTCTTTACTTAACACGGATACCATATTTTGATTAATGTGATTTTGATATATGCAGAAGGATCAAGATTAATTAACTGCATTAATCAAGGGATATTGTATATAATTTGATTTTGTCAAAATATATGAACACTAATTATAGAAATCCTATAGGCTATTATATAAACAATAAACATGTTTAAGATTCAAAAGAAAAGAAAACCTCTTGGTGGATCCAATATATACCAGGTTCATCACATTCCATTTTGCAAGCGTCAATGAACCTGACGAAAATCTCGATGGAGAATCAAAAATGTTAGTTCGTTAACCTTGTCATTTTGTACTGGAAATCTGAAAGTTGAAGAGGTTGTATTTGAAAATTGGATCCTTTCCACATCAGATTGGCAGCCTTCATATCCTTAAGTAAGAAGGGCATATACACATTGCACCAGCATAAATGACACCTTAACAGAGCTGAATTACATCTTAAAGATCGCACAACAACAAGGTTATCTAATAGAAATAATTCGGAAGTTGATTGCAACATTTCAAACAGCAGGTTGTTGGAATTCTTTGGGGATCCAGAAACGAAGGGTGGTGGTAAATTATTTCCCCTTTTTAAGAGAAATACATAAGAAAGTGGACAGGGCTAGTAATCTCCAGATTATATATCAACGCAGCCCAACAATATTCAGAATTCTAAAAAACGATAAACAACCATATAACCGTAATTCGACAGTTGGAATTTACTCCATCCCGATAATCGACCAACGTTTCGAATCAAGATTGATCTATTTGGGTGCCACTAGGCGCAACTTACAGCAATGGCTTAAAGAACATAAATATACTATCGATAAAAATCTCGATAGCACGATGTTAGCAGCTTATGCACAACGTCGGGACATTCGAGTGCAATGGGAGCATGCTTCTATCATCAAACCAACATCAAATATAAATACTATGGGATATCTAGAAAAATTGGAGATATTTAAAGTGCACAGAAAAACAGGTTGCATCAACCATAGAGACACCGACAGCTTGGCTACCACAATGCGGTCTTTTTATGAATATTAATTTATTAAGTTCTTTTTATTCGTCTATTTTTATTTTTTTATCGTTTAATTTATTTCTGTAGTTATTTATTTATTATTCACAACTACGATTTCAGTTATGTATCTATATATTTATTTTAGAATTCTGCTTAACGTTTATTTTTAAATTTACATTCTATTTTCACAATCTAAGTCATCTTAGTTGATGAAGATCGGTAAAACCATTCAAAAATGTTTTTATTAGTAAAATCATTTGCTGGATTTTTAAAGGCGTGTTTTTCTCATTACCTGGAGTTTCACTTTCATGCTGGCTCTCGGCAGGAAATGATCTGTTCCTGCTTCTGCTCCTCCGAGACTACGTACGTTTTTTATGCTATTACAATATCTCTGGTTAATGAGTATATGATCTATTTGGTTCCTAGTTTTGCCATCTGGGGATATCAATGTTTGTTTACGAATGTCTTTTCTAGGGAAATTAGTACTATGGATTATAAGATCTCTAGTGCTGGCTAAGTTGATAAGTTGCTCTCCATTATCATTGGTTGTCTCATGCAGTCTCTCCTTTCCTATGGTGGGTTGGAAGCACCGTTCTTTGCCTATTTTAGCATTAAGGTCCCCAAGAAGCATCACTATGTCATGCATTGGAACTCCTGCCATTACGTTCTCCGGCTCCTCAAAGAACTCGTCTTTGTTTCCTCCGTTGCCGACTTCTGTGGGAGCACGGGTGTCGACCGGTGCGATATCGAACCGTCGGCCTCTCGTTCCGAGCTCGGAAATCCTCGCCAAAATGCATTCAAATGCCAAGATCGTGTCCCGTATATGCTTAGCTACGACGAAACCAATACCTAGTTCACGTCTAGTACTTCCTCCGTATAGGATCGTCACGTTCTCCGAAGCAATTATGCCATCCCTCACCCACCGCATTTCTCGGAGGGATGCGATATCCATCTTATATCTCTGTAGTTCTCCTATTACCTCCTTACGTGCTCCTGCTCAATAAAGGCTTCTTACATTCCAGGTTCCTACGTTCAGTCCGTTTTTCCAGTTCTAATTCCCTTTAAAGGCTGTCTGGTTGTTTTCTTGAGACCATTCTTTTTTTTATATGTTGTGCATGGGGTTGTTAGCCCCATGCACAACCCCCAACCCGGACGACGTATACGTTATAATATTTATCGAAATCGCTTTAGATTTATAACTTTTTTCGCCGAATCCTACATTCGAACTTCAAAGTATTTATATAAATGAAAAAGATATTAGTCTTTAAAAAATTCCACATTAATTAATAATCAATAATAATATATACTCTTCTTTAAATACATAAAATTTCGAAAATAATGCAAGAATTTTTAAGTTTATTTTAAATTATATTCTGTTTGTAATTTCAAAGCATTTTAAAGGATAAATTCAAACAATAAATATTCGGCACGAAGTACACAGTACGTTTAAATCAAATAATTTTTAACTCTTTTTGAAAAACTTGCATTTTAACCAACCTATTTACAAATAATGCTTCTAATATTATAAACACTTATATTATATTATATTATAAAGAAGGAAATCAATTTTATAAAGATTATAAAATTGATTTCCTTCTTTGTAACCAATCGATTAGTTAACACACATCGACACTAACAAAATTTTGCAACTGCAGTGCAAAGAACGGATCTCTCCCGTGCCGACCGTAACGACTCCGGCCGAGGCAAACGAATAACGGGAAATTTCCGTCGGCTACGGACGGAACTCCGCGGCCGACGGAAATTTAAAACAAACAGATTTAGAAGATTTAAATTTTCCGTCTCGTACGTCCCCGGACGCCAAGACGGCCGGTTTTTCTTCCGCGTACGCCGTACGCAAAAACAAAAATAGCACGAACGAGAAACCAAACCATAAGCCGCACCGACGCCCGCCGGACCCCGGCAAAGTTTATGCCGCGGGGCACTCCGCGCCGGCGTAACGAGTCCGTCGACTTCTTTACGATTCCGAAAGCGCCGGCGTATTCGGCGCGACTAGAACCGACGGACCGAAGACCGTTAATTATTTACGTACGTCGATACGTAAATAGTTAACGATCTACAAAAACTCGATAACCGACGCGATTAAAAGTCGAAGGCATACTTTATGCGCCGCCCAGTGTAACGCAGTCTGTCCACACTTGTCGCTGTTATCCACTCTAGCGCCGGACTTAAGTAGAATAATGGCACATTCGACGTGATTACCAATTACGCTGAATATCAAAGGCGTTTTGCCAAATTTATCCTTTACTTCCAAATCGATGGATTCGACAGAATCCAGTAATTTTCTCAAATTTGTTTTGTCTCCATTCAGCGCATATTTGTGTAGAGGAGAAACGCCATTTTCTTCGTAGTACATATAATCCTACAAAATAATAATTACATTTATAACGAATTAATCGGTTACATCGATAAAAGATACTTGAAAATCGGAAGGAATAACTTTCCGTATAAAATTACCTCTTCGACGTTGCTCTTTTGAGAATTAGAGGCGGGTTTGTTATCCATCGAGTTATAATTGCAGTCCGCTTTGTTTATCATCGTAACAGCAATTACTTAGCACGTGTTTTCGTTTATACGTTGCTTCGATCGCTTAATTACGCCATGTTTACTTCGGCAACGTTGCCAACTCGAGCCGCAGCTTCTTTTAGCGCGCCCCCTTTACCACGCTTTCGATACTGCTATCCCTTAGTTTGTTTCGACCTAAGAACGTAACGACAGAAATAAGAAATTTTTTGAAAATAAACAGTAAAATACACAAAACGAGGATTTAAAAATTGCGAAATAAATACGTGCATTTTTATTGAAAATGGAAAAACTTCGGCTCACCCCAGAGCGTTTTCCTCCCTTGTCTTTGGGGAATGCTATTAATCTTTAAAAACGTTCGAAGTAGATGTCAATTTTGAAGAATTTCGACTAATTACAGTCTATCCAAACGCTAATAAAAGTCTGAAATTGTTTGGTTGGTTGTAATTAAACAGAAAAAATACCGCCGCATTTTTAAAAATTCCCTACCCGAGCGACAATATAAACGAAATAAAACGACAAATAAAGAAAAAATATATTTCTCTTTATTTGTATTTAATCGTCCTGGCTTATTTTAGAAATAAAACGAGTTTCGTTACAATCTGGCGCATCGCGGCGCCTTTTCTGGCTACTACGACGTTCCGTGCGACGTCACTTTTCGAGGTTGCCGATTACCTTTTCGTCCGAGGGTGCAATATGGAAATCATCTGACGTTCTCTGTAACTTCGGAGTACTGGGCTATCCGATGGGTGGTGGTTAGAGTAGTACGTAACTATAAATTTAGTTATAACTTAAATAGATAATGCCAGTTTAATTACTTAAATTTATTATATATGTTATGGACAAAGTGATTAATCGGGCATTATGAATAATGACCAAAAAGGGCGCGCAATGTGATAAATATTGATTCATTTATCGAATTGGCCGGTCATTACGAATATTGCTATCACCTGGTCGGGCAAAGTGATAATAAGTTGAGGAGTGATCATCCGACACGCTAGCCAATCGGTACTCAGTCGCGTGTGTGTATGGTGTTTAGTACCAAATTTTAAAGTTGATTAAAAAAACTCCACTTATTTTATTTATAAATATTTATTTTTTGTGAATTATTTCAAAGTACTATTAACTGATATTCTTCCGGTAAGTTAGAAGTAACTTCCATTTTTGACTCTCGCTTTTTCCATCATTAACAAACACGCTGATTTTGTAAAAATTTAATTGCTTTCACCTTTTTCTGCTATTAACTCGTTTAATCAGTTGTCCGTGTCACTTAATGATTCCTCCACGATCGTTACTTTTGTCAAAGAAAAAAGATTAACTACTGGTCACATAAATTTAAAATTCGGTACTAAATGCAATACGTATGCGCGACTAAGATGTAAGTTCTGATTGGCTAGCGTATGTCGGATGATCACTTTGCCCAACTAGGTGGTAGCAGTATTCATAATGACCGGTCAATTTGATAAATTATTGAAATTTATTACAATGCCCGATTTTGTTGGACATTATTCATAATGCCCGTATTAATCACTTTGTCCATAACATATATATATATATTAGAATGAATAGCGAGGTTGAGGCCGAAGTTTTAAATGCGAAAACGTGTACGTCGGACGTTCAACGCCGCTTTCCTGTAAGCCTAGAAGTTTGACAATGGCGTTTGGAATGTCGAGCATGATTCTACTGACTTTCCAAATACCATTGCCAAACTTCTAGGCTTACAGGAAAGCGGCGTTGAACGTCCGACGTACACGTTTCCGCGTTTAAAACTTCGGCCTCAACTCGCTAATATCTATCCGTCCTCTACAAGCCTCTAAATCAGTGATTCTCAAACTTTTTCGATAACACCGCCCCGTTTGTTCCATAAAGTTATACCCAACGCCCCCTAACATCGATCAACTAAAGGTTACGCGAAGTACAGTATTATGAAAGAAATTCAAAATGCTTAGTTATTTTTTTTCACTCATTTTACTCGAATCTAAAACCAAATACGAAGTGACTGTTATCAATAACGAACAATAAGTACTATCATGAGTGCGATTGTCGTCCTTGGTGAAAAATCGCTAAGGATCCATAAACTTAATTCAAACAAGCAGCAACGAACTTTAGGCTTGCATTAATTTGTTATAATTAAACACGTGAGTTTCATATTAATAAAGTAAAATCGAACTTTTATGATCATTATTCTACAGAATTTGTATCGTTTAAAAAAATTTACGATAGCGGCCGCGGGATTCAAAACTGTGAGTTTAGTGGTCCGTGAGTTCAGAAAGGTTGTAGACCGCTGTTCTTTCGGGGAAAGTTTTTGAAACGAAACGAAATAACGTGACTTCCGGTTCGGAATAATTAATCGGGTGTTAATAATGGTTAATCGGGGCCTCCAGTCCCTAGCTTTCCATATCCGGTCTTGAATATCCTTTATCTAGCACCGTACTCGAGATTAGGAAAAGACAGGCATCAGTAGGAAGTTATAGGGCAACGATTTTTTGCAAATTGCAACCCAAAAATAGGCGCGTAAAACATAAATTTAAAAATATAATAAAAATATAACAACGAATAATAATAGCCGAGAACCGGTGTTGGCTGTTGTATGATTACTCTCTATAGAATTTCGGGACTTTGAGTATATATTTGAACTCGGGAGACCGAGACGAGTTCAACAATACCCTACTTTTGGACTGGAGACGAAAATTAAGAAAGTTATCATATTTACGATTTCTTGCCTCTCGCAATACATTCTACGCCATTTTAGAGTTTTCCACTAGGTGGCGTTCGACCGTTTGTGTTCCCCACGGACTCCTCCTGGAGGGGAGCCGCCGGCAGGCCACCCAGTGTTTAACGTCACTAGTTATTGATTCACAGTAGTTCTCGAACAAAAGGAAATATAAGGAAATGTATACTAAACTACAAACAGCGCCATCTAGTGAAAACTCTAAAATGGCGTAGAATGTATTGTGAAAGACAAGAAATCGTAAATATGATAACTTTCTTATTTTTCGTCTCCGGTCCAAAAGGTATGGTATCGTTGAACTCGTCTCGGTCCCCCGAGTTCTGATATATACTCAAAGTCCCGAAATTCCATAGGAAGCAATTCATACAACCACTAGTCGCTGTAGTGTCTCTAAGGGTGCGACTATGCAGTCCCTCCTTAGAGCGAGCGAGAGGTTGCGAGAGATTTAGTTTTCGCAAAGGAAAACCATGCACAAGCGAGAAGCGAGAAATAACGCCGGCGAGAGCGAATTTATGGTTCTCGCACATATCTGACAGGTTTTGATATTTATGGCGTCTCGCCTCTTCTCGCCACGTATTCTCGCTGGCTCGAAAAATTCTTTCGCTCGCGTCTGCATAGTCGCACCCTAAGTGTATATTTCAAAAATGTTCTCCGCGCCACAGCCCGGTCGGCGGGACCCAGGATTGGAGTCTCGGGTTTACTTACAGGCAGTGCTGCCGTTCATAGGATAATTTGAACCTCTCGGGGTACTGTTTAGGGAAGTCTTATATTTAGGGTAAAGCTGCCCTGTGATCCGATGCTTTTATTGTAAAAAATTTTATTGTACAGTGCATTTGTAAAAGAAATCTATGCCAGATTTGATTTTAGTAATGACATATTTTCGTATCTGCTTTTGCTCGAACCTGAAAATTTGCAATATTTAACAGTGAGGTTTTTGGAGCCATTGTTTAAAATGCTTAAAAATCTGCCATTTTTTGAAACCGTGTCGTATTTTTTATATTTGTTCTATACGCGCGATATGGCGCGATAACGATCGCTTGGCACGATTCGCTTTATTTCAATCTCGTCGAATGCTTTAAAATGTTAAGGTTGTAGACAATGAATGGCGTAAACAAGCTATACTTAACTCGAGGTCAAAAAGCCATATATCGTCAGATCCTACTGGTCAGAAATATTTAATTTAAAAAATGCTGCTGGAGAGTTTGTTTCAAAATCTTGAAAAATTGTTGAGGTTATTGATGATATTACCAGCTTCCAACGCATCTGTTGAGCGAATATTTAGTCAGCTACGATTGCGTAAGACATCGCGCAGACAATGCAAACTGAAACGATTTGTAACGGAATGCATGCACAGTCTGGCATTCAAAAAATATTGTTTTATTTGAACCTTCAAAACGAATGTTAAAACGCAAATACATATTTAAATAAATGAATTTCTAAAGCCGGTCATTTACGTATTAAAGTATGTTTGAAATTAAGTGAATGGCTTATTTAATTTTCTATCTTTGGTTAAGAAACACAACACGTGTCGAAAGTGAATTAATACAATTAAGTTAAATAATTGTATTCGTTAGATTTACGGATATATTTTACGATTATTTAAAAGACCGGGCGAGATTTTTCTCGTTTGTCAAATTGAGATTACCAAACTAAAACATCAATTATCTCCGCATCAGATGTAAACTAATACCAAAAATCCTAAGACATTTTAGTTATTAAGATTTTTAAAAACAACGAATAAAGAATTGTTCTGATTATTATTTCACGATAATAATACAGGGATCTGCGTCATAGAATCGTTCTTCTTATTTTTTTTTATCCGAGCACGAGCTCGATGATGGAGTTTTCTCAATTTAGGGTAATCTAGGGTAAAACGAAAGCGCCGTCGGGGTAATTCCACCAGAAGCAAGCGGCAGCACTGCTAGGTGAAATGTACAAAAGGAGATAGACAGAGGCGTTACGCGTGCATAAAACGTTACGCTACTTTCTAGTCTTCGTAAACTTTTAGTTGTAAGTGTATATTAAATTAGACTTATATTACGTTTATATTAAATTAATATAAACGTAATACTTGACGAGAAATGAAAGAAGACGTAATTTTCTGAAATAACAAATACTATAATGTCAAAGCCAAACGATTACCGGATTAAATCGGGCTACATTATCGTTACTAATATTCGTTAAATACCGAGTAATTTGGCACTAGAAGAAAGCGTTACGCGCTACCTCTTATTAAATTTAATAATTGAAATTAACAATTCGGGAAGGGAAAAATCGGGCCGTATAGGAACGCAAACCCGCAACTGGCGTTGCCTGTTACGCCACCAGAAAATATGGTCGATCCTCGTCTTCCACACATTTAACTGATATAACTATACTTGTTACGGCACCGACTGGCACGATTCGATGCCCGCGACCGTGGGCTCCCTCCCAGTCGCTTCCGGTCGGCGCCTTCGGTTAGCATATTATAACTACCGAGATCATTAAGCACTTAGTAAATTTGTTGGTAATCATTTTCGATGCTACTTTTAGCTAGGATCGATGTGTCATTAAAATTGTTAAACATCATATTATAATTGACTCCCAGAAAAAAAAAATTATACACTTCGCGGGCCATTTTTATCTCGTCTCTATGCTTTTTCTAGAGGGGAAAACCGCGTGACAGCTGCAGCCAATTACCGTGACGATTCATTCTTACTTCTAATCTTGGGTTCGACCTCACAGCTATAACTAACTAACTGGAACGGTAGCGTCTGTTGCTACTAGCCACGCACCGGAAGCCCGGAAGCAGCTTCGCCGTAGAACAGACGCAGCATTACCAGAGGAACAAAGCTCGTTTTGCTTCGAACTGGACGTTTGAAAAGGGAAGTTAAAGATACAGAATAACGTAAAACGATAAAGGAAACATTGGGTTAGGTTTATTTATCGTAGACAGCACAGCTGAATCTTCTATATATATAAATGAGAATGTTTGTTTGGATGGTTGTTTGATTGTTTGTTTGTTCGCTATACATTCCTAGGCTGTTCGACCATTTGCTACAAATGTCGGCAGTTACGTTTATATACCCATAACACACATAATGTCGTGCATCCACCCCTAAAATGTCTGTTGGATTTCTGTAAATCGATTAATTTCTATCTACATTCGATTCGCCGATTTACACGTCGCGTCGCCTATTGACAAAAATTTAACAAAACTGTAAACTAAATATAATTCTTATAAAAAAAGGAAATAATTTTAAAAAAATATAGATTATATTCAGTTAATTACTGGGACAGTAATATAGCGCCAAATAGAGGCGCTACATCGTCGCCGAGACAGGTAGCGCCTAGCACTTGCCCGCGTTCGAGCGAAAGTGTTCCCCCGTGGAAAATCTACAAGTATTTAATTTTGCACATCTAAAGACTCGGGTTTTTTCATTTCCGAACGATCCTTTCTTAATTCTAATAAGCGCCCTCCGGTAGCCGAGCGCGTAAAACCACCGAATTCCGGTAGTTGGTCGTGGGTCGAGGCACGGCAAACGGGCTGGGCGCGTGAAGTTTTCCGGGTTTTCTTCCCGTTAGTAACACCTAAATAAGGTCCGGCTTCCCGTAAAAGTTTTCCCGGGAGCATCCTTCCCGGCAGATGGCTGACGTATGGCGTTGCCGTAACCAAATAAGCCAAACTAATTTTAACCGGCGATTATTTATCGCGCGACTCCGTTACAATAGTGGTGGTTTTGTCCCCGTACATCGTACTTTTCCCGTTAGCAATAGAGTCGTGCCGGTTATCTATTTAACTTCGATTAACTTCGGGGGAAATTTAAAACGGAAGTAACGTGACGTCCATTCCAAACATGGAGATTCCATATACTTAATCCGGGCCTCCTGCCCCTACTCTTTCTAGATCTGGTCTCGATTTTTTCGAGATCGAGGAAAGACATACAGACCGACAACAGTCGAAATTCGTGGGTCTACGATTTTTCAAATCGCGGTCCAATAATTTTTCTATAAACGCGATATTTGCGAGAACATTCTTCCCACATAACGTACGATCCGCTGCAAAAATGTACCCACTTTATTATAACATAAAGTACTTAACTAATACCCAGCTAGATGCTTCTTGACCTTCGCAAAAACACCTTATCTGACCGAGAATTAATTATTAACCGTAACAAACGTTTCCAACCCGTTCTAAAGGCCATCTTCGGGTTTTTAAAAACAGTTAAGAACACGTTTGAAATACAAAATTCGGTGAATGTTACCTATGGTTCCAAAATGGCGGCTCGTCTCCGATTCCGGGAAATAGAAGAACGGAAACGGTGGGGACGCACGTTCTAACCTAGCCTAACCTATTCCAATAATTTTGTTGGTAATAATTATGGTAATTTATTAGAATAGGTCAGGTTAGGTAGGAACTCGCGTCCGCACCGTTTCCGTTCTTCTATTTCCCGGAATCGGAGACGAGCCGCCATTTTGTAACCGTAGGTAACATTAACCCAAAATTCTTTAGAATATTGAGCTATTTGAACCAAAGAATAAATTACAGTAATATATATACAAATAAGAAAATAATAAAATAGATAAAAAACGTTGGATACGGTTAATAAATAATTCTCGGCGAGATAAGGTGTTTTTCGTAGGTGTAACACCAGAGCGATTATTTACAAGATTTTTTATTTAAACGAGTCGTAGGGAGTCTTTCGGACGTTAAGGTTAGCGAGTCGATCACGCGCTCGGCCATCCCAAGCCGGAAAGCGAACACGGATCCTTTTCGAATATTAATAGTAGACCGGTATTAATTAGTAGCGGTCGACCGTCCTCTCTTTTGGGAGGAGGTCGGCGACTACTTTCGCTCGAATTACTTCGACTCCCTTCCGCGACGGATTGGCCGGTACGGTGGCATTCGAATAGGAAAATTACGTAATACGAGGCTATCGGCCGGCACCGAATAGATTTAAGCGGCCGAGTTAAAATAGTCGGTCCGTTTTTCTCCAAATTTCGTCGGTTGTCAGACGACCGTTCGATACGCGGCTGCGAATGGAACGGTTTCTTAGAGTAACATTCGTATTTATATAAAAGGGTTAGAAGTACGAAAGAATCTGATAATCCCAATGTTTGTTGTTATTTTTTGCCCGAGCAACGCCGGGCTCGTCTGCTAGTTTCCTATAAACCAGTGATTCTCAAAGTGGCGGTCGTGAAAAATATTTGGGGGGTCGCTGAAAAATTGATGCCAGATCAATTTTTTCAAATATTTTATAAATTTACTACGGATTCGTGTTTAGAAATAATAGAAATGAAAAATATATAAAATAATTTTTACTTAAATAAATTGCACGTATAAATAATAAAAATAATATAAATATTTAAATACGAGCCTAACCCCCTCCCTCCGGGATGTTTTTTGACACATACTTATTCTTCGGGGTCCTTTGAAATTTTTAAGTGCAGAAGGGGGGTCGCGGTCCAAAAAGTTTGAGAAACACTGCTATAAACTGTTTCATCCGTGTATCTCTGCTGGGAAAAGCTTCGATCTCAATTTCTACATAGCCAATCTCCATACAATTTTTACTTTCCTGGCTGTTTTGTATTCACAACGGGGAAAAGTATTGGAATCGTATCAAAGTCGACTCCGAGTTTTTTGCAAATCTCCGTATTTGGAGACCCCCCGAACCCAAACGAGTAAAAAGAAACAAATAGAAAAAAATTCCATATGCGCGTGTGTCGGTGTCTATTTCGTTTAATATGTCGGGACGAGGTAACGATTAAATGACAAAATTTGGCACGGTAGCTCGAGAATAAAGGCTACTAAATCCGTGCTATTAAACTTTGCCGTTTAAAGGTCGGGGGGTGGGAAGATATTGGGGTGTCATACGTCATATTTCGAGAGAGGTTAGACTTAATAAAGGCGTTATTCGATATTAGCATTTACAATTTTTTTTCTATAAAACTCGTCACTATCTCGAGCTTTTGTTATTTTGTAATAATTAATAATATAAAATCCGGTAGCCAAGCTACTGTATTCAATATAGAGTAAGCGATTCGTAGACGTACGGTCGAATGCGCTTAACAGAGCACGGGGTAAGTCGCTTTTAAGAAAACATTCACCCGAGTATCCCATTTTCTCCGCGTTTTACGCTAGCGGGACTCGGGTGAAAAACCCCTCTATAGTAGAGCGGACCGTTTTAATTTAACGAGTGCGGCGTCGGCGGAATTTTTTAAGCGGCGGTCTTCTTACGGAGCGCCGTCGTAAAAAAGATTTACCGGGGTTTATCTTTAATCTTACGGTCCACGGGCACGCGGCCAGGGGCTCTCTACACTATTCGGCCTAATATTTGTTAAGATTCGGTGGGAAATTCCACCGGCCAGTTTCCTAACGCGCGGACAGTCAAAAGATTTATTACGGAATCGTAACGAATAAGTTTTTATGGGACATACGCGAGAAGCAGTTACGTATTTAAGAAACTATGGTAAAATACGTGTGACCGAACAACGCGGATCACGTGCACGGAGCGAGAGATGATCAGTCAGTGAATTTAGGTCTCGGGCGATACCGTACTTTTGTTTTCGTGCCGTGCGTTAGAAATGTCGGAGCGGCGGTGTCGGCCTTTTCGGCTCGGTCACCTACCGTACTTTCGGGAAGAGGCGAGAAGAACGAAAGCGCGTATACGGCTAGTCTCGGCTTAACTTAATTAACGTCGGCGATAATTCTTCGAAACCGACGTTAACCGAAACTACGTAAAAGGAAAAGAATTTTCCCGCGTCTGATACGGGCTAAACGAGACGTAATTCGGTTATTATTGTTCTAATTAAATTCCGGCATTTATTTTTGTCTATAAAGAAAATCGGACGACGACAAACCTCTCTTTCTTCGACGATTTTAAGCCAGGACTCGCCGTACCGCGTGTACCGATATCCGATACGACGACGAAATATGCGACGAGAATGGAAACTAATACGTAAATACAGTAAAATGACACGATAACGAATTTCAACGTTACTCCGGATAAAGCGATAAAGAACGCGGCCGTCGTAGTTAAAATATTCCGCGATTTTCAAATTGCCGCCTACGAAACACTTACGGACCGTCGTCGGCAGCCTAGCCGAGGGTGACCGGGGATGTTTTTACCCGATATCGCCTAACCGGACGAGATAAGTCGACCGGTCCGAGTCGGGAAGGACACTTTACGCCAATTTAAAGTTTTGTACACCGAGAAGATGTTTTTCCATTCGAAGCGAACGGACGAGCCTTTTTGCCAGATTGGAGTATACTTATATTATATAATTATACGGAATTTATATAAATCTATTATTTATAAAATAATATATATATAGTATATTACATATAATTAGTCGATTTTCGTTACGTTACTATTCGAGTTCAAAACTTCAAATCGGCGTAAAGCGCCATTCGCGGCCCGACCGCCGACCGCCACCCGTCGATTTATCCGGTCCAGTTACGTAATACGTAAAAATAGCCTCCCCACCCTTTGCTCGACTCGTACCGAAGAATGTCGCGGCTATAATTTGGGTAGAGTAATTTTTGAGATTGTAATTTGATTATTTTGGGGGACTTTAATGCTCGGATGGGTGAGAGAAACGTTATCCCCGACTACGTCGATGAGGCTTTCGGTATCGATTTTGCTAAAAGAAGCGGGACATCTAGGGACTCTATGGCCAATAGCGGAGGTCGAAAGACGCTCGAATTTTGTGGAGATAAGAATTTAATATTATTAAATGGCGACGAAGCCGACGAACATACATTTGTTTCTAGCTCGGGTTCTTCGGTTATCGATTTTGGTCTAACGACTTCCGGTGTGCGGGGTTGCGTTAAATCTTTTTTTGTCGACGATCGCCGTTTATCGGATCGTTTTTCTACAGTATTATGTTTGGACCATCCCGTTCGACCTCGGGCGAATAATAAGGGCAGATTTTACCGAAGAATTTTTTGGAATTGCGAGACTACGAACGGATTTGCGCTCGATTTTGAGAAACATTTGTTAGAATGCGATTGTTAGTAAATTAATTGTCGAGATAGCTAATTCCCGTAACATAAATTTTAAACCTAAGGATTACGTAAATATTAATAATTGTCGCCCAATGATCCGTAACAGAAATAGATCTCGGCCAGCTTCTAAGAAAAGTGGTTCGGAGTCGTATCGTAAATTATTTGTGTTATTTCGCGGTTTGGTTAAGAAAATTTGTTTAGCTAAAAAAAAAATAATTTTTGTGTACGGTTCGGTATTCGGGTATTTTCCGTAAAAATAATAAACGGTTTTGGAATTTGTGTAAAATTTGAAATTATAATAATAGAGCGAACGTTTCTTCGGAGGAGTGGTTCGCGTATTTTTATTCTTTATACGGTTCTTCGCTTCCTTATACCGTAGATTTGTCCGTCTTCGATCGGTGTTTAATTTGGCCCGACGAAATTTTGCGCGTAGACATTACGGACTCCGAGTCGAGCTACGTTTTAAGTAAAGTCGCAGTCGGCTCCGCGACGGTACACTTTCCGAATTTTAGAGACGGATTCCGTTTCTCCGATATCGCTTAGAAGTTTTGATAGAATCTCGAGATCCGGGCTAGTCCCAAAAGATTGGGGTAGCGCTAATCTATGTCCGCTATATAAAAATGGCCGTAAATCGATCCCTAGTTATTATAGAGGAATCTCTCCGTTCGAAAGAATTTTTTGTAGTATGTTGTATCGTAGGTCGGTTACTCGGTTAAATTTAAACGACATTTTATTTGAGAATCGGGCCGATTTTGGTGAGGAATATTCTACGCTAGACGATGTTTTTATTTTAATACTCTCGTTACTAAGACGTTAACGAGAAAAAGGCGAAAGGTATACGCATTCTTCGTCGATTCGTCCTCGGCTTTCGAAACCGTAGATAGGAATTTAATGCGGAAAAGCTCTCGAAATACGGTATAAGTTTTAAATTCGTTTCCTGGCTTAGAGGATTATGTAAAGAGTAATGTTGAGACTAAATGGGGCCGTCTCCGTTCTAGGTCTTCTTTTCGCCGCTACCGAGGTTAGACGGGGCCGTGTTTTAAGTCCCGCGTCGTTTAGTGTATATTTAAACGATTTAATCGAACAAATAACTAATTCCGACTACGAAGGTATCGAGGCGAACGGCATCGGTATTAAAATTTTGGCTTACTTTGGCTTATAATATAGTTTCGATCGCCGACTCCGTTAGAGGTTTACGAGGATTTATTAACATTTTGGATAAATATTTATTAGAAAATACGAACTCGAATCTTACGAAATCTAAAGTCGTCGTCTTCCGTAACGGTGGTAAACTCGCTAAGTCGGACTAAGTCGGACGAATGGTGGTTTATAAACGACGTAATACGGGTAGTTTCCCAATATAAATATCCGGCAGTCGTATTTAAGATGATGGAAAATATAAATCCCGTATTCGGACTGCTAAAAGGAACGCTCTTATTAAAACCGATAGAGTTATTCGGATGCGTAGATCGGCTAAGTTACGTAATTCGAACGGTCGTTTAAGGATTTTTAATTCGACCGCCACATCTTCTTCGATACGTGCCTCCGAGGTTCGGGGATATCGATCCGTCTCGGCTAATTTTATTAAAAAGTTATTCGGTTCGTCTCGCCGTACCCCGAGATACCCGACTTTTACGGAGCGTTGGCTATTACCTTTGTCTTTTACGATATTAAATAAGTCTTCGAATCGGATCTTTACAACGATCGAATTGGACGAAAAGCGACGGAGTAGAATTTGTTTCCGTCGTGTTAAATAAGAGGGACTTTCTGCGGTCTAAAAGTTTAAGGAAAAATTTGTATTAATAACGGTATTAATTTCGACGAATTACTAAATAATTATTACCGTCGTCCTACATCGAAATTAAATTATTTCGATAATTTTATTCTTCCGTAAACGTATGTCTCTTTAATTCGAATTAAAAATTAATTTCGGTAGACTATCACACGGCTTCGAGTTAGGTACTTCTTTTATCGTTTCGTACGCATTTCGGGCTTACGTAAATTACTAAGCCCCTCCTCGGTAATTTTATTCTCGATTCGAATCGACGTATTAACGTAAGCTCTTACAATGTTTGGTATAAGCATTTAAACACTTTTTTTTGTTTTTTTTTGACTGTTCGGTTTATAATAACAATTTCTCTTTCGATATTAGCTCTACGGTAATGCAAATCGGACGTAACTCTGTCAATTCCTGGCAGAATCGTCGCGGAGAAATTCGCATATAGTGTCGAGGTGATCGGCTATTGCGGGGACGGGCAACCCGCGGCCCGCGTGGCATAAAATGCGAATAAATATATCAATTTCCCAGCTTAACGAGATATTCGACAAAAATTCTACAACTTATATTTGCGAAAAGTTTTTCGCGACGAATTTAGCAAAAATTAAAACGAGAAACCGGCTAACGGACGGGCGGAAACTAATTTAAAACTAGCGGCGACTAATATTTAACCGAATATTTCCGATATATTACGTTTAGATGGTGCCAGAAGCTATATTAAGTATACCTACGCTAATTTATAATTATATACGAATAAAGAATTGCGATGTACCGACGGTTCCCCTCTTTTCTCTCGCGCGCGGCCCGCGTCGGTTCAAAAGTTTCGAAACGCGGCCCTTGCGTAGAAAAAGGTTGCCCGTCCCCGAGCTATCGGATGCTTTTCGCCCCGTAGCTAGGTGCGCTAATTTAGAAAAAAACCGCGAAAGTATTTTGGGTATCCCCGTTATTCCGTTTGAGAATTTTCTGGACCTTATCGCCATCCTTGGTACGGAGAGCGGTGTACATTTTGTTCGGTTTTGCCCGAAGGTGGCGTTCGCTTTCTTCTTTTAAAAGTGTGTCGGTGGCTAAGAATCCTCGGCGGCGCTTCGGAGGAGAACGCCGACGACGGCCGTAACCTCCGCTATAAACCCCGAACGAAAGGAAAGGAAAGAATCTTCGGGGGACCATCCGTCGTTTGACGCGACAACTTAAGCCCGTTTTTGTCTTATAGGTGGGTGTAATTAATTTCTTTATATCGTGTTTTTTATCGTTTGGATAGTTCTCCACACAATTTTTTTTTTATTTTTTGGATATTTTGTTTAAATATTTCTTAGTATCGCTTTGTATAATTTGTTTGTTTTATTTATGTACGTTTTATTTTCCCCCTCCGCTCGTTATCGACGGAAAGTACGCGAACATTTTAGTCGAGAACGAGACGGTATACAAATTCCCACTCGTACCGCAGTCCGATACGCCCGTACGCGATACCCGCATTAGAGAGAAGTTCGCCGGGAAGCCCTTTAAATCGGCGACGAAAAAAGAGTCAAAAAATCCTCTCGATCTCTTACGTCTCGACTTAGTCGGACCCTTCGAGACGAATCGACGGGAAGAGCGAGGTACGCACTCGCCATTGCGGACGACTACTCGAAAAACCTTTTCGCCAAATTTTTAAGGGCCAAATCCGAAACGGCGGAAGCGATCGTAGACTCGATAAAAAAAACGTCGAAAACACAACTCGGAGAAAGGTCGAACAAATCGGACGCGATAACGGCGGAGAATTCCTTAACGAAAACCTCCCTTATAATTTGGCTACGGGAGGGCGGCGGATACTCGTCTGCCGAGAGGGCGTTTTTGTAGCATCGGAGCGCGAGGTGAATTAAGTTAATAATATTTACTTACGGACTTTAATATATTTATCTACTATTGCAAATTTGTTAGTGTCGAGATTACGATAAATCGATTAAGCCCCCGCTCCGTTTAATCTAACAAACAATAAAATGTATTATTTAATTAAGAATTTCGAAACATCGGAAATATACGGAGACTACGGCGGTATTATCTAGCACGAATTCGCAACGTTTATTATAGAACTAGCGGGTAGGCCCGGCGTCGCTCGGGCAAAAGTAACGATAGCGAAGATTAAGATTATTACTTCGTAGTCGCGGAAGAAAAAGAGTAATTTCGTCGACGAACTAAGTATTTCTAAAGAAAGGTCGAATTCGATAATCGAACGTTCTAATATTGTTCGATTTTCACGACGCGTTCTCGTTATATCCTTCGATTTTCGTCCAACGTTCTAAAGAAGAAAAGTCGAGAAAAACCGAACTAATCTGTTTAAATTTGAAAATAGAATATGCTCTAACATATTACTCTTTTTCTTTTACGGGCGCCGGAGGAAAAATATCTCGCGCGTCGCTTTCTCTCGTTCTCCGTTGTTACTTAACACTTTCGTCGTTGATGGAAGCGTTAAGCCTTAATCCCGTCCCTCTCCCCGTGGGAGGAATTTCGAAGAATCCTTTCTTAGCGCGCGTTTTTGTGACGTACCGTAACTACGTACCAAATTTCAACTTTCGACTCTTAACCGTTTGGGCTCCGCGCCTATTATTATTATCGACTCGTCTCGATTATATATATAGATACTTGTATTACGGAGAATTATTCTCTTTACTCGGCCTTCCGCTCTCTTCCATTTTATTAACCGTATTACAAAATTACTCCCCGAGATTCTTACACTTTTGGACTCGGGAGACCTCGAAACGTCGAGAAAGGCAAAAAAGTAGGGAAATTTTTCTGTATCTACGGATGTTAGTCTACGCGGGGAGACGAGTTTCGAACGGGTGAAGAAAAACTCGACTCGAAAATGTATGAAATTTAGAAATGTTTCTAGAAATTGTCGGAAAAATCGGACCGCGGGTTCGGCAGACGTCTATTGACGGAGTGGGGCCACGTGTCGAAAAGCTTCCGAGCTCGAGACAAATGTCTATTTTGAAAATATTTGTAAATAAGATAGTTTTAAAAAATAAAGTTTATTCGTATTTATATACTTATCTAAAAATTCAGAAAAGTAAACTATCTTGGCTTTTATTTAAATTATCTTTTTCGTTATTCAATTTACCTTTCGTGGGTAAAGCTGCCGCTATAATGCGATGAAGCTACGTCTATGTATAGGTCTATAGGCGCATTTATTTTTCGTTTATTTATTTATTTCCTCTTTTTCTCTACTACTTTTCCCGACGTTCGTCTTCGGATTATTTGGCAATTGTCATCGGCGCGTAACGTCGATAAACTCCGTCATTTCTTGCCCGATGACGCCAGCGGCGTCGGACCGAGTAATAAAGAGTATTTGACGACGACGACCGGTACGGGCGTCGCCTACAAAACGCATCGCGCGCCCGTGTTGGCGGGGAGGCGGAGCCGACGCTCCCGACCCGAGCACCCTCGGACGTCCGCCCGTTCCGTAAGGCCTAAAAGGGCGGAAACGAAACTTCGGTAAATAAAGAAGGCGCGTTTTAACCAAAATCTCTTTTAATTTCGGCAAAAAAAGTAGAAATTCCGCTTAAATGTTTACAAATATACAATCGATCTCCCATTCGGTAATGACCAAGTCCGCCGAATCGTTCGGCCTTTTAGTAATTTTCCCAGGCGGCCTTCCGGAGGCCTTCTCCGTCTCCGCCGATAAGCCTTGCCCGCGGTAAGAGCGTCTTTTAAGGGGCTAAGGCGCGCACGCGCCCCCTGTCTTCAGAATGGAATCTGAAAATAAATTAACCCATCAACGAAAAGAGAATTAAAAAGTTAAAATGGCGGAAAACCCTTCCTCTAACTTCCACGCGGGAGAAATTCTTTCTTCCGCCAACGGGGCCAAAAGGCCCGTCCGTCTCGTCCGGGCGAAATCCGCTTATTCGTATTTAAGAAAGATCCGAAGTCGTTACCTCACCCCGAAAGCGGGCCTAAAGCCCTGCCTCCCGAATTTTGGCGGATTTCGACGGAAGCCGAAGAGGAGACTGCCCGGAGGGAAATCGAAGACAAATAAGAGGAGAGAGCGGAGTGGGAAGCGGGTCGTTCTTCTTTATCCGGGTGGGCGCGGCCGAAGAGGAAGACGGTGGCGGAATAATTCCGTCATTCCCGGGTAAAGTCGGAGAGGCCAGGGTTAGCCCGCGGCAAACTAAAGGAAAAATCGACTCACCTGAATAAAACGGTTGGGCGGGATCTCTTCGTAGGCCGCGGCTGCGTTTAATAAGCCAGCTTTAGTTTTAAAAATGTCAGAAACTCCCAGGAAAAAGAACCGGGAAAACTCACCTCCGTCCAACGTATCCATTTGGTGGGACATTATTTGATTACCGACGAACAGGTCTGGAATAATGGTTTGCGGGGGTTAAGATTTCGCTCCGGACCAATCGATTACTTATTTAATTAAAAAAAAAGTTACCCAGGTCCGAAGTAGAGTCGACGTCGCGTTCTTGGACGGAAACCGGATGCAGATCGCCTAAAATTAATAAAGACAATCGTAAACGGATTAAGTCGGCTACGGGTAAAGCCGCGACAATTCGATTTTAAGAAACGATTGTCGGCAATCGTTCGGACTTAGCCTAATACGGGAGAGTTCCTTTTCCCTCGGCTAAATTGCCTCCCATACGCGCAAATAAATGATTTCCTTCCCCGGCAAACTTTGCCCGTTTACCGTAATCGATTCCTTCTCGGATATAAGAATTCCGACGTCTTTAAACTTCGGCGAGTGTATTCGTAAAGTTATCTCGTCCGCGGCCAATTTCTATTCTCTCGTCGGAGCCGGAAAACGGTTACTCGGACCGGGTCGGCGCAAAACTTTAGAGAATTTGCGAGCCGCGCCATATTTGCTCGGACGCAAAACTAAACGGACGGTAGGCCACCGAAATTCGTCGGTACGGGATCGAAGATAGAATACGGCCACGCCCGCTCTTAATAATTCGACCAGGGCAAAGCTACGAATCACTCCGATTTGAGAATTTCGGCGAAGAGTTCTTTAGAATATATCTTTCCTAGCGAGACGTTAAAACAAACCGTCGCGTAGGTCGTCCTAGCGTAGCACCGACTAAAAATCTACGTTTTGCCAGGGTTTCGTCGACCGTCGCGCGCCTCGGCTTCTAAGTGACGCGCGATAACATTTTTTCTTCGTAATTGTCGAATTCGTTTTATTCCTACGCCGTATCCCTTCGTTAGACGAACCGCTCCGAGTTTACGCCTTTCCCCGTTTAAATTTCGGTCCCTCTGTCGGGTACGGGGCGAGGCTATAACGGCGCCGGGAAAAACGCCGCGCGCAATGACGTACAGTACAATACTCCGGCTCCGCGATACGTCGCACGCGAGATATTCGCCGCGTATTTTACTCCGACCAAACTCGGATTCGACCGGATTTAAAACCGTAATTTATTCGGGTCCGGTGTCCGTTTTCGGTAGGCGCCCGCGGTCGATAGCGTTAAATTCGTTTAGTCTCTCCCCGTTCCGGCGCGGGTCGATCGACTTTAGAAAATTAAAATTTTTCCGAAACGACCATTCGTCCTTAAATTAATCTCGGAGGTTCGAACGTAGGTCGACGGAAAATTCCCCTTCGTCCCAATTCGGCGGACCAAAATCTACAATTAGTTTCTCCGCCCGTAACCGGGTCTGCCGCGGTGTTTGCCCGACTTATAAATTATTTATTTGCAAATAAAGAAAACGCGAGTTACTAACCGTAATAGGGCGATCGGAACTGCATTAATTCGTCTTGCGCGCTTCTGTCTTGTTCTGAAATATAATTTTTAAAGTTAGTCGAGCGATAAACTTACTAGGCCGATAGGCAGAGTTTAGTTTTCCAACGGTAAACTCTAAGTATTTTAGCAAATGCGAGAAGCGGATCCGAAAATGTTCCGTATAAAAGGGGCTAAAAGGGTATTGCTAAAACGCGTACGAGTAAAGCGACGGTTTTATCGCGGAGAAAACCGTCGCTTTACGGTAGAACGGAATAGAAAAACCGCTTCCACACTTTACGCGTTAGACGGTCGACGATATCGTAATTCGCCCTTTGACCCGCTTCGGGTTAGAAGCCATTATATTCCTTAAATATTTTACGGGATAAGGGCTAAAGAAATTCCACCCCTTTTACTTTGGCGGGGATCCGCATCCCGTGTCCGGAAACGAGGAAGTTAGTAGGAGTAAAGAGCCGGTCGTCGGCATCCACCTACCTAAAATGTCCATGAAGTAAGTGGTTTCGGTTCCTTCGTTCGACGGAAGCGTGAAATTGTCTTTAGCTGCGAAAATAATATTATTCGTTTAATCTTATCGTTACGATAATAATTATTATTACGAAAAAAGAAAGAAAGAAACGGCGCCGATAATAACGATTAAGAAACGGAAGACTTTAAAACGTCTCCGTCCGGCTACGCCCGTCGAATTTGGAACTCGATTAAACGTCGAGATCTTAATTACTGCCAAGCGGCCGTTTACGGGTCGGTGGCCGGCTAATTAGTCTCGAAAAATGTCGGAAACAAATTAAAACGATTTCTTACAAAAGCGAAAATCCCGAAAGACTCGAATTTTTGTAAGAAATCTTTCCGCAATTTCTCAAAGTAGTTCGGACGGATACGGGGCGAAAAGACCAATATCCGATTCCCTACCTGAAAGCGAGTCGAAGGCTCGAAGCCAGTCGGAATCTACACAAATCAATATTAAATTTATCTTTAACCATTTTTTGTCGGTTCCGCTAAGTTCGATTTTACAAAGGTGCTAAAATTTGCTTACCCGCGTAATTCTTTTCTACGCCACTCGGCCGGCAATCGTCGTTTTCTACGTCGTCCGATCGGTCGAAATCGACGACCGGTTTCGTCTTCTTTCTAGATTTGTAAACTTTGCTCGACTGAAAAGACAGCCGCGCTTTAAAAAGGGGCCCTTCCGAGTACGGAGCCGGTCGCCACGCGGCGTACGCCCTCTTATATTAAATGCCAAACTAAATATTTCCCTTCGTTTTCCGGGGAAAAGCGCGTGGCCGGACGCGCTAAACGGTATTCGGAGACGAAACGGCCGACCCACCGGTTGGAAAATTCGTTAATTCGGGGTACGAGCGAGTGGCGACGGCTCCGCATTTAAAGTCGAGAATTTTTCTATTCTTACGTTTCTGGACGCTTTCTTTGTTTCGGAACGGTTTTGGTGGTCGTTGTCGCCTAAACGAACAGAGAATGTGCCTGGAGAGTCCGACAGATTACAGGTAAAAGTAGAAAATGGACGGTAAAGGAAGCTACCTCTGTTCTCCTTTTGGCCCGGATCCGCCGTTGTCTGCTGCTGCTTGACGAAAGAAAAATCCGTGAATCTCCAGAATTTCAAGTCCTTTCTCCCGGAATTCGGAAGTTCTTTAATTTCTTCCAATTCGTATCTACTCTTCATGGCGCATCTGAAATTGGCTTTCAACGTTTTGTATTTGTCCTTATCGGCCAATCTTCCTATTATCGAAAAAGATCGTTTGTTTACTTTTATAGAAAGAGTTAAATTGTTTTCTTTTACGTTCCCCGAGTGCGAAAACCGAGAACGGTCGACTCCTCGTTTCCCACTTTCCCTTACCTTTTAACGAGAAAAGATCAGCCCGGCAGCAATACGCTTTCTCGAATTTTAACACCGTTGTAGTAAATTCCGAGAAAATGTCGACGTTACGACTACCACTTCGAGAGATAACGAAAATATAATTGCAATAAAGCGTTTACTGTTCTATAGCTTTTGGAAGAACCGAAGCGAAAACCATCCTTTCGTTTGCGTTACTGCCGCCGCCGTAACCGACGATCGTTACGCTTCTGACGTCTTACTTTCTTTTCGACCTTTTTAATTAATTTCGGCCTTAAGAGCCGTTACTCTTTCTAAAATTCTGCAAATCGGAAGTAAATAATAAACCGCCTTCGTCGTCTTCCCATTTGCGAATTTAGTAGGACACTTTTTGCTACGGATTAACTTTTCCTCGTTACCCACCGAATTCGTACTAACCGAACTTTTGCGGACTCGACATTCGAACCGCCGGCAAAGCCACCGATTTTCTCTTGGAAACGGGGTGGTAGTTACGATACCTCGAACGTCCTCTTCCGCAAATACAAATAATCACTTACGTCGGCTTTTCGATAATATTTTGGCCCGACGGTTTTACCTCCCGCCTTACGCTGTTTTATTGTTACGCGCGATAAAAGAAAATTCCGTCGGTGACCGAAAAATAAAAATTTAGTCCGTCCGCCCGGTTACTTCGTCGTCGTCTCCTCCGTTACGTAAAGTAAAATGACGGTAATTTATTTATTGCCTAAAGACGCGGTGCCCGAAACGGCCCGCGCTAGGCCACCGAAGAACTCTTAATTATCTTTATTTGGTCGGAAAAGAGCGCGGAGGTAATAAAGTTAGCGATTAACGTCCGACCTTTCTATATCGTTTCGATGAAAGTAAGCAATTTGAGGTAAATCGCGGACGATTAACGAAGAAAGAATTTACCTTTGTGTAAAGCCCAAAGACGAAACAATTCGGAGTCGGTTTCGCTGGTCCAGGAACCGCTGGATGCGTGAAGCCAATGAAGACGGAATTCTCCTTTATCCTTATCGGTCCACTGGGCCAAATCGAAAGCGTCGTCTTCTAATTTTTCGTACAAAAATTGGCAAATTCCTTTCTTCTTTCTGCGGATTTGCCTTCTACGAATCGGTCTATTCATTTTCATAATTCTGCAATAGAAATTCTATCGAGTACGGTGCGGTACATACGCGTTAGTGCGTGTCGTGGTTGTCGTCTAAATTAACGGAGGGGGTTTGGGGTGGACGGAGCATCGGCCGAGCCCGGACGCTCCGTCCAAATATACAACTAAATTTCGCCCGACGCCAGATTTAGTTCCTTTACCATTTCGTGGTGTAAGTCGGCATCTAGTTTGGCAAAGAGATTTCTCGGGCGTAAAAAGCCGACTTTTACTCCGGCACACGTTATACCCGACGTTAACCGGCCGAAAAACCGATTTTCCAGTTTCAAACGACGCCGGAATCGGCCATTTATTTCTCTGGCCGCCCACCTAATCGGTTCGGGCGAACGGTAATTTAAGCGGCGCGTGGCCGTCGAATCGGACGCGGGGACGAACGGAAAGCCGCGAAAGTCGTTTCCGAACGTAAGATTTACGCATCTACGTATATTATTGTTCTGGAAAGATCAAATGCGTTTACGTATTATTAATTAACTAGCGAACGAGCCCGGCGTCGCTCGGGCAAAAAGTAACCGTAGCCAAGATTAAGATTATTACATTATAGCCGATTTTAGCCGTTTTTACCGAGTGCGAGAGTTAGGTTACCCCTCTTCCCAAATGTATTAGAGAATTTTTAGACGGGTCTAAAATTATGTTTCGTTTCCCGCAAAAATCCGCATCTAAAATAGTACAGTAGAAGTTCTTTAGGGTAATCCTTAAGCCTCTCCCTCTCCCCCGCGGGGGATTTCCAAAAATTTCTTCTTAGTGTGCATTCTCGTCACGTACCCTAACTGCTTACCAAATTTTAACTTTCGACTCCTAACCGTTCGGGCTTTGCGCTTATTAATATTATCATCATCAACCCGTCTCGATTATAAGATCGTCCCGGGCCGTCCGAGCCCAGATATACGGCATCCGGTCGAATACGCTACGTTCTTACGGGAAGGCGTACGCCAGTCGTAGCGGTTACGCCGATTAATTCCCACGCGCGCAGACTCTGGCATCCGATCGGTCACGGCGTAAATAATACTCCGTATAAACCAATCTCTCGCTTACGTAAAGAACGAGTTTCCGTACCTTTCCGGCCATTACTTCGGACGTAGAGTCGACGTTTGTTTCTAAATAAAAACGCTTCCCGCGGGTTTCGTAAGCGATAATAGAGTTTGTCTTTGTAACGACACGTAAAATCGAAACATTCTTCTCGGATTCTCGAAGAAAAAACGAACAAAGTGGAAATATAATACGTAAAACGAATCGCCTATAAATAAAAAGTCTTACGACGGCCGAAATATTAACCCGGGTGTAGAGACCGGCTTCCCACCGATTTAACGCGTGGCATTTATTCGGGATTAACGGAAATTAAATATAAATTTTCCAAGAAACGAAGCGTAAAGGCATCGGCCGTCCCCTCCGTTCCCACAGCCCGATTAATTTCGAACGGGCCGGTAATTCGGCGGTTTAACGAGTTTTATTGCGCGGTTCGATGTAACTTTTATCGCGTTAATAACGAGTGCGTCGATAAAGGAAAAACGCTTCGGCCTGGAATTTTGTCGGCGATTCCGCATTAGTCGAAACACCGACGCGAGTTCGAAGTATAAATAATAATTAAATTAGTGGAAGGCGTTAACAAAAGTTGCCGTCTAACAAAAAATAACAATCCGTTAATCTAACTCGTACACCGTTAAATTAATACGCTCTTCCTTTAACCGGGCCGTTCGCTTCTATCCGTGGCGGAATACGACGATACTCGCGCCCAATTCCTCTTCGGTTCCTTCCTCTCGTATAGAGTTTCTCCGAACTTATCCGCCATTTTAATACACTCCTAACGGTGTCGTTACGTCCGAAGACGCGATCTACCGGTCGGAGAACGATTAAAATTACAAAACCAGAGAACGAGACGCGGGTTCGTACTTTCGAGTATAAGTAAAATTATTTTAAAATATTAAAAGGATATTAAGAAATAAGAAAATATCGCTAACTCTTTTAGTAAAGACGGAGAATCGTCGTATTAAGTTAAGAAATGACTTATTAACTGTACTATTAAATGTCTACGTTAAACGATTATATTCCGTAGACGATTCCGTTTCCTACCGTCGTCGAACTAGCCACACCGATAAAAAGAAATATTTTCACTCTCCGATCTTAATAGACGATATTCGTTTCTAAATAACCATAAAAATCAATTTAACGCCGTTAAAACTATTCCGAGCGTTCTTACAAATTTTCGTTCGGAATAGATTTGCGACTTTAAAGATAATCGTCGTATTCCGGCAACTTCTACGTTCTAAATACGGCGGTTTAATAATTTGGCCGTCGAATTACGGAGAAATTCTATTCCGGAAGACACGCGGGGGTCCACGTACTTTAACGGGAGCGCGCCCGAAAATTTCAAACTTTCCCTACGCTTAGGGAGTAAATAAATTAAAGAGCTCGAGCGTGATATAACTTTTTAAAAAAAGTTATTTTGGGACGTTTTATATCCTTCGCGTCTTTTGTTTTTTCGAGTAACGACGAAAAAGCCCAACTTTTATCTCCACGTTTTCGTTAAAATACTTAAAATAAATAAGATTTTATATATTTATTTTTCCGCTAATAAATTTCTGGTATTTTCTGCTTTATTTGGCTGGGGTTTTACCGTTATCGTTTGACGGGCCGGCGTATCGTCAACTTCGTTACTAACTGCATAAATCGAGCTAAATGGCCGATGCGTAAGAACATTACTATTACCGCGGCCAAAATTATATAAAATTATCCTTCTTTGTTAAATCCTTCTTACGTATCAAAATTTAGATATTTAATATCGAAAATATATATAATAAGCGAGAGTCGAGGCGAGACGGAAGCCACGGCCAGAAGCACGGAACCGGGTTTACCTCCATCTACGATAGCAAAATTAAAAATCTGTAACGCGGATCCGCGTAAACGGTAGCCTCCGGGAAGGCGGCGTAAAATAAAATATAAAGTGTAAATTTAGCGAACGAATTATAACGAAAAGAACGGATACTCACGGAAAAGAATCGGCCGCCCTTGGCGCGGAAGAAGATAGAAATGATAGACGATGTTTTTCTCTTATCGGTTTAAAGCGCGATCGACCGATATCATTCGTCCGTGGAAAAAGCGACATCACTTTTGGGCGTCGTTATTGGCGGTGACGTAGAATGGCGTAATCGTCGTTAATAAGTTTGTATAGCAGTCGTTCCGGTTTCGGTTCCTTCCGTCTCTCCGATGGTAATTTTAAATTTAAAAATATTTCGGAATCGGGTTAGAGACGATACTTTTCGGTGTAAATAAAGCCGCGGTTTATTAATTTTATATATTTAATTATTTAAATTAGCCGCGGCCGCGTTTGCCGGTCGAACGTTTAAAAATATAAAATGTCACGTGACAAATTTGAATAATTTTTGTTTTCGATCGGAGCGAAATTCCGGGCCAAATATAGCCATTTAATTACTAAATTTAAAAGTGGAAAAAGACGAAAGAAACGACGCGTCGATTTTAAATATCAAAATGGAAACAAACGACCTCCAGAAGGAGGAAGTACGTTATCGATCGGGATTTCTCCGAACCCGAGTAGTTACATCGTTTCTCGACGATTTTATTGGCCGACGGCGCCGGTCACGTGAGGAAGAAGAAACGCCGCGGGGAAAACCGGACGAGCGCGTCACGCGGCGGCGATAATTTTGTAACATCTCGATAACGTTAACATCCTTTAATCCGATATTATTTTATTACTTTAAATAATTAGATCGGTTCGAATATTTACCTGGCAACAAATACGAAAACCCACGGGCGGGAAGTGCGGTTCGAAAGTTTCCAGGGGGCGCGATCCGAAATTATAATTAATAATAAAGAACGTACGCGAATCTCGGACTTTCGTTACACGTCTTAAAACCCAGGAATTAAATTTGTCGAATCGGTCGGACGACGGGGAAATTTATTATAATTAAACCGGTTACGGCCTTTGGATCTTTCGTCCGGCGAGTGACGCAACATTACGCCGGTAACCGAGCGCAAACATTCCGGCCGATAACGAACCGGCGCTCTACGGCTTTAACGCTTATATTTTAATTAATCGTCTCTTTTAAGGAATTTATTCCGATTACGAAATTTAATAATTCGTTTTGCCCGGAAAAACAATAATCGGATACCGAAATAAAATTTTATTAATAAGAAAGTCGTTTCCCGGGCGCGATGGCGTAAAGAACGTATTTGTTTAAAGAGGTAAATAGGAAACGGCACGGCCGACGGGAGTCGAACCCACCGCCTCGGCTATCGGCCGCCCGTTTTACCCTTCCTCCGACTTTCCTCCGTTTATTCTCGTTTTCCCAATTCGATCGCTTTTCGCTCGACATTCTCCCGACAAAAACCGAACTTTCGATATTTGGCCCCGGAGCCGAGTTTCGTTTTCGTCGGACCGGTTACGCTCCGTCGTCCTACCTACGCGTAGAATAGCCGGTTATTTTCCCGTTTTACCCGGCCGGCGTAAGGAACATCGTTTTAATTACTACGTTAACCGCGTCTGGGGGACAAATCGGCGGAGAAATTTAAAAGGAAGCGTTCGTTGCCTAGCCGAGACGCGGACCAGTAAAGGTAAGTAGCGTTTTCTATCTCTATACCGGTGATTCTTAACCTTTTTATACTCGCGGCCCACGATTTTTTAATAATAATTTACGTGTGTTAAATTATCTATAATGAATTGATTTTTTATTATCGCTTTACTTTTTTATGTAATAAATGTAAATCGTAACTTTACTATTTCATTATCTATTTAAATAACATTGGCAATTAAAGACGAAAACTCGTTAATTTTTAACAAAAAATAAGAAACGCGTCGATAAATCGATCGAAAGTCGACGCTAAAACTAAGCCGAAACTAAAACACTCGCAACTCGCGGTAAAGATTTTGCGCATCTTTTGCAGAAATATTTAAATTTTCAAAGCCCAAATTTTTCCTAATTATTTTTAACATTCCGGGCCTTAATAGTTTCTTACAATTGCTTCGGAATAAAAGAAGTCAATACCGCGGCGTAAGTAGCGTATCTGCATTAATTTCTTCCGTACTAACAAAGTTGTACGTAGAAAGAAATAAGAAAGTTTTCCTATTTAGTTTTTTTTTTAATCTTTCTTATTTCACTTTTCGATACGATATTCGGTTATACGTCGATTTTCTTTTTATTATATTCCGAAGGAAATTTTGCATAATTTGGCGGCCCCCGGCAAACTCTTTACGGACCCCGGGGGGCCGCGGCCCCCCGCTAAGAATCGATGCGACGCGGGTATAGAGTCTATACCCGCGTCCGCCATCCCGGGTATCGTACCGGATTCTCCGGTTCTTTTACCAATAAACTACCCGTTCGGGCCGGCCGACCGCTTCTCCTAGGGGAAGATTACTACAAAATTTTTCGAAGCCATCGAAATCTGCCGGTGGTTTTTAATATTATTTCTATATTTTTTATATTTAAAACGATACGCGTCTCGGATTACGCGCCTAAAGGCATCTCGGAGGGCCGGAAAAGAAGGAGACGGCCGGCCTAGACCGAGTTATAAAAAAAATGATTCTTAAAGTATTTAAAAGCCATCGTACGACGCGCGTAAATGCAGAATTTTCCGGCACCGGGCAAGAATACGGATGTTTTTGTCCGCGGCGGGTTTTGTCTCCCTCTCTTTTTTGGACGTTAAGATTTGGTATTTGAAAAACTTTTACCTTCGGCTTAATTTTATTTTTATTTTCCGTCCGACTGCGGAGAGGGAATCGGATTTTTACAATTAATCGAATGTAATTCCTTGGGAAAGTGTCGGCTATTCGAATTACGTCCCGTTCCGGTCTTTATTCGCGCCGGTCTATTTCGGTTCGACACCACCCGTCGGAAGATCTCGGCCGGAGATCCTTTACTCTTCTAAATCCGAATGGGTTCCGGTTAGAATTCCTTTGGCCGAATTTCTATCTTTATACGAAACGGCCGTTTTTCGCCGGCCCCGCGCTTAAACCGACCGGTATCCATTTAATTTGCGTAAGTTTCCGAATTATAAGCGTAAAGGACGCGAGAATTATCGCGGACGAGCCGAGCCGCCGGAAGTTTCTAGAAAGAAAATTGTCCCGAACGGAACGCGGAACGGGTTTTTAATAAATTCGTTAGTCTAAGAAATTGGTTAACGGGACGTAAACGTTGCGTAATCGGAGGCAACGATATCTTCCCGGGCCAGCCGGGCGCCGGGTTTACGGGAAGGAATTTCTCGCCTTTCGACGACGCTTTCCTTTTCCGCCACTTTCGAATTCCTTTCTAAATCGAAAACTGCCGGCGCGTCCCCGCGGAAGGAACTTTACCGTAATCCGGAACAGATTTTCCACTCGTCCCGACGGTCGGCCCGCGCCGTTTTAAGGCGTAAATATCGACGGACGATCGGATTCCGTCGAAAAGTGGAAATACGCCGTCCCCGGACGGGTGTCGGCCGTCCGGTAAACCGACTCCGATCGGCACGGGACTGCGCGTAATTTATTTGACCGTCGGCCGCCTTTTTCTATCTTACTTTATTTCCGGATATTTTCCCGGTTAAAACCGTTCCGAATTAACCCGGGGTGCGAATTTCCCGCGGGAAGAGTCTACTTAGGGAAATTAATAAGGTTTTGTAAGGTAAAAAGCGGCCGTTTACGGTACGGGGCCGGGAGTAGATCCGGTTTCCGAGAAAGGAACGGCGGAAAACGTTTCCTTTTTCCTGGGAAACGGTCCCGGGTTTTCTCCCGACGGGGGAAAACTCCCGACTTTCCCCCTCCGTCCGGACGCATCCGATAATCCGGGACGGTGGGTGGAAACGAAAGGATAAGATTACAAATAGATCCCGGGTCGGAGATTACGGACGGCCAAAGACGATACTTATCACGCCGACGGACGGAGAAAAGCCGGAGAAACATTTTCGAATTAAAATCGAGTTAGACGTAGCCGCGGGGAAGGTTTCTTACGGAAACCGAACTGCCTTACCCGGCGAGAACCTTTCTTCCCGCTAACTTAGTATTAAAAAGGCCCGGTCTTAATACGCCTTCCGATGGCATCTTATAAAAGGGAGTCGAGGAACGCGTCTCTTTACGTCGGCCACCGTCCACCCCCTTCCTTTTCCGCATAAATTCCCCCCCCCCTGTTCCCGCCGTCGGGTAACGACGGAGACTCGACCGGGAGGAAAAGAATTCCGGGTCTTCGATCTCCTTTTACTTTCCCTTTTGCCGCGGATATCGGCCACCTTCCCGCTAAACTCCGCCGGCCGAAATACCGGGAGCTCCGTATACGTATAATAGGTAATAGGTAGCCTACCGGCGGGTATTTAAAAAAATAAGTTTTATATTATTAGTTATTATAAAATGAAAAACGCTTAATTCCCGGGGAAGAGAGGCGTTTTACGAAACATCGTAAATCCTAACGAATCGGTAGCCACTCGTCCCGTACTGTACGTCGCGCTTTTCCTTCGGCCACAGAGCGGTGCCGGTCTAACGCCTCGCGGAGGAAAATGTTCGAATGGAAATAACCCGACTTCCGGTTTGCCCGGCAAGTTCGTATATAGTCGCTGGGGGTTTTCTTCCCCTAAGATTTCCACACCCGGTCCGGTCTATCTAACTCCGTTGTCGAAAGTAAGGAACGACAAACAAACGGACGACGGTGGGAATTTACGGGCCTGCTATTTTTTAAATCGCGGTCCAACGACCGACCCCGCTCGGGCGTAAGAGAGGGGAGGTTAAAAGTTTCTCGGATTCGGCAACGTTAACCCGAGAGTTTCCCGCGCACACATTTTACCGTCGACGACAAAGCGTGTCGGAAGCGATTTTCTCGGTGTGCCGACGGCCGGGCATCGACGGCTCGGTAAACATTTTTCCGTTTCCGGAAGTAACTCGGCAAACTCGGGCCGGCCGCTTTCTCGCTTTTCTCGCCCGGGTTGCGAAAGTAAAGTGTTCGAAGGGATAAAGCTAGAGGTCGGTAGCTTTCTCGCGGACGTCTGCCCGAAGTCGCCCCGCATCCCCGAGTTTACGGAATTGCGTTTCGGCCGGTAAGAGTAGCGGGAGCGGTGCCGACGGTAGGTTCTTTCGGGAGCATCTCGGAGCGGAAGGAAAAGGAGAAAACCCGAGAATAAAAAAGGTAAAAACAGAGGGGCGCGATAAAAGACTCGGGTTGGCGAAAAACGACCGGCGAGCTTCCCGGTGGCCGGTCGATAGGCCCGACGACCGAGACGTTTTCCGTCCCGGCCTCGACCGATCTTTCGGCCGTGGCCGGGAGCGATGCGGACGAGGAGCGCGGTGGAGGCACGAGCGGTGTTCGGACTACCGAGGCGCGGGAGGTTTCGTTCGCCATTGTCATTAGCGCTACTCCGGCGCGGGGTAAGAGCGAGCGTGGGAATCTTGTCCGTTTTTAAATTTCTCGTCCGAACTACACCGGTTTCTCTTTGTAACAGAGCCGACGCAAAAATGTACGATATTCCGATAAAACAATAAACACCGGGAAAATGCAATAAATATCACAAGACGCGTACTCTTTCCCTCCTCTCCCCTACGTAACGGCCGGAAAAGGAAAACGTAGGCCGGCGGCCGAAACTGCGTAAAGTTGCCGGTGGCCGGCCCGGAGAATCTCGGCGGGGTGGAGAGTCGGTGGTTGCGCCGGATCTTGCCGACCGTCGTGGCATAAACGGAATCCGGGTTTTGGGGAGCTCGAAGTATCGGGTGGACGGAAAAGAGACGTTCCGCGGAAAGATCTCCTCCGATTTTCATCTTTTCGAAGAAATTTTCCCTCCTCCGGGCACTTTTATATCGGAAAACGATCCCGGTCTGCGAATTTTGTTAACGGCCCGCCCCGCCGCCCCTTTTCTGGAAAACTCCCGATTATAAAGCGTTTTCGTCCAAATTCGAATCTCTTTTCTTTCCAAATTCTAGGAGCGAACGAGTCCGGCCGAATGCACCGCCGACAATCGTTCCGGTAAGTGCCGACGACTTTCCGGAAGAACGACGCTTTTCTTTCCGCCGTCGTGTCTAATTGGGTAACGGATGGCCGGGACCGGCCCGAAACCGACTTCGTAAAGACGGAAGCTCGGTCCAAACTCCGTTTCCGTCGTCCACGAAATTTCGCAACGTCGCTACGGACGTAGGGTAAAAACCTTTCTCGTTTCGATTGTTTACGTTTCGTTAGTCGGCCACGAAATTCTAACCGTCGTCTACCGCCCTACCCCAGTTAAAAATTATAGGAGAGACCGGGGCAAGTTCGTCAATCGCATTTTCTTTAAAACAAAATAAAAGAAGACTCTCTTTAGAGCGGTGTTTCCCAAACTTTCGACATCTGTTGACCCTTTGTGTAACTTTCTTAATGCCGAGTACCCCTCGTCAAAAAATTGCGTATACTTTAAATCAAAAACCAAAGATAACGAGGATATTCCAATTCTATATGCTGCTGCACTTGAAAAATCGAAAAAGCCAAAATAGAAGACTACGTGGAAAATATTGTTCCTAGATATAGCGATATGGACTTTAGGTCTCATTTTCGTCTTTCTAGAAGCACTGTCAAAGTAAGTCTCCGCTAAGAATTGTTAGTTGTAGTAACTAGCTACAGAAAAATTGGTTTATTCGGCAATTTTAGCTTTTTATTAATACTAAAGCACATAACAAAGTTTTCCTGTTAGAAAAATCGCGCGAAAGCTAAAAATACGCACGCGCACGTTGTAACAATTCAATGTGTAGATACCGGAGGTTTTTGTGTGACGCTGTTGTCTTGGCCACGAGGTGGAGGAATACGCAGAATCGCGGCACCCGGCGAAACCGCTAAGAAGTAACCAAGTTTTTTATTATTTTTCTATGTTCGTAATCGAAAAAAATTAAACTGCTGTTGCACTAGGAACAGCCGAAGCACGGTGCGGCGTGTACCCCCACTAAACTCTTCCCGTACCCCTGGGGGTACGCGTACCACACTTTGGGAAACACTGCTTTAGAGGTTAGGCAGTCGAGTTTTATCGGTGGCTTCTCGAGTGGGGTGTTTGTATTTTTCTCCGACAAGCGCATTGAATTAACAAATTGTCGTTTTCATTCAATTTCGTGTAATATTTTGCTTCCATTTATATGGAATTGGCATGTTTTGTTATAATTTTATAATAACGAAAGTCGCTTTTCCTGTTAGAAGGATAAAACATTAACTTATTTACGTGACCAGATCGTGGCTTAGTACCCTATTCTCGGGGTTCCGCTTAATGTTTCTAAATCGTCACTATTGGGGCATCTTCGGCAGCGTTGCCTATCTTAAACAATTTGCCGTTAAGCATATTTCATTTCTACTGTTTATTTGAGTTCACCGATTCATTTTACTTTATGTTGCTTTTAACTCGCATTATAATGTTTTCATTTATTATCTGTTTCATTTTTTTCGTAATTAATTTTTTTTTACATTTTCTTTACTTAAATATGCCTTTGATCTCGTATTTCGTTGTTATAATATTAAATAGGTCTTTGGAAGAGTATTTCTTTGTTTTAATAGTGAATTCCAACGTATACATTGTTAATAACACAAATTTATATACCTCCCTGTCTTGTTCCATTACTGTTGCCGAAGTTGCCCCTGGTATGGGGGCAACTTCGGCAATCGCTATCTCTTTATAAAGTTGTTATTTTAATTATTTTTATTTCCAAACTGATTTTAACCAGTTCTATGGTAAGGTTACATTCTGGTAGACAATAAACAACGCTTTTATTTCAGTTTACAGCAGTATTTATTACACAAAACTTAACTTATTCTTAACGTGCCGAAGTTGCCCCGGTCTCCCCTAATAATTTCCACTTTATTATAATAAATACTTTTCTATTTCGGTTTAATTTCGTAAAAGTTTCCGGTCTTTCCCTTCCTCGAAACCGGAAAAACCTCCGGTGGGACACTCGATAACCCGACCCGGCCCTAATTGACGAAAAGCCGTCGTCGTCTACTTCCCGGTGGCTTTTATATATTGTAAAAACATCGAACCGAAGATAACTATTAACCGGCTGCCGGGGTCCTAATTAAACGACCGACTTTCTCCCTCGGTTTTTACGGATATTCGATTATTTTTCTTTTTATCCCGGACTCTTCCTACAACCTTAATATACCGTTTCTGGCATTTTAAGGTGGCGTCCCGGGATATTGGTCCTCCTCCTCCTCCTCGACGCCGCGCCCATCTAAACGTTTACCGCGGAATTCCAATAAACTCGAAAGTCGACGAAGCAGAATTTGATCTCGTCCACCCTTATCCTTTCGGACGGGCGGAGCTTATTCCGTTCCGCCTCTCCCGTTAACTCCGCCCCTCGGCCGACTCTTCTTCCGTCGGTGGCGGCATTCTTTACGCCACCTCCCGCCGTTTCCGTTCGACTAGAAGATAATCGACGCCCGGTGGTTTTATCGTTTTCCTCGTCGTCCAATTAACAAACTCCGTATTAATAAAACGCGGTCTTACGTAAAAAGAAGTTATTTTACGCGTTAAACTCGGACACCGGTGGTTCTTTAAATCGCCTTTAAATCGGGAACATCCTTTATCGAAGATACGGGTTACCTACGCATTTCGAGCTTATTTTATCTTTACGCCCCTCTTCGGCGCAAAAAAAGGTTTCCACAATTTTTTCTTTCAAATCCGTCTGTCACACCGGTGTGACACTTCTGGGTCTTTTTTGCATTATTCATTAATCCTTTAAAATGGGCGTATATCGTATAACATTAAATTTTGAAACGAGGAATAAAACTTCCCCGAGATACATTTTAAATCTCAAACAGCATTGGGGTAACGACATTAATATTTTTTGTATGGAAGAAAGGGCAAACCTTCCATCGGAATAATTCGTCCGGCTGCGGACAAATAACGTAGGAAAAGATTATTGAGGAAATATGGTTTTCCTAAACGCCATCTTTCTTCGTTAATAATTGGCTTTCAAATTACGACGAGAAAAATCTGTCGGCAGCCCTCGAACTGGCTTTGGCCGGTAATCAAACGCTTTAGGTGGGAGAGGCGCGTTTTTCCATCGTCTACGAGTTAGGATCGTTTCGTTTTGTCCGCATCGGCGCATCCTACCCGCGAGTTTGGTAAATTCTACGCACTCACCGGAGACGAGTAACTTTTGAAATTTGTTATAATTTGCCAGTTAAACAAATACAAATGGATTCGAATATTTACTCTCGTACGAGAAAAAATATCGAAAATTCTGGGCCCAGTTCGTCCGTTCTCTACAAAATGAGTGTTTATCGATGTATAGGCCTATAATATATTTATCTGTAGTTACAAAATTTTATTACAATAATCAATAGTGTATGTATTATTATCTTCTTAAAATTTCGTAACTAAATTATTAGACTATATTAAGATATGGTCTAATATATTTAATTAATATCCGTGTTTACGATTAAACGTCCGAAGTCCTCGAAGAGAGCCATATCGCTCCCCCGGGGGCGTTAGGCCCGATAGGAGCGAGCGAGGTCCTAGAATATATTCTAGACCAGGGACGGGCAACCTTTTTCTACGCAAGGGCCGCGTTTCGAAACTTTTGAACCGACGCGGGCCGCGCGCGAGAGAAAAGAGGGGGAACCGTCGGTACATCGCAATTCTTTATTCGTATATAATTATAAATTAGCGTAGGTATACTTAATATAGCTTCTGGCACCGATCTAAACGTAATATATCGGAAATATTCGGTTAAATATTAGTCGCCGCTAGTTTTAAATTAGTTTCCGCCCGTCCGTTAGCCGGTTTCTCGTTTTAATTTTTGCTAAATTCGTCGCGAAAAACTTTTCGCAAATATAAGTTGTAGAATTTTTGTCGAATATCTCGTTAAGCTGGGAAATTGATATATTTATTCGCATTTTATGCCACGCGGGCCGCGGGTTGCCCGTCCCTGCTCTAGACCTTGCGATAGGAGGACACCCGTGTACACGGAATAGGGGGCGTGGCTACTAACAGTCACAACCCAGGGGCGGTGATCCCAAAAAGTTTGAGAAGCAATGGTCTATATCGGGGTTGACCGGCCTTTTTTCCTAACGGGTCAATTTAGAAATTTACGTATATTCGGCGGGCCACAAAAGCTTTTTAAATAAATACATGCTTTTAAAAAGTTCAAAATGTGAACATCAAACTTTAATAACAAATATATTCTACATAATTATATTAAACTAGCTGTTACCCGCGACTTAGCCCGCGCGGATTTTGCAAGCAAACGCCATTTATATTTAGTATTTCGACAACCGTAGTAATTGTTATATAACACCTACCGCCGAGAATGACGAGAATTGCCGAGAATCAAACGAACCGTTTTCAATTTGATCAGTTTTCTGGAACGTTTACAATCGTTCTATAATCGAACCAATAGGCAATAACAAACTCGAATTTAAAATGGTTCGAACGCTTGGTTAAAAAATCGAAATATATAAAAATATTTATAACAACGTCTGAAATGTTATCGATTTAATACACCTAAGTACTCGATGAAGACTAAACTTAGTTGAAAACAAAAAATTGCATCCGAAATAGTACAGTACGAGCCGTTCTTCGGGGTATGCCTTAATCCTCTCCCTCTGTGGGGGGAATTTCGAAAAATCCCCTCTTAGTGTGCGTTTCCGTGACGTACCCTAACTGTGTACCAAATTTCACCTCTTTAGATTCGGCGGTCTGCTCTGGGCGATGGTGAACCAGTCAGTCAGTCGGGACAATTTTATATATTTAGATACAGTATTATTGACAGTAAACGAAATCATACTCGCACAAAATAAAAATAAATTTAAAGCGACTTTTGACGTTGTCTTCCTTTTATAATTTTGTCAATATCTGCTTCTATGGTACTAGTCTTAATTCCAAGAATGTTAGTTAAATGGGAATCACTCCATCTACTTCTTTCGGCAGTTTTCGTATTTTTCGTGCACGAAAAGAATTGTTCCGACGCGTGCGGGATAGTACAGTTTTCTAGCAAAAATTACATCGTTACGACATCGAAGCGTATCCAGTCAAACGAGAATAATTTTTACCACATGCCGCGGGTTGGACATCGCCGGTCTTTAGCACGGGCTTACTTCTATCGAAAGTACACTG